>NC_081311.1:22197500-23447500 GCF_026419965.1 Kogia breviceps
GAATAGAAAAATAAGAAATGAAGGGGCACACTAGAATATTCTAGTGTTCCCCTGGTGGTGCAGTGGTCAAAAATATCTTCAGAAGAATATTTCTAATAGGTGGGTTTTAGATTGGCTTGCTGGAAATGTACAATATAAAATATCCTCACTGCTCTCGGCCCATCCTTATAACCCCCATGAGGTCTTCAGTATAGGCTTTTTTGTTCACACATATACTAGAGAAGAACTAGAGGCAGTACCTTGTTTGTTATCCAGAAAGTTAACATCAATAGGCACAGACCAAACATAGCTACATCTGATGCTTTACAACCAGAGTAAATGTGAGGGTCCTGGTGGAAATGAAGCAGTCAAAGGGAAGAAATCATTTTTATTTTATGTTTGCTAAATGCAAAGACATTTTTGTTTCACCTCTCATTATTTCCCACTTTACAGCTGAAGAAACAAAATGAAAACCTAAGATAGTGTGTGCTTCTTATGGGTTAGATTATGTTTAATCCAAGAGTACAAGTTCTTTGACTCCAAGTCTAGCTTTCTACATGAGGACCAAACCACTCTACTCTGACTGACTTAGATAATCCTTTTTCTTTCCTCTTGGAGATAAAAGGGGTATCCATAACCTGCACTAAGATCTGAGCATTGACATCTGCTAGGTGTCATAGAGAGAGCCAGCAAAAACTCCTATTGACCTAAAATAAATAGACTGCCAGTTATTTCTACAGCAAAAAAAAACAAAAACAAAAAAAAATGAGTTTATTCGGGATCAGCAGATAATTGCAATTTGGGGTCTGCAACCACAGCGAGCCACTTGCAAGTCCCTGTACAGCAAGGGAAGGAGAACTCTTTTATAGAGAGGAAAAGGAAGTTGGAACGGCTATACTAAACAAAGAATATGTGTCTTTGTATTGGCTGAGCTTCCAGGAAAGAAGAGGAATACTTCTTTTTCCTGGTGGCTCTGCTAATCACTGGGTGTGAGAGCTCCCCCTCCTGGTTTTCCGACTCTACGTAATTGAAGTTTCTGTTTAATTTTTTACTTCCCAGATCATTGTACTTCAAAGTTTGCATTGTCACATCAGTGGAGCCTTGGTATGAAGACACAGAAGCATCCTGTTTGCCTATTATTTGTACTCAAATTTTTGTGTTCTCCAAGGCAGGCTTTTATCAAGTGGGGAATTGACTTGGAACCATTACTCATTGATGAGACCCTTCTCAATAATGCTTTGTTTTGCATTTTGTTGGCCAGTACTCATTATTATTTAAAGATCTCTCTAGGTATTCTGATGATTTTTATGAACACAATAAAATGCTGAGATTTTGACTCCTATGTCTTAGAGCCATCTCCTTCTTAGAAGCTTGTAGGTAGCTCGCCCCAGCTGTTCTCTTTCTCAGTCTTCTAATATATTTAGGCATAAGAGAAAGACACTTCAGGAAAGGTGTGGATTCTGACTGGATATTGTGGCCCAGGGCAAGAACTTCAGCTGTGCATGTCAGTTTCCCGGGTCAGAAAAACTCAAGTCAAACTTGGAGATGGGAGCAAGGCTGGGAAAAATTGGTGGGCAAATACTCAATAGATCTCACATGAAATGCTTTGGCCAATTACAATTTTGAGATGCCAGGGTTTTTTTTTAATCTGTATATAAAGAATTTAAAGGCTACAATTACTCTAAATGTGTACTGTTGAGTTCCAGAATACATGAAATGCCAAAAAGCCACATTCACAATTCACTTCTGACATGTCTCACTGTCTTTAGAATCTAGACAAGGAAACTTTGGGTTTATCAGGCTTCCATGAGGTCATGCCCTTAATACTTCTGAGAATCCATTTGCCCCACTGAAAAAATAGAGTTGTATCACCTTAATCCTTTCAGAGGTTCTTAACAAAGAATGTGATAACCACATTCTACATTTCTTTGCACTTAGGTGTGTCTCAATGGCAGTGTCCAGAATTTGGGCTTTGTCCTAAAGTTTTATTTGAATGGCCAACATTTGAAATGATAGAAAAGTTTTACTGTTTTCCTGCAAATCTTGGAAAGTGTGGGCTGTATATATTCCCTCTCAATTATATTTGCAAATCTTTTTTCTGAACTCATCAAATTCACCTAGTAATCACCAGCTCACATTTTCAGTATTACGACTCAAAACCATTTAGCTGAAGTTTCAAGTTTATTAATAACATCCTGTCTTCCAAGTTACCACAGGTGATAGCTATGCCAAATATGTTGCCACTACATAACATGGGTTGCCACTTTTCCAGCATCCTCTGGTTTCTCACTGCTCATTACCAGTCCCAAAGACAATATTTTCAACTTCTGTTATGGTAATGTACCACTTTCAATACCAATTTCTGTATCAGTCAGCTAATGCACAATAATATTGCATAATAAATCTTCCAAGTATCAACAGCTTACAACAACCAGTACTTGTTCTTATTTTATGAGTCTGTGCATTGCCTACAGTTTGACTTATCTAGACTGGCTTAGCTCCAGGCTGTAGGTTCGGTTTATGTCTGCTCCATATATGTTTATTCTGAGCTCCAAACTGAAGGCACCTAACTGAACCAAACTGAAACTATTCAGAGCATGCTCTTCTAATAGATCACTGAAGCATAGAAGGACAAGCTTCTGAGCACAAAGCTTCTGCTTCTGTCATATCAATTTAAATCCCATCGGCCAAAGCATATTACATGCCAAAGCCCAAGGAATAGTCTCTGCTCACCATGAAGCCATCACAAGGGTGTGAATGTTATTATTCTTCTCTAGAGAAATAACAAATTAGGAACAACAATCTAATCTACCATAGAATCCAACACATGCTAGGCCAGTCAGATAACTTTTATTGACATTGAACAGTTCTAAAGAACCAAGGGACAGTGCTTTCTAACATGTAATTGAATTTGGGGCTGGGGGAGAGCTAGTCTAAGGAGAAAGCAGAAGGAAGCAGAATGACCACTGCATAAAGCAAAATGTGAGAGGCACGGAGGACTCCCTTGATTCCTGACACCTTTCCCTTTCCTGCTTTTACTTCCTTCCTGAGGCTCAGAAGTTTTCTTCTGCTTCTTTAAGACTCTTAACCTTAAAATATATTTCAATTTTATTCTTAAACTACGTATGTGCATTTGGTCTTCGTCCCCATTTCTGGCAGAGTTTCTAAAACATTTGGAATTTCCTAAGTGAAGAGAGAAATAAAGGTATCTTATTCTGTTAATGAGGTGACTTTTGGAAAGTCCTCAGTAACCACAGAGGGCGCACTGGTGATGACCTGGGTTTGCAACTGGCCTCTGAAGTGGGGGTGGGGGGGAGTCTTGTAGGACTGAGCCCTTAACTTGTGAGATCTGATGCAGGTGGCAGTGTCAAAATTCAGTTGAATTATAGGACACGCAGCTGGTGTCAGAGACTTGATTGGTGTTGTGGGAAAACTCCCCTTCTGTGTTGAAAATTGGTCCCAGAACTTTTAGTATACCAAGATATTTTCCTATATTTTGAAATTTATTGTCTTTTTTTTTTTTATGTGAGACAAAAAAAAGGAATGATAAGCCAAAGAATGAACAGGAAGCAAAATGAGTTTATTTTATACATGTTATCTGCGAAGATTGAACTATGTGTACAAGCTGCTTGGGGGCAAAATTACTTTTTGTCTGGACATAGGCCTATTTATCCAATCACTTTAACCTGCTCTCCACTTCCTCAGAAAACTGGATGGCACGTTGAAGAATCGTGTCCTTGGGGATGTTGTTGGCAGAGATGCTGTCTTGGGAAGGGACGAGCAGAGCAGTTCTCCATCTTGCGTATACTTGACATGAATCAGATTTTTTTTCTTATTTAGTTGAAGCTGCACTGTTGACAGGAACATGTGAATTCCAGATTTCTTCACTCGCTGAAGAACAAAACCTCCTACAGTCTTTCCTGAGATGGTTAGCCTGTGTAGTTCCCCAGTGTATATCCAAGTATTAAACCCAGCAACTTGGTAAAGAATATGGTTTGGTACCAGTCTTCTTCCCTCTTGGGTTGGCAGTGTTATTTACTTCAAGAAGATTTGGATTGTAATACATTATACATAATTTGTTAGTGATCCGACATTAAACAAGTTGCTTAACTTCTCTAAGGCTCATCTGTAAGGTAGAGATAATAGTGCCTACTTCATAGAGCCATTGTATTATAAGAAAACAATATGTACAAAGGGGTCAGCATAGTGTCTGGCAAACAGTCAGATTTGTTTTTATCTCCCCTGCTATTTTCTCTTATCTTATCTTGCCTTATTGCACTCACATTATATGCGGATGGATACACTAAGGATGATACACCTTTTTTAGGGGAAAATGAAGGCATTACCTCTTGACATTTTATTATCTATTGAGCTTCAGTCTTATCCAGGTATTCACTGGACTAAAACTGTTCTGTCCCTCTCCAGGGCTTTCTGGCTTCTGTGCTATGTCTTCATAGAATATTAGAACCAGAAAAAACTTTAGAGTTATTCGTTTTCCAGATGAAGAAACAGACAACTGGGAAGAGGAGGCGGCTTGCTCAAGGTCATTCAGCTAGTAACAGCAAGGCTGAGGTTACACTCTATTCTACCCCATGTTTCATGTAGCCATCCAAACTAGTGTCTGAAAATGAAGAACTGACAAGTTTCTCTGGTTAGTTTCCTGATAATTTCTTAGTGAAAACCACAACAAAGATAATAACAAAATGGAAAATGGTCTATTTTTCCAGCTTCTTCTTAGCTCCAGATGACATGCTTATATATTAAATCTAAAGTTTCACAATCAGGAGACAGAAACACAAATGACTGTGGGCAGATTTTAGAAATCAGTATGAACTAAACAAGTTCACAGAGCCCAAATATCTCTAAAATCCAGTAATCTCTGAAGGGTCCACCACAGGATCCAATAAGAGAGTAGAAGGGCCCTCCCAGAACCCCCGCAAAGCTTAGGACCCAGGAATACTCAGCAGGAAGCAAACAGTATTATCCAGAAACAAGCTTAATTAAAGCACACAGCAGTGTACAATGGTAGACCCCTTGCATTGCTGAGACCTGGAATTTGTTCAAAACAGATAGAATAAAAGAGAAAAAAAGAGAAAATTTCAGCACTTCAGTTAGTTCCAAGAGATATGTTGTGTTTGCTTTAATGTCGCATGAGAGGGTGTATGCATGAAGTAGCCAGGCCTGAAGATTTACAGCTGTGCAGCTGGGAGTTCAGATTTAAGACCAAAACATGCAGTGAGTTGGAGGATGTGCCTGGTGATTGCTAGCAGTGTAGTTGGGAAAAATTCCTTTGACTTAGACACAGAGAATGGCTGTTTTCAAACCTGAGACATCTGTAGGCACCATGTTTTGTGCCATGCATAGAGGTAGCAAAGAGAATGGCTGGAGATGCTGCATTTGAAGATACTTATTACCAGAAGCATCAAAACCTCAATGGTTTGTGAGAAAAATAAGCAGTGAGTGCATCAGAGTTTCAGCCAAAAGAGACCACTAGGACTGAGGAGTTGAAGGAGGGCGTCCCAGGCCCTACAAATCTGGGCTGAGCTCTGCACTCCCTTTCTGGTCATCTTTTATTGGGTCTTTGTGTCCTGACCTTGGCAGTTCACCAAGGTTGTTCTGGTATCATCCTTGCTAAACTCTCAATTCCAATTCAGAAGTTTTCTAAAAATTGTGACACTAAGACCCTATTTCTGAGATTGACTCATTATATTTTCAACTGTCAGTATTAGTCTATGTGGAATACTCTTTACCAACCCAGACTTAGCACATTGATTGTTTTTATACTCTACTGACATAATTTTCAAGCTCCTGTGTCTTCCTAACAAAGACAATCAAACATTATTATTTATTCCTATTTTAACAAATATCCATGTTTTTTTTTTTTACCCCAGCAATAACTCTGAAATAGATTTCTTTCCCCCAGATTATAGCATCACTCCTTTTTTACACTGACACCTGCAAATGCTGGATTTTAAACCTACCACTGCCCGTTATTCATATCGTTGAGTGATTCAGCTTCTGAATGATTGAGGAATTGTTCCTACCTATAATAGGAAATCTCTTCATTCTTCTAAACCAGTCGTTATATCTACATGAATTTGAATATCACAGTTAGTGATCCACTAACTGGAAACTGCTCTGAGAGCCTCTTAATTTTTTCAAAATATAGTCAATTGTTGTTATCTTTAACTAGTAAATAGTATTATAACCAGTTTTTTGCTGGTAAATATTTAACAATCAACTCTCCAGGGAAAACAGTGCTGATTTCTACTACTTACTGATTTCCATGGTGTAAATACTCCCACCATGTCTGACTTAAAGCTACATATTTTACATGACTGAACACAGAATTGGGAAGAGAAGCTCACAATCCGCTCTTTCGAGCCAATATGAGCTGCCTTCAACACCACCAGTGGATACGTGTTATTTAACAATGTGCTTCTTGCTGTAACAGAATAAAGATGTCATTATTTTTCAGTGGGTTTACAGTTTGAATGAGGAAAAAAGAGCATGCATACACAAACGTGCATATACTCACATATAATGTAATAAGTTGCAAAGCGTAAGGGGAATTTTTTCAGAGTCCACAGTGGAAAGGTAATTATTAGTATGGATATTTTAGTATATGGAGAGTAGTATTTATAAAAAAAAACAAATCTATTACAAGGTATTTGCACATGCTTAGAATATTGCTTTGATGAGTGAAAAAGGCAGCAATTAAATTTCCATGTTGAAAATGCTTTTTTAAATTCAGTTCAACTATTTTGAACAGCCATCCACAGGTCTCTGAATTTGGACGGTTACTCTCTGTTCATTTTCAGGGTTGTAATGTACAAAGTCATTTATCCAACAAAAATCTGTATATTATGGTCCAGGTCCTGCACAAAAAACCAGTGGTAAAATAGAGAATGAAATAGGCTAGGTCCCTGTCCTTAAGGAGCTTACTGTCAGTGGGGAAAAAGATATATCTGCATATTTACCTATTCACTTGTGTGATTGTATCTGCTATGAAAGGAATGTGCAGAGTATTATGAGAGCTCATAACGGAAATTTGATGTAGTATGGAAGTAGGAGTGGTCAGAAAACTTTTCTCTGAAGATGTGATAATTAAAGAATAATAGGACTTCCCTGGTGGCGCAGTGGTTGAGAGTCCGCCTGCCAATGCAGGGGACGCGGGTTCGTGCCCCGGTCCGGGAGGATCCCACATGCCGCGGAGCGGCTGGGTCCGTGAGCCATGGCCGCTGGGCCTGCGCATCCAGAGCCTGTGCTCCGCAACGGGAGAGGCCATAACAGTGAGAGGCCCGTGTACCGCAAGAAGAAAGAAAATAATACAAAAAGTGAACGGAGTTTAATTAGAGAAAGAGGAAATTATTGGAAGGTGTAATAAGAGCCGAGGTAACTGTAGCATGTGGAAACCTCCAAGGCATTGAGGGGTGACGCAGTTTAGAAAGTTGATGGTTGTGGACAGGATGCAGGGAAGACGGCCAGAGATGAAGCAGGAGAGACAAGGAAAAGCCAGATGAGGCAGCATCTGGGGGATGGTGTTCAGGAATCTGAATTTTATGCCAAGAAGTAGGATAGTCATTGGGATGGGGGTTGGAAGGGAGGTGAACAGGAGAGTGTTATGATTAGAGGTCCCCTGAGGACCTAGAAAATATGGCATTAAATGTATATAGCATGGGGCTTCCCTGGTGGCGCAGTGGTTGAGGGCCCGCCTGCCGATGCAGGGGACGCGGGTTCGTGCCCCGGTCCGGGAGGATCCCGCGTGCCGCGGAGCGGCTGGGCCCGTGAGCCATGGCCGCTGGGCCTGCGCGTCTGGAGCCTGTGCTCCGCAATGGGAGAGGCCACAGCAGTGAGAGGCCCGCGTACCACAAAAAAAAAAAAAAAAAATGTATATAGCATGAAGCAGGTCTTGATTGCATTTAGAGCACTTCTGCTTTGGGGTGATATAAAGAAATACTTCTTTGAGCATCACTCCTATTTCTGGGCATCTTTTTACCAAAAAAAAAAAAAAAAAAAACCCAGGAATATCATCAGATGCTTTTATCTTTATGGTACCCATCTGGAAACAACTCTAGACTACCCTGACAGATGGGTGGGGGGAAATCTGATGCTATTTATCTCTGGGGACAGTGGAGACTTTCTGAGTGCTACCTGCCAGCCTCTTGTTGGTAGTTGCAGAAATTTAGTACTTTGAGAATGCAGAGTTCCAAAATTGATGGACAGGAAGATGTTTTGGGGGTGGGGAATGGGAGGGGAGTTGTTGTCTGTGGACAAAGCAGCAGATATGTTCCAGTTTTAGAATTTGAGGAGAGTTAAGCTGGCTCCTCACCGGGATTTCCTAAACCCTCCAGCACAGATGTTCAAACTTTTGTTGTGTGGGTTAACCTGGATAGAAATGGATTTTTAAGTGGTTAAATATCAATTTTAAGTTAACAACCTGATACTTGACCAAATCCATAGAAATGATCTAAATCAGTAACTTGAGGTTCATTTCACACAGAGAGTGAGAGGAATTAGAAGATTTGCTCTTGATTCTTAGCTGCTGCTGCCTCCTCAGATCCATTATGGGGGACATGTTTTATTTTTGTCTCCTCTCAACTCCTCCTTTCTTACAGTGTGTCCTGGTACTACCTGCCTCCTCTCTGCCCCCTCCCATCAAAACACAAAGCAAGCAAAAACACTTCCTCACCTCACTAGATGCCACTACTGCTCTTTTTCTTGCTTTTTTATTTTTAGTCTTATTGATTTCTTTATGGCGGTAAAATTGAGTAAAGGGAAATTTCTCCAGAATTAAACACAATAATATCATATCATGAACTCCCTAACAGTCAGCTCCATTATATCATAGAATAAGATCCCAGGAGGTAGAGTAAGAGGGCAGTCATCTGCGTTACTTAACACTCAACTGGACAAAGTCATGGAAAATATGCTACCAGGAATGTCAGAGCTTCAGCCAAATGGGAATGAAGAAAATGAACATAAAAGATTTAGCTTCTATCCTCAGTTCAGTTTTTCTCTAGGCTGAATTCTGGAGCTCCTGCTAAAATCAGCTATATCTGCAGACAAAAAATTCCTTGTTTCTCTGCTACCACATTCCTTACAGTAGGGGAAAAGAAAAAAAAAAAAAGATTCCTCCTTCAATGATCAAGAAGCAGCATGCAGACATAGAGAAGGGACTTGAGGACATGGGGAGGGGGAAGGGTAAGCTGGGAAGAAGTGAGAGAGTGGCATGGACATATATACACTACCAAATGTAAAATAGCTAGCTAGCGGGAAGCAGCCGCATAGCACAGGGTGCTTTGTGACCACCTAGAGGGGTGGGATGGGGAGGGTGGGAGGGAGACGCAGGAGGGAGGAGATATGGGGACATATGTATATGTCGAGCTGATTCACTATTTTATACAGCAGACACTAACACACCATTCTAAAGCAATTATACTCCAATAAAGATGTTTAAAAAAAAAGAAGAAGAAGAAGCAAAGATGCTCAGGTAAAAGTTTTCAGATCCAAGTTGTAATTGCATGCCTGTTCCCAATTCTATCGCAATTCTATGGAAATTATGTGGGAAAAGCTCAGTATGTAACACTTCTACAAATGTGCCTACTTATATTACACATCACTTCCTCCAATTTCTAAGTGTCATTTTTATCCACAAATGAGTAATGCTTTCATCCCACAAGAAAGCACCTATTTTCTGATCGCAAGGTATTACAGAAATTACTCTGAGTCTATTTATATATTTCTTTCTTTGTTTTTTAATATATCCCAGCTGAGGAGTCTGGCTCCAGACCAAAATCCTATGTGATCTTTCAGCCTGGCCGTTGGCAATTCCAGGGCTTTGCTTGGCAGGTCCTTGTGGTGGGGGGTAACAGCTGTCCTCCCCACCCCACACTCAGTGCTCTGTCAGGGCATTGCCATCAAGGACTGGAGCAAGCTGCAGTCAAGGACTCAGGCTCAGGCACCTGCATTCAGAGGACTCCTTGTTAGAAGTCTGCTGAGGCACCTCCCAGGAGCTTTTGCCAACACCTCCTCATCAGGAACCTTAGCTTAAGTACTTTTCCTCACTCTGACTCACTTTGTCTTCACTCCTAGCTCTTCCGTCCCTCTGATCCCAGGGCTCATAAAAAGGCAGGAACCTCTTCTGCAGAGCTCCTCAGCAGTAAGATGATTCCCTCCTCTGTGCTACATGTCATCTGACCCAAACCGGGGCGTTCTTTGGGGAAAATGGAACCCTGTGGAGCTGGTACCTTTTTCTTTTGCCTCTTACCTCTACTGTCTTAGAAGGGAAGAAAGGCTTGATTGCTGATGTCCGGTTTGACTTATTTTCTCCTCACCTGGCAGTTCCACACCAGTATAACATGATGGTACAGAAAACTTTCTGACCCCAATTATGTTAACTACACGCATCAACGTGTTGAGGTAAATCAATGTCCCTGTTGCCTAGCACTCTAGGTCCAAGGAAAGGTAAAGTGGTTTTCTATGACAACAGTGAAAGCGAGGTAAATATAGCCCTCTTCCCTCCCAAACGTTTCAGTTAAAAAATCACCATGTTCTGATAAGCGAATAGTACTGTATGGATAGCTCTCATAGTTTATGGAGCTCTGTGGAAGACAGAATAATGTTCCCTCTAGAGATGTCCACATCTTAATCCTGAATCCTGTGGCTATGTTATTATACTACATGGCAAAAAGGACTCTGCAGATGTGATTAAACTAAGGACCCTGGGATAGGAAGATTATTCTGGATTATCCAGGTGGGCCCAATGTAATCACAAGAGTTCTTAAACATGGAAGAGAGAGACAGAAGAGGAAGTCAAAACTATGCAACAAAGACTTTGACCCACCATTCCTGGCTTTGAAGATGGAAGAAGGGGCCATGAACTAAGGAATGCAGTGGGCCTCTAGGAGCTGAAAAGGACAAGGAAATGCATTTTTCCCTAGAACATTTAGAAAGTAATGCAGCCTTGCTAACACCTTGATTTTAGTCCATTGAGACCTGTGTTGGACATCTGCTCTACAGAATTGTAAGATAATAAATATGTGCTGTTTTAACTCACCAAGTATACAGTAATTTTTTTTTTTTTTTACATCAACAATGGTAAACTAATACAGGCTTTTTCACAGGCATCCTTTCATTTGGATAACAAAACAGCTTCATGAAGTAGATAGTATTATTATTATTATTATCTCTACCAGAAAAATTATTTCCTATTTATAAGCTTTAGGTTGTCCATTTGGGGAAAATAATTTGCTTAATCTTGCACATCTGGTAAGAGGCAGAGCTGGAACTCAAATATAGACATATGAATCAAATCCATGCCCATTTTCTATTATATTCTCTGCTCTTCCCAAGTTTCTTTGGGACCTCAGGCTCCAGAAATATTCAGATGAGGTTTATTGCTAATACTCACTGCCTTGTACCCTAATCCTCCATCTATGCTTGGCCAAATAACCACACACATAAATACAGTGTTTTAACCAGTACCCCAGAAGTCATTACTGCTTGTCTACTTGCAGTCAATTTTAACGCACAGGAAAACTCTCTTGCTAATTCTTTTGAGTTTTATGCCACTGGGATGAAGAAATTAACTCTACTTGATCATCATCATGATCACTTTGCAGGACTCTCTGTCCCTGTCTCCCTGAGCAAATCAAGCTCCACTACCACCATGTCACAGCACTTGAAGGCTTTCCCATGTGCTCTGAGAAAGCAACATGTGTGGATAGGAACAACTTACCGCTGATTAGAGTTAACAGAAGGTCCAAGCAATGTCTACCATCCCACTGTCATAAGCAAGAGCATGCTGTCTCCTACAGCTGATTGGTTCCTTCTGCCAAGTATAGATAACCAACAAAAACCTCATAGCCCTGGCCTGGAGGATGACAAGTGTAAAAGTAGCAAACTGGTGGACATGGAATTAATACTCTGAATACCGTGAATACTGCTTAGGAAGAGCATGCCTCAATAAAGAAGTAAATCAGACCTCCACTCAGCCATCCTTCAAGGTTGAACTGCTCTACGTTCATTCTTCATGACTCCCCAACAGGAGGGTCCTGCCGTGGTCACCTGCCCACATAGCTTTGTGTCTTTAACCTACTGTATGTCTCTCTTTTCCATTCAGCAATTTCTGTATTATTGGCCCAGCCTTTTGATTTTTAACAAAGATTCATCTCGTAAAAAAAAATAATTATTACTTCTCTCAATTTCTGTCTGTGGTTCCCTGAGAAAAGGCTTGCCTTGCTAGGAATAATAAGAATATTAATTCACATTCTCACTTAATCATCACATCAACCCCAGCAGACATGTATGAATATTCACATCTTTCTCAGATGAAAAAAACTGAGCTTAAAGAAGTTAAGTATATTTCTGAAGATTATATGCACACAGACCTGGATCTAATTCATAAGCAAGTACTTTCTACTGCTGCTGGGCAGGGTGAGAAGTCAAAACTGTCTTTCACAGTTGGTGACTTCTTTGAGCCATATATGTCTGATTGCTTCCCATCTTATAACCACTTTATGATGAGTGAGGACTGGGCTCAGGGAAAATGGATGGAGATCCATGGTCAAAATGAGAAGGAGCCCAGTGAAAAGGCCAGGCAGACTGCTAAACTGAAAGCAGTCTAAATGGTTTAGACAGAAAGAATCTGGACTCAAAGCTAATGATATAAAAATTAGCCTAAAGAGGTAAAAGCCAAGGTTGGAGCAGAAGTTTAGTGGTAAAGCCTGGATTAATTCCCCAAGCTGACTGGCACCAGGATGGTATCTATTATAGTGAAACCATGTCTCTAGCACTTAAGAAGACAGATTAAAATCGATAAATAAAATAAAAATAAACTAAGACTGGCTTATACTCCGTATGGACAGTGTAGGTTGGTGACTTGCAGGAGAATTTAGGTAATACAGAGAAAGATTTTTTAAAATAATTTTTCATGGATATCAGGAAAAAGTCAAGCTTAAATAGTGTGTTTAACTCATAATTTCTTATTTTCAATGAGGCTAAGTTTGGGGGTAGAGAGAGAGAGAAAGAAAGAATTTAAAGCCAGTGTCAGGAAGTACCACTAAGTAAATAAAGTGCAGGATAAAGTTATAACAAATTGGATAAAGCAAAAATTATTAAGCTCTTATGAGATTATTATTTTAAAAAAGGAAAATCCTTTATTAATCAATATAATTACAGCATTTCCAACTAAAAGAGACTGATGACTCAATACTGTATAATTGAGCAGTATTTCTTGTGATTCTCTTAAAAGCTCACCAATGTGCTGGTTCCTTTAGTGTTTGACAACACAGGGGAAAGATAAAATACCTACTACCTGGCCTCATGAAACAGTCTATTGTGAAGGAAAGATAAAACCTATAGAAGATTTGGCCAAAACAAATTGAGTGTGAATCTGAGAAGACCAGGTGGTAGATCAGAGAGACAGGAGGAAAAAGGCAGCATGGGGTGGCCAGAGAGGTTTCATGGAATGGAGGAAGTATAGTCTGACCCTTGAAGGATATGTTGAATTTGCCTAAGAGTGGAGGAAAGGAACAATATACGAGGCTAAACAGTGTTATTCAAGGTGGAATGAGTAGGTTGCATTTTTTAGAGATGTACAGGTGAGGTGGGTAAAAAGTAGGCGTTAAAGAGGTACACTGATATTGGGAAAAGTAATCTAACCAAAATTAGTGTGTCCAAGTAATTCAACCAACATAAAGGCTTGGGATTAGTGTCAGCTGGGAGATTCTCTAGATTGATAGTGACAGAGATTTCCCCTGTCACCAGCTTATCCCTTCATGAATAATATGCCTCAAAAACTCACCTCTTTCAAACAGTCTCTCTGAATATGAAGTCTATAGTGATGGAGGCAAAAATATTTATTCATAAAACCACTGAGACATAGTATAACATATGCTATATGTCAGGCACTATACTAGCAGAGCCTGAGGATATTGAAATGTACAAAATTCCCTCTGAATAAAAACCTCATAATCTAGGAAGGAAAACAGACAAATAAATGTCTGATTATAATGTATTATGAAAATGGTATGGGGACAGTTAAGGATAACATTTCAAGGTATCATATGCAAGAATTAACCAATTCACCATGGTGGGAAAAGAGACAGTTAAAGATGTGTGAGTAGTTAACTGGAAAGACAAGTGAACATTGACAAAGTCAATTAAGTAGAGAAAGACATCAAGGAAAAAGGGAATACCATATGTAAAAACAGGGAAATAAAAAAGAGCGATGTTCAGAGACTAGTAAATATTTAAGTATGCTGATGTATAGGCTGCATTAAAGTAGAAATTAAAAAATGAAATTATCAAGAGAGGCAGAGATACAGCTAAACAAAGTGTGATTGGATTAATCTTCCCATAGAAAAGAAGTATAGATACACATAAACACACACACAAATATATACAGATATAATATATATGGTTAGACGTTTGTATTGAAGAGCAACCAACTTACGTAGTACCTGAGGGGCCATGGTACTTGAGATAAGAGTAATACACAAGGTGACGGACACATTAATGCTGAGTTTTTTCCGAGTACATTTTCTGGTTGGCAGTGCAGGGAATAGAGCTCCAAGCAGTCAGTCAGTTTTAGTGAACTGAACAATCTGAAGAGTCAGAGACCAAACCTCAGGCCAACAACAGCATAACTGTGAGGGACAAGGATTTGGAGCAGACGGAATCACAGGGAAACAAGTCTCAAAATCTGCGTACAAATATCCGCAGGTCACTGAGTAACCCCCAGATTCTTCATGCAACTGGAAAACTCCATGAAACCCAGCACAAAACTTTAGTAAGTGGAAGCCCAGAGCACAGATTTATGCTGTCACTCAGAGCCGGGAGGTGAGGCGTGGAGTTCAAACACTGAGGCACTGGTAAGCACCCGGGGATTTCTGCTGAGACCCCAGAAGGACTTGGCCTTAGAAATAAGGACCGTTCCCTAGGATTGAACACAATACTAAAATAGATCAATAAAGCCCAAAACCGTCCTTGAAAGGATAAAGCTTATTTACTGTAACACTACCTGCCTGACAAGAAAATGTAAGCATCTTCACAGAAGGAGAGTATCATCAAGATTCCCTGTTTTTTTCATTCATAAGTCCAGGATCCAGTCAATAAGTTATGATAGATGGCAAAAATAAAGACTAAGTGACATCAAATCAATAGGGGAAAAAAAGATTTAAAAACAAAAGAAATCAGAATTTTCAGAAAAGAACTTTAAAATAATTATAATTAATACATTAAAAATGAAGAAAGGAGAGAGTTGTGAGCAAAGACTTAAAGCATGAAAATTTATCAAACTAAAAATTATAGAAATGAAAAATTCAATCACTAAAATTAAGCATTGAGTATAATATCAGATTAGAAACATCAGAAAACATGTAGAAAATATCCAAATTAAAGGCAGAGACCAAACATAATAGAAAATACAAAAAGAAGACTGTGAAAAAACACAGGATATATGTTAAAAAGATATATAAAACATGGAATCAGAGCATCAGGTGAAGGAAAATGTGGAGAAATACTAGCCATTTTTTTACCTGACAAAATTCAGGAAACTCCAAGAATTCTAAGGAGAAATAAATACAAAAAAAGCTCCATCTAAAAAAATGATACACAAACAATTAAAAACCAAAGGCAAGGAACAAGTTAAAAGCATTCAGAGGGGAGGGAAAAAGATGGATTACCTTCAAGGAAACAATAATAAACTGATGGTTGGTTGCTTTAATCATGACTGATTAAAAACAGAAGCCAATTAAATGATGTATCTAGTATTGAAAGGAAAGAAAAATAGAATGTGCCATCTTAGAATTCTATCCCAGGGAGAACATGTCTCATAATGGCAGCAGTATATAGACATTTTCAGATTCATGAATCTGGAAGACTCTTGTTGCCCATATACTTGCCTGTAAAATATACCAAAAGCTGAAAAATAATTATCACATATATAAATATGGAACTACAGAAAAAAAAAAAAAAGAAAATGAAGCACATAGGAAAGGTAAAAATGAGGATGTTACAGGTTAGTTTTTTTAGGATGTATACAGAAAGTTCATTGGCTGCCATACGGTAAGCAACAACAAAGTCCTCAGCGAATCCTCCAGGCCCTTCTACTTTCTTATCTTCCATTCATGGGATGAAGTCTGCCCCAGGAAGTGGGGGTGATCTTGGACAAGATGGCCCTGTTCAACCAAGGGCAAATGGTGTTGAAATGGAGCAGGACCCTATGGTCCTTCCCTGCCATGTTCTCTGCCTGCCTTTTGTCTGTAGAAAAACTTCAGTCAAACAATAAGTTAATCAGAGAAGTGAGAAAATGCAGAAGCAAAGGAAAGCAGTTAAACAGGACAAAATAATCATCGTTTAGTCATTAAGCAAAGTCAAGGACCTTCAGTTCCTCCTCAAGGGGTATAGATAATATTCTGAGCCGTATCCTTTGAGCTGTATTGTAGATACTAAAAAGCCCACCAGCCGGAAGAAGTTCACTACACGATGACCAGGCTGTAGCCACGACATAAGATGCCAACATTCTGAGAATTGGCCTCAAGGAAATGGGAGCAAACCAACCCTGGAACTGAAGATTAACTGTACTTACAACAGTCAAGGTGACGCTGATCAGACCACCGCAGGACCAATTTCAAGGTGACTGTCAGAGGTGACTGTGCTGTTTCTGCATGGAGCCCCTTCCCTCCACCTATACACCCCTGAAACTGCCCTTTAAAAGGTCTTACCCACTAGTCGTCAGCCAGGAGGGAGTCAGCCTTTGGACATGAGTCTGCCGTCCTTCCTAGTTGCTGGTCTTTGAAATAAAGCAAACTTTCCTTTCCACCGACCTTGCTGATTACTGGCTTTTGAGTGGCGAGCAGCCAGACCCCACTTTCAGTAACAGTGTGAAGAGAAACTGAGTTTTGTGCTGTTGGCTGTTAACACTACCAGTAGTTTGAGTGGATGAGTGTTTCAGTCCTAAAGAGGTTAGATCTAGGCAGTGCAACACCATGTATATTACAGTCCACCTCTTGGGCACTTGGATCTACAGGCATACCCCGGAGGTATGTGGGTTCAGTACCAGACCACCTCAATAAAGCGAATGCTGCAATAAAGCAACTCACATGAACTCTTTGGTTTCCCAGTGCATAGAAGGTTATGTTTACACTGTACTGTAGTCTATTAAGTGTGAAATAGCATTATGTCTAAAAAACCAATGTAAATATCTTAATTAAAAACTACTCTATTGCTAAAAAATGCTAATCTTCATCTGAGCCTTCAGGGAGTCCTAATCTTCTTAGAATAGTAACATCAAAGGTCCCTGATCACAAATCACCAGAGCAAATACATAAAAATGAAAAAGCTCAAAATATCGCTAGAATTCCCAAAATGTAACAGAGATACAAAGTGAGCAAATGCTATTGGAAAAATGGCACCAATAGACTCGCTCTATGCAGGGCTGCCACAGACCTTCAATTTGTAAAAAAACACAGTATCTTTGAAGTGCAGTAAAGCAAAGCACCATAAAATGAGGTATGCCTGTACTTGCATCTTATAAGTTCTGGGACCAGCTTCTGAAGGATTCTGGTAGGCATTTTTTTCTTCCCCTAGATGAATTGTACAAGGAGAGTATTAATGGTATTAATTAGAGTTTTAACTATTCAGCTGCTTTCTAGGCCAAAATTTATCATCTTCTTTTTCTACCATTGATTCCAGATTCCCCTCATCCTAGGGTCTCTCTGGGTATAGGTGAATTGCCCGGTGGGGTGACAGCCCCTCATTCCTGGCTGAGCCACCAAGGCCTTTCGTCTCTGGATCAGGTTGCTATGCTTGTTCATTTGCCATCAAAGCCAGCCAACAAGTTCCCATGTGGATCATTTAGATGTCAAACATATGTTTCCCTGCCCCATTTTGTAACAGTAGTCTGAGCTCCTCCTGAAGGTCAGAGCCAGGACACACATCATGACAGTGACTCCTTTCCTTGCCTGATGGTCTGAGAAGCTCAGAAAGAATGGGTGACTGTTGCTGAGTGCAATTCAGTAGTACTGTTGCTGTCTGGAAGTCAGGACCTCTGAACTTGCAGATTCCAGGATTGGTTTTTCTTGGCGGGCACTGGGCTTCTGGGGCCGAGATCATGACAAAGGGGTACCTGAGGATTCATAGACTCTCCAGAGTCATCCTCCATCTGCCACATCGTAATGGAAGTTCCTGCTCCAGCCTCCTCACAGGAAGAGGATGAGCAAGCTTCCTTACTCCTCTCATCTAACTGTGACTGTTAGAGCTATAGAACTACAGGCAGGAAGCTGTGGTACTTAGCAGTACTTGAAAGAATGCCAGAATACATTACCTGCTGTGACCTAAAGAGCTGCTATGAGGGAACTATGGATGTAAGATGTTTGCCACACTAACAGCCTCCTCCGCAGGGCTTTAGTTTTCCTCAGTGTTGCCAGGTTCCAGCTTGGCTTCCGGGACATGATCTGCTGTTTACTGATGTGCATCATGACTGAGGTGAAAAGAAAAATCAATAAGCTGTCCATCCAACATCTGATGCTAATGATACTTGCCTTTGGGTTCACCACCTCCTCCATTCTGCAGGCTCCTGCTGCCTTGCTGCCAACTCCTATTACATCCTCGATGTTCTTCTCGGTGTGCGGTAAGGAAAAGTCAGGGATGCCACCGGACTGCTTGTTTTCTCTGATTCACTGTGCATTCTCATCCTCCCTAGATTTTGTATCTCGCATAATCCTGGAGACAGTTGGAATCCAAATTCTGCAAGAGAGCAGAATTTGGATTTTGGTAACTTAAGGCATTCATCTTCCAACATCATTTTGGTCAAGGCATTTTACACTTTGGGACATCAAGTCCCTCATCTCTAAAAGGAAGGAGTTTAATTGAAATATCAATTTCACTTTCAGCTAAATAATGTTATGATTCTGTAATCAAAGATATTTCAGGGATTTTGATTTGCCAAAGATTCGCCAAAGGGAAATAAGTATTTTACGTAATCCTGAAACTTTCTAAGGATGGAATCGGCCTGATTCGTTGCTATTTCTGTCGTATGGTGTCTCTTTGATCAGATCTGGGTTAATGATTCGTGAATGGAGTTGACTTTTTTTAGCCAGCTAATTTCATAAACATTCGATAATGAAAAAACATAGAATGAGGGTGACGTGGGACCAAATATAGGGTGAGTCACAAAACATCGGAGTTGTCCTATTTAAACCTCAGCTTCTTTGTCTATAAATTAGAGACATTACCCATGTCACAAGGTTTCCATAAGATTATCTGATGTGATATTTATAAATCACAGCACAGTGCCTAAGCTTACTAACTGCTTAACATAAGTTGCCGCTTTTCTCAGGTTTTGAACATAACCGTGTTTGCAAGGTCAGTAATTATGTAAATAAGAAGTAATATTCATGTTGACAAAGATTAGGAAGATTGTTCCTCTTTCTCCTTTGACTATTAACTCTCATAAAAAGGACCATGAAAATAATGATTTCTAAACCCCCAGCCCACCTATACCTAAAGAAAATAAATGGGCCTTTAATGTTTAAATTTATCAATACCATACAAACAAATAAGGATGGGCAAATGGAATCCAAAATGTTTTCATCTCTATTAAAATATATTTTACAGCCACAGGGAACATTAATAGCACTGCAGAAGCCCCTATCTTGTGCTCCCTTATACTAACAACAGCCCTCTGAGGAGCTACTACGCTCCCTTCTAAGAGGAAAGTCTTTTTATAAAAGTTCTTAAGTTTCATAAAATCCACTTAATTTTTTTTTTTTTTTGTAGTTCTTCCTTATTAGGACCTATCTAAGAAAACTGTGATTTCCCAACAACCATGAAGATTTCCTCCTATGATCATTTTATGTTGTATGGTTTTAGTTTAGATGTATTATCCATTTAGGGTAAATATCTGCATATAGTGTGAGGTAAGGGTCAAAGTTTATGTTTATTTCCAAATAGATACTCAGTTTTTTCAGCTGCATTTCATGAAGATTGTTGTTCCACAGATTGAGTTACCTTGACATCTGACATTTTTACTGAAAATCAATTGTGTGTGTGTGTGTGTGTGTGTGTGTGTATTTCTACTTCCCGTCTTACTGTTCTATTCAGTTAATCTGTATGTCTATTTTTGATGCAAATATGACATTGTCTTAACTACTCCTCAGGTAGTGTGGTTCCCCCAGTGTTTTCCTTTTCAAGATTATTTTGTATATTTTAAATAATTTATACTTTCACAAAGTATTGTATCAAATTGTACTTTTTTTTTTTTTAAATGCTGCTTGGATTTGACAGGGCATGTGTTGTGTCTATAGATAAATTTTGACAGAACTGACATTTTAACAATACTAAGTCTTTCAATCCATGTCTGTGGACTGTATCTCCATTTATTTAAGTCTTTTTCAATTTACCAGGACGATATTTTGTAATTTAAAGTCTATAGTTCAAGGACATATTCTGGTCTATTTATATCTGAGTATTTCAAGTTTTGATGTTACTATAAATTCTATTGTTTTTAAACTTTATTTTCAAATATTTGTTGCTAATATATATAAATAAAATTCATTTGTGATTATAAAATATATCAGGTGACTGTGCTACATTCACATTTTAATGTAGTAGATTTCTTTTTGGTAAATTCCTTGGCAGATCATATGTTAATTATGGCAGATTGAATTCTTCCTCTCTAATTTGCATACCTTTAATTTATTCTTCTTGCATCGTTGATGACTAGGACCTCCAGTACAATACTGAATAGAAGTGGTGAGAGTATATAACCTATTATTCCCAATCTTAAGCAAGTAGTATTCATTCTTTTATCTTTAAATGTGATTTTAGCTGTGGGTTTTTCATAAATGCCCTTCATCAGTTTTAGGAAGTTATTTTCTATTTTGTTTGTTTAGTTTGTATAATGAATATGTGTTGACTTTTGGCAAATGCTATTCAGCATATATGATATAATCATATGGTTTTTTTCTCCTTTATTTTGTTAATAATGGTAAATAGAATTGATTGCTGTTCAAATGTTAAAATAACCTTGCTTCCTGGTATAAATCCTATTCAGTCATTACATATTATCAATTTTACATATTGGATTTTATTTCTTAATACTATCTTAAAGATTTTTTCGCCTAAATTCATAAGGAAGATTGGTTGATAATGTTTATTCTTTATAGTGTCTTTATTTTTTTTTTAATAAGGATAAGCTTGGTCTCATAAAATGTGTTGTGCAATTTCTCCTTTATGTGTTTGATAGAATTCACCTAAAGGTTTTCTGAAAGTTAATATATTATTAATTCCATATATTTACTATATGTTGAACTCTTTGGAGTTTGCCTTCTTCTTGTCCTAGTTTGGTTATTTGTGTCTTTTATGAAACTTTTACATTAAAACTAAGTTGTCAAATTTATTGGCATGGCTTTCTTCATAATATTCATTTTTTTCTCCTATTTAAAAAGCAGCTTTAATGAGGTATACTTCACATACCATGCAATTCAACCCTATATAATGTACAATTCAAAGCGTTTTTTTGTTTGTTTGTTTTGTTTCATTTTGGATATTTACTATATTTCCAGAGCTTATCAACCAGGACAGTTTTAGAACATTTCTTCAGCCCAGAAAGAATCCCACTACCTATTATCAGTCACTCTGCATTTTTCCTTACCAACCCCAGCTCTAGGCAACCATTAATGTAATTTCTGCTAACGTATTTCCCTAGTCTGGACATCTAAATGAATGTCCACATATAAATGAAATCATGCATGATGTGATATTTTGTAACTAACTTCTTTCACTTTCCGTAATATTTTTAAGGTTTGTCCATATTGTAGCATGTGTTAGAACTCTATTTTTTATTGTCGAATAATATTCCATTGTACAAATATACCACTTTTAATTTATCCATTCCTTACTTGATAGACATTTGGGTTGTATACATTCTTTTTCTATTATGAATAATGGTTCTATGAACATTAGTGTACAAGTTTTTGTGTAAACATATGTTTTCAGTTATCTTCGGTATATACCTGGGAGTGGAGTTGCTGGGTCATGAGGTGACCTTATGCTTAACCATTTGAGTAAGAGTCAGACCATTTTACAAAATGGCTGCAACATTTTACATTCCTACCGGCAAATGTGTGAGTGTTCCAATTCCTCCACATCCTTGCTGTCACTTGTTATCCTGTCTTTTTGTTTTAATTTTAGGCACCCTAGTGGGCGTGGCATGGTATCTCATTGTGGCTAGTGTGATTGAGCATCTTTTCATTTGTTTATTGGACAATTGTATAACTTCTTTGTAGATATGCATATTCACATAGTAGTTTAGAATGTTCTGTGGATGTCTATTAGTCCTTATTGGATCATAGTGTTGTTCAAAGCTTCCATTTTCTTATTGATCTTCTAATTAATTTTTCTACCCATTTTAAAAGGGGTACTGAAGTCTCCAACTGTTATTGTTGGATTGTCTGTCTCTCCATACAGTTTTGTCAGTTTTCACCCTTCCTCTCTTTTAGGGTTCTGTTGTTAGGTGCATATATATTTATAATTATTATAGCTTCCTGAGGGATTATCCTTTATTTTTTAAACTGTGGTAAGAACACTTATGAGATTTACACTCTAAAGGTTTTAAGTGTACAATATATTGTTATGTATAGACACAATATTGTACAGGAGGCCTCTAGAACTAATTCATCTTGCATACTGAAATTTTATACTCTTTGATTAACAACTCCTCCTATCCCCTTTCACCCAGTTACTGGCAACTACCATTCTGTTCTTTGATTCTATGAGTTTGACTATTTTAGATACCTCCTATAGGTGGAATCGTGCAATGTTTGTCCTTCTGTGACTGGATTATTACGTTTTGCATGATGTCATCAAGGTTCACCCAAGTTGTCATATACTGCAAGATTTTTTTTTTCCTTTTTAAGACTGAATAATATGCATTGTATGTATACCTCCTTTTTACAATCCATTCATCTATTCATAAACATTTAGGTTGTTTCCACAACTTCATTATTGTGAATAGTGCTGCAGTAAACATAAGAGTGCAGATAACTCTTCAAGATGTTGATTTCAACTCTTTTGGATAAATACCCAGAAGTGGGATTGCTAGGTCATATAATAGTTCTGTTTTTAATTTTCTGAGGAACCTCCACATTGCTTTTCTTAGTGGCTACACCATTTTGCATTCCCAACAGCAATGTACAAGAGTTTCAGTTTCTTCACATTATCCACTTGATATCTTTTGTTTTGGTGATAATAGTTAACCAAACAGGTATGAGGCACTAGCTTATTGTGGCTTTGATTTGCATTTATTACCCTGATGAATAGTGACACTGAGCATTTTTTCATATACACTGGACATTAGTATGTCTTTTTAGAGAAATGTCTACTCATGCTCTTAGTCCATTTTAATCATGCTATTAGTTTTTTGTTTGTAGTTGTAGGAGTTACTAATATTTTGGAAATTAACCTCTTATCAGATATATGGTTTGCAGATATCTTTACCTATTCCATAGACGGTGCATCCACTTTATTGATTGTTTCTCTTCCTGAGTAGAAGCTTTTTAGTTTGATGAAATCCCACTCGTCTATTTTTTTTTTGTTTTCTGTGATTTTGGTGAAATCATGAATATTCATGAAATCATTGGCAAGACAAATGTAATGATTTTCCCCTATAATAATTCCCCTATAATAATATATAATAATTTTTCCCTATAGTAATTCCCCTGTACTTTCTTCTAGGAGTTTTACAGTTTCAAGTATTACGTTTGAGTCTTTAAATTTTGAGTTGATTTTTGTTAATGGTGTAAGATAAGAGCCCAATTTCATTTTTTTGCATGTGAATATTCATTTTCCCTAGCACCATTTGTTGAAGACACTATCCTATCCTTGTGGTGTATTCTTGACATTCTTGTGAAATATCAGTTGACCACACATGTGTGGGGTTATTTCTAGACTCTCTGTTCTGTTCCATTAATCTTTATGTCTGTCTTTATCCTGGTACCATACATTTTAGCGACTACAGCTTAGTAATATATTTTGAAATCAGGCTGTGTAATGCCTCCAGAATTGTCCATTTTCAAGATTTCAGTTTTACTTTTAGCGGTATTTTGTGGTTAAATATAAATTTTTAGAATCATTTTTCCTACTTCTATAAAAATGCCTTTGGGATTTTTGATAAAGATTGCATTGAATTTGTAAATCACTTTGGATAATACAGACATGTTAACAATATAAAATCTTCTGACAGATGAATGTGGGATTACTTCTCATTTGTTTGTGTATAATTTAATTTCTCTCATCAATCTTTGTAGCTTTCAGTTTACAAGTGTGTCACTCTCATAGTTAGGTTTATTTTTAACTATTTTATTCTTTTTGATGCTATTATAAATGGGATTGTTTTCCTAATTCCCTTTTCAGATATTTCATTATTTAGGTTTAGAAATACAAATAATTTTGATTTTGTATCCTGAAACTTTACTATATCCATCTGTTAGTTCTAACAGTATTTTGGTGGACTCTGTGGGGTTTTCTATATATGAGATCAAGTCATGTGCAAACAGAGGCAATTTTACTTTTTCCTTTCAGATTTTTGATGCCTCTTCTTTTTCTTTCCTAATTCCTCAGATTATGACAAACAGTACTATGTTAAAGCTAAGTGGCAAGAGTGGGCATCCTTGTATTCTTCCTGATCTTAGTGGAAAAGCTTTCAGTTTTTCATTGTTGAGAATGATGTTAGCTCTGGGCTTTTCATATATGGCCTTTATTATGTTTATGTAATTTCCTGCTATTCCTAGTTTGTTAATTTTTATGATTAAATGGTGTTGAATTTTGCCAGATGCTTTTTCAGCTTTTATTAGATGATCATGTAATTTTTACTCTTATTCTTTTAATGTGGTATATCACATTAAATGAATTTTTGTTTGTTGAGTCTTCCTTGCATCTCAGGGATAAATCCCAATTGGTCATGGTGTATGATCCTTTTAATGTGCTGTTGAATTTGGTTTGCTAATATTTTGCTGAGGATTTTTGCATGTATACTCATATGGAATAGTGGCCTGTAATTTTCTTCTCTTGTAGTGTCATTGTCTGTCTTTGGTATCAGGGTAATTCTAGCCTCATAAAATGAGTTTTGAAGTGTTCCCTCCTCTTCAATTTTGTGAAAGAATTTCAGAAGGATTGCCTTTAATTCTTTAAATGTTAAGTAGAATGTGCCAGTGAAGCCATCTGGCCCTGAATTTTTCTTTGTTGGGAGGTTTTTGATTATTGATTCACTCTCCTTACCGGTTATGCATCTGTATATTTCAAGGAATGTATCCAGTCTTCTAGTTATTCAGTTCTTTGGTGTATAATTGTTCTTAGCAATCTCTTATGATACTTTCTATTTCTGTGGCATTTGTTGTAATATCTCCACTTTCAACTGTTGATTTTTTGTTTCTGTTCTCTCACTTTTTTCTTTGTTGTTCTAACTAAAAGTTTGTCAATTTTGTTTATTTTTTTCAAAAAAAACCCCTCAGTTTTGCTGAGTTTTTTTTCCCCTATTGTTTTCTATTCTCTGTTTTATTTATCTCTGATCTGATCCCTATTACTCCTTTTTCTACTAACTTCAGTCTTAGTTTGCTCTTCTTTTTCTTCTTCCTGAGGTGTAAATTTATGTCATTTATTTGAGATCTTTCTTCTTTTTTAATGTAGGTGTTTATCATTATGAACTTCTGTCTTAGTACTGCTTTTGCCTCATCTCTTTACTTTTGGTATGTGTTTTCATTATTATTTGTTTTAACATATTTTCTGATTTCCTTTTTGATTTCCCCTTTGACCCATTGGTTGTTCAAAGGTGTGCTCTTTAATTTCCACATATTTGTGAAATTTTTAGTTTTCCTTTTGCTGTTGACTTCTAGATTTATTCCATTGTGGTTAGAAAAAATACTTAATATGATTTCACTCTTCTTAAATTTGTTAATACTTGTGACCTATCATGTGATCTATTGTAGAGAATTTTTCACATGTACCTGAGAAGCATGGCTTGTTCTTCTGCTGTTGGGTTGAATATTGTGTGTATGTCTGTAAGGTCTATTTTTTCTATAGTGTTGTCCAAGTCTTCTGTGTCTTTATTGATTTTTCTATCTGGTTATTCTATTTATTACTGAAAGTGAGGTATTGAAGTCTCCCACTATTATTGTATTGCTGTCTATTTATTCCTTCAGTTCTGTCAGTGTTTTCTTTATATATTTAGGTGCTTTGATATTGTGTGTGTGTGTGTGTGTGTGTGTATTTGTAATTGTGATATTTTCCTGGGAGATTGACCTTTTATCATTATATAATGTCCTTTTTTGTCTCTTGTGACAGTATTTGACTTAATGTTTATTTTGTCTATTATAAATACAGTCATCCTGATCTCTTTTGGTTATCATTTGCCTGAAATTTTTTTTTTCCATCCCTGTACTTTCAGGATATGTGAGTCCTTTACCCTAAATAGAGTAATTTGTAAACAGCAACTGTCAGCCACCCTTTCCAGGAATTTAGTCTCTGCAACTTGCAGCTGATGATAGTGTGAATTGCTGGAGACCTGCCCCTCCCAATGAGATACCATATCCTTTGACTGAGAACTGAGCAGAGAAGGACCCCCATCTTCTTGGCCACAGATCACCCAGAGTGTTTCTTCATGCTGAACTGGGAGATGGGGAGGGAGGGAGAGAGTTATAGATCAAGTGCTACAAACTCACTGCCCTTACTAAGGTTTAATAGCTTTTCATGAGTGAATGTTTCTCCACTTGCTATATGCCCATAGGATAAATTCCATAGAATTTAAATTGTTATTTTTTTTAAAGAATACAAATTATGGCTGTTTCACTAGGGAGTGGGTCCACAGATCTCACACAGCCACTCCAGGAGTGGAACAGTTCCACTTATTATCCTAAAAATGACTATAGGATCTCTAGTAATATCCCACTTTTCATTCTGATATTGGTAATGTGTGTGTTCCTTCTTTTTATTTCATTAGTCTACTTACAGGATTACTACTATTATTATTATTATTATTATCAAAAATCCAGATATCGATTTTATTGAATTTTCTCTATTTCTTAAATCTTTCCTATGTCATTGATTTCTATTATTTCCTTTCTACTACTTATTCTTGGTTTAGTTTGTTCTCTTTCCATCATCACAAATGAAAGTCTCAATTATTCATTTTTAGATTTTTTGCATTTTCTAATATAAGCATTTAAAGCTCTACAGTTTTCTATAAGCACTGATTTAACAATGGAGGCAACACAAAGTCAGCAGGTAAAAATAGGAAAGTAGTTTTGTATATATTTTTGTTACTCGCTTGTCCTGAGAGCAAGTAAAAGGAAATGATCTGTTACCTCCAGCCTGCCATGAGGAAAATGAATACTTCTAATTCCTTGGTGATAACAGACACAGTTTTTAAATGAGCTGTCAGATTTGAACATAAGTTAAGAGAGTAAGACACTGAAACATCCTCCACAACCAAAAATATCCTCACCATCTACCTGCCCATCTCTTTTATTCAACCATTCTTCAATGAACACCTAGTCTATGCCAAGTACTGGACCAGGTCCAGGGCAGTACACAATGAGCAGGACCCTGCTCTCAAAAAGTTCAAAACTTCAGACACTGACCATCCTTGTGCAAAGTAAATTGGATTTCTAGAAAGGCAAATACTTCAGGCTTGATATAATAAAATGTCTTAATTTCCAAACCTAACTTTTCAACTTCCTAGCTTTGTAAAATTGAAGCCAAATACTTACTTTCTCTGTGCCTCAGGTTCTTCTTTACCTTTGGAAGCAGATTAGAATGCTATCAATACATACCTCATATGGTTGTAGTGAAATCATTAACTGTAAAGCCTTGGTCCAGTGCCTGCCAGCATGTAGGTATCATTTATGACCTCCTTCTATCATCAGTTGTTACATTTATGAAGATCTCTGTAGAGGACATGGTGAAGAGGATGGAACACAGTTCAGAGAATGTTAGAGAAGCTGGAGGTGGAAATGGCTAAGCCAGACCCAGGGGGTGGTTTCAGATACAAAACACTTAGTTTTTCAGGCTGTGAAAAAACTTATTTTGCATAAGAAATCTGCTACAGCACTGAAAGAATGACAAATAGTTCTTTAGAACTGGGGGCATTTTAGAATTTCTAAGGCCCTTAAGCATGGGCCTCAGAGTCCATGTTTTCTAAAAGAAGCACTCAGGTGTCTGGGTGTTATTTCAATGCTCATATTGTTTTTTCTATTAGTTTTATAATGCTCTGACATGCTTTATTGCCTGAGAATATGTCCAGCCTATGAAGCTGGGAATTAAATTCCTAATTTACATTTTCATTAAGTCAGGCATGCATTTTTCTTCAGGAGCACATGTCAGTTATTTGCAGGAAGAATTAAATCTCAGGAGAACACAGGAATTCCATCCACGTGAATACTATGGATGAAAGTCACAGACTTATGCATTTGTAGGAGAAGACAATGTTTTAAGAAACCCTCTTAGAGAAAGGCCCTATCGTATCCTCTGTTGGCCAGTGTAGTGTCTATAACTTCTTGAAGGAGAGACATGACTATACAACTGTTCTCAGATTTTAACTTCCAAACTTCAGGTTATTTGATGTGCTACAAGATATGGCTGTGAGAGCCTATGGGAATCTAATCTCTTACTTCATATCCACATCAGAAAGAAAAAGGAGGTATAGGGGAGCAAAATTTGCTACCCCAAGGTGTGTCTCTTTGGCATGAGGATTAATTTAGGCTGATTAATTTTAAGAAACAGAAGATGCAGGAATCTTTCTTGCTACCTCCACCTTAACTGCCTAAAAGAATTTAGATAGAGGGCCTGTTCTTGGAATAGAACTGTCACCAGAGATACCTGTAAAGAAATGGCCTAGGCGTGGTGGGAGAGACTCAGCAAGACCAAGAGATCAGAGACTACTCTGTGTCCCATTGGCTCTGCAGGGCTCATCAAACATTTGCTTATCAACCATTGGCTTTGCCATCTCCATGTGAATTGCCTTTCTTCCCTTTGAAGTCCCAAAGCACTATCCCCAACATCCTCTTTTGTCTTTAGCTAAAGATGGTATTTAAGGTGGGGGTTTTGGTCATTTTGGGGAGTTACTCAATTTTCCTGCGTCTTTCCCATGTATACATGCTATTAAACTTTTGTTTGATTTTATCCTGTTAATCTGTCTCATACCAATTTATTTCTTAGACCAGCCAGAAGAACCTAAAAGTGTAGAAAAAATTTCTTCCTCCCTGACAATATATTTAAGTATGTATGTATGTATATATACATACATTTACATGTATTATATATATATATGTGTGTATATATAGCGATAGTTATTTTTAATATGATCCCAGCTTGTAATTGGAAGCAAATAACTCCTATTTTGGTTATACTCTTCACATGTTTATCATAAAAGAATTAATTTCTGATTCAAATTCATAAATAAAGTTTAAATTTCTAGTTTTAAATATAACCGAGAAGTTGTCAGCACCCTCCTTCAGTTCAATTTTAGACATAGTGCTCTAGATTTATAGAAGTCCGGGAATAATTGGTGCCCATCTCATGATTTTACTTACTTTCAGTCAGCTCAAGCAAAAAATGTTGATTCTAAGAAGTCATTCCATTCAGCAAAGGAGGGTCTATTCATGTAGCTGGAAATACTGGCTCAGCAATGATTCATAAATATGGATTACTGCTTGCTATAGACTGAATGTTTGTGTCCCTCCCAAAATTCATATGTTGAAAACTAAACCTCAATGTGATGGTATTTGAAGAGGGGGCCTTGGGAGGTGATTTGGTCATGACAATGGAGACATCATGGTGGAAGTAGTGCTCTTATAAAAGAGATCACAGAAAACTCTCTTGCCCTTCCTACCATGTGAGGACACAACACAAAGACAGCTATCTATGAACCAGGAAGCAGATCTTCACCAGACACCAAATCTGCCAGCACCTTGACTAAATTTCCTAGCCTCCAGAACTATGAGAAATAAATTTCTGTTGTTTGTAAGCCACCCAATCTATGGTATTTTGTTATAGCAGTGGTTATTATTGCAGTAAGACACTATCACATGAGAAATAAGTAGGCTTTGGGGGATTGTTTCCATATGGGTAATTATGGCATGTAAATGTAGATGCAAAGGATAGCACTACATTTTCCCCTTGAGATTAATTCCCATTTCTCATGTGGAAATGTTTCTCTCAGCAGACAACATACTGATGATTTGTTTTTCTGGAGCTGAAAAATTATTTTCTGTGGCATACGTTTGTCACCTGTGATAACTAAGAGATGTGTCCTTGAGATGGTCCTTCAAACTGAGAATTGTGTTCTTGCTTTTAACAATTTTTAAGCAAATTCACACAGGTGCCTGGGAGTAGAGCTCCTCCCTTCTTGTCCCAAGTGGTAGATTTAGCTTTCTGATTTAAGGTAGCATTTAAGACAGCATTCTGATTTAAGGCCTCTGTAGTATCTTTGTCCTCCTTTTGGAAGTGTTCTTCCAAGAAGTGCAACCTAGGGAGAATTTCTTTTTGGTTGCTAGTAATTTTTTGCTGAGCGTGAGAGGACAGAAGGAGGGAAGTTGGCAAAGTGTTCCCAGCAACTTTAGAAGTAGAACGCATTATTTTGCTACACAATCCAGGCACTCGTTATCATTTATTAATCTCAGAATCTCAGGCATTCTTCTTAAATGGAAAACACAGTCATTTGCCACTGTTGGAGCAAGTCTTGCACTTATGAATCTAATTACTAAGATAAAAAAAACACGAAATAATTAAGAAGTTGTCATCACCCTCCTTCAGTTCAATTTTAGACATAGTGCTCTAGATTTATAGAAGCCCAGGAATAATTGGTGCCCATCTCATGATTTTACTTACTTTCAGTCAGCTCAAGCAAAAAATGTTGATTCTAAGAAGTCATTCCATTGAAATAATTAATAAAAATTTTAAATGAGATTTTTAACAGCTCATTGTCAGCAAACAAGCAGCCTAACTGTCATGAACACAAAGGAATGATCATAGCATCATTTTTTTTTTAAGTGAGCCAGCCATCATCTCTTCTCTCTGTGGGCACACAGTCTACTGGAGCAGGAAACTAGAATGAATCTGTCTACTTCACTCACACATCCTTTATGAGCCCCATCCCCCAACAGGAGTTTTACTTTCCTTGGCTTTGTTACACTTTTTATTGAGGAATTACATACATGGCAGAAGGTGCCCAGATCTTAAATGGGCAGCTCAATAATTTTTCATATCTGTGTCTACATTTCCAGTATCCTTAAGGCTTTCCCATGCCCTTTCCCAACTCAAAACACAGAATGAATTAACCACTATTTTGACTTCCAACACCACATATTACTTTTGCCTATTCTTTTTTAAAAAATTTTATTATAGTTGATTTACAATGTTGCATTAGTTTCTGTGGTACAGCAAAGTGTATCAGTTATACATATACATATATCCACTCTTTTGTGGATTCTTTTCCCATATAGGTTATTACAGAGTATTGAGAAGAGTTCCCTGTGCTATATGGATGGACCTAGAGATTGTCTTACTGAGTGAAGTAAGTCAGACAGAGACAGACAATATCATATGATATCACTTATATGTGGAATCTAAAAAAGTACAAATGAACTTATTTATAAAACAGAAATAAAGTCACAGAAGTAGAAAACAAATGTATGGTTACCAGGGGGAAAAGTGGGGGTAGGGGTGGGGAAGGATAAACTGGGAGACTGGGATTGACAAATACATACTACTATATATAAAATAAGTAACTAATAAGGACCTATTGTATAGTACTTTGCCTATTCTTTAACTTCATTTATGTAGAATCATAAAGTGTATTTTCTTTTAAGGCAGTGGCTGCTTTGCTTAATATCACATCTGTGTGAGTCATTCAAGTTATCATGTTAGTTTATTTTGTTGTGTAGCATGTCATTGCATATATAGATCATAATTTACTTTTTCATTCATTTTGGGTAGACATTAAGGCTGATGCACATTCTCAGACATCATGGTGAAGGAGCAAGTCCTGTCACTTTATTCGGAATATCTCATCATCTTGCCCCATCCCACATCTCTCCACACTCTGCATCTTATAAAAACCACATATGGGCACATTTTCCACCTTTTAACACAGGATACGTTAGATTTTTATACTCTTATTGAGCAGTTGAAGTAATGAGTGTGGCTTCCCATCATACCTAGATACCAGTTGTATTAATGAGCATCTTTGCAGTTTCTCATATGGATTATATTGGCCTAGTTGGGAGATCATCGTAACTTCTGATATGTATAGAGTATATTTTAGTTGACACAGAATTTTTATACAGATCATTTCATTTGATTCTTGCAACAACTCTCTAAGATGGAAAGCAGAGACACCATTATCCTCATTTTACAGAGATAGAAGCTTTTCAATTAATATTTATTAAATGTCTCCTCTATGGCATCACTGTTCTGAATGCTGCAAATATAAAGTCGAGCAAAGCACATTTGCCACCTTAAGAAATTAATAGTCTGTTGTGGAAGATAGATATATAAACTAAATTAAAATACAAAATGGCATAGGAACGCTAAAACACCATAGCATTTTATATGCATGAAAATAATAAATGTTATGTTATTATTATCAAGAATTTTTGATAATCAACTCCACATGGGGAAATCAGATGTAATGCATATTAGATATGAAACGTGAAAAAAAGAGAAAGAATTCATCAAGAAGACCTTGGGGAAAAGGAAGGGAGGTATTTTGAATAGAGATAACACCTGTGCAAAGGCCTGGTGGCATTATATAGTTGGCAGCATCAGCCCAAGGTCGTGCAGATATTTAAAGACAGAGCTTAGGTTCAAATTCAGTGCTATTTCTACAGGATCTTTCCCCCAAGTTATAAGTGTTTAAACTCTGACCAACACTGCCTTGAGCTTTCTGAATGAAATACTGTTTGACCAATGGCCTCTAAAATGAGTGCAGACAGCAAATCATCAGCATTTTTTATCTCAAGTCATATTACATCTGGGAAGAAATTGCTCTGTACTGACAAATCACAACAGTTATGAACATAGTAATAACATAACAAGAATAATCAAATACAATTGAAATGAAAATGCATCAATTCAAGCTGGGTTTCAGCTCTTGTAATGTTCATTCAAGTTTAATGTCCTTTATGATTTTCTGGAAGCTATGGTAGACTGCTTCTGCAATTTGATTTTGTTTGGCAATTAGTGTTCCCAACCACAGCTTCTAATTTTTATGAGGAAAACTAACCCACATTCTGTCATCTGGTCATAGGAATATACAAACTAAGCTAGGGCTAGGGTAATAAAGGTTGGGTAATATAGATTCATGCTCAATCTATTATCATCGTCAGGCTCAAATTGAACTAGTGTAAGAGGATGTATAAATAACCTTTGAGAAGCAATTTGCTCAAAATTTGGTTATTTTATTACTTCTCTGAGGCTGATCAGAGATGATAGAATCTTGTCCAGTGTTGATGGTCCCATTCTGGCTGCCCTGGCTGTTATTCTAGGTTGGTTACAGTTTTTGTCATTGATTTTCTATTTTTTAAAAAGGTAGGTGGTATCTGCTAGGCAGTGAGTGGGGGCTACCGGACTTGTTTTGAAGCTTCATTTTTTAACTGAGATTAAAAGGCTGGAGGAAAAGATGAGCGTGTTTGGTGGCACAGCTAGAGGTCTCGACCCATGTCGTTCCTCAGTGCCACTAAGTTTAGAGTTCAGGTTTCCCTTTTTTCCCTTGTAAATGGGCTGAGCCTCTCCCACTGGTTGATTGTATGTGGTAGTTAAATCTGCTGTGGACACATTCTGTAGATAACAATGAAAGAAGACGTTTTGGGTATGTGACAACTCATATTAGCAAAGACTTTAACATTATCCTCCCTGGCTTCTCTTTCATTATTTTTCTGTGTAGAGAAAACAGCAAAACCTTTCTACTCTCTCCGATAGACTAAAATTGTAAGCCCACTGCAGTAACTGATTTTCTAACCAACCATCTTCTCAACAAAGAAACACAACGTGAAAGCAATAGGTTGATAAGCTGCTGAAAGTTTGTTATCAAATCCATTTGGTTGACTACGTGTCCTAGGAATGTACTTCTCGTTAGCCTCCGTGCCAAGCATGTAGTCCATATATAACTAGGTGATTCTGTGAGGAGATAGGATGGTCTCTAGAGCCTCCCTCCCCCCCCGCCGCCCCATCTGGTTCTTAGTGGAAATAATAATGAATCCACTCTGATTCACTTATACTATTGTGATGTCAGATACTCTTTGCAAACTATAACCTGGGACCAAATCCAGCCAAGTGGCTTTTCTATTTCGTGTGTGTGTGTGTGTGTGTGTGTGTGTGTGTGTGTGTGTGTGTGTATTGTTTTTTTTTTTTTAAGTGCACATATAGCATTTATTACAAAGATACAGTGGTGTCTCATGAATGCTGGATAGAAGACAAGCCTTTAAAAGGCACTCAAATTATCACTCAATGGTAAAACTTCACTAACTCAATGTTTTCCTCCGGTTTTGCTTCCTTCAGGTCACTGCCTGTTTTTGGAAATAAGGTTTTATTGGAACACATTCATACCCATTCATTTATGGCCCAATGGCAGAGTTGAATGAATAGTTATGACAGAGGCCATAGTTTGCCTGCAAAACCTAAAATATTTACCTTTAGCCCTTTACAGGAAAAACTTGCCAACTCCTCTATTCTAAGGAGCTTCAGGCATAATGATCTTACTCCCTTACATTATTTACAGAAATAAAATATTCATTTCTGGGAGTTCAAATATTATATTTTTTTCCTTGCAGTTCAAACCTACCAAAGAAATAGGTGAAAGTTAGCCCACTAAATTAACCGGAAGTCCACAGTCATAAGAAATAGAAACGGATTATTTGTTTTACTCTTACTATTAGTTATTATTATTAACATGCATTAGCTATGTGAATGTCACTATGCAAAACACCTTTAAAATACCTCCTGTAGTCCTCCCATCAACCTTATGAGACAGGTAATGCTATCAGGCCCATTTTATAGATGAGGAAATTGAAACTCAGCAATGCCACATAATTTGCCCACAAAACACACTTCCCCAAGTAGATGATAGCCAAAAACCAGAGTCTAAGCCTTTTTGACCCCAAAGCTTATGATTTTAACTACAAAGCTAAGCAGCCAAATGAAGTGTGTTCCATAGCGTTTCATTCAGTAACTTTAAATTCATTTGATCACAGTGAATCCAACATTTATTTGAACTCCCCACTTACTCAAGGCACTATGGTAAATACCAAACGATACAGAACCATTAATATGACATAGGTATGTTTTTAGGGAGCTCAGTTTGGGTTAACACGTGCTCCCCTTTAAAAAGTAAATACTCCATCAATAGTAAAACTTCATTCTTACCACCAGCTGAGTCTCTTTTATGAGTTTGCTTTCTTCTAACCCTTAGCTAAATAAACTGGTTGCAGTGGAGTTGTTCGTGATGTATAGCTGTAGCACTTTTTGAACATCCTTTCTTAGAGAATGTAAATTTGGCTATTAGGAGAGTAAAGGGTTATATTTTTGAATTATAAGGCATCACAATATTAGAGTGCTAGGGAGGAAGAAATTTTACTCTACCCTTCCAGGTTCTTCCGGCTGGTCTAAAAATTAAATTGATTTGAGACAGATTAACAGGAGAAATTTTTTTTTAAGTTTGATAACACGTATATATGGGAGAAACTCAGGAAAACTAAGTAACTCACCAAAATGACCTTAAATACCATCTTCAGCTAAAGATAAAAGAGGATGTTGGGGGTAGTGGTTTGGGACTTCAAAGGGGAGAACGGCAATTCACGTGGAGATGGAAAAGGAGATGTTTGGTCAATGTTTGATCAAATGTTTGCTGGGCTTTGCAGAGACGATGGGACAAAGTCAATTCCGATCTCTAGGCCTTGCTGTGTTTCCCTCACCACACCTAAGCCATATTCCTTGCAGATATCTCTGGTGATAAATCTTCTCCTGGAAGAGGCCTTTTATCTAAATTATTTTAGGCAATTAAGGGGGCGGTGGCAAGAAACACCTCTTGAGGCTTCTGTTTCTTAAAAATAATCAGCCTAAATTAATCCTCACGTCAAATTTGAGGTAGTGGAATTTTGCTCTCCTACAAGAGGGAAAACTGAATAAGGGTCAGGGGTGGCCTTATAGAAAGTGGCATGAGTGCCCTCAGTGTCTGGATAACTAAAAAGATGAGAGGTAAGAGAAAGCCAAGAAATTGAACCAGGTGGCCCTCAATAGCAAACTTGCTTATTGAGCGCTTTAATCAAAATCAAGCTGAATGGGATATTTGGTGAGAAGTTGAGTGAGTGCAGTGGCAGTTTCAAGTATTCCTAGTCTGTGTTGCTGTTTATGGAAGGTCCAGTTGATTAGGAGTCTACGTCAAGTCCTGAATCAATGGAACACACTGTGTGATGTAACTCGGGAAGCTGAAACAATAAGAAGAGTGACACAATGTCACCTCCAGGGTTGCCCCTGGTAGAACATTTCAGGGAGGTGACCACGTGGGTGATTGGTCTTATTTTGCCAGCTCCTCTGCCACTCTGGTATGAAGATCCCTCATCTCTAGTCTATTTGGTATTATCTTGGGGCCCAGTCACTCCTATTCCACACCCCGTCTCAGCAACAATGAGGCCATTTCTGGGCCTGCGACTCTCTCAAGTTTCTTAATGAGAGAATGTCAAGTCAGTAAAGGGGAAAAATGCTTTCTTCTGCTTTTATGCTGCCAAACTTCATTTGTCCTGATGTCATTGTCTTCAGTATTCTGGATCTCATCTGAAGATGCCAAACTGAAAATAAGGGCTTTGAATCCACCAAGACTCTCTTTAAAGTTAATGTTTAAAAAAAAAAAATAGCCTCTTAGTCAGAAATGGGTACAGTACTAAAGCCATCAGGAGAAATGAAGACTGACAGTTTAATTTCACTAAATACTGTAAGAGAAAGGATGTCAGCCACAATGTCTGGTGGGCCTGCCCTGGGTGATAGTGATGGACTGTGCAGGAGAAAATTGATAGTTACTTTAAAAAAAATCTTTTCAAGACTTTACATGGAAAAACCTGGAGTGACTCCTCTGGGTGAGGACTTCAGGCTATATTTTGCTTCTTTCCCCAAGATTTCATTTTACCTCGTAGGCTAAATTGGACTTATTTATTTATAAATGCACAAAACAAAATTCCAAAATGCATTTTTGTGTTCATCTTGCCTGGGCTGCATGCCCTCTGAGCATCCTCAGCTCATACCATCTTTGAGGATGATGCCTCGGCAGTGACAAGTACATTTACAAGGCTCAGGTCTTCTCCATTCAGATGCTTCTCAATTTAGAATCCATCAAACACATCAGGTGCAAGAGGTTTGACATTACTGAAATAGGCAAATGACACATACCGTGTTCTTACTTTTGCATGGAGACAGGGACTGCAACCTTGGAATTCATCACGGAGGGCAAGTTTACTCAACTGAAAAAGCATGACCAGTACAACATATGGAAAACAAAGACTCCACACTGTGGGAAGGCAATAATAAAAATAGGAATTTCAGACAATTTAACCTGCATGTAAGTAAATTAGAGCATAGTTAGAAGAGTGAGTTTTAAGGTGGGGGTTGTATGTGGAGAGAATCTGTCAAAGGACAGGGCGTCCAGGAAGCAGACTCTACAGGAAATGTTTAAAGGAACACTATTAGTCAACAGCTGTGGAAGAAGTGAAGGAAGCAGAATTTTCGAGGAAATACGGGGTTGCGAAGCAATCATAATAGAGGACTCAGCTGATCTTATGGGGAACCCTGGACTGAGATGACCCTGCAGAGTTCTTCCAGTGTGGGATAAGAAAGTGCTGGGCTTTTATACCCCCATCTCTACCCTCAGGGTAAAGGATGTGACATTAGGAGTGGTGTTTCCATTCGGCCTATGGTGTCGTGTGGATACTCAACTGTGAAATCCTAGTCTCCAGATCTGCTGGCAGCTGGAGCAGTGAGGGCTTCGGTCCTGAAGTGGGGGAATTAGAAGGTGCAATGCAGCATCTGTGGCCGCTTTCCCCAAAGTCAGCTCACAAGAAGAGGATAGTAGGGCCCATGACCCCTACCACTGCAGCTTTTCCTCAGATCACAAATACACTTGTCGCCTCCCTCTTCTGTTATCCATTCTAGATTTCCCTTTGCTTGTCCAAGTGACTTACTTAGTAGGGTAACCGAGATCCTTATTCCTTAGAGCTTGAGACACTTCTCTCAGGCTGTGGCTATGGTGCTTGTCTATTAATTACCAGCATTGGTATCAGAAGACAGCTATGTGGCTCAGTAGGGGGAACATATTTCTGCCTCCAAGACAGAAAACTCTCTACTTCCTCCCAGTGAACAGGGTCATTACCACTGTCATGGTGGTGACTCTTCCCCTTGCTTGCTGGCCTCTCCAGGGGCCCAAAGTGACTGGGTATCAGCCAAGGGCTATTTTTTTAAAGATTAATACATTATTGCAAATTATAAAGTCTAGCTCCAGAACCCAAGGGTGATACATTGTGAATCTTCTATTTATGCTTACCAGAATATCCGGAGCATCTTCTCTTACCACAATCACTTCTAAGACATAGGGCCTGGCATGTCCTATAGACCAAGCAGCAGGGCTGCTTGCACCAAAGCCTGGTCCTGCTACAGGGCCCTTTCCTGATGCCTTTGATGTGATCTGATTTGACTGTGGGTCAGTGCAGTATTCCCAGAGGCAGAAGGTGCTGCCTCCAAAACCCAAAGAAGTCTATCAGACATTGCGCTTCCTTCTTTGTGATTAGCACGGTGACATGCGATAGCTTGTCCTTTACTCTGGAGGCGATGTCCTGGCGTGCCTCACTGGATCCCAGAATAATTCACTGATATGGCAAGTTCCTGAATAGTCATGGGCTTTATCTCTTGCTCTTTGAAGTGTATGTCTTTTGCCAAGTCCCCAGCTGAACTTGTCGCTTTTTCCTTATCTGGTCTGATTAGCCTGATGTCATGAATAAGCTCATCCTTTTGATGCTCTGTGGGGCGTCCAGATGGCCTGGGTCTCCTCAGACTATGTAATAACACGGGGTAGGAGAGAGTAATGACCTTTGAGCTTCTCAGTGGGGCTAGGTCCCAGCTCAGCAGTACATTCTTTATTGCTTTGGTAAATGAATTGTCTTTCAAGTCTTTCCAAGCAATAATATTCATCTGGTGGATGTTCAGGACTTATATGGCATAGAACTCTAACAAATCTACTTCTCTGAGTCTTTTGAGTCCTTCATCTACCTTCTCCCACAAAAATTCTGGCATTTCTTTTACACACGGACAGGAATCATTGCTAACTCCACCTTCTCAGAGAGTACTCCCATATCAATAAACTCTCCAAAATCCAACCCCGTATTCTACCACCCTTGATCCAGCACCTCAGAATTTTGTTCCATTATGTACTGTCCCAATTTCTGCCTATATATGCTTAGTAGAGCATGCAGCTCTTTTTAAAATAGTTTCTTTCCTCCCTTAATAATCTCAGCATTCCCTGGCTGGTTTATGTCATGCACTAACCCTAGTTATTGATCTAGTAGCCAAGTGTGGAGGTTCTGATTAGCACAGCAAAGTCTTCTACATAATCTTCAAGTAAGAGTTGGGTCTGGGATAACAGTGAGAAGTGATACACTTCCTGAAGGCGCAGATAATTTGAGTGAATCTAAGGAATCAAGAATTTTTTTTTTTTTAGTTCATTAATCCAATCCCATTTCTCAGATCCTATTCCTTTCCAAATAAGATCCTCACCTTGGCTTAGCCAACCTATCTGGTCTGAGACCCCACCCTTTATGAAGCTACAGATCTCAAGAGTAAGTCCTGGGAATTGTCCTCATCTTCTTCAGCCCTCCAGCAGCAGGAGATATGAATCTGTTTAAATGCTATCTAGAAGGTCCTCTGGCTTTCATTCTTAGCTTTTAATTGCTGGTCATTTGGCCCTTAGCCCTTCATTATCTTTCTTCAAAGCATCTATTGCGTTGAGGAACAGTGTCTTGTCGTTCTAGCTCCCATTTCCCAGTATTTCTCAAATGACTTATATATTGTACCTGCTAGCGCATTTATTTTTACAGTAGCACCTCAGTTCATCACGAGTGAGGTTTTAAAGTTGTGCTGCTACCTTGTTCCAGGGCCTGTCGATGTTCCCCCATCACACCAGGGACGCGGTCCTCATTGTCACCCTGCTAATGGGATGGGTACTTCAGCTCCAAAAACTCTCGTTGGAGGACCTGCTTTCTCAGACCACTCCTGGACACAACTGTCACAGGTTTTGTTCCTGGGAGTCAGATTCTGAGATGGAGACTGAGGTGCAGGAAATGTATAGGGGAATACTCTTGGAACCAGCTCCTGTGGGGGACGTGAAGGAAGTAAGACTGGAGAGGGGGAGAATTTGGGCTGTGAGGCAGTCACAGAAAAAGGCGTGTGAGAAAATCCTCCAGGAAACTCTGATGGTCATTTAGAGTTTTCCCAAATTGGGGGAAGGGGACTGGGCCTTTATATCACACATCTACCACTCATTATATGTGGATGCCCCTGGTAAGGCCAATGTGATCTACCATTAGTGAAGGATAGTCTCTGGAGAGCTCCCAGTTGTAAGCTGCTAGTTGCTCTCAGCCTCTGAGAGAATGGTTGCTCCAGCCCTTATCAGGAGAATATACACACAGCACAACATCCAACATCAGAACAGAAACAACTATAAGATAATGAGAATGTGTTCAGCACTGGGACCAGGGTGAGGCCATTGAGGACTCATGAGTGAAATTTAAGGGGGCACCACAAAAGTTAATAACCAAAATAAATAATTTTCTAATCCAATAATGTTTTAATCAGAATTAATGAAAAAACATTGATGAACAAGATATCAAATTTTTAACAAAAGACAGGACCAGTATTACTGGTTTGTCTTTTGTCTCAGGTTCTAATATGGCTTGGCACTGCACTGATGTACATGACTGGCTTTGTTTTATTTGTTGATAATAACTTCTTAGAATATAATTAACTGTTCATTAACTCTGGAAATGGTGAACATAATAATGAAATCACAGCAAAAATTTGCTGAGGATCATTCGTACAAGGGATTGATCTAGAGACTTCAGTAAAGCACAAGCTCCAATATTTGCAAGACAGGTCTTATATTCCCTGTTTTACAGAGAAAGCAGAGATGATCCAAGAGATTAACAATTTTTATGAACAGGAAATATCCATTTTTACACAAAATCATGGTTGATGTTTTAAAATAAATCAATGTCATTATTTTACAGTCACACTGCAAACTCAGGAAATGACTCAGAAAGTTTGATAAAACTTCAGACCAGCTACTACAAAATATCAGGTGTAAATGAGAAAAAGTTTTTATTTGACCTGTGATGTGTGACAACCAGAGCTGTGGAGGCCCTTACCAGCCCTGCTCTTGGGAAAAAAATACTTTGGGATTCAGGTCCATATTAAATTCCATACTCTTAAGAATCCCCTAGGCAGCCCACGCTGACTAACATTTCTCCATCGTTACCGTCACCATGAAACTTTTCACGTTCTTCAGAACACTTTTCACAGAGTGCTGGGAGTTAGAATTACCTCAGGTTATGTATCTTTTCTCCACTACGTCATGAACTCTCAGAAGGTAACCTGATTCATTTATCTTTGTCTCACGTACAAGGTAAACGGTCAATGAATATTTGTTGAAAATCATTGAAATAATAGATGCACTATGTATGCCCCTCTGACTGTCTCTCTCCACTCTTCCTCTCCTTCTGTGTCTCTCTCTATCTCTGTATGTATGTAGACACACATACACACTTTCGGTCTGTGTTCTCTTTAGAGAAAATTAAATTAATTCAGGATGTTCTATCTGTACTAGCTTTCTAGTTGTGATCTATTCAAAAGGAAGACTAGAAAGAGACAGAAAAAGAGGAACTGCCTTTAAGTCTTTTTTTTTAACTAAATTGGATTTTAAAAACACATAATAGACACACTGTACACATCTCACTGACAACATTAATTAAAGAGGTGTGAAAAATGAAAATAGATTGTGTGTGTGTGTTTCATAGATTGGATTCCCCAGAAACAGTTCCTGAGATGAAGAGTTGTGTGCAAGTGATTTATTAAGGACATGATCCCTGGAGAAATCAGGCAGAGGGTGGAGGATAATAGCAAGAAAGAGTAGGGGAGAAAGCCAGAAAAATCATGATCATCGGCTATGACCTGGCATCAGCCTGATCGCATAGGGCCCTCTGGAACACAGATTTACAATTCCGTTTGCCCCATTTCCAGGCAAGGGAGTTATGATTCCTAGTCCTGTCAGTCAACAAGGGCTACTAGTGAGCTAACAGCTTCCAAGGGTTTCTGGTTTTCTGCACCTACAGATGAAGAGACTCCGGTAGCCCAAAGTCTGAAGAAAATCACAGGGTAAGCCATTAGAGGCAAAGCACATAGAAGCTGGGGGAGGGCACACAAAACAGTAAAATAAATACAAGAGAACAGGAACAAGACACCACCAGCACCCACTTTAGTCTACCACCTAACGCCATTAAAATCCACTCCTTTCTTACATTACATTAACTCTGTCCTGTGATACATCTTCAAGATTGTGGTTGGTCACCATTTCTGAAGGGATATTTCAAAAGGAAGTTTAGCAAGATGAACTTCAGCCCCTGACGCTGCAGTTAATCTCCAGGATGTAACTTGTATTCATACTCTCTGGCCCCCCAAGTTAGCTGACCTATTCCACATTCCGTTTACCCTTTGCTTGTACTTCTGTTGGTCTAGGTGACTGATCACATGGCACCATACAGACCTTAACTACTGAGGCATCTAAACCCCAGGTTACTGTTCGCTTTTCAGACTATGTCCACTGTAATTACCCAGTCAGGAAGAAACCTAGTTAAGAAATCATCAGGAGACCCTAGATGGATCATCTGAATAACTTATTCCTCCTACCACCTTCTTGTAGCAGCAACTCTATCTCCTCATGAAAATGAGGGTCCACTACTCCCATTAGGATGGTACCTCCCTTCTTTGCCTTCTCTGGTCTGTGGTCATGAGGAGACCAAACTGATCAGGTAGCAGTGATTGCTTTAACTTTAGTGAGACTCATGATGTGTCTCCTGGTGTTAAGTCCCCTACTCATGGAATCAGGACCTCTCCTACACAGTCCAATATGGTAGCCCCTAGCCACACATGGCTACTGAGCCTTTGAAATGTGGTTAGTGCAACTAAGAAACAGAATGTAAGCTTTACTCAATTTCATTAAATTTAAAATTCAATTTAAAAACAAACTAAATTTGTGTGTGTGTGAAACACAAATGGGGTGGTAGCATTTCACTTTAGGAGTGAAACACGTAGGATAGTATTGCTTTGTTATAGTGCTCACTTAAGCTTTGTTTGTAATTTCCAGTATTATACATAAACACATGAACAATCTAGGTGGTGTCAACAGATTAGTTTAATTAGAAGTATTTTTTCCCACACATTGGTGGAACATTTTGATGTGCTTATTTGAATGTCATGCAGAAGGCATGAATTAAGAGATACCTATGTGAATTATAATTGGTAACTAAAGTACCTATTATTTTATTGCAATATAGTTAAATTATCTGTTATGTTTAAAAATAAATATAAAGCAAATTTTGCATTTAAAATGTAGGTATCTGAGAATACAGTGGGGGGCAGAACTACAACTGGCAGTTGGTTGATTCTGCAGATGCAGAACTTGCAGATAACAAGGGCCACTATATATTTATTGGGGAAAAAAAATCCGTGTATAAGTGGACCCATGCAGTTTAAATCCATGTGGTTGAAGGGTCAACTGTACTTCTTCAACTTTAAATTTTATAAAATTTAAATCTAGATCAGATATCTCTGATGAAAATTTAGTATCCAAATTGAAATGTGCTTTAGAAATAAAATACATACCAGATTTTGAAGGTTTAGTGTGGAAAGAAGGAATGTAAATATGTTGTTAGGAACTCAATATATAATTATAAAATGTTTAAGTGATATTTTGAATATGTTTGTTTAAGTAAAAAATTTACTATTAAGCTTAATTTCACAGATTTCTTTTTATTTTTAAAATACGGTTACTGGGTAATTTTAAATTATTTATAAATACTGCATTATATTTCTGTTGGAAAGTACTACTCAGATATGGGAAGCACAAATGCGTTGAATAGTGCACTAGAAGTGATGGTGAATAGGTCCATTTCTACTTTCACCCTTGGTTCCCATTCCCATGTATTCTAATTATTGAGGAGACACTGTTTAAAATATATAGTTCATCCTGAAAGACACAACCCTACCTTATAAGACATCATCTACAAGTTGTTGCTTTAGCTGCTCCTTTAAAAGTTCATTCCAAACCTCTGTTAAGCCACGAGTATATTATAGGACCATGGATTTCATGGTCAGTGCCTATGTCTGTTTGTTCTTGCCTACTTCTGTTCTTTCCTTGATTTGAGGTGGTACTATCCACTGTCTGATATTGTTGATTCAAACAATGCATTGTGGTCAGGGAACATACTTTGAATGCTCTCATTCTCGTTAAGTTCACTGAGACTTATTCTTTGGCCCAGGATATAGTCTATCTTGGTGAATGTTCTGTGAGCACATGAAAGTAGTATGTCTTTTGTTGTCTGTGGCTTGAATATTCTCTTAATCACGCAGGTTGACTTTCCTATTGAAGGCATCTATAAACTTGCTGATTTTCTTTCTACTTGTTCTACCATTAACTGAGATAAAAGTATTTAAATCTCCAGTAATAATTTTGTATTTGTCTATTGCCATTTTTAGTTTGTTAGCACTGGTTTTGTGTTTTATGAAGCTCTGTTATTGCATATATGCACATTTAGGCTTGTTATCTCTTTTTGTTGAATTGACTCATTTATTGTTACACCATATTCTCTTCTTTATTCCCAATAATATCTCTTGTCCCGAAGTATACTTATCTGATAATAATATAACTACAGTACATAAGAAAGGTACTGTGTTTTCAAATTATATTATCTTAGAGTCTTTTTTTTTTTTTTTTTTTTTTTCTGTATGCGGGCCTCTCACTGTTGTGGCCTCTCGCGTTGTGGAGCACAGGCTCCGGACGCGCAGGCTCAGCGGCCATGGCTCACGGGCTTAGTTGCTCCGCGGCATGTGGGATCTTCCCGGACCAGGGCACGAACCCGTCTTCCCTGCATCGACAGGCGGACTCTCAACCATTGTGCCACCAGGGAAGACCAATAATCTTTTTAAATTTTTTAAAAATGGAATACAGTGTTCTTACAATTACCCACATATTAATCATTTTTATTGCCCTCCCATTCATTTGTGTAAATCCACTTTTCCATCTGGTATCATTTTCCTTCCTCTAGAAAAATTCTTTTAATTATTTATTTTAATTTAAGTCTACTGGTGACAAATTATATCATCTATTTTCAAATTCAAAATAATTACTACTTTGCCTTCATTACCGAGGAATACTTTTGCTGCATAAAATTCTGTATTATATAGAATTTTTTTTTCTTTCAGGATTTCTGGCTTGCTGTGTATCTGACAAGTAGTTGGCAGTAATTCTTATCTGTTTTCTTTTACACCTAATATACCTTTTTAAAAAAATTTTTCCTTGAAATGTTCTGTTTATCACTGACTTTCAGAAGTGTGATTATAATTTAGCCTGCAATGGTTTTCTTTGTGTTCATCTTACTTAGAATTTGTTTAGTTTCTTAAATTCGTGCCTTTATGATTTTCATCAAATTTAAATTTTTTTCTGACATTTCCTCACATTTTTTTATGTACCATATCCGGCTTCTGGGATGCTCCAAAACCACATGCAAGGGCATGCTCATTGGGTTACAAATAACTACATCAGGAGTGGACACCTGAGTCAACAGGGTCCAATAAGAATTTCTCTCCTCAAAACTGTAATTCCTGTGAGTTTCCTTTAAGCACTTGAACTGGAGAGACATAAGAAGTGAGAGGGTCCTGACTGGGATATGTGCATGGAATAGCTCAGAAAACCTGTCTGTATACGGAATAAGGACAATATGCACAGGAAAATAGACAGGAAAAGCAAGAGGAAAAAGGAGAGCGACGGAGTAGCAGCTTTGGTTCCTAAGGCTTCCAGATCTGATTGAAGACCTTCACTAAGCCCAGGTGCAACATCAACACTTGAGTTCAAAAAGATATCCTTGGGACCTTCCAATACGTTCCCCTCATTTGCTAAGCTAGAGGAGCTATAGAGCTGGAAAGTCATTGTTTTGCAACCATTGTAGTAAAGATTGGATCAGGCAAGAATCATCAATGAATGCTAAACCTATGGGAAAATTTTGATGAGAACCAAGATATTTGCATCAACTTACAGGGGCTCCCCACCGAATGTTTATTACTTGCAATGAGGAAAAGAAATACACACACATACACACATAGCGCCAATATCAGATAATACTATGACTGAGTAATCAAAACTTATATTATCAGTGAGGGAGATATGGACATGATGTGCCTCAGGATGTGATACCCTGAGAAAAACACAACCCCACCTATATAGTTTTCTGGTATCCTAATCAAATCATGAGCAAACCTCAGGCAAACACAAAAGGAGCAATAGTTTATTAATAAAGGGAGATGATGACTGCATTTTTTCCAAAATGTTAATGTTATTTTAAGAAAACAGGCTGCGGAAATGTTCCAGATTAAAAGAGGCTAAAAAAATATATAACAACTTGATGCGATACTTGACTATAGACTGGATTCTAGTTTGCAGGGGAAATAATGCTCTAAAGCACATATTGGGTCAACTGATGAACTTGGAATACAAACAGTATTAGATGAAAATATGGTACTAATGTTAAATTTACTGATGCTGATAATTGTATTACAGTTCTGTTAAAAATTATAACAATCATTAGTAGCAGAATAATTATTCTTATCATGATCATTACTATTTATTGAACATACACTGTACTAAAAGCTTTATGTGCATTGTCCTTTTCAATCTTCACAAAACCCAGAGAGTGAGACAATTCAGTAAAGGTTTGTCCTTGTAAAGATTTTCCAATGTGGGTATCTCTGGGATTACAGCCAGCTGATTATTGAATCTGGACAAGTGAAAACATCTCTGTTAAGAAATGTACTTTAATTCTGCTGGAAAACAAGTTCTGTCCCTCAAACCTAAGCATATCAGGATGGAATTAATGTAACCAGGATGAGAGGTTTAGGAGGGTGTACTTGCTGTCATGTGAAGTGGGGATTTGGGAGGGGGTTCAGAAAGCATTAACTTGTTACTTGGTAAAAAGAGGAAAAAGGCAGTACAAGTTGGTCATGTTCAGAAGGGCAATATAAACCCAGAGATGTACCTGGTTCCAGAGCCAACTCTCGCACTAATCAGATCTGTTGTATGTCCCCTTGAGTAGGTTGCTTGACTCTCAACGACTGACTTTCTTTACTTGTAATTGATAGTGTGAGAAAGTTTCATCAGATGTGTGGTTCTTAACACTGGCTGCAGAGTCAAATCATCAGAGAAGCTTGACAAAGTAAAACAGCACTAGGCCCAGTGCAAGGCAGACCAATTAAGTCAATCTCTGGAGGGTGGAGTCTGGAGATATTTATATCCCCAAGTGATTTTTGTTCCTGTTGTTGAGGTATTACTTACATGCAATAAAGTAAACAAATCTTAAGTGTACAGTTCAATGAAGTTTTACCATATATACACCTGTGTAATTACCTCCTGGATCAAAAATAGAGTAGAACAATTCCACCACTCTGAAAGACTCAAGTTCTCTCCCAGTCAATACTCCCCACCAAGGTAACCACCATGCTGATTTCCAACTCCATAGATCAGTTTTACTAGTTTTTAAACTTAATGTAACTGGAATTAAACAGTATGTCTTTTTTTTCCATCTGGTTTCTTTCACTCAGTATTAAGCATGTACAATGTATCCATAATGTTCTGTGTAATTTGTTCATTTATTATTGCCCCACAGCATTCCACTATATAAATATCCCACAAGGTTTTAAGCCATGTTATGGTTGATGGATATTTGAGTTGTTTCCAAAATCTTACATTTTATAAATGGTACTGCTGTGAACCTTCTTGTGCAAGTCATTTGGAAGATAATGGGTATGTACCTAGTAGGGGAACTGTTGGAGCACAGGGTAGCTCTATATCTACCTTTAGTAGGTGCCGCCAAAACATTTTTCCAAGTAGCTGAGCCAGTGCATGCCCCTCAGCAATGTATGACTTAACCAGTTTTCCCATCTCTTTATAAATATTTGGTATTGTCTATCTTTGTCATCTTAGGCCTTCAGGTGAGTGTGTCGTTGTATTACATTGTTTTGTTATTTGGGGTTTTGGGTTTGTTTGTAATCTCACTAGTGACTGGAGAGTTGAGTACCTTTAAGCTTATTACACTATATGTATATCCTATTTGTAAAGGACTTTGTTGAGTTCTTTCTCCGTTTTTAATATAATTGTCATCTTCTTATGGATTTGTAGTTCTTCATCTATTCTGGATGAACGACAGTTTTCAGAAATATGTGTTGCAAGTATCTTCACCCAGGCAGTGGCTTGCCATTTTACCCTCTTAACAGCATCTTTTGATAAAGGGAAGTTCTTAATTTGAATGACTGCTAACACTGTTTGGGTTCTCCAGACAGCAGGCTCTAGTGTTTGGGTTGTTTATATCCTGTCTTTGGACCAACTCCATGGGAAGGAGGGAAGAATGAGAGATGTCGGTTAATAATGCAGGCCCTACGGTCTCCACCAACCACGGGGAGCTCTGGAGTATATATTACCTCTTAGAGTTGTCTGGTGTTGGGCCAAAATGGCAGAAGTTTTATACCTCTGTCTGGATCAGTCATTGATGGTTAGTGCGCCCTGGAAGAGCATGACCTTGGGCAAGGTGGCTCTCTATACTTGAGGCTGTCCCTAAAGTGAATGACAGCTGAACACTGTCCATTGACAGCCCTCCCAGTAACTGGTGCAACAAGTCCTTCCTTGAAGGGGAATCTGGATGTCACATCTCTATGTCCACTTCAATGTCCAAATCATAACTCTTTTATTTTATAGTTAGTACCTTTTGGGTTATATTTAAGAAATTTTTGCCTATTTCAATATTATGACGGTTTTCTGCTATGTTTTCTTCTTGAAGCTTTTAAATTGATTTTGCATATTTAGGCCTCATGATATGTCTAGTTTTTGTATATGGTATGAGTTGAGTCAAAGTTGCTTTCTTTTGACGTGGATATCTAATTGGACCAGCACATATAAAAGACCATTGTTTTACCACTGCATTTCAGTAGTGTCTTTTTTATTTTAACCTGTGTCCAAAGTTGTGAATTGATTCTAGAGATGAATTTTAAGCTCTTTTTCAGGTCTAAAGTTCTAGGTACTTGATAATGGGTATTAGGGTATGAATGAAAGGAAGTTATACCTTTAGTTAACCTGAAAATGGTCAATAACAAGGTATGTAACAAATAGAAGTTATGGCAACTAATAAATTTAGAGACGTGTTTTTGAGGCCAAACTAAACCTGATGAAATCATATGTGAATTTGGAGAAAGAAAATTGAATTGGTAATGGAAGATTTGTTGGTTATGTGCAAGTTATGAAATACAGCTGAAACACATATAAAATAGGTTAATACTGGCAAAGTCCTTCGAGTTTTATTTAGAGACAATTAGATGCACAATAGGGACATTAATAAATTTTTCCTGTGGGCCTCAGAAAATGCTTCTTAGAATGGGTAGCATTTTAATTATGTATTTTAATAAAGAGTGGAAAATGGAGAATATGTACAAGAGGAACTCAGGATTTGAGTTTCAAGAATGTTGGAGACAGGAGGAATTCTGTAAGCAAAGCTTTTCATTCTAGCCAGCAACACTGAAGTCTGAGTGGTGCTCCATCTCCTCCTGGCTATTTCAACTCTATCATTAATCTTTTAAGAGTCATCTGAATGTAATGTCTTCTAGGACGTCACTCTTATTAGTCGGCCTTCCTAACCCATCGCTGCTTGCCCCCATTATTTTACCGTATCAAACCCTCACCTAGGCTGTGAGGCGCACAGAGGAAAAGGCCATGAGTTATATTTTCCTTTATTGTCTTTTTCCCAGTGCTCATGACATGGCCTGGATCAAAATAGGCTAACACTACATCTTGTTATTTTGGACTATAATTCAATAAAGATACATCCAATGGAGTCATTTCCCAGCTCAAAAGCCTAAAATAGGGCTTGTCACACGGTAGGCTCACAATGTTTCTCTAGTTAAGAAAACTGAATCCTACTCACGACATTTTTGTTTTAACACCGTGGCGGTAATCATTTTGCATTATATAAGTGTATAAAGTCATACACTATACACCTTAAACTTACACAATGGCATATGTCAATGACATGTCATTAAAGTTGGAAAAAATAAATATTTTTTTAAGTTTTAGAACAATTTAGAAAGAAAAGTGAAAGTGTGTAGGAATGATAATTTATCATGTTTGTGAATTAGAGAAGTGAGAGAAAAAGTCAAGTTTCAGTGGTACCAAATCATAGGGGTGCAGGGGGGTTACCTTAAAATATCAAATCCCTACGTTTGCTATTTGTCTCTGTGAGCAAAACTAATGGCCCAACAGATGAAGTGAGAGAGAGTCCTATATAGTTATGTAACTGACTTACTTTCCAAAAGCCCATAGTTCACAAAAACTATGTCTTTCTGACAAAATCCCTCCTGATTTTGAGGAATGGGTTAGCTGTAGCTATGCATTTTAGCTTTCCAAGTCTCCAGTGCATAAACAAGCTAGGTGATTTTGTTTTTTTTTTTGTTTGTTTGTTTTGTTTTGTTTTTTGTTTTTTTTGCGGTATGCGGGCCTCTCACTGTTGTGGCCTCTCCCGTTGCGGAGCACAGGCTCCGGACGCGCAGGCTCAGTGGCCATGGCTCACGGGCTTAGTTGCTCCGCGGCATGTGGGATCTTCCCGGACCAGGGCACGAACCCGTGTCTCCTGCATCGGCAGGCGAATTCTCAACCACTGCGCCACCAGGGAAGCCCAAGCTAGGTGATTTTAAAACAACACATTGACATTTAAGCCACACACTCAGAAGCTTTCACTCTCTTTAAAAAAGAGAAAATATACTTGTAACCTAGAGAAAGTAGTATGTGTATCCTTCCTTGTCACATAATCAATAAAGAAATTAAGACTATAACAAAGGGGCTTCCCTGGTGGTGCAGTGGTTGAGAATCTGCCTGCCGATGCAGGGCACACGGGTTCGTGCCCCGGTCCGGGAAGATCCCACGTGCCGTGGAGCGGCTGGGCCCGTGAGCCATGGCCACTGGGCCTGTGTGTCCGGAGCCTGTGCTCCGCAACGGGAAAGGCCACAACAATGAGAGGCCTGCGTACCGCAAAAAAAAAAAAAAAAAAAAAAGACCATAACAAAAATGGTGGCTCTTGGGAGATATTTTCAATTGTTATTTTCATTTTTGCCCTCATAATTACTAATTATTGAATATAACATTTTTCAGCAGTCACCAAGTAAAATTTCCTAGAATTGAAGGTAACAAGATATAGAAAAGATATTGCCTTTGCCTGAGTTTTATGAAGTTGATATCAATCTTTTGTTTCATAAACTTCAGGCTGGTTATTACCCTGAACACAGACCTTGGTGCATCAAAAGTGACATTGACAGGAATACAAATAAGAGCATTCCCAATGATACTAACCAGTGGGACTGCAGAAGGATAGACTTCCCTCCCATGCCTGGAGAATGGAATTCAGGAAAGGTCACAGAGTAGCCAGACTTTGGAGATAAATTTGATTTCAACTGACTCAATGAATGACTCAGAGAGATAGTTTTCACTGTTACTTGTTTTCCAGTAAGGGGAGAAAGGACAAAGATTTCATTGAGCCTCAGGACATAAACTGAGGGCAGTGCAGTTGAAAGTGACCAGGCCCAAAGTTAGAAGATCTGGAGGGTTTTGGACTCAGACCTTATCTAAGAGTCATGTGACCTTGAACAAATCAATCATTCAACTCCTCAGGCCTCAGAGATTTATTGGTTTGGTTGTGTTCCATTCAGTTGTGGTGGTTTTTTTTTTTCCTAATATGTGAAATGACAGCTCTGAATAAACAGTTTATAAAAGCCATTAAAAAACGTTCTTATATCTGTAATTCTTAATACTTGTGAAATACCTCACCACACCACTTGACCACTCACAACTTTGATAAGAGTTAAAAGTAGATATCATTATCCTAAGTTTACAGTTGAGTAAACTGAAGCTAGCCCAGGAAAAAGACTCACAACTGGTTAAAAGTTGATGAATCTGGTTCTAGACTTCATAACTTCTCATCATGTGCCTTTTCTACTCTCCCAAACTTGTTTTAATTGAACATTCAAATAAAGCTGAGAAATAGTTCACTTAGTCTCCTGGCAATACCCAAGTACAAGGGAGACAGGGAAACAAAGTCTTTAGTGAAATGGCCCTGTGTTGGGCTAAAACTATTTTTATCCAAGAGGGGGAGGATGGATAATTAGGGGGTCAACAAAAAAAAATCAGTGGAAAATGGATAAGTAGGGGTCAACAACAAATCAGCCACAGGGTACTATCAAAGACTTCTAAGCAAAGAGTGATTAAATTATGGGAGGAAGGAATGTATATTTATATAATCAACTAAGACATTTCAAAATACATTATATTAACTACTTAAACTTTACCTTCTTCAAAATGAGTTGAAGCTAGAGATAGTATATATAAAAAGTAAATGTTACTAAGGAAAATATGTAATACAAGCAATAAATGCTTTGGGCAGTCAGGAAGCAGGGATCTCTGTAAGAAGACGATCACCTAAGGCTTCTTGGAGCAGGTGGGACTGGAGCATGATGGGAAGGATTGGGCGGGTAGATCAGAATGGTGAGAGCTCCTTCACTAACAAGTGGCTTGATTGCTTCCTTTAAAAGAAGAGGGCAAACTTAGAAGTATCCAGGTAGCAGATTTCAAATATAATGTGGTCTGAGTTAGTCTTAAAAAAGAGTAATTGGTTGTATTGTGATGGGTGATGAAAAGTGGATACTGCACAGTAATGTGGAACAGAAGAGATCATGGGGCAAGCAAAATGAGCCACCACCAACCACACCAAAGGCCAGGTGATGTTGTGCATATGGTGAGATTGGAAGGGAGTCCTCTATTTTGAGCTCCTTCTGAAACAGGCAGGGCACGACGTTTGAAAGAATGACATAGCCTGAGGACATGACATAACCGGATTAGAACCAAATGGGTCCAAGATGGTGGACAAGTCGACTTCCACTACACCTTGAGCCTCAGTATACGCTCCCTGTAACACATCAGCAAGTTAAATGACACACCTACCATGACGGTTCCAAGACCCACCATAAGGATCAAAAAGTGGGTGGTGGCCCAATTCCTAGAAATCCCCACCCCTTCCTGAAATAGCTGGAATACTCCTCCCACTCATTAGCCTATAAAATTACCCACCCGTATAAAAACTGACAACCCCATACCCTGGTGCCTTTCTCACCTTCTGAGGTGGCCCACACTGTCTGTGGAGTGTGTTTCTCTCTAAATAAATCCACTTCTTACCTATCACTTTGTCTCTCACTGAATTCTTTCTGCAATGAGACATCAAGAACCTGAGCTTGATTAAGTCTTGAAACCAGTTGTGTGACCTCAGTTGGAAGACTGTGGGTTTTGGCTGGGTTTGAGTCCCAGCCAATGTGGGTTCAAGTCCAGTCAGGGTTCTGGCCGGGTTCGAGTCCCAGCTGCATGGGTTCAAGTCCCAATCTGAGTTTTGGCCGGGCTTGAGTCCCAGCTGCGTGGGTTCAAGTCCCAGTCAGGGTTTTGGCTGGGTTTGAGTCCTGGCACGTGAGTTCAAGTCCCAATCTGAGGTGCACGGTTTCACTTCTGGAAAACCAAACGATTAAATTCCAATAAGTAGTGTACCCAGTTAGACCAACTGAAAGTAGCACTCGACGAAAAGCATCCAGAATTAGTCAACAGAAAACACATAGTCCTCCATCAGGATAACACAAGACCACATGTTTCTTGGATGACCAGGCAAAGACTATTACAGATTGGCTGGGAAGTTCTGATTCATCCGTTGTATTCACCAGACATTGAATCTTCAATTTCCATTTATTTCGGTCTTTACAAAATTCTCTTAATGAAAAAAAATGTCAATTCCCTGGAAGACTGTAAAAGGCACCTGGAATAGTTCTTTGCTCAAAGAGATGAAAAGTTTTGGGAAGATGGAATTATGAAGTTGCCTGAAAAACGGCAGAAGGTAGTGGAACAAAATGGTGAATACGTTGTTCAATAAAGTTCTTGGTGAAAATGAAAAATATATCTTTTATTTTTACTTAAAAACTGAAGGCACTTTCTGGCTAACTCAATACTATATAGGAGACATCATGCTAGACGCTTCAATTCCACAATTTTGTTCTGTTGGCATAATGGCAGTCCTATATTATAGATGAACACATACTAGTTGATAAAAGTGAAATTAATTGTCTTAGGGTACCCACTAGTAAGTGATTTAACCCCAGACCTCTGAGACCTCAAATGCCTTGTTCAGCAGAAGATACAAGGAAGTTCTAGTTTGAAATGACAACCATTACCTTATTCTCTGTATCATAGACGCCCAGGTGATTACCAAATGCAAGTCCACATCTCCTTCTTGGGAAGCTCTGCCATATTCAGCATGTAACTTTCCAGGTTGTTGTGGTTTTGTGGGTCTCATCCAGCCAGAGAGAAAATAAAGCTGATGTAGGAGTAGGCATGTGAATTTCTTCTATGGGCTCTTTCTGGAAATGGTTTGATCACTTTGTTTACATTCCATGACTAAAACTCAGTCTCTTGGCTACATCTCATGGCAAACTGTGTGTCACACTCACACCAGACTACACTCTTCTTCCCCATGGTCTTCTACTTCCTGACAAGGATGGACTAAGGCATGAAGCACTAAAGAATTATCTTTATCTCTTTAGGTCTTCATTTTTACAAAGAAGTCAATGGATTTCTCACAACCCCAAGCAAGCATGTAACTTCTCAGTTAACAGAGCTGACAATTCTCTGCTGCCATAGGTTCTTCCAAATTGTGAGATGTTGGGAAGATCACTTGGGAACAAGTTTGTTTTCTCTCCTTTACAGCTTCCTCAAGGAAACAGAAGTGCTTATTTGAGCATTAGTGTAAGGGGACAAGGAAAAGACTTGTCTGTGACATGACTTTGGGGAATTTCTCCATTGCCCACAGAATAAAAAATAAAATCCTGAACTTGTCTTTTCAGGGTCTTCAATTTCTTTTTCCCAGTCTTGTGCTCAAAACTACAATTTTTCTCTGTTTTTGCTCCATGATTTCCTAACATCACATTTTTACTCAAACTCTTTCCTTTGTCTCTAGAAGTTGTCTTCAACTTTACAACTGCTGTCTTTCCAAGAATCAGTTCCTGGTTTTCCTAATTGGACACTCGTGCTCTCTCTCTCTGTCTTTCTCTCTCTCTCTGAATCCCCACATATTTGTATCCATATTACTTCTTTCCTGCATTATAATCTTTTCTGAACCTGCCTTATCACCCCTATTAAACACTATATTTGTTCATGGCCAGAGGGTATTGGACTTCTGTAGCACATGGAATTAGGTGTACAAGGCAAATTTACCTATATTTACACAGTCCCAGAAGGCCAAGTGACTTACTGATTAAACAGGTATGTTTGACTACTAAGAAGACTGTAAGATAATATGTTCAAAAATATTTACTGAGGTTTTTTTTGTTTGAGTGATTGATTTTGAGGCTACTTTAACATTAAAATTATTTTGCTCATTATTAATGGACTAATAAAAACACTGATTACCAAATATGTACCATTTATTACTGTATCAGTGTCCTATTACTGTTGTCACTAATTACTACAAACAGTAGCTTAACACAAAACAAACTTAATATCCTATGATTCTGGTGGTCAAGTGTCTCAAATAATTCTCCATGGACTAAAATCAAGGTGCTGGCAGGACTGGATTCCTTCTACAGGCTCTCAAGCAGAATCCCTTTCGTGACTTCTCTGGCTTCTGGAGGCCGCCTGCATTTGTTATCTTGTGTCTTCTCCCTCCATTTTCAGGCCAGCATCATATCATCTTCCAACTTCTCTCTCTGATTATGACCCCTGTTTCCATCATCAAATGCCATCTTGAGATTCTTTTTTTTTTTTTTGAAGAATTAATTATTTAGTGCTAAAATATACAGAACATAAAATTCACCCTCTTAACCAATTCTAAGTGTCCAGTTCAGTGGCATTAAGTACATTCACATTATTATGCAGCCATCCCCACCTTCCAATGCCAGAACATTTTCATCTTCCCAAACTGCATCTCTATACCCACTGCATCTCAAGATTCTTAATTTAATCACATCTGCAAAGTCTTTTTGGCATGTCAAGTAATATGACCACAGGTCCAGAGATTGGGATGTGGACCTCTTTGGGGGACCTTATTCTGTCTACCATAGGTATCAAAACAAATGTGTGACCTAGTTAAGAATTTGTAATCAGAATTTTTACAGCATTTCCTCCTAAAATAGGGGAGAACCGTGGATCATGACTCCAGGACTATTTCCCTCTCTGGTATCATCAGGAGAACTTTAGGTTTGGTCCTAATACATAAAAAATAAAATAAATTTTGTGTAATATATTTTCAAAGCTCCAGATAAAGACAAAAATAAATAAACTTTTTTATTTTGATGCTGTAAAACATTTTCAGTTGACCACTAAAACACACTTAATCATCATACACTTATAAAACCACAAAATATTTACAATCCCATGCCTAAGGCAGATGTCCTATAGTATATTTGTTCCACAGTTCAGCAAATTATGAATACAAACACTCAAATTCATGCTTTCAAGCATGTAAGTGAAAACAAACCTTTCCTTAAAAAGTTTTATTTGGAATTTTAAAACTTTTTGTTCTAAATCATACTGTTTTCTAGACACTTCCAAAATGACATATTGATAAATAAGCCTAGCTTGTAAAGTTCTTTTTTAGCTAACATTCAGTCTTTGGGCTCTATTATTTCTTTATAGGTAAGATGATATAGCTGTTCTTTACCAGCTATGGTATGGCTGTGAAATGGCACATAATTTAAGTAGACACCTTTCAAGTATGTATATCTATAGCTCTGTAGCTCTATATAGAGAGCTATAGAGCTATAGATATAATTATTTTCCCTAAGCTGATTTTCCTAGAATGCTAAACAACTCTCCACTACTGTTTTGGTGTCTCTAAAGTAGTTCTGGCTACATAACTGGGTTTGTAGTCCCTGGGAAACTAGAATTTTATAACAATAGGTGAAAAATGAGTCATACAGGGAAACTTTCCTTTGTAGAAGACTGAAACTGTTTTATTAACTTTTATCTTGCATACATTTACCTTTTCCTATTATACTGACTATGCCTTATGGTTCTATAACCATTATTATTTCTTTTCTCTTTTTCACTTAAGCAATTGTCACAAATTTAGTTACATGGTGCTCAATAAATATTTATGTAATGGCTATAACATTATTTATGAAACCTACCACATACCATGTACTGTACCAGGTTCTGGGGTATAATATTGAGAAAAATGGCAGTGCCCTTGCCCTCTTGGAGCTTATAGTCTAGTAGGGAAGACGGGTATTAGTCAAATTATCACAGAAGTAGAGACTTACAATTTTGATGAGTTCTAAAGGAGAGGCAGGTGATGATACGAGGGTTTATGGTAGCTGGTAAGGAAGGTCAGGCAGAGCTTCCCTGAGAAAATGTGCTTTAGCTGAGACCTGAAGGATAAATGGGGGGTAGCCAGGTGGGGAAGATAGGAGCTAAGTGGTCCAAGGGTAGAAAAGGCCACACTCTCAGGCCTGTGCGGAAAGCTTCCAGTGGCTGAGAGAACGGCTGTGGAACTGGTTCAATATGACGACTGTACATAGAGGAAGGGCGACATCAGATTATAGAGGCCCTAACTCCATGTTACAGGATCTTTATTTTAAGAGCTATGGGAAGCCACTAAAGGATATTAAGGAGAGGGACATATGATCAGTTGAGATTTCAAAATCAATGAGGAAATTTTTGAAGACCATGGTATACAAGAAGATAGAAGGAACTTCGTGGTCTTAAGAGGGAAATATTAAGTAAAGGAGGATGATAATATTCATACAGTCTCATTTATTTCTCTTTTACTGTGTGCCAGCCATTTCATTAAATTATCATATCTGATCCTAAAAGAAAAATCCAGTTCAGATCAATTCCTAGTTATCCTTGGCAGCCTAACCTCGTACTGGCCTTTTGGCCTCAGAGACATTATCTTTTCAGTGAAAATAACAAAGAAAAAAATAATGGAGGAAAGGTCATCATTATTTGACCAGATATTTGAAAGTATGAGGCTTATGTCAGCAGCCATTAATTATTTCATTCAGCATGAGCTGGATACTAGAGCTCAGAGGCCAGCTGGTGGGCAATCCCACGGCCTCACGGGTTAACCAGTTTCTGTTAAGTTCCAGACTCCCTCCTGTGATGACCATGATGTGAATGTGGGTCTTTGTTATAAGAGGACCAGCTGGCAAAGTGCCACAAGTCCTGCAGGCTCTCAGACCATATGACTTATTGAGCATAGGTCAATGGCATTATTTTTATAAAGAATGAATTGTTCATTTGCTTACCATCTAGGACATTACTGCCAATGACACCCAATGGAATTCTGAGCTTCTAATTCATACCACAGAACTATCTATTATGTTATACAACTTAATAAGTAAAAAGCTTACCTCCTCATGATTTTAATCACTTTTTCATGGTTTATGAGGTGTATGTTTGGAGTATAATTAGTTATGAGTACTCTCTGTGTACCAGAGGCATTCTAATTAAGTATTTGAGTCTATTAATCTCTGTCTTTCTAATTAAACTGAACAGACTGTCTCCTGAGGATGGAGTCTCATTATTTGCCAGCTCTACCATATTCGTGAATCCAAACACAACTCATTATCTTTTCTTTGTCCTTTTTTTTCTTAATTAATTAATTAATTTATTTTTGGCCATTTTGGGTCTTCGTTGCTGTGCGAGGGCTTTCCCTAGTTGTGGCGAGCAGAGGCTACTCTTTGTTGAGGTGCGTGGGCCTCTCACTGTGGTGGCTTCTCTTGTCGCAGAGCACGGGCTCTACGTGTGCAGGCTCAGTAGTTGTGGCATTTGGGCTCAGTAGTTGTGTGTTGCAGGCTCAGTAGTGGTGGTGCATGGGCTTAGTTGCTCTGAGGCACGTGGGATCTTCCCAGACCAGGGCTTGAACCCATGTCCCCTGCATTGGCAGGTGGATTCTTAACCACTGTGGCACCTGGGGAGTCCTGTCCTTTTTTTCAGTTGAAATCCAACCCAAACTTCAAGGTCATGCCAGTAACAATGCCACATCCATTGAGTTTTTGTTGATTATTGGTCTTAAGGTGGCTCTGATGGCTGTCTCCTCTGAATTCTCAAATCTTTCTCTGTCTCATTTGAATTATGTCACATGTTACCTTCTATATTAACTTCTATAAAACCATTCATACATTTTCATTGTTAAGTTAGTTAAAAGCAGAGATTTCCCCCCCAAATTACTTAGTGCAGCACATTGTAGATGCTCAGTATATTGAGTTTAACAGATTTCAGGAGAGTCCCTGACATCCCTAACTTGAGGCAATGTCCTCCCACATTGCCTTGACTCTGCGTGAAAATATGCTTCTCGTGTTAAAGCTGGGCCAGGTCTCATTGCTGCCAAGCTAATAATAAACATGAATCTAGGCTTCTCAACTGAAAGAAGCTTTTTAGCTGAAATGATTCCAATCCCAAGTGTTAAAATGTGTGAAATTAACCAGAAATAACAAGGCATGTAAATCACTGTGTATAAGGGATTTTTTTTTTCATTTCTACTTTTTAAGAGGTTAGTTTTTTGTTCTTCTTATAGAAACACACTATGAGAAGAGCAAGGCTTGCTTTTGTTGGTTGATTGGTTGGTTGTTGGTTGGTTTGTTTCATTACCTACATAAGAAAATCTTTTTCTCCAGTAGTTGATATGAAGAGCTTTTCATATGATGTGATATGTGTTAGTTTTGTTCAGTAGAAGTGTGAGTTTGATCAGGAGACACAAAATGTCAGGAGATTACAGGAGAGGTTTAACACAAAGAATTATTAACTGTGGTACAAGAGTAACTATAAGATGTAAGGAAAATCTGTCTGGTACTCTAGAGCTGAGGGAGAGTACTTATGAAAGTATAAACTTAGAAGGAGTTCGGATCTCATTGAAGATGTGCTTCAACCCAACAGATAGCAGAGAAGCTTCCTAGTTTGGCCAGGCTGAGATGGTTTAGATTTGCTGGGTAAATAGACCAGAGAGCTGTCAGAGATAGGTGGTCATCAAAGCATTCAGGTTGAATGGGGGCTTGCAGATCTGTGAGGCCACCTAGGTCACAGGTAGGCAGATTGAAGATGGCCCCATGGATGGTTTGGCTTTCATTTCTAGAAACCTGTAGAATAGTTGTCACAAAGCTTAGGCTGCAGTGTTTCAGGGGGATTACATTCTGGCTCATGCTGGGGCAGATTCTACTAGATATCTTTGTGTGTGTGTGTGTGTGTGTGTGTGTGTGTGTGCGCGCACAGGCACACACATATGTGTATATCTATGTATATGTGTATATACACATATTTATACAAACATATCTATTATATTAATAGGTATATATATTCATATTGATATTTCAGATTCCAATCCAAAATAATATGGTACATTGAAGTGTTTTCTTCCATGTTTGTAACTCCTTCTCCAACAGTGAGAACTATGGCTCCCCATTACATTCTATATATTTACTTATTTGTGAAATCCTAGAATACATGGAGTCTCATAATAGCAAACACATCACCGATAAAAATAAACCTACTAGAGTTCTCTACTTGTGATTCATTTTTCCCCCTTTTTGGTAAAACATAGTTATACAATGAAATTCACACATATTAAGTGTGAAATTCAATAATTTTTTTAAATGCTTACATTTTTATCATGCCAGAAAATTCGCTTGTGCCCCTTATCACTCAGTCATGCCCCCACCCACACAAAATATTTCTTTATATATTTTTTGCCTGTTTTAGGATGCCATGTAAATAAAATAATATTGCATGTACTTTCTTGTGTCTGGCTTCTTTTGCTTACTATGATGTTTTAAAATTTATCATGTTGTTGTGCAGAACAGTATGAATACTTTTTTATTGCTGAGTATCATTCCATTATTTGAATGCACCACAATTTGTTTATATATTCTTTTGTTGATGTGCACCTGGGTTGTTCCCAAGTTCCTAGTTGAATAAGACCACTATAAATATCCTTGCACAACCTTTCTGTGTATATTAATTTTCATTTATCTTGGCCAAGTATGTTTACCTTTATAAAAATACTTTCAAATATGTCTCCATCTTCACTGCTACAACCAATGAACAAGGATGCCAGTTGCACCACCTCAAAGCCAATACCTAGTGCTGTCAGACACTTTTTGTTTGTTTTTGCCATCCCAGTCCGTATGACATGCTGTATCTTTCAGGGTTCCGTTTGCATTTACCTACAAATGTGATATTCAGTATTGTTTCACAGTTTTATTGTTCACTGGGATACTGTTATAGACTGAATGTGTCCCCCCAAAATTCATATTCATAACCCTCATATGACTGTATTTGGAGAGGGACCTCTAAGGAAGTAATTAAGGTTAAATGAGGTCATAAAAGTGAAGCCCTGATAGGGTAAGATTAGTGTCCTTATAAGAACAGACACCAAAGAGCTGTCTCTTGTGATCTCTCTCACTCTCTCTGTCCCTCACTCACTGCATAGGCAGGTACTGAGGAAAGATCATGTGAGCACACAGCAGGGTGACGTCTAACTGCAACCCAAGGGGAGAGCCCTCATCAGACACCAACCCTGCTGGCACCTTGGTCTCAAGCTTCCTGTCTCTTGAGCAGTGTGGGAAACATTTCTGTTGTTTCAGCCATCTAATCTGTGGGGTTTTTTTGTTTGTTTTTGTTTGTTTGTTTGTGTTTGCTTTTGTTTTGTTTGACAGATAACTTTTCGTGTGAAATATCTGTTCAGTTTGTTTTTGCCATGTGTTTTGTTTGGGTTGTTTGCCTTCTTATTATTGATTTATAGAAATGTCATCATATTTATATCTCAGGTAAGTGATATGGGATCAGTAATGGCTGCTGTACTTGAGTATTTAACACATGATGGATACTGAACTATGTGCTTTCTGTACTTTGCCTCATTTAAGCATCAGAACAATCCTATGAGGGAAAGTGATGTTATAATGTCATAAGATCTTACACAAGGTTCTATGATACCCAGTTGGATTAATCCCTTCCCTGAATTTTGCTAACCAAAGTTATACTGATTAGTAAAGAGACCATTTTATCTTTCTATATTTAAAAAAATTTTTTGGAACTTTTCATAATTTTCCTCTTATTACATATTAACTGGTCAGTATGTAGAAATGTGTGTGTGCATTTGTGTGGATGTGTGTTCAAGGCATTTAATAACACATATAATTTCCATCACATTTCTTTTGTGTTTCACTTCTCTATGGCTGTATAACAAACCACCCCATAACTTAGTTAATTAAAACAACAATGATTTCTTGTTATTCCCTATTCTGTTGATCTCACTTGTAGATCACTGAGCTCACTGGGGCAATTGAAGTCAGATATGCCCTGAAAGGCTGGATAGTCTAAACTGACCTCACTCACTCACTCATCTGTCACAGTGTTGCCTCTCGGCTGGAATGCCTCAGTTCTTCTCTACCAAGGGTCTCATTGTTCTAGGATAGATCAGCTTCCATTTAGCATCTCAGGGCAGCCTAACAACAGGGAAAGAGCCAATATGGCCAAGCCTGAGTACTTATCTAAGAGGGCTTGAGTGCACCTATTAATGAAAGATGTGGGTGTCTCAAAGTGGACCTGTGAGACTTTAATTTATAGAGGTGACTGAATGATGAGTGGGAGAGGCCAGTGCCATTGCAAGGCAAATGTAACGTTACTCACAGTTCCTCTAGAAATGAGAGGCAAGGCACAACTACAAAGGGTACAGAGGAAAGCCAGTCAGTCAGGGGGCACAGAGGTTCAAGGAAAAGGTATAGGCCACAACCTTATTGAGGTTTCTGTGAGTAAGGCAAGGCAAGCAGGGTAAACGCTTAAGGACTGGTTAGTTTGAATAATTCAGGTGGGCTTTGGGGTGTAGGGCCAGTCCCTAATTGCCTTGTATCTGTCCCTGTGTTGATTTAGGGCAGGGAAAAATATTGGCTTTGAGTGTGAAAGTGAGATAAAAGAGGTGGTTGGGGGTATGGTTTGTATATGAAAAATAGGCTGATCTGTAAGCTGTTTACCATCTCTTAAGAATTAGCTAGAGGGGCAATCTCTCCCCAGCCAGCAAAGGGACCCCCCCCCACCAAAGGTCAAAAAATATGATTAATCCAGTGGATAAGATTTTGTGCCCACTATTAGTCTGGGGACCCCAAGCCTCAGTGCTCTCTGTGGCCCATGTCAGACAAGTGGTAGGCACATCTCTTTCTCTACAAATAATAATAGTGATAGTTGATGTTTACTGAGCTCTTACTATGTGCCAGGCATGACACTATTAGTACATCATGAGTTAAAAAATGATCACCATAATTCTCACATAAATCTTATAACATCAGCACTAGTACAATCTCCACTTTCCAGATAAGTAAACCAGAGTTACAACAATAGGATTTGCTTCTTTTTGGATCTCAGGGGCAGAAAGTTGACTTAACCTTTCTCATATTATCAGAGTTGACCTGTTCAATAAAAATAAGTTTGTATGTGAGGGGAATCGCCTAATCTTGGGGCAGGACAGGGTTTCCTCTAACATCTTCTTATCAGCATCTTAACAGTCATCATAACAAAATATAACATTGATGAAAATATTGAATAGGCACCATGCTTGGAGCATTTGTACTGAAATTCTGGTCTTTGTCTGTCTGACTCTAAAGCTTAAATATTTAACCACTGAATTCCATTTTCCTAAATAATAAGCTATGGAGAACATTCCCCATCATTGACCACTCTTGTGTATTATCTCCTGTATTAGAGAAGGTGCATATTTCCATAGTTTAAGTAACTCCAATTTAACTTCAAACTTAACTCCCTTTGCTTTTCTTTATTGTGCTAAATCAGCCAAAGCGTCTCAGTCACAGATACTTCCAACAAGTTGAATGAAAAAATAAGTGTGCGTGAAAAGTGCATAAAATGATTCTACTAGACTATTTAGTTATCTGTCTCCCTGTCTCCATCTGGATTCCTCTGTAACTCTCTCCTTTTTTTTTTTTTTTGAAAGTAACATTTCCACACTTTACAAAATCATTTTCCTTATTCTTTTAAGTGCAAATAATCTGGGGGGTATTTCTGAGTATTTGAGACTTATTTTTAAGGAAACTATGTGTCTCATTTCACACTTTTCCCTTTAAAATGTTAATTCCATGAAGCAGGTGATCTCCAGTGTCATAATTATAGTTCCTGGATTTTCCGGGTACACTTCTAGGAATTACTGCCATCAATTTTATTTTAGTGAAGGGAAAGGGAAATGAACAGAATTGTGTCCTCATTATGGAGGCCCGGGTCTGCAAGAAAAATCTTGGGAGATGCTACATCTCTGCTGATTTCATACCTTTCAATAGGCAGTATCATTTCCTTTCCATGAGAACAAGGCAAGAGAATCTTGGTGGAAAAAAATCAAGTTGAAAGCTAGGAAATTAGGTGTATCCTCATATTTTTTTGATCATAGTATTGAGAGCACTAAACAAACAATAATTCTAAAATATTATACTACACAGATATGCCAAATCCAATCTGGAATGAATTACGTGTTTGTTGTTTTTACCCATGAAAAATCGCCATCATTAACTCCCAAAATCTGAAACATCTTGAAATTAGATCAAGCCTAAAACCTTCTGAGAGATGGTCTAATCCATAAAAGAAAATGCATTCACTATTATACTTTATTTTTGTAGCCTGGAAGCTACAAGGGGACAATTCAAATGATGAAAGTATTATTGTTTATTGGCTCAAAGAATTTAAAGTCACAGATACAAGGGAGAAAGGAGACCCAGTTGTGTCTAAATTCTGGAGAACAAATATTTAGATTTTTAAACTTAGGGATGGTTTAAAGGGACTTTTTAGCAAAAGATAGGCTCAAAGAAAAATGTAAATGAATTAGCTGAGCCATTGTGGGGTTATGAAATTTTACATATACATCACTGAAGATGTTAGGTGAGAACATTTTATACATACAATATCATTATTAGTTGCTCTGGGCTTTTTAACACTTCTACCACTTTGCTCTTTGCAAACATTTTCCTACTTTGGTTTCTGAGTAGGAAAAGGTCAAGAAACCATTTAGCAAAGTTAAGTTGACAAACATATCTATTTAAAAATCAGTCAAGTTCTAGTAAGAAGGAGTAAGAAGGCAGAAACATGACCTATTTTAACAGAACAAATTTAATATAATTTTAGAGAACTGAATAAAATAAAGAGAAATCTGAGGTATGAAAGAGGCTGTGATTGAGGAAACAACTACCACCCCTAGTATTGGGTGAGCAAAAGGAAGAAGCTGGGATTGTTAAATGTACAGGTTTGGAGAAGTGGCTGCAGGAAGCTGGATCTCAGGTCTTTGAAGAGGACCTACTGTTTGGCTACTACTTATACCTTAAAGCTCAAAGCAGGTCCCTGTAGAGGTGGGACTGAGACCATTGATGAGTGGTTGTGTTACCCAGAAAACTAGCCACTTCTTGGCGTGTGTCTAGTCAAGAGAAGGAAGTATTTATTACTTGGAGCAAGTAAGGGGAACACTGGGCATCTTTCCCAAAGCAGAATCTCCCAGAACAGCAAAATGGGACACGTTTTAAGCTAAGGGTATATGCATACTCATGAAGGGACTTGGGCAGTCGACAGAGTCCAAGCTGCAGTAGATTGAAATCACAAGAGTCAGAAGAGGTCATCATTATCCATTAGGTTCCATTTGATCTGGTGGTTGAGCCCTTTAGGCTAATCTTTACCATTGAAATAGAACCAGGAGTGTTTACAACTGATACGTTATCTTTGCTATTGTTACTTCTTCTGCCTGATAACAGTCGTTTGTTTCTGCATTATTTTGTCCCCTTAAGATCATTAATTACTGAGACTTGTTCAAGGACAAGAATTATGGCCAGGCTTAGATAACCAAATGGCTTTAGGCCAAAATGGCTTCTCTTATGTCAAGAAAGCCATGCCTGGTTTTCTTTCTCTGGAGACTCTCTACCTTATCTGCTTACAGTTGCTTCTAGACTAGTCGTAGCAAAAGAACTTGGAGGTCAACTCCCCTGGAGCTGAAACTCAAACCACCAAGGAGTAGGCGCTGGACAGCTGATGTCTCTCTGCCTCACTGTGTTACAGAGAACAAACCTGACTCCATACTGGATCTATTCCTTTAGCGCTAACCTTTGTTTTCAGTTGCCTGTGCTAAGTCACGCTGGCTCTGCACCTTTGTAAAGAAATGTGCGGCCTGTAGCCTGAAATATATACAATAGCCCTTTCTCAAGACACTGCCTCCCAGGCTTGACCTTTAAAGGTATAACAACTTTTCATTCATGCAGAGATAAAAAGTTGCAGAAGAGAAAATAGCATCTGTCTTATTGAAGGTTTACAGGAACATTGTGACTAGACCAGACAGCTGCAAGAACAAAGGACTGTCACATCCCCTCCCAGGTCTGGCCAGTACCAAGAGGTCTGCAACAACCAGCCACATCCCCTAATCTTTTAGTATAAAAGGAGTCTGAATTCTAACTCAGGTAAGATGGTTCTCTGGGACACTAGTCGGCCATCTTCTCAAGCTGCTGGCTTTGCAAATGAAGTCATTGTTCCTTGCCCCAGTGCCTCCTCTCTTGATTTAGTGGCTGTCCTGCAGTAAGCAGTATGAGGTTAGACTTGGTAGCAGTAGGTTTCTCAGTGAAAGACTCAGAGTGGCACACTAAAATACGTGTACGTTGCCTGCAAGACACAAAAGCTCTCACTGTGCCTTCTATTTGATATCAATTCATGATGAAGCAACATGCCTCTTACCTTGGATATCTCAACATGCTTCAGACCATCGGAAATTAAGACATTCCACAAAGATAGTATGTCACTGAACATTCATAAAGTTAATCTCCCACCATCTATCTTACATGTGTCCTATCAAAGCAAATGAAGTAATTGCTATTTCCTGTTCCTCTGGTCTGACTGACACAATGTCATCAGTGTAGTGGACATTGTTAAGACATTCAGGAGACCTGCAGAATATGAGTGACAGTAAGAGAACTGATGTTGCAATGAGGCAAGTTTATGAAATAAATTGTGGGGTAAAATCAAGCTGCCTTTGATGGAAGAATTTTGCAAACTGGTATAGAGGGGGAAAAAAGCATTTGCTAGGTACCAGAAGATGTGTTGATTTACTCCTAAATTTACCTTTTCACATCTGAAATAACAGCACCATTTGGAGTTCTCACCTAATTAATTTTATGATAATCACAGTTGTTCTTGGAGATCCTTCTCCCTTAGCATACATAGGCTAATTAGAAAAACTGAATGGTATATGATAGGTATCAGCACTCATGAATATTTCGAGCTCGGGATGGTGCTATTGAACTATGCAATTTTCCTGGGGATGCGGTATGGTTTTTATTTTATTAATCTAGTAAAGGAAAGGAAATTCCTGGGACTTCCATTTAGTTCCTACTTTCACAATAGCCTTCAGTCAATGGGTGAGAGGGATAGTATGTGGATTCTGACATTTGCTATATCTGTCTATTACAATTATTAATTCAAAAAGTGAGGAAAGGAACTTCGCTGGAGGCACAAGAGTTGGGAATCTGCCTGCCAATGCAGGGGACACAGGTTCAAGCCATGGTCCAGGAAGACCCCACATGCTGCGGAGCAACTAAGCCCATGCCCCATAACTACTGAACCTGCACTCTAGAGCCTGCAAGCCACAACTACTGAGCCCACGTACACAACCACTGAAGCCCGAGTGCCTAGAGCCAGTGCTCCACAACAAGAGAAGCCACCGCAATGAGAAGCCCATGCACCACAACGAAGAGCAGTCCCCACTCTCCACAACTAGAGAAAGCCCACACTAAGCAACAAGACCCAACACAGCCAAAAATAAATTAATTAATTTTTTTAAAGTCTGCATTAAAAAAAAAGTGAGGAAATATTCATTGAATTTATTGATAAAACTGTTGAGCCTGCTTTGATTCAAACATGGGCCAAGACTCCATTTATTGCCTAAATTCCATTGGCCCCTAATTAACTGATAGACCACTGTCACATTCAGGATTCCCAGAAATTATTCTTAGATCAAATACAATGTCTACTGATTTTGATAAGTGCTAGGTATTTCCATTTCCCTTTATTAAAGTGTCTCCTGTCCGTCTGGAGAAGGTATGCAGTCATATTTACATATATACTTGTGGCAGTATGGCAGGACCCATTCTTGAGGAGAAGAGATTTCCCCATTAATCAGTGAAGGTTTGTGAACTGGCTGTGATCTGAAAACTAGGTGAATGGCTGTGATTCTCCATGATGGTGCATTGAAAAATCACCAGAACTGGAGTTTTCACTTTTTAAGAAATGTGGATCAATTAATAATAATTAGACCAACCACCTATTTTATTACTAGAAGCATAATAATTTGTTAGAAACCTCAAAAGATCACTATAGGTCCAAATAGTCCAATTTCTACTGCATCCTTGCTGTTTGTTATGGTAAATATCCTCATGTTGTCCATGGTGATAATATGCTGTCCATTATCCTTTGTTCCTCTTGGATCTTGTCATCTCCTTTGAAATCAGGGAGTTATTACCCATCCTTATATACAACCTAGATAGTGAAGCTACTACCACAGAGCCTACCAAGGATACGGACACTCTCATCATTAATGTATTTCTCAGTGCCTTAGTGAAACGATTGTGTTCTCAGCACTCTTGACGATGTAGTGGGGAAATAATGAAATGCAAGCCTTGAATGTTAACTCCATTCCACAGTTCTATCTCCCTGAACCTTTGTATTCCTTCCTTTATATTATTCCATGGAAATTCTGGCATCTCAATCACATTAAATGAGGGAGAACGTTAAGTTCAAGTTTTAGTCAACCATTAGAACTGTTATAAACTCTTTTAGATTGGTATACGTTAAATCCAGAATTTCTGGTAAATGCATGCATATCACCATATTTAGCCTAACCAGGATATATAGATAGATAGATAGAGATATAGATATATAGATATATCCTGCTTTATCTTTAAGAGACTACCATAGAAGCTATTAGAATCCATTCTCATATATGTTCCCTGGGTTTCTGCTTGTATAAAGTAGCAAAATCTTTTTAAAAATTTAAAGCATTCACTATTTTCTGCTGAGTCTGATGTTGACCTTGCTCTAGAAGGTTCTAAGATATGACTCTAGGATTCTAATTCGTGACTGTAGTGTCAATAATAGGTAAGTATATGGTAGAACTTCAAGATAATAGACATCCCGCAATAAGGCAACTCTCCAGATGAAATTATAGTGTCTTCATGTAAGAGATAGCTTGACTCCTCAGACACAAGGGGGTAGGCTGTTTCCGTTGGAAAAAGAGACTCAAAATAACTTGAGAATCAAGTTACTTAACCTCACCTGAGTTCACTCAAATATTCCCATTCCAGATGTTAGGGCTTCAATGAAGATAGTCTCTGACTTAGGAGGTTTCAACTTTACCATGCTGTGATAGCAACACACATTCAATAAAAACCACACTTCGAACTTTAAATTTTGATCTTTTCCCAGGCTAGCCACATGCAGTACGAAACTCTCTCATGATCCTGGGTGGCAGCAGCACTGAGTCATAGCTCCTAGTCAGCCTCTCGATCACGAAGGTAAACAACCACTACACTTACAATCACTCTGTACCCATACAAACCTTCTGTTTTTCACTTTTAGTTTACTATTCAATAAATTCCATGAACTATTCAACATTATAAAATAGGCTTTGTGTTAGATGATTTTGCCCAGCTGGAGGCTAATGTAAGTGTTCTCAGTATGTTTAAAGTAGGCTAGCTTAAGCTATGATTTTGTTAGGTGTATTAAATGCATATTTGACTTACAATATTTTCAAGTTACAATGGGTTTATCAAGGCATAAGTTCCACCATAAGTGGAGGAAGATCTATACTTATCAATAAATGTCTTAACTTTCACATATCTCATTTGGCAACCAAATGAATCCGACTTGAGTTGTGAATCCAACCTAAGTTGTGATTCTGCAACTTGCACAATTAATGTTTGTGTCTGGATTTATGGAGTTTAATTCTGTGGCTACAAGAATAAGACATTCTTCCATCAATGGATCAATGGATAAAGAGGATGTGAGATAGATAGATAGATATCTCTCTCATATATATATATATATATCTCATATATATATATGAGATATATATATATATATGAGATATATATATAATGGAATACTACTCAGCCACTTTTTTCATCAAAAAAGATGAAATCTTGCCATTTGTGACAACATGGATGGACCTCCAGGGTATGATGCTAAGTGAAATAAGTCAGATGGAGAAAGACAAGTACTGTATAATTTCACTCACATGTGGAATATAAAAAAACATTACGAATAATAAAAGTAAATAACCAAACCAAACCAAACAAAAACATGCAGATACAGAGAACAGAGCAGTGATTACCAGAGGGGAAGGAGTAAGGGAAGGGCAAAGTGGATAAAAGGGGATCGACTGCATAGTGATGGAGGGAAACGACATTGTTAGTGGTGAGCACACTCTAGTGTGTACTGAAGCTGGAATATGAGGTTGTACACCGGAAACTTACATAATGTTATAAACCAATGTTACCCCAATTTAAAAAAAAATGTTTTAAAAAGAATAAGGGACAACCAGAGATGTCCTTTGGTTCTTCAATTGTGTTCTCAACTTGTCATTTCTCTTTTTAAATGCTCTACAAAACTCAGAAGCAGTTATACCACACCCAAACCCATGTTATCATCACCATCCCCGTCAAGTGAAACAGCATTTCATCTCTCAAAGCCCTTACTTCAGAGGTCACTTTATCACAAACAACCATCGGTGATAATCCAATGAATTACCATGTCACTAAGTGCCATGGATTACTGAGATCCCGTTCCCATCTTAAGGAGTACAACAGTGCATTCAAGCCCAAAGAGAGAGACAAACCAATCCCAAATTCCCATCTTCCAGGATTTGTTTCCTGAGACCGCTCATTACCAATTTCCGTATCATTCAGGTTCCAGTCAGGATATAGAACAACTCAGATAACTGAAAAGGCAAAAAGAGCTCTCTGAAGTATCACTGAAGTAGTAGCTTCAGTAAGCAGATACCGCCCCTAGGACCTGGGAAAGCAAAAAGAAGAAGATGGCAGAAAAGAGACCCCACAGAGCTGAGACTCAGCCCTCTGGGGAGCGGGTAGACCAGACCAGAATTGGTGGCAGAATCTCACCGAAGCACTCCCTTCGAGATGAAACTCAAACCTCCAAGGGAGGTGTCCTGTGATATTTTTGAAGGGGCTCTTGGGGCATGGTGTTGTAGTGTGGGAAAGCAGCAGCAAACTGGGAATAACTAACCACTGATATCAAAACCAGCTAGCAGTGAGGATGAACCATGTCTGTGCTGGCACCGTTAGCAAGCAGCAAGTTCATTTGTCATTCTCCTCTCACAGACTCCATCTAGCTCCCCATGTTGGTCGAGCCTAACAGCCAGCTGGCAAAAGAGAAATGTAATTTGCACAGCCCCAGACTCAGCATCACAGACCATAAAAGGGAAGGTTTTTTTTTTTTTTTTTTTTTTTTTTTTGCGGTATTCGGGCCTCTCACTGTTGTGGCCTCTCCCATTGCGGAGCACAGGCTCCGGATGCGCAGGCGCAGCGGCCATGGCTCACGAGCTTAGTTGCTCCGCGGCATGTGGGATCTTCCCGGACCGGGGCACGAACCCGTGTCTCCTGCATCGGCAGGCGGATTCTCAACCACTGCGCCACCAGGGAAGCCCAAAGGGAAGGTTTTAAAGGGAGAAGTACTACCTTGATAATCACGAATCATTTTTATAATGATGTCATGGATCACAACTGTCAACATTTAAAATGACCAAGCCCAGTCCTGTGTAACACGGATGAGGAAACGGAAGCCTAACGAATTAGTGCCTTATTCTGTATCACATGGTAAGGAGTGCTAGACCAAGTACTTCAGGAAAGTACCAGAAATGAAAGCAAAAACTCTATATTTATTACACCACTTTGCCCCTACAAAATTGCTGCATATCTTTATAAACTATTTTAAACATAAAATTCACAGTCAACATTCATTTGGGCATCTCGACACGCGTCCACATGTGGACTTGCTGTAGAATAGGCTTCACATGCACAGAACTGGCTCAGTCCTGGTTTTTTTAGAATTGTTGGACTTGAACCAGATTGTTTAAGGCTCAATCTGTGTGTAGCCAGTATGTTGAGCAAGCACGACTCCTGACATAATCAAAACACAACTTTATTTTTGTCTCTCACCATCCTTCTAAAATGTGTTCAGTTGTGATAATGTTTTTCTGCCTTTGGGTGAAAACTTTAAGTCCATGATATTTTTGCTTGTTTCTTTCAGTTAAAATATCCCAGAGCCACTTTAAGAAACAAACTGACCCTATTTCAGAAATCAGAATGTCCAGTTCAAGATATTAACGCAAACTTTGGATCTGACTTATCATTAAAATGCTCTCACCTTCCCAGCCTGCAGAAGCTGGCATCTCCTGGAAGCCTGCAGTGGAAAAGAAGGGCAAGGTTGATTTCTTTTGCATTTCCTTACCTTGTGCTTTTGCTGCCCTCACCCCACCTTGCTAGATAGTTTCTGACTCCTACACAGTTGGAGCAGAGTGAGGGTGGAGTGAAAAAGAAAAGTGAAATCTTTTGTTTAAATGGTAGTTTCATAAGCTGGTTTTCTGCTCTCTGGGCTTGACAGCTGTTTAGAGCTGATCCTTTCTCTTTGGATGCTGTTAGAGACTCGTTACAGCTCCTTTACTGGGTCTCTCTGTCTATAGATCTCTTACCCTGGGCATCATATTGTGGGTGGGGGCTTGCCCTAATTTCAGTAACCCCTAGATAAACATGGTTACCCCTTAGTTTTTTTGATACTGGGATTTGAAACTCTGGTTTCTGAACTGTCTTGGTGGCACTACTAAACTGGACCCAAGATGACTCCAGGCTGGATATTATTCTCCCACATGACCCACCTCTGGCCCAAAAGAAAGACCTTTGTACTGACCTCTTCTTGGGGTGCAGGTTAACTGAAAGAAAACCACAAAACAGTTCTTCCAGGACCATCTAGATTTCACTGATGAGAGTTATACTGTAATCTTTGATCACAGAAGTCATGTATTAGGCTTCCTATATTCTCAGGAATACATACACATACACACATATGTATATATTATCTAGTTGAAAGTTTCAAGAATTGCAGAACTAGTTTAAAGACTTTCTTTTAAACATTTGCATATAGCAATTTGGAAAGGTACTTTGGAATTTTCCATCTGTTTACCTTGGTGCTTAGTTGAAATATCACCTTTAATTAGCTCTTCCATGTGATTCATTGCCAACTTATGAAAATCCATATCCTAGAGCAGTGGTTCTCAAAGTTTTGTGTGCATTGGAATCCCCTGTAAATTTTGTAAACTTTCTGTTTGTTTCAGTGAGTCTCAGGTGAGGACAAATAATTTACGTTCCTAAGAGTTCGCAGGCGATGCTGATGCCGCTGTTGCTGGGGGCCACACATTGAGAACCACTCTCTGCTGTAGGACAACAGGATGCCAAGGTCTCTCTGCTCTGGTACTGTTTTGGAGTTACCATTTGAGAGATACAGAAAATTCACGAGCGTGAAATTTCTGTATAAGATTTAATAAGCGTAACCCTTCCGACCATCCTTTCTGATCCTAGTGTTATATTTGAAGTTGGGAACTTCGTTTCCAAATTGCAAGTGAATCTATACAGCAGCATGATTGATTTTGTTTATCAATCTGCTGTTTGTTCAACTATTCAATAAGTATCTATTGATCATCTATATGTGCCAGGTATTATGTCTCTGGAACAGTGTTTATCCAAGTGTGGCCTTTGGGCCACCAGCATGAGCAGTGGTTCTTTTGTATGAATCAGAATCACCTGGAGAGTTTGTTAAACACAGATGGCTGAGCACCACCCCCAGAGTTTCTAATCTAGTAGGTCCAGGGTGAGGCATGAGAATTTACATCTCCAACACATTCCCAGTTGTTGCTGAACAAATGTCAGTAGACATTTCTAAATTGTCTTGAAATGTTAGGCATTTCTGTTTGCTCTTTCCAGTTTTTAAAAATAAGGAAAAACAATATCCCTTTTAAACAGTGAAAGTCTCCATGTAAATCATTTTGAAATTATTTGCCAACTAAAGAAAAAAGCTTATTTTAGCAGCACAGAACATACCATCTTTAATGGTGAAAAGCTACAAATATAGTTCCCAGGTCATTATATGTGCAGTATTCGCTTTTTTCTCATTATTCTCTTTCTTCCAATTAGCTCTTTGAAAATCAAGTTAAGGGCTATAGTTGACAGTGACGGGCAAGAATTTCTCTCATCTGGTCAATAAAAATAAATCCCCCACATAAAAATGTCATACTCATGTTGGCAATGACTAAAATCCAGTGATGTCTTTAAAAGGGTCCAGTGGACACACAGAAACAAAAGATCACTATGGTATCTTAGACTTCTGACTGTAGCCAAGGTATAAGAGCTTGAATCAGAATAATCCCCCTGTTGAAAACAACTGTAAAACTTAGGCAATAACATAAAATTACTATTTTAAAAGGCCTTAGAAATAAACTATGGATAGAAGACCAAGAGGCTGTAACTCACACAATGAGTTGAGCTCCATATTCCCAAGATTTTATTCTGGAGTCCATTTGCCAATTCATGCTTGGGGAATACTTTCCTAAAATAAGTCACATTGGACCAGGGAGACAGATGCTTGAGTTTAGGGTGGACAAAGAAACTGGGACATTAAAGGAAGATACTACACATAAAGGATACACATAAAGTGAGTAAAAACTATGCTTGTAATCTCCTCTTGAGCAATTCATGATTTGCACATTGCAGGATAAAAATTCAGGAAAATCAGCAGAAGGATGCAGCAGCTTAGAGATTAAAAAGCTGAGCTGCTGGGCTTCCCTGGTGGCGGAGTGGTTGGGAGTCCGCCTGCCGATGCAGGGGCACGGGTTCGGGCCCCGGTCCGGGAGGATCCCACATGCTGCGGAGCGGCTGGGCCCGTGAGCCATGGCCGCTGAGCCTGTGCGTCCAGAGCCTGTGCTCCGCAACGGGAGAGGCCACAGCAGTGAGAGGCCCGCGTACCGCCACAACAACAAAAAAAGCTGAGCTGCACGGTGATTTCAGTCATCATATAGTTCTGGGGAAAAAAAAGTTAAAGTTCAAGGGCCATCAAGGTGGAGTGGTCCTTTCCACTGCTTTGTTTGAGATCCCGGGACTACCTCTCCTAGTAAGTAAAAATTAAGTAGAAATCAAAGATCATGGAATATTTGTAAAACATGGTTAATAAATTTGACGTAATGAACATATATAAAACACCAAATGTAAATATTGTAGAACACATCCCTTCAAGTGTGCTTGGAACATTTATCATTGTTGATCATAGGAGAGGCCAGTAAGCAATTTGTGACAAATTTTAAATAAATGAAATTACATACAATATTTTTTTCTGATCACAATGGAAGCAAACTAAAAATAAAAACAAAACAGTAATTAGAAAAACACGAATACTTTAAAATTAAAAATAATACTTGTTAAAAGCTCATTAATCAAGAAAGAAAATGAAAATCAGAACATATTAAACTGAATAATAATGAATGGGTCATATTAAAACTTGTGGGAACCGGTTTGCCAAGCAGAAATTGAGACACAGAAGTAGAGAAAAAAACGTATGGACCCCAAGGGGGGAAAGTGGCGGGGAGTGGTGGTGCTGCTGTGATGAATTGGGAGATTGGGATTGACATGTATTCACTGATGTGTATAAAATGGATGACTAATAAGAAAAAAAAAAAAAACTTGTGGGATGCAGCTAAAACAGTGATTAGAGGGGAAATATTTTAAAGTGTGTGTGTGTATGTGTGTGTGTGTGCACACACGCACACACGTTGTATGAAAAAGTTTGGAAAAATAATATAAACTTCTCCATCAAAAGAAGAGAAAAATAATAGGAAATTAAGCCCAAGGTGAGAAAAGGAAGAAAATAATTAGATAAAAGTAGCAATAAAGTAAAATGTAAAAATTCAGTGTAGCAAAAAGCAGTTTTTAACCATTCATAAAATTGATAAACTTCTAGTAAGATGGATCAATAAAAATGAAAGAATACAAAAATCACCAATATCAGGAATCAAAAGGATATTAATATAAATCTAATATATAAACCAATAAGAGTAGTATAGTTGGTAATAGAAACAAATTTATGCAGATAGACTGAAAATTCAGATTCATTGTATAAATTATTTGAAAAACACAATGTACCAAAATGAATGCAAAAATAAATTCTATATATACACACATATGTGTATGTGTGTGTGTGTGTGTATATATATATATATATATATATATATATATATATATATACAAACATACAAGAAATTGTGTGTGTAAATAAAATTTTCCCATGAAGTAAACTCCAGGCCTGGATTACTTCAATGGTTATTTCCCCTAAATACATAAGGAAAAAATAAAACCAATCTCGTTCAAATTCCCCAAGAATATAGAGAAAGTGGGAACACTTACCAATTTATTTTATGAAACCAACATATTTTTGATTCCAAAATCTGGCACGGACATTACACAAAATACAAATTAAAGAACAAGAAATCTCATGAATATAATTATAAAAATCCTAAACAAAATATAAACTGATGAGAATCACCAATAAAATACAATAATAGATTATGTTAAAGTGGAGTTTGTTGCAGGAATGCCAGATTAGTTAAACATTCTATAATCAACTTACTTCATCAGAACAAAGGAGGAAAATATGTAACCATTTCATACAGATACAAATGTTTTGATGTATGTAGATGTTAATTCTCTTGACATCATTCAAGGAGCTGAATAACATTAAATTCACTCTTTTACTTTCCTGTTTTACTTGTGAAAAGAATAATGCACTAAGGAGAGGTAGAATGTCTATTTGCATTTGCCAATTGTGATAGAAGGCTTTTGTAAGTATGTGTTGTAAAATCGATGCATGTTTATTTTCAGCATTGTGTTATTGCCTCTCCTGCTAATAAACGAACAAATAACTACCTGTAGGAACAGCTAAAACACTTGCTGATTTTCAGAATACTAGAGGTATATTTTTATTTATAATTGCATAGACTATATTAATTAACTTTATAGACCAGTGTGATTGTATAACTTATAGCCTTTGTATTTTTATAATTTACATCATTTGTAAATGTTAAGTGTAGTTAAAAGGTATTTCATTGATTGCACTCCATAATTCTTTACTTTCTAAAAAATACATGAAAATTTTTGAATTGACTAAGTAATAATATACCAAGTGCATTATAACTGGAAAATGTAAACATATGCATTATTCACCATGTTTAGAAAAGACGCATAAAAAGCATGTAATAAGATTCAAAGCCCATTAATGATTTTTTAAAAACTCAGCCAATTGAGAATAAAAAAAATTTATTTAATGTGATAATGTCATCTGCAAAACAATCCCCAGTAAATAATGTACTTCATAGTGATTTCTGAGCCCACTTATTTTCTGACCCACTGCCACCATTTCTATTCATCATAATTCTCTTCCTACCAAAGCAATAAGCAATACATAAATTGATAAGCATATGGTAGAAATATTTGAAGGAAAGAAAGTTTAATTTACATGTGATATCATTAGGCACATAGAAATTCTAAAAGAATCAAATAATTATTAGAATTAATTATTAGAATTAATAAGAAAAATTAACAAGGTCAATAGATACAAAATTAATGTAAGAATTAATTCTGTTTCAATATACTAGAAATAATTAGTAGAAAATTAAGACAAAGAAATAATATTCACAATGCCACCAAATACCTCCAATACCTGGGAATAAATTTATTGAAAGATGTGCAGGATTCTACACTGAAAACTAATAAATATTGCTGAGAGGACTCAAAGACTATCTAAATAAATGAAGAGAAATAATATATTCATGGGTTGGAAGACTTAATATTTTTAAGATGTTAATTTCTCCTTAATTGATCTATAGACACAATGCAGTCCCATTTAAAAATCCAGCTTTTTTTTATTATTTTTTTTTATTATTTTTTTTTGCGATACGCGGGCCTCTCACCGTTGTGGCCTCTCCCGTTGCGGGGCACAGGCTCCGGACGCGCAGGCTCAGCGGCCATGGCTCACGGGCTCAGCCGCTCCGCGGCATGTGAGATCTTCCCGGACCGGGGCATGAACCCGTGTCCCCTGCATCGGCAGGCGGATTCTCAACCACTGCGCCACCAGGGAAGCCCCAGCTTTTTTTTAATTGACAAGGCAATTCTAATACACTATAGAAGAACTAAGTAGGGGACTTCACACCCAATATCAAGATTTTTTATAAAAAGTTATAGTAATTAAGAAATGTTTTTATTAGCACAGAGTTTGATAAACTGATCAATTAAGCAGAATAGAAAATTCAGAAACACAAATACACAAATACAGTCACCTGATATACAATAAATGTCACAACAGTGAAGTGGGAAAATGATGGTCTTTTAAATTAATGTCAGTGGGTTAACTGGTATCCATATAAAACAATATGAACTTTCAGCCTTACCTCATACCATACACACAAAATTAATCACACATGGATTATAGAAATAAATGTGATAAAGAAAACAATACGGCTTATAAAAAAAATAGGAGAATACATTCATGAACATGGGGTAAGAAAAGATTTATTAAACAGGAAATAAAAAGCATTAGCCATAAGAAAAGTTTTGAAATAATTGATAAATTGTATTACATAAATATTAAGCACTTCTATTTATCAAAAATTATCATATTAACCCCCCAAAATTTGGAACATTAATGTAAAGTTATTACTATTGTCTATAAAAATATATGTGGAAAAGGATTTGTATTTAGACTACATAAAAACTCCTACAAATCAATAGGAAAAAGACTGACCACCCAATATTTTTAAAACTGACCAAAAGCCTGGGACAAGTGCTTCAGAAAATAGAACATTCAAAGGCCAGTAAATATTTTTAAAAGTACTCAGCATCATTATTCTTCAGGAAAATACGAATTAAATGACTATGAGATACCTCTACACTCTCATCAGAATGGATAAAATTTTTTTTAAAAAAGGGGTTGGTGAAGATGTGAAATAACTGAAAGTCTCATACATTGCTGTTTGAAGCAAACACTGAAAAACTAGCATCGTATAGCAAAAGTAAACATGCACCTTCCTTAGAACTCATTGATTCCAGGCCCCAGAATATATCCTAGAGCAAGTCTAGCTTACGTCTACCAAATGACATTCACAATGATGCAGCTGTATTCCTAATAGCCAAAAATAGACACTACCTATATGTCTATCAACAGTATAATGAATAAGTAAACAGTTGTATGTTCACGTTGTGGAATACTACATGGGAATAAAATGGACCAATTGCTGGTACCCTCTACATGGGTAACGAGTCTCACAAATATAATACTGAATGATAACAGCTAGACAGGGTACATACTGATTGATTTTGTTAAATATATTCAAAAAGAGCAAAATTAATCTATGGTTATAGAAGTCAGAATAGGCATTCTTTGTCAGAGTGTACCTGCCTTGGTGCTACTGGCTGGCAGGGTACAGGGAGCCTTTGGGAGGCTGGAGAAGATTTCTCTCTTCATCTGTGTGGTTGTGTGTGTGTGTGTATAAAAATAAAATCACTAAGCAATTTAGTTAAGACTGGGATACTCTCATGGATATAGGTTAAATTTCAAAATAATTTTAATAAAATATTTTAAATGCTAAAAAGCATTGTCATTGTTATTGAGCAGCGTTCTCTTCAAACAAGCTGCAACTAATAGCAGTAGGTGGGAAAACATGAACTTTTTCAGTCCATGTTTTGTTTTAAATTGCTTCATTCATTGATTCAACTTTTGCCTTTGGTGTCAATGTAGCTTTATGTGACACTGGTGGTGGGTGTCTGTGATTCATCCTAGTGATGATTATCTGATGATATTAAGAAATGCTATCAAAGAAATGAGAACACCAGCTTTGTCATTCATTCATTCAACAAACATTTACCGAATGTCTGTTCTGTGCCTGCATTGGTTTAGATACTAAGGCAAAGAGATTAATATATAAGACATACGGGATCTGTAAGTTTGCAGTCTAATGGGAGAGATAAAAGGGTAAGACAGATGATCGTAATCATGAAAGTACAATGTCAGAATAGATACCAGTGGCCAAGAGAATATAGAAAAGAGATAGTGGTTACCTACTTAGCACTAAAACGACAGCACTGAAGAATTTATTATAGGATAATTTCCATAATAAGTACCCTTAAAAGGCTACGGATAAATTTCAAACATTCTCTAATGATATGACAAGATCTAGGATGCGATGACATAGGCTATGCACGCAGGGATCAATAATTAGGCTACAAAGGATGGCTGGTAGGCACCATGAGGTCATCAATTCAGGGAACCAAAATCTAGAAATATCAAGGAGTTGGACTAGGAGATGGAGGAATGGAATAAACGATTCTGGCGTAGGGCCTCTGCAGAAATCCAGTATTTGCACAGCAGGCATAAAACAGCTTAACAATGTACCAAATGTCTTCCTAGATAGGGGCTCACTAGACTGCCACTGCTAGGACCACAGCTGGCTTTAGAAAATGTACAGACCTCATCCCACAATGTGACTCACATAATCGTACCTGGTGATACTGAGCAGGTAAAGGTAGCTGAGCACTTCCTAATAACAGCTTTTTTATGGTAAACACTCATGAATCTTCATTTGGGCATTTATCTAAGCTTGTTCATGTGTTCAGACTTGGTAGTATCTCTGCATGATAGATGGCATGCATTTATTCCATGACGTATTAAATAAGGGATTCCTTTGACCTTTTTTTTTTAACATCTTTATTGGAGTATAATTGCTTTACAATGGTGTGTTAGTTTCTGCTTTATAACAAAGTGAATCAGTCATACATATACATATGTTCCCATGTCTCTTCCCTCTTGTGTCTCCCTCCCTCCCACCCTCCCTATCCCACCCCTCTAGGTGGTCACAAACCACCGAGCACCGAGCTGATCTCCCTGTGCTATGCAGCTGCTTCCCACTCTAAAGTTAAATTTTCACGTTGCAAAGAATAATTCAAGTACACGGTCAAAAGTTCAGTCTACCACTCAATTTACTGCTGACCTCCTAGAAGCTTGTGAAACTCGGGTGCAGATTCCTTATACCACGATTCACATGGAAGATAGGTTTGGCAAGAACCAAGAAGGCAGTAGTTTATTCCATCCATTCAATTTGCCTCCAAAGCAAAACTTCTGAGTTTCAATCTCTGTTGTCTACCCCTCTTATTATATCTTACAGGGTATGGTGGTCTTTAATTTTTGTTTTATATTCAGCAGGAAATAGATTTTTTTTTTTTTTCAGTAGACTGGTTTTTAACTTTCTTCCACCTAGGGAGCAGTGTCAAATGGAAGTTGGTATTTGAAATGTGAAATAACTTTAAAAACAGCTAACAGGTATTGAGCATTTGCTCTGTGCCATATAGAACAGCCTCACATGAGGGAAGTGATATAACTTCCATTTTACAGATTAGGCAACAGAGATTCGGAAATTCAAATTATAGTAGTATACAGCTATGGTGTGGCATACATGGGATTTACGACTAGGATCTTGACTTCAAAGTATAGGATTTTAAGCCTCACACTGTACTGTCTCCAAGCACCAGAGGCAGATAGACACAATAACTTCTGCTTTGATCACTTCTCTTGCCTTCCTCTTCAGCGTGCTTCCGTGCTGCTACCAGAGAGTAGCATACTGTCAGGATGTCTGGACTCGTGAGGGCTGGCGTATGTCTACGCTTTGTCCAGATCAAACAAAGAAATGGGAAGCATCACAAAGTAGTTAGTGTCTGCCCAATTGTGCTACTTATTCTTTGATTTGTTTCCTCCTTTTCTTTGCAAGCAATGCTTGTGCTCTGAGAGAAAAATCCCAAAGATCTTATTTTTCAACGGCTACTGTGCATTTTATAGAGTTGTATTCTGCTGGAATATTTTGCCCTAGAAATCTACTGAATTCGGCTTCAGTGATAACCTCATTCATCTTTGGATCAGTTCTTTGGAAAAGAGACAAAAATAACCAAAGACTTCTTCTTGTGATATAGGAAGCTTTTGGTTATCATCTCAGTGGCCCTTAAAGAATTTGAGGGACAGCTTTCCATTTCTCTCGTCTTCTCTTCTCTAGTTAGTACTCCCAAAGAAACAGAAGTGAAATGTAGCTCCAACTGAGTTCATCTCTGTACTTTCTTTTTTTTAAAATTTAATTTATTTTTTATAAAGCAGGTTCTTATTACATATTTCTACTTTCAAGGAGACTGGAATAGAAAAAGTATTATGAAGTTGGTTTTGTGATTTACTATGTCAAAGCCTTTTTATGTTGGACTCATAGACTAGAGGATAGGAGAGAGAGAGAAATAATTGAAGTTACAATTTCTAGATCATTTTAAGACTGTAATGAATTTTTAAAATACATTCTAAGACTTTTTAGTAAAGGTATATTTTTATTTTATTATTATTTTTAAAATTTATTTATTTTATTTTTGGCTGTGTTGGGTCTTCGTTGCTGTGCATGGGCTTTCTCTAGTTGCAGCGAGCGGGGGCTACTCTTCGTTGTGGTGCATGGGCTTCTCATTGTGATGGATTCTCTTGTTGCAGAGCACAGGCTCTAGGCGTGTGCGCTTCAGTAGCCGTGGTGTGCGGGCTCAGTAGTTATGGCGCATGGGCTTAGTTGCTCCGTGGCATGTGGGATCTTCCCGGACCAGGGCTCAAACCCGTGTCCCCTGCATTGGCAGGCTGATTCTTAACCACTGTGCCACCAGGGAAGCCCCAAAGGTATACTTTTAAAAGTCTAATAATACCTCTCTAAATAAACTTACTTAGTCATAGTGCACATTTTCTCTATTTCACATTAAGTTTGACTATTTAAATGGGAAAAATATATATGCATATGAGTTTACACAATGACAGTGATATTATTTCATGCTTCTCTCTTCCTGTTTAACTATACAGCTATCTTTTGAAACCTGAAATGATTGTGTAAGAAATGCACATAATCGCTAAACAAAAACAGTGTGGAATTTTAATTCATGTATATACAAACTGGGGGAGGATTTGGACTAAAAGGAGAGAAAAAGGTTAACAAAATTTAGTTCTGAGTTTTTTCTCTAACTCTGTGACCTTGGATAAATTTCTTTATATTCTGTGAGATGCAGGCAAAACCTGCCCCCTACCTAACTTTTGGAGCTGCTGCAAGATTTATTAAACTAGGAGAAAAAAACCCAAAAACTGTTTAGAGGTCTGATAAGAGTTATATAAATACAAGGCAGTATTGTTATCTCTAAGAGGTGTATGAAGTTGAATTAAATTTTACAACACCTTATGAATCAAGTAGATAATCTCAGACCTATTTTTACAGATAAGAGGGTTTAAGCTCTCCTGTTCAGGCCACTTAGACTGGGTGTATGCAAAGAGATACCATTACTGAATTCAGAGCTAGGCCAGTATTTGTTGATACCTGAATATATTTTAAAGGGCAGTTTAAAACATCCCATCATCCCCTTGGCAAGCAACGAGAAGAGTCTGCATATTATTCTCCTTAGTGTTCTTTCTGTGGTTCTTCATGAAATTGATCTGAAATGCAAGACACCTTGTGTCAATGGTATCCAAGGGGAGCCAAGTATTTTGAGAGCTATTAAAAGACACTGTTCTAATGATGAGACATAAAATGTGATTTAGTGCAGCTAAAGCCAAGATATCCATCAGACACAGAGACCTAGGAAAAGGGGAAGAAGAAAAACCAATGTGACACTTAATGCAGTCTGTGCAGTAAGGTTCTGTTAGTAGTGAACATACCACTATATTCATCTAATGTGTATGTGGCTATAACCACATATAACATTACCCCCAATGCTTAAATGAATAAAAAGCAATATAAATTGGAGAATACACATTTTCCCTTCAGCCTAAATAAACTTGCTTACTTGTTTCCAAATTGTTCCACATTACTAAAAAATGATTCAAAGAGCTAATTAGAGTGCCTGGCACATAGCAAATTGTCAATAAAGTTGCCTGTAATTATTTAGATTTTGGAGTATCGCAAAAAGTCAAGAACATATTAGGAATAAGATGCCTGGGTTCAAGCCTTGCCTCTTGCACGAAGTTGCCATGTGGCTCTGCATAGTTGTTTAACATAATCTTTAAAGTGGGGACAATGGTAGTACTCAGCTGAGATAAATTTTGTAAACAACCAAATGATCGGGCACATGTATAATCCTTAGCGTGGTTTCCAGCACATGGACACATCTGATCTACAGAATGTTAACTTCTAGCAGTTGTGCAGCTAGGGCTGGTACACTAGTGTTGCTCTGCTAGCCAGTTACTTATTGAGTGCTTCCATGAGCCAGGCACTGAAGGAGGTGCTGGGGAAAGGAAAGATGAACGGGGGAGACATGGTCCTTATCCACATGTTGCTTGGGGGGGGGTATTAACAAAAAAACATTCAAATAAAATAATTGAAGCCTGTAACATGCTAAGAAGGAACTAAGAAAGGACAGATGCAGAAAATGTGGAAGATACTTCTTCTTAGTTAGGGAGTCAGGGAAAGTCTGTCTAAGGAAGTACATTTAAAGTGAATGTTTCAAAGAAAAGGTGTCCACCATGTGAATGGGGGTGATGGTGGGTGTTCCAGGTAGGTGGAACAGCATATGCAAAGGTCATGAGTTGGAAAAAACTTGGCACATGGGAGGAAGGGATCGTCCAGAGTGATTGAAGCATATGGGTGAGGAGGGGGCGTGCTGCCAAATGTGATTGAGGAATGGACAGGACCCAGCTCATGCAGGCCTGTTGGGTCGTGGTAAGGAGCATAGGTATTCTGTTTGCAAAGGTAAGTTACTGAAGTTTTAAATAGTGGCAAGGAACGGTATTTTTTATACTTTTGAAAGACCACTTTTGCTGCTTTGTAGGGCAAGACATCTAAACATTTTTGATCCTGTACACCAATCAGCATGTGACTCCAAGATGTTTATATGTTCATATTCTCTCTCTCTCTCTCCCTCGATATATAGATACATAGATACATAGATATGTATCGATAGATAGATAGAGCTATATAAATAACATATAAATATGTATGTTAATCAGTAATTGAATATTAACTAGTCTATTTCCTGCACACAAATGAATCACCTTGTGATACTATTTTGGCACTTGTACCCCACTTTGGAGATGACTATTGTAGAGAAAGGATGGGGCAAAGCAATCTTGGAGTAGGGAGAGTAGTATGGAGACTGTTGTGCTAGTCCAGGTAAGAAATGATGGTGACTTACATTAGGTGGTGGCATGTTTTTCATGTGCATAATGAAAAAGACTCCTAATTGGAATTATAGGTCTACGCTCTCTAGTGGCCTTTTATATCAACTATTTTCCTAACAAATGACCCATTCCTGATGGATCATATTAATAAAACCCATTGGGTTGCTTATTGGGTTGTTGGGTTGCAAACACTAGCCCACTTTCCCCCATGATTAGCCTGTTTCTTGAAGTCCTCTGGAAAAAGGTGATGGTTTAGGGAATTACTGGTACTTTCTTTTTCTGCTTGTTGACAAAAGTTCATGGGGACCAGAGCCATAAGAAATAAAATGAATTTATTAAAAAAAAATAGTTGGAGTCAATTTCTTCTACATCTGTGTAACCTTTTTCACAAATGGATAATTAAAATCAGGCATTAAAAAAGTGCCTGCCTCTACGAATTCTCAGGAAATGGACTGAAAATGCTTTCACTAAAAGGGATTACTGTGGGCTTCCCTGGTGGCGCAGTGGTTGAGAATCCGCCTGCCGATGCAGGAGACACGGGTTCGCGCCCTGGTCCGGGAAGATCCCACATGCCGCGGAGCAACTAAGCCCGTGAGCCATGGCCGCCAGGCCTGCGCGTCCGGAGCCTGTGCTCCGCAACGGGAGAGGCCACAACAGTAAGAGGGCCGCATACCGCAAAAAAAAAAACAAAACAAAAAACGGATTACTGTAGTAGGTGTTTGAAAAGATGGGCATTGTAAACTCCTTGAGGAGGAAATGTCAGCTCTACTTTCCCAAATCTTCAGGAAGAACTTCCTTTTGAAACCAAAGCGATCTAAATTTTGGTAGGGTAATAATAGACTAAGACCAGAAAATGTGAATTTACTGATTTCTTTTCCATTTTGCTTTTTCCAGTCCTCTATTTGGATGGGAGTTCATTTGGGTTCTGAGTCTTTAATCTAATCTGGTTTTCCTCTCTTGGAGGAATTCTCACAGAGTGGAAGGGTAGGTTAGCAGGGCATAGAAAGAAGGCATTAAGCAAAGGATCCTGCAAAGCTTTGAAAACTTTTCTGAGGAGAGGAAAACAGCTCTCCTGGGCTTTGACAAAGAGCACTTGCAATTTGGGAGGAAGGAGATGATAACCTCTGGCTCACCTCTCCTCCATCTAGAAGCCACAGTCTGCCAGTGGTCCTTTTTTAGGAGGATTCAGGCTTGGGTAGTAATGGTACTTATGGAAGAACAGTCTGTGTCTCCTTTAATGACAAACAGGACACTCTTTTGTCCTTTTAAGTATCCAAGTTTTATGGCTGAGAAGCCTGTGCTCTTTGCATTGGCACATTTCTTGGGTCGATCATGAGAACAATCATTTTAAATTTTTCTGTAACACACCTCTGGCCTGGAATAAGAGAAACTCCTCTTGTACAGCATTAAGAAGAGTATTATTAATTAAAGAATAATGATCACTCTGTTACTTGCAAGTTGGTCCCATCACAAACTCAGGATTCAGATTTTTCAGTGAGGTTACCTTTGCAAGTGTGAAAATGAACAAACATGTAATTAGAAACTGGGAATTGTACTATTCTGTGGTGGGATTCATTTATTCAACCAATAAAAATTCACAGAATAATTTAACAGCTACCATTTGATAAGAAAGTGTTATCTGGCTCATGAAGACTACAAAGACATGTGAAGGTATTTCGGCGCTTAGAAGCAACTTTCTATTGAAAAAGGCTTGGATTTTGAGAAATTCTTTGTACTTTTCAAAGCCCATTCACCTACTATAAATCTTAATCTGAACTTTTGAATAGTAGCAGGGGAGCTAGGCTGGGCAGACGTTATAATCATACAATTATATAATTTTAGGAGTGAAAGGGATTTTAAAGGTCATCTAATGCAACAACTTAGCTTTAAACCTAGGAAGCTGATAGATTGCTACTTGACATAGATTCCACAGCAAACTAATGGCAGAGCGTCCAGCACCCACATGAAGTTTCCTGTTGAGTCTTAAGGCATGTGTTAGTAGCTCTGGGCTAGGCACGAATGCCACAGGATAGATGGAGCACCATGCCTCCTTTCCTGTATGTATCTGCACACATAAATATAATAGGCTTACAATAAATATATATTGAATTAATGACTGACAGATTTCCTACCATGTAGGGCACTGTGTCCAAGTACTAAGGATAAAATGGCAAACAGAATGAACTGGTTACTTCTTCCAAGTTGCTCACAACGTAGCCTTCCCGTCCTCAATGAGTGTGCAGTCTCTTAGGGAAGCCAAGATACGCCCACAAAATGCAGTAAGATTGGGTTCAAATACAGTGAGTGCTTTAGGAGGTCAAGGAAGAATTCTAAGCGTGATAATTAATGGGAAAATCCCCCAGAATACACACACACACACACACACACACACACACACACAAACACCCCTGCAATCTTTTAGTTACATCATTCTCTGCTGATGCTGGGACACACAGACTCTTCCCAAGGTAAGGTCAAGATGCCAACTCACTGAGACTAAGCAGGGAAAGAGCAGAAGCCCATTCATCCCTATTTTCTAAACTGAAAATGACCAGGGAGGAAAAAAAAGAAAAGAAAAAAGAAACAGTCACAGAGACTGAGAGAAACAAACAGGAATAGGAAGTCTCCAGCACAGTGACCCTCCGCCAGGTCCGGGCTGGCCGCCCCCACGGGAGGGGCACTCGGACTCTGCGCGGAGGCCGGCGGCCGCGGGGGCGCAGAGCGCGGCGGCGAGGAGCGGGCGGCGGCGGCGGCGCAGGCGAGCCCAAGGGGAGGGTCGGCGGCGCCTCCAGTCCACGCAGCCAACCGCGCGCAGCGCAGCTCGGGAGCGGGACGCGGCGCTCGAAGCCCCGGCAGCGCCCGCCCTTCCTTCCGCGTTGCCTGCCCGCGCGCCAGCGCCCGCTCCGCCCGTGACTTCACTTCGGCTCCACCCCCGCGTGGCGGCGGCTCGCTCCGTCCGAACCCGCGCTCGGCACTAGCCCAGCCCCGGCAAGCGGCCGCCACCTGCCCCGAACCGCCTCTGCCCGCCCCCACAGCGGCCCAACTTGGATGGAGTTGGGGTCCTGAGCTCCTGCTCCTCGTAGCCGGCCAGCAGAGAGCCCCGCGCCGCCACCTCCTGTGCGGGACCCCCTCTCCGCTCCTCTCCGCTCCTCTCTGCTCCCGCAATGGGAAAAGTTGGCGCCGGCGGCGGCTCCCCAGCCGGGCTGAGCGCGCTCCTCGCCGGCGCGGGGCTCTTAGTCCTCTGCGCTCCGGGCGCCTGCGGCGGCGACTCCTGCGGCCCCCCGCTGCACCCCAGCTCGGCCCCACGCGGGGCTCCGACCCGAGGGGGCCTTACTCACCTGGGGCCGCGAGGCAGGGCTCCTGCCACGCCCCTACTCGGACGCCCCCTGTTTGCAGTGGCCCCCGGAGACCGAACGCTGTCCCTGGAGTGGACCCCGGGCACTGGGGCGTCGGTGGCGATTGCTCCACGCTCTGGCCGGAGGAGAAGGAGTGGAGAGGATCAAGAGAAGACGGAACGGGGAGAGGGCACGAGAAGACGCCCCCGGGGAGTGCTAAGGGACAGAGGGCAGCAGGAGCCTGGGACTCTGGAGCGGGACCCGGACAAAGCCACTCGCTTCCGGCTGGAGGAGCTGAAACTGACCAGCACTACGTTCGCGCTGACAGGCGACTCAGCACACAACCAAGCCATGGTCCACTGGTCTGGCCACAACAGCAGCGTGAGTATAATGGGACTGAGGGCAAAGGGGTGGAAGATGAAAAGGGTTAAAGTCGGCTGTGTGATCTGATTGAGAATTTGGGGAAATGGGGTTTCTGGACTTGAAACATTGTGCAAACTAAAGTCTTCCCTGCCCGCCTCCCCAAGGATTTAATGTCACCAACTAGGAGACCACCCCTTTTCCACCAACACCGGAGTCCTCTCTAAGCCTCTAACAAAGCTTTATCCGGGGCAGGCAGTTCCCTCTTTTCCGTTTCTTTGGTCTCCTTTGTGTAGGATGGAGCCGAAGACCAGGCAAATAGAGCCGGTTAAAGTATTCTGAATGCAGAGGTGAAAGGGTTAAAATTCCAGGCAGGCTGGCGTTCCCTCAAGTGACTTTCCCTTTAACTTGCTAGATTTATGGATGAGAGCACGTAAGATCAAAAAGTCTTTATTTCTGGCCTTTTAATTTTATTTTTGTGCGAAGCTCCTAAGCTCCTCTTCCCAGCACGGAAGAGAAATTCAGTGGATGGTGAGGAGCCCTTAATGTATTCTGTTTCTGGGGACCAAGTGGATGCAAGTTTCAGGACGGGAACTCTCCAGCATCTTCTAACAGCACCAGCCAGTGTGTTTTGAGAGCTGGGGCTTTCCAGCCTGTGAATGAGTGGTTGTTCTCTGGCTTGATCTGTCCCAGGAAGATCAGATATGTCCCTGTGACAACAACTCCCTGTTCTCCCCCATTGCCTGACCTCCTCTAGTGAAGAGCACAAACAAAGACGTAGCTCTCCCTTTATTAAGGGAGGAGAGGGATTGCTGGATTTCCAGGAGGCTGACACTGGGGAACGTGGGTGCAAGTCCATGACCTATGTCCAAGATCGGGGAAGGTTTTAGATGTTTGGAAAAGCCTGCATGTCTGGAATTTGAGGAAGCTATTCCAGTTTAAACTGCACCTGGAAACTTCAAGGAGCTGAAACAGTAAAGAGCGAGCTTTGGTGGTGATAACTGTAGGTGATTTAGAAGTATGGAAACTTCACCAGGCTGCATTTAAGCAGACAAGAAAATAAAAACGAAGGATTGGTAAACTGAAAAAAAAATCAAAGTTTCAGCTTCTATCAGATTACTGAGATTGTAGTGTTTGTACTATGCACAGTCTGCATCCTGGTACATTTCAAAATGTTTTCAATTGTGATATTATTGCCAGAAACCTTCCCAGGGAAGTGCCTCTTTAGTGAATTATGCTCACTCTCAGCTTTTTAAATGAAAGTTGTGAACGTTTTAAAACCAAGAGGCTGTCATTATGGATTCCTTGGGTACATAGATATAAATTGTATTAAGGCAAATCGTGATAAATAGTATTTTGTATCGCGTCTCTGTCCTGAGAGCCTCAGCATGGTTTTCCCTACAATTCAGCCTTCATGATGAAGGCTGTGGTTTTATATGGTTCTCAGGACTGGTTTAATCAAATAATTGAAACTGAAATTCTTTTCATTCAAGCTCCGGAGACCCTTGCCCTCACTCCTTACCTTAACTGTCCTATCTTTCATATCATAACCACTAAAATTAATCCCCCAATTTGAACTTGAATCTTCTTAAACTGATTAAATAACTTTCACACTGCTTTAAGTGATTAACTCAAAGCTTCTAGCTTTAAGGGGCAATTTTAAACATATCAAACATATTAAATCTTGTATCAAGAAGTAAAGGACTTTGGACTTAAAATATTTCTGGCTTTTAATGTAATTCAAGCCGTAAAATATCACTCACCCATTAGACCTCTAGTTCACCTATTGAAAGATCTTGGAAAGAGCAAGAAAAGGAGAGTACATCTTTGGCAAGTTTTAAACTCCATTTAAGAAATGGTGCCAAGCACTGCCAGCCTTTTTTTTTTTTTTTTAATGGTGCTTATAAACCCAGTCAGGCTTCTTAGGGTCAGGGCTTGAAGGGGTGACATGTAAGGAAGTCTGAGATAATGTAGGAAAAATCAAGGTGTTAAAAGTTGGAGCACTCAAATCGTGTAAACGAATGTGAGATTTCTATCCTATTAAGTCTCTCATTCTATAAGGACATACCCTCCATCCCTGCCCACTTACATACAAATTGTTGTTGTTTTTCTTCCTTGTATATGTATAGGTAGTAGAGGAAGAGAAATAGTCTTGTATCAGTATCCTCCACAGAGTGGTTCCAGATTCATAGGAGAGATAAAATATATTTTGAAGGTAAGGGAGGCAGAAAGAAACTTCTCTAGGCAACTTTGTGATATGAAAAGCAGAGTGGAGACCTGAGTCTGGTTCTGCCTACTTGTGGTTTGATCTTGGCAAGCTGATTGCCTGAGTGTGAATTTCCTCATCTCTAAAACAGGAGGGGAGGATGCCTGTCAGATTCATTACTGAGAATTACAGGCCAGGATGTAGTTAAGAGAGTGTTGTGACTGTAAAGTACTGTATACCTCTTTGTAACCCTCATCTCAGGGCACTTCACATTCCCCCCAGAGCAAGAAATCCACTAACCTAACACTGAGGACGGCAATGGGTGGGGGCTCTCATTTTCCTCTCATTTAGCTGCTGTCCCCCATGAATCCACCCCCAGCCCATCCAGGGCCCCTGGCAGTACACATCCTCTGGACCTATCTCATCTTTAGCTAAAAGCCTTTGCGAAGTAGGGCTTCTGATGCCAATAGCACCTGCGTTAAATGTGTAAATGTATGGTAATTACAGGCTGCCTATCAAACTTGTGAAGAACTCTGGCTCCTTCTCTCACCTCCTTCCCTTCTCCTTCCTGCCCCCTCCGCTGTTGGACTTGTGCAGTTGTGTAAGGATATGACTATTTTGCCTTGTCCGTGGGTGTGATGTGATTCCTCTGTACTGCAGTCTAGCTTGATGGAGAGTGTTGATGGAGTTGGTGGAACACCTGGGGGAATCTTTTGGCATGAAAAGTGCTGGGTATGAATCATTTGTCATGAGCTTGGTACCGTAAGCAAGAACATATTGTTCCTACCCTACTCATCCAAGGCATGCTGTGCCCTGATCTAAATTTATAGAGTAATTCTTAGTTTGTTAAAATATATATTTGTCTATACCTATGTATGATGGGGATGCATTTATTCCTTATTTCCAAGGAATTTCAGAGTGCTACACTCATTAATCCTTACAATATCCCTGTTAGGTAATAGACAGGTATCAAGTGTTAATATCTGTTTTTCATATTTTTACGCTGGAGTCAATTTGAATATTTCAGTTCACAGTCTTGTCCCTTTCTCACTAGAAATAGTGTTACAGATTGTTAACAGAGGCTTTTACTTGACATATTTTGCTGTTATGATATCTTTAGTACTGCATTTATTGTAGTGAATGACGATCTGGTTGGTTTTCATGTAATTCTTTGCCTTTTGTTATTCTGGGACTTGACATTTACCATCCACCCTTAGTAAGTAAACTGAGAGCCAGTGAGTCAGGTTTTTGAGTAGATGTCTTATATTCATCGTTTCACTTAATTTTCACAGAAACGTTATGAGTAGATATTATTATCCCCATTACATTAGTGAGGAAACTGAGTCTCCAGAAGGCTAAATGACTTGCCAAGAAGATATAACAGTTCAGTGGCAAAGCAGAGACTGGCACCCAGGGTGACCTGACTTCAAAACCCCACAGAACGGGTTGTCTTAGAGACTTTAAGGTAGGACAGAAAAACCCAGACCTTTGGGGATCTTTTTTAAAAATAATCCTGTTTTGGGTGGATTTCAGATGGTGGTGGAGGAGGACATAGTCTTAGCTGGAAGCTCTATCTCTTTGTAGAAAAGCAAGGACTATATAACATGTGCCTGTCACATTGCACCCTTTACCTTAAAGTAGTGATTTGGCTGTTCTCTTATCCACCCACATCTTCATCTTTACTGAGACATGGAATCTGTACCTGATGATTCATTGAGCACGAGGTAAAGTGCCATCATTCAGCTTTCAGATCTGGTGTTCTTCAGGAATAGATTCCTCTTCTAAGTTAATTACAAATATGATTTTATAAAGAGTTGCCTATGAACACTTGATTTGGCTATGCATTTTGACATAAGTTTTTTTTACCTTTTTTTCCAAAGTAAACTGATGAAGGATTTTAGATTTCTCTAGCAAGCCACATAATGCCTTCTCTGATCAGTGTTTTATGCTATTAATGGGTGTTAATATGGTATGACATGGAAGGCAGTGGGTTTGGAAGCAGATTTGAGTTTGAATGTTAGCTCTCCTGCTTCCCAGCACTTTGCTTTGAGCAAGACACTTAAATTCTTTGAGTTTCTGGTTTCTCAACTAAAATATGGGGAGGGCACATCTTTTTCTTTCTTTTTTTTTTTTTCCCAGAAGATTTGACATCACATATACAAACTGGCTGATACATAGTAAGTGCTCAATAAATGCTACTTCTTATTTTTGTAGAAGAAATACTTCTCTAGTGGTAATTAAGACTCCTGGGTTATAGTCCTGGCTGTACACAAAAATTAGATATGTAGTGACAGCCTGTAAAAATTTTGTGGTCTCTATTTAATCCTCTGTAAAATGACACATATAGGCCAGAGCATCACTGAAATCCCTTACAGGTTGAAATTCATTAAAAATTTTTGTCAACCTGTAGGTATTGTGCACCTACTACATCTAAATAAAGTCCACTGAGAGTGTTCAGGATGCAGAAATGACACAATGACCAATACCCTTGACCTGTAAGTGAGCAAGCCTTTCATTTCACAAGATTCTTCCTCTTTCCATGGTTTATATGCACATCTGTTAATAGGAAATTAAGGCATTTGAGACCCAAGCAGGCATTCATTTCAATGTAGATTTGCAGCAAAATATAATTTATTAGGTCTATTGTATCATATCTTTAGTTTAAGGCACTTGGTATCTTTGAACAAAACAATTGCTTAATGTGAAATTGGAAAGTAAAGATCTCTTCAGATATTTTAATGGGATTTTCTAGACTCATCAGTGTTGACTCTGGGAACTATGTCCACATCCTTTTAAAGAAGGACTCCAGAAACTCATAAGCTAGGGTAGAGAAGCTGGTGCAATTGTCTAATTTATTTAAGAGAATAATAATTGCTCACATTTAAGGTGAGATTGTCATATGGCAGCATTATGCTAAGAAGCTTACACAAATTATCATATTTACCTTTAATTCTATGAATGGGTATTGAGTCCTAATATTTGTCAGGCATTGATAGTAGGGACATACGTGGAGTGATACACAAAGATGAAAGGAAATGATACCTGCCCTCAGAGAGCTTTCGGTTTGCCGCCCAAACAATGCTCTGAAGAGGTAGCAGGAGGTAAGTGTCCTCTGAGGGTGTCACATGCTGTAGGAGTTCAGAGTAGGGATGGGCAGGCATCTTCTGGCTGGGATGTTCTCCAAACTTCATGGCAAAGCAGGTGTTTCAACTGAACCTTGAAATGTAGAGAAATTTTTAATTAAAAGATGGAGATTATTACAAGGATATTTTGAGCTGAGTGGATGGTGTGAGTAAAGGTCGAGCGTAGAGATGTAAAGATTCCTATCTATATCAAGGAAATTAACCTACATTAAATGTAAACTATGTTTAACTAAGGTCTTAACCTTAGAAATAGTTTTTTAAATATGATTTAAGCAAAAACATATACACACTCATCTCCTAGTGAGTTTGGCTGTATTCCAAGCCCCAAAAGAAAATAAAAACCTCTATGGTCACTTGAAGGCATAACTGCCCTTAATTTGCACATTAAATTTCAGCTGGAGTCATCATCATTGTTTCATTTTTACCTTGACATTTTTCACACGCAGTTTTCACAAACGGACTTGCTTTTGTTTAAGTTCTTGATTAGAAATATCAGTGGCTGGGCTGCCCGAAGGGTAGATTAATTTGGCTCCCTGACAACTTCTGTTAACTAAACATATGTAATATGTTTGTCCTGTCTTTATGTATGTCTCAATTACTGTCCTTTATCTCTGCCTGGAAAGGGTGGAGAATACAAATGTGTGTCCTAGAGGGGAAAGTAGCCAAACAGTGTCCCTGCAGTGGCCAACAGGATGGCAGAGAAGAGGCGTGGTCAGCGTGACGTGGAACCCGGCTCCATGAAGGGGCGGTGGTTACTCCTGAGGAGTGCACCTCCTGCTCCCTTGGGATGGATGGAACAATCAAAAGGTTGGCAAGAAACAAAGCTGGACCCTTACTGTGCACAGTTTATAAGGAAAAGGCCTCTTCTAAAACATAGGTAGGGGGGAAAAGGGACGTGAATGCCCTTCAGGAAATCCTACATGAAATTTTACACGTGTATGAAAGATACTGTGTCTATTTCTATAGCACTCTGAATGTTGTTATACCACTTTAGATCGGTTATAGCCCTTTTCTTTTGCAAAATGCTTCGGTTTTCAAAGATGGGAGCATTACTTCCATGACTTCAGTCTTATTTTCACAACAGTCCTAGGAGATAGGAAAGACAGATATCATCCGAGTTTCTCAGAGAGGGAAGGCAGGGCGTTGGTATTAAGCAGGTCAGTTAGTGGAAGGAGAGGGTCAAACACGTTTTGTCACACTGTACGACTGATTCTCGGTTTGGAACACCGCTGGCTTTCCACAGCCAGGAGATGGGACTCAGCTGCATCCTAGCCTCACAGTTTGCCTCAAGCCTATGCACCTGTGTGTCCATAATGGTCGCCATTGAGAAACGAAGTATGGAGATTGGCGATGGAGCTCCTGAGTTCCAGGCTCAGCTATTCAAGTTATTTATCCTGGGCTTCAGCGCAAGGACAAAAGTCATGTACTTGGCATTGTTTAAATCTTTAAAAAGGGACCTTAAGGAGAAGAGATGGGACTTTTTACAGGTGAGGTCTCCGGCAATAAATAACCTATCTGTCATGTATGTTCCACTGCTAATGGTCTTCGGAGATGAGGTTGCTTATCACTGGGCTTATTGCAGCAGGGGCGTTGGGGAGAAGAGGGGGACTGTCACCTCCTCCCCTCTTCAATTGTCTTATGCCTATGAAATCTAGTTGAAAATAATATTAAGTATGGTCTTGGTCAAGGGAAACTAGAGCTTCAACTTTGAGGGGCAGCGGTAGTCAAAGTGAAGAAGTGCCTTGTTGACGCTAATGGATTTTATTTGTTCAAGGATTATAATAAGAGTTACCAGCTGTTGCCTTTTCTACTTCCTCTAACTTTTGGGTGTGGGGTGGGGTAGGTGGGGGAAGGGAGCAAAGGAGAGTTTGCTGCACACTAGGGATAGCTCGCTGCAGCCAGATGAGCTACATTGATTATAACAGAAATCGCTCTTAATGATAATAATATAAATAGCCATCAATTTAGTGACCAGATTCCCTGGAAGTACATTCTAGGGCATCACCACATTATCCACTTTGTCCTCACACCACCCTTACAAACTAGATGTCATTATCCTCATTCTAAAGCCCAGGAAGTCAAGGCTTAAAGATCTTGCCTGAGGTCACCGAGCTCGAAGGTGGCGGCAGAGATAGAGTTTGATTTTTGCCCTTTCTGGCTCCAGAGCTTTTTCTATTTGATCATGCTGTCCCTTCCTCGGGGTTTATCTCTGAATTTCTTTAGAGAGAACTTGACAAGTCAGCGCAGAGGGGTGGTGGGAGAACTCCTGGCAAGAGCACCCCATCTCGGGGCGCTCCCTTTCACAGCACCCCCATCTCAGGTCCCTGACCTGACACACGTTACGAGGTAATAAGCTGCTCTGCGATGAAGCCTGATCAAAGCCCTCACCTTCCCCCGTCCTCTCCCCACGAGTGGATCATCTGGGGTCACTAGTGTGTGTCATCTTGTTATCCTGGGAGGATGTGAAGGCTGTGCCGATTGGTTTCTCCCTGCTGGCTAACGACCCTAGAATGACAGTGTGGACACTTGTACGCTCTGCAGAGGAGGCGCTAATAAGATCATGTTATCAGGCAACCAACTTATCTCGTCGTGCCCTGAAGCCAAAGGATTGACGCCTCTAGTGGTCTTCCCCTAATCAGAGTTGCAGGGGCTATTGAGACACAAAACTGTGGGCTGTGGATCCAGGGCCTATGGAGGGAGGTTAAAAGTAAAAGGTCTTTCCCTATCTCAACACGTCCCCAGATGCACGCTTGATTAGAATCATTAAAGGGGAGAAAAAGCTATTTTAGGGATGGTTGTGACCCTGCTTAGAAACCTATCTGCTGCACTGTTTACCCTGCCTTGCATTTTGCTGAGTTGGTGGAGGAATTCTTAACTGAGCAGGCGTGGGCTCTCTCCTTGGGCACCTAGGGCAGCGTTTCCCAGAGTTTGTCATCATGGAACCTGCTTTTGAATCTGCTGATAGAGAGTGGGAATCTTTATGTTTTTCAAACTCCCTTAGGAACACTAAAGGTTGAAAATAATTTTCCTAAAATTTATGTGTGAGTTTTGGGGTCCCTGAACCCCTTCCATTGTCTGCACAATCTTATGTCAATATGATTTACTTTTCCCCAAGGAGAGCTGAAGCCCAAAGCTTTTATCAGCTTCTCAATGAAAATTCTGACCCCAATGGTGAGGATGCCATAGAAGGTTCTTTAAGAGAAGGAGAAATGATTACATGGCACAGCACTGGCGCCCCAGGCAGAGGAAGATGATACCTTTCTGCCAGATGGTGCTATTTCTACACTGAATGTATTCTACGCAGTTATCTTTCCTGGATGTCCATATGACCGTGGGCAAAACAAGTGGCTAAAAGAGTACATTATTTTAAATATAACAGTGTTTAGTGATGGGTTTGAATTCCCACTCCTAGATATGCTAACTTGGGCAATAAGCTTTGTAATTCAGTACCTTAGTTTCCTCATCTGTTTAATGGAAATAATAGTGGTGTACTTTCTATATGGTTTCTTGATGGTTAAAAGAGACAATAGATATAAAAATGCTGAAAGTGGCATCTGCCATATAGTAAGCAGTCAATAAACGTTAGCTATTATTATTGTTATCATCATTACTGTGTTAGTACTAGTACTAATAATGCTCGAGTATGATGTACTAAAAGATGTTTGTAATATGTTGCTCATTGCTTCTGTTTCTGTATTTACGTTTATTCATTCCAGTTCCATTTTCTTATAAGGAGGCCAGGACTCTCTTCTACTCCTTTTTTTTTTGGCATGCCTTTCAGCATCTCTAGCTATTTGCACATGATGGTTGTAATAGGGTTCTGGACCCAATTTCCAATGTGTGGGGTGGGGGCCAGTAGGTTCCACACCAACAATCAATTCTCTGACACCAGCTGGGTGTCCAACAATTTAACTCAATTCTGACACTGTCTACACAGAGGTCACATCAGATTTCACAGGTTAAGGACTCAGTCCCACAAGACTGTCCCCCCCATCTCCCACTTCCAAGGCCAGCCTCAAGTCCAGGTTATCACCTGTGCTTCTGAGCGACAGGATTGGAAGGTTCAACGAGTCCCCTCTTGGGTTTGATTAATTTGCTAGAGTGGCTCACAGGACTCAGAGAAACGTGTCACCTACTAGATTACCAGTTCATTATTAAGGATGTAACTCAGGGACAGCGGATGGAAGAGATGCCTAGGGCAAGGTATGGAGAGAGAGTGTGGAGCCTCCCTTTGCTCTCTGAGTTCACCATTCTTCCTGAATCTCCACCTGTTCACCAACCTGGAAGCTCTCGGAACCCTGTCTTTTTGGGATTCTGTGGAGGTTTCATTACGTCAGCACAGTTGATTAAAGCATTGGCCATTGATTCAAACTCCAGCCCCTCTCCTCTCCCCAGAGGTCAAGGGGGCTGGACTGAAAGTTTCAACCCTCTGATCACATGGTTGGTTTTTTGGCAACCGTCCCACATCCTTCGCTGTGGTCCGAAGTCACCTCATTAACCTCTCATCACAGGAAAACCCTGTGCCAGAAATGGGCACTAAGAAAAAATGTATATTTCTTATTATAAATCACAAGATCACAACTAGCTTACTAAATATTTTGCTGTTTTATTTGCTGTATCCTTGGGGAAAACTGGCTTTCATATAAAACAAATGACCCATGACCTTCCATATGAGTGTTATAGAATATTCAGCCATTAAAAAATTGCTTACGTGTTTATATATATATATAAATTATACTTATATTTATAAATTATTTACATTTATAGATATAAATAAATATATGTATTTATTTATTTGGGGAAAGCTTCCACAAAATACCACAAAGAGGAAATAAAATAATGTATAAGTAATAAAATATAAAATAGTACAGATGTAAGCCCCACAAAGTAAAGGTTTCTTTTTTTTTTTAACTGGGTTGTTCCCTTGTATATCCCAAGTCTCTAGACTTAGGAGTGGCTCAATATATATTTTTTTGAATTTTTGAATTTTATTTATTTTTTTATACACCAGGGTCTTATTAGTTATCCATTTTATACATATTAGTGTCTACATGTCAATCCCAATCTCCCAGTTCATCCCCCCCCCCCCAACTTTCCACCCTTGGTGTCCATATGTTTGTTCTCTACATCTGTGTCTCAATTTCTGTCCTGCAAACTGGTTCATCTGTACCATTTTTCTAGGTTCCACATATGCGTTAATATACGATATTTGTTTTTCTCTTTCTGACTTACTTCACTCTGTATGACAGTGTCTAGATCCATCCGCATCTCTACAAGTGAGCCAATTCGTTCCTTTTTATGGCTGAGTAATATTCCATTGTATATATGTACCACGTCTTCTTTATCTATTAGTCTGTAGATGGGCATTTAGGTTGCTTCCATGACCTGGCTATTGTAAATAGTGCTGCAGTGAACATTGGGGTGCATGTGTCTTTTAGAAATATGGTTTTCTGTGGGTATATGCCCAGTTGTGGGATTGCTGGATCATATGGTAATTCTACTTTTAGTTTTTTTAGGAACCTCCATACTGTTCTCCATAGTGGCTGTATCAACTTATATTCCCACCAACAGTGCAAGAGGGTTCCCTTTCTTCTACACCCTCTCCAGCATTTGTTTGTAGATTTTCTGATGATGCCCATTCTAACTGGTGTGAGGTGATACCTCATTGTGTTTTGATTTGCATTTCTCTAATGATTAGTGATGTTGAGCAGCTTTTCATGTGCTTCTTGGCCATCTGTATGTCTTCTTTGGAGAAATGTCTATTTAGGTCTTCTACTCATTTTTGGATTCAGTTGTTTGCTTTTTTAATATTGAGCTGCATGAGCTGTTTATATATTTTGGAGATTAATCCTTTGCCCGTTGATTTGTTTGCAAATATTTTCTCCTATTCTGAGGGTTGTCTTTTCATCTTGTTTGTAGTTTCCTTTGCTTTGCAAAAGCTTTTAAGTTTCATTAGGTCCCATTTGTTTATTTTTGTTTTTATTTCCATTACTCTAGCAGTCCCTCAAGACTGCTTTGGCTATTCAGGGTCTTTTGTGTCTCCATACAAATTGTAAGATTTTTTGTTCTAGTTCTGTAAAAAATGCCTTTGGTAATTTGATAGGGATTGCATTGAATCTGTAGATTGCTTTAGGTAGTATAGTCGTTTTCACAATATTGTTTCTTCCAATCCAGGAACACAATATACCTCTCCATCTGTTTGTGTCATCTTTAATTTCTTTCATCAGTGGCTTACAGTTTTCTGAGTACAGGTCTTTTACCTCCTTAGGTAGGTTTATTCCTGGTATTTTATTCTTTTTGTTGCAATGGTGAATGGGATTGTTTCCTTAATTGCTCTTTCTGATCTTTCATTGTCAGTGTATAGGAAAGCAAGAGATTTCTGTGATTAATTTTGTATCCTGCAACTTTACCAGATTCATAGGTTAGCTCTCGTAGTTTTCTGGTAGCATATGTAGGATTCTCTATGTATAGGATCATGTCATCTGCAAACAGTGACAGTTTTACTTCTTCTTTTCCAATTTGTATTCCTTTTATTTCTTTTTCTTCTTTAATTGCCCTGGCTAGGACTTCCAAAACTCTGTGGAATAATAGTGGTGAGAGTGGATATCCTTGTCTTATTCCTGATCTTAGACGAAATGCTTTCAGTTTTTCACCATTGAGAATGATGTTTGCTGTGGGTTTGTCATATATGGACTTTATTATGTTGAGGTAGTTTCCCTCTATGCCCACTTTCTGGAGAGTTTTTATCATAAATGGATGTTGAATTTTGTTGAAAGCTTTTTCTGCATCTGTTGAGATGATCATATAGATTTTATTCTTCAATTTGTTAATATGGTGTATCACATTGATTGATTTGCATATACTGAAGAATCCTTGCATCCCTGAGATAAATCCCACTTGATCATGGTGTATGATCCTTTTACTGTATTGTTGGATTCTGTTTGCTAGTATTTTGTTGAGGATTTTCGCATCTATATTCATCAGTGTTATTGGTCTGTAATTTTCTTTTTTTATAGTATCTTTGTCTGGTTTTGGTATCAGGGTGATGGTGGCCTCATAGAATGAGTTTGGGAGTGTTCCTTCCTCTGCAATTTTTTTGGAAGAGTTTGAGGAGGATGGGTGTTAGCTCTACTCTAAATGTCTGATAGAATTCACCTGTGAAGCCATCTAGTCCTGTACTTTTGTTTTTAGGAAATTTTTTTTTTTTTTTTTTTTTTTTTTTTTTTTGCGGTATGCAGGCCTCTCCTGTTGTGGAGCACAGGCTCTGGATGCACAGGCTCAGCGGCCATGGCTCACGGGCCTAGCTGCTCTGCGGCATGTGGGATCTTCCCAGACCGGGGCACGAACCCGTGTCCCCTGTATCGGCAGGTGGACTCTCAACCACTGTGCCACCAGGGAAGCCCAAGGAAGAATTTTAATCACAGTTTCAATTTCATTAGATGTGATTGACATGTTCATATTTTCTATTTCTTCCTGGTTCAGTCTTGGAAGGTTATACCTTTCTAAGAATTTGTCCATTTATTCCAGGCTGTCCATTTTATTGGCATAGAGTTGCTTGTAGTATTCTCTTATGATGCTTTGTATTTCTGTTGGGTCCGTTGTAACTTCTCCTTTTTCATTTCTAATTTTATTGATTTGACTCCTCTCCCTCTTTTTCTTGATGAGTCTGGCTAAATATTTATCAATTTTGTTTATCTTCTCAAAGAACCAGCTTTTAGTTTTATAGGCCTTTGCTATTGTTTTCTTTGTTTCTATTTCATTTATTTCTGCTCTGATCTTTATGATTTCTTTCCTTCTACTAACTGGGTTTTGTTTGTTCTTCTTTCTAAGTTCCTTTAGGTGTACGGTTAGATTCTTTATTTGAGATTTTTCTTGTTTCTTGAGGTAGGATTGTATTGCTATAAATTCCCTCTTAGAACTGCTTTTGCTGCACCCCATAGGTTTTGGATCATCGTGTTTTTGTTGTCATTTGTCTCTAGGTTTTTTTTGATTTCTTCGGTGATCTCTTGCTTATTTAATAGCGTATTGTTTAGCCTCCATGTTTTTGTGTTTTTGCTTTTTTTCCCCTGTGATTGATTTCTAATCTCATAGCATCGTGGTTGGAAAAGATGCTTGATATGATTTCAGTTTTCTTAAATTTACCAAGGCCTGATTTGTGACCCAAGATGTGATCTATCCTGGAGAATGTTCCGTGCACACTTGAGAAGAAAGTGTAATCTGCTGTTTTTTGGATGGAATGTCCTATAAATATCAATTAAATCTATCTGGTCTGTTGTGTCATTTAAAGATTCTGTTTCCTTATTAATTTTCTGTCTGAATGATCTGTCCATTGGTGTAAGTGAGGTGTTAAAGTCCCCCACTCTTATTGTTTTACTGTCGATTTCCTCTCTTATAGCTATTAGCAATTGCCTTATGTATTGAGGTGCTCCTATGTTGGATGCACATCTAGGTAGAATTGTTATATCTTCTTCTTGGATTGGTCCCTTGATGATTATGTAGTGGCCTTCCTTGTCTCTTGTAACATTCTTTATCTTAAAGTCTATTTTATTTGATATTAGTATTGCTACTCCAGCTTTCTTTTGATTTCCACTTGCATGGAATATCTTTTTCCATCCCCTCACTTTCAGTCTGTATGTGTCCCTAGGTCTGAAGTGGGTCTCTTGTAGACAGCATATATATGAGTCTTGTTTTCATGTCCATTCAGCGAACCTGTGTCTTTTGGTTGGAGCATTTAATCCATTTACACTTAAGGTAATTATTGATATGTATGTTCCTATTACCACTTTCTTAATTGTTATGGGTTTGTTTTTGTAAATCCTTTTCTTCTCTTGTGTTTCCCACTTAGAGAAGTTCCTTTAGCATTTGTTGTAGAGCTGGTTTGGTGGTGCTGAATTCTCTTAGCTTTTGCTTGTCTGTAAAGCTTTTGATTTCTCTGTCAAATTTAAATGAGATCCTTGCCGGATAGAGTAACCTTGGTTGTAGGTTCTTCCCTTTCATCACTTTAAATCTATCATGCTACTCCCTCTGGATTGTAGAGTTTCTGCTGAGAAATTAGCTGTTAAGCTTATGGGAGTTCCCTTTTATGTTATTTGTCATTTTTCCCTTGTTACTTTTAATAATTTTTCTTTGTCTTTAATTTTTGTCAATTTGATTACTATGTGTCTTGGCATGTTTCTCCTTGGGTTTATCCTGCCTGGCACTCTCTGTACTTCCTGGAATTGGGTGGCTATTTTCTTTCCCATGTTAGGGAAGTTTTTGACTATAATTTCTTCAAATATTTTCTCAGGTCCTTTCTGTCTTTCTTCTCCTTCTGGGACCCCTGTAGTGCGAATGTTGTTGAGTTTAATGTTGTCCCAGAAGTCTCTTAGGCTGTCTTCATTTCTTTTCATTCTTTTTTCTTTATTCTCTTCCGTGGCAGTGAATTCCACCATTCTGTCTTCCAGGTCACTTATCCGTTCTTCTGCCTCAGTTATTCTGCTATTGATTCCTTCTAGTGTATTTTTCATTTCAGTTATTGTATTGTTCATCTCTGTTTGTTTGTTCTTCTAGGTCTTTGTTCAACATTTCTTGCATCTTCTTGATCTATGCCTCCATTCTTTTTCCTAGGTGATGGATCATCTTCATTATCATTATTTTGAATTCTTTTTCGGAAGGTTGCCTATCTCTACTTCATGTAGTTGTTTTTCTGGGGCTTTATCTTGTTCCTTCATCCGGTAGAAAGTCCTCTGCCTTTTCATTTTGTCTCTCTTTCTGTGAATGTGATTTTCCTTCCACAGGATGCAGAATTGTAGTCCTTCTTGCTTCTGCTGTCTGCCCTCTAGTGGATGAAGCTCTCTAAGAGGCTTGTGCAAGCTTCTTGATGGGAGGGACTGGTGGTGTATAGAGCTGGGTGTTGCTCTGGTGGGCAGAGCTTAGTAAAACTTTAATCTGCTTGACTGCTGATGGGTGGGGCTAGGTTCCCTCCCTGTTGGTTGTTTGGCCTGAGGTGTCCCAATACTGGAGCCTACACCAGCTCTTTCATGGGGCTAATGGTGGACTCTGGGAGGGCTCGCACCACAGAGTGTGTGTGAACTTCTGCTGCCAGTGACCTTGTTCCCCCAGTGAGCCACAGCCACCGCCCACGTCTGCAGGAGACTCTCCAACACTAGCAGGTAGGTCTGGTTCAGTCTCCTATGGAGTCACTTGCTCCTTCTCCTGGGTCCCGATGTGCACACTACTTTGTGTGTGCCCTCCAAGAGTGGAGTCTCCGTTTGCCTCAGTCCTGTCAAAGTCCTGCAATCAATTTCCACTAGGCTTCAAAGTCTGATTCTCTTAAGAATTCCTCCTCCCATTGCCAGACCCCCAGGTTGGAAAGCCTGACGTGGGGCTCAGAACCTTCACTCCAGTGGGTGGACTTCTGTTGTATAAGTGTTCTCCAGTCTGTGAGTCACCCACCCAGCAGTTATGGGATTTGATTTTATTGTGATTGCGCCCCTCCCACTGTCTCATTGTGGCTTCTTCTTTGTCTTTGGATGTGGGTATCTTTTTTGGTGAGTTCCAGTGTCTTCCTATCGATGATTGTTCAGCAGTTAGTTGTGATTCCAGTGCTCTCGCAAGAGGGAGTCTAAATGGCTTCTTAAGTTTACTTCTACCTTTGAAATTCTCTCAGTTTGTCCATAGTTTTGGTGGTGTTGTTTTTCCATAAATGTGCATTGCTTAATTTATTTTTAAAAGTTATTTGAGAAATGGGGGGGGGGAGAAGAAAGAAACAAAACAGGAGAGAATAAGCAAGTTTGTGAACTTGGCCACATTAGAATTGCATTCCAGACAACTGAACTTGACAAAGAGCCCAAGTCAAGTTTCCTGACTTGCTTTCAGTCCCTATTATTGGGAAGGAGCCGGTGCCCAGGGTTTTTGTGAAGCGGCAAGATCACTCTGCATCTCTCTTCCTTCTCTTTTTGTGGTGTGAAGCAGCAGGTGCTTCCAGGCCTTTTGTTTATTGTCCTCTTTTTTGATTCCAGAGAGAGAGATCTGGAGGTAATTTCACCCACCTGACTACACCTCCTGAAAACTTTAGTAGCTTCCAGTCCCCAATAAAGAAGCATGCATTTTAATTTAAATCTCAGTCTCTTTCTTGATCTTGGACTCCATCTCTCCATCATATATGTGTATTTAAGTGCATACATCATAGATATGGGCATCCCAGGCATCTCTGTACATTCAGAGCAACTTACGCACTGATGTCTTTAAGTATCTGCTCTTAAAAGTGAAATACTAGATTTTGTTGTATGACTACGGTGAAGATGGTTACTGACTGTGAGAGCTGAATGGAAGATGATCTCCAGAATGAGGAGAGAGATGAAGAAACCAAGAGGAAGAGACTGACAGACAATGGAAGCCAAGAGATGGAAAAAGGGAAGGAATAAGGGGAGAGGAGAGAGAGAGTATAGGATCATGACAGAGGCAGAGAGAGACAGAAAGCAATTCAGAGACAGGAGAAGTGGACTAAGAAAGAGGAGGATAAAGAGAAGACGAGGGGCAATGAGCCAGTGATACTGTGGACTGGGAAGGGCAGACAGAGAGACAAAGACAGCCTTGTAACAAACACGTGGAGACAGAGTAAGTCACAGAAAGAGAGTTAGAGATGAAAACAAGAAAGGAAAAGTGTCAGTGAGTAGAGAGAACTTGTTATTAATTCCTAAAACGTGCAGAGTAGTACAAATTTCTACCTAGTCTGACAATATTCTTTCCACTGTAGTGACAGCACATCTCTGGCCTTTGGCTCTGGGGGGTTTCACACCCAGCCAGACTTGTTGCTAGCATCAGCCAGTCTTGCATGTGGGACAGCTCTGAGAGCTATATATGTTGGTGAGGTGGGTGTAGGGTGGAAGAGGTGCATGCAGTATTTATGCATTTTAAAGAATCCCTTAAATCCCTTTGGAAAATAGGATTGATGGTATGGAAGGTGGAAAGGCAACTTTTAACATTTCCTTTTATACTAGTCCTTGCTATTTTGAATTTTTAATGGGAATGCATTTCTTTAATAATAAAAATCCTAAAACATGTTTTAAGTGGCTGTTGTGTCAGCACAGTGCTGAGTGCTGGGGATACAAAGATAAAAAAGAACTGATCTGTACCCTTGATGCTGCATATTATGGTGGAAATAAACAGACACATAAACAGATAAATAGCAATTTAGTGTGATAAGCACATAATAGCTATAATAGAGTTTTGTGCAAAGTGTTATGGGAGCAAAGATGAGTGGGGGACAACTAATTTTTTTTTTTCTTCTGAGAGTGGGAGGCAAGTATTTAAAGGGAAGGGACATTTAAGACAGGTCTTTATACAAGGTTAGGAGTTTTGCAGACAGGATAGGGTTTGGCAGGAGGAATGGCCACTCCTGCCCATTTTAAACTCCCCAGATCTTGGATCAACAAGCTGTGACTGAAATGTTACTTTCTTTCTTCATCATCTCAGTGTCCAAGATATTTGGAGTCAAGGCTCATAGTGTGTTTAAATATCAGATTAGACTCCCCAGTTTAAAATGTCCTGTTAAGTACTTGGCCTCAAACTGGCCAAAAAATCTGATTTTTCCAAAGGGAAAAGTTGTCCCCTTGAATCTTTACACACCCATGTGTGCTTCCACATGCATGCACCCAGATGCACAAACAATTTTAAAATATTTCCATCTTCTCTATTCACAGTAGCATTTGATTAACTAAGCAATCATGGATTTTTTGTTGGCCATTCTATATGTTTTAAAGAGTTAAAAGTGGGTGTTTATATTATTTTCTTGATCATGCTTCCCTAGTCAGTATGGGAAACTGGGTGCATTAGGATGAGTTGGATTGTCACCACTTAGGATTGGAGTATGATTATTCAAGGCCGTAAGAGAATGCACTAGAGTATTCCACATCACTGTTACCCAAACTTAAGTGGTTATGCCTTGCAAATAGAAGACAAAGCATACATAAAGTAAATACATAGAAAATTACCAAAGAATAAATTTGGCTTTCAACTGGTTGTCCCCTTTACCTCCTTCTTGTCTACAAAGAAGAAAAAAAGAACAGAAGGGAGTAGCCGGTGAGGAAAGGCATGGCCAGAGTTAGGAGTTAGGGGGAGCATGTGCTCTTAGAACCCACTCACCAGCTCATGAGTGGGTGAAAAGACACTTCCCTGGCCTTTGAGTTCTGCCCTTTCCATCCTCATAACTTTCAAATAGACTGTGGCTTGAGATGATGTTACAATGTCCAGATCTGCCTTTGAGGTATCCTGATTTAGGAATTTTTGCCTAGCATTTTGTGCTACTGTAGTAGATTAAACGACTCATGAATTTTATCATTTTGAGACAGAAATGACTTGGGAATGACTTTTTCAGCTGATAACAAATATGTCCTTAGATATATAAATGACTAACCCCAAAGAGTAGGATGAGGTCTACTATGATCTGAATGTTTATGTCCTTCCCACAAGCCATATGTTGAAATCTAACCCCCAGCCTGATGGTATTAGGAGGTAAGGCTTTCAGGAGGTAATTAGGTCATGAAGATGGAGCCCTTATGAATGAGATTAGTGCCCTTGTAAAAGTGACCTATGGAACTCCCTTGTCCTTTTTACAATGTAAGAACACAATAAGAAGACACCATCTATGAACCAGGAAGTGGGCCCTCAACAGATACTGGATCTTATGACATTTTGATCTTAGGCTTCCTAGGCTACAGAACTGTGAGAAATAAATGTCTGTTGTTTATAAACCACTTAGTCTATGGTATCTTCTTATAGCAGCCCAAATTGACTAAGACAAAGCATTCTTTCAGTCACCTAAGTTGGTTTAATTTCCTATATGAGACTCTCCTTGATATTCATTTAACTTAAAGTCTTAGAGAAAGGAGAAGGAAAAAATTATATTTGCCTTAAAGCTCACCAACTTTAGAAGTACCTGAGTACCTCATATCAACCTAAATGTAGGTCTTGAAAATATTTGTGAAGAAGTAACAATGACATTTCCCATTAGAGTCATAGAAATTAACTTATCTTTCTTTTACAGGTGGGATTTGAGGTAGTTTAAGGCAAGGGTTGGCAAACTACAGCCCATGGGCCAAATCTGTCCTACCACTGTTTTTGTATGACCCACAAGCTACGAATGTTTTATATATATATATATATATATATATATATATTTTAACATCTTTATTGGAGTATAATTGTTTTACATTGTTGTGTTAGTTTCTGCTATATAACAAAGTGAATCAGCTATATGTATACTTATATCCCCATATCCCCTCCCTCTTGTGTCTCACTCCCACCCTCCCTATCCCACTTCTCTAGGTGATCACAAAGTGCTGAGCTGATCTCCCTGTGCTATGAGGCTGCTTCCCACTAGCTATCTGTTTTACATTTGGTGGTGTATATATGTCCATGCCACTTTCTCACTTCGTCCCAACTTACCCTTCCCCCTCCCCGTGTCCTTAAATCTATTCTCTACATCTGCATCTTTATTCCTGTCCTGCCCAATAGGTTCTTCAGAACCCTTTTTTTAAAGATTCCATATATATGTGTTAGCATATGGAATTTACTTCTCCATTTCTGACTTACTTCACTCTGTATGACAGATTCTAGATCCATCCACTTCACTACAAATAACTCAATTTCATTTTTTATGGCTGAGTAATATTCCATTATATGTATGTGCCACATCTTCTTTACCCATTCATCTGTTGATGGTCACTTAGGTTGCTTCCATGTTCTGATTATTGTAAATAGTGCTGCAGTGAACATTGGGGTGCATGTGTCTTTTAGAATTATGGTTTTCTCAGGGTATATGCCCAGTAGTGGGATTGCTGGGTCATATGGTAGTTCTATTTCTGGTTTTTTTAAGAAACCTCCATACTGTTCTCTATAGTGGCTGTATCAATTTACATTCCCACCAACAGTGCAAGAGGGTTCCCTTTTCTCCACACCCTCTCCAGCATTTACTGTTTGTACATTTTTTGATGATGGCCATTCTGACTGGTGCGAGGTGATTCCTCATTTTAGTTTTGATTTGCATTTCTCTAATGATTAGTGATGTTGAGCATCTTTTCATGTGTTTGTTGGCAATCTGTGTATCTTTGGAGAAATGTCTATTTAGGTCTTCAGCCCATTTTTGGATTGAGTTGTTTGTTTTTTTGGTATTGAACTGCATGAGCTGCTTGTATATTTTGGAAATTAAGCCTGTGTCAGTTGCTTCATTTGCACATATTTTCTCTCATTCTGTCTTGTCTCTCATTGTTGTCTTTTTGTCTTGTTTATGGTTTCCTTTGCTGTGCAAAAGCTTTGAAGTTTCATGAGGTCCCATTTGTTTATTTTTGTTTTTATTTCCATTTCTCTAGGAGGTGGGTCAAAAAGGATCTTGCTGTAATTTATGTCATAGAGTGTTCTGCTTATGTTTTCCTCTAAGAGTTTGATAGTGTCTGGACTTACATTTAGTTCTTTAATCCATTTTGAGTTTATTTTTGTGTGTGGTGTTAGGGAGTGTTCTAATTTTATGCTTTTACATGTAGCTGTCCAGTTTTCCCAGCACCACTTATTGAAGAGGCTGTCTTTCCTCCACTGTATATTCTTGCCTCCTTTATCAAAGATAAGGTGACCATATGTGCATGAGTTTATCTCTGGGCTTTCTATCCTGTTCCATTTATCTATATTTCTGTTCTTGTGCCAGTACCATACTGTCTTGATTACTGTAGCTTTGTAGTATAGTCTGAAGTCAGTGAGCCTGATTCCTTCAGCTCCGTTTTTCTTTCTCAAGATTGCTTTGGCTATTTGGGGTATTTTGTGTTTCCATACAAATTGTGAAATTTTTTGTTCTAGTTCTGTGAAAAATGCCATTGGTAGTTTGATAGGGATTTCACTGAATCTGTAGATCACTTTGGGTAGTATAGTCATTTTCAAAATGTTGATTCTTCCAATCCAAGAACATGGTATATCTTTCCATCTGTTTGTATCGTCTTTAATTTCTTTCATCAGTGTCTTAAAGTTCTCTGCATATAGGTCTTTAATGACTTAAAAAAATAAAAAAAAAGAAAGATATGTTGTGATACCCCCCAATTTTTTGATGTAATTTTTTTTTTTTTGGAACACAGTTGTTTATTGTCTATGGCTACTTTTGCTCAAAACTGATAAAGTTGAGTAGTTGTGACAGAGACTGTGTAGCTCATAAATCTCAAATATTTATCCTCTGATTCTTTAGGGGAAAAGTGGACTCCTGGTTTGGGGGATTGGAGAGAATGCAAGCAGCGAGGCACAATAAATATGCTGCAGTTGTCATCTGCATGCTAATTTGACGGTGGTCTTTTGACCTTGGTTTTCTTTCGTCAAAGGCATACATATTCATATCCATTGCAAATTCCCATCTTGGAGTGGACCTTTCATTCTCTCTTCCTGTCCCTTTGCTCATACTACTTCTTGCCCAGTTAAATCTATTTCATGTTTTAAGTCCTCGCTGGGATATTACCTCCTTTCTGAGGATTTATCCATTACTTCCAAAAAGAAGAGAGACCTGATTCTTATGAACAGAGATCTTCTGTGCCAGGTCACTGTCTTTATGCCGTGTTCAAGCAGTAAGCGTCATCTGGTTTGTATTCCAATTAATGGTGAGCTCCTTGAGGGCAAGACTCCATTTCATTCATTTTTATATACCAATATTTGGCACATAGGAGGTACTTAATAAGAATACTTTAAAAGATCAGAGCACTAAAGCAGTTTAGGATTGTTTTATTGGCCTTTTTTTGGTCTGGAAGATAAATGGTCAGCATATAGATGCCATGATGATGGTCTGCCTGGATATTTTTCACTGTCCTGATTCATGAAGTATAACTATATGGATTACCTCATTCAAATAGTTCTAGTAAAATGGCCCCAAAGTAGAGAGAAAGACTGAGATTGAGATAGAGAGACATACACACACACACGCACACACACACACACACACACACACACAGAGAGAGAGAGAGAGAGAGAGAGAGAGAGAGAGAGAGAGAGAGAGAGAGAGAGAGAGAGAGAGAGAGAGAGAGAAGTGTAGAGTCACAGCTTTCTCATAGCAGGAGGGGTAGGGATACTTCGTAATGAAGTCTGATGATCCAGCTTCAAACAAGAGCTGGTGTCTGGTAGGGGCTTGCATTGCCTCAGGCCTGAGGGAGAAAACACCTTCATGCTCCTCATTTAAGGAGCTGCATTGAGAACCAGCCCCCACTATACAAAAGTCTCAGCAGGGCCAGAACATTTAAGAAAAGATGAGGGGCTACTGCATTGTGAGAAATAAAACTGCCTTTGTGGTAATGGCCTGAACGAGAGCACCGTGACAATGAGAAAATAATTAAGGGTTTAATCTGCATGTTCTTTTAGGCACATTTACCTGAAAAAGGGCAGCTTGAGAGTTGCTGTTTTTTCCAGGTGAGTTTGGACATAGTAGGATTTCCATAAAGGTGGGTAAGGACTGCTGTTTATCGAAGGTTCAGACGATAGTCAATATGATTATAACCAACACTTACAGGTGTTTGCAATGTGGCAGGTACTCTTCCTGGTAATACATGTATTAGCAACAATAGGAAATAGGTATTGCCATTATCCCCATTTTAGAAATAAAGGAACTGAAAAATGGGAGGTTAAGTAACTCACCCAACATCACAGGGATAGCAGGATATAGGACGGGGACTTAAATCCAGACAGCTGTGATCTAAAAATCTCAGCTCTTGGACATTATATTCTACTGCATTTAGAACACTATGGCATTTCATCTTCGAGTAGCTTCAAGTTTTTCATGTATATAACCATTAGTTATTGAGTGCCTAATACCTGTCAAGCATGCTAGGGAGTTTATTCGTGATCAAACCCAGTAATAGTCCATGAACTTAGAGCTTGGTGGTCCATCCACTGACTCTCTATAGGGTTTGAAAGGTTATGATGCAGGAGTCCTTTTGAGAAGTAGACTTTTCAGAACTCCCAAAGCTTACTCATTCCTTAGGGGTTAATTGAACAAATGTGAAGGAAACATTTTTAAAAATAAGATGAACATTGTTAGGCAACAGGTAGCATATGCTGGTTGTCATGGTTAAAGTAATGCAAAAATGTATTCACATAAATCTATACCTAAAGACATATAAACACTTAAGGCTCTCTTTATCATGGACATTGGCAAATTAGTATTTGTGTGTGTGTGTGTGTGAAGGATGTTTAAATATGCACACACATCTCTGCTTCTGCCTCTATATATCATCAGGCTTATGTTACTTATACCTATAGCTGGACAATCTCTTTCAAGGTCTCTGCTTTGTTTTCAAATTTTCAGGCAGATTCTATTCAATAAGTATATAATAAAACTATGGGACTGCTTTTCTAAGAAAACCAAAAGTTTGCCCTAGTCGTATGATTAAGCAAACATTTTATGGGTAGATTAAAAAAAATGATAAAAGTATTTCAAATCCAGTAGTAGCTATAAGCACTAAATTAAAAATAGAGCTCAAGTGAAGTTATTTAGCAAATAATTTGGGGTCCTTTCTTCTTGCTATAGTTTCTTCTCTCACTTGGAAAATACCCCTTTCTATTTAAGAAGGAGCCCTTGGTTTATTTCTTCAGATCAGCGATTGTTTAAGCTACATTGTGTTGTGTGCAACCTGCAGTTTCAGCCTAACAGCTAAGTTGCCTTAATTCAATCGGAATAAATTTGAATGGTCTGACCTTGATTTATTATTTTATTATTAACTATAGCCAAGTTGTTCATGTTTTTAATGGACTTCCTTAGTTTTAGGTCCGCTTGCATTTTATTTATGCTAAATTGCTTGCAAAAGCATGGGCTTCTAATTAAGACCTATTATCTTTCTTTGTTAAAACATTTGGTGCATACTGGTTAATCTTCCTGCACAGTAATCTAGTGTTGGACAGAGTTTCTTAAAATGCAATATCTGTACTGCAATAGAGACAGAAATCCAGAATAGTTAGTGGGTTTTTGCATCCTTTTGACAAGACCATTTCTGCAATCTGGGATGACTGACAAAGTGTTTCCTTCCCAGAAGTTCTTGGTCTCCGGCCTTCCTCCAGTTTTTACTCATTTTCTTCTTTAGGTGATTCAGTTCAGTCACTTTCCCTTCACTATTTCTGGTAATTCAAATAACTTGTACCGTCAGGAAATGCCTGTTGTGCTTGCCCAAGAGTTTCCTACCAAACAATCTGCTTTATTCATTGCTTGCCCATGTTTTAACACCACCTACCACCCACATCGGTATTTATCACATTGTTTGCTGATGGATATGAGCAGATAATTTGGAATGCTTTTCACACCTCTCCTTTCATCCACAGGGAGACAAGAGATTATCGCCACTTTGCAGAAGAGGGAGATAGATTAAATAATAGCACCATGAACCCCGATGGCTTAATTCTTTAAAAAAAAAAAAAAAAAAAAAAAAAAAGCACTGCAGAAAGCCTTGGCATGTTGACAGAGCCATTCCTTTCTTTCCAGAGGTGGGTGGTGTGGATATTTGTCACACATACATTCTTATACTCCTGCACAAAATGCCGGCAAGTAACCGAATGCAAAATTCCTCTCCGTCTCCTCTGTGATACTATTATTTCTCGAAAATTGTGACCACTGCTACACAGGTTAGAAGAAAACTGTGCTAAAGCCGGGGAGGAATGTCAGGGAATTTGGCAGGTGGAGCTGTTCCTTATGAGTCGGTGCTGAACCTGGCTTCTGCGTTGGGCTTCAGCCACTCCCTGCTGAGAGCAGACCGGGTCAAGGCCATGGGCTCTTGCTTGTTTGGCAGAGACAAACTAGCTGCAGGATTTTGCTCTGTCTTTAAACTGAGGCAGTGTTCCACTGGCTGAGTGTGTCCTTTTATGCGATGAGATGGGGACGTTTGCCTAGCTCTGTGGTTGACCATTCTGGACTCATATAAAGTCAGTGAAGTCTTATGAAGAAGAAGGAGAGGGTAGTAGTTAAAGATATGGATCGCAAGGCCCCATATTTGTTTTCTATTTACTAACTCTGTGCCTTTTGTTGTCGCATGTAAATCTTACCATGTGCTTAACTTTCTGGAAGGGCTGAGAATACAGAACTAGGCCTCCTCTCAAGTGGCTTACAGTCTGAGGGGAGAATACATAGTTAAAATACAACTTGGTAACTGCAATACCCAGGTGTTTCCAGAGGAGAAGAATTTAGCCAGATGGGAGTGGGGTGAGGTGATGGATGATATTAGCAAAGACTTCCTAGAAGAGGTAACATATTATGTCCTTGGTAAATAAAAAGGATAAATGAGAATTTTCAGGTGAAAAGATGTAGGAAACATGCTCCCTATGGAAGGATTGATACATGTGACAACTTACAAGCATGAGAAGGAACAGCCCATGAAAGGCATAGGATGGAAATCTGGGGAGGGAGAGGAGGCCAGAGAGGGAACCTAGCATAATATTATGAAAGGCTTTGCAAACCAGACTGCAAGGTCCAGGGAGTGACATGATCAGCATTTCAGTTTGGAAGAATTGGATGAATTGGGTGGACAAAATATTAGAGAAAGAGAGACTGGTTAGAAAGCTATTTGGAGAATTCATTCCTCCATCGGTTCTGTTTGTGAGGCATTGTGTGAGCAGCTCAGTGCCTCACCGTGGATGCTGGTGGTGCTTTGTGATTTTCACATATACTTTTTCAAGATAACACTACAGAAGGTAGGACCAACACACACAGTGTGTCACAAGATGTGCGTCATCAATAGTGATGTCTTTCGTCTGTTATACATTTCATCCTTTGCCTTTGGAATGCCAGAAGCTAGCTAGAGGGAGGCCCTGTGCTGGAAGTCAGGATGCCTGGGTGTGGGCCCTGTCCCACCACAAATTTCCTGTGTGCCTAACGAGAGTCATTTTAGTTCTCTGGGGTTATTTCCTCCATTTGAGAATGAAAATGCCAGACTGGACAATAGCATAGGTCTCATCCACGTTATAAACCTTTAAATGGGATCCTACCTATGATCTGGTGATGAGAAGGATTTGAACTGGCATTTAAGAAGAGCTTGGAGAAGAACCACAGGTGAAACTGGAATTTAGACTCAAGTACTAATGATTGAGAGGACTTTGTAGGGATAGAGTATGGATTTGAACCACGCAAAGACATTTTCCTATAGATCACTCTACAAATAGCATATAAATATAGGCTATGGGTAAATCTACTGAGTATGCAAGCAGTGTTTAATAAATATTCAAATTTTCAGCAGCTCTAAGGAACAGATGACATATATTTTCCCCTGGTCTCCATGCTTAATGCAGTGCCCTTCTCACACTAGTGCTTGAGAAATGTCAGGTAACGAAGGTGCTTTAAAATGTCTTCTTCTGAGCATAGCTGAACATATATGCAGGACCAGCACTTGTGGTTTCAGCTGCTTCTTGCAGTGCAGCTCTCTTTGCCACAAAATCTAAGTTCTCATCACAGTCTCCAGTGGGATTCATAAAGCCAATCCACAATAGGAACTCTCCTAGAATTCTTGTCTCCCGGGCTCACATTTTAATATCTTTCCTCCGCCCAAACCTCTGCTGCATTTGGACACAAGAAAATGGAGGATGGCTCCTGGGAGGCAGCCAATGAGAGGGCTAAGCCTGGCTGAATTGAGAGGGAAAGCTTTGGAAGACTAAAACAACTGAATTGGTTGGAAGGATACTACATGGTGCCCAATTCCTGGACCACCATTTTTTCCCACTCTTTACAGTGAAGGAGCTTTAAATGTTCTGAGTCTTCGAGAACTGTTTTCCCCAGGGGGTTCCAAGTCAGGGGGAAAGAATAGGGCTGTTTTATAGGAAGGCGAACACTGGTGTTTTGGATTGTGCTGTATTCGGGGAAGGCAAGGGCTGGTGATGAAGACGGAAAAAGACACTGCTGCCTCAGCAGAGCTTCCTGAGTGCAGGACACGCCACTGGGAAGTGTGCTGGGGGGAAGTGTCTGTGTTCAGCAGGAAGCCTCGTGTCTGGGGAGTCATGATCAAAGGCGACAAATCCTCTTTGCTACAGCCAGCCTTTAAAATAGACCCAATTAGGCCCTTAACTCGGAACCCAAGGGATTCCTCTGCCCCGTGCCGGCTACCGTTCCCACTCCGCCTAGGACTTGTGCGTGCACACAGGCAAGACACAGTGATAATAGCTTTTATTGTATTACATGATAAAGGGCCAGGAACAATTTTGAGTCCGTGATCTGAGCACTGCCCCAAAGCAAGTTTGCATTACATGACTACCACCTTCTTGAAAAGGAGTCTAATAATCCCTGTTGGGCCCACTGCGTACTTTCGCAGCTTTCTGGCTTGGAGAATTGTAACAGTGCTCACAGTTGACCTGGGGAGGAAATGGTGAAGTTTATGTTTTCACCTAGAAGAGAGAGTCATCATTTTCATTTGTTCGAATGTTAAATCGTGTGTGCCGCTCCCCTGCATGATGTTCAACTCTGCAAAAGTGACCAAGATCAAAAGGCGTCCCTCTCGCCCGTGGGATGCTCAGTGCAGATCCTTATGGACTCAGTTTGAGTTGACATGGGGATTTTTCTGGACACTTTCATTCCTTCTTTTCCCACCAGTCTGATCTTGGTAAATGAGTGTCGTTAACTGTTGGGTCCCTTACAAAGCAGAAAGATCTCTGAGGTCAGTCCCTCCAGTGCTCTCCTTTTACAGAGGAGGAATCTGAGGATTATGGAGACTGAACGAAATATGCTGTGAAAGACTTCAGAGTGTAGATGCCCTTGACTTTTATAAAGGGTTCAAAACACTGGTGGTGTGTTGTGGTGGTGAAAGACTGCGTTGGGATTCTCGGTTCTTCCATTTACTAGTTGGGAAACATTGGACAGGTCATTTAATTTCTCCAAGATGGTTCATTCACATATAAAACGAAACTAATGTTGCATCCACCTTACAGGGTTAAACTGAGTATTACCAGATATCATATATATCATGCGTTTTGCACAATGCCCAGTGCAAATTAAGTACTATGCGTGATAGATGTTGAGATCATGAAAGCCCTTCAGAGAAGATGTAATTATATATAACTTGAAAACAGTGAAATAAGTATATACATATACATATATATTTTTTTCCTTATCACAAAGGTTGATTAGTCAGCAGGCCTTCATAATACAAGAATTTTCTGCTAAAAGCAGACCACAGAATTCATTACACTTAAAAAGCAACATTATCGGCACTCACTGAGAACATTCAGACTTTTCCCTCAGTCTGTGACAACATGGTCCAGTAAGAAGAAATATGTGTTCATTTGTTTGAAAACTCAACACTGAAAAGTCAACCACAGGGCTTCCCTGGTGGCACAGTGGTTAAGAATCCGCCTGCGAGTGCAGGGGACAAGGGTTCAAGCCCTGGTCTGGGAAGATCCCACATGCCATGGAGCAACTAAGCCCATTCACCATAGCTGCTGAGCCTGCGCTCTACAGTCTGCGAGCCACGGCTGCCGGGCCCGCATGCCACAGCTACTGAGGCCCACGCACCTAGAGCCAATGCTCCACAACGGGAGAGGCCACTGCAGTGAGAAGCCCACGCACTGCAGCCCCCGCTCGCCGCAACTAGAGAAGGCCTGCGCGCAGCAACGAAGACCCAATGCAGCCAAAAGTGAATTAAAAAAAAAAAAAAAAAAAAGTCAACCACAAAGAAACAAACCACAAAAATGATAGCATGAAATTATTGTTGAGAGTAAAACTGCATATATCATGAAATTAGAAGCTTGAAATTGAACAGTTTCTAACAGAGCACACTTTTTCAAGGCTTCTTTGAAACCCTGTGTTGCTGGAATCTATATGCATGAAGGAATTGTGGTGGTAGTGGTAGACTTAACTTCACAGATTTTGCAAGGAAATTTCGGTTGCCAAAGCTTGAGATACTTAGTGTGTGTTCAGATAAACACAGTTTTACACTTATTTTCTTTTTCAGTGGTAGGCAAATGCAACTTATGAATGACTGTGGGATCAAGATTGAGACGGTTTTCTTACGGGATTTAATTTGAATGCTGCTTCAGCATTATCTTTGTTCAAATGGAGGAGGGGAATATAATGGTTAAGAGGATCGCTAGAGGCCCGCAAACCTGGGTGTGCATCTTGTCTCCGCATTTCGCCAGCCAGGTGGCTTTGCACAAATCACTTAAATACTCCAAATGTTTCTTCATTCTCCATTTCTTCAAATTCAAAATGGTATCAATAGTGGCAGCTCCACAGGAGTGCTGTGAGCGACAAATGAGAGAACTTACATGAAGCACTTTGTGTTTGGTTAGGTGCGTGGAGGTTCTGAATACCTGCGGGTTATCAGCTTTATGTCTGGGCTATTATTATTATGTCTTGGTGACTCCAGGTTTCTAGAAAGAACTGTGTGATCACTAGAAATAGTTCAAGGAAGAGTGTGACAAAGACTAATTTACATGGGTTGGTCGTCTTTTTTTTTTTTTTTTTTTTTTTTTTTGCGATACGCGGGCCTCTCACTGTTGTGGCCTCTCCCGTTGCGGAGCACAGGCTCCCGGACGCGCAGGCTCAGCGGCCATGGCTCACGGGCCCAGCCGCTCCGCGGCATGTGGGATCTTCCCAGACCGGGGCACGAACTCGTGTCCCCTGCATCGGCAGGCGGATTCTCAACCACTGCGCCACCAGGGAAGCCCGGGTTGGTCGTCTTTTGTCTTCAGGAATATGGATTACGTCAAAGCAGTCAGTTAGTGATGGAGCCGCCTAGTGGGTACGTGCTTCACTAAGCTGTACATCTTGGTGTATGTGTAAGGACCTGACTGTATCGTTAAGGATCTACTTTCTCAGGACTTCCCTGTTGACGCAGAGGTTAAGAATCCGCCTGCCAATGCAGGGGACACGGGTTCAAGCCATGGTCCAGGAAGATCCCACATGCCTCAGAGCAGCTAAGCCCGTGTGCCACAACTACTGAGCCTGTGCTCTAGAGCCCATGAGCCACAACTACTGAGCCCTCATGCCACAACTACTGAAGCCCGCACACCTAGAGCCCAAGCTCTGAGACAAGAGAGGCCACCACAGTGAGAAGCCCGCGCACCGCAACGAAGAGTAGCCCCCGCTCGCCGCAACTAGAGAAAGCCTGCGTGCAGCAACGAAGACCCAACGCAGCCAAAAATAAATAAATGAAATTTAAAAATAAATAAACAAATAAAAAAGGATCCACTTTCCCCTTTTTCCTCTGTCTTTCCATTTCTCTTTCTTTCCCTCTCTCTCTTTCTTGTCCCCCTCCTTTGGGTCCCCTAGGATTTGCTAGGAGTTCACTGCTATGTCACCAATTGATTGCAGGGCTAGACCAAAGGGTCTAGGCGGCAATGTCTTTATTTCATTTGGAAAGATCTTAGAAGGATAAACAAATAATGGAAATTGTGTTTTGTTTTGGCTTTTTTCCTCCCAGACTTTCCAAATTGGCTAGTCTTCCATCAGTAAGGCTAAGTGTCCACCTCTGCCTGTTACCAGCTTAATTTCTCATTTAAAAAAATGTTTTCATATATATCTTCTCAAAGCCAGTGATTTCAGTGCCCTCTTTTTTACCTGGAATTTCTTTCTAAAGAAAGAAAGAAAATATCCAGATGATTTAAGCAAATGAGGATTTAATTCATCAGATACAATCTTATTTGTGCGCTTAGATTCATAGCTTTAATCTGTAAACAAGCGCATCATTAGGGATGTAGGTAATTACACAAATTACGTTGGAGAAATTTTGCCAGAGGATATGGATATTGTTTACCCTCATTTGTTTGGCACCAGAGGAATTTCTCCCACAAAGAGAACATCTTGTGTGCCTCCAGAAGGGGAAAATAGTGGAAAGTCTAGGAAAGGAATGCTTTTGTCCCTAGGACTGAATCTTGTAGCAATGGGCTCTTGTCCAGCCACGTCATGGGGGTCAGTCTGAGGTGAAGGACAGCAGAGAGCAGGGAGCAAATAGCGGCCTTGAGGTGTCCATTTCCCAGGAGCCTGACACATTTGTTGCTCAAAATACATTCTTTGGCTTCAATGGAAAGTCTTTTAAATTTTAAGATGTGCTCTGCACATGTTGAAGTACACCCATGAAAAAATCAATCAAATTGCCTTGGGGATCTTTATTCTGACAAAGAATTTCTAAGATTTCAAGGGGAGATGTTGTTCTCAAAGGGTGAATAGTCTACGTGAGAAGTAAAATGTAAATATGAATTGATGTCTCTGTCTATCTGCTCATCTTAAAAGGAGGGACTGGTAGGACTTGATGCGTGGTGTAGACCATCACCTTTGGAAGGACTTTACAGGCAGATATGATTGCTGAGTGTTGAGAAGGCAGGGAAGGAGAGGAGGGAGGAAACCCATTTTCTTTGGAAAGATGGATCCTCAGAGACAATAATAATAAATTTGCAAAGACAGTTTGGCTCCTGGAAACCAAGTGTTGTCCTTCTCTTATTGGCATGAGGGAGCCAATAAATACTGAAAGTAAAAAGTGACTTAAAGTAAATCACACTAAATTAAGAATGGTCCGGCATGAAGTTCAGAAAGGATTGGAGTGGAGAGATCATTTAAAAAGTAAAGCGTTCATTCATTCGTTTGTTTTTTTTTTAAATTATAAATTGAGTACCTACTACATGCTAGGCACCGTACCAGGAACAGGAGATTCATCAGTAACAAATCGAATATGAATTTTGCTCTGAAAAATTGTAGAAACTGAGACCTGAGAGAGATTATTATATCTTTGATTATTTTGGTAATAATGAGATTAGAAAGGCAAAACAATTAATGTTGCCTATTTTTGAACTTTATATAAATGGAAGCTTACTGTATATACTGTCTTGTAACTGGCTTCTTTTGTGACATTTATGTCAATCACTCTGAATAGTGGTCGTCGTTTGTTCATTCTTGTTGCTGTATGATATTCCATCCTATGAGTATACCACAGTTTATCTATCCATTCTACCGAAGATGTGTACCTGAGTACTTTCCAGTTTTTGGCCAAATACTGCTGCTGTGAACATTCTTGTAAATAACAGTATTTACATTCTTGTAAGTAACAGCAATTGTGATACATTCCGTGAACGTCCGTATTAGAGGGGTTTAATCTAACTGGGCAAGGCAGAAGAAACTTTTTGAGGAAGTGACATTTGAATTAGGGGCAATGGAGTCCAGCCAGAAGGAATGGTGTTTGCTGACATCCAGGACAGGAAGGAGATTCAAGTAAAGAACTCCTCTAGAGCAAGAACGTCTAGAAATACATGGCATCAGTGTGCTGGGCCTCATTCGGAGTGTCCCCAGAACCTGCTGTCCATGCAATTCCATCCTCTCTGCTATTTGCACCTTCCAGCCTCCTCCTCCTGTACCTGGCTCCCAGGCTGGAGGACAGATGCCTGAGGCTCCAGGATGGTAACTGCAGGATGCAGGGCCTCCCTGTGGGAGGCCACAGATGAGGGTCACTCTGAGGAGCTCTGGGGCCAGAAAGCCACACATTCTTCTGTTGGTGAGATCCTTATTTTCCACAATGGAACCCTGGGCGTGTCTGGTTTTTGTTTTTAATCAGGAAAGGTGGCTAGACTGTGGTCTTAGACCCGTCTGGTGGAGTGATTTGAAAGGAATTTGTTCCCAAATAGGGTCGGATGGAACTGATTTATTCTCCCAAATTTGTTTGGCAAATGGAAAAGGGAAATAGGGGAGACTCGGTGGCATGTAGGGAAGCAGTCGCTGTGCACCAGGCCAAGGGGAGTGTGCAAAGGCCAAGAGAATAACAGTGTTTTATTAGAAACTTGACCTGGCATCATCTTCTACTTGGGCGTGGGATGAGGACAAATGGCCGAATGGCTTCCAAGGCAGATTTCTGTTCCCGCCGAGAGGCAGTATTTCGAAGAGGCCAAGAAAATGAACCCTGAGATCAGATGTCCTGGACTTGAACCCTGACACCCCTGTTTACTAGCTGGGTAATCTCAAGTGTGCTGTTCAACCTACCCATATCTCTCTTACTTCATATTTAACATGGACGTAATAATAAAGGTGGTTCTAAGGATTAAATGCTTACATACGAGGCATTTAGAACAGTGCCTGTTGCATTTTGGCATCCTTGTAATTGTTAGATATTACTATTAATTGGGCCCCATCACTTTCTAGCTGTGACTTTAGATAAGACACAGTCCCTCTTTGAACCTCAGTTTCTTCGCCTTCACCCACAATCCGAGATCTCCAGGGCTGCTCCTGACATTTTACATTTATGTACGTGTCCCATTTATGATTCTGCGAAGCTAGGGTGGTATAATCACACGGCCTGGTGCTGAAGGATGTTTTGTATGCTCCCGACGTTGACAACTACAGCCCCAAATTTGTCTAGCAAAACCCACTACTGTCACGATGTGATGGAATGCAATCTGAACTTGATGCATTCTGTTTTCTTTGCAGGCTATGTGGAACCCTAGTTTGGATCAGAAAATGAAGATTGATTGTTTGTGTTCTATTCTCTCATTCCCTTTGGTTGTTAAGATTTCAGTAGGTCCCTTGCATGAAGAGAAGCCGCAATTCTTTGCCCTCCCCCTTGCATATGGGTTCACAAGCCACTCCTTGAAAAGTCTTAGCTGATGTCCCCATAAGTTTTGCATAAACATATTTCCAGCTTCCACCTTCTTGATTTCAAGTTTTCTTTTCCTTTCAGCCCTTTTTTGGTTTCTTTTTAAATTTCTCCCTAGGACTTCAGAGTCTTCACTATTAAACAGTGGCTGCAGTGTACTATCATCCTGATGAACAACTTAAAAGAAAAACCAGAGGTTATTTACATAAAAACAGGATCATGGTGAAGGGTGGGAAAAAATGAGAGGGAGCTCAGGAGACACCTTCAGTTGCTATAACAACCATATGTAATATCTGTATTTTCTTCCCTCTTTGCTTTTAGTAGCTATCTAATCTATCTTCTGGTTTCTGATTCTAAAAATCACCTGGTATCATTTTACCAAAGGACCTGTGAGTTTTTAACAATGTTTGTAAAAGAAGCACAAATGCAACAATGGCTATCGAGTATTGTGGGTCTCCTACCTGCCAGGCACTTTCCTGGATGTTTAATACATGTCATTTCATTGTAATTTTCTCTTTCTTCTAGAACCCTGTGGAGAATATATTGCTTTCTGGAAATGCAGTGGGTTTTTTTGTTTGTTTGTTTTTAACATCTTTATTGGAGTATAATTGCTTTACAATGGTATGTTAGTTTCTGCTGTATAACAAAGTGAATCATCTATACGTATACATATATCCCCATATCTCTTCCCTCTTGCGTCTCCCTCCCTCCCATCCTCCCTAGCCCAAAGTGAGAGAGCAGCATGGACCTACATACACTACCAAATGTAAAATAGCTAGCTAGTGGGAAGCAGCGCATGGCACAGGGAGATCAGCTTGGTGCTTTGTGACCACCTAGAGGGGTGGAAATACAGTGTTAATCTGCTACATTTATAGCTGGAGCCATTAGGAAACTCCCAATGCATGTTCTGGGTCTGAGCTTTAGAAGGAACAGCCTTATAAGACGGCAGGTTTTAGGTGGGAAGGGTGCTCTGATCAGTGTCCTTTCATGATTCAACAAGTGACTTCTGTTTATCATACAGTTAAAGTTGTGCTTGCTCATATAATTGTCTGGTTATCTTTCTTTGTCGAAGGGAATCCTTCTGTGTGTATGGGTCTGTGTGTATGACGCTGTTACCTCTTGCATGCTTAATTGGAAGAGAATATTGACCAATGTTACACTTCAGTGCATCCACTTTGCACCTACTATGTGCAAAGCACTGTGCTCAGTGCCAAGGGGGGTGAGTAGATACAGTCTTCAGCATTCTGGAATTTGTATTCCAATTGGAGAGAGAGTCACATATACAAATAATGCAAATAATCTTACAATTGTGGTAAATCCTAGAACAGATATGCAATGATTAAAGGAAGCCGAAGACCTTACTTTCTTCAGAATAACTTTACCATCACGAAGACTTACCTGTCATTGTACAATAGTTCTTTCTGACAGCACCATTTTACTCAATTTGAATTCAATTTACAAATATTCAGGGAGCGCCTAGTATGTGTGAGGCTCTCTGTTCCACACAGAGGTTACAGGTAAATAGGCTAGGACCTTTCATCAAAGATCTGTTGTACATATTTGCATGTGAATTAGCATGAGCATGATTTCCAAAGCAACTTCTCCTTTCTAAATTTCCATGGTTTTGTGTTCCTTATGTTAGGCAAAGCCATAGACGTTCAACTAATGGCCCAAGACATATAGCTGATCAGCCAGAGTTAGGTTTTTAAATATAAATTGGATTTTGTTACTCCCTTTAAAATCTTACAGGCCTCCTTTTTTGCATATCTGGGCACCATAATGATCAGTCCTGTGCTGAGCTTTCCGTGGGCCACGCTACCCCACCCTTCACATTGTGTGGTCCAGCTACATCAATCTGCTGTGGAGTGATGGGATGTAAAGCCTAAATGAGCCATTCTAGAAAGAGGCGGAGGGAGGGCAGGCTGGTTAGCAGGAATTAATAGTATAAAGTTTAAAAGTTATAAGGAATTTTTAGCTAAATGATAGTTATTTCTCTATGCAGTGAACTGTACCTCCATAATTTCCTTTCTTCCTTCCTCACGTCTATATCCCACCCCCACCCCCAGCCCTCATTCCCTTAGAGTGAAAGTATGCCAGTTACTTTGCCCAGGGCCAGCAAGACCCTCTGACCCCTTTATTATTTTTAGTAGTAGTAGTCGAAGCAGCAGTATGTAGGCAGAAGAATCTCAATGACTCACACAGAAATTTCAACAATTGGGTGGCAAAGGGATTGGAATCTATAGCTCTGAATACATTTCCTTCTTTCAGCGGCCCTTTCTCATTTAGTGTGAAAAAGCACTGGAGTAAGCTGGCTATGTTTGTTAGAGAGACGGAAACAGACAGGAGAAGAACATGATTTAACTGGAATTGAAACCTGGGCATCCGTTTAGTATTTCTATTGCTTTCGAGAGGCGGCTAGACCCTATTTTTGGCTTGCAGATTCCTGGGGTTCTGATTATTAAAGATTTTCAAAAGTTGTGGTTGTGTTCAAGTGCCAGTAGTAGTGAGAGGGGACACAAAGGGAAGGATGTAAGAAAAGCATCAGAGCTGAGCTGAAGGGCTCTTCCCACAAAGTCCTTCCTGCCGCCTAGTTTTCTAACTCCTTCAAAGACATCTTCTATTCCCAACAAGGGAAAGCGAAAACAAAACTGCTCTAAGACTCTTCCACAAGTGTGGCTGTTGTTTCAAAGCAAAGAAGAAGCCTTTGTGTCTGCTGAGGTAAGCTGTTCACGGGCTCATTTTCCTACATTTTATTCTTAAGATATAGGGGACAGAGGAAATAATGGGAAACATGGTTACCCGCATGGCGTACCAGCAGGGCTGGGGAAGATGGTAATCTTTGTGAATCTTGTTAATGCTTCAACAGACAGACAATACTCACAATCAGCACATTGATTCTTTGAATGGAAGCAGGCACGGAAGTGCTGCTTAAAATAGTGTGTTGATTTCCACATTAAAGTAGGCCAAACTCTCTGTTTACAGTATTAATTTGCTTAGCAAGCCCTTTATTTCATTGACAGTAAGGAGATAAGCTTCAGCCCAGCTGTGACTGAATTATCCATCAAGCAACAAGTGTTTGTTGTCTGCTGTCTGTGTGCTAGCGATTGCTGGGCACCGTGGTGTGTGCAGAAGATAAATGATCTCTCTCTCTCTAGGTTTTCAGGAGATTTAGTCTTGAACTAGGGAGACTAGGGTAGCTCATTTTAAAATGAAATGCTACCTCGTAGACATAAACACGTAGCCTAGGAAACAAAAGGGGAGAGATTGGCACAGTGCTTTGTAGAACAAGGTGAGGTTCTCACCGGATGTTTAAGGCTGGGGAGGTTTGGGTAGGAAACGTGAAGTTTTCCATAAAAAGGGAAAGGCTTGGTTATAGGGTTAAAAAGTGGGATTTCCTGGAGTTTACAGAAACTTGACTTTGTGCTGAGGGGGTGTGGATGGAGGGTGGGAATGGCATGGCGGAAGGGAGGAGGCGGGGAGAGGGACAAAGGGAGAGGGAAAGGGGCGCCGCGGTGCGTGTGCACGGAGGTGGGGATAGAGCCTGACGGTGTGGAAGTCTTTAAATGCTAGGCAGAAGAGGATTATCATCAATTCCAGCTCATCTGAGTCTGAGAGGATTAATTTTTGAGGTTTTATTTTACTACTTCTTCTTATAAGGAAAGAAAGAGACACTGAGGGCAAACAAATTGTCTGTGTTTTGGTCAACAGCTGTCATCCATGTTGGAAGGGGGCCGGGGAGGGAGCAGTCAAGGAAGATGAGGGGTTTTCTCATCTTTGGTCGGCAGCCTCAGCTGCCCAGGCAGTAAAACGGATGGGAAAGAACTCGGTCACACATAATTATCCTGGGAGTGTCCTTTGTGTAGTATAGCCTCTGACTGGAAATAGTCTAAATGGTGAAAGGGTGAAGTGCCTTCTCCAAGGTGCCACATCATCGATGAGAAGGGCTAAAGCACAGCCGTGTGCATCAGCGGTGTTTGAAGGAGACCCTGCAGTTGGTAGATTTCAGGAGAGGGAGGTGAGACTTGGAGGGGCTGGAATTGGTCAGAGCATAAAGCAGAAACGTGATTTGAAAGATCTCAGTAAGAGACCCAGGGAAGGAGGACATGCCAGTAATAATGACCTTGCCAATTGGTAGCCAGGCTTTAAAAAAAAAGCCCCCAAGCGCAAGATATCTCAAGAATCAGGAGGGGTAGTGTAAGGAGCAGGAGAGGGTACAGAGGACCTGGCAACCTACGTGTGGTGTCGGCAACAAGGAAGCATTGAGAAGTGAGTTCAGCTTCCAGCCCTTTCCACTTATATGAGGTTCCTAGAATAGGCAGATTCATGGAGACAAAAGGAAAGCAGTGGTTTCCAGCGGCTGGGAGAGGGAGGGTTGGGGGGTTATTGTTTTGGGGGCCAGAGTTTCTGTCTGGGATGACATTACCATTCTGGACATAGATAGTGGTGATGGATAGACAACATTATGAATGTACATAATGCCACTGAATTGCACACTTAAAAATGGCTCAAATGGTAAATTTTATGTTATGTATATTTTGCCATAATAAAAAAATAGATTTCTTTCAGGATTAACAAAATAGCTCCCTGTTTGGGAGGAACTCTGATGTTCAGAGTCCACGAGGAAAACGGTTCAACTTTAACTTGTGTTAAGAACCAAAAGTCAGAGCAGGAGTTGATATCAGGCAGGTCCTAAGTCTTAAGATCTTCGTATTTTCGTTCTCCCGTTGTCGCCCGCGTGCTGCACAGAAGCTCCGCTCTGCCGTGAGAGGCCACCAGTATGATGCTGAATTATGCTTGCAATGTGTAAATAAATTGTCCCCAGCCTTTGCTCCTCTGGGTGGATTTGGGAAGGTTTTTGGTTAATTATTTAAAATACAATTTGCCTCTTAAAATTGTTTATCTTCCGTCACTGCTTGGAGAATGTTTCCCATTTTCCATTTTAAAGATATTTGAAATACTGAGCTTCCTTATAAGAAATGCTGCTTATTTGTTGCCGGGCAGTCTGTAACTCTACAGCAGAGTCAACTTCTTCCTTCTGCAAACAAAAGCAGCCAGAAAACAACGAATCCCACTTCTTTGGAATATTTTACTTCGCCCCTAAGTGCCCTTGAGTGGCTAGGTTTTCCACATTTTCTCCCCATTGGTGATTCTGTTGAGAGGGTTTGGGTTCTCTTAACTCACAATGAAGTCTCCCCTGCAGGACTGGAAAACAGTGATTCCTTTCTGTCGGACAGTCCTTTATTGCATGTGAAACTCATTGCTTCTTCTCGGATAGTTTGGTCTTTTTCCTCTAAAATATATAGAAAACTTGGATATATCTGAAGACGTTATTACGTGTGTTGTAGTTATAGGGGATGGAATCTCCTCTGTAATGCAGAACAACATAATTGCATCTCCACTAAATACACTGACACTGAGACCCCCAGGAAGTCCCACTTCAGCAGAGTAGCGCTTTTGTGGACTTCAGAGCATGATCAATGGTCTCTCGTGTAGAACCCAACAATAGCAATAGTGCCAGTGACAGGGAAACTAAAATCAGTAACGAAAAGAGATTTCAGCCAAGGCATCAAAGAGGTTATTAGGGGACAGTGGGAAAGGAGAATTAAAAGAGCAGTTGGAAAAGGTCTTAAAAAATCTTCCTTTGAAGGGGTTTGTTCAGAGAAGTCTCTTGAATGTAAGATGACAAGTCCACACTCCCATATTCAAATTAAGTGGCAAGTTGGGAAAAGAGGATAAAATATAAAAACTTAAATCGTGCTCACGTGAAACATTTTCCTAATCAATGAGCTAATCCATCTCTACCTGGTTTCTGCCTAATGAACAAAGGCAATTGCGTTATTGTTCAGGCTCGTGTGGCGCCGTGGATAACAACAGAGTTGTTTGTACGTCCCCCTTCCTCCCTCCTTTTTATGCCAGCGTGCAATTGAACCCAATCATTGTATTTCTCCAGAAGTTGAAGGAACTGGCAGCTCTTGCTTGAGCCTGACTGATTTATTCCATGTTCTTTCGTCCCACGGCAACTAAATTCTAGTTAAATTTATTTTTGAACAAAGGTAGTCAGCCTCCGAGAGAGATTCTCTTTTAAATGAATGACAGCAGACAGTTCCAAGACCATTCATTTGCTTATATCTGTTTGCTGTATCTAGACAGCTATTATAATGCATGTGGTACTTCAGAACAATTTCCCCCAGTCTGCTGTCAGTAGCAACCAGCTGAAGGAACCTGCCTCAGCCAGACTTGTGCTTGGCTTCCTGAATCTGAACCGCAACTTTCCATATCGCTTTGATATTTGGACAAGTTCATGCTCAGAAACTGGTGCTGGGAAAGAGCCTCCTTAGTGCAAATAATTGATTGGCTTAAAGGGACTATAAATGTATATTTTGTATTTTTCGCTAAACCATCTTATAAACAAGTTTTCAGAAATGAAATGTGTTCCTCCCCAGAGCCTGGTCACTAGGCCTAGTGACATCACCTAGGAGTAAAACCCTGGAAACCTTATCAGGTACTGGGATAATAATAGCTAAAGGGCAGGGAGGAGAAATGCCAGAGAACCACTGTTTACCAACAGCATGGATCAGCGTTATGAAGCAGGGAGAAGACTAGGGGAGATGCTCCATCTCCCAGTTAAAGGAGTATTAGAATTCCAGAAGCCCCAGGTAGGAACAGGTGTCCTGGAAAAATAATGTTGGCAGTGATTCCGTAATCCCCTGTGTGATGGTGAGGGTTTCTGTATGTTTCCGTGTTGGTCTTTGTAAGCACATCACATAGATTTCCTCCTCACAAGGTTCTCTTCTTACTTCCATTTTACAGAAGAGAAAACTGAGGTTCCATGAGGCTCAGAAACTTCTCCAAAGCCAAACAGCTGGTAGGCAGCAGAGATGGTGTCAAACACTCATAGGCCCGATGATTCCAAAATCTTAATTACGAAGTCCATTTTGCCTTTCCTCCTTGTCCATGCCAGCAAAAGTTCACTCTTGCATTTTTCAGGCTTCCCTAACTGTGAAAGGAGAATGGTATAGACTGCCGGCCGTGTATCCTTTTCTCCCAAAGTACGCTTTGGTCCTCTGGTTGCTTTTGTGTAAATTCTTTCTCATATAGGGCATGATCTAGGTTGATTTTATATTTATCTGGAAGAAGGGATTAATATTCCAGAGCAGGAAAGTAGGTGCTGTGGAGTTTGTTTCACACCCGCAGAGATTTGTAAGACCTTATGTTTACCTTGAAGAGCTTACAATCTAGTAGAAACTTTGGAAGGAAAGGAAAGTAACGTGTGTTGAGAATCTCCTGAGTTCCAGTCACTCTGACTGTTTTTGAGAACTACTTGTATTCAATCCTTGAAACAGCTGAAGACACTATTAGTGTCTCCATTTCACATGAGACAAAGTTCCAAGATGATACATTATGGCCCAAGATTACACAGCTGGTAAATGAGGCAAGATTTAAAGCCAGGTATGCCTGACTCCAAGCCATAGTCTCCCAACTCGCTGTTGTATAAGACAGGGTGCCGTCAGATTCAGAGACGAGAGTGGGCATGTGGGGAAGGGGGTATGTGCTCCATGCAGGAAGGAAGCGTGAGCGAGGTGACACAGAACCAGAAAGGCGGGGGGTGCGTACAGAAGACATGATTCGAGCTTGTTCTGTTGTTTAAGATCCTTTCTGGAAAATGATTCTGTCTTCCTCCTATCTTGGGACTTAATCAGACAGTAGGAAAGCTTATGCCATGTGGGAAAGATACACAAAAAGGACATAGGAACACTTAAGAAAATGAACTGAAAGAAATGCCAGTTACATAGGAAGCCCTACAAACAGCATGTCTGCTAAGGAAATCAGAGTAATGGTGGAGTCGAAGCTATGTGGATCAGGCAGATATATCCTGGAGAATTAGAATTTGAAGCATAGCACGAAAAGCAAAGAGAGCTGTATGTAAGCGAAAATGCATTCACTGGTCCAAGCAACATAAGAAAAAGAAATGTCCCAAATGACAACATAAAATCCTGGACTAGTTAATTTCTCTTACCTGGCAAGATCGGGCTCATTATCAGCAAGCTTTTGAAGAGCCAATGTACCATGGGCATTTTTTGCAATTACACATCTCCTCTGAATAATCAGCCTGTCGTGAACAGGATTTAGGTTGGCATCTCATTTGCTGCCAAAGTCACCAAAGATCTGTAAATCATGTTAACCACTGCTGGGCTCAAACGAGTGGGTTGGGATGCGGGGGGAAGAAAGGCTACTTGCCCGTGGCGCTAAGTTTTACAGTCTTCCCTTGCTGTTGCTATTTATGGTAACTAGACTGCTTACAAGTATTCTCCCAATTTGCTCATTAGTTCCTAACTAATCTCTGAGAGTCTTTTTTCTGTCATGGACAGACTGTGTCCCTTCTGCTTGGAATTGATTCATTAATACAATTATGTTGAGGTTACAGATCCTCCTTCATAACTGGGATACAGGGAAATGCCCACAATTAAAGGAGATAAAATCCACATCCATCAAAAGAAGTGCTCTGGCAGGGAGCAGAACTATTGTGTCCCCCCTCCTTGGTGTTTCATAATGAACCTAGAGATGTGGAGACAGTCTCTCTGCAGACACACAGGGAGAGGGTCCTAAGGAAGATTTCTGACTGCACCCCAGATGCTGAAGATGGTTTAAGTCATATTACTGGAGTGCAGAAGGTACTGGGGCTTCTTCTCTTAAAGGTCAATAGGAAGTCAGATTATGTTTGTTTCTCATTAAAATTTGATTCCAATCTAGATTCTAAAAATTTTAATGAAGTAGATACCTGTCTAAGATTTTTCTTGTGAACCACGGTATTCTGAGTGGTACAGGGAAATCTTAGATGCTGACCATATGTCCTAGAAGTCCTCAGAATTTAGCTATGTCTGGGCTGATAATCTAAGTGTTTAATTGCAGTTTTGAAACTTAGGAGCAGACATTAGAGGGAGTTTTTGTTGTTCGTTTGTTTGTTTTAGAAGGGGTGAAGTAATTGTTGGCTTCCTTGGAAGGGGTCGGGCTGAGAGTAAAGCTAAAAGTGCAAAGGAATATTGTGACTCAAGGGACTCTTCTAAAGCAAAGACGTACACCAGAAGGAAAGAAAAGGGACAAGTAGGTCAAAGAGGAGATAATAAAGTCAAGCAGAGATAAATGTGACCTTAAATAGGTATTTAATCACATCAAATCATGTTTAATCATGTGTTATAGACAGTTACTGACATGTTAGTTTATTGGCAAATCACCTTAGGGACGAAGGAAGGAAGAGCATTCCAATTTAGAAGCATTGGTAGCGTTTCTTCTGGGACCCGAAGCGTTCCCATAATGATGGTTTAATACAGTCTTGGTCAATTACCTTTCTGTGAGAGCCCGGGATGTGCGCCACCTTGCTGGAAATGTTAAAATCCCATTAAACTTCAGTTATTAGTAGCAGAGGAAAAAAAACAACAACAACAAACAAAAACCTGAGTGATTCAATTAAGACACAAACAACCAGATGTCTGTGGCACTGAATGAGTTTTCCTGTTATGACCAAGAAATACTGGTTTTCAAGTTAGCTAAAAGCCTATTTTCCCCCTTATTCACCATTAATACTGGCTTCCTAGCCTTCTAATGCTGCCCCAATTGCCAGATTTTCAGAGATTTAATCCATATCCGAACACATTAAGCAACTTATTCTGTGTACAAGGATGATATAGCCACTACCAGGAGGACAGGTGAGCGGTGACTAAGTATTCACAGCCCCTCCTTTGCTTTGTTTCTAGAGTATAGATGAGGAGATATTGCTGGGGTTTGAGATACTGCTTCTTGGGTCCAGGAAACTGGATGAAACTACCTGACTTATGTGTCGGGTGCATTTGTTGTGTAGCTCACTAGCAATTTCTAAGAAACAAACAAATCACATGTATCTTCAATCCTCTTGCAAAAGAAGCCACACAATGCAGGTTTATTGGGGAAGGGAGTAAATCATGTTGTGATTCTCAGGGATGTTGTGTGAATGGCTTTATTTTGGTTAGTCACTAGTTTATAATTGATTAATATTGCATTGGTAACATAAAGTCAGGCTGATCTAGCAAGCTTGAATGAAGCTCAGTATCCATTGTCTGTGTTATTAATAAGAAGGATCCAGAGAGGCAGGCCCTTCTGGACTGACATTGCTAAGAAAGCCCTTCTAGTGAGAACAGCCACAGACAGGTGGGATGCTGTAAGTTGGTCCCGACTTCTGGCCAAAGCAATTTTCCTGTTGAACTTGCCAAATATCACTATCATCCTTGTAAATTTCGGGTTGAACGAATGGGCAAAGCTTCTGGGCCTTTCCGGAAAAAAAGAAAATGGGCGTTTGGGTTTTGAGCAAGCTGGGAGGAGTGAGCATTGAGGGACAGTTCAGCTCTCCACAATTGCATTCTGCTGACCAAAAGACTGACAGTTCCTTTGATCGTGTGGGAGAAATGCTGTACGCTTTGTGAGTTTTGTAAAGAGAAAATTTCACATTTCCTACACAGCCTGGCTGGTTATTTACCAGGTTTGGCTGTTTCCGTTCTTTCTCTCTCTTTTTTTGGTATATTGCACACCACTAGTAACTACACCACCGCCCAGGTCAAACTGGCTACCAGTTCCCAGGAAAAAGTAGAAAGGAAGGAGGTGACACTATTCACGATATATTTACCTTCATTTTCAACTTTCTGTGCTCAGTTATGAACACTTTGGAGCTAGTTTCAAGTCACCGGTTTGGGAGACCTAAACTTAAAAACTGACCAGTGTTGATTCTGTTTTACATCAGCTCTCTGACAGGTTTCCCATGACATACCTGGTCCAAACATTGGAATCAGACTTTGCAGAGTGAGTAAGACTTAAATACGTTTAATGGAGGCTTGTCTCTGCCTCTGTGGTCAAAGTTGGGAACTCGAGTGCTGCATCATGCCATGCTGTTGAGGCCAGATGCTGCATCTCTCTTTCTGAGGCTCCTGCGCTCAACGAGAACAATAACAACGCATTCTATAAGCATACACACACTAAAGCATGGTGCAGAGGAGTTTTCCTGCATTTTATTATTTAATCCTCCTTCTAATCTCCACAGGTAGGTTTTAGTTTTGTTTCCATTTTGCAGACGAGAAAACTGAGTCTTAGAAAAGGTAATGTGTTCAAGTCATCTCTCTAATAAATAGTAGAGCACAGATTTAAACCCTTATTTGCTGTCTCCAGGACCTCCATATTTAAACACTAAGCTATATCCTGTAGGTGAAAGATGTTCACACTTTGAGTTAAATTAAGCATTAAAAAATTAACCAGTGACAATATCATCTTCAACACTGGATCAAAGTCAGAGTCTTTTTATAATCTTGACATTAATTTGTGGTACATTGTATTTATTGAGTATATCTCATGTGCTAGATTCTGGGCTAATTGTTGGAGCACAGAAATGAGTTTAGATTAACTTCATATTCCCTGCTTTGAAAGCGTTCTGCCTTTTCACTTTCCATCTATTCACGTCAAGGTTCTCTAGTTGAACTCCTTTCAAGAATTAACATTCACACAGAGCTAGTCCATTTTAGTTTCTGTTTTCCTGTTTATTGCATGGTGTGGTTATCTGGCATATTGCTTCATTACCATATGCACATTATTTCATCCATTTTAAGCATTCAGCATCATGTGTGGGCAAACCTGTGGCTGCAAGGACCAATTATTTCATGTGTTTAGTGGGGAGATGCAACTGCATTTAGAATCTTTGATCATGTACCCACTTCCAAGTTGGGAACTGCCGTGGCTCTTTAAACACTTCGACTTCATTCAGTTTGCTTATTGTAGGGTTTTTGGTTTTTGTGGGTTTTTTTGCCAGTTTGTCTCTGCTCCATAATATTTAGAAGTTAGAAAAAACTGAAAAAGAGGGAGGGGAAATCGTGGAGGTAAAGGAATATATTTTTTCATCTGGAATGTGAGTGAAATCATCGCTGGGAAAGCAGTGCCAGTGAACAGACGGGCCTTGTCAAAGTGACTGAGATTGTCTCTGCATCTCTCACCGTGTCTAGAATGACACCAAGGGCACTGAGGATTCGCTTATCATCACGCCGACTTGAGTATTCTTTCCCGTTCCTGTTTGTGCCCAATCCACAGCGTATCTCCAGCTGCAAACTCAGGCTGTTAAGACAAGTGCTAAATTGGTGCCTCACTTTGGACCATGAAACAAGATTTCTCCCGTTTTTGTTTTTAGCTCGTAAAGCGATGATAGCCATTTTATAATGACACTGAGGTTTCCCTGAAGCTGCCGTTGTGCTACTGTGCCGCCAATATCAAAGCTAAAGACAATGAACTTGAAGGCTTTTTTTATTCAATTAAAAATGACTAAATATCACAGGTCTTCCTTTACGAATCATTTAAATTGGGTGTCTTGTGTTCTTCAAATTCACACACACGTGCACACACACAGTTCTATTTTTATCTATAATTAGCGTAGCTTCTTCCCTACCTTTCCTGGTTTAAGTGATCAGAGAGGCAGAACCCTGACATTAGAGCAGAACTCCTGCTACTTTCTGCTCAGCAGTTCTCTTTCTGAATGGACAAAAAAGGAAGGAAATGAAAAACAGACTTCTGATGGTATCACTTGAGAGAAACAAATGGAAGAAATAGCAAGATTGACAAGGTCAGGAAAGGCGGGCACTCGGTTGTATTTGGCTTAGGGGTGAGAAGAGAGATGGAAATAAGGATGTAATTTGAAAGAATATTTCTTCTTATGAGGTGACCTCTTTGTGCCCCCTGGAATCGACGAGACCAGAACCAGGTTCCCTAGCACTTCACAAGCCCGGCACTAAGTGCAGACCAGCCCATCTACATTCACGGAGGCATCTAGTTGCTAATCTCCTCCCGCGGGACCTGCCCTATCCACCAGCCACTTTCTGCATGGAGATACGCTTGCCTTCGTTTCTTTTTCTCCTTTTTTTTTTTTGTTATACAATTAATGCATGAGAAGATTATTGCTGTAAAAGAAAAAAACAATTGATAAAATAGTGGTTTCCTTGGGTCCCTTCTCCCTGTGCCCAAGCCACATTTCTCTGACCAGAGTGAACTACTGTGCATCTTTTTCAGATAGTTTGTATTTGTTATGCATGGAGATACATATACAAGGAAATAAAAAATGCTTGTTTTTTGTTTTTAAAGTAACTAGTTTCATACTGTCTATGCTATTATGCACATTTTGTCCTTTCTCTAAGTGATATTTCTTGGGCACTTGCCATGATATTACTTAAAGAATACCATGTGGGGGCTTCCCTGGTGGCGCAGTGGTTGAGAGTCTGCCTGCCGATGCAGGGGGCGTGGGTTCGTGCCCCGGTCCGGGAGGATCCCACATGCCGCGGAGCAGCTAGGCCCGTGAGCCATGGCCGCTGAGCCTGCGCGTCCGGAGCCTGTGCTCCGCAACGGGAGAGGCCACAACGGGGAGAGGCCCGTGTACCGCAAAAAAAAAAAAAAGAATACCATGTGATTTTTATCATAGGATAGTGTTTTATAATGTGGTTAAGTCACACTTAGCCACTTTACTATTAATGTATTTGACAATAAGGTGATAATAGGAACCATCTAGCCTTCTCTGTTGGGTTTTCTTGAAACAACTAAAAAGCTAGGTGGGATCTTCCCAAACCCACCATTGTATGAATTTTGCACTTGGAAAGCCTAATTCACGGAGAGCAGGGAGAATGCTTAGGTGCTATGGTCAGCTCAGCTCTGAACTCCTGCTCTACTTAAATCTGTTCATGTTATGGTTCTTCTCAACAGTCCACACAGTCTTGTTTAATCAAAAATGTCTCTGAAAAAAAAATGTCTCTGAGGAGAGCCAGCAAGTAATTATATTTTTCTGAGTTCCTATGATATGCCAGGCACACTTGTGAATGGCCTCACGTCATCCTATGGAGATTCTGAGAAACAGGTGATACTGTCCCTAGTTTATAAGGGCAAATGAAGCTCAGGGAAATGAAGTAACCTGCCTGAGATTACACACACTCAGCAAGTGGTGCATTATACGTTTAAATACTCTGGCTCCAAAGACATCTGTGATTTCCACTATGCCATGTTACCATCTAACTTGAACTTCATTTTCAAAGTGCTGGCTCTTTTTCTGTTTATCCTCTTCATTTCTCCCTGCAGACCCTAAGCAAAGCTATCACATCCCCATCTTTCTCTGCTCCTCTGCCTAGATCAGTACCTGCTGCCGTTTGCACTTGAGACTTGAAATACAGAACCCAGGGATTTTCTCGCTGTGGTCTCCCCTGCAAGGAGTGTGTGGAAAGAAGGGATGTTCGGTGGACGTTAAATGGTCCTCTTGAATGTGGTTAGCCTGCTTACCACATTTTCAGTTGTAGCAATTTGGTGCCACTGATGCGTGGCTGGTTTAAGCAAGCGTGCTTTGCCTCTCAAGTTAGTCGTCTCTGGTTTCATGGAAGGAATCCTCCCTTAGAGAAATCACAGGTGGGAAAGATCTATTAAGTTATCCGGTGCCTTATGAGATAGCTTACTGCTGTCAATTTGCCAGGTCTTTGCTTTATTCCTGTTTCAAGTGACCCATGTGATAAGTCTTACGTCTCTTTCTAGAAACTAATACCGATTACTGTTGGGATTGGCTTAGTCTGAGTGTCCTCTTCTTTTGAATCCGCCAGTCTAAATCAAACCTGTGCCGTCAGAGAAAACAATAATATAGCGCTGTACTATCATCTCTCCCAGGCACTTGGCTGTAGGCAGGTCAGTTTTTTATTAGTTTGTTTCCTTATTCATGAATTTATTTATTCATTCAGCAAATACAAATTAAATGCCTGATCTGTGTATCTCTGTAAGAGATACCTTATGATCCCATCAATGGATTTTTTGACGTATGATGATTCTCTGATGTAGGATGTTGCAAGGTGGTTAACATCCAATACCTACCCTCCAAGAGTCTGGCTTCTCATTTTTTCCTGACACTAAATGTACTCACTTGCAAAGGTAATGCCAATATGAAGTAGAATTAATAACAGTGATAATAGCATTGGAGATACGTTCCAAAGGAGGCCGTGATTAAAAGCCCCGTATTCGTCCTTGATGGCATGTACTTTGTGCTCTGAACAGGTGGATATCAGAATGAACTGGAAAAGGCCATGAAAGCCTCTACTAAGTGGGTGACAGGCTTTGGAGGGCTGTGATCAGTTTGGCTCTAAATGAACAGTTCCATGCACGAAGACTCTCCAGCCTCCCTCATTTTCTACCATTGCATTGTCTCGACGATCAATACGCATATTATTATATCTATCTGAAGATTATTTTGAGTTAATTTGTTATAGATCTGCTTGTTTGGTCTTCAGGAAATGTGAAAAATACCCAGCACCTATGGTAATCGTAAGACTTTTTTTCTTAGCTTTACTGACCAGCTCTGGGATGTGTTAACCTCTCGGGATTAAAGTTTTCTCTTGCAAAGAAACAGTTTAAAGAGGATTCTAACAATTATTGAGCTTTTTTCCTTGGCCAAGGATTAGGGGATTATTTAATTTGATTGTCTCAACAATAACATAAGATAGTCATGATACCCTCCATTCTACTAATAAAACAAAAATCAAGGCCAAGCAAGGCAATATAAAATGTTCAAGTCCTCAGACATAGTAAGGTATTTCTGATTCCAAATCCCATGCTTTATAATTCCTTTGAAGGGTCAAATTGGATTACGCTAGGGACCCGTGAAATGCAAACCTTATATAAACCATATCCCTTCTTTAAAATCAAATGTATATCTCGGCTAAGCGCATGAAATATACAAAGCAGCAAAATTCTGTAAATAAGCAATAACAGCACCTCGAATATTTCTTTACTGTACCTGAGTCCATCCTAATAACTTTTGCCATTCATCTCTGAACCCTGCCTAATTCTTTTGCACAATTTGGAAAGTATACTTCAAAATCCACAATGAAATTTTGATATTTTGCCTTCTTCTCTTGCTTCCTGTACTAGTGGATTTGGTTACTTTAGAGGTTTGGGTACTACCTTCATTCTACTGGCTCTGTGCTGCATTTTATTAGGGTATATGGCAGTCAGGATAGGTTAGTTGATGCTGCAGTAGCAAACAACCCTAAGTTATCTGAGGATTAAAACAGGAAAAGTTTGTTTCTTATTTGTATGACCAGTGTGAGTCATTTATGGGGACTCTGATCTGCATAGTTTCACTCAGGGACCCAGGCATTAGAGTCCACTCTCTGTAACTTTGCTAATTGTTGGCACTGGAGGAGAGAGCCATGAAGGATCTCACATTATAATTAAATGTTCTGATCTGGAAGTTATACATGTCACTTCTTATAACTGCTCATTGCCCATGTCTAGTCACATGGCTCGTTGGTGCCTAGAAATAGATAGAACAATCAAGATGATGGTGTACTCAGTATATGGTTATTTTCACAAGAGAAAAATGTGGTTAATATTGCAAGTATCCTCAAAAGCTAAAAGGAAGTAGAAGTAGACAAGAGCATAAAACCAGAATAGGTATTATTTACCTAGATATCAATTCATCTGTGTAGTCACCCATTGATCTGTTTATCCTTTTGTGTCATATAAATTTGTATAAAGTTTCTCACAACCTTATGGAATAGGAGAGGAATACTTTTTAAATCAAAGGACCTTGGATGTTAAGTAAATCAGTGGTGGAAAGTAATAAAGTGCCAGGATAAATCTGTCGTGGCCATGTGCATATAGCTATGATCCTGTTCAGTTCATGGATTAGTCCCTAAATTCACTGTCGACTTTCTTAGCTAAATCAAAAAATACGTACACATGCTTTATAAGATTAATAGTATTTTTGATGAAAAAATTGTGGTTAAGGAGAAGAATCTTTATTCCTGGTACTGAGAGCTGACTGCACTTTTTTCTTCAGAACTCTGCAGAAGCCATACCCTCAAGAGATACAATAGCGTTTCTTATCCTGCCATTCAGTAGTTAGATAGATGGCTAGTGGAAGAGAGGCACTTCTTTGGAAGCTAAATAAATGCATAATAAATAGGTAGTTCTCAGGCATGTCTGGTATTTTCTCCCGAAACTTCTTTGCAGCAAACATCTTTGCCACAAGCATTTTTGCTGCGTTTTCTGCCACATCACTAATTGGCTGTAAGGCAGTTTTGCCATGAAAGATAAAATAACTGGTTGGCAGTTTGGTTAGACAGTTTGGTTTCAACTGGTTGACAGTTCGGTTTCATTTCTCCATTGATGCAGTATTTCCATTTTTATCTTACATAAATCTGAAAGAGGCCTAGGGCCTGGAAGGCTCCTAGTTGAACCCACATTTCCCATAGAACTTTGGAATGTTTATCAACAGGCATGTGACAATATGCCAAGAAGAAACAACAGTACAGAAGGCTTTCACAATGTGATACAAAACTCAATTACAAATATGCATTCTAGTGTTTGGAAACTAATACCTCTCTTAATGAAGGAAGACATTTTAGCAGAAAAAAAAATGTTCCTAACAAGGAAATGAATCAACAAGAAAAAAAAAAAAAAAATATATATATATAAAATACTTCAATAAAAAAATACTATGGGGCTTCCCTGGTGGCGCAGTGGTTGAGAGTCCGCCTGCCGATGCAGGGGACGCAGGTTTGTGCCCCGGTCCGGGAGGATCCCACGTGCTGCGGAGTGGCTGGGCCCGTGATCCATGGCCGCTGAGCCTGCGCGTCCGGAGCCTGTGCTCCGCAGCGGGAGAGGCCACAGCAGTGAGAGGCTCGCGTACCGCAAAAAATAAATAAATAAATACTATGAACGAAAGACTTCCAAGATAAATGCTTAGATACCACCCATAAAATAGAATCAGTCATTTGCACAGTATTGCCATGAATCTACACACATTTTAAATGTATTCAAATATTTGGTGTTTGCAATAGTCTTTTTAATTTTGTTACAGAAAGTGAATTTCATTGAATGTCCCTCTTTTATATTTTGTTATTGTATCTTTTATGGCAGAATTGCCCTATGGGCAATTAATTATGTGGTGAAAATATTTGTGGTGAAAATGCTTGTGGTAAAGATGTTTATGGCAAAGAAGCTTAAGGCAAAAATACCTAGAACCCTTCTCAGGTCTGGTTTCAGCTCAATAAAATACATTTACTACTTATCTGTCCATAACATCCTTTCAACAAACATTTTTTTGGGCTTGTGATATGCTGGGTATTGTGCTGGATTTGGGGAATACCAAGATTAGGTGCTCAGTGTGTAGCTGCATTAACTGACCTATTGCATGATTATTATGGGGAGGGGAGAACCGTGTTCCCGTCAAATGGGGAGTGATGGTCCAGTGTAAAATTATCTTAAGAGTGAGTTTCATTTGTGTCAACTGATTGTACACAGTAATAGGAGAGAAGGTTTAGAGAGGAGATCCTAATCCTAATTTCCCATCATCTGCCCCCAACAGCTAAGGCATAACCATGTATCTCTTGCTTCATTAGACCTGGGGGTCTAAGGATGTCCAGATCTAGCACAGCTTGCTACTATTGTTTTTTCTGCCCTTCTAACCTCTGGACGTTTTCTACTTTTCCCTCCTTTCTTTCTGTCCTTCTCATGTTGGTGCTTCAGCCATCAAGAAGTTCTCTTTCCTTCCTGATCTCTACATCCTGAGCTACCACAAAGCCTTTGTCTACACTGTGTTTGCTTTCTAGACCAACTTCCCTCTACATTTTGCCTTTCACATGTCCTGCAAATCTTAACTGAGATGTCACCTCCTGTCCTGAAGCTTCCTTGACTCTCCAAATAGTTAATTCGAGCCACTCCTGTGTTCAGCCCCAGAACTCAGTTCCTCACTTAAGCAAGATATGCTAATCACAGCGATTGATCCATAGTATTTGCTCAATACACGTTAACTGCTATTATTAGTATTCTGATTATACTTTCAAAATATATGTTGATAACCGAGAAGTAAAATTGGGCTTTCTGTCCAGCATTTCTTTTCTTTATTGCCTCCTCTGGATATACCATTGGCATTCAGGTTGTTTGCCACTCTTATAGGTCTCCTCTTGTTGATTCTATTTCCCTCACAACTGAGGTTGCTTCACACTTGCCAGCTTCTTCTTTCTTAGGTCTGGCCACTAACTCCTGCAACCCAGACCCAGAGGTGACTTTTTTTTTTTTTTTTTTTTGTGGTACGCGGGCCTCTCACTGTTGTGGCCTCTCCCGTTGCGGAGCACAGGCTCCGGATGCGCAGGCTCAGCGGCCACGGCTCACGGGCCCAGCTGCTCCGCGGTATGTGGGATCTTCCCGGACCGGGGCACGAACCCGTGTCCCCTGCATCGGCAGGCGGATTCTCAACCACTGCGCCACCAGGGAAGCCCAGAGGTGACTCTTTAAAAGGTAAGTCATATCTGTGTATCCAAATGGAACTTTCCTGCACCCCTTAGAGAATTTGGTGAAGGAGGGCTGAGCAAAGGAAAGGACTCTCTCAAACTAGGATCAGCTAAGGTTAAGTACTTTTCCAAAATGCTGAATCCTGGAAAGTCTTACGGGTTTCCCATTTCGGAGTGGACATCTTTGGTTTTGGTCTATTAAACACGCTTTTCTTCTGGGAACATATGCTGATCTAAAACCCTTCCGCACTCTCAGTCCACGTGGTTACAGCAGAGTGGATCCCGCGCTCGAGGTCCTGAGAGAAACATGACTCTGGTCTGCCAGTGAAGGGATAGCATCCCCCTTGGCCAGAAACCTTGGCTCAAGAGAAAGAAGGTGACTAAAGCCAGTCTGTCCAAGCCACGGAGACTCAATTTCTAGACTGTTGTTGGAACTAACGGGTAATAGGGACTTTTTTCAAATTAGGGTGGCTAAGCAGATGAGACATAAACCAAGTACAAGGTGATGACAACCGGGTGAGAATTTGCTTAAGTATAATCCAACAGCAAGGAAAGCTGAGCCGAGAGGTGAGGAGAGGCCGGTTCCTGACAACATCCGAGCACCTGGAGGCGGTCATTCCTGAGGAGTTTACTCCTTGAACTTCTCAGATGCATGGACAGTGCATCTTCTGTCATTTAAGCTTGATAGACTTGGGTTTCCGTGCCTAAAAGTGTTCTGACTAACCCACCATCCATTAAAGCAGAGGAAAAACTACGTCTGCAATACTTTTCCGAAATAGAGGAGTGGATGGTGACTCAACTCACGATGAAATGATAGCCTGTTTAGAACTTGAGTTTGCTGTGCCCATGGTGGTGGCCACAGGTGGTCCGGAGGATTTGGTCTCTGAGTCATGCAGGAAAGGGGAGCATTATAGGGCTAATGGATGCCTCTTTGGGATTCCCTCCTCTGCTTCCTCCTGGAATATAAAAGCCTACACAATGCAGATGGCATGTTTCATTAATACAAACAGAGGTCCAGGCAACAGATGCTTCGGGGACTGAGGGGAAAGAAGATCTCTATATTTCTCCAACAGCGACAACTTGGATGACACATTTCTCCCACTGAGCATATTGAGCCATGAGCAAAGAAACATGTTCAAGCCTTAGGCACTCTATGATACTTAAAAGTAGGAAGATCAAATTTAGTATTTTTGGACAGAGTGCTTATGTGGAGGAAGTTGTGGTGAAAAGGAATGAGCAGGAAAAGTGAGGCATCTTTGTTAATTTCTCAGGGCTTCAGGTTGGGCAGGACTTCTAGTATTCTGTGTCTGTCTAGAGAGCATATATTAATAAACCTGCATCAGCACCATTTCCCTCCACAATGACAAAAGTCAAGCCAGGCCAATTATTTGCACATCAAGGGCTGGGTTAGGATGGCTCCTGTTCCTTTGTTTCTTACGTTGTTTTGTGAAAAGTGTAATGCAGAAATGATTAATTGCAGAGAAGATCCAGTCCTCTTTCTGATTGTGATCAGGTTAAATCAAAATGCCCAAGTTTAAATTATGAAATTATGTCTAGGTGTAGTGATTAAAGAATTATAGCAATTACACAAGACTTTCTGCTCCTGTTCTCCTGAGTTCACTGTGACTTTGGACAACTGCCCAGGAAGGAGTGTGGAAAAGAGAGAGGTATGGGGATAGAAAGAATAAAACAGGCAGCAAATGCTTCTGCACCATTTGGGTGCCTATTCCACTGAAGGGGGAAGATGGATACCAAGCATTTGACGGCAATATTATTTCAATTTTTATGGCTTCTCTGTAGGGTAGGCTTAATGCTAATAAAACATTGTAGATAGTGAGCATAAGACATTTGCTGCTCACAAAATGTAAAGATCTCACATTTCACATGATATGTGTGTGTGTGTGTGTGTGTACATTTCTTTAAAATCTTGCCTCTCCGATTGTGTGTGCATTTTTAGCCTATTCAGTTGTCAGAGTAGAAAGGGCTGAGTTAGGCTGAAGAACTATAATTCATAGCTTTGTATCTAATAGTTATGGTCTGACTCCTCTGGTTTTGCAAGGCTTTTACTTTCTTTCTTTTTTTTGGTTAGTGCTGAAGTAAAACCTCAGTGAAATAACCACTGCGATATAGGAAGCAAAATAAAACACCTTTAACAAATCCCAGTTGGATTCTCTTTTCATGTGTAACTCAAAAGAGGTGACACCATTAAAAGTATGAGCCACTTACGATTCAATACTACCCTGCTGCTGGAAACCAGTCTTCACTTGGTAGGACTTGCTTGTTCCTACTGTCCTGGCCTAGATCCGTAACACCTTACCTTTTTGACTGTTTTCCCTGAATTCTGAGGTCTCCTCAAATCTAGTCCAGGAAGGTGAGACATGCAGCTTGCTTTACATGAGAAAAGCCACAAGTTTTTCTTTCTGTACTTTAAACATCATATACACAGTGCTTGAATGAATAGTAAAATAAAATAATGAGAAGTGCCTAAAATGCAATGATTATTATTAACCATTCATTCGTTCATGCTTTACTTATTGAGGCAACAAATACAAATTATGTGATGCATTATACTAGTCATTAGGAGAAAATGGTGAACAAGATAAATATAGTCTCTTAAGATATAGAAAGGAAAGTTCCCTTTCTGTTTTGTCTAATCCATGCTGAAAAGGTACATCGAATCTTCTATAGCAAGGAAAAAAAGGTAGCAAGTAGAGTCACTGTAAATCAAGAGTTTCATACTCAAAAGACTAAAGGGGGGCTTCCCTGGTGGCGCAGTGATTGAGAGTCCGCCTGCCGATGCAGGGGACACGGGTTCATGCCCCGGTCCGGGAAGACCCCACATGCCGCGGAGCGGCTGGGCCCGTGAGCCATGGCCGCTGAGCCTGCGCGTCCGGAGCCTGTGCTCCGCAACGGGAGAGGCCACCACAGTGAGCGGCCCGCGTACCGCAAAACAGAAAAACAAACAAACAAAAACCCAAAAAGACTAAAGGGACAAGGTAGATTACATGTATGTACAAACTGGGTCAGCTGAGAATTGATAGGGCATAATGGAACTTGTAGATAACTGGAGAATGTCATGCTTAAAGACATTCAAGTTATTTTTATTTTAAAGATTATTGAGTCAACTTTCTCCAAACACACACACATATTTAGTCCCTGGAAAACTTGTTTCTGGAAACATGTTCTATAACATTCTCAAATTTGAAGTTATTGCTTTTCATTCAAGAACATATGTCCATTTTTGTCTCGGCAGAAAGAATTAGTATTTTCTTAAGGAGGGAGAATTTCGAAGTAACATTAAGAATGTTGGCAGGTAAACATTTACTGTTAAATGAGTATTTTCTTGTTCTTTCTCCTGACTCCTCTGTAGCAGTGAGATTTTAAAACAATGTCAGGAGAGAATAATCAGGATCCAGCCCACTAACTACCAAAGCTGTAGGTTAGAACTAGTGCTGGCTCCTGTAGGTAATGTTCAGCTTGAATAGCTAAAGAGAACTGTTACCGCACCAACAAGCATGACTTAAACCAACCCAGTCAGAGGCTGATTTTCAAGCTTTTTATGAGATTCTCACTAAATGCTGTTTTCTCGTGTTCCTAGACACAGGACAGCTTTGACTCTACTGTAAAGCCTCCCTAAGAGACTACTGACTGACTTACTATTACAGTGTACAGAATGCACCCATGCCTGAAAAACTCTCATTTGAATCATCGGAGGCAAAACCACTGAAATGCTTATTAATAAACTCACATCTCAAAAGCTTACAGAAGTTTCTCGAAGAAATTTTTCTTCAGTTAGCAGAAACGGTTATGTGACTCTGAAAGAGTAAAATGTATCAGGAGACAAAAATGTCCGCTTCTTTTTGCATGTGCAAATGTAAGAGAGTTGTCATTTGTTGTTATGATTGCAACAAAATTAGAGGTAGGAGTAAATAATCACAGTCTATTGCAATTACATATTTTATTGTATTTCATCTAGGTTTTAAGGTGAATGAGGTCCGGAATCACGTCTGTTTTACTCATTACATCTCCTACTGCAAATACAATGCTTGGCACGTAGTGTAGAGTTAATATATATTTACTAGATCCATACACAACAAATAAATGAATGAATCTGAGTTACTTTCAGCTGTAATGGCATTATGAAATTCTATTTTATGGTTTTATTATATTAACCCATGCTTCTTTGGTTCAACAATTTCAAGGAAAATGTATATTAAATGTAAACGAACACTGTTCAATAGAACATTCTGTAATGATGGAAATCTTTTATACCTGCTCTGTTCAATATGGTAGCCACCAGCCACATGAGGCTGTTAGCAGTTTAAATGTGACTGGTGTCATTTAGAAACTGAATTTTTAATTTAATTTTAGTTTTATTTAATTTAAATTTAATTAGACACATGTGGCTAGTGGCTGCCATATTGCATAGTGCATAGACCATTCATTGACTTTAGGGAATAATTTTTTTCTGTTGAGTAGGGGCTCAGTGTTTAGACATGCTTATAGAAAGGATCACATTTTAGGAGATGGGTATGTAAAAATCTTGTGTTTTTCAAAAACTTTCTTAATCAGATAGACATATAGATCAATGCAATGGAATTGAGTTTCTAGAAATAAACTCATGCATTTATGGCCAATTTAAAAAAAAAGGTAATCAAGAGTAGATAGGTCTTTATTCCTGCCCTGCCACATAGGTTCATCAGTACCATTTTATTTTTCTAGATTCCACGGGGTGGTGGGAAGGTGGAAGCTGGGGCGAAGTGAGAGTAGCATCGACGTATATTTACTACCGAATGTAAAATAATTAGCTAGTGGGAAGCAGCAGCATAGAACAAGGAGATCAGCTCTCCTGCTTTGCAATGACCTAGAGACGTGGGATAGGGAGGGTGGGAGGGAGGCTCAAGAGCGAGGGGATATGGGGATATATGTGTGCATATGGCTGATTTCACTTTGTTGTACAACAGAAACTAACAGTCTAGTGAAGCAATTATACTCCAATAAAGATCTATTTAAAAAAAAGAGTAGAAAGGATTTGAGTCTGAGTTAAAATACAGAGAGACATCTTATGTAGCATGCAGTTAGAAAAGGAAGAAAACATCTTGTGTCAAGCTGCCTCTGAAGAACTGATATCTGCCAGTCAAGACTGAACCCAACTGTTGCTTCTCTATGAGGTCTTCCTTCTCTGCTTCCTTTGGAGCTCCGTGGAACTTTGTCAATACCTCTAACCCTGTAGATGGCTCTACTATAGATCATTTTCAAGGCAATGAAAAAAACTTCTTTAATGAAATGGGCACTATATCTTTTTAAAAAATTTTTGTATGGAAGTTCATACCAGGCCTAATTCAGTACCTCACACATGGTTGGTCTTTCATGAATAGTTACTGAGTGAAAAAGAATGACATTTGGGGTCAGGCAATGTGAGTTCTTGTCCAGTTCTGAGTCTCTGCCATTTATCAATACTTAGTGACCTGTAGTCTAACACTTAATACCTCTAAGTTTCAGTTTTCTTATTTTTTTTTTTTTTTTTTTTTTTTTTTTTTTTGCGATACACGGGCCTCTCACTGCTGTGACCTCTCCCGTTGCGGAGCACAGGCTCCGGACGCGCAGGCTCAGCGGCCATGGCTCACGGGCCCAGCCGCTCCGCGGCATGTGGGATCTTCCCAGACCGGGGCACGAACCCGTGTCCCTTGCATCGGCAGGCGGACTCTCAACCACTGCGCTACCAGGGAAGCCCCAGTTTTCTTATTTTTAAAGCAGGAATACTAATACATGTTTCCCAAGGGTAATGCATAAAGCTCACATGGAAGAAAGCATACCTTTGTAAAGATCATTAAAAGTAAATCCACTGTTGTCAGTATGGCCTTCAGATTGATATCTCCAAGGAACTGATTTCAATTCCAGGAAGAAGTGATACCAAAAGTGTTAGGAGTTATGACACAAGGCATTAGTTAAATTCTCTCATTCCTTATAAAATGGTGTCATCTCCAAGAACAAGGTATTAGGTTAGCCCAAGCAGAGAACATTAAATTTTCTAATTTGACATACCTTCCTGACATATGATACACACTCCTATGCCAGGTCCCTTAATTTTACAGTAGGTGAAGATAGCCTAAATCTTTCTCCTCACGGGGGAGCAAACCAAAGTGTACAGTTATTGCTCTAGACCATAGCGTCAGCTTACCAGACTGCCTTAGGAAAACTGACTAGTTTTTCTTTTTTTTTTTTAAACATCTTTATTGGAGTATAATTACTTTACAATAGTGTGTTACTTTCTTCTGTATAACAAAGTGAATCAGCTATATGTATACATATATCCCCATATCCCCTCCCTCTTATGTCTCCCTCCCACCCTCCCTATCCCACCCCTCTAGGTGGTCACAAAGCACCGAGCTGATCTCCCTGTGCTATGCGGCTGTGACTAATTCTTTAGTATGGCAAGCAGCTCCTGGAAAACAGTGATTGATTCCGGGTCCCTTGCTTTCTGCTGAGTGACACTCTAGATGTTCAGAGAAGAGCCACAGGATTAAGGGGTTGGGATGGATTGACTTGGGAGGAAAGATGAAAGAAAATATAGACAAGTTGGCAAAGAAAGGTCTAATGATAACTATCATAGCTGCCTGCCAATAGTTGTCTAACATAGTAAGAACAACCTGGATAGTATGCCAGAAAAAGAAAGACACATTACAAAAATTGGCCACCTTGCAGCTTACTTAAGGATTGTTTGCATACAACCAAGACATGACCTGGGGCTTCCCTGGTGGCGCAGTGGTTGAGAATCCGCCTGCCGATGCAGGGGACACGGGTTCGTGCCCCGGTCCGGGAAGATCCCACATGCCGCGGAGCAGCTGGGCCCGTGAGCCATGGCCGCTGGGCCTGCGCGTCCAGAGCCTGTGCTCTGCAACGGGAGAGGCCACAGCAGTGAGAGGCCCGCGTACTACAAAAAAAAAAAAAAAAAAAAAAAAGACATGACCTGCACAGGAAAGAATCCTATCACAATAGTGCTTTGCAGAAAATGCTTGTTCATATGGAGGATGTAACAGATATTCATTGGTCATCTTACTGTGTAACAGGGACAGAATGGGGCATTTTCACGTATTTTCTCTCATAGCGTTTTTACAGTGTCTCAGCGATGTAGACTTTTGTATGAGTCTGTCCTGGCAGCAAAGAGATGGCACCCCCAAGTGGAAATAAAGGAGAGTTTAATGAAGGGACTCTTCAAGGGCTGTTGTTGGAGTTAAAGGCAACCAGGAAGTGTTGAGGAGGCATATAGGCACTAGCAACAGGGTGCAGCCATCACCCCTGGCCCTGAAGAGGCACAGAGAGAACAACATGGTAGGAGGGAGGGAGTAGGCGAGTTGCAGGCACGGACAGGGGAAGGTGGCCACTGCTAATCAGTAGAGAGGCAGGCGGTAAAGGGTGATGGAGAACAGCTCTGGTCCCTCCCTCCAGTCTCGGAACTCTTGCCAGTTCCTCCCATTGGCCCAACCAGAAGCCACAGGGCAAGGGGGCCCTATTAATACGGCCCCAAATGTCAGCATCTTATGGCCCATAGCGTGAGGAAGGAGGGCAGGAAAGGATCTGGAAGGGCAAAGTTTTTTGCCTTTATTTTACAAACAGGGAAAATGTGACCCAGAATAATAAATGAGGACTCAACCACAGATTTCTGATTCCAGAGTGTTTGTTTCTTAAGTTCTCCATTTCTGATTCACCTGTTTAAATAAAGTGCAAATTGGACTAAGTGCCTAGATTCCATCGCCTGAGCACAGTTCCTTGACTGAAGACTGTGTCCTAACACTGACCATCATCTTGCAGAACTTTACATTCATCACAAGTGGGTATGGTGAGAGTGAACGTGAGTTTCCCTGTGTTGCAGTGAAGATCTCAACACCGAGGGAGGTTATTCTCTTTAAAGTACATTAATTTTTTTGATACAGAATGAGGGGTTGAGGAAAATTAGTGTTGGGATAGCATAGCAAAGTGCATGGGGAAAGTGAGATGGGAGATTTTACTAGGAATTGGGGTTGGGGGGTGCGTGAGTTTCTGATTGGTTATGTTAGGAATTTGGCCTTTAAAAATATTGATAATGTCAGCAAACCTTTACTAGGTCTACATAATACGGTAAGCTGTGTGCTAAAGCTCCATCTTTCTGTACATGATCTGTGTTCCCATTAGTTAGCTATTTAACCACGTACAGGTGAGAAAATGGAGGCATTAAGTTGAAAGTCATACCGACAGTATGTGGTAATCGGGATTTGACCCTCATCCTCCAGCTTTCTTCATAGCCAGTCTTTTCAATCTTTTAATACCTATTAAAGAAAGCACAAAGCCTTCAAGATCTTATTCCTAATTAATGTGGGTGAAAAATAACTTCATCTGTCTCCTCCGTAGTACAACAATAACTTAGCCATATATTAGCTGCCTTTAGGTTACTGCAAATACTGGATAAGATATAATTTTTCTATCAGCAAATATGAGTGATTGTGTCATTTTAGTATATTTTATAATGGAGACTTATAAGTGTTTCTAGTTGAATGAAAATGGGGAATAGGCAGTGAGGGTTTCATAAATACAAAAGGAAAATCCTTGGGCAAGTTGTGAAGTGCATCTTTAACTATGTTGGGGTTACATAGTTTGTTGTCAGCAGGGCACATACTATTTTTCATATTTGGCTTTCTAATATTTTTATCTGAATCACTTTTACCATGCTCCTTGGAAGAGAGGTAACTTTTTTTTTTTTTTTTTTTTTTTTTTTATTCCTCATGATTTCTGCCCTATACTTGGCCATTTGGTAACTTTCTGAAATTTTATTTTATTGTAAAACTCAGCACTGATAAATCACTGGGCTTCCACATAGAGTGGATTTGAAATTTATATGCTCTGACTCAGGTAGGTAGAAATAATAACTTTATTTCTCCATAACTGAATATTGCTTGCTCACCAGCACCCATTTCTGCTCAAGGAAGGAATACTCCTATGCCACTTGAATTTATCTCACTCACTTCCCATTTAAGTCTGTCACTTTTAGGTTAAACCCAACTCTCTAGAGAAGATACTTACTCTTTCAGAGTTTTTTCCTCACCCCTTCTCTTTCTCTTTCACCTGGGTCCAGTGGGGCTCTGAGTTCAGGGTTACATGTAACATGATGAAGTGGAGGAGAGGCAGGAGGTCACTCTGGTTCTTGCAGACGCCACTGAAGAATGTCACTCCTTGGTCTTTCGTGTTGACTCTGATGCAGTTGTAGATGAGATCAGTTACCTTCTGTTTCCTTTTGTGTGTTATGCATTGAGATCACTCGCCTGGTGGACTAGGCTCCCATCTTAATGCTTACTTGTGCAATTTTTTTTTTCCCCCCAAGTCCAGCTTTGGCTGCCATTTAACTTGGACCATCTACCCTAACCCCTTCTCTATAGTTACCACCTCTTGCCTAATGACCAGCCGGTGCCTTTAGGAAAGATCTGTGTCTTATACTAGGCCAGGTGGAATTTCCACATCTTTACACCTTGGGTCTGCCCTATGTTGATGTGCGACACTCTGAAAGTCTTCTACCATGTTCCAGAAAGAAATCAGGTGAGCCTTTCCTTCCCACAGATCACCAAACCTATCTATGAGTCTTCTGTTGTTCCCTCAACTGAAGATTTTCTCTCTAAACACTGCAGGGCTGGCTGTGTCAGGGACCATACTTAGATCTAACCGCGTTGTTCCCTGAATTCTCAGGGTTCCTCCCTCCAGGTCAAATGCTTCTCTCTCTCTCTCTCTCTTTTTGGTCTCGCAAACTGCTCCTGTATCCTTCCCTGAGTCAGTGTTTATCCTACTGTCCAGTTCTACCAACCACTGATATATGGAAACAACAATGACAGAAAAATCAAAACAAAAGCCACTTCTCTATTTCTTTTATCTAACTGCTGCCAATCGAAAGGTCTTGGGCTCTAAATCTCTTATTTGGTCAATGGCTTTGAAAAAACCACTACTTTTGGAAGTTGCAGTTCAATGATGAATTTCTCTAGGCTCTATCTCCTGTTCTCTCCTTTGAGCTCATATTGCCTCACCGTCCTGGTGTATTCTTAATGAAAAAGCACTGCTTAAGGGAAAATATTACCAAGAAGGAGTATAATTTGGGTAATATTTAGAAATATTAACCAACTTTAGTAATAGATTAGAGCTGCTTTAATGTCATTTTGGAAGAATGCTTAACAGATAGGATTTCCCAGTGAGTTAAGATTCTCTACATTATTGAGAGATGTCCCAGCAGCAGTCCCCAACCGTTTTGGTAGCAGGGCCCGGTTTTGTGGAAGACAGTTTTTCCACGGGGGTGGTGGGGGTGGGATGGGGCAGGTGGTAGTGGAGCGATGGGGGGCGGCAGGTGAAGCTCTGCTCACTAGCCCACCACCCACCTCCTGCTGTGCAGCCCGGGGGTTGGAGAGCCCTGCCTTAGAATGTTAAGATCATGTATTAAGCGTTCTGCAACAAATATTTATCATGCACCCCTGTTTGAGGGCTGGGGATATAGCATAGAATAAAAGAAACAAAATATCTGCCCTCATAGAGTTGATATTCTAGAAAAGAAATAGAAAATATACAGGTAAGCAAAATACAAAGGACATTATATAGTCATCAGTGTCATGGAGAAAATACAGTAAGGAAGAATGGTAGGAAGTCAGGAAGAGAAGCAAGGCTTTTTACAGTTTTAAATAGTGTGATGAAAGGTGAAAAATCTCGAGGAGGTGAGGGAGCGAGCCATGTGGATGGATGGTGGTCCAGGTAGAGGGAACAGCGAGTGGAAAGTTTTTGAGGCAGGAATGACCTTGCCGTGCTCAAGAAAGAACAGGGAGACACAGTAGCTGAAGCAGAGTGAGGGAGAGAGAGAGTAGACAGGGGTGAAGTCACAGGGGTCATGGAGGAAGAGATAGTGACAGGCAGATCGTGTAAGGCCTTGCAGGCCATCATCAGGAATGTGGCTTTGATTCTGAGGGAGATGGGGATCCAATGGAGGGGATCCAGTGATCTGACCAATGGGTCAGATCAGGGATGTAGCACTGTAGGTTATGGAAAGTGTGCACATGTTGTATATATATGTGGAAATCACCCAGACATTTTGGGAGCCAGTTGTGCATTATGGTTAAAAGCACATGGGCTCTCTGTGGTCAGGCTGCTTGGGTACAAGTTGTAGTTCAAGACCTTACTAGGCAATCTTAGAGAATTCCACTAAAGTACATGGGGCTTTTATAAGGATTAAACGAGAAAATACATGAAAAGCAACAAAAATAGTGCCTCGCTCATAAAATTCAAACCGTTATCTGGCATTATTACTGTTATGGTTTCTTTTATTGTTGAACTTGAAAAAAGCAAAGTTCGGATCATGAAGAACTTAGGGGCTTTTTGTTATGTTTTGCTTTTCTCCCCATGGTTTGCTTTCGGCCTATGAATTTGGGATTTTTTTCCAAAAAAAACCAAACAAACAAACAAAAAACTTTCAGTGCTTTCAGGATTTGTCTGGCATTAGGTACTTAGATGTAAAATACAGAACCACCTGTTTCTTGAGTACTGAACTTGGTTCTCAAGTTGGAAGCCACACAAAGATACAGTTGGCATTTTATGGCTACCAAGAAAAGAGAGTATAAAAATAAAATGGTGATAGATCTCTCCTATCAAGTTACTAAGTTGCCAAATCAGTTGTTGCTGATACGTAGTACAGTGTGGTTTCTGAGTGCGGACTCAGTAGGAAGAGTAAAGGCTCTTAAGAGCTGTTTGACTGGCAGGTGTATTGGACTGCATCCTTATCATGCCTGAGGCAGGGAGAGTAATAGCACTGGGAGTCAACACTAATAGCTGCCATGCATTTAGCACTTAGTATGTGCCAAGTCCTTTGCTACGTCCATTAACTCCCATCCTGCAATACAGATGGTATTATTCCTGCTATCTAGATAAGTGAGGCTCCACACTACACAGTTTCCATAGACATAAGTAGCAGGCTCCAGAAGAATTCTTGTCTCACATCCTTGTTTTTCATCGCAGAAGTAGCTCGCCTCAATCTTGGGCAAAATTCACTCTTGGAGTGTCCCCGGCATCTTACAGTGTAACAGAGGATGCATCTAACAGCCAGTGAGGCTCTCTCTTTTCTGAGCTCACATTTTTCAGTTGCACTTAGCATGGCTTCCAATCCTCCTACCTAGGGGAGTGTCCGAACCTTAGGTGTACACATGTGCTCTCTTTACCACATTTCCATAGTTGGCTTAAGTGAGAGATCTTCTTGTCTTCCTTTGTAAATCAGTGTTCAATACTGATAAATCACGTTTGCAGCTCCTCTTGGAGTTCTCTTGGAGTTTCTGGCATCTTCTGGTCCTGTAGGTGCTCTCATGTGCTCTGAGGTGCAGTGTTGTGCACTCCGATGGCGTTGCTGGGGGGCTCACTTGTGCACAAAGACGGGATCATCCGAAAGTGAGTGATGGGTCGTGAACACATGTGGCAGCTACTTGGCTGTTGGGAGATACTAAGTTGTTTCCATTTCGCCACTCCATCTTCACCATGGAGCGAGTTGAAGAAAATGTATTGAAGCCATATGGACCACTTTAGGCTTTGAGGGAGCAGGTTCCAGCTGTTAGAGGCAGGTGGGGGTCTCCAGTGGTTAAGATTTCCTCAGCATTCAAAAGCTTTCAGGCCAGGAGCTCAGAGGTAAGTGTTACTGTCGAAGGTGATTGAGTCTCCGTGACTTAATTTCCACCTGGTACCTTAATGTAGCAGCAGGTGAGCTCAGTCTCTGGAATCTCAAAGCCGTGCTTAAACTGGTAAAGATGGCTTTCAATGAGACACCCCATTCATCTTCCTGAGTCTGGAGGACTGCCCGAAGACCAGAGGCACAGGTGAGAAACGTCAGAAGAATTGTTCTCCCAGAAATGGAAATTAATGCCCCATTCTACCTTGACACCCACCCCCTGTCTATGTGAACCCACTAAATGATGAAACAATGGATTGTCATCAGAAGACTGATTCCATTTAAAGGGAGAGGAGCAGAGTTTACTTCAAATCCTAAGCCATCAGTTATCATTGATGTTGGGGGCTCATAAAAAAGGGGTGAGGATTAAGGGATTTATCAGAAAAGGCTCCAGAGGGGCTACTGGACAGCTCCACTGCACAGGCAGGAAGGGATTAGTAGAGGAGTTATGTCAGCAGCAGCTGCAGAACAAGATTTGTGATAAAATGTGGTAAAGGACAGCTGTATTAACTACTTTTGTTGGTGTGTTCCCGGAGTTGCACCATAACAGAGGGCTTGAGTCTCTCTTGCTTTTTCCTCCAGAAACCCCATGGAAGGGGTAGTTTTTTTCCATATGATGGCTCTCCTTTAGGTCACTGACTATCTCTCCTTTCATCATTTTACTCAATAAATTGTGTGTGCCCGCGTGTGTGTGTGTGTGTGTGTGTGTGTGTGTGTGTGTGTGTGCGCATTAGAATAGATTTCTGGCCATGTTGTTTTGGCCCATCGGTCCTAGATCCAGAATGTTTCTCCACGTCATTTCAGCTGTGAGATATTGGTGTGGTGAAGGACAAGAGAGTACAGAGTGGAAAGCCTGGCTTGTATGCCAGGCAGACTTGGGTTTTGTATCCCAGTTTAGCATCTTACTGGCCAACTTGCTGGACCCCTGCTCCATAAAAATAAAGGCTTTGGTCCACATGAAGTGTGCAGTCGATGAGGCTATTATTATTTATCAATTTAGCATCTCTCCCAGGCCCAGCATCTCCCAGCTCCAACTGAGCATCCAGGTTTAGTGTTGCTCCAACACAGTTGGAAAAGTATAACTAATAGCTACCTACGGTTTTGAATTTTGTAAAGTAATTTCATGCTTTCATTTAACATCTAAAAATACTGGAAGATGTGAATTATTATAATTGTTATCAGTCATCATCATCATTACTACTAAACGTCATTTTACATATGAGAAAGGGAAGGTCAGCAAAGCAGTGATCCAGCCCACAGTACAAATTCAGACCACTCTGTGCTCTTGTCCTCTGGGGATGATGCTAAAAAATGAGACTAGTCACACCAGGAAACACTTAATTTGTCGCCACCTGACGTGTTAACTGGAGGTTGCTGCCTCCCATTCCACTGTCTTCCCCTGCTTTACTCCCTACCTGACGAACCCATTAGGCTCATGCTTCTGTAGGGTTCTCTCTAGGGGTGGGTAGCTTGTGACAGGTCACTGGTGGGAAAAGCACTCTTGGTGCTCCTTATCTCCTTACAGGGAATTGTGAACTAGAGGAAAGGAGATCAAAGAAGCCTTACTCATCCCAGAGAGAGGGCTGAGCCCCTCTGTGTGGAAGCCACCCAGGCTCCCCTCCTCTTTTCACTCTGTAATGCCAGTCTGTCGTTGTTGCCTGAGTTATGAAGTGAAATAAACACAGACTTAAGGGATTTGGTGGGTCGATGGATAATTCTTTTTTCCTAGCGTTCTGTTCAGGATTTTATGTCTGAAAATAGCTTCAGCGATTTTAGAGTCCTTTTAAAAATTGTAAAGATGGATGGAATAAGTACTGCTAGACTTGGGGGGTTTATTTTAAGACTATAAGAACTAACAGTGACTTGAATCTAGCTTCGTGCCATTTTTCTGAGTTCAGTGCTTTCGGGGGATAGAGATGGGGTTTGGGAAGGTAGAGAGGTGACAGAGAGCATTGTATCCATTTTACACTTGGGAGAACCGATTTGCCTTTGCTCTACAGCATTAGACTTGAATCTTGTTGTCTTTCTGTTGCATTATTTTACCTCTTCATTCATTTGCTCTTTCATTAATTATTTATAAATAACCAGTTTGAGTGCCTGCTCAAGGTTTGATTCTGTGCTTGGTGATGGGGACACAGCAGTAAGAAGGACTACATTTTCCTACTCCTCAGAGACAGAGAGGCAGTACGTGTTAGATGATATTAAAGCACATGAGTGAGTTTTAGTTTCTGCAGATTTTCCAAGATTTTCAAAATCTTCAGGTTTTTTTTCCAGATTTTAGATTTTCATCTGCCTGGTTTAATTTAGACTGGTCTTTCCTGAAGCTCAGAGGAGTAGACTATGGACAGTAGTAGTAGTAATTGGATGAAAATCACGTAAAGACTAGAAAATCTATGCCATTTTTTGTTTACTCCAAAAGCATTCTTAGTTCATGTCAAGTAACATCAGCTTTACTATTTATTAGTTTTTTCTGTGAAAACATTGGTTTTAGCTTTTTATTTCAACAAAGATGCCAACAAAATAAAATTAACAATTAAAATGCTCAAAAAAGTTTTGTATACTTTCATGAAAAATATAGTAATTTGATTTGGGGTGATTACTGATGTTTTAGAGGTTGGCCATTGGTTAGTACATACTGTTTTTCAGGAGTGACTCATATATTATGAGATTCTAAGTCAAATTCTTATTGCAGTTGAGTTCGGATGATAGCAGCAATTAAAATTAGTAATACTGATAAATTATAGTCACATTAATAGTAATTTTTCAAAAAGCTTAGATAAAGCGGACACTGATTGGAAAGGATGCGGTTCTCTCTCCTGTAATCCAAGGAAAAGCTGAACATGAAGTTTCCAGGAAACCAGGGGTTATAGTAGAAGTTGTTTATGAACTTTTATTCTAAGGCCCTGACATTGGTATAACTTAAACTCTGTGTCTAAGTTACAAGTGACCAGAAGAGACACTCTAATTTTTCTGGTTTGGTTCAACTGCCCATGAGCTGTGTCCAAAGAGATAGAGGCAAAAAGCTGCTGGTCACCAAGTAGTGACTGTGTGAGCTGACTTTCTGATAAAAGGTGAGTCAGACAGTTGGACCAATATATCTGCTTCATTACACCTTCGAGCCAGCCCTGCTTATTTACACTGCTTCTCTCATATGTCAGAGACACCCTAGCTTAGCAATTCAACTATCACACAGACAGCAGAGTGCCTTTCATCCCCTACCCAACCAGGAAAGAAAACCAAGTCCCAACCAGAGGCTGTATCCAGATGTAGTGCAACAAGCTGCGGTAAAAGCTGCTTGTCAGGGGCTTCCCTGGTGGCGCAGTGGTTGAGAGTCCGCCTGCCGATGCAGGGGACACGGGTTCGTGCCCCGGTCCGGGAGGATCCCACATGCCGCGGAGCGGCTGGGCCCGTGAGCTGTGGCTGCTGAGCCTGCCCGTCCGGAGCCTGTGCTCCGCAACGGGAGAGGCCACAACAGTGAGAGGCCCGCGTACCGGGGGGAAAAAAAAAAAAAAAAAAAAGCTGCTTGTCAGTCATTGAGTTTCCTAGGTGATGTGCTTGCCTCCCTAATGTTTAACTTGACCTTGTCTCACATTTCTGAGAGCTGTAGATAAAATGGTAACTTTAACTATCACCAGTGCAATGTGTATACAGTCTTTGGGGAAAAGGGTGGGAACAAAAAAAATTCAAACCATTTAAAAAATTTAACAAAAAAAAAGCTTCAGTGAGATAATTTCTCAACCCACAGCAACTAAGAGACTCAAGGAACCAAAAGAAGAACAGGCAGAGGCTATAAGGAAGGTTTCTGGAGACAGGAGTCCTTTGCAAATATTTATCTTTTGCCTCCTCTACTCTTTATTCTAGCTTTTTTATGTCTCTGTGATGAATGCAATGTTTACTCCTCAAATGCTTGACCCTTGGTGGCCCTGCCTGTATAAGGCTCTTATGATCTTCCAGTTAATTCTTGTTACCTGTCATCACCTTCATCATCACTACTACATAGTACTGAGCACATATCAGGTGCTAGGAGTTAGGCTTGGTGAGACCTACATATATGTTTATGTGTGTGTATGTGTGTGTGTGTGTATATATATATATATATATATATATATATATATATATACATACACATAATATATATAATTTATTCAGTCTTTCAGACAATTCAAGAGATTATTACTATAGAGAGAGGAGTTCTTGGCTATTCACTTACATTAAAATTTTGCCTACTATTACAGCTAGGAAGTCATAGAAGCTATCTACATAAGTCTTTCAGGATCTTTCCATTGTACTATGTTGCCTTTTATTTATGAAATGAAAACCTTTTTCTCCAGGAAAACTGAACATATGGACCAAGGATAAATAAAGCTGCTTAATAAAAACAGATTGGCTAGTGCCACTATGGAATGGCATGTTTTCCAGAAAAAAAATGAATTACCTTAAGCTGCTGATAATGCTCTAAATTAGAGGGGCCAGCCAGTCACATGGTGGCAGGTTAAATGCAGTGGATTTCTTGAGTTTTATAGAGGACAATTATTTATCCTTATCGAGACTAAGACTGACTTAAAGTGAAAGACAGCAATCACAGAGGAGAAAAATTAAATCCAGATTTTGTAACTCTCAGTCTAGTGCTCTTTCTATCACTGGTAATGTTTCTAGGTGGAATTAAATCATGTGACTTAACAGAGCTTTCTGTTTCCAAACCATTCTGTTAAGTCACTTAATCCACCAAAGAACAATAATAGATTGATACACGTTGTTTTTGTAGCTTTTTTTTTTTTTTAACAATGAGAAAGGAAAACGCCCAGGACATTGGTTAGTTTACCTAAAGTCACACAGCTATAAGTGACAAAGTCAAAATGTTGAATCTAGACCTACCTGACTCCTATTTCATGGTCTTTTCACTCTGACATATTATTTATAGTTGGATAAATTTATTATTTGAAGAGATAAAAAATCTAGGATAAAAATTTCAGACTATCTCAACATTTTAAGCTGTTATATATTAACTTCTCTTATTTATTAAAAACTCTGGTCTCTTAATGAGTTTAGACATCCCCACTCACTCCCCCCAAAATAATCCATCAGTGTCATTAAATGCATCATTTACTCACATTGTAGGTTTGAGAGTGGATTAATTTTGCATATGTATATTCACGTCTTGGACTTTTTGTGGTCTTGGCTGGGTTTTACTATAATATACAGTGAATTAGGACTTCTGTGTGAATTGTGAAACTATTAGATGATTATATGTCTCTAGAAAGCAATGAGCCCTCTAGGTATTGAGATTCCTCAGATGCTTCTCCAGAGCCTGAATTCTCTACACTGTGAAAGCAAGGTTTGAAAATCCCTATTTTGACAGCATCTGTGGAAGTGCTTTAAACTCCAAGTCACTTCCAGGCTTTGGAGCTCTTTATTCAGTCACATTCTCCTTTATAACAATACAGCTTAGAAATTTGTTTGGTAATGGGGTTTTAAGGCCTCGGTTTGTTTTATTGTCAAATTCCAATTGCTTTGTGAGTGATTGTAAAGTGTAGAGCTAGTGCCTGTAATGCAATTGCCTCCGCATAATACAAAATCCTCATTGTCGACTTCTCCTGAGAAAAACAGTGTATAACTGTTAAAAAGGATTCTGCTTCTACTCCAATGTTCAGCTGAGTAGGATCCATCTTCAAAATGTGACATACGTTTGGGTGTCACCAAACTTCTGTATTTTCTGAGCCGGGAAATGGAGCAGATGCTCTTGGGAACTTGATTTACTTGCCCTATTTCTCTTCAAAAGAGCCCCTGGCATTTTTTTCTCCCACATTTCCCCATGGTTACAGTGTGCTTCTCTTACTGTGTTCTCTAATTAGGATACTACTTGGTAGTAAATACATTATTTAAGAGTTTAATAGGGTTTCCCTGGTGGCGCGGTGGTTGAGAATCCGCCTGCCGATGCAGGGGACACGGGTTCGTGCCCCGGTCTGGGAGCATCCCACGGCCGCGGAGCGGCTGGACCCGTGAGCCGTGGCCGCTGAGACTGCGTGTCCGGAGCCTGTGCCCCGCAACGGGAGAGGCCACAGCAGGGAGAGGCCCGCGTACCACCAAAAAAAAAAAAAAAAAAGAGTTTAATAAAACACTGTGTGAGTTGTCCATAAAGGACAAACTATAAAATGAGCTTTGATCATGTTTCTGTGTTTTGGAAGTATATTTCACATTTATTTGCAGAAGACAAACCATTAACCTCTACGTAATACTTATTATTGAGTCAGTTCAGTTATATGTTGATGTTCTGGCCAGCTTTTGTTTGTTGTTGTGTTTAAATGGGATTACCCAAGGACGAATTGGTATTTCCTAAAAATCACACAGTGTAGTTTTCAGAGCTTTTGAGATATGATGATTTAGAAAAGCCTAGTCAGAAGCCATGTGGAATGACATCTCTGTCTCTGTCTCTGTCTCAATCTCTCTCTGTCTCCCTAATCTCTCTCTCTCTTCAAATGTGAATGGCTAGGGCTTCCCTGGTGGCGCAGTGGTTGAGAGTCCGCCTGCCGATGCAGGGGACACGGGTTCGTGCCCCGGTCCGGGAGGATCCCACGTGCCGCGGAGCGGCTGGGCCCGCGAGCCATGGCCACTGAGCCTGTTCGTCCGGAGCCTGTGCTCCGCAACGGGAGAGGCCACAGCAGTGAGAGGCCCGCGTACCACAAAAAAAAAAAAAAAAAAAATGTGAATGGCTAAAGGACTTGCCTCTTGTGTCCCTAAGATTTTATGTACCTGGAATTTGAGGTCTCTTCAATAAAACAGAGGCTTTGGGGGCTTCATGCTGCTCTAACCTCTCATCAAGACCCAATATTGTTATTGAGATATGAGCACACAGTTTTAGAAGCTGAGTTTTAGAAATTTTGCATGCCCTTGAGTTTGTCAGGTGGAGCATTAATGTTTTAATAAATTTGTAATCAGGATCTCATGAACCATGATCCCGATCTTTTTCAGGAAATGGAATAGATTATAGCCCCCAATAATTTGGAAGGTGTATTCTTTTTAGATAAATTCATAATATCTTTTTTTTTTTTTTTTGCGGTACGCGGGCCTCTCATTGCTGTGGCCTCTCCCGTTGCGGAGCACAGGCTCCGGACGCGCAGGCTCAGCGGCCACGGCTCACGGGCCCAGCCGCTCCGCGGCATGTGGGATCTTCCCGGACCGGGGCACGAACCCGTGGCCCCTGCATCGGCAGGCGGGCTCTCAACCACTTCGCCACCAGGGAAGCCCCATAATATCTTTTGAATAGTTTGTATTTGCGGTTTTGTAGCATTTACTTAGTCTCATTATGGGGCAGGAAGTTAGTTGAGAAATACATCAAAGAATACATGACTGCACTTCTATTTATCTTTCAAATGAAGAGGCCAAAGAGTGTTTTTGATCAGCTTGCATTTGTAATTCTGTTCTGGACTATTTTTGACCATTAACAGAGGAAATTACATTTCCATTTTCCAAGTTCTATTTTTTATACCAGAAAGTTCCATTCAGTATTTTCATTCTCTCCCCTCCTGTTTTTCTCTCTTCTCTCCCCCCTCTCTCTCACTAACAAACACACACGCACAAACATCTGTAGTCATTATACAAACTGTGGCTTAAATAAACATTTGACTTCTAACAATAAGAAATAGTATAGTTCTTGTTCATTTACAACCTTTTTTCCCCCTGCTGTAGACATTCACGTTCGCTTTAAGTATTATTCTTTACAGTGTCAGATGTGTACATTTTCAAAAGTTCTCTTAGCTACAGTGTGAGAGGGTGTATCATATTCATCCAATCCTGGATGACTATCTAACACCTTTCCTTCTATTATGCACTTAAGAGCAGGGCAAAAGACCACAAACTGGAGCTCTAGTATCGTGTCAAACCCAACATGACCCTTCACAGTCAGAATCTAAATAGAATGCCATGGGTTGCCCCATTCCCCACAAACGATTCATGTTTGAGTGCCCATATGCAACTCTATTCAACCTCTTTCTTTTAAAGATGTGGATTCCTTGTGAAAAAGAAAGGCTTTCACTGAGGATCCATTCTGACTCATTCTGAAGACTAGGGGCAGGCTAGGAATCTTCTGAAGATATGTCCCACTTCCTAGAATTGGGGAGGTAATTGATTTGGAGGATTACTTGAATTCACAAAATAGTTAAACACTATTAAGCCTTCTGAAGGTAAGGACACAAAAAGGATGACCTGTGACACTCATGCTATAAATGGTGTGTCTTACACCGGCCAGATTGGCCATCATCAAAAACTCTAGAAACAATAAATGCTGGAGAGGGTGTGGAGAAAAGGGAACACTCTTGCACTGCTGGTGGGAATGTAAAATGATACAGCCACTATGGAGAACAGTATGGAGGTTCCTTAAAAAACTACAAATAGAACTACCATATGACCCAGCAATCCCACTACTGGGCATATACCCTGAGAAAACCATAATTCAAAAAGAGTCATGTACCAAAATGTTTATTGCAGCTCTATTTACGATAGCCAGGACATGGAAGCAACCTAAGTGTCCATCAACAGATGAATGGATAAGGAAGATGTGGCACATATATACAATGGAATATTACTCAGCCATAAAAAGAAATGAAACTGAGTTATTTGTAATGAGGTGGATAGACCTGGAATCTGTCATACAGAGTGAAGTAAGTCAGAAGGATAAAAACAAATACCGTATGCTAACACATATATATGGAATCTAAAAAAAAAAAAAAAAAGTCATGAAGAGATTAGTGGTAGGATGGGAATAAAACACAGACCTACTAGAGCATGGACTTGAGGATATGGGGAGGGGGAAGGGTAAGCTGTGACGAAGTGAGAGAGTGGCAGGGACATATACACACTACCAAATGTAAATTAGATAGCTAGTGGGAAGCTACAGCATAGCACAGGGAGTTCACCTCTGTACTTAGTGACCACCTAGAGGGGTGGGATAGGGAGGGTGGGAGGGAGGGTGACACAAGAGGGAAGAGTTATGGGAACATATGTATATGTATAACTGATTCACTTTGTTGTAAAGGAGAAACTAACACACTATTGTAAAACAGTTATACTCAAATAAAGATGTTAAAAAAAAAAATGGTGTGTCTTAGGCATGAAGAGTATTAACTAAGAAGCATATGAAGTGGGGTTGGAAGAATAGTATGAGAAAAAATACAAACTGGCAATTGAAATAAAATCATTTAAAAGATGAATGACAAACAAAACCAAACCAGAATTCATTTTGAAGTATATGAGTTATCAGATTGACTGTCCTCCAAGATTTTACATCATAGGATGTTGCTTTAGACTAAATATTCTCCTCTTCAAATGTGCTCACCAAAATTCCAAGTTCCCCTCAGTGAAGACGGTGATGAGCCTTCCTGTAATAATACTATACCCGTTCACATATTCAAGCATCTGACTCTCATGGATCCCTTCTCCCATCAGGAAATTCAGCTCTTGGATTTTAAAGATCTTATTTAATAAAAAGCAACAAACAAAAACTCTGTGTAGTAAAAATAAAATAAATTATTCACCTTGGAATAAAGCTGTATCTAAAAGTTAAAACAATGAAAGGTATATCTTAAAAATGTTTTAAAAGTAAAATAAATTTAAAAATTAAAATAGGCTCCTCTTAAAGAGAAGTGTGAAAGTAAAGTTCCAAAAATTTGAGGCTATTTCATTTCCACCTCAGAGCCCTTGAGGGCAGACAAGGCCCTGTTCTGACAGCTGGGAAACCATGCTTTGATGACAGGCAAATCTTTGCTCTGAGAGTCTGTGGAAGTGCAGGTGTGATTAAAAAACAAACCAACCCTGAAGTTAAAATGAGGGAAAACTGTGCAATTCCACAACAAATTGTACAATTTAGAAGTGGCACTGTTGCTTCAAACATGCCAAATGGGAAGGTGCTGCTGTGTCTTTGGGGGAATCTCTTTTTATCAGTTTTAAACAGATTATTTTCTTCACAGGCATAAAGACACAACCAGGCATGTTATATTTGTGTGAGTTGAAAGATGACAAGAGGATTTTTCTAGCACTTTCCCATTGGCCCAGGTAGCTCACAGCAATGGTTTGTTTTGTGAATTCTTCTCTATGGTAGCCACAGATGGGACCATCGATCACAGAGTAGCTCTTGCTTTTTTGTTTGTTGTTGTTATTCATGTTACTCCTTTTTATTGTTTCTCTCCATCATACATTGTATTTTTTTCTCTTTGTGCCTGTGTATATTTACCGGCTCTAAAAATCTGCTACATTACGAAATAGACTAAGTGATAACCATAAACAGGCAATATATAAAATATAATTAGCTTTTCTGAATATGACAGGATGCAGCTGTTATAGAATGAATCAAGGAGAAAGCAGTGCTGAAAGGAACTAGGTTCTCAAGTCTTTCACCCACAGGAGGCCGACTTGGGGTGCGATAGTTGAGAATAGTTCTCAAAATGGCAGATCTCGTGGGTCAGTGATAGAATGGTTCAGTACAGTGGTCGGCATGTCCGGAATTCACACTCTCTTCACATCGTATATAAAAGGCGATCAAATCAAATCTCTGTATTTCAATGAATTATAGAAAATTCCCTATGAAGAAATGCATGTTGATTTCCTTTTAGACAATCTTACTTGGTGTCAGCCTGTGACTTGGTGACCTGAGACTTGTTTCAGGAGATGTTTTCTTACTTTAGCATGATCCACTGAGTGGTCAAGTTATGATGAGTTTGGTCTCCTGGAACAAAACTATAATTCAGAAAGATACCTGCACCCCTATGTTCATAGCAGCACTATTCATAATAGCCAAGACATGGAAACAAGCTAAATGCTCATCCACAGATGAATGGATAAAGAAGATGTACATATATACGATGGAATTCTACTCAGCCATAAAAAATAATGAAATGATGCCGTTTGCGGCAACATGGGTGGACCTAGAGATTATCATACTAAGTGAAGTTAGTCAGAAAGAGAAAGACAAATATCATATAGTATCACTTATATGTGGAATCTAAAATATGACACAAATGAACTTATCTATGAAACGGAAACAGACTTACAGACATAGAGAACAGACTTATGGTTGCCAAGGGGGAGGGGAGGTGGGGGTGGGATGGACTGGGAGCTTGTGATTAGCAGAGGCAAACTCTTATACTATATATAGAATGGATAAACAACAAGGTTCTACTGTATAGCACAGGGAACTATCTTCAATATCCCGTGACAAACCATAATAGGAAAGAACATAAAAAAAGAATATATATATATATGTATGTATGTATAACTGAATCACTTTGTTGTACAACAGAAATTAACACAACATTGTAAAATCAACTACACTTCAATTATTAAAAAAAAAGGATTGATCTCCTGTGGAACAGAGAGGAAAAGATAAAAGAGGTAATTTAGGGGTGGTTAGGGCTGCAGGCTCTGGAATCAGGCAGACTTGAACTTGAACTGTGTCTACAGTACTGACTAGCTTTGTGACCAAGTTGACCAACCTCTCTGAACCTCTGTGGATTCATTTATAAAATGAGAATATCAATAATACTTCTTAATATTGTTGTGATACTTAAGTGAGGTGATAAGTATAATGCACTTGACACCCTATCTCTTAAGGAGTGTATTGGCTATAATCATGAAAGAAGATTCTAGTGTGGAATAGCACCCTCATTATCAATAGTGCCATTTGAATTTTCTATAACATTTTATTTGAAATGTGATTTTTGAAGCCATTCAAATAGGTTACAATTAATTTAGGAGATTGCGTATTACTTTTATTGTTTTAACAATTGAGTTTTAAAGGTGAACAAAGGGCAAAACTCGTTAAAATGTTCTTTCTAATTATCAGTAGTAGTGAGGCAACTTTTAGCTCTTGCGTGCAAAGCACTTCTGATGGACGTATAATACTCTTAAATGTTTTGATTTCAGAAGGTCCTTCACATGCAGAGCTCTTTATAACATGATGCACTGCTTGACTACCAAGGAGCAGATCTTATCAACAAGTCTGTTTTTACCAGACCACACAGGGACTTGGGATGGGATTGCAGTTGTCAAAGAGTACATGATTTTTTTTTTAATTTAAGGAAGTAAGTTGCCTTTACATTGGAGGCATGAGTGACACGGGTTCAAAGGAGGTCATCTCATTTCACCGGTTGCCTGCAGATTGCAGAATGTATATCTCAGGGAGAGATTTAGTGCCGAGGAACTTAGCAGAAAGCTCTCGTTTGGCAGTGGGGCGACCACGCACTGAAAACAACATTATTGTTTAGTGTCAGCCACTCAGAAAAGGCACTGGGGGTTTTGTCATTCGTTGGTAGACATGGCGGGTGCTAATAAAATACATTAGAGGCAGGTTGTTCAAAACGTTCTGAAAATGGAAAAGAATCCAAATGTTTATTGCAGCAATTTTATTGCCGGGGAACACGGGCTTTACGATGACCAGAGTGTTTGTAGTATATTCAGTTGGGTCTCTGAGGAATTTCAGGCTGGTGAGAGTTATTTGGATTGCATGAGCATAATTATGTTACAGTTTGAGAGCTAAATCTCTCTTTGTTTTTATCATACATTTTATTTTATTAATCTTTTAGATGGCAGCAGCTCATGAGGAAAACTGTACACCAGCCAGAGGCGGGAGCTGGGGTCCATCCAAGACCCTCATTATTAGCCAGTAAATCCAGGTTTTGTGTCAGCTCAGAGCTCTCCCCTTGGCGATGTTTGAGTGGCATCTGTGCTGACTCCCGCTGAGTTGTCACTCCACCAAGGGTGCTAGTCAGAGGCAATGAGCTTCTCACACAAAACCTTCCTGGTTTGTTTCTGGAGAATCTCTTGCCTCAGACTTTTGTTACTCACTTTACAGAATTTGGGGGAAAAGTTTTTTTAGAGGGTTAATTAGGTGACATCCCAGCATCCAGCGAACTTTCTCCTTCCCTGTTCTTGCCTTATACTGAAAGATGTAGCAACAAATCTTTGGTAACGGTGGTTACTGGAGCACATGGTGATTGTTCGCTCTCTTGGTATCCCCTGCGGGAGTAAGTCTAAGATCAGGTGAAGCATCAAACAAAGCCAACCCTCCACTCTAGCTAACAATATAGAATATGGCTATTTAAAAGATATATAGTTCTAAGTTGCTTAACATCCATGACCCAATTCCTAATAGGAACTGTGTTGGCACACCCGTGGAAAGCTTCCAAAGAATGGTGACAGTTCTATATTTAGCCAGAGAGGTTATCACCTTCAGAGCATTCCCTTATGATCTCACCACCATTTTTAATCAATTAAATTCTTCAGCGCCGTTTATGTATTTCCTGAGAGATACAGTATTGTAAAATGTGGCAACTGGATTCAGTGAATTTAAGACTAGTTTCAGAGAGGTCCTTACATAAGTACAACCACAGTGAAACAATAAGTGATTTTACAGTTGCTCAGTGCTAGATTATGAGATATGGGATGTTGTTGCTTTGGAAGTTCAGAAGAGAGGGATGCTGGTTAGACCGTGGTGGTCCTAGAAGAATGATCAGGTACACAGGTTTCGGTAATTCAAAATGTGAAGAGTTTCTTAAACACAGATGGTGGAGAAAAATGCAAAGAGCAGCTTGTGCGAGAAAATTGGGTGCTGAGGGAGCGCTAGGGAACTGCGTTGAATGGGAGAAGTGTGTCCAGACCAGGGGAATTCATTATTGTCAGAATTGTTTTCATCGCCAGAGAACACTTCAGTCTGGGATCTGGGCGAGACTGTTATGCAGGAAGAATTCACATGCAAAGTCCCTACCCCATAATTCAATGTCAAAGACAGGCTCCCCTCCCGTGGGTGATAAATTACCTTCTCCTTTCTAATCTTTTTTTGAATTCTCTGCAAGCTGAGCTAGAACTCCCGTGAATTGAATTAGTATTTTTTATCCCAAACATTTCTGCTATTCCAGGGTGGAACCCCCTTTTTTCTGGTTCTAAGTTATTTAACACTGTGACCTTCTTCTCAGAAAAGGTAACATTCTACAGTGGAAGGTTTTGTTGCTGAATTAATGAAAATAGAACCACTTTCCAAAAGCATTTTGTGATAGTATTTAATGTTGTACATCACATACCGACTAATATATCGGGCTTCCTCTAAAATTTTCAAAAATCCCCTTTAACTCACATAACACTTTATATTGATTGTAAGTGATCAAGAAATATCAGTTCCATTAAACAGAAGGGAACCATGAGTTTCCCAGGCATTAAATGCTGATTTGGAATTGCAAAAATTAGTGAAAAGGGCTTATATGTTTTCCCAAATTCTCACCCCAATTCTCTTCCTAAATTCTCACCTAACTCTCTTCCTAAATGTTCCCTTCTCCCCTAATTGCCATAGTCTCATGAATCTCTTCTTTTCCCCCTTGATACATGTAGTATGTATAGAGTAGATTGTCATTTTCTAGAATCAGCAAAGGGAAGCATAGTGTTTAAGAAGTGAGAAAGCTCTGGTGTCAGAGAGATCAGTTTGAGACCTGGCGCTGTGTTTCACATCTATGTGGCCTTGTTCCAGTTATTCAGCTCTTCTGTGTTTCATTTCTCTTAACTACAAAACAGATATAATAATGGTGCCTGTATAATACATTGCTGTGAGGATTTAATGAGATATGGTATGTGAAATGCTTAATACAAGGCTTGTTTTATAACAGTGAACATCAGCAGTTACTAATGATTGTACATTACGCTGGGTACAGCTAGTCTGTTCTTTATTGTATGATGGTCTTTGCTTTATGTTTTCCTAAGTTCATCTTGCACTTCTTTTTGTGTAAGCATCTAGAAAATACCATAGTAGAATCATGCCTGTTAATTTATGTTTGACAGTAACTAGTGGTGGGCTAAGTAGTAAGTTTATAAGAATGGTATAATTTTATAGTATGTATTTTTTAAACATTTTGAGATTGAGTTTAGAATTCATACAGCAGGTAACATTCATTATGTCATCTAATTGGAACTAAAAATGTTTGTAAAAGTGGTATTCAAAACAAGATGAAAAGACAGCCCTCAGAATGGGAGAAGATATTTGCAAATGGAGCAACTGACAGGATTAATCTCTGAAATATACAAGCAGCTCATGCAGCTCAATATCAAAAAAACAAACAACCCAATCCAAAAATGGGCAGAAGACCTAAATAGACATTTCTCCAAAGAAGATACACAGATTGCCAACAAACACATGAAAGGATGCTCAACATCACTAATCATTAGAGGAAATGCAAATCAAAACTACAATGAGGTATCACCTCACACCAGTCAGAATGACCATCATCAAAAAATCTACAAACAATAAATGCTGGAGAGGGTGTGGAGAAAAGGGAGCCCTCTTGCACTGTTGGTGGGAATGTAAATTGATACAGCCACTATGGAGAACAGTATGAAGGTTCCTTTAAAAACTAAAAATAGAACTACCATGCGACCCAGCTATCCCAGTACTGGGCATATACCCTGAGAAAACCATAATTCACAGAGTCATGTATCACAATGTTCATTGCAGCTCTATTTACCATAGCCAGGACATGGACGCAACTTAAGTGTCCATCGACAGATGAATGGATAAAGAAGATGTGGCACATATATACAATGGAATATTACTCAGACATAGAAAGAAACGAAATTGAGTTATTTATAGTGAGGTGGATGGACCTAGAATACAGAGTGAAGTAAGTCAGAAAGAGAAAAACAAATACTGTATGCTAACATATATGGAATCTAAAAAAAAAAAAATTGTTCTGAAAATCCTAGGGGCAGGACAGGAATAAAGATGCAGACGTAGAGAATGGACTTGAGGACACGGGGAGGGGGAAGGGGAAGCTGGGACGAAGTGAGAGAGTGACATTGACATATATACACTACCAAATGTAAAATAGATAGCTAGTGGGAAGCAGCTGCATAGCACAGGGCGATCAGCTCGGTGCTTTGTGACCACCTAGAGGGGTGGGATAGGGAGGGTGGGAGGGAGACGCAAGAGGGAGGAGATATGGGGATATATGTATATGTATAGCTGATTCATTTTGTTATAAAGCAGAAACGAACACACCATTGTAAAGCAATTATACTCCAATAAAGATTTTTTTTTAAAAAAAAAGGCAAAAAAACGGTACTCAATTTTGGGGATTTGATTACCTAATTAAATGTTTAAGTATGTTCAAGACAGGAAACATGGCTATACTACATACAAGACCTCAGAGACACATCACAGGACAAAAACTAACAAAACATCAGAAGGGAAAATGAAAAAAAAAACAACTCATGAAACTCTGGGTCAGTCGAGACAGAAAGTATGAAGGAAGAGAATGATTGGGAATGAAAAATAGGGCAGATCCCTCTGAGGTAGTTATTAGAAGTTAACAGATGCACATAATGAATAAGCTGCTTTCATCTTGAAAAAGCATAACAGATAAAGGGTGCATGTCAGATTTGAGTGGTGCAATAGAAGATTTTTCACAAAGGAGTTAAATATATTGAACAAACACAACTATTCTCATGATGAAAATGTTTCATTCATTCCAGAGTCCCAGACCCCTCCAGTATTGTGAGAAATGGCTTTGGGGATATAAATGGAATAACAGCTACTACTAGAACAGTCAGAAAAATAGACTCCAGGGAACACCTAGAAGGGTCCACCTCACCATGATGTTCACCTAACTGGGAGCCAGAAAAAAATATGTACCTCTATTTCCTCACAGAAAGTTGTATGTTGCTTTCTCAAAAACTCCATCACTGGACTCATTAAGTGTTGACTCTGAGAATAGGAGAGTGAACTATGCTTAGACTGAACCACGTGAATAAACATCATTTCTTTGTATATTATTAATTGTTAGTAAATATTTGTTGGAAGAAGGAATTAAACTTTTTTCAAACGTTGCATGTTATGCTGGGCACAGACAGTTTTGTGATCGTTGGGGTGAAGGCGATATGTTTATTGTTTAGATGAGATGCTACAAGAAACATAATATCCTATGCTACATGATATTAATATGTGTTAAGAAGAATATTTAAAAAGCCTTACATAGTCAAATATGTTTGAGATATTCTGGCTTATGCAATGTTAAATAAATTTCTTGACTGTGGGATTTCAGAGAGTGTAATATGCCAGTGTGCGCTGTGAATCATTAAGAAGGCTGTATTGCTAAGCTTATTTCACTACAGGCAAGTTTTTCCGAGTATATCACAGTCCTGATGTTTTGCTAATAAACAAGGTCAAAAAACCTAGCAAGAGACTTTGATATTCACAATGTCATTAACTGGTGGGGGCCCTCAGAAGCTGATGATCTGAGATAATGTGTAGTTTTGTCTACGTTAGCATTTGGATTTCAGCTCCTGTACAGAAAGTCACTTAGTTCATTAGTGAGTCCTGCTGTTTCCCACCCCCTCAGTTTTCCTTCCTGGTGGTGTCACCTGTTTAAAGTAATAAAGCTTTGTTTCTTTATGAAAAAAGGACATCAGAAGAAGGTCAGCTGATATGGCTGGTGACAATAATAAAGTGAATGTGAAGCCCTTAAGAAAGTTTTAACCAGAAAATGGAAATTATAGAGATGTTAAGAAAGGAGCAATTGAATTCAGCTGTGGCTTTTTAAATAGAAACAAGTCCACCATGTGATTTGTATAAAAACAAGAGTGGTTCTAGAACAGACTTTACTAAGTGCTCCAGCTAGTGCAAAAGTTGTTCTACGTGTAACAAATAAAACTTTACCGAAAGGTGGAGAGATAGACCATTTGTGTGTGAAACTATGCATGAGAAGTGCTTAGCTTTAGAGACATGAATAGAGAAATTCCAGACTCTGAAGAAGTGTTCTTCTGTGTTTGTGAATTTGGGGATTTCTGACCATCGTCCTGATTTATCCTGTGAGAGTATTAATCTAGCTTCTGCTGGGTGGGAGTTCATCCAGTTCTCTGTGCCATCTTCAGTGCCAAGAACATTTACTCTAAAGAAGGCATTGACTCTACTTTGCAGATAAGGAAACTGAGGTCCAGAGAGATAAGACACTTACATCCCATCATACAGGACTGGGGATTCAAAGCAAAGCCTGCCTACTTCCAAACTCTCTCCACTGTACCATGCCACTTTCTAATAAAAAAAATGACTTTCTTAAATTAGAATTAATTGAGGAGTCACCATTTCTGGCTGGTGACATCAGAACCTCAAACCCTCTATTCTAATGTATAAAATTCAGTACTGTATGATTAGTTATAAAATTTAACTGCCCAGTTTATAAAATCCCCAGTAATTATTTTGAAGATTTCTTCCCAGGGAATGTACTTAATAAGGCTGACTTCTATAGATATATACTAGCCCGTTTTTAGATAGTTATGCCTTGAATAGCTGCTGCCTAACAAACAGTAAACATTTAATAAATGTGAGCTACCATTATCAATGGTAACAGATAGTGACAGCAATTCTCTCATAGAACGCATCTTATTTAAAAGATATCCAAGCCCACGTTGTGTTATCTTCTCCATGTAACCGTCTCTGGTCTCCCAAGTTAGAACATCTGTCCAGTCCTTAAGTGTACATAGTGCTATGTGATATTTAGCATTTCTTTATTGTTATAACAAGAGTCAGCATGGCCTAGGTAAGCACAGAGGATTTGGAGTCAGAATGCCTGGAATTAAATGCTGCCTCCACCATTTATTAGCTGTGTGACTTGGGCAATGTAGCTTAAATGTTCTGTGCTTCGATTTCCTTATCTGAAAATTGGTGATACGTACTAAGAATATCTGCCGTATAAACTGTTGTGAGTATTTAGTGAGTTAGTATATGTTAGGCACACTGAAGAGCAACTGGCAGGTGTTAATACTCAACAAACGGTTGTTGTTATTGAATTCAAGGCCCTACCTTCAATTGGACTGTAAGCTCCTTAAGGACAGTAGCCAAACCTGATTCATCTCTGCCTGGCAAATTATAGGCTCTGGATAAATATGTTCATTTGGTGTATGCATTGAATGAATGCCCTTGGAGATTTTTTCTCACAATTTTGCTGTATTTTTCATTGCACTTTTAAAGAACTGTAGGGCTTCCCTGGTGGTGCAGTGGTTGAGAATCCGCCTGCCGATGCAGGGGACACAGGTTCGTGTCCCGGTCCGGGAAGATCCCACATGCCGCGGAGCAGCTAGGCCCGTGAGCCATGGCCGCTGAGCCTGCGCGTCCGAAGCCTGTGCTCCGCAACGGGAGAGGCCACAACAGTGAGAGGCCCGCGTACCGCAAAACAAACAAACAAACAAACAAAAAAACTGTAAACGTCAGGTGAATGCTCTTTAGAAAATGAGTTGCACCTCTTTACCCTTTTATTCATGGCCTTTCCACCTTGGCTGATCCCATCTCTCCAAATCTTCTCTCTGTTTAAAGTGGTATCCTTAGGGAAGAATTATATAAGAATATCTGTGCTACATGTAATTGAAGCAGTAGCTCATTGTAATTAAAAGTAATTGAGACCTTCCAGTGAATGGGTTTTAGCAGGAGCACAGCAGGCATCAACCAGACAGAACGTCCTGGCGCCCTGGTGCTTTCCCAGCCCGCTGAACCCCAGTAACCCTGCAGCGTTGGGGGACAGTGAGCCTTTGTGTCAGTGTCACGGGACATCACTGAGCACCCCACTGGGGAAGTGGGCTTTTAGACAGAGACCTGGCATGTCCCTTGCTGGCTTTGGACAGTAGTGTCGATAGAATACTTAAGAGACCCGGGTTGAGGGTCAGATCTTCGTGTGGCTTCTGCAGCAATTATTTAAACTTCCCCAGTCTTGCTAGTTCCCTTTATTATTGTTATTTTGTTTTGTATTATTTTCTTTAGAAGTATTATACTCATCTCTAGAGTTGATCCAAATAATGCATGCACTTTCATTTCTATCTCTTTCTTTATGCAATATTGTGCTCTCACTTTTTTCTCTCTCTCTATACATATATCTATATATGTATCCATATGTATATGTGTGTCTCTACACACACACACACACACACACACACACACAGAGGGAGAGAGCAAGAGAGAGAAAGGGAGGGAAATTCGTGTTACGGAGATTAAATGAAGTAGTGCAGATTAACTAAATCACCACACTCTCTAGCATGCAGCAAGTGTTCCATGCGTGTTCTTAGTTCTTTAGGTGTTCTAAGGCATCTGTATGGGTTAGGTAGACAGAAGCTTGTTTAATTGCTGATTTGACTTTTTTTTTTTTTTTTTTTTTTAACCTGGGGTCTCTCGTTGAGAGTATTTGGCTTGCCAGTTATTAGAGCTCCAAACTCACTCCTCTGTACTTGGCTTTGCGAAGCTGAAGCTGGGCCTCCCTTAACTTGGGGGCTCCACGGTAGGCTCTGCCCATAGAGGGCGCTAGAGAAAACCAGCAAGGTTGGAGGTGGGAGTAAGGACTCCTTCTTTGCTTGCTTTGGGCCCCCTGTCTTCTTGTTACTGTGAGCATTACCCGAGCAAAGCTTCTTCACCTGGGCAGCAGGAGTGCTCTCCTGCAGCAGCCAGTTGAATCCAGTTTTGCAGTCTTTCCAACTCAAAAAACCAACCTCATCGTGCACTTCAGAGATGCCCCAGGGGCCAAGGGTACCTCCTCATCACAGGTCAGCTTCAAAGCTTTGATAATTCCACCCTCTTCTCATTTTCCCCTCAGCTTTCTGCGGTTTTTACTTCCATGATACCTTTAAGTTCTCTTTTTTTACGCTCTCAGTTACCTAGTTAACAGTTTTATACTTAGCTAACAGTTCTTCATTTTAAACTCTCTCTGTCATAAGTGATGTGGTTTCTGTCTGGTGACTGGCCTGAGTGATCCGTGTGTTGGGATCCGTCTCTGTTAATAGTGCCAGAGTTGAGTTACCAGTTGGCAAAATGCTAATTGGGTGATAGCTTGCTAAGTACAGTTCTTAGAGCCAAGGAAGTGGATTAACCTGGAGGGACAATTTTTCCAGGGATATGGTGCCCTTAATGCTACTTAAAAAAATGATCACATTTATCATGTGGACCTTAACAACTGTAGAGGACGTTCTCTTCCACGTAGCAAGTTTCGTAGAGGTAAAATGACTCTCCCGAAGGCAGACGTCCCTGAACAAGTTCATTGGTTGCTTCCAGGGGCTTCACATAATCTCTCACACTTGTGTGCAAAAGTGGAGTGCATGGAAAGTTTTTGGAGAGGCTTTTCTTTTCAGTAGGTTTTTTGTTTTTTTGTTTTCCCGTGGAACCTTGACCCATAAAAACTTAAGAAACGCTGTTGCAGTGGGGTTATTTGGGAAGAAAATATAGACGGATTTAAAAAGAAGAAGCTCGAGAATTATTTTGGGAGTGAGCATAAATAAAAATAACTACATAAAAATCTACCAGGATATTTCCTGCCCTTGAGGCTGCTGTTAGGGAGAGCAACCTGTTTTCCCTGCCAATGTCTGTGCTCCCTCTTTTGGCAGCAGGGTTCTGAGCCAGATGGGCTGTGAATCTGACTCTTGCTGGTCATTCCAGTGTGCCCGACCTCAGACTGGATAGAGCCAAAGCAAATGTTTACATTTTGCTTCTTTGCATTTTTAGTGCTAATGCTTAGTAAGTGCCAGATGAAAACTTCCCGGTCACTTGACTCAGGTCAATAGCAAGCCTCATTTATGGAACATTTATTTTTTTTTGAGATACCTTGCTTTCTCTTGAAATGATCATTGGGAGATGTATATCGCTCTCCTTATATAGCACATATATTCACGGTATAAATATATATTTTAATAAAATATAAATATATATTTAAGTATAAACATATATATGAATTAGATTCTCCATATTCAGTAATATAATCATGAAATAAGAATGATCATTTATGTTTTGAGAATTTTCTGACAATCCATACAGTCATACAAATCATGTATGATTTTTCTATATTACTTATGCCCTATTAGAGTTGGTAGATTGAAAGAAAAAGACATTTTAAAAAAATGATGAGAGGAAAGTAAAGTATTTGTCTTTCTTGAACTTTGATTTTGCAAGTGCTGAATCTGAACACAGTAGGAAGCCTAGTAAAAGATGCTTTAAATGGAGGATAAGAGCTCGAAATGGACATTTTAAATTCTGCAATTCTGCTCTGTTATTTTTCATTAACTCTTATTCTCTTAGAGTGAGGAAGCCTCGAGGCAGTTAAGTGGGGATTAAAGTGGTGCAGCCGCTGTGGAAAAGTTTCGCAGTTCCTCAAAAGGTTAAGCATAGAGTTGCCATATGACCCAGCAATTCTATTCCTAGGTATAGACCCCAAAGAACTGAAAACATATATTCACACGCAAAGAATTCTCCGTGAATGTTCATACAACATTATCTCTGTTAGCCAAAATATGGAAACAACCAACAAGTGTCAACCAACTGGTAAATGAATAAATAAAATGTAGTCTATCCATATTATGGAATTTTATCCAGCCATGAAAAAGAATGAAGTACTGATACATGCTGCAGCATGGATAGATTTTAAAACATTATGCTAAGTGAAAGAAACCAGACAAAAAAGATTACATACTATGCAAATTAATTCATATGAAATCTCCAGAATAGGCAATTCCATAGAGATTAGAGACAGAAAATAAGTTAGTGGCTTGAGGATGGGGAGAATGGAGAGTAACTGATAAGAAGTATGGGATTCCTTTTGCAGTGAAGAAAACAGATAGGGATCATGGCTGCACAAGTCTGTGACTGTACGTGAATTACATGCTTCAAAATGGTGAATTTTCAAGTGTGTGAATTATATCCCATTTTCAAAAAATTTAAAGAGTCAGTTGATAAAAATTAGTCCTTTGCATTGAAGGAGAGAGTCATTGCATAAGACATGGTTTGAATTCTGTACTCCTCTTTCAAACAAAGACTGTCCAATTCAAAAGAGGTTTTCAGGGATGGACACGTGATTTTAAAAATTGAGTCTGCAATAGAATGCTGGGTAATGAAAATGTTAGAGATGCAGGTGGGGTCAGCATGGGGTCTTAGAGTTTTGTGACCACATCCCCTTCCCCGGGTCAGATCCCTCCCTCCAGATGCTCACACTGGAGGATCCCCTCAGCTGGGGAATGCTGAGCTCATCCGGAGGTGCTTATACATTCAGTAGCTGTACTTACAATGTCAAACCAAATTCAAGACTCTCTTTAGATTGAGAACTTAGTTTCGAGTCAGAAAGGCATGACATCGACAACAACAAAATAGCAAGTATGTGCTTTAGGGACTCTTGGGATCTGCTAGCATTGCGTTCTCTCACCAGCTAGGTTTCATATAGTTAATTGTCATTATACTTGGATGATACACTCCCCCAAAGCTCATAGTGAGCTTTCTAAGGGGAAGAAAAAAAGCCAAGCTTTAGAATCAGACTGACTTATGCCTAAAGTAATGTTTGTTCAAATACATCCTTGTTACATAACCTTTAGAAAACTACTGACCCCCTTTGTACCCAAATCTTGGTGATTTTTCGTAAAATTTAACAGGTATAACTCTTGAAGGGTTAATCTGTCGTTCCTGGTCATTACCTTCTACTGCTTCACCTTCTGCTGCCTTCAGGCAGGTACTGTGCTTCTTGCTCAGCTGTCTCAGTGAGGAAATCGGTAGGAACAGTGTTAGATGTGGTTTATAAATCGTCCAGGCCTTTCTTTCTAAAAGCCCAATCCCAGAGTAGACTCAGGATTTGTGGTAATAAGCTTCCCTGGAACATATTAGAAAGAGATTCCTTCAAGCTAGGGAGGGGAGGAGGATGACAGTTACTAAAACCTAGGCAGTTCTTGCCTTGTTTCCTAGCAGCAGCTTTGTGAAAGTAGCAAGACTTTGAAGAGGGAAAGAGAGAGGGGGTCTTAAGAGGGCTAGCAAAGTCATTCTGTTCCAAGCTTGCCATGGAGGCAGCAGAGAGCTAGCTTTTCTTCCTTATTCTTCCTTTTTTCCTCTCTTGACGGCCTTGTGGGATAGGGGCTTAGAACTACAGTCCTCATGATCTTCCTCAACATCCTTGTCATTCGTAGCCAATGCTTAAGATAGTGCTTTTAATGCGCCGGGCATTTTCTAAGCACTCTACACATATTGCTTATTTAATTCTCACACCTATATGAAGTAGGTACTCTTTATTATCTCCATTTTACTAATGAGGAAAATGAGTGAGGATCACAGAAGTGGAATGAGTTGTCCAAGGTAACACAGTGAATAATTGAGGCATTTGAACCCAGGCAGTCTGATTCTGGTTGCTTTTAGGCACCATGTTACAATGCCTTTCTTAATGATAAATTCAGTCTTGTATAAAATAAGGAAACGAATAGTTCCTAAACAACTGTATTTATGAACCAAATTTCACACCCACTCTGCCTGAAACACCCACAACATTTCAAAAATCTTCTTAATATAGCTATATGCACACCGAAATTGTACTAAGATGTTTTGGAGTGCTAGACTAATTGATACCCCATTCCAAAGGAAATGTTCGGGACCAGTGCCTTGCACAAGGGACGAGTCTAGGAGGCCAATATGACCTTCTCCCAGACTACTGGGCAAGGATCAGAAGATGGTCATTCAGATGGGAATCCAGAGACTAGCCAACAATTTGTTGCCTGGGAAAAAAGTTGAACCAACTAGCTACTTTTCTTCTTAGGTCTCGGATTTGGACCCGGTTAGTAGTAGGAGAGAAGACAGGCTACATTTAGAGAACAGAAGAGTCCATGGATGGTGGAACCCAGGGGGAATGTCCTCAGAATTCCACAGCTGAGATCCCTACAACAGTCTCTTCTCCAGAATGATTTTAAGTACCAGTCCAGCCCCAAAGAAACCTTGCTACCCTATTATCTCTGTAGTTTTACCATAATTCCACCTATATTACCCATTGTAAAATTCTTGGATTGTTTGAAATTCTCAGCCTATCAAAGAGGTGTGTATAATGCAGGAAGTGTTAGAACTTTTCTGTATTAACCCCACATTTTCAGTATTAAGGTTGGCTAATTAAGCCAGATTATGTCATAGAGGGCCCACCCATGGCAAGTAACAGGATTTTTCATATCCCAATGGTGACAAATCAACATCTGTCATTTCCCCATTCCCTCCACTTATATGGTTGGGAACACACTATTCTCCCTCCTTTTCTCTCTCTCAATGTTTAATAGAAGACCCAGTCTTGTTTTGGGCTTCTTACCTAGAAACATTTCAGCAGTGTTGAGAAAATAATCAAAATGATTAATTTATGATAGCAAAGTAGGTATTTTGCATCATATGATGTAGGAGTCAAGGCTTAATCAGCATTAACTAAATGACTTTTGGTCCTTGAACTTCATTTTTCTCTAGCCTTGGGTCTCCAAGTGTCTAGGGCAGTAGATTCATTTGTGAAGCCTTGCAGCAGATGGCAGGCCTTTCACTTTCAGGTAGCTATTATCTTTGAAAAGGAAGACTGAAGATACTCAGTAATATTTACAGGTTTCCTTATGGTTTGCATAACACATTCTCATTTCAATCAAAAACGTTTTTATTTGGTAAAGTGATTAAAGGATAATGAACGTGGTAGCAACTCACAGAGTAGTTTTCTACCTGAAGGAATTTGAGGCTCTTTGGAACACAGGGTCCAGAGAGAACTCCACAGTGAAATGTAGGAGCTATTTCATGGCTAAATGGCAATGGCAAATGCTCGTGACGCTTGGAACCCCAGGGGTGGACGAATGCCCTCTCAGTTTCAGACAGAATGAGAAAAGGAATCATCTAGGTTGATTTGATGCAATCTTAAGACTTGGGGAAAAAATCATTAAAATATTAATAACCGTTAAAATTTCTACTTCTCTTCAAAGAGGCAGTTTCTGTAGGGGCTGATAACATCCTTTTTAAAGGTTGAGAAATATATTTTTATTATAATGAGAAAGTGGTGGCTAAGTTGTCCTAGAATCAAACAGGTTAGATTTGGATCCCGTCTCTGCAACTTATTAGGCTTGGGAGCTTGAGAAATGAGGGAAATTTATAAAATGAGGGAAATAATAGTACCCACACTTAGGATTTCTGTCAAAATTAAATACGATTATGAGAGTATTTGGTGTGGTATTAAAAGCCCGAAGCACTCTCAAAATGTTAACGCTGATCTTTTTGTTACTGTCTTTTGCCACATTCTCATGGCTGAGTCTAAACATACTAGTGAGGGACGCTGAATGTTTGCAGAGCCCCTTATGATTTGTGTATTGGTAGGGGAAGAGAATGCTCATTCAAATTAGAGGTATTTCTGGGATTTCAGAAGAAAGTGATGTTGCCTTTATTTGGGTTCTATACTCTGCTTTGACACTGTTTAGATGGTGTCCTTATGCAAGAAACCTGAGACTCACTTTCTTCTGTTAGTTGGGAATCAGTGAACAACTTACTGGTTGTTCTGAAGATGGATGGAGATCATTGGAATGGAAGCTATTTGCAAAAATAGCGCTATAGAAATGCTATTTCCTTTAATCCGCACCCACACCACTGGGGCTTTATAATAAAGTCTGTGGAACGAATTTCCAGAGATGATGTAATTACACAAAAATATAACAGTACATCGACAACCAAACAAATTGCTGTTAACCAGAGGAAAGAATGCACGTCTTCTGTGGGATGGGTAGGATCAGGAAGGTAGATCCCACTTCTGGATAGATTGTTGATAAATACACACCTTCACAGAGAGTAAGTCTAAATGAAATTCCAGCACATAAAGGGCAGATCAGTGTGCAACAAGCTGTTTACGTAAACTGAGCTTAATGGGAGGCAGGCTGGAGGGAAAGTTTCAGAGGGGAGTCACTTTACTGGCTCTGGCTTCTTGCCCAAAGTACTGTTTCCTTGGGAGCAGCTGGTAACTGAGCCAGAGTGGACCTGCTGCTTCTAGCTCTTCCTCTCCCTCAGGGAGATAACGTTTCACTTGGAGTGACAGGCTGTTGAAGACCTAGAATTAATCAAGCCAAACGTGTCGATTGGGGGCTGGGGAGACAGGGGTAGGACAGATAAGTCTCTATGATGTCTCCCGTCCCTTTCAGTTCAGAGTTTAGGATTCTGAGATGGTGGGCCCAGTTGCTGGTACCTTATTTAATCTTTTCTATTCTTAGCCAAGGTAATTGTGTAAATGGTAAAATAGAAATGAGTTGAACTCCTGGGGAAAGCCACAGGTAGCTGCCCAAAAGAATTTTAAACATTGTGAACAAAAACTCCTAATTAGTGGAGGGAGTCGGGGGGGCAGTGAACAGAGTTCTTGCTGTCTTTCAACTCAGTTAAGGTCTAGCAAGTGTTGAATTTCCACTGAACATTTGAAGCCTATTTTACTGTTCTGCCTATTCTTCATTTATTTAAAAGTCTTTTAAAATTCACCCCGATTTCATTGTGACTAAAGAGTTACTGTTCTGAACTTGTACGAGACCCCAGTGAGTTTCCATTTTTAATTGGGAATGTCGGGAACTGAGGGAGCAGCTGCAAATTTATTCAGGTCCTTAACTGTGGTGTGAAAAAGCTAAGGCTTTATTAGGATCTAACCATCCATATTCGTATGTTTATAATATGTGAATTGATAAACATACAGAACTAAGTTCCTGTCACTAAGAATGTAAACATGAAAACTCAAACAACCAGGCTTACCTAAGACACATGGTCAATGAGAATTTGTTATTATGACCATGAGGGACCATGAGATTTTGGATTGCCTTTCAAATCACCGAAAGGATATTACATCATGTTAAACATCTTTGAGGGTCACACATCCTAGTGTTTGAGAATTGATTTTCTGTACTACATGTATAACATGTACAACATGGCTACTTTTTATTAACCAGAATTAAATAAGCCACAGCTTTTAAATGGTCTTAAATGGTTTGTTCTTGCAGAACTTTGTTGGCTGATCGTAATGTTGGACTGTTCCCCTCTCATAGAATTGGTAATATAAAAATGTTTAATATCCTGATTTCCTCCCAAAGTTTTTTATACAGTTTTATTATCAAACTACTACCTCCTTATTTTAGAAAACATGAAAATAGAAAACATGAAATAGAAAACATGAAAATAGAAAACATGAAAATATAAGGAACACAGAAGCTACCATTTTTCCAGTAATAAGAAATACCTCCAAATATGTTGGTGCATTTCTTTATATAACCATACGCATTTACATGCATACATACATATGTACATAAGCATATGTGAGAATAAACACACACATTCGATCCAAGTTTCTAGTGTCTAGCAGTCATTTCTTTGGTTCAAGGAAAGATCATCTGCTTCCACTATCTGATTTTCTGGTTTTACGGAAGCATATTTATTCATGTACAGTTTGAAATAAGCAGTGTGGAATTTTTCCCTTCACAGAAAGAATTATTTGAAATAAAAACAATAGAGATCAAAAACGAAACACTACGCTGAACCACAGTAAAACTCTTATGTCATCACCCATACTTATCCCTGACTTCACATTTCAAGATGCAGTATCTCTGACCCTGTTGAATTTATGGGGACTGGAGACAGATGAGGTATTAACATAGGAGAAAGGAAGTGAGAAAAGCATGGCATAAATCCAGATGATTTGCAAATCAGTTCCCATGTACCTGTGGAGTGGTTGCATTTCCTTTGATGGCAGTCTCTCTGGGGTGTTTGAACATCTAACTCCTATTTTCTTGACCCTGAAATTCAGACCTTATGTCTCAGGCAAGGCTGTATTAGTTATTCTGAGTTATGACAGGTAGGTTAGCAATAGTTTTAGCTCCCTGAGGTGTTCTAACCTTCCATCTCCTTATGTTTTCATGAGTATTTCAATTAAAAAAAAGCGCCTTTCGTTCGTTGTAATTATAATCTAAACGTGCCCTACCCTGAATTAATTTCAACTGCCTCACTCATCTGTAATATTGTGACTGAAATAATAGAGAACAATACTATTGAGGTAGTAATAAATTTAAACATGTTAATATTAATAAAAAATGATGAAGGTGAAAGGAATGACATGATTTGCCTTCAACTTTGGAAATTAAATTCAATTTTCATTCATTTTATGAATATTATTATGAATATGGGCTCTTTTAAGTAAATAAAACTGCATTTAAAATTATATAGATGGAGCCTGCAAACTGTGTGGTTTTGGACAGATTACTTAGCATCTCTGGGCCTCAGTTCCTCATTGATAGATGAGGAAGTGGAGGCTGCTGATGCCTATTTTAGAGAGATGTCGTGTTCATTCATTGATATAATAAAATGTGAAGTACATTTAACAATGTCTGATACAGAGTAAAAATTGAATAAAGATTAGCTACTAATATTATTACCCATTCAGATTAGCTTCTAATATTTGTTTCACATTTATTATTCACTTAACCTTATTCTGTTAATGTTTCTATATTGTAATGTAATCAGCATGTATGCAATTTTTAATAATTCATTCATACATTTATTATGCCCTACTTATTTCCAAAATAACTGTAAGATATTTTACATTCTATGATACAGATAAAATGAAACCATAAGTTATATGAGTGAAATAAAGCAACCAAGTTATTAAAGGAATGAAAGAATAATTATATCAGAACGTAGATTTGGACAGCTATTATATTGGAGCCCTGAATTTTGTTCTGAACTGCCCATAAAAAGGCAAAAACGAGAAGAGCGAATTATGGAGCTTTTACTATCTTATAAAGGGAAACATGTTGGTTCTCTAAGCATAGTTTTTTCTCTTGTACTGCTGTCTAAATGGAATGTATTGCATTGGCCTTTATGTAAGGGATGTTGAAAAACCTAATGGATGGTGTCTTTGTTAGCAGTTTTACTACAGAAAAAGATCACGAATGGCCTTAAAGTCATGTTCTTTTCTTTGATTTTTATAAGCTGGAAATAAGGATTTTAATTAGATATGTAGAATTTTGTTATGATGTCAGAGTGATATTTGCTTGGGAATTTATTTACTCACTTTGTTTTTCATGTGCTAAGCATCCATTATGGATGTTTGTGAACACATTATTTTTTTCTTTTATCCTTTGATTATTTGATTATTTGTGTCCATTCTTCTCTGATATAGATTATAATGGCTAAGAATTGGAATTTGTAAGAACTCTGGTTGAGTAGCATTAGATTACTTGGTAGAGAGTCTGAACTGGTTCATATTTATGTCTGATTTTCCTTCAAGTTGTCTTTCCTTTCCTGATATTTGCCAGGCAAGATTATTGTTAGTTTTTACTCATAGATATATCTGGGTGGAATAGAGACAGAGGGTAAATTTTCTTGCGTTAATTTGAAAAGAGAAGGAGAAGATATATTTGAAAATGTGTGTACTTGAGCATTTTTTTAAAAATAAATTTATTTATTTTGGCTGCTTTGGGTTTTTTTTTTTAACATTTTTATTGGAGTATAATTGCTTTACAATGGTGTGTTAGTTTCTGCTTTATAACAAAGTGAATCAGCTCTACATATACATATATCCCCATATCTCCTCTCTCTTGCCTCTCCCTCCCACCCTCCCTGTCCCACCCTTCTAGCTGGTCACAAAGCACTGAGCTGATCTCCCTATGCTATGTGACTGCTTCCCACTAGCTATCTGTTTTACATTTGGCAGTGTATATATGTCTATATATACACTACAACTCTCTCACTTTGTCCCAGCTTACCCTTCCCCCTTCCCGTGTCCTCAAGTCCATTCTCTAGTAGGTCTGTGTCATTATTCCTGTCTTGCTCCTAGGTTCTTCATGACCTTTTTTTTTTTTTTAATTCCCTATATATGTGTTAGCATATGGTATTTGTCTTTCTCTTTCTGACTTACTTCGCTCTGTATGACAGACTCTAGGTCCATCCACCTCACTACAAATAACTCAATTTCGTTTCTTTTTATGGCTGAGTAATATTCCATTGTATATATATGTGCCAAATCTTTATCCATTCATCTGTCGATGGACACTTAGGTTGCTTCCAAGTCCTGGCTATTGTAAATAGAGCTGCAGTGAACATTGTGGTACATGACTCTTTTTGAATTATGGTTTTCTCAGGGTGTATGCCCAGTAGTGGGATTGCTGGGTCGTATGGTAGTTCTAATTGTAGTTTTTTAAGGAACCTCCATACTGTTCTCCATAGTGGCTGTATCAATTTACATTCCCAGCAACAGTGTATGAGGGTTCCCTTTTCTCCACACCCGCTCCAGCATTTATTGTTTGTAGGTTTTTTGATGATGGCCATTCTGACTGGTGTGAGATGATCACATCGTAGTTTTGATTTGCATTTCTCTAATGATTAATGATGTTGAGCATTCTTTCAGGTGTTTGTTGGCAGTCTGTATATCTTCTTTGGAGAAATGTCTATTTAGGTCTTCTGACAATTTTTGGATTGGGTTGTTTGTTTTTTTGATATTGAGCTGCATGAGCTGCTTGTAAATTTTTCTACAGATTCAATGCAATCCCTATCAAACTGCCACTGGCATTTTTCACAGAACTAGAACAAAAAGTTTCACAATTTGTATGGAAACACAAAAGACCCCAAATAGCCAAAGCAATCTTGAGAAAGAAAAATGGAGCTGGAGGAATCAGACTATACTACAAAGCTACAGTAATCAAGACAGTGTGGTACTGGCACAAAAACAGAAATATAGGTCAATGGAGCAGGATAGAAAGCCCAGAGATAAGCCCACGCACATATGGTCACCTTCTCTTTCATAAAGGAGGCAAGAACATACAATGGAGAAAAGACAGCCTCTTCCATAAGTGGTGCTGGGAAAACTGGACAGCTACATGTAAAAGAATGAAATTAGAACACTCCTTAACACCATACGCAAAAATAAACTCAAATTGGATTAAAGACCTAAATGTAAGGCCAGACACTATCAAACTCTTAGAGGAAAACATAGGCAGAACACTCTATGACATAAATCACAGCATGATCCTTTTTGACCCACCTCCTAGAGAAATGGAAATAAAAATAAACAAATGGGACCTAATGAAACTTAAAAGCTTTTGCACAGCAAAGGAAACCATAAACAAGAGGATAAGACAACCCTCAGAATGGGAGAAAATATTTACTTGAGCATTTTTAGGTCATTGGTTTATGTGCTGGTAATGAAACAAAATTAACTGAAATATGATTGTTTAAAAGCTCCTTACAAATCTGGAGGAAAGGAAGGTAAGAAAAACATGATAAGAGGCAATAAAGGGAATGCAAAAATGAGTTCGGTTCAATATTTTTTTTTCCCATGTATAAAGATATTGCCTAGGAAAAAACAACCAAGAAAAGTACCTGGACATGTTTCTTGCAAGATTCCTACAGCCCAAGATGTGGAATTCTTTCAAATGTGCTAAATGCTCTTTAAAAATATTGTTTATAGAATTTATTTTACAAATTTGTTCCCCTGGTGTACAAAATGTGCCCTAAGTTATCTCCGAAAACTTAAATACATCTAATTTTTTATGGTCCATAGTTGAACTTGTGAGATTTTTGTTTTTTAAGTGTGACTGCAAAGTAAGGGGATGGATTTTCCTCCTGAGACTGTAAACTGGCTCTGTAGACAATTTCAAAAGGATACTTTTTCAAAAGATTCTATCTGTATCATCAGAATCAGAGAACAGTTTTTTAAGGTCATTTCATTAAAGGCTAACAATCATTTTCATGTATTAAAAGAAAAAGATATTGCCTAATATAGAGTGAACTTTGTGACCTGGGGGCATGTAGTCACAATCACCACAAAGTAGAGGAAAAGGGTTGTTGGCAAGGATATTGAATAGGGTGGCTCCCTTTCATGATCACAGGGGGTGCCCTTGTTCAAAAGGAGGTGCTCAAGGCCTGAGGGTATGTTGGAGAAAATAAGGACAGAACAATCCTGTGTGAGCAGAGGGCAGAGTAGGTCTGGCAGGGTCCATTTGCAGGTTTGGGACACTCACTAAGTACAGGACAACAAAAATTATAGCCAAGAAAGTCACTTGGGTATATACTTTGTTATCTTCATAGGCCTTCATGTCTATTCATTAATTTTAACCTCGTAAGAACCCTCCTCAATCCCTTTATACCAGTTTTGCAGATGAAAAAAAAAAAAAAGAGCATGGATAGATGATAAATTATTGAGAATTAGATAGATTAAAAAACCCTGAAGATAGCAGTAGAATCCAGATTTTCTGAATCCCTATTGCATTTCCATCTTCCTCTCTGCATTTTAACATTGGGTGTACACGTGTACATACATGATTGTGTGTCTGTGTATGTGTGTGTAAGACATGATCTGGCAAGGGATTTGTTAGCAAAGGTAGAACTGTGTGCTGTCACTGATAAGGATTCTGTGTATGAGGACAAATGATAAATTAAGATCACTTTGTCTGTCAGAAGCATTCTTTGACCCTCATGATAATCAAATTTGATGTACTTTGGCATTCTGATATACTTTGTAATTGAATGAGTAGAATGCTGACATTTTTTTCAATTTACTCGTTTTCGATGTCCCCAAAACATGAAGTAAAATAGGATCTCCTCTGTGTGGGCTTTCAGAGCATAAGCCCGCTTGATGGCGGGAGGATGGGCCATATGGACTTCCGAGGTCCCTTTCATTTTACAGAATTCATTATTGTCTCATCTCCTATTGCTCCAAATGTCCTTTCATCATAAAGCTCATAGGCAAAGCACTAAACAGGCACATCCTTTATACAACATCCCCTGGATTCTTTACAGCAGCAGGACTGCAGGTCCTTGAATCTGACATCCACAGCGTTTCTGCGACATTTTCTCGTTGTCAGTTACGACCTCACATGAAATCCGGGCTTCTTGTTTTACTGGGATTTTGAACATCTCTTCTGCCATCTGAGCAGTTCCCAGAGAGCCTTTGTCTCAACCAGAGATAATATGCCTTTAAACAGTGTGAAACATAGCAAAGTAATTACTTTTGTTTTAATGTCCGTATCTTGGCATAGAAAACATTGAAAAATAAGATTGGGTGGGAAACTATAGCCACTTCATGTCACAGTTTCAGCAAAACTAGACTGTTTGCATTTGTCACTTTTACTGAAAGAGTGGCTTTATAATGTGTGTGTGGGATTTGCTTTCGGCCTCATGGTAGGAGCCAACTCTATGGAGTGAAGTCCCTTGTTCTGAGCTTATTGGCTGGCCTTCCTGTAACCCTAGGCTCCAATAAGAAAACAACAAAGACAGGTTTTATGTTCTGTGTTAGAGATGATTTAGATTATTCAAAGGAATTTTTATACAGACACTAGTCATAGGAAACATATTCAGATCAATGAAAACATAAAGATGGCTTATTGGTTTCCTGTCACAAGATGCACTACAGGGAAGAGTGTCAGCACATGAAAAAACCCAGGGCAGTACTATTAGCAATATGCTTTTATAGTTAGTGATTTCCCTAGTTTTCTCTGAAAAGTTGAAAAATTCATATTGGACAGATTCAGATTTGTAATGCTTTCAGTCATAGTACTTGAAAATAAAATCTTAGACAATTGGAATCATAAATCATAATTCTCTGTTGCTCAGTACTTTAGTGATAGTTAATAGTTGCAATATTTGTGAATGCTAACCTTTATTTTCTAGTTCTTACATGCCAGACATGGTTCTACATATACTGATTCATCACCCTGTGTGGTCGTAGTATTATCATCCCCATGTATTATCATTTCCATTTTAACCCATAAGGATCCTGAAGCATGGAGATGGTGAGCAGCTTACTTATTAGACCAAACAGATGAGGAAGAGGGCTGGGATTCAAACTCAGACATTCTGAGTTGGGAGTCTCTGCTCCCTGAGACAGTACAACATGTACCCTGAAACACTTTCTGAATCACTGAAGAAAATTACAGTCAAGGTAATTTTATTGTTAATAATGTAACACAGTCTATATTTTTGAATGACGATCTTTGTTGACTGTTTAAATACATATATACAATGGACTATTACTCAGCCATAAAAAGGAACCAAATTGGGTCATTTGTAGAGATGTGGATGAATCTAGAGACTGTCATACAGAGTGAAGTAAGTCAGAAAAACAAATATCATATATTAACGCATATATGTGGAACCCAGAAAAATGGTACAGATGAACAGGTTTGCAAGGCAGAAATAGACACAGATGTAGAGAACACACGTATGGACACCAAGGGGGGAAAGTGGTGGGGGGGTGTTGGTGGGATGAATTGGGAGATTGGGAGTGACATATATACACTAATATGTATAAAATAGATAACTAATAAGAACCTGCTGTATAAAAAATAAATCAAATAAAATTCAAAAAAAAAAAAGAAACCTGTTAGCCATCATATTTATTAACAAGAAATGCCTGTTTATCTGTCATATTGGATCAAAGTTGACTTCAGGTGTCTCAAATATCTTCAAAATAGGGCTGATGGACACATTTCTGTTATAGGAAGGTTGTTAGTCTTGTTCTATAAGAGCTACATTGTAAAGTTCTATGTACTCTTTCTGTTATCAACATCAAAAATATTCTGCCAGTCAAATGTGTTTCCTTTCACTTGAGGTGCTGTAAACTGAATGTTTGTGTTTCCCCCCAAATTATACATTGAAACCTAACCCCCAAGGCGATGGTATTTGGAGGTGAGGCTTTTGGGAGGTAATTAGGTCATGAGGGTAGATCCCTCATGGATAGGATTAATGAAGGCGGCTCCAGAGAGTTCCTTGCCCCTTCTGACATGGCTAGAAGATGGCTCTCTATGAACAAGGAAGTGGGCAGAAGAATTAGTACTAATGTGTTGATTGCAATATGCTTCTATTTCCATGTATCATTTAAGAATGTAATTTTAAAGTGAACTGACTATATAGAATTTGGAATTTCCAAGTTGAAAACAAGTCTTGTCTAAACTTTAATATTTTTTCTATTATTGCCCTTTGTTAAATGGTGGAATCTGGGTAAAATAAGATAGTGAGGCTCAGTTCTATTAAACAGTTTGAGAACCTGGATTCAGAGAGGGAAGGAAGAAGAGAGGGAGGAAAAGACTAGGAGAGACAGCCACAAGTAATGTGTAGAAACGCTATACCTGAGTCTAGTTTAACATGAGAAAGAATTACTTTGTTGGGGTTCAGGAGTTGAATGCACTTGGGTCCTCGGAGGATGCAAATTGGGAAAGGTGAGCCTATGACTTGGGGCTATGACTCCTAAGAGAGAGACTGATCATGTTTTTAAATGCCTGTTGCATAAAGGACAGCCCATTATCCTAATTGATTCCTTTTTCTAACAAACTTATTTATTGAGTTGTGTTTGTGTGTGTAGAAGAAAGAATACATTTATTGGCTTTATAATAATGATCACTGGAAACTGGTATTTGTGTTCAAGATACTCATTCTATGGGCAATTTTTTTTTTTTTTTCCCCTGGGGGAAGCTTCTATTCCACAAAGTGGTTATGCACTGATTATTTGAGAATAAACAATGCTGATTTTATCCTTCCTTTGTCTTTTGAGCTCTGATGGTGTATTTTTCACTTCTCTGTCTGACCCAGTCACATTCTTTGGCATTTTAATGGTGACATTTACAACAGAGAGAGGTCAGTGATAAAGCCGAGGATTTGGGGCAGGGGAGGTTGGATGCTAGAGCTGATAAGGAAAGTTTCTGGGTATATTATGACAAGAAAACCACCCAGGGCGTGGTGAAGGAGGGATAGACAGAAAAGACGAACAGAAAATAAAAATTAACTCAACTAAAAATGTTTCATTTGTGAGCATATCAGTTAACTGTGGCCTCATGTCACTATGACATGAGCCTCCCATATATGACTGGGCTGTGGATATTCACTGTAAAACTATAGTAAGATCAGAGATAGAACCCCAGCTTTCTCTCTCTGCCCTAGAAGAAGTTTGGGTGAACAGAGAGTAAATTTCATCATTATATCAGCCAATTAGATCAACTCATTTTCCTTTTTGCTCTTTGCCACTAATAAATGAGTTGAATGAAACAGACAAACATTATTTTGTTTCCTATAAAACTTTGAATTAGCTACAGGTGGGTGTGTGCTGATGACATGGTAAGAGATGGTTTTCCAGTTCTCTTGAGCAATCGCATTCTGCAAACAGCTTCTGTGCCACCAGAATACAGGGCACATTGTTCTATTTCCCAGTAATTGGCAGAGAACAATTAAAATTCAAAGAAAAGCTCAGTGGTAGAGGAAGGACATTGTGTCTCACAGACTGATGGCCCATAGCTCTCCCATTCTTCCCTGCACGATGGGGCAGTGGCCGTGCCCCCTGCTCTACCTATGCGGCGAGAGGGTGAGCAGGGGGTGGTGAGTGACTTGTTCTTCCAGTACATGGCTCTTCAGAATCCTAATAAGAATAGGTATTCGGCATGTCCTAGTGATGGCTCAAGAGTCGTGATCTCAATCTTTACCTACCTTAGGAGTAGACTCCACTATTTATTGCCTTTTATAGATAAAAGAAAGAGATGCTAAATAATTTGCTCAAGTAAGAGAAGAAATTAGTGTTGGGATTGAGTTTGACAACCCAGAACCCACTCTGGTCCGTGCATAGCCCCTGCCCTGTGGTTGCTGCTTGGCTATTGATTAATGAATGTGCAAAGGAGTAGCGTTCTCTGCATTTAGCTCGGCCATTTCACTCCCTGCCCCAGGCTGTCATGTTAATCTTTCAGCAAGGCTCTAAATGTAACATTTGCCTGGTTACCCGGGACTCCCAGTTAAAATCTCCCCTTCTGCGCTCAGTTCCAGCCAGACTTTCCTTCTTTCTGCCATGGAACATGCCCAGCTGTCTTCTGTCACACAGGTAACTTACATGTGCTGATCTCTGCCTGCAATCCTGCCCTCTTCACCTGGTGCATTTCTTCGCCACCTTCCGATCTCAGCTGAAACTTCCTTGTGAGATTCGCCTACAAAACCCCCTAATTGCATGCTCTCACAGTACCATACAACTTTTCTTTTACAAAAGTTATTACAATTAGAATTCTGCATTGTCTCAGGCTGGTTTTGTTCATCACTGGGTCCCCAAGATTTATCGCAGTGAAAATATTGAAGTGAAAAATACTTAAGATGCTGTTCTCTTTCTACTTGCATCTTACCTGTTGTGAAGGTTTCTACTTCCTGTTTCCCCTTTCCGCGCCACAGCCCTTATCTGTCTCCAACCATTTGTTGTGGAGGCATTTCAAAATAAATATCACCCAAATCAGAGGTCTTCAACACTTGATGAATATCAAAGTCACCTAGGGAGCTCTTAAAAAAAATTTGATAGCTGTGCCCACTCCTGGTCAGTTACATCGGAATGTCAAATAGGTATGTGCATTTCCTAAATGTAGACAAGTTAAGTGCAGCAGGAGGTGAACTTGTGTGATTGAAGGGACTCTTGCAAACTCCCAGCAGTTATGAGAAGAAACCAAAATCTTTATGAGACACGAGGGTTTTTGCTTACTTGTGTTTTTAATGAAACCCTTTTGACTTTTGAATCATTTGATTTGCCTCTTCTTTTGCCCTAGGACGATTTTTGCAAGCATTTCCAGTGAACTTGGCAGGAAGACTTTGTATTGTTGTCGATATGTATGTTTCAAATAATATATATATAACTCTTCAAAGTTGCAAACCAACCTTCTTTTCCAGTTGGAGTCACTTTTTCAGTTGACTAAATAAGTTTTTCTGATTCAAGAAAAAAAAATACACAAATGCTAAAAAAAAAATTTTCATATTTGGTTCTCCCTGCAGTTCATATTCGACTATCTATTTAACCTTGGCCTGTCTGATTTCATTTACTGGTGGCAAAATATGACTTGTAATTTTTTTTTTTTTAGAAATAAAGATTTTAAGTACTTCAAGTAATGTCAGATGGTCTTCTAAAAGCTGTTCTTATTTCAATATAATAAATCATAAATGTATAAAGTGGATTTCCCTGGAAGTATGCATTTTAAAACTTAAGGGAGGGGTGCATGTTTGGAGAGACTAATGCATTAGAACTCTACTAGTGGAAATCACAATTAAAGATTTTAAATAGAATTTGGCTTGAGACAGGGTTTCTTAAGCATTTGAGTGAATGATTGAGTGGCTTTTAAGTGAGGGAAAAGCCATGGGTTTTGCCTGTAGACTTTTAATTTACCCATGAAAAATGTATTCCCAAGTGAGCTATGTCACTGCCTCATGATTTTGCCCCACCTAGAAGGTAGTTGATTCCTGCTTTGTCCGGTCCTTGAAGTAATAGTGAGCCACATGGCTTTCAGTAAAAAAGCTGAGATCAGAGAGAGGAGAGTTCCTTTGTTTGCTGTGAGTTTTCTATAGAGTTCAATGGGGAAAAAAAGCATTTTCTGCAACTATTGATTTCAAGCCTTTTCCTATCACTAATGTTCCAAAAAGGGCCTATTCTGCCAGGATATAATCCATAAAGTTTGATGAAAAAAATTCCCATTGTAGAATAGAAGTTGACAAGTAGCAGAAAAAGAATTCATGGGGGGCTTCCCTGGTGGCGCAGTGGTTGAGAGTCCGCCTGCCGATGCAGGGGATACGGGTTCGTGCCCGGGTCCTGGAGGATCCCACATGCCGCGGAGCGGCTGGGCCCGTGAGCCATGGCCGCTGAGCCTGCGCGTCCGGAGCCTGTGCTCCGCAACGGGAGAGGCCACAGCAGTGGGAGGCCCGCGTGCCACAAAAAAAAAAAAAAAAAAAAAAAAAAATTCATGGGGACAAGTGAAAAGGAGACAAACATTCATGGGAGACTCGGAACACATATGGGATTTCTGTAATACTGTTGTTCTGAAAAGCTGAAAAGCGCTTCTCTGACTTCGGAGGCTGGAATTCAATTTATGTCTTTGCATTATCTTTTAAGGAGGTGATATATAAAGACATATATATATACATATATTTATGTATATATATGTGTGTGTATATATGTATATATTTATTTATATACATTTATATCTGCCACATACCTGGTGCTCAGTAAATCTTACTTGAATCTGAAGATGCAGAAATCTAAGGTGACCATACATCCTGCCTTGCCCTGGATGGATTTCAGTTTATATCTGTTATCATGGGTAATTATTCATAGTACCCATCTCAAAAACATCTTGGTAAGCTGATAATATATATGGTCGCTTTCCTTAGAAGCAATGTGTCCAACCTCTTGGGCTTGGTTAACTGAGGTGCAATCGATTAGACAAATCTTGAAATTTGAAAATGATCTTTGATTTGGCCTGAAATGTCATCCTCATGTCTGAGGTTGTCCTTAGATTCCCAATGGCTGAGAAAGTGATAAATGAGTCTCTCTGTAACCAGCAGGCCTCCTCAGAGGTGGGTGAGGACCCGAGATATTTAACGGCTCCATTAATGACCTGGAAGAGCTTGATAAGCAGCTTGCTAATGAAACCTGCGGATGACACTAAATTGTGTAGGTGTTGGAAGTAACAGCTGAAGCATGAATAAAAAAGGCTCCAAGCCCAGGCAGGGGCTAGAACACAAATGTCCATTTAGGCTAACTTTGTAAAGCAGTTCTGCATCTCTGGGATTCTCAGTTCCTTCTGTAAATATTAAATTAGTGATGCCTCTGAAAATGCTTGGAGCAAATGTGCAACTCAGTATGAATCGGTTAAATAAGAGCAGCATCGTAACACCCAAAGTCATTCTTTCTTCTACTATATCAAGCGTCCATCAGTGTCCAGTAAATACATTGATGGGTGTCAGGGGATCCATGACCCCCTTGAGATAGTTTACTCAGTATTTGGTGTGTGCCTGTGATCGCTGTGAGTGCATGGCTCTGGGTTTTTCTGGGGAGAGTGTCTATAGCTTTCATCACGCATTCAATGGTGTTGACAGTGAGAAGCACATTAAGAATCTCTGTACTGGTCTGTGAGTTTCCTTTAAGTTTTTTGTTTTTGTTTTTGTTTTTTTTCCCCACTGCTCTGCCCACACACTGAACTTTCTGTACCTTCAGCATGCCAGAATGGCTCTCTCAGCTCAGGGCCTGGGCAGTTGCTGTTACTTTGCCATCCCCCATATATTTTCACAGCTATTAAAATTTCAGCTCTTTGGAAAGGTCGAAACTATTAACCCCAGCTTCAGGCACTCCCTATCACTATGCCTTCTTTTGTTATCCTCATAAGACAAGAGTAGCTAAAGTATGACATTTTCTTGTTTATTATTTCTATTCACTTGTGTGCTGCCATCCAGTAAACTAACTGCCAGATCCTTGAGAACAGTGTCCTTGACTTTCTTTCTCACTGATCCATAATAGGTCCTCAATGGTTATTTGTGGCAGGGAGGGAGGGATGGAGGGAGGGAGGAAGGAAGGAAGGAAGGAAGGAAGGAAGGAAGGAAGTTTTATATCACATAGAATCTGGCACATAGTATATATTAAGTAGTTGAATGAATGAAGAACTGAAAGGATGTATGAATGAATAAGCACGTCTTCCTGAGATTGTTGTAAGGATGTGGAGGGAAGGATGAGGCCTGAGCAGTGGAAAAATTCACCCTGCTCTTCTTTGGCACAATAGAGACTTTTTTACGCTTCAGCCTGCAAAACCTTTTACATTATCTAGTCCTTAAGTAGTTCTGGATGGTGCTTTTGGTTCTGAAAGGAAACTACCCAGTCATATTTCCTGTGTTGTAAGAATGGACTGATCTATTTCTTGGATACACATAGGAGCTTTGGTTCAACTGCTGACAAGATGAAGTCCTGGCATATTGAATTCTATCCAGAATTCAGTTTTGAGGAGAGGTCCAAAGCGTTTTGCATCTACTTTCATTCAGTGGGACTGGAATTTTCCAGGAATAAAGGCTAAATGGGGTGGCATTTTTATCACTGGGGCTTCTGCTCTACAATCAAAATACATCCTTCAGAATCAGAAAGCAATGTCATAAATTCTCCTCCTTATAGGAATTAACCTCTTCTGATTGTGGAAAAGGATTTTTTTTTCCCTTTCGGCTGAAGCCTACCTATCGTCCTGTTCTTAATTTGATTGATTCATGTCTCACATCTGATTTTCCCTGTCAGGTGTTTAAAAGTGACCATTTTCACTGAAAGCCTGTCAGCCCTGGATACTAAGTTGCAGAATAAAAGAAAATATCTGACCTTTATATGTAAGCATCAGCTATTAAGTCATATCTAGCAACATCTATGATTCAGAAAGATTAACTAACAAATGTATTTGTTTTGGCTAAATCTCTCCCTTAGGCTAGTTTTTCAAATTTAAGAATTTTGGTTGATGGGACTTCTTCCCACAGGAGCTAGTGGGTTCGGTTCCTTGAAACTCTTGGGAGAAGATGGTGTATTTGTGGAACAACAAACCCAATTTCATACACTAATATCCTTTATTAAATGGGCTTGAAGCCAGAATTTGAAACTGAGGCATATTGCATTTGTTTACTGTTAATTCTCTCTTCATACAAGCCATTAGCCAGAGCTAGCATTCTAACAGCATCATGTATATGCCAAAAATACTGGAAAAATTTTTCCCCCTAAAAATCCAGATTCATTTCTAGACTCTTGTAATTTTTCCTGCATAATTAACAGTAATGTTTGACACTGTCATCCTCTTGACAGACTCTAACATGGAACATCTGGTGTTATTTAGCCAAGAGCCTGGTTCTATTCTCCCAGTACAAAAGGGTTCTGATTAATTAATCATTGCCCAACCTGAATAATACATTAAAGATAAACTTCAATGCTTAGGAAAAAACAAAGGGGAAAGTTTTCTTATGTTATAGAAGATGGAGTTTCCTATGAATAAAAATGTAAAAATGAGTAAGTTTTAGCACTTACCCCAGGTCCTTAGCTGGAAGTGAAAGAGACAGAGTGTCTTCTTAAATGGCCATGGTTTGGGGTTCAACCAGCAGAGCTTACCACCTGCCCTGGGGTGTTTATCTCCTGCTCCCGTCTAGGCAGCCCCTCTTGACTTGAATGCCTTTGTCTCACACCTAATGCATTCTGCTGTCTGTGTGCCAAGAAGGACTCAAGGAGAGGACAGTTCACGGAGAGCCTAGGTGGTGAATTCTGCCTGGACTTTATCTGTTTCATTCTCTATTTTGTACCTAGTGCCCATCGGAGCCGCTGACACCAGTAGACACTCAGGAGGTGTTTGTTCAGTTTATAAATGGGAATCCTTTTGCCGTGCCAACTAGGTTCCCAAGTTATCATTGCTCTCTTCTTACCAAAGGCTAGAAGTTGGTGTAGTTTATTTTTCCATCTGTTTTTCTCTGTGTGAATGTCGCTGTGTGACTCAGAGACTTTATATCCAGAAACTTATAAAATGCCTAAAGTGTGTGATCTTCATGGCGTTAAATAAGATAATAACCTGTTTATGATTTTTGCTGCTTTTTCTCTCTTTTTGAGAGTCCTTTACAAGCGTTTTTCAAACACAAAATCTCTGTTACTGTCTTGAAACATGGCCCTGCTTTGTGGCTTTGTCAAAATACCTCCTCCGTAAAAGCCATCCTTTGGTTTGCTAGTTGTGTGCCCTCCGTGGCCTTTCATTTAGGCCTAATACAGATTATTTTCTATTCCATCCCCGAAGTTATCTCACCTACAATCTGAATGGGTATGAAAAGTTGCACATAAATGCATTTAGCTGTAAGACATTAGTTGAGGTAGCTCAACTCTAAAGGTCAAGGGATTGTTTTCCATCTTCACATGCCCCATAATGTATTTATTTATAAGTAGTTATCAGTTCAAACATATTTACTTTGCAAATACTATATCCAAGGCAAGGTCCTAGGCACTGGAGATAACAGCAGTGAATAAAAGGGCAGGTTCCTGCTTTCATGGAGTTTACATCCTAATTGGAAGAGGAATTCACACATTAACGTAGGGGATGCTATTCTAAGTGGTGTTGAGTGCTATGAAGAAAAGTAAGGCAGAGTAAGTAGAAAGATAGTGAGGTGCTATTCTAAGCTTATTTGCGTTCTTTCCAGGGAGCTTACTGGGCATTACTGAGCACCGATTATACGCAATGCTTTGTGCTAAAAGCCCATTCCCTGTAATGTACTTTCAGTCTAATGATGGAGATAGGAAATGCATAAAAATAGCTAAAACATAATGTTGAAAATAATGCAGCCAGGAAGAGAGGTACATAATAGTGTCAAGGAGCTTGAAAAACCGAAAGGGCCCACCTGAGTAGCAATAACTGTAAAGGCTTCTCAGAAGAGGGGTGTGGGAGATGGGCCCAGGTGAGGAGGGGGCTGCGTTCACAGGAACAACCTGAGCAAGGACATGACATTAGGAAGATACTGGCAATGCGCTGAAGTAACACGTGGTCCATTTTGGCTAGAGGGCAGGGAGAGGGTCGGATACTATTGCGAGAGCAGTGTAATTTCCCCTGTCGCCAAATTTTGAAGGGCTTTCAAATGCCAACGTGAGAAATTTGAATATAAGAGCCACTTCAAAAACCATGTATTGGGCTTCCCTGGTGGCGCAGTGGTTGAGAGTCCGCCTGCTGATGCAGGGGACACGGGTTCGTGCCCTGGTCTGGGAAGATCCCACATGCCGCGGACCGGCTGGGCCTGGGAGCCATGGCCACTGAGCCTGCGCGTCCGGAGCCTGCGCTCCACAATGGGAGAGGCCACAGCAGTGAGAGGCCCGCGTACCACAAAAAAACCAAACAAACAAACAATAAAAAACATGTATTTACATGTTTCCTGATTATCAGAGTAATTCATTTTCATCATGTAAAACGTAGGCAATTCCTCATAATAAAATTTCAGGCAGAAAGGTGAGTTAAACAGAGCTATGGTAACAAAATAATAACCCATCAGTGGTGTAGAGACAACTTCTGAGTGGAAGGAGTTGCAGAATAATCATGTAAGTTTATTGACGTCACCAACAGTAGTTTTGTATTTAACTACTTGTTCTGCTGACATCTGGGTTCAGTCTAAAATAAAATTGAATGCCAGATGGGCCTTTTCCAGAAACCTTATGAAACTCAAATACATAGCCACCGTCATGGGTAAGGGACCGTTTGAGAGACATTAAGTTTTCTTTGCTTACTGCTTTTTTTTTTTTTTTTTTTTTGCCGTACGCGGGCCTCTCACTGTTGTGGCCTCTCTCGCTGCGGGCACAGGCTCTGGACGCGCAGGCCCAGCGGCCATGGCTCACGGGCTTAGTCGCTCCGCGGCACGTGGGATCCTCCCGGACCGGGGCACGAACCCGCGTCCCCCACATCGGCAGGCGGACTCTCAACCACTGCGCCACCAGGGAAGCCCAGCTTACTGCTCTTGCTTGCACCCTTTATGCTCAACAGTTGTCCAGAGTGTTGTGCCTCAAAGGATACTGATCCTAATTAAAGATGGAATTCTCTGGAAGGATTTGTAAATCCCAGCAATTAAATACATGGATGTAGAAAGCCAAAGGATCTCTTCCCTGGAATCCAATCAAAGTCCTTTCTCTTTTTCAGATTCTTTGCTAGAATAATAACTGGCTTCTTTCACACACTCTGATATGCAAGAGACGGATGTCAGGGCCCAATGTAAAGAGTTTTTAATCCGTTTGCATTTTCTCACCCTCTCTTTCTTGGCTGCATATTGACTTTTATGAGCTCTAGTCACTTTGCCTTTGGGGCCTCATTCTCTATAAAAATGTATTACAATTATATTTCATGACTGCATTGGTATAAAAACAAATATTGACATATAATGTTATTTACTTAAACATTGTCTTTGAGCTAAAATTTATATTTTTTTCTTTTGATTTTAAAATAAATGAAAACATTGCTCTGGTCCCCTAAAACTGGTGTGAGCCTTAGAACTCTGCATGATGTCCCCTAAAGGGGACATTGGTCCTTCTTCCTAACTGTGGAGAACTGATAATAAGCTGAATTAAGAACCAGTATGCATGGCAGGGCCCAAAGTTGCCCACGCCCCATAAGACTCTGCAGATACAGACTTTAGGGCAGATACTGGATACTTTGAAAATACCTCCCACTTGTGCACTAGGAACATGGGGAAAGGTCAGATTCATTTTACTGACCCTTTCTTTCCCATCAGCAGTGGCAGCTGCAATCTTTTATTTGCAGTGAATTTAGGAAAAATAGGGGCCTCAGTACTTACATGAGAACCACCAGAGTCAGTTAGCAAGGTCCCTTTGAATGAATTTCAGTTTTCTAGGCCCCATTGAATGGAATCAGATATTTTGGATCAGAATCTCAACTGTTTGAGGCATATAAATCTCATGCACGCTCAAGCTCCTAGCCACTGTTCTACTAAACATCTATGTGGGTTTCTCCCCTCCACTAGTTCTCCATTGCGGAATAAAGCCTGGCTCTTTAACCTGGCATTGACTGTCCTTCACAGTATGTTCCAACACCTCTCAGAGCCCGGTATCTCCTTCTCCAGCCCTGCTGAAGTACCAGAAGTTACTCAAGTGTACAGTCTTCTCTTTGGGCCCCAAATCCACTTCTTTCACAGGCTCTCAGTTTCATATTCATTCCTAAGGACTCATAGTAAATGCCATCCCCTCTCCAAAGCTCCTGTGGATCCTTCAGTATTTTTAAAATTGACCCCTCCTTTCTTTGTGCCCTACCCACATAGCTGATATACCACCTGGGGCACATTATTGCATTTCTTTAGTTGTGACTGTCAACTTGAAAGAAAAACACGCGATGTGAGAGCTGTGAGTTTCAGTTTTATCTGGGGACGTACTGAGGACTACAGCGCAGGAGACAGCCTCTCAGGTACTGAGAGGTTCCTCTGAGGAACTGTGTCAAAAGAGGTAGAGGGAGGGCTTCCCTGGTGGCGCAGTGGTTGAGAGTCTGCCTGCCGATGCAGGGGGCGCGGGTTCGTGCCCCGGTCCGGGAAGATCCCACGTGCCGCGGAGTGGCTGGGCCCCTGAGCCATGGCCGCTGAGCCTGCGCGTCCGGAGCCTGTGCTCCGCAGCGGGAGAGGCCACAGCGGTGAGAGGCCCGTGTACCGCAAAAAACAAAAAAAAAGAGGTAGAGGGAGAAGCAGGTATATATATATATGATTTTGGCAAAGGGGTACGTGCAAATCAGGCATACAGCTCAGTAGAAGGTTGCTGCTAGTCACGAGGAACGGATACCTAATTGAATGGTTTTAGTGCTTTTCTAAGTCTGGGAAGATGCAAGAATTCGGGTTCGTAAAAATTTCTCCTTAAAATATCTGACTGTCTGAAGGCCTTTTGTGCCAGTTTTCCCAGAGCACGGACTTCCTTATTCTCAGTCTTCACCCTGAATTCTTTTCAGGGTATGTTGTAGGTCAGCAATTGCAGTGACTAATGATTGAATTCTTGTAGAACTGGGTGGCAAGTGGCATTCCTTACTTGGCATGACTTTTCCCCTACAAGTTAGAATGCTCATTTCTTAAAAGCAGGGCTAATTTCTCATCCGTTTGTTCATTTTACAAATTACAATGCTTGTTTCTTACAGGCAGAGTACTTTTCTTACTTAACTATATTTCCCTTTTGTGTATATGTGTATGTATATTTGCTTGTTTATATATTTATTAATTCTTAAGGCTAAACACAGGCAGGGGAGAACGTGAACCTTTCAAATGGCAAAAATGAGTGTCTTTCAATATAAAATCCTCGGGATGAATAAAAACTTGTGACAGAAAAGACCTATGAAACTACCCATTACTAATACTAAGTCTTCCTCCCTGAGGACATGAATAAAGGCTTATTCCTTCTCCTTAGATATTTTCTAGCTCTTTGCCTGGATTAGATTTTAATGACCGAGGATCCGGATGTCTCAAGAGTTCCCTGGAAGTATTTTGTGGCTATCAAATTGACTTGTAGAATTTTTTTTTTTTCTCCTGGGGAAGATTTCTATGCTTAATTGAATTCTCTATTTGAAGGGTGACAGAACCTGAAGAGGAATTTAGTAGATGCCTGGGATCTTTGGAATAATATAATTTGGAACATCTAGCTCAAGTACTTGAACAAATAAATTTTATCTTGGAATAGCCTCAGAATCTCCAACATGGAGTTCATGCCCATCAGAGCAGCACCAGTGTTAGTGGTCAATCATCACTTCCCCACTGACAAAGTGGAAGTTGGAGCTAAAGTGGGGACTTCCTATATACAACATGAGAGCTGCAACCCTATTTTCTCGTGCCAAGGGCAGATATTGCTGTTCTTTCGAAACACATTCACACTGTGCTAGGATGGCCTCGGAAAAACATTCACTAAAACAAATTTGCGTTAGCATAAGAGAGAAAACTTATCTGCCAGCCTGGTTCTAGATGATCTCTATGGCTCTTTATAACTCTAGATGATACTTTATTTGCTTAAGTTTGCTGTACTTTGGGGTTGATATCATGGTAAGTTTTGAAGCCTGTCATCTCTTCACTTGAGATGCTCCATTTTAAGGTTAATGAATCTTTATTATGGACTCAGATTTGATACTGGAACAAGGATTTAAATTTTTAAAAGCTTTACATTTTCCCAAAGTGCCCTAAGAGCTGTTCTTTTCTTCTTTGAAAACCTAAAGTAGATAGGAAACATATTATTCCCATTTGTGGTGAAGAAGTCGAGGTGGTAAATGTTTAATTGGTTTGTCTAGGGGAACACAGATATATCCTCTGAAATTCCTGTTTGAAACGCAGTGAGTGTCCCAGCCGAGCTGGCTCAGTCTTCGGAGGGCTGTGATCTCACTTTTCACTGCATAGTTGGATTTACATGCCAGCCTTTTACGTAAAATTCTATTTGAATATAGGGCTAAAAATATTTTTAAAAAACACTGGTGGAGAGGAAGGAGAAATGAGTTGGAAGTTTGAGTGTATTTCATTTGCAAATAAAAAACACAAATGGGACTCAAACTGACTCCACAACAGAGGGCAATGACGGCTCCTGGAACTATAATGTCAAGGGATAGCCCTACCTTCAAGCCCCCTCAGATCCCAGGGCTTTGGCCATCAGAGACCTCCCTTCCCAGCTTTCATCTCCACACTTCTCTAAATGCATTTCATTCTTGGCCAGAATCTTTCAGAAGGTGTCAGAGATAACCAGCAGTTGTGAAATGCTTAACAGCAGAAGGAGAGAGCCTCTTTCCCAATGGCATTAACCAGAGTCCTGGGTCTGCCTCTCATTGCTTTCAGTAGGGCCATGTGCTTTCCTGGATGAATAACCACGTAGGAATATATGAGTAAAACATATTGTATTTTCATGGGTCCCCCCCCCCCAAATACAAATTATATCATATTACACATCTGTTCTGAACTTGCATTTTTCCTCCCACCTAACAGCACAACTTAGAGATCTTTTTGTGGGTATCGATATATGTAGATCAGTCTTTTCAGCTGTTGCATGACATTACAATGAACAAATATAATATTGATTATTTAACAATTTTACCAATAATGAGCATTTAAATAATTTGAGTTATCTTTGTTTACAGCAAATTTGACATTATATTAACAGCATTTTACATACCCCTTGGGCTGCATATGAGATTATTTCTCTAGCATAGACACCAGGAGGTAGATCTGCTGGGTTAAAAGCTATAAGCTTTGCTGATGAGTGCCAGTTGACTTCCAAAAAGTTTCACCAGCCTCTTGAGTTTTTCAGGTTGTTGCTGCTGCTGCTGCTGCTAGCAACTCCTTACTGAATATTCACTCTTGGCCAGGTACTGTGCTAAGTGTTTTCTCTTACTACAGCCCTAATAGGGTTACCCTGTGAGATACCTGCTAATATCATCATTAATTATCGTTTTACAGAAGAGTGTGTCAAGGCTTAGAGAATTCTAGTCACTGGTCTAAATTTAGAAAGGTGTTTGTCTTGTTTTGATAAACTAAAGATGAACTTTATATTCTAAAGTTAGAGGGTATATTACTTGGACTGTCCCATGTGCTCAGGGAGGAAATTTATCCCTGAGCCCTGGGCCAAATACATTAAGGAGAAAATCCACAAACGTTCCATCCCTGTGTCCAGTGTATGTGATTTGGATTCCATACAGTATTTCTGCAGTTATTATCTGGCATTATTCAATGTGGAGTGAAACAAAGTCAATAAAACAAAATTGCTGCTGACTTTCTTACTGATCTGAGCATTAGCCACCCAGAGAAAATTAACATGGCAAGGAGAAAACTGGAAAAAAAACCCCAAAAAGCAAAAAAACCCAAAACGGACCATTAGATAAAGCAACACACACATTGCATAGAGTAGGGCACGTTTCTCCGTGGAGTCATTGGCTGTTGTGTAACATGGTTCATGTGGTGATGACAGTGGCTTAGAATCCTTGCAAGTTGTGTTATCACTGTGGCTGGCTTCCTGGACTCTGGTGGTATTAAGAAGCCTTACTTTACTTAATCCTGTGAGGAAATGTGTTTATTTAACCTTCAGTTGTGGTGGTCAGATGTTTAGCTCTATTTAAAGTAGATTGCACCGGTGGAAGATTCTGTCTGGTCTCTTTAAAAAATAGATCAGCTGCTGCGCTCTTAGAAGGTGGTTAATTGGTAGCTGCTGAGTGGAAAAGGCACCCCATGCCTCCCAGCTGAACCCAGAGGAGAGCCTGAGAGGGAAAAAGGCCGCTTCCAATGACTGGAAAGAATGGACTGAGCTCAGTTATTCTGAGAACCAGGAAATAATCAGACCAGATAAATGTAAGATACTTTGGCTCATTCTAGAGAATGTTAAATATCCTCGGCACATTTCAATTTTAGACGTTTCTATAGAACAAACGAGAAAGCAGCGTTATATAGGGCCAGAATTTGCAGTCAGTTTATAAAGAGGTTTGATATACGTTTTATTCCACACTTTTTTGGATTATATCCATGCATATTGCTTAGCTTAATCGTGTTTGATAGTTTATTTATGTTTTGCTCTTGTAAACGAGTCCTCTTTATTTTGCCATAAACTCTTGCGGCAATTTCTTTACCATATTTGAACATTCTGGACCTAAAGTCTATCACGTTTTGACTTTGGTATGTTTTTCCTGCTGTGTTCAAAAGACGAACCAATCACCGCTGACCTGTTGGCAGGATTAGAAGGTAGAGTATAGAATATTGAATATTAAAGATGTTAACTGATTCAGCCAACGGGAGGCCAACTCCCCTCCTGTAGAGGGTGACTATTTAGAGTATATTAGTATCCATGTCATGCAAGTTTCTGTCCCATTTCTGATGGAAGTATTAACGTTTACAGCCTTTGTTGCACTTGGAATGTGTACCATGCGCTGGGCCATCTTAAATGTGTGTTATTTCATTTAATTCATGCCACCCTACCGGGAGGGTCTACATTCACCCTCATCCCCATTTTACCAGTTACAAGCAAATAGGATTTAATCTGCTTACGTAGAGCCATAGTTATCAAGCAGCTGATTCAGAGCTATACCTCCTGCCTGTCTGATTTCAAGCTTCATTATACTACCTTGCTGAGTGCTTGCTTTCCCGTCCCTGTCGTTTTCTTTCCCCCCAACACACATGTCCTACAACTTTAGGAGAAGTTTCTTTTGCTTTTTTTCCTGCTTTATTTTTCCATTGAGAAAAGCTTACAAAGTCTCAATTTAGTATCTTTAACAAATCTTTTTTCCCTCTACAGCTTTGTTTGGCGACCCCTGGCCATACGTAAGTGGAGAAATGAACAAAGAAAGTGTCCTTCAAACAAAGCACATAGAAAGTTCCTTCTTTTAAAATTTTGTTTGGGATTTGTTTTCTCCTATTAGCCTCTCTAGCTGAAGCAGCTGAGACTAATGATCCTTTTCCAGTGTTTACCTCAAAGTGATGTCAAAAGAATTGGATGAGTCGTTTTGCAGGAATAGCAATGTAATATTCAATATTTTGAGGACTGCACCAAGTCTCCCCATGATTTTTGCCTGGAAATGATTTTATCTGAGAAAAACACTGGGTTTCCCTACTCCCACAGCTCATTTATAAAATATGCCAATAGTTATTCAAGCTTCTTTGGATCCAGAAGCCAGATAGAAATGCAAACAGATGATGGTTGTTTAATTCTTACCGAGCTGCCACCAGGGCTGGCTGCCTGTAGACCTCTCCCCTCTCTCTAGGAGCTTGGATACAGTGTATGCCCCGAAGTTAGTTCTGTGACTTGTGTCTCCATGGGAACATATTTCCATCACTGAATCTATTGGAAGGCCAGGTTCATTTCTTTAGTTCTAATTGAAAACGTAAATGAACAGATAGAATACTAGCAAAAATAGAACCTTCTTTAGAAATGGAACCCTGGCAATAAGGGAGGATGATGAGACTACTACTTAAATATTTTAGAACTTGAGATTTTTTTCACCAAGAGATTTCCTCCACCATAATGAGAGTTGGGTGGTCTGAGTCTAGATATCTTACCAGGGGATATTCAGGAGATGCAGAAAAGGAGGAAGCATTACCTAAGGAGGTCCCTAAAGTCTTAGAGCTAAAGCTCTAATTCTAACCAATTCTTACATCTGTAGTTCTCACTGTGTTGAAATCACCACTGTGAACATTTCCTGTGGAACCAGCTCAGAGAGAAACAATGACTGTCTGGGCCAAGCTACCTAAATAGCTTGATGAGGTCACCTACAGCCTTGCGGGACCAGAGAATTTAAGTTCACTTATGTAATATCTGTAACTCCCTCCTCAACATATTGTGTGTGTGTGTGTGTGTGTGTGTGTGCGCGCATGCCTGTATGTGTGAATGTGAAGTATACTTCAATGAGGCAATGGTTCCTCATTTCTACCTCTTAAATACTCCCTGTAATTGGTATCTAGAATGAAAGGACTTAAAATTTAGCTTTTTTTTTTTTAACTAAAGTATCAAACACTTTCTCCTTCATACTGGCTAAACTAAACAAAAAAGATTGGCATCCAGGGCAGGCTATTAATGTCACTCTATCCCTAGCAGATATAACATCATGGCACAGTACAAACATGGAGGCTTAGGAATCACACCGTCTGGGTTCTAAGCCTGATTCTGCCATTTACAATAAATATGACTCTGAGATGGAAAATGGGATAGTAATTATAATGTCGATTTCATAGGAAGTTTGTGAGGATTAAGTGAAGCCATCCAGGTGTAACACTTAGAGTGTCAGAATTTTAGAACTGTTAGCCCTTTAACTATTAGTTAATTCTAAAACACATTGGAGGTTTAATGATCTTCAGATGTGAAATAACTTTTAACTGAGAAGAGATTTACCATTGACAGGCAAAAACAATTTAGAGAAAAAGCCCAAATTACAGGTGACATTTGCAATCAATCAATGAACCCTGAGCCTCATCTCTGGAAACCCTCATTGGCAGTGGAGCTCCAGACGATTAAATACTACATGTAACATCCTGATTAACTGTTAATCTGCAACTAATGATAAGTATGGTTTTCACTCCATTCTTCTACCAAAGCATGGTTCTGCTGGTATGGGGTTGGCTGAAGGGTGGGACACTAGGTCACGGCATTAAGTTGAAGAGTTGGAGATTTTTTTTTTTAACTCATTGGGAAGAGACATTCTTAGCGGGAAGCAAAGCACCTGATACACTGTGCTCCCCCCCCCCATAAAAGTAATCTTGCATAACGTTATTTGTGAAGATTTTTTTCTGGAAGAAGTCACTGAAGCAAGATGCTCTAAGACACCTTACAGTAACACTAGAGCAAAATCTACATCTCCACATCTACAAAGATGTAGGGAGCCTGGAGATGAGCTGCAGCGGTGTCTTCCATCCCGTGTGGAGATTGGTAATCAACATCCAAAGCTCTTTTTTTCAATATTACAAATGTCCAATTGTAACTGTACGTATATTTGTGTTCTTCGTTATACAGAAGAGCTAAATCATTCAGCTTTTGGCTGATACTCCTTTTAACGTGATGAGTATTACGTTGGTTATCTCAAAGGGTCAGGTTAGCATTTTTGTGTATTTCATTAATTAAAAACAGGTAAATGGATAACTCACCATATATTTATTAAAAAGAAAAGCAAATAAAACATGGTGTTTATAGGGAAACATTGTGAAAGGATTTCTGGTAGAAAAAAGGATAGGAGTCAATGTGCTAGTAACCCATCCCCATCAGAGAGACAGGTATTTCTTCCCTTCTTAAGGTTCTAGATGAAAACTGAGAGAGGCTCAGTTTTCTCTGTTGGAATTGTTAGTGTTGTTTGAAGTTGAAGTATGAAGGAAGGACAACGAACAAGCTCGCGAATGCCTTTCACCCACACTTCTTCAAGGAGCCTCTGGCCTCCTCCCTTTTGGCTCTTTTCTGATACTGGGAGCATGGCCAACCGTATTGACTCCACATCCTGCAGCTCCCTCCCACCCCCCCTCACCGTTTCTGTTTATGAGATCTTCTTTACTACACAATCTAATTAAGACTTAATCAGGGTGCTTCCAGATGTTACAAATAAGTAATTTTCCTGTTGGATTGGTCTGCCTGTCTCTGTCCTTCCCAAGCTGTCCTGTGGAAATCTCTTTCCAAATGTGTTTATGATGCTGATTAGTTTCCCCAAACAACTACCAACGAACTAGGGGATTAACTGGCTTATAATTGTATCTCACATCCCCCAAAGCATCAGGAGTGATGAATGGACCACATGCAGCTGCCTTCCCTAACTCTGTATTTCATTATCCGGGTGGGGGGGGGGGGGCACCAGCTCCAGGCTCCCTCACTCCACATGACGGAAAAGTTTTCCTGGAAGCAGAAAACCCACTTGTACTGTAAACAACAGAACTTGGAAAATAAGGGAATGGGGGCAAGGGTTTTAAGAAAAGCAGCAAAAACTCAATAAACTTCAAGGAAGTTAAACAACCAGCTAAACTCTAGAAGCTTTCTTTGTACTGTTAATGGGAGTATTTAATCTTTCTCATCTGTAATTTTTTTTTTTTCTGTATGTAAAATGGATTCCCTACCTTATTGAATTGTTAGGTGATCCTTTACTGATTAAAGTAAGAGCTTAGCGTAGTTCTTGGCACATAGAACTTAGTGTTTACTGTTAGATGTCAGTGCCTTTATACAAGGTCTTCATCATCACCTGTTGGCTGTAGAGACCACACTTTGCACAGCCTGTGCTATGCTCCAGTTGGGAGTCAAACCGTTGCCATTTTGTAGCTGTGAGACTAAGGCCCAATAGGAAATAAGAATCAGGAAGGGTATAGTGCATGATATCGGTTCTTGGAATTGAGCCTCCCTTTCAAAAGGAAGATGAGTTTGTTCTACTGGCAGGTTGTGGGGTGGACAGGTGTGGTAGTGACTGGCAAAAAATCCTTCCAGTGGTCAAGTTTTGCTTCTAGATTGCTGGCTGCAGCAGTGAGTTTGAGGTTGCGATGCCGTCGGAAGTGTGCTGAGTGAGGAGAGGATGGGAGGGAGCTTAAGTGTGTTATTCCAGCCTCGTCTGATCGCCTCTGTCAGTGAACAGCTTCATGTGACATCAGCTCCATTGTCCTTTTTCTTTGACATTAGACACTGTGAGGATGCACCCAATTCACAAGACCCCTGTCTTCTGGAGACATCTCTGCATATCTGGGGCAGTGAGGGGAGGTTCCCAGTAGGCTTGTTTATAGTGACTTACTTCAAACTTACAGCTGATTGGAATAAATTAGATTTCCCACCCCAGGGATGGAATTCAGACTGAGGGAAAGTAATCGTTTCTATAACTGCTGGAAACCCTGGTTGTTTTGAGGAGGACATGTTCCACCCAGCATTTGGATTCAGAAGCAGGAGAGGGGGGAAAAAAATGCAGATAAGCAGCGAGAAATCAAGAAAAGATACGGGTCAGGAGTACTCTTGGGATCTTCATGGTTTTCATACCTGATTTCAGCCGAAGGCTCTCAATCCATGCCAGGCCCCTTGTGCATGGAGTAACTTTCCCTTTATTTTCTCTTTCTTGCTTAATCTAGTTCCAGCTGGGGTCTGTTAATTGTTGCAACCACAAGAGTCCTTACTGTCAGACGTATATCTGTGTGTCTTGTGTATATTTATGTATCTGCAGTGGAGCTCTGGGGAACAGATCCGCAGAGAGCAGTGAGGCTGTGCTCTTGGGTCTGTCGAAAGGTCACAGATGCTGCTGCCGAGTCCGATGTGCTCTCCTTTCTGCCGTTGGCACCACCAGATTGTGCATATGTCTGAGATTCTGAACATGATAGAATAACATATGGGGAACAGCAACATAGCAGAGTTGGTCCAGATTTCTGACATTGGAACACAGAAACACAGGGTCCTCGTGCAGAAATGTTGGGAAAGGGAACCAAGGGGAAGCAGAGAGGTACCAAGTTTAGTGTGGAACACAAATATGCTTTCAAGTGTCAGAGGGAAGCCCAGAGAGGATGGCCTGTGAGCAGTTAAAAATAATGGCCAGAAAGCCAGGACTCAGTGAAGACCGGGTATCATTCACATTTTGAGGCTGTTAATGCAAAGTTCTTCTTTCCTACCAACGTCATGGAAACCTTTCCCCAAAGTCAGTCATTTTCCAAAAGAATGGAACTAAAGTCTTTCAGGGCAGTTTGCCAAATGATGTTACTCTGTGTCTCCAAGCCCTAGACATTGATTCCTTAAATGACTGTGGACATGATCAACAGTTGCTTTCAGATCGCTAATTTGATGAGTATTATGGGCCCTGGCTAGAAAAAAAAAAACACATTAGAAATGGCAAACAAATCTGGCAGGGGTTGGAAAGGATCACTGCAAAGTTACTTTTTAATGGAACCCAATGAGGTAACTTAGCCATAAATGAAAGAAGAAACTATTGACATGCCTAATAGTTCTCATGATCTCCAATTATTTCAAGAGTTAGGGAGAGAAGAGGTTGTTGTATCAATATTTTCACATAGAGGTAGGAAACGTCTGACTTTTGGTGTGATTTCAACTTTCTAGACGTCTGCCTCAGGCTAGATGATAACGCCTTCCAGGTGAGCTAAGCTAGCCCATTCAGACACTTGCCAGTTTCTGGGAAAAGAACAGTTTGAGAACTGTGAGCCCTAGTTTTCCCTCCCGTTGTTTCTCTAAGGGCAGCAATGAGAGTGCCAAGGTTCTGAGATTCAGGTGAATTGCGCACATGTTCTTAGAAGACTCAGGACCCCCTGTGTATCCATGCCGTGTCACTTCTCACTCCTTGATGTCTCTCCTGTTTTTTTCTTTTGTGTGTGTGTGTTCCAATAAAGCTTTATTTATAAAAACAGGCAGCAGCCAGATTTGGTCTACAGGCCATAGTTTGCCAACTTATGAGTTAGAGTATACATTGTCTAGTTAAAGAAAAAAACAGGTCCATAGGCAAACAAAAAAATGAACCATCTAGTTGGGACAGAGCTGTTAAAAAATGAAAAGAAGATAGATAAGAGAGGAAAAGTAAATAGGGAAATTACCGTTGGATCCTGATCAGTATATATGTTCAAATGTAAGAAAGGCTTACATTTCAATGAGCATACAGCCACCTATAACAACATCCAAACCTAAAGAAGGATACGAGACCACTCTTATCCTAACATAGCCCTATTATAAAAAAAAGTTGCCCACATCCAAAACAGAAGAACCAAGAAGCCTGAATTTCTGTGTCAGAGGGATTATCTAAGGTTGCAATCTCCCACTATAGGAGTCATCGACAATCTAGTGTGGTGGGGAAAACGTGGCGTAGGAGTGAAAAGCCCTTTGTGTGTTTGTGGTTTTATGTCTTATCCCCTTAGTTCTTTTTAAAATTTATTTATTCATTTAATTTATTTATTTTTGGCTGCGTTGGGTGTTCCTTGCTGTGCGGGCTTTCTCTGGTTGCATAGAGCAGGGGCTACTCTTTGTTGTGGTGCACCGGCTTTCTGTTGCGGTGGCTTCTCGTTGCAGAGCATGGGCTCTAGGCATGGGGGCTTCAGTAGTTGTGGCTCGTGAGCTCTAGAGCGCAGGCTCAGTTGTTGTGGTGCACGGGCTTAGTTGCTCCACGGCATGTGGGATCTTCCCAGACCAGGGCTCGAGCCTGTGTTGCCTGCATTGGCAGGTGGATTCTTAACCACTGAGCTGCCAGGGAAGCCCTAGTCCCTTCGTTCTTTACCAGCTGATCTTTCTACTCTCTTGTATCATCTTTCCCCCCATTCATTTCCCTTTCCTGATATTTTTGAAATCTTTTCAGTTTTAAACTCAGTATAATTCAAAAATGAGTTTTGCTCTTAAAAAAGATTATTGTATTCATTGAGCAAAGGCTTGTTCCTGTTCAAAATCAAGTGAGTTTGGCTATGAATAAGCTTTTACTGCAGCCTTTCACTCCCTCCAAACAAACCAACAAAAACCCACTAGTGAAATTTGCTCTTTCACTTCTGTAAAATCAGATTTAAATGTGTCTTATTAATATATGTCTACACCTGTTATATTTGTGATTTTCCTTTGCAGAGCAGAGCTGTGAGTGTGGAAAACTTAGATGTGTAAAGTAGGGCATAGATAACTTTTGAATTGTACAAATTTTGGATTTAGATGTGGTTCAATTACTTAGTAGCAGCTGTATGACCTCAAGCAAGATATTTAACCCCGTTTTCTTATCTGTCACTTAGGGATCAATATGATGCCTACCTCATGGTGTAGATAGGATGAAGTGCGACGTGATATTGGTAGAGTACTTAGCCCAGGTCTTTAAGCAGTCTCAATAAATGATTGCCGTTATTATTAGTGTCAGTATTAGAGTTGTCTGAAATCACCTGGTACTAAGTATTGAATGTGGGAACTGGCACTGGACCAACAAAAGAGATGTTCTTATTACTAAAAGAAGTAGCATAGAGTAAACCACTTTTGATGTCTTTAATTTTTCAGGTGGAAAATGGTTAAAATAATTTCAGAATCGGTGAGTTCTCATGTGACATGACAATCTTCTCTGGACCTGCATAGCCCTCCAAAGCTCATCTTTGGCACCTCTACTTTCCTCTAGCCTCACTCCAAATGCACCTTCTATCTATCAGCTCTTTTTTGCCCATGATGTTACTTTCTGCCTCAGAGATGTTCTCTCTTCCTTGAAGGCAGTTGACGTTTTTACACAGTTTCTGATACAAGAATAAAGAGCCTACCTGCCAACCTAGAACTTGGATAAGAGTGGGATAAAGATAAAATGAATTTGTGTGTATGCGTATACATACAATTGTGTGTGCTTATATTTGATTAATGTCTATTCCACATCCTTAATTGTAGTGTCTATGAAATCAGGGACCGAATTTCTGTACTTCCTCCCATATCTGGAATATACCTAGCTCTGGCCTGAACAAAATAATAGTTCAGCGCATATTCATGTGTTTACTGAATGCTCTGTTGAGAATTTAGGCAGTGTACTTACAGTGGAGGGGCTCTCCTTCCAACCTTGGGGTTGTGTTGGGAAAGAGCAAGCTAACATTTACTGCGTATTGACTACATACTGTGGTTTGCAGGAATTGCAGGAAGAGGGACATGAAGACTGATTTTTGCAGTAGAATGTTTGAATAAGTAGCTTATGGTCAGGAGGCTGTGAGTAAGTAGATTTAGTGGGACTTTTTCTGACTACTGTGTTTCCAAACCAGTGAACCCATGCTCTTGACTAGTGGAAGGGAATATTAACCAGAATACAAATGCTTTATAGTACTCACCCAGTATTACAGAAAGATGCCAGTTTGCCAGTGAATGACCCAAACATCCTCTTATGAAAACTAACGTGAACTCAGCTTTGCCTTAGGGAATTGGCTTTTTTTTTGAGGTTTAGCTATTGATTGAAATCCTGTAGGAGAGCATCTAGCGTAGTGTCTGTACAACCTGTGGGCTTCATATATATTAATCTTCGCATAAGAGCCAAGACTTCTTGATTTGTTATCTAGGAACTATGTGTGTTCATTTCCTAGAATCACAGATCATTGAGCCAGAAAGACTTTAGAGATTATGTCGTCCAACTGATTCATTTAAATGATGAGCCAAGAGAAGCCATGAGAGGTTAAGTGACTTGACACAGGTCACACAGCTGCTTCTTTGATTTAGAAGCAAACATTTTTAATCTGTTATGCCCTTGCAGTGAAAAGAAGGAGAGAGAGAAAATGAGAGCTGCTTGGAGATGAGAACCTTGGGGGTATACATAACTAGAGTTCACAATCCTGTTTGCCATAGTTGATGGGTTGGTTGGTTGTTTTCTATAATGGTGCTTAGTTGAGTTGTAAAGGGTTTCCTGAGGATTTAGTTAACACAGCCAACCACTCACACAAATGGGGTATTGCTAGTCTCTCTCAAGTAAATCAATGAACAGTGTTACCTTCCACTGAATGAGCACCTGCTAAGTCCCAGGCAATATGTTAGAACCTTTACCCTCAGTATTTCAGTTGCATGTGGTCTCGAACAGTTTTACAGATAAGAAAACCGAGACTCCAAGGAAATGAACACGTTGTCAAAATTACAGAAATAGGAAGCGGTGCAGATGGGAGTCTAACACAGATCTGTCTGAATAGGAACCATTTTCTGTTCCCTGTCTGCTAATTCGCATGAAGAAAGGATGGGGAATTCAACGTTTAAGGGTAGTCAGGTGAGAAATTTCCGACGTAAAGTTATCCCTCTGTATCTGTGGATATGGATCCCATGGATATGGAGAGCTCACCGTGAGGGACTTGAGCATCCGAGGATTTTGTTACCCTCAGGATGCCCTGGAACCAGTCCCCTGCAGGTACCAAGGCGTAACTGAATGTTAGCCTAAACCCTGAAAGTTCTTTTGAACTAGGTGAGTAGTTTACCAGGTGAAAATACAGTGACCCTCGCTCTACCTGGCAGGAGTCAGTGGCTTTAGAAAGCACCTCCCTCCCCGTCAATAACCCGTGAATTAGTTCAACTTAGGAGGGATAAAATTTTAAAAAGAAACAAATTCAACCCCAATGTCTTGTTTTCTTTGGAAAAGTAACCCTTATTGCAGTCACCAAAACTCATTTATTTATTCTTTTGTTCACTTACCAAACATAGTTTGAGAACTTCTTTTGTATTAGACACCAGGTGGAGAACTGAGGATTCAAATGAATAGGTCTCTGTTCTTGCCATCAAAGTGTTCACATTCTCACTGGGGCGTGACAGGTGGGCCAACAAATAATTGTGATGCAGTGAGCTGGATACCTTGACAGAGATCCTTTTGCCACCGAGCCAGCAGGTTGTGTCTGGGTCTCAGATAATTCTGTATACGAGGAGCTGCCAGCGGAGTTGAGGATGGGTACCTTTCCCTGCGGCAGCGGGCGATTGAAACTTCTGTGGTACCCTTCCTGATCCTGCTAATAAATCAGGCTGGACCCACCTTGTGGCTTTCCGTGGGTGTCCTTGAGGACAGGTGTCATACAGCTGCTCAGGGATGAGTGTAACGGTTTATGACTTCAGCATCTGAAGTCCTATATCACACAGCAAGTTCCCTGGAGACGGTGATCATACAGAACGAATATTGCCTAGCTGGTGACAATGTCACTCGCCTGCCACGCCGAGTTACACAGGTTGCCTGATCCCTGCAGCTAAAAAACTCCTGGCTGATTAATCCTGATGCCATGTAAATAGAGTCGGTGTCAAGGAGATCGTAAATGAGAAAACGGGTGCTCGGATGGGGACACTAGTGAGGAACAGAGAGCCACCACCACCCCTCCCATCCCTCAGGCAACCCCCGACAACATCATTCTCCAGGTGAGAGGAGACGCATCACTGAGCGCAGCCAGCTCCTGGAAGGCTTCCAAGTCTTCCTCCCCCAACCCCACCCCCAGCCCTACTTTATACAGTTAATATTTTACACATCCTGTAACCAGGCTTTCTCTTGCTTGCCATGCCTCCAGGGAGGAGTAATGGGACCACCCCTGTATACGAAAGCCTGATCGTCAAGCACCTTAATTACTAACCAGATACATTGGGGCCTGAGTTATTCATACTGTTAAAGGACTCATTAGAGAGTTCCTCTACCAGATGTAGAATAGAGAGCTAGTGGGAAGCCTCTGCATAGCACAGGGAGATCAGCTCTGTGCTTTGTGACCACCTAGAGGGGTGGGATCGGGAGGGTGGGAGGGAGGGAGACGCAAGAGGGAAGAGATATGGGGATATATGTATATGTATAGCTGATTCACTTTGTTATAAAGCAGAAACTAACACACCCTTGTAAAGCAATTATACGCCGATAAAGATGTTAAAAAAAAAAAAAGATGCTCTCACATTTGACTTACAGAAATTTAATTGCTCATATAAGCTAGGTTTCAGGTCTGCTGACACTTTAATTGGTTTATACCCGGGACATGCATGTCCACCCACATCAATTATCTTGTGTTTGGTAACTTAACTGCCAGTGTGAAGGGTCATGAGGAGGTGTCACATCACACTGGGCACTGTCTCCAGCTGTCATGCTTGTGCTTGTCTTTTCTCTTTTTCCTGGTCCTTCCCTTCCCTCCCCTCCCCTCCCCTCCCTTTCCCTTCCCTTCCCTTCCCCCTTCCAAATAAATCCATCGCTCTGTTCACCTGAAGAAATTCATGTTGGCAAAGAAATTCAGACGAATAACATTTTTCTCCATCTCGTTAAACTTTTCAGGAACATTCCAGTGTGTAAGTGAAGATAAACTCACTGCAAAGTCTGTAGAGATTTGGAGACATGTATCCCTTACCACAAGCGATGCTTGAGATTTCCTTCCAACGTGAGAGGTCACACTCCTGTGGATGGTGGATTTTTAGGTTGGCTCCCATGGGGTCCTGGATGGGAGAGAGGAGAGCTTTTATGTTGTACGAGAGAGGCTGATAGCACTCTCAAGGCTGACATTCAGTTGACCTACTTCAACCATTCCAGGGCTTATCTCTTCGTGCCAGGATTATTTCCGCAATCCCTTCACTGGTCCTCCCACTTCTAGGCTCTTGCTGTTGCTTACTGCTGTGGTCAGATGCACCTTCCCGAGGGGCAGTTTTTATCCCATCGAAGATTTTCCTGGCTTCCTGCTACCTGGAATTAAGTTCCATCTCCTCGTTCTGACACCTAGGGTCCTCCAGAAATTAACCTGCCCCTGACTGAATTTATCTTCCTGAAATGTGTCATGGTTTTCAGATTCCCCTTGGAGTACCCTTGAGACACAGAAATGAACCATTTTGTTATACTCTATAATCGGTTTTGTTTGGGGGTCTAGTTTCCAGTGTATCTGATTTTCTTTACCTTCTCTACATGCAAATATACTAAGCATTTTAAAACGTAATACTATCACACGTCTCTCTCTCACCTTAACCCCCCACATAGCTTCTGATAGTTTATTTTATCTTTACGCATCCACTGTAACTTCAGTAACCTAATTCAATAGAGGGGCATTATCCTTGAAAGCTCCCGAAGGTTACAAGTCTCCCAAGTCTTAGCCACATATCTGGGGTCTGCTTGAGCCTCAAGAACTATTCATATCCATGCTGACATTTTGGGGGTTTGATCCCTTCTTTTTAGACAGACTTTGCCATGATGGTAATTCTAAATCTCTGCGTTTTAACTAGAATTTTCAAGTAGTGTGTTATACATTTAGTTTTCTTTATAGCCTAACTATTCACAGAGGCGTCTTTTTGGGTTTTTTTTGTTTTTTTTTTTAAGTTTTAACATTTCCAGTCTCTTTTTCTCCCTTGGCAAGCCATTTGTAGCAACGCACCTCTCGCTTTTTCGGTTTCAGTTTTGTGACCCTTTATACAGCATCTGACAAAAGTCATTTGACATAATTAATATTATTCGTAACATACTGTGCTTAAATCAGGTAATTTTGTGGGCATTGTTCAGCTTCAAAACTCTTCAATACTGAGAAGACTAACCGTCGGCCCCAAGCAGGCTAGTTAAATCTCCACAGATTCTTCTAAAATAGAATATCCTTCTTCTTCCTATTCAAATCCTTCCACAATATCTAATGATACTCAGGATTTGTTATATTTTAAATGTGGTAACTATCTTGCAGTTATTATTCTGTCTAAGAGACCAGGTCTTTTAAAGATACACCCTGTGAAACAATTACCAATGAAATGCTGTGACGTAGTGGATTTCCTTCAAAATCATCCAAAATCCAGGTGAGAAAGTGGGCAGAGGTACAAAGAAAACGAGATGCACCATGCGTTTGTCAACCTAAATAAACAGGTAAATGGAGGCAAACTCACTTACCAGAAATTTAGTTTATTTAGGAAAAGCAGAAGAGTTACAGTGCAGGAAACGCATGCTATAGCAAGCTACAGGCAAGTGTCCATGGAGGGTTTGGGGAGGCTGCACTCATAGGCCAGTGGTGCAAAGAACAGGGAGTCCAGCTAGAGGCCAAGCAGTAAAGTCATTGGCTTGAGGATGGCAAGGGATTCCCGGTGGATATTCATTGGTCAGGAGATAAGTCTTGGTCTTCTGTAAGGCAGGCATTTATGGAAATCAGTTTTAGAGTGAAATCCGTTCACAGTTGGTAATTGCTGAGACTGGGTGATAGTACTGTGTGCTAATAAGCTAACTAGTATAATAATACTACTACCTCTCAAACCTTAAGGCACATCAGTCACTTGAAGATCTTGTTAAAATGCAGATTCTGATTAGAGAAATCTGGGGCTGGGCATGGAATCCTATACAGTTGGCCCTTCTCCATATCTGTGGATTTTACATCCTCAGGGTTCAACTAACTAAAGATCAACAATATTCGCAAAAAAATTCTAGGAACTTCCAAATTGCAAAGCTTGAATTTGGCATGTGCTGGCAATTACTTCCATAGCATTTACCTTCTATTAGGTATTACAAGTAGCCTAGAGATGATTTAAAATATATGGAAGGAACTGCATAGGTTGTGTGCAAATACTACTCCATTTTATAAGGGACTTGAGAATCTGCAGATTTTGGTATCTGTAGGGGGAGAGGGGTCCTGGAACCAACCCCTACCCATCTCCCCTAGATACCAAGGGACAACTGTATTTCTAAGAAACCTCCAGGTGACACTGATGTAGCTGATCCTCTGACCATACTTCTGAAAGCTTTGAGAAGCAAGGTATTATAATATTCTCTTTTCACTAGTAACTATTCCATATTTTCCAAAACAACAACAAATTCCTTCTGTCCTTTGCCTAACTCAGTTTCCGTGGCTTCCTTCAGGTATTTTCCCCTAATTTCAAGACAAATTGATTTCTCCACGTTTTAAGCTTCACTGGACCTTCTGGTCTCTACAATATATTGATATATAACCAAGTACTATCTTGAATTGTTAGTTTAAATTTGTGTGTTACTGTTTTTCTGAGGCTACGAAAATTCTCATGTCACAAGCTCTGCCTTATGTCTTTTGTACCCCCAGCACATTTTTATGTAGGATTTGATTTGACTCAAGGGAAGAAAAAAAAAAAAAAAAAGTAGGTATTGCCTAACTTCTGAAATGCTAAAATGAATCCAACCAATTAAAAACTCTAGAAAGATAGTTTGGGGACAGAGAGTGGCAAAAAATGAAAGAAAAGTTCTTGTTAGCCTGAGAGGGAAAGCCCTTGATCATTTCAGTTTGAAGTAAGAACGTCAGCATTTCCTGGAAACTGTGGCATGGGGGTGAAAGAGCCTGTACTGGTAATCAGGAGACCTGGAGGTCATCCTGACTGCAGTAATGAGCTGTGAGGCTCCAGCTAATGGTAAAGCTCAGTGGATGGTGGCTAAAATTATATGCATACAACTCACCGTAACACTCTAGGTAGTTATTATTACCTTTGTCTTCCCAAATGCATATTTTCCTGTGAACCGGACGGGCCGCTTAACCCCTCTGCCACATCAGGGTTCAAAGTCAGACCTCTGACTCTGGAACCCAAGCCCTTCATTACTAGGGTCTCACTCTATTGAAAAGTATCTCAAGTGTGGTCTGCTGAACTCAAGGGAGGACCGTCTGGAGTGTTTCTATTCTTCTCTACCCACCCCCGAAGTCAAAACGTTAGGGGCAGGACCTAGAAATGGGCATTTTATGAAGTTATTCAGGTGGGTTTGGGCGCCTTTAAGTATGAACCACTGAACCACTGCTGTGTTCTGACTGGTTGTTACACGCACACCTCGTATTAATCTAGACTGAAATTCTCTTTACTTTAGGCATGCCTTCTGGGTCTGTTTTCTGTCTCTACGCTCTTTAATCACTATGAGGTTTATGAGATTTTGTATACAAAATATCAGGTATACAATAGGTAGTCAATAAATATCAGGACTTTCTTTTAAAAATTGTTTCACTTTCTTTTTTAAATGGAGAAAGAAGCAAGCTTAGTTACCCAAATGAAATTTCTGCATCTTGTATGTACGTAGTATGTGTGTAGAGGGAGTTGAGTGGAGAGAGGTAATAAGGCAGATTTGGTTGAAAATTTAATTCCCCAGAAAAAAATTATCGTTTGCACAGGAAGTTTAGTCATTACTGCCCTGTGTTATCCAAAATTTCATAAACTCTTCACTAAATCAACCACCTAATCAAAAGTGTGAAATTTTTCATAGCTTCCAAAATCCATTAGAAAGGGCTGTTTCTAAATGTGTAGGGAAGAGAAACATGACACATAAATTGAGAACATTTGTTTTCCACACTGTCTGAGGGTTTAGGTACAAAAATAAGTCCTGGAACTTATTTTAATAAGAGTTCCCTTAAAGTGCCTTTTGAGGAACATTGATTCCATCAGAGTTACTAGATGACATTAATCACAAAAACATTTAGGAATGCCAGATTTAAACAGGTTTCCTCACTGAAGAATTATTTTGGGTCTTTAATATGCAAACATCTATAGAGCAAAAGTGAAATTTCTCAAACATATGGATATCAGACATTGTCCCTCTCTCATCCCTTTTCTCTCCCCCAGGCACTGTAGAGAGTAGGTAATCCAGGGAAGATATCCAGGCATCAGTTTTGAACAAAATCATACAGGCCAAGTCATTTTGGGATTGTTTTCATTTCATACTACAGTTCATTTACTGCATGTAGTTCTAACTAAAGGAGCTTTTTTTTTTTTTTTTTTTTTTTTTTTTTTTTAAGCCCATTAGTGAAATCCTGAGATTAGAGGCTGTGTAGTTAGTTAGATTAAAGGTAATGTCATTTGTCCTATTCGTATCTCCTTTTAGTCATTCTTGTCTGGGAGTGACTTGGATAATTTGAGGTAAAAGCACTCATCCCAAATTGACTTCAACTCAGTGGTCATCACTGTAGGGGACATCTCCCCAGGAAGAGGAAGCAAAATGGGCTTGGCTCATTGAATTTTAGGTCCATATTCTCAATGACTTCATTGCTTCTAAAAAGCCTTCTCGGATTTTCTGTAGTTTTCAGTGATTGCTTCTTCTTGGAACCCCAGAGTACTCACCGTTTGCAGCTCTTGTTCTGGCATTCACTTTACTTGTCAGACCAACAGCTTCCTGTGTTGCTGCCTCCCCAAGTAGATCATAAATTACAAAAGGGCAGAGTCATGCCCCAGTGGGCTCAGCACAGAGAACCACACGCAGTGCAAGTCTGACAGATACCTGCTGCTGGAATGGAATGCATAGTTCATCTGTACTTGCCCTTGGCATTTGAGAAATTCCAGGGTTATATTTTGATTGAATGGTACTCTCCCCCCTTGAACTGTTAGGACTTTTAAAAGGGATGGCTTCTAGAAGGAGCTTGCAGCGACTGAAGTATGTAGCACAGGGAAAGTAGAGTGAATGGGCTCCCTTTCCAGCAGACCCTGACCTCCTTGGTTCAGCCTGGAACTTTCAATGTAATTGCCTTTTCTGATTTAGGCAACTGTGAAAAAGTCTCAATAATAACATTTTTTTGGTGTGGATCCCAAACTTATATTCCTATAATAACCAGTCTAGCAATAAAAATGGATGGGGAAGACGGTGGTGAGCCTGAGAATATATGGTCCATTGACAGAGGAGCAGTTACTTCTAAACTTAGTTGTTGCCATCAGGAACTTAAGCCAAGGATTGTAAGATCTTCAAATGTTAAAAATAATAATAATAATACAAATTTAAAAAAATAATCTGAAATCATTGTTCATCATGACAGATCTCCTGATTTTTCAAAGGTTTGTGTATTGAAAGAAAGTTTACAATCTAAATCTACATTCCAAATGTACAATTTACCCACTAGTCAACATCATATATTTTTACGTTGCCTAAGAGTTTACAAAACAGTTTATAATTATCTCATTAAGTATTTACAGTACCCTATGAGATGGGCAGGAATCCCCTTCACATATGTAAAACCTGAGGTTCAGATCAGTGAAACCTATATTTATTTTTTCTTTAAGTTTTTAAAATATATTTTCTTATAAAGTATAGCATATGCCCATAAAAATGCACAAATCACGAATTCCCTGCTCAATGAATGATCACAAAGGGAATGTGCTTATAAAATCATCACCCCTTGAAGAGGCAGCACATTCCCAGCATCCTCGGAACCCCTGTCATATCCCTGCCTTTCTCTTCAAGGCTAACCACTCTTCTGAATTCTAACTCAGTAAACTTGAGTGTGTTAGATTTTGTCTGTTTTTGTCCTTTGTGTAAATAGAGTTATACATTCTGTATTATTTCACATCTGGTTTCTTTTGCTCAGAATTGTAATTCTGCAATTTATTTATGTTTGCTCGTTCATGCAGCAGTAGTTTGCTCATTTCACTGCTTTGTAATATTTCATGGTGTAAATAAATATTCCACTGTTAGTTTATCAGTTGCACTGTTTATGGACATACCCATTGTTTCTATTTTTTGATTGCTACAAATAATGCTGAAATGAATATTCTTGCACTTTTAATGCCCAAACATATATATTTTTGTTGGATATATATAGAAGTGGAATTTCTGGGTTCTAGAATAAGCACTATTTATTTGTAATAAACACTGCCGACGAGTTTTCCAAAGTAATTAAACCAATAATCGTATTCCCACCAGCAGTGTAGAATTCCAGGGGCTCCACATTTCATCAACACAGTGTTTTCATGTCTTTCTAATTTTAACTATTCTATTGGGTATGTCCAGCTTTCATTAAGTAACTCTCTTTCACTTTCTAACATGCTATCTAATGCACTTCCTGATAAGGTTCCATTTAGTGTCTGTCTGTCTCTTCCAAAGCTGTCTTGGTTTTGTTGGCTCATATATCCCAAGGGAAAAATGGCACCCTGCATGTAGCACATGCTCAACAAATATTTGCAGAATGAATTGAATGAATGAAAGGTTTCCTTCTTAAGCCTAGTGTGTCTCTACCTGTGTTTATGTGGGGCAGTCTGGTGATAGGGTGTGGCCTGGGGAAGTCAATCGGTGTGCCTGAGGGTCTGTGGGGCTTACTGGAAAGATCTCCTTCTAATCCTAAATGTGGCATTTCAATCCAATAATATGCGATTTTAGTGTTTCAGGGGAAGGGTGGCTCTGACCACACACTAACATTGGCTATTCCCTCCTTTAGAAATTCATGTCTGCATCCTAGAGTGAGGGAAGATGCAGGTTAGAAATAAAATGTGACTTATTTTTTTCTACAGAAATTCAGTAAAATAGAGTTTCTCAAACTTGAGTGTCCATCAGAATCATTTGGAGGGCTATTAAAACATGGACTGCTAGACTCTAACCCCAGTATTTATTACTTTTTAAAAATTTTGACATAGGGTCAGATAGTTTATACTTCTACCAAGTCCCTAGGTTATGCAGATGCTGGGGATCCAGGCCCCACACTTTGAGAATCATTGCTCTAAGATATCAGAAAACAAGGGAGCTGGCTTCAGTACCCCCTTGCGTGTGACCTTAAGGAGGAAAGGAAATGTTTTGGTATGCCCCAGTCTCCCACTTTACTATAGAAAACTTTCCAAACTTTGACACCTTGAAGCTCTTAACAGCCCTGAAATATCCACTAAGATGGACGGTGGTGCCTGTAAGAGGCTGGTGTCCTGGAGCACCAAGCAAAGGCCAAAGAAATGGTAGAAAAACGTGGTGGATGCCCCATGATGGAAGCTGTTTCTTTTCCCTTCACTCCCTCATTTTTTTCCTTTCCTCCCTCCCTCCCTCCTTTCCTTCCTTTCTTTTTTTAATGAGCACATTTGAGCCACCTCCAAGTATGCCCAGATATAACTGAGTGGACCTTGTTTGTGGGGATCTAGAGATTCTGGATAAGCAGGAGTCAAGAGTTACAGGGGGTTACACATTTTACAGACCTTTCAGTCCTGATAAGCTTGTTAGAAACAAAATCTTCAGCAACCTGGACCTACATCCTTGTAGCATAAGGAGGTCAGGCACACTGGCAGGAGGAGGCCTGGAGGGAATTTATAGTGTCATTGCAGAGTCAGTGTTTTATTTCATCCTGTCTTCTAACCACTGGCCAGAGGTAGCCTACGAGCTGAGATGATTCTGCATTCTAATAAATATCCCTAAAGAGCTCTTCACCTAGGCTTAATTACAGTGTGTAAATATGCAGACATCCCATTATTGAGCTAGTGTGGAAGGGAGAGGATGGCCATGGAATAAAGTATAGGTGGGTAATGGCCTCTTATTAGCTCATTCATAGCAAGAGTGAGTCTCCTGCTGGCTATCTGTGATTCGAGGTTACCTCAGAACTAATTACCTTCCTCTTGGTGTCAGGTTCTATATCAGTGCTCTGTGGAGTTCCTGGCTAGATCTGAAACCTTTTCATGCCATTTACTTTAACTTCTGCCAGGCTGCTTGTTGAATTTCAATGAGGCCTGGGCTCTGGGTTAAATGCCATCTAAGTTACCCAACTTTTCCTAGAGTTTTGATTGCTCATGCTTCTCTGAACCTACTTAAGGGAGATGCAGTTTGGTTTTATGAAGGGAACCTACCAGGTGCTATAGGGTAGTAACTAGACTTTGTTTTGTTCATTAATTCATCATTAATTAGGTATCTACTGTGTATCAGGTGCTCCTGTCAGGCCCTGGGGATATGGAAGTGGATGCTATTCTCCTGCTCTTCAGGAGCTCAGTTAAAGGAGAAAATTGGATACATTGACATAATGGCAGTGACATGAACAGGTATTAAGGGATTACAGAAGAGCAACAAGCAACTCAGCCCAGAAGTGGCAGGTGCAAGCTTATTAGTGGAGGTCACGACTTGAGATGCATCCTTACTATTTTGTAGGAGTTAGGGAAATGAGAGAGAGGAACATGCCAAATACAGGCAAAATATTATAAATAAAAACATAAACGTGATGAGTCATATGGTATCTGTGGGGAATTATAGTATTAAAGTGATAGAGGAGAAAGGATCACAGTGAGTTAATGGTCATTCTGTTAACAGTCATTCAGTTTTATGTGTATAATTATAGTATAATATAGTATAAAATAGTAATAGAGTACTTGGATTTTGGAAGCAGATTGCCTGGGTTCAAATTCTGATTCTTCCGCCAGCTAGCTCTGTGACCCTGGGCAAGTAAACTAACCTCTCTGTGTAGGTTGCTTACCCTCTTTGTGTCTTAGTCATTGCATGTAAAGTAGGGATAATGATACTGTCTTTCTCACAGAGTTATTGTGAAAGCAAAATAAGTTAATACATGGAAAGTGCTTAGCATAGTAAGACATGAATAAATATTAGTAGCTATTATTATTATTTATTAATGTTACTGAACCAAACGTGGATCTGCTCACCTGCTGCACAGCAAAGCCAACCTACTGATACTGAGTTGTGGCGAAGGAAAATACAGCATTTATTTGCAGGGCACCAAGGAAGGAGAATGGGCAGCTCGTGCTCAAAACACCCAAACTCCCTGATGGCTTTCAGGGAAGGGTTTCTAAAGGCAACATTTGGGGTGAAGGTTGCAGTTCGTGGACTTTCTTCTGATTGGTTGGTGGTGAGATAACAGGGTGATGTTTGGGGAATCTTAACCATCAACCTTCTGGTTCCAACCAGTCTGGGGTTTACCTATTTGTGCTCAGCATTTAGTCACCATCCTCTAACTGGGCAGGGGTCTTCAATTCTACAGAACAACTCAAAGGTATGCATCAGATTGTTATGTATATCCCTTGAGGAGGAACTAGAACTCTATTTAATCACTGAACTATTATTTAAGCTATTATTACTTTTCTTGCTTGACTGCTTTTCCTTTGTTTTTGCATTCCCTCACTTCCCTAATTAGTAACTGATCAAGTCTGCTCCTGGGAGCTCAGGGAAGGTGCCTAGGAGGCTAAAGCCTTTTTCTACAAAAAAGAAATGGGGGACAGGGAGGGGCTTTTGTACCCAGGAGGGCCCTGTAAATCCTGCTTAGTTTTAATCCCCCCTTTATTTGATACTCCTCAATCCTGAGGGGAACAGGGATGGGACAAGAAAGGGAATAAAGTTTTGGATAAAGACGTTAATCATAAACTCAGAAGAGGAACTTGGTTTTAGGGGGATTTGGTTTCATTATTATTAAATACTTATTATCAATCATCTCCCAACAACCCTATGAGCTGTAAGTATCTCTTTTTTGCCCAGGCCTGTCCAACTGCAGGACTTTGGCTTTTAATCATTATACTACACTGCAGTTCCACAAATCTCTGTGGCATGCCTCATCTGTTTAGCCAAAAAGTCAGGAAGGGAGTGTGTGAGATGAAACTAGACTGAAACTCAAGGCTGTTCTTTGAGGCCAAACCACAACTTGGATATGGAAGGAAGGTGTGAAACTGAAGCCAAGCAAATGTCTCCATTTCAGTTTTAGAGAAAGTCGCATAGGAACTCCTGAGATCCAAACCCATTTCAGTAATGGGTCACTCTGCCTGTTTCCTGGACACATTCACATGGCGGTCATGTCATCCTTGGACACTTGCTTCTGATGTTAAAAATTTCCACAAAAGAGGATGAAAGCATAAACATCTTTTATGATTTATTTTACCTTTTAGAAATGAATCTCGTTATCTGACACTGGTGATTGTAAAGATAAAATAGTGAAATCTCAAAGTTTGAACAGTTTCACCTTTTCAATCCAGTGTCTTCTAACCAAAAATACTCCAGGTGTGGTAAATTAACTGGTTCTCTGTGACACACACTGAAGGAGGCTGGAGAGAGAGAACCTCTCATACAGGCAATGACTTTTAGTGTTTAGGCAAGTCAAAACGAAGTGGGAGTTACGTAGGGAAAAGTGGGAACATTCTGTTGGGTTCTCTGTAGTATTCTGTTGTATTGTCTAAAAAATCCCTAACACCTCCTTGCATCAGGTTTACAGGAGGTGGGCGCCTGTCAGGATCTCCAGAGAGCTGGAATTCCACAATAGGTCATGGATAGCTACAGGGTAAATCTTCTGGCTATAAAGAATGAATGAGGGTCCAGGTAGCATCTAAAGGAGTGATCAGCAGGTGGCTTGCAGGACAGAAGCAAAGACACAGCTTTTGTCAGAGAGAGAGAGAGAGAGAGAGAGAGAGAGAGAGAGAGAGAGAGCAATTGTTTGAGGTTTTCATGGATTTCTATTGAGGAGACCAGGGCGTGCTTTTCTCTCTTTTATGGGGGATGGTCTCATTCCTTGTAATCTGCTCTTTTAGTTCGACCGCTTTATTTCCTCTCAGAGTTTCCAGTTAGCACATTCTTCCTGCAGGAGATGGCATTTGAATAAGGATTGAAAGTGGTTTGAGAAATATGAACTGGCACATTTTTTCCCACTGTGGCTGATGCTCTGTGAAAGTGAGAGTGGAACAGACCCAAAAGGGGACTTCATTTCGTCCTTGGCCGAAAGGTGGAGAGGTTGATCAAAGGAGCTGCTGTTCATGGGGCACCCTTTAGCATGACTCGGTGATCAGGGCAGAAGTATGTGTTTCTTTCCTCCTGAGATTCCTCTGCTCAGCCCAGCACATGGAAATTGCCCCTGTCAGTGTAGGCAGATCTTACAGTGTGTCCAGAATAATAAGGCCTGGCTCCAGATGGTCCAGATGACTTAGGCATTTTCTGGTGGGGCATGTGAAAAATCATTGTGTTCCTGTCTCTGTTGGGGATATCTGATTCGAAAGCTCCAGTGTGAGAGAAGCTAAAATTATCTGCAGGGTGTGTTCCATATAGTGGGAAAAAAAACAGCACAGGACAGCTCTGCCAATAGATGCTGCTACTGCCCACGATGGGCGTTAGAGCTTTGAGTTCTGCCTTAGAAAAGAGATGCCAATGTATTTAGAGATGTGAACCCCACCCCAAAGGACCACAGCCCTAAGGTGAACTTTGTTATTCCCTCCATTCCTACTCAACTTTCTTGAGCTGGGCTGATTTCCCAAGTTTGGGGTTTGGTGGTCGAGGGAAGCACCTAATAGAAGCTGATGCCACAGTCCTTGACATCACCGAGCTGTGGATAAACACATCTGCAGGAGAGATGAGCTGAAGTGATGAATGTTCCCCGACGCAGGATGTTTAACTGAATGGCAGATTCTTTTCAAGAGTCATTCAGAGAAAACTGGAAAAGAAGAAAATCCTCTGCCTTGTTAGCAAGTAACTAGGCTTTCAGATCAGTGGAGCATATGATCAAGTGGGGCTGGAGTTTCCTTTCGTACCGTGTCCTGCAGAGCAACTGTTTGAAAATGTTTCTGGCTCAGTGGGTTTTCAAACGTACTTATCTGAGAACCCATATTATAAGTGAAACCTTTTATGAAATCTCCTTCACTCCACCCTCCCCAAAAGGTTTAAACAGCATTTCGTTGAACTAATTTATAAGTTCAGATTTCCATGTGCTTATCAAATCTCTAAGTTCAAACACTGATGTTATTTTGATGACCACAAATTTGAAAATAGGTTGCGATGGCTGACTGTTTCTGATTTTAGCTATATGCTTGGTGCCATGGTTGTTGATGCTAGTTTGGTTTTTCAGGAATGAGAATATACTGGCTCACATAGTTAAGTAGTAACCCATCGTAACAATTTTTTAACAACTTAAAAGCTCAATCTCAAGTTTTCCTACCAAGCTAAAAGTTTTTCTACCATTTCCTACCAAATTGAATCATCCCCATCATTTAATAATTATTTGCATTTTTCAATATGTGAAATCCCAATTTAAAGGACGTTGAAAAACCGATTCCTCAGCAAGTTAAAAAACGTATTGGTTTGTTAGAAAATACTTTTGTATATATTATGAGATTGTGATATTTTTCAATCTTTTTTTTTTAATGTGTATATTTTGGTGTGTTTTTCAGTGACTCAATTAACATTTCAAAACAGGAAATTTTATTTTGCTTTGCATGCCGAGTGCAAACTTCAAATTTCCATTTCATTCCAGTCACGCTGTCCGTAGTTGTAAACATTATGCCCTGGATTGCCAGACTGAGCGGGTTCTGCTTACTAAAAACTTCAAGATTCACAAGAATCTTGTTACAATTATATTCTATTTTAGAGGGAAACAAACAAAGTATAGTGATTTCTTGTCTCATTTAAAATATTCATACTTGTACCTTGCATAGATCAGAATTGCTGAAGGGCTTCAGTGAAAAAATAAAAATTGTAACTCACTGCCCAAATAATTTTAAAATGTCTGATTTAGTGAACAGTATACAATGCATTATCCAATGCAGTTTTGATAGAAGATAACATCTTAAAAAGTGGTGCTATTCCAGAAAATATGCAAAGACTGCTTGAACCTATGTGGGGAATCACTTTTATAAGGGCCGTGACATTTTACGGTTTTTCCTGTGGTTTTTGCAACATCAATACAGACGTAAGTACACTTTTGCCACACTGGATCACGTGTTAAAAAAACGTATCCAGATCCTTAAGGGTTTCTATTGTATAAATACAGAATAGTTTAACCAAATAACAAATCCTCCTGAAAACTCCTTGAATGCTCACAACTTACCAAAACAAGCAAGATGAGGAGAGCCACAGGAACCCTTTCAGTGTACAGTTGCATATTCTCATGATCCCGTATAACCCAGACTTCAAGCAAATTCATCCAGTACGTGGAATTCACTGTCTTAGCTCCATCTCTGCACTGTATTATCAAATAATGTTTCTAACGGTACCATGACCTTTTCATCAAACTACTTATTGCAATGTCAATGTCAGAGGCATTCATAAACTTTTTGTCATTTGTGGGCACATCTCCCTTATACATGATGAAATAATTTATATTGAGCAATGCTGCTACTGAATTTTCATCAACATGTTTGAATTTTCTTTGTATACATGTCTTCAACAACATTTACATGTTTGAGTTTCCCTGAGAGAATCTGGGATGTATATTTGTATTTTGTCTGAAAATAACCTTGTGACTTGGCTGGAACACTATTTTGCAAAACTGCACTATATAAATTACATTGACTTGCACTTATGTCACCTTAAAAAGTGAAAGCAATGATAAATGCTTATTCTGCTATATTTTCGTGAGTGACTTTATGGAAAATATTGGGGACACTGCTATTTTAGGTATTATTGAAATTGCCATTGGCACTAGTTAGAGAATCATATGATGTCAGTATAGTATAAATTGCTGTCTCATTTTGAAGCTGATCAATGTCAACACAGTCATCCTAATTTTTAAAATCCATAAATGTAAAGATACATTTCATAATTACTTAACCTGCAATAAATAAATAAAATGATATCAAAATTTGGGTGGCATACAAAAAATGTAGAATCATTACTATGGCAAGACCTGAAACTTAAATAAGCTCTGAAATTCCCTAAGAACGTGCCATGTATTCATTTGTTACTACACATTTATCAAACAGTCATGACAAGGGCCTAAGCCTTGCATGGCACTCAGTTGGGTGTGGCTCAGGCATGCCGAAATGGTATATTCACTGCTAGCGTACTCACGTGAAATGGACAAGCACAGGTCTGATTTTTACAATCTTTTTTAAAGACTCATGCAGAGTGTTCCATTTATTTATTTCTGAGTTACCAACCACTCTAAAACATTACAACCTAAAACCCCAACGTTTATTTATTTTGGTCATGAACTGAAATTTAGGCAGGGTTTGGCAGTGGCATTGCCATGCGGTGTCAACTGGTGAGGCTTGCTTGGAGCTGGAGGTTCCATTTGCAAGGTGGCTCATTCATGTGACTGGCAAGACGGTGCTGGCTGTTCCATGGGAGCTCAGCCAGGGCTGTCAGCCAGGGGTCTTCCTTATTCTCCACCCGGGCTTCTCTATAGGGTTTCTTGGGCTTTCTCACAGCACGGATGCTGGGCTTCAAGAGAATGTTTTAAGAGACAGGAAGTGGAAGCTGAAAATTTGTTAAGGCCTGGTCTGGAAGATGGCACAGTATCACTTCTGCTATATTCTATTGTCGAAGCATTGAAAGAGCCTGCACAGATTTCCCAGGAATGAGACAGACCCTCTTTCTTCTTGGGAGTGGTGTCAAAGAATTTGTGACCATTTTTATTTATTTATTATTTTTTTTAATTTTAATTTTATTTTTTAAAACATCTTTATTGGAGTATAACTGTTTTACAATAGTGTGTTAGTTTTTCCTTTACAACAAAGTGAATCAGTTATACATATACATATGTTCCCATATCTCTTCCCTCTTGCATCACCCTCCCTCCCACCCTCCCTTGTGACCATTTTTAATCACAGAGTTACCACCTTGATAGCCAATGGCTCTTCACAAGGAATTTCAAATAATTACACAGGGATTGCTGTTGAAGTTGTAGACTGAGGGTAACACCAGAAAATGGCTTAAACTGGAAGAAAAATGAACACCCTGATTGTCTCTGGAGTGTTCATATTTGCTGTAGAACACATTTGAGTACATAATTTTGGTTTTTTAAAAAATTGTAACCATTAAAAATAATGAAATGTAGTTTTAAAAAGAATGAGAGTATTAGAAGAATTTAGGGTTCTGTGGAACATAATTTGAAACTTACTATATTTATACACTCTTCTTTCAAAGCCCAATGTCTTTTCTTTCCTCAAAGATATACTTTGGGGTTCCTACGGGTCCCCCTCCTGGGTTTCTTTAATTCCTTCTTTACATTATACAGTGTGTTCCTATACTACCTGTTTTTTTATTGCTCTGATTTAATATATCATCATTTATTCATTTATTTAACAAATGTTTATTGATGCTTACTGTGTGCTAATCACAGGGCAAGCTGGGATACAGAGACACGAGGACATAGGTTGGAGTTTCCTACCTCTTGCCCCCCACTATTCTATCATTGGGACCTAGAGCAGGGCCTATATAATATGTTGTCAGTTGGTATGTGTTGAGTGAAGGAATGAAAGTTCCTGGTCTTCAATGAGCTGAACCCCTAATACGAGAGACAAAAGTAAATCAATTATTAAAACTTGCTGTGATATGTATTGTAATAGATATGTAGGGTGTTATGGACATATAAAAAGGGGCTTCAAGATTACACATCCCAGCCAAAACCAAATTGCCACAAAATCAAGAATAGACGATTGATAATTTTTAATCATAATAGTATACCAGTGGAATATTTATTGACTCTAAGTAATTCTAGTTCAGATGGTTATCATTAGGTATCAACAGATGGGTAAAAAGGAGAACTATAGTTTCATTTAATTTTGATGCCAGAAGATATCTCAAGGTCTTATGTCTATTTTTGCTATTCATCTTTATTTTTATGATGCCCCCTCATTAAAAGAAATAAAATTTCCCCGTGATTACAACAGTGAAATATTCTTATTGTAGAAACTAGGTAAAGTACCCAAAAGTACAAAAAGGAAAATGAAATTGCCTATAATTCCATCAAGAGAGAACTATGTTAACATATATGTGTGTGTGTGTGTGTGTGTGTGTGTGTGTGTGTGTGTGTGTGTGTGTGTATCATATGTATATTTATATGGAAAAAACAGAAAATGCAATTTTGGGATCATAAGATCATAATGCTTATGCAGTTTTTGAAATTCCTATGTATTCCAGTTAAATTCTGTATTTACCCTTTATTTTATGAAATACTTTTCAAAAAATTATAATTTCTGCTATCTATATCATTCTATTATATAAAATTTCTGTAATTTAATCAACCTCTATTTTTAAAGTTTACAAGGTGTTCAGCTTCTTTTCCTATTACAAATAATGCCGTCATGAACTTTCTTATGCACGTATCTTTGACCATGTCTCAGTTATTTGTTTAGAATTGTTTGCTGTATCTGGGTTTTTTGGTAATGGCCATGAACATTCCAGGACTCTTTCTTTGTGCAGGTGTATTCTTTTTTAGAAGTTTGCATTAAAGTATCTGTGTAGGTAGTTATTTGACTGGTTGGCAACTAAAGAAAGTTTCTTCAGGACCAGATGACTTGTTTTTGTTTTGTTAGGTTAGTGCTTTGGCTGTCTTTAGAAACTCACTTACACACAAACACACACACACACACACACACACACACACACATACACACACACTGGCATACATATGGAGAGTTATCTATCTTTTTCTTTTACAAACATTTCCACTACGATGGAGGTGACATGCTCCACATTTTTACAGATATTCAGCTCACAACCCAAAGTATGGGCCTGCAGAAGAGAAGTCCAAGGGGGACTTCTCAGAGGAGCAGAGATTTGAGCTAAATCGGGAAGAATAACTAGGAATTAAGCAAAGAAGGGAACTGAAGAATTGTTGTAGCAACCTGTTCAACAATCCAGACTTGTGTGTGGGGAGTTAGTTCACACAGTGACAATAGGATTCTCTGCTTTAAAAAATGGATATGCCATGGATTGCTTTTTTATTTGTTAAGTTATTTTTTGGAGGAAGTTTAAGAAACTGTTAACTTTTACTTTTTGTGCAGTGCTCTATAAAATGCACTTTCGATGGTATCACCAGATAAGTCATTCAGTGGCACTTTTTTTTTTTTTTGAGTATGTAAAGACATTAAAGTTTATTCATATAGTAAAACACACTATGGGGATTAGTATGGTGAAATACTTCTGTATGTATTTATAATGGACACTTATTGGAAAATTATACATTAAAATTAGAAAATAGAAGGCATAATTAAATCACATGTATTTTTTGACAATTATAATTGTATATATTTAAAATGTAAAATGTGATGACCTGATATCCATATACATTATGGAATGATTGCCAAGATCAAGATAATTAACATATCCATGACCTCATCGTTAACTCTGTGGGTGGGGGTGTGTGGGGGGGGTGTGTGGTGAGAATACTTAAGATCTACTCTGAGCAACTTTCAAGTATACAAAACTGAATTATTATAGTCACGTGGATCGCTTTTTAATGGTGAAGTTCTATAGTCATAATATCTCCCTTCTTTTCCTCCCTCCCACTCTAATTTCCCCCTTCCTCCCAAATATTTAGGGCTGTATTAATTATATAATGAGAGCACAGTGGTCCTGAGTGGGAGACAGGATCTTCCCTGGGACATGGGCTCCATCCTACACAGTTGCCCTCACAGCAGGCCAGAGACTCCTTCCAGAATTACACCAATCCTGCAGATAATGTCATCGCCATGAGGATTGCGGTGCAGTGTGTTGGCGCATTTTTACGCCTAGAATTTTAGATCTGGAAGAGATACCAGGAAAATATCAGACCTATTATCCTCCCTTAGGCATTTATCTGAACGATTAATATGCTTGTCTTATGAGACAGCTAAAGCAGGAAGTGAGTTTTCAAGACAGATGTAGATATATAATTATAGATATATACTTTATACCTAAACATATAAACTTATAAGTTCTAATATTGTTACTCCATTGGAAGAATGCAAGGTTCAAATTATGTATGCAGCTGGGCACCTTTTGTAGAACAACATGTTATCATTAGGAGTGGGGCAGAGTGATACAACCCTAAGCTGACTTTTGTCAGAATGTCAGTCCCCTGAGGGAGTCTCAGTAACAGCCGCCGGACTGACTGAGGCCTGTCAGCAAATAGTGGGACAAAGGCATGGGGCACCTTGACACTTTTGTGTAAAAATAACCCATGTTATTTCTTCTAGGATTTAAACTCAGAGGTAAGTTACGAAGAGACATAACTCTTCATAGTGGAACCTCGTGGCTGAGCTCTCGGTAGACACACGAGATTCTCTGTGCTGAATGCAGCCTGCACTTGCTAGACATGATTATCTTAGTTCATTTGTAGGCAAGTCCAACATCCGTACAATTCATGTGAGATAGCATTTCCAGGAAAGTTATGCACTGTTTTTTTAAATTCTCCCAGGTTTTTGCAGCTGTAGAAATGAGGACTCATTAGCCACAGTTTCTGCTTCAATACGTGCTATGTGGGCTGGAAGAAGTTGCACACAGCGAGAGAGACAGGGCATCTAACAGCCCCCAAAAGTGACTGTTTCTCGAGGCTTCCTAAATTAGTCCTCAGGTAGGAGCTTTCCCAGGGCCTGGTTCTGATGGAATAATTAAAGGAGAATAGGAAGATTCACTCACTGCATAATTATTTTTTAGTTTCCATATAGTCTGACCTTACAAATTCAGAATTATTGAGAGAGATATTAGTTTGGCTTAATGAGAAGCATGAAAAATGTAACATTTTAAATTGAAGCCGGGCTTTATTACTTGGGGCCATATTCAAATCACAGACTAATAGCTTAACACCTTTTGTGGTGATGCTCATGGGCCTGCTTTAATGATGAGATAAAGATGATTTTTTAATTCAGGGCCATTCTTTTCCCTGATTCAGCATACAAAGCCGGTGGTCTCTGCCGCATTCATTTACTGTGTAACACTTTTTCTTGTTTAATTTATATATTCTTGGAATTTTTTTTTTTCAAAATCATGAAAGTGACACATCACCAAAGGAAAATTAATTCTATGAGGGAAAAGAGTCAATAAATTCCTTCCCTTCCAACCCAAATCTCAGGGATAACCACTAATAACAGTTTGGCACGAATCGTTGCAGAGCCAAGTTTAACTGCCTTAGCCAGAGCACACAGGAGGTACTCAATGAATCGTTGTTAAACGGACTTGAAGCAACCTCCTGTTTCTAAGCAGCCTAATTCTATCACTAACAGTGTCCCACTACTTTTCATTCCTGTTACCCCAACCGCAGCTTGAACCTCCACAGCGTTGCTTTTAACTCGACCCCTGAACTGTCCTCTACTGGGCTTCCCGCTGACAGATTTGTCCCCATTCAGTTCTTTGTATGACAGTGGAGTAATGGGTCTGAAGTGTGCCTTGTGCTGGCTTTCCCTGACCAAGAACCCTCCGACCACACTTCTCAGTGAATAAAGAAAACAGTGCAGTCCCAGCATCTAACATAACCACAGTTTTCGTGTAGTTTTCTACCTTACATCTTCAATTCCAGACATCTAGACTTTTGACATTTCTTGTCCACACCCTGCTCCTTCCTGCTTCTCTGCTTACATTTATGCTGATTCTCAGCCTGGGATTCAATTAAATATTGATTTTAAGGAACTACTATGTTTAAGAGATTGTAAAGATAAGTAAGAGAGCCTTACCATCCTTTAATTTAATATGGAAGATGTTGAGATAATTGTACAAGAAGCTCTAATAAAATAATCTTTCCCCTACCTCCCACTACTTGCGTCCATACCAGTAACATCTTCTTCTAATATTCTCTCAAAATAATCACTGACATCTTTCTTTGCTACTGTCTCTGAAATTGGCGTTGATCCTTCTCGCCAATCCATGTTCCTACACTTCATATTCTGCCTCGTATTATAATTATTTGTGTCTATATCTTATTTCCCCCACTAGACTGTAAACTCCTTGAGGGCAGGGACTGTGCCATTCATTCACGGGCCCTTTGAAGCAAGCAAAGTACTGAGAATAATGTGTTAAAATATGAGTATTATTTATTCATTTGTATTGTTCAATGTTGCCTGTACTATCTAATTCAAACCCTTACTTAGGATAAGCCAGGTGTTAGCTTGAGGCTTACTGAAATTCAAGTTTAAGGTAAAATTGACTTTATAGTTAGTGACCTACCCAAGGTTTCTGTCAGTTCTTGGGAGCGGGGGATGGAGTACATTCTCAGCACCACTTGGCATCCAGTTCCTGGGTGAGTACCACACACTGTGAAATACAAATCATTCTCCGGTTGCTGTAGTAACAACTTTTGAAAAAACCACTCATTTCCGATCTTTATTAGTTTTGTAGATTTAATTGAAGATTTGCCAGGGAGTGGGGAGAAAAGGAGTGACACAGGAGCACAGGTTTCTACCATGACTCTTGTTGGATTTTTCTCTCTTTCCTCTCTACCACCCCTCTCTCTTCCTCACCTGCTCCTTTCTAGTTTGTTCCAGAAACTCCAGACTTTCTCTCCTGTGGCCCAGCAGGCATCTGCTGAGACATTTTTTAAAAAGGAAACAAATAGGACAAAACAAAACAAATAGGAACAAGCAAAACAAGACACACAAATAAAAACCCAAGATCCAGATCAATTTCCAAAGACAGTTTTTCTCCTAAGAGGAATTCTGGTGGCAATTTTTAAGATAATACAATTTTCCCTCTCTTGTTACACTTGAGAAATTCATCTTCAACATGCGTAAGTAAAATTCCAGGCTCAGCCCTTGGTTGAATTTGTAAGGCCTGAATTAAGCAGGTGTAATCTTGAGGCTACCACCTGATCTGGAAATGAGAATGGCTCAGGAGTCCCTGAAGCTAAGTTATTGTTTGAAAGAACTGAGCTTCTGCTGGTGCAAATGGCAACAGTTTGTCTTCTAAGTCAACTCGAAGTGATTTCTCTTCTGACAAAGTGAAGAGATGGGAGAATAAATATGAACCCTGAACTCTGGAATCCTGTTTGTGCTGTGTAATTTAAGGCCAGGGACTAAGCCGGTTTTCTTAAATGAAACAAACGGTGCTATAAATGGTAATAAAAACAATGCATCTTCACTGTTTTATGTGACTCTGATAAGCTCCTGTTAATGAAACAGGACACAGCAGATGCAAAACAATCAAAGACAGGAGATAGGATTTCATATAAAAAACAGACTCGAGTATCTGGAGATCTGTTCTTAGAAAAGAAAAATGATCTTTGTTTGTGTGTATGTGGTGTTGTGTGTGTGTTTGACAGTGTATATGTGTATGATGTGTGTGTGTGTGTGTGTGTCAGGGTATGTGTGTGTGCTGGGATGTGTGTGTACATGCATATTTAGTGGTCTGAAGGTACTGGGCATTACGTTTGGGTTTCCATTAAACCGGACTAGTGTAAATCTATAGCTGCAGTTTGACTCAGATTTTTAGGTAGGTATTTGAGGAACTGCCTTTATTTGGCCAAATGTAATACTTTAAAATTTTTGTTGCTAGTTATTTCTTAAGATTTTACTTTGGGTCATCCTCTGCCAACCTCAGATCTCAAGAATTACTCAGCATCTAAGTGCTATGGTCAGTGACAAATGGGAGAACTGAAAAATAGTACAGGGAGCTGCTTTTTAATTGCACGTTTATTGTCTTTACTGTCTGATTCTACTCTAGAGGCTGTTAGCTTTACTAACCACAGAAATTAATTTTTGCAACGTCCAAAACTGTAGGAGCTCAATGTATCAGAGGGGTTATTTTTAGAAGAGATAAAGCCCTTTCCTTCCTTGTTTAAAATGAGGTAATGGTATGTGTATGTGGAGGGAGAGGCAGTTTGGAAACATTTAGTGCTAATGAATAATTCAGTGTGATTTACTGGAGAAATGAAAGGGGATGGCATTCTGCCCTTCTCTTAATGTAAAAAAGATAATGGCCGTTTCGCTTTAATGGTATGTCAGAAAGTATCTAATACAGCTTATTTTTATTCCAGGTCAAATCATCAGCCTTTAAAAGTAGTTTAAGACTGGCTTTAAGATTAAAGTACACTCTTAAAAAGAAAAGGAGTCTGAGATGAAATTGTGCTCATTGCTCCTTTAACACACCCCCCTACCTAAGTCTCCTTATAAAAAACAAAATGTGTCTGGTTTTTTTTCCAGTTTTGTTTCTGCTATATATTAAATTTTTTTAAATTGAAGTATAGTTGATTTACAATATTGTGTACGTTTCAGGTGTACAGCACATTGATACAATTATACACACACACACACATTCTTTTTCAGATTCTTTTCCCTTATAGGTTATTATAGTATCCTGTGCTATATAGTTGGTCTTTCTTGGTTATCAAAATGTGTTTCTTAATTGAACATTAAAGACATGAGAATAGCCAGAGGTTGGGAATCCTGATGACAAGAAAGGCAACACGAATGACCCCAAGGAGCTCGGGAACCCCAGCAGCTTTATTCGTGCTGTTATGCTGACACTACAGAGGCATGGGTTTTCAGCGGCTGTGCTTCTTCCTGTAGCTGTTGTTTGGCACGTAAAGCTCTATACCCCTTGACTCAGGCACATTTTATATTTTTTATTTTTTTTAATTTTATTTTTTATTTTTTTGTGGTACGCGGGCCTTCCACCATTGTGGCCTCTCCCGTTGCGGAGCACAGGCTCAGCGGCCATGGCTCACGGGCCCAGCCGCTCCGCGGCATGTGGGATCTTCCCGGACCGGGGCACGAACCCGTGTCCCTTGCATCGGCAGGCGGACTCTCAACCACTGCGCCACCAGGGAAGCCCAAGGCACATTTTAATAGAAGACTAATTAGTCACATAAAGGCAATGGATATGACCATAAACATGTCCATTAGAAGGTGCTTATCAAATTTGGGGGCCTGACATCATCAATACCAGGAGGTCTTACAGGTTAGGCTTCTGTTTTTTCTTCTGTTTGCAAAGTGGCTCATCTGTTGCGTTCAGTTGAAGTCTTCTAAATTAAAAGCAGACAGTGAAGTCATCTGCTGAATCCCGGAGAAATAACCAGAATAAATGGTCTCCAATGCAAAGTCCGTCCTTTCTCTCTCCTCTCCCCACCCATGCAGCTGTCAACAGGGGAGGTGGGCGTCGTCAGGGAAGGGGGGTCTTAGGAGGCAGTGGAGAAAGAGTACTGTTTAGTGTGATGCAGACAGGTAGTTCACCAAACAAAAGCATGGTTTTGAATTTACTGATAGTTATTTTTACTGCAAAAATGGTCAAATCATAATCTCACACTTTAAACCACATCATATATGCAGAGTTGGGGGTGGGCGCACAGTGGGCGGCTCAGGATGAAAACTGAGAGCCAAGGGGAAGGCTGAGTTCCCCAGCCATTGATAACACACCTGCTTTGTACCAGGCACTCTGCTGAGGATAAAGATAAGTAATGTGTAGGTCTTGCTCTCATGGTAGTTAAAGTAATTGGGAAAGAGAATATCAGAGGACTATTTTATGTGGTTCCAGCTTTGTGGTCACAACACTACCTGACAACTTAAAGGCAGCTTTATAAAGAAAAAAAAAGGATGTAAAAATAATTTTATGTATTCCTCTTCCTCTTTCCTTTTCCCTAAATGAAGATCCAAAAAAAAAAAATGGAAATGGAGTTCCATATGCTTATTTTGTGATTTTTAAGCATATTTCCTTTCATTTTTAGAAAGCATGATAAATATTCCTTTATAACTACCCTGTGGACCCTGGGCAAGGTTCCCTGAGTGGTAGAGACAATGAGTTTAAGTTCCTTACAAACTGGACTTCGTCATTTCCCCAAAGAATATCCACACTAATCACATTATGTAGGTGACACACTCTGGTCAAATCCTCCAGAATGATCACCACCACGTTGTCTGTCTGCTGCTATATCACTGAGACGCCTCATTTGCAAATGGAAAAATTGCAGATCTGAAAACAACATGCTTCTGATTTCTTTGTACAAAGAGAGGCGGGTGGGGGTGGGGAGTAGTGCCTGAGAGAAGTTATGCTTGTGACGTTAATGTGGAATTCAAAGTGATTTCTAAGGATCCTGGGTTTCCAGTTTTAGCTCAAATATTTTCCTATTGTAAGGGGAAAAAAATCTGTGCCTCCGTGGAAAACTATACATTGTCTTTAGCACATGCTTCTGGTAGCTCTCTGATTCTGATTTTGTAAGAGCAAGTTTATAAGTCGCTAAATTGTATGTAGATAAATGATAACAATGCAAAATAATTTTTGTTTACAGACAAATTCTGTCCTGACCTGTAGAGTCTCCACCAACTCTCCCAAACCTCTGAAAGTAGTTTTGCCTCCTTCTGCATGTTCATTTCAACACTCTTAATCTGTATAAATTTGTGCTATTTTGGACTTCTTTGACTGGTTATAACATCTTCCAGGTTCCCTCATTATGAGTAAAGAAAAAAAAAATATATATATATATATATACACACACACATATATATATATGTTTTACTGGTTGACTCACTTGGGCCTTATATGTAAATTATGTAAATCGTGTTGTGAAAATTTTGGTGTTTATATTCAAATTCAAGTTTAAGACGTGTTAAACATATTTTTCTAAGGGTGGTGTAAAAAAAAAAAACCCAAAAATGCCATGGTTATTTTTAAAAACAACCTGGGTTCTTTTTATATCTGTATGAGAGTCCTGATTTTACCAGTTTTTGAAAATTACCTTTCAGCGCTATATTATTATCGTTGTTGCTACTGTTGTGACTATTACTGTTGCTACAACTACTGCTTGTACCATGACTGATATTTTGGCGACAACGTTTTAGTGCCCAACTTCCCATGTAGCCCTAACTTTGGAAGAAAAGAGCTATTAATATAATGCTCCAGAAAAGCATTAGTAACTTTTATTGACCTACCTCACCTGGCAAAGTGAAGCTAAAAATTCCCCATGACCACACAGACTTTCCCCTCACCCCTTCCCAATTTATAGGATAACCTGGTATTAGCTTCATCTGTAGCAATCCTCACCAGAATTTAGCAGAAAATATACAACTTGATGAATGGATCCATTAGTTTCCCCGCCCACCCAGACAGATGTGTAACTCCAAGATTCAGTATGTTTGTTTCAAATTTCTAATTCATTCCTAAAGCTGTTCTTTTTTTTTTCTCTTTTATTCTAATCTCCCTTTTTAACCTCTAATATCCACATGTGTTTTATCCCTCCTTTAATTTATTACTCATAGTCTTTCTATTGACAAGGTTTCCATTTGATTTTTATGGGATAGACTGGTAAGGTTTACTTTGCCTTCTTCACACAAAGGGTAGAAAGGAGGCCAAACATACTTTGGTGCCTGCCTCTAGGGTATGTGTCAATACTTGGCCAGGTTGCTATCAATGAGTTATTGCCTCTTCTCCTCAAAAATATTCAGCACCATTTCAGAGTGTTACATCCTGAGTTGTTAAACCTTCACCAGTATTTTCACATTCGACTAATGCTAAATAGCATGTTTGCCAGCAAGATTTAAATTTAATAACTATTACTTTTACTTCAGGCCCAAAACAGCTCAGTGGTGTATACTTCCGTCCAAAATAGTTTTAATCAGCTGTTAAAATCAAAATCATCATTTAAATTGATAGCATTTTCAAGAATAATGGTTTAGAATCCTTTCCGAAAGTGTTCGTTGACTTAAATATGGGTCATATGGGTCAATTGCTATAACTGTATCATTACAATCTTTTATCTGATATTTATGCAACATAATCCTATTTTTTAATTCCCTGATTACTTAGAACTGAATTATATGCTGAATAGTAACATACTAGTAGAGAAACAGATACCTGATTATATTCTATTTCTCTGGCTCCTATTTTTAAGACATTCAGCTTATTTCCTAAGGATTTTGTCATGCTGTGGTCATTTTACATAAAGAGCTGACCTCAAAAGAATCAGTTCTGTAGGTAGGAGAATTTCAGCATCACGTAGGTACCCTGAGCTCATTAGAGTTTTAATGAGCCTATGCTAATAGCACAGTGGATTTATTTTTCTTATCAGGATCATGGATTAAGAATATGTTTGTTCCTGATTTTCCCTTTCATTTATCTATTTCTCCTCCTTCATGTCATGTCCTTGGATGACTGAAACTTACTTGGTTGATTATTAACTTCCCAAAGAGTAGTTTTTTTCTCATATATACATTCAAATAAAGTGCTGATGGTTTCAAGCATGAGCACTGGGGCGTGACACCATGTCAGATTGGCAGTGATATTTGTTACAGAATGAACAAAAATATTATCTATCTTTTTAGCTTTAAGAAATTATTTGTTTGAAAAGGGAACTCCTGGGCACTCCTCTAGAATCCAACATTCTAATTCAATGTTCACCCTCCATCATGTCCCCTATGGCCTTGATAGTCAAATCTTTTATTTCTTTGAACTTTAATTTTCTCATCTGTGAAACGGAAATGATAAATAGTAACAGGGATGCTTTGAGGGTTATATTGAGTGCAGTTCGCATTCAAGTATAATCAAAACTACCAGTACAGCTTCACATAAAGTTGGTTTCACAAACTGAAGCAAGAGAGCAGTCTGCTGTCAGAGCACAGGCATGAAGACCCTCCGAAAAGAGATGCACAGGAAGTTTTCAGCTCCACTTGGGCAACTGAAGAGGCGCTTATGACCTTGGCCCTGGAAATAGTATCTAGACCTGACATGAAAGCCCTATAAGAAGTTAGCTGGATCTTAGAATTGATGAGAAATCCTAGTATTGGGGTCTGCAATATACATCATGAAACGACTTCATAGTTTTCCCATTGTAGAAAAAGCTATAGGAAGTGCATGATATGTTTCACTCTATTATAATCCATTGCTATTAAGTCCAAAATCGGCCTCTATTTTCTTGGCTTGAATCTATACAGAAGAGCACTCCAGTTTCTCATTGTCATGACTAGGAGAGGAGGTCTGAGTACCGTAAATGTTGGGGAAGCATCTATAAAGCCAGAGGCTCCTTTGTCAATGCCAGTGCTTTTAAGCCCATGCGGACTCTAGCTCTCAAGAGATGTACTAAGGAGCAAATTACAAACAAGCATCCAACAGCCCTATCCATTGTGATCCTGTGTTGATTGCTTAGGCCTCACCTTTCTATTTCCTGTACCTCTCTTCACTCTGAGTCATTGAGACAGTATTCACACTGAGTCACATAGTATAACATGGGCTATTTAATTGCGTAAACTATTTCATCTCTTTCAGATCTGTCACTGGTAGAAGTGGAGGTAAAAAGACTGAAAAGAATAATTTACTTTTACCATCGGAATCAGATTCTAAATGTAGAAATTAATGAGATGTTTGCATAGTTTTAAAATGAAGCTACAAGAGGAAAATGCAAAAATGATTTTGTACCGCCTCAACTTCATGCTTTTTCTTCCTCTTCTTCTTCTTCCTCTTCTTATCTCTCTTCTTTTTCTCATTCTGTTCCCTTTCTCCCTGTGTAGGCTTTCCTTTTCCCCCTCCTAGTGTTTTCTATAACATACCTTGGAGTTAAAATCCAGCTCTGCTGCAGGGGTAATCGTTTAATCGAAGACGGATAATTATTAGTGATGTTCAAGGCTGAAAATCAAGTATTCATCTTTCTCTGGTTCTCTTTGTTCCAAAGCCATAACCAGTTTTGTCAGTACAGCTGGCAGGCATAAGTTGAGGACTCAAACGTAGAATATCTGTTCAGAAAAAATAAAATTCCAAGTTAGAATTGCCCACTACGATTGAGATTTGTGTACTTTCAAACGTTTCAGCCCAGCTCACCAGTTAAATCTGGCTAAACATGTGTTCTCCTTCTTTTAGGTTTTTGTTCCATATATTTGAGGAATGGAAAAGCCAGGATGAGGGTGTCATCTCCCATCCAGCTTGTCAAACACATCACTGTGGGGAGAATTATTGAGCTATTTGGGAAGCTAAAATAACACTCTCACTTCTGGACCACATGCTGAGTAGGCATTGGTTTGGGTGGAAAGCTCTCTTGTATCCCAAGGGCCTTACATGTCAAATATAAAGTGTAAGTCAAAGGCAACGGAACATAAAATTCTGTGCTGTGCCTGGTATTTGACAAATGGCTGAACATAAGCATAAGTCAGATTAGTTAGGCTCATAGAATACTGAACAGGTGAAAAAGTAACAGCTTTCATTTTGACATGATGGTAGAATAACTGTGCTCCAGTAATCAGTGGCTATGGATGAGTCTTCATCTAAGCCAACCTATTTTGTCAATGATTATAACTATGAAAAGCACAAAAGATCATCATTCATTTCGCAAGAAGATAATCTGCCTCGATTAAAAGAAGTATCTATAAATCTCTTTAAATTATAAACTCTTTTAATGGAATTGCAGTCTTTTTTGCATTTTCTATTGGTCGTGTTTGTTTGCCTATTTTATTTTAGGACTCAATAGATTGTGAGCAGAACTTGAGTTTTCAGAGTAGGATGAAAGTTTGGTTTATTCAGACCTGGACTGGATAAGATATGTTGGTTTGAAGGGACCTAAAGAGACTATCTCCTCTTCCTACTTGCCTCTGAGCAGATGATCTTAAAAAGAAAGCTATATACTATTTCAGAGGCATCTTCATTACAAGACTATTTTTTGCAATGTGACCGTTTCTATACCTGTTCAGTAAATGACCTTTAATATTAATAGCAACATGGATGGAGCTGAATTAACGTAGTATGTGCACATAAAGAGAAATTCTGCTTTAGAGTGGACAATGTCGATGAAGGCATACCCGGGACCAGTTGCTTCAACCTGGAAGTCCTATGTGATAAGGGAGGGAGGATGGTGGTGGTGGATAATGAGAAGAGGCTCTGCTGGGGAAATCGCATTATGGGTCAGATTCATAAAGTGTCAGCAATGTCCTGCTGAATGCAGACAAGGAATAGACCAGGCTTGCAGATGGATGGTAAAGAAAAGGAGTGAGAGAGAGTTAACTCCCCCATACATCAAGGTTACTGCTTACTATTAGTGAACTTGACAGAATGGGGATACTGAAGGGGTACCCCCATTCTGAAGGGGTGGGGGCGGTGGGAGTTTAGAGAAGGCACTTGCAATATTCTAACACCATTTAAGTTAGAGGAAAAAAGCCCCTCCTAGGGACATTTGATCCTTGTCTCGTCAGTACAAGATTGTGATTTATAGAATAGTCTCCTCTACTTTTCTTAGTATACTCTAGGCTTACATGATGGGACTTTTGGCTGTTTCCCCTGGGAGGTTATTACAAAGTCTAAAGATATTTCTCTGTTACAATTGTGTTAAAAAGGCACATTTTGAGACCTGATTTTATTTACTGTAGAGCATTGCATGCATTTATACTGCTATATGAGTGCTAAATATTAATGCATTTTTTTTTCTTTTTTTTTACTCATACCCAGGCATCAGTTAGTGTATAATTCTGGAAAAGCAGTAAAACGCTTCCTAGGAAATGCCCTACTTTACTTTTTAAAGGCTGCCCTCTTGCAGAGAATTCTAAATAAATAAATAAATGATAATCTACCCTTTTTTCAACCCAGTGGCTCCCTAGAAATGGTGAGTTTCTCTCTAGAAGTAGGCAGATTTTCTTGGATACTGAGAAATCGAGCTGAGGGACTGGTATAATTCTCAGCCCTCTAGCTCCAGGTTTTGCTAAGCAGCCTCACCTTAGCCAGTGACAAGCAGAGAGAATGTATTTTTCATCCACCACCTGTGTCACCTGAGATATGGATGCTGCCCTTCCGCTGGTACCTCTCTGAGAAAACAGTAATTTTAAACCCACCTCTGGTTTAGATCTTGGGAGTTAGTAAATAGATCCCTTTGCCCTGTGTGCATGTGGGCATGGTGTAACTCACATTTTATAGAATAAAGATGCTCTTCCAAGTTGACGTGTGAGGTAGAGTTCACTTCTGTCTTTCCTGTTGCTTCTTTTGATGACTTAATTGGACTCACTACAGGAAGTGCACCAGGCATGGGAAGAAAGGGCAGATTGATGGCTCCCCATATTCTCCTGCAGTACAGTGAAAGGAAAGGAGGGTGAGTCTGGTGAAGTGCCCTTACTCTAACAGTGTCAGTATATCTCTGTTTTTATCACTTTTTGTTAAAGTTGGTACTGAAGGAATCCACCTTGAACAAAATCAGAAAAGAATGAAAAGCATCCTAGAACATCAGTAAAAAAAAAAAAAAAAAGTGATTTTGTAATAATCATCATCATCCAAAGCTTGTTTAGAGTTAAAAAGAGGATTCAGCACTTGCAAAAGACAGAGTTTTTGTTTGTTTTTAAGAAGGAGCCCTTAGTGTGATAGAGGAATAGCTTGTATTGGACTAATCCTTCTATAGGTAATAATTGTAAACTTTGAAGGAAAAGAAAAACTACTTCATTGGAGAGGGAGACAAGAGCAGAAACAGACGGGGATTTAACTCATGAAAGAAAGGAAAGGGACTGAGATCTGTGTTTATACAGTTTTCCCTTGAGGGTCCTCCCCCATCCATATGGCACAGGGTGGCTGGACCTCAAGCAGAGGGTCAGTGGATGGAATTTGGGCCTTTCAGAGAGACTAGTGATTGTGTAGATATCTCAGAAATGAAGAAGCCACAGAGATGGGAGCCTCAAAATCTGTATCAAATATTGTTGATTCCTGAATTCTGAGTAGCCAGCAGATGGAAACAGCATGAAGACTCTAAAAGGGCTGAAAAAGGGTTTCAGCTGCTGTTTACTGCAAGAGATTAGTTTGAATTGTGCTCAGCTAAGAGGCTTAGTAAATACCTTGAGCCTTCCATTAAGACACAGAAGGGCCACACGTTAGGAATAAAGACTAATGTACCAGACTAAAGAATTTTCCAGAAGCCTAAGTGAAAATCAAAACTGTCTCATCCTGCTGAAGTGTTAAGCTGAGCTTCCACAAGCTCCAGGTGATCAGCCAGTCATTTCTAAAACAATCTATTAGGAGAGAAAAAAAAAATCTTCATAAGAAGCTAATAAAATCCACTTCCCTGCCACACATCATCCACACTGTTCAGTGAACGGTAAAAGATTACTAGTCATGCAAAGAAAGGGGAAAGTGTCATCTGTGGTCAAGGGAAAAAGTAGCCAAAACAAACCAACCTGAGTATGGCCCAGACGTTAGAGTTAACATCAAGGACTTAAAGGAAAAGATGGTCATACTGAGAGAATAGATGAAGATCTTAGAAGAGAAATGGCAACTATCAAAAAAAGAGCCAAATGGAAGTTCTAGAAGTGAAAAAATACTGTATGAAATGAAAATACTTATTGGATAAGGAGATTGGGAAGAGTGTAAGGAAAGATGAATAAATAAACTGTAAGATAAGTTGCTACAAATTATCCAATCTGAAGAACAAAGAGAAAAAAACTCCACCTCCAAAAATATATATGTATAATAAAAAATTCCCCAATTTGATTAAACAGTATAGAAGAAGTTCAGCAAATACCAAATAAGGTAGATACAAGGAAGCCACACTTAGCCATCTCATAGCCATGTCAAGCTGCTGAAAAACACTATTCAAGTTTGAAAATTCATTTTAGACAAAGCTGTTATCTAATATGGAGTTGATTCTTACGGAAGTTTTAATTGTTACCTCATGATCACCAGTAGAGCATAAGGATGTGGAAGGAATATGCTGGATCTATGAGCAAAGAGACCAGGGTTTGAATTCTGACTCTGATGCTGAATGACTGAACCCTTGGAGAAAGGGGCATTCTGTGTCACACTTCATTGTCTGTAAGGTTGCTGGTAAGGTTGCTGGTAAGCAACAGCTCTGCCCCATAGAGCTGTTGTGAAGCTTGACTGAGATTATAGTATATGCACAGACTTAACGGAATGCCACATAAGACACACTCTGTAAATGCTCACTTCTTTTCTTTCTTCTTCCTAGGCATTTGGAGTGTCTTTGAATATAAATGATTCTGGTTCTTCTATGTGGTCTAAGACATAAGGGTGTATTTATGAGAAAGAAAAATCCGCTTTCTAATTCTAAGTCAAAGGTCTGGTAATTTCAACCTGAGTTTTAAAAGATTTCATGTTTCCACTTGTAAGGCTTTGGAAGACATGCATGGAAAACATAGAACTCTGAAAATTTGCATATTTTTAAGCAACTCAGTGAGAAGGTAGTTCATGTTTGCCAGTGTTTTCATTGTATTTATGCGTCTATGAGGTTTCAGAATTAAAAGCATCTCTAAAATATGTTCATAAGTATGTGCTTATAAAGATAAAAGTCACTTCCACATCTTTTAGTACAGCATGAACAATGGTCAGAATGGTAATTCTTATTATTAAGAATAGTGATCTGACGACGTGAGAGAGTGGCAGGGACACATACACACTACCAAATGTAAAATAGAGAGCTAGTGGGAAGCTGCCGCATAGCACAGGGAGTTCACCTCTGTGCTTTGTGACCACCTAGAGGGGTGGGATAGGGAGGGTGGGAGGGAGGGTGACTCAAGAGGGAAGAGATATGGGAACATATGTATATGTATAACTGATTCACTTTGTTGTAAAGGAGAAACTAACACACTATTGTAAAACAGTTATACCCAAATAAAGATAATAAAAATAAATAAATAAATAAATAAATAAATAAATAAATAAATAATAAATTAAAAGGAATAGTGATCACTATTTCATTTCTGAAAAATTAAGTTGGTTTAGCTGTATCTACAGCTTTGCAGGGAAATCTGAGAAATACTTGAGACATTGGTTAGGCAATTTACATGTTAGTAAATAAGCATGTGTCACTGGAAATATTTCCAAGTTGGTTTAAAAGATAAACTAATCGCTCTCACTTATAAATTAGCAGTCTATTCTATTGAAAACTCACCTTTTGATTATTGAAGTAATACTTCAATGGGACTTCTTAGTTTTATGATTCTCTTTTATAATTGATTAAAATATATAGGCCTGTTTAAATATGTGGTCCCTTATTCCACTCCAGTTCCTCTGTTATATAAAGTGCATTGGTAATTTCCATTAACCCAGAAATTGGTAAAAGTCATTAGATCTTGCGTTAAAATTTCTTAACAATTGGCCTTTAAAAAACTTTGTCAGTTTTCTTATTAACTTTTACCCTATGTATAAACACTAAGTTAGAGGTGACCTTTACAAATTGCCGTAGGGCCCTAGACAAGTTGGAGGTCACAAGAATTATGCCATTGGTTCCCCTACTGGAAAATTCATCACAATTGCTGCTGTCTGGTGATTTTGCTCTTGCGGCTGTTTTGCATTAAGTTCTTCAATTCAGAATTTTGTCGTAAAGGCAGAGATGGCAGTGCACATTGTACAGATTTAAAGAAATGTTTATCAGCAGTTATTATTTATAAGAATGGCTACTAATATGGGCACAGTCTGGTTTCAGAGCGTAGGAGAACTCTAGTAGTGATAAAAACGCAAATAGGCCCTTGGAAAGCAGGACACACTTTTTACTTGAATGGCTGTCTGCATTCAATTATTATGTCACAGAAAAAAAGCAATGCTGTTTTTGGTGGGGGTACCCATTGGCTTATAGAAAAAGAAGCACTAATTACTTATTTTATTTTACTATAGATTTTCTATAGTAAATAGATATACAAATTTCTATGTACTATAGATTTTTGGAATTCTATACACTGGGTTGTCTCCTGCCTATGTGATAGATTATATAGGAAAATAACATCAGAATGCAACTGTACATATAACTACTCTGATTAGTGAGGCAATACACTGTATATTATTGCCAAAATAAACATTTAAAAGCTAACACTAGTTTGAATGTCCTTTTTTTTTAGCACCTTTGCTATTTTATTCATTTGACCAACAATTATAAATACCCCTGTGCCAGGAATCTAAGCACTGGTGATATAAGATGAATATAATAAGGTCTCTGATATCTAAGAGCTCTCCATAGTCTGTTTTCACGATTAACAAAACGTTCTTTATTTGTTTTTTTCCTGTCCTTAAAAAAATAAACACTGTGGTAAACAACATATTAATGGGTGAATTTTAACCAAACTATGGTAATATTACAATAATATTAAAATGCATTAAAATGTGGTTCCAGTAAACTTACAACCAACAAGCCAGACCTTTGTATTTTCTAGAATATTCAACTGTCCTGGTTTTACCTTTTACCTGTGAAATTGATTCCTTTATGGAACTGAGAGCAAAAGAAACAGAAACAGAAGGCAACTGAGATCTTGTCTTAATAGCTGAGTGCCTTGAAAAGATACTTTTCTTAACTGTTGAGTTCAGATAGATTTCTGGAAATGCTAATGGCTTAATAGAAGTGTGCCCACCCTGCCCCCACCTTAAAATCTAAATTACTTTTCTTATCCTTGAAACTGGGCACAGTTCTCTGTTTATATTTCCACATTCCAGGGATGAACATACTGTGAAAGCCTAGCTGTCTTGGTTAATGAATATACGGTATATTGAAAAAGCATGATCCTTACCTTGGAAGGCAGAAGCACAGCTTTGTTAACAATCCTTCCTATCAATGTTTATTTAGCTCTAGTTATGTGTATTCCCCCTGTGTTTAATATATATTAAGATGTACTAATCTGTATTCATATTATTCTTATTAGTCAGTACAGTGAGAATTATAGGCATTAAGTTGTGGTTGAGTCTAAAGATTGTATTTTCTTTGATCAGATTTCAGTAATGGCCTTTCTTGTGGTTAAAGAATCCAATTCAGTCTCTTACACACAATCTAATCCAAGACTATGTCCTAACTCTTTTAATTATACCCTACCACTTCCAGGTACCAAAATCCTTACATAAATAATTACCATGGTTTGGCTAATGTATTAATGTCTGATTCTTGGTGACCTGGGATCTGGAACTCTACAACAATGATGGAAGCCTATAGGTTTGATTGGGTTTTGGGGTCAGAAACTCAGGAACACTCAGTGAATGTTTGGTGCTTGTAGGCTTTTCTGAGCTTCTCGCAGGAGATCCCTGAAAGTTTCAAATCCTAGGGAACACAGAAGAATCAAATAGCTGGGGGCGCATTTTCAGGGAAGGAGGTGATGGAAAGAACAAACAAACAACAAAGCAAATAGTGTGTTAAATGCCCCCTGGTACCCTGATGAGGAGCCCTGCCCTACCTGTCTTCTCTTTGGATAACTGGTTATTTTTCTGAGCACTGCCATTTTTTATGTGCCTCAGCCTGAAGTTGGAGACAGGGAAAAACATTCTCAAAGATGAAAAATCAATTATTCTTTTGAATCCTCTGTGATTATAAGTACCTAGGAGAAGTGATTACATCATCTGCCTCTATCCTCCGTCTGATCTGAAAGCACATTGGTTGTAGGAGAAAGATCAGCTGCATCTCTATAACCAAAGTTCCTTACGCGCAGAGTTAAATAAATGAGCTTCTGAAGGTTGCCCCAGAATTTTGTTTACAGCCATTGTTCATGAGAAGTGGTATGTGTAGTGTCCATAGCTGTCATCAGATACTTGAAGTTTATAACCTTCCCCAAAACCCAGGTGCAACAAGTTCAGCACTTAAAAATCTCAATAGAATTTAATTATTTTCCCAGAAAAAGCATTTGGACAGACTCCTGGCCGTGGACAATTACAGCAAATGCATTCTTTCAAACAGGATGGAACTCCTTTAGCTTCTGGTATGTGGTGCATTTCAGCAACTTTCGACTCCTATTTATTTATTTGTTTGCTTGTTGGGGTGTGTGTGCAGGAATGGGTGTTAAGCCTCATGGATACAGACAACATAAACACATTTCCTGCATTATTGGGTACCTGGAAAATAATCTTTATGAATCGCTCCTATCTGAACTGTGGTCTTGGTTGGTTCAAATGCCTTGAAACTCGTTAACGAATTAGCTATGGTGTACCACCCTGTTTCTTTTCCTTCCTCATAAACAAATGAAACCTTTAGTTCAAAGTTCAAAGAATCATGCTTCAATGAAATAAATTAAAGCTCTTAGGGAAATGAGTGTTGAAGGAAAAGAATGAAGAATTGATGACCTATTACCAGTCATTAATTCTCTACCTGGAGTTATTGACAGCATGTGACATTATAACCTTACAAATTGCAATCTATAAACAGCTTAGCAAATTGTAATGCAAATGACCTTTGCATTACAATTGGTCTCACAAAGCCTTCAGCTTATTACAAACAGCTGCCACCAGCATATTTTCTTATAGGCTGCAGAAAAGAGGGGATGCATATAACCAGAGAACTGGGTGCTCTTTAGACAGAGCTCAGCGAGGCCACTTACAGGCAGACGTGATGAATGGTGGGTGGCAGCAAACGTCTCAGCCAGGGTGAAAGTATTAGAAGTTTTCTTGTCATTGATTTACAGTCACCAAACAGAAAGAACTAATTAGCTGAAGTTGGTTGACTTAGCACTTTTTCTCCTCCACTTTTGAAACAGACAGGGACTTAGAATTCATAAATAGGAGAAAATCACTCCAGGGTATTTTTTTTTTTTTTTAAGCACGCGGGCCTCTCACTGCTGTGGCCTCTCCCGTTGCGGAGCACAGGCTCCGGACGCGCAGGCTCAGCGGCCACGGCTCACGGGCCCAGCCGCTCCGCGGCATGTGGGATCCTCCCGGACCGGGGCACGAACCCGCGTCCCCTGCATCGGCAGGCGGACTCTCAACCACTGCGCCACCAGGGAAGCCCACTCCAGGGTATTTTTGCCAGTCTTTCTACCTACACTTGTTCCCCAGGCTAGGAGGCAAGTCACCAAGCTTTGATTTGAGATATGGCTTGGTTTTTACTCTATGTCACAAATGGTAGAATGAATGTTTAGAATTCCTTTACATGGCTTTGGCAGAAATGTAAGTTGCAGACACAGTATTACATGTTTGTTCTAATATGCTACGTTTGGGTGTAACACGTGGAAATGGTCCAGCATATTGGCCCGTCATTATATCTGACTTGTTCTTTTTTCTTTTTCTTCTTTGTTCAGTGCACACCTTTGTTAGGTTTTTCCAAACATCCCCATTGCATTTGTGTAAGAACACTCTGAGCGTATTTGAAATCACACGGGCGTCATGAGAAATGCGTTGTATTACTGGTTCTGCCACCAACTGACTGTTTGGACTTGGGCAATTCATGTAACTTCTCTGGGCTTCAGTTTCTCATAATGATAGTAATCACGGTATCTAATATTTGAGTGACTACTGTGTGCCAGTGCTTTACATGCAGTATTTCAGTTAATCCTCATAATAATCTGATGAGGTAGGCACTAACATTATTCCACACCTCATGATGGGGAAACTTAACAGAAGTTAAGTTACCACTCAGGAAAGTGACAGCTAGGACACAAGCCTGGTGGTCTGATTCCAAGGCCCAGACACTGAAATCAGGGCTCACAAACTCAGAAGCCCACTAGGACCACAGAAGGGCAGTCCATAAGTGATGGCATGGTTTTTGCTCCAGCGGTTGGAGAACCCATATCCTGTAAGCAGAAGCTAATGCCCCATCCTTCCAGCTTATTTTGCTGTGTGGGAATGTCACCTTAGTATTGACGGGTCTTCTACCTTTTTTTTTTTTCAAGAGAAGCGAGAATTCCAGCTTCGTATTTAAACTCCTGATTCTGAAATGCTTGTTTTTAAAACATATTGAAGACCAATATTGTGTAGGACAAACAAGACATGATTGGGGGCTACTGTGGTTTGACAGTCATCTACTGATCTGTGATTTAAGCATCACCCACCCTGCTATATTATAAAATGACAGATTTGGACTAAATAATCTTAAGTCCTCCCCAGCACCAAAATTCTCTAGAATTCTTTGATTACCTCAAGTTTCTGGTTTCCAAATGTGCATGTTTTCAAACTGCTTTCTTCCAGCCTTTTTAGGAGAGTTTTTTACATCTAACAAAGAAGACCCTGTCCCATTAATGATGCTTCTATTCTTCTCGTCCTCATTTTTTCAAAACCTTAACAAGTTATCTTCGATTCTTCCTCATTTTCCCTATAGTATACAGTTAGTTCCTTTTTCTTTTTTCCCCTGTAATCTCTCTTCCTTTTGTTCTTTTCTTTCCATTTGTACTCTGCCACCCTGGTACAAGCCTCCCAAATTTTACACCAGTACATTCAAATAGACTCTTCAATGTTGTCTTAACTTTCAGCCACTTGTTACTCTAACCCAGGAGTTGGCAAACTATACAGCCTGAGGTACAGATTTGGCCCATGGCCTGCTTTTGTAAATAAAGGGTTTTGGAACCCAGCCTACCGGCTCGTAGTCATAATGTCTATGGCTGCTTTCATGATCCAACTGTGGAATTGAGTAGTTGCAACAAATATTTTGTCGTCCACAAGCCTGAAATATTTACTATCTTGTGCTTTAAGAAAAAGCTTGATGATACCTGCTAATCCATTTCTTACATAGCTGTCAGATTCAAGTCTAACTTTGTATCTTCAGTATTGTGTGTATCACCTCTGTGTTCAAAATCTTTACTTGCTGTCCTATTTCACCACACACACACAGCAAACTTCTCAAGACTTCTCAGCCTGGCATTAGAGATGGTTCAGAAATGACCGTGGTCTATCTTTCCAGCCATATTTTTAAACATCACAGTGATCTCTGATTAGGCTGGTTTAAATGATGAACCACAAACACACCATACTCACCCTAATTCTGAACTTTTGAGAATGTGCTACAACCCAATGTGCAGTATAATTTGCCCATCATTCTTTGAACTATGATTTCAGTGGGCATTTATGATTATAATTAAGCTAATTATTATTGAGAACCTACTATGTATCAAGATGGCAGTAGGCTTACACAATAAATAATTTCATTTGCCCTGAATTGATGTTATTTTTTTAAACATACATGTCTGTACATCAAGTAGTTACTCATTGACCGTGTACTTGGGGTTCTTTTATGTCAGGCCCTATCCTAGCACAAGAAATTATATTAAAAAAATTTTTAACAACTAGATCACTATCTAATGAAAGAGACAGGTATACAAATAATAAAAATTATGTGCTTAGCCATAGTAGAAACATACAATACTAAAGAAGCACAGATGAAGCAACAAGCTCTATCCGGAGAGGTGGGGATGGCTTCATGGAGGGAAGTGGCATTGGAGCTGGGCATTGGAAATTGAGGAAGCCCCAGAGACCTGAATATTTATGGTGGTTCAAAGAATAGCAAGGAGGTCAGGGTTGTAGCAGATTGCAAGGAGAAGCAGCAACAGATAAAACTAGAAAAGAGATGTGTGCTGTATAGAACGGTCCTTGGATGTCTTGTTGAAGAATAAGGAGTTAATCCTTTTGAGACAAGGGAACCCTGAGTGTTTCTGAACAGGAGAGTAACATTCCTGGGTGTCAGCAATTACATTTAACGTGTCTCTTTGTCTCCTATGGCTTCTACCAACTCTGCCTTGAACATAGGGAACATTCAATAGAGAGTTGTCCATTGATTAATTTCCCTGAGAGTGAAGTGTTTTTGGCTGACTGGTAGCCAACAACATTTTGAGTTATCTCTGAGCTTGATAAAATGCTGACACCTAGTTGCTTTTTTTGGTTTTTGGTTTTTGGGTTTTTTTTAAGCAGCAAATATCATTAAGGTGATGAGAAGCATCAAATTCATGACATTTCCCTGCCTGTCACCTTCACTCTAGTAGTCAGAAGTGTTGTTTGCAGTGTTCAGCAAATTTTTGGCAAAGTTGAAACTATCCAAAAGAAGTTGCAAGTTCATTCTTTCTTAAACCACGTAAAGTAAGGATGGGAAATACTGGTTCTCTAAACTCCTTGAGGATGACGTGCTTTTAAATACTATTATTCAAGCCAGAGGGAAATGAGATAATTCAGAAGCTTTTGATGCCCTTGATAGAATGGAAGGATTTTGCTCTTCCCACAGTTGTATAAACACCAAGCCCTCCGCCTTCTGCGCTAAAAGTGAGAGAAATGATCATCCTGTCCTAATTGTCACAAGTTGCCAGGAGTAATGGCGGTCTGCAGGCATGGCAGCTTAGAATGTCAGACCTCAGGTTTTATGATACCGACTTTTAAGAAAGAAAAAAAGACATTTCAAAATCTGTAATCTGAGATAGTTTAGCCCTGTGGGACCTGTTCTGTTTAGTTTGCCGGGAAAAACTAGGAATATGATTTCGTTCTGAGAACTTCATAAAGCTGGGACTATAGAGCAGTTCCACCTCTGATTTGACTGTGAGAAGAGTAGCAGGGTCATTCTGTCATTGACCTGAACCAGTTTCCCTTGCTGTGTTAGATCTGGTGATCAGCAAGGCTGGTAAAGAGTAGCACCAGCATCCTTGTCTTGCAGGCTGAAACTGGTTACAGTTTCTGATCCCTAGAGCCAACTCACTAGGAGGCACAGTGTCTAGGGCCCACAGAGGCCATCCTGCATCCCTGCTGATCCCCCTTGAAGCCTGTTCTCCTGCCTCCCTCCTCTCGTTTCCTTCTCCACCCTCACTCTCTACCCAACGTCAACATACACCTTTCCACCCAAATATCCCATGAGCTTCACACTTGCTGCCCTCTGGTCCCTTGCAGACTTCTGTAGTGAATGTTCTTCCCCTTTCTCTAGGCCCCTTGGCTAAACCAAGGTCTGGATACACTGACACCACCTCTATGAAATCTTTCCAGATTCCCATCCTCCTATTAGGCAAGTCTTCACAGCATTTTGTATGATAGTTATCACATTGTGTAAAGTGGCCTGAAGCCCATAGGATAGTGATCAACTCAAGGGCATAGAACTCACTGTTTTCTTTCAATAGTGTATCCAGGATGCTTAGCTGTGCTTGGCGCATAATCATTGCAATAATAAAATAGTAATAATATAATATATTGTATTTATTTGTATTTGTGTTGTATTTTATTGTATTTATTTGTATTTGTGTTGTGTTTTATTGTATTTATTTGTATTTGTGTTGTATTTTATTGTATTTATTTATATAGACAATGCAAATAAGTACAATGCATATAATACAATAAATACAATAATAAAATAGCAATAGCTATGATACAATCCGAAGTTACACTGTATTAGTCATAACATCAGATGCATTAGCTCAAGTAGGTGCTCATTTAAACCTTGTGAATACGGAAGAGGGTGTCTTTCCTGAAACTCACTCAAACCTAGCCTCCTCCAGATCCAGACAAAATCCCTTTGTGCAGGAATATTGCCTTTATCTCTATCATGCCTGCCTCCCGCCAAGCACTGCCATTCAATAATTCTGGCACATGGTACCTTTTCCTCACGACAGAGTGCTGAACAGTGATTTATTGCTTGAATACACATTGCTTTCATGGAAGTGATTTGTTTAAAACAACAGTAAAGCGCTAAATAAATTATTCATTCCATGCTAATTCTTCACTTTTATGTGCTGTAGTAAACGTCAAAATAAGCAGCCTGTTGGGCATTTTATTTTTGCCACATTAATCTTGGACAGTTTAAAGGAAAAAAATATAGGAAATCTAAAGAAGAGGTTCCATTTACAAGAAAATAGATTTCTTTTTCTTCCTACCACCTCATGCAGCAGCCAGGCAGAGAGCTTAGGCTGAGGCGTCTCCATCCCCGAGTGGCTCTGAGTCACTTGCTGAACTGGTCCCAGTGACCCCCTCACATTCCTGTTGCCTACTGGGAACAGTGTTGCTCCTTTTCTCTGCAGAGAGCCCTTCGCAATGGCCCAATCACAAGGCAAGGAATCAGAGTCTTTCCTGGGAGATTTGCATTTCCTAGGGCACACTGGGTGTTGGGTTTCTAAATTTCACTGTGTGTCTTGATTTAGGATTAAAGGATTTAAAAGTAAGGGAGGGGCTTCCCTGGTGGCGCAGTGGTTGAGAGTCCACCTGCCAATGCAGGGGACACCGGTTCGTGCCCCGGTCCCGGAGGATCCCACGTGCCGTGGAGCGGCTGGGCTCGTGAGCCATCATGGCCGCTGAGCCTACGCGTCCGGAGCCTGTGCTCCGCAACGGGAGAGGCCACAACAGTGAGAGGCCCGCGTACTGGAAAAAAAAAAAAAAAAAAAAAAAAAAAAATTAAAAAAAATAAAAAGTAAGGGAGGTAACAGTGACTTACTTAGCCATTTTTGCAACTGATTTTCCACGTGGAATAGAGATATCGTTTGTTCCTGGCCTTTTTTATCCTTCTTGACTGAAACCTCATTTCCTGCGTCGGAGTGAGGGACATTTGAGTGACTCAGTTTATGGAGTCCTTCATCAGCAGAGTAGCAGATGGGTGGTCTTGTTGTCGATTTGGGGGAAATCATTCTCCTCTTTTCTGAGCATGGGGACCCCATGTTTTATACCTGCTGGTGGGTAAGGAGAGCTGTGGTCCTCTGGCCTGTGGCATCCACAGAGGTCTCAGTGAGTGAGACGCAAAGATGACCCCTATGCTCAGGATGGTGGAAGAGTTAACTCAGCCCATCCCTCAAGGCCCTGGCTCCAGATCAGAAGCCAAGAAAATTGAGGCTAGATTGAGTCCTAGCCCATCACATCTCCTATGTGAGAATAACTAAGACCATCTCCCTACCATTGTAAAGTGAGTTAAATGACATACTGTGTGTAAAGCACCTGGCTTGCTCTAAGAGCTTGGAAATGTCCTATTTACTTCTAGCTAGAGATTGCTCCTTTTAGTTTCCAAAGCATTCAGTTCTGACCTGGAGGCTCTGTGAGTCTCTCCCCAGAGGTAATGTATAATGTGGGTGGGTATCTTTTCCCTCTTTTTGCATCCTGGATAGCACTTAGAAGAACAAATATACATTGTGGTCAGTGTTCAGAAAAACAGTTGGATAAATGATATATATCTATATCCAGAGATATAGATATATATAGATAAGATAAGGTGAGATAAGATGAGATAGGATAGATAAGACAGGAAGGCAGACAGACTGGCTTAGCCTCAGGTTGATTGAAAGCAAGTATAATCTTTGAAACTCTTTCAAGTTCTTTCTTTCCCTCTCTTTAAAGAGTTATTTTTTTTCCTCAGGTAAAGCACCTGAGCTCTGTTCTCAGTTTATTTGGGTTTAAATCCCAGCTTTCCTAGCTGATGCTAGGCAAATTCCTTAAACTCTCTAATCTGCCATCTGAAAATAGACCATCAAAAGAAAAAGAAAAAAAAAGGAAGAAGTAGCAACATTGGTTTCCTAAGATAGTTAAAAATGTATATAGATTATATTATTCAAAATGCTTAGCAGACTGACAAAAATATTTTTTAAGTACTCAATAAAGTAAACTGGTGATAATAATTCAGTTAGAAAAGGGAATTCTAATTTTATTGATCCTGTTTAATAGGAAAAAGGAAAAAAGTTAAACTAATTGGCTAAAATCACATAAGGAATTAAAATTGTCTCTATAACCAGAATCAAGTCTTCTCAACTTTTAACTTTAGGTCTCTACCCTGCCACTCATACAGACTTTATTTGGCTTTGTCCCCACTGTACAGAGGAGGCAGTTTGGAGGGCCCCATAGGAATTTATTGAAAGAGCTGGCATTCAGACTTTGAATGACTTACACGTATCCAGGGCTATCCATTCCTAGATAGGAGAAACTCACAGAATGGGAAGTGGGCCTCTGCAGTGTCCTGGCCAACTTTCAGGTGTCTCACAGGTCTATGCATGAAAGCTAACACTTTTGGATGAAAGGACAGAAAAATCAATAAACCATTGGATTGGATCACAGACATGTTTTACAACTACTCAGCCCTCCCAAAAGAGATATACATCATTGAATTATCTGTAGGTTTAATCCTTTAATCAGCCAGGACTTCTAAGAGGAAATCCAAAGTGTTTGGAATGTCATTCTTAAAATTGGAATTTCATTAAGTGGCAGTGCTCTTGCGTTGCAATTACTCAGGTTTTTTGAGCCCACTGTGTTCCAGACGCTTGCTACAATAATTGCTCATGTAACTGGAACATGCTGTTTATGCCTGGAAAAGTCCATCACCAATATAACTACAGTCAGTCAGCCAGTCACACCATCAACAGATATTGAAGTCCTTTAGGTCAGCAGGAGAACACTGTCTGAGTTCAAGGGGGCATTGGTATGACATTGATTTGAATGTGAATGTAGGAGCCATATCATACTTGGCCTTGTAGGTCATATGAAATTTAAACTTTAAGTTCAGTGGGAGGCCACAGAAAGGCTTTAAAGAGTGCGAAAAGATGACCAGATTGCTATTTTTTTTTTCTTTTTAAAAATAAATTTATTATTTATTTATTTATTTTTGGCTGTGTTGGGTCTTCGTTTCTTTCGTTTCTCTAGTTGCGGCGAGCGGGGACCACTCTTCACCGCGGTGTGCGGGCCTCTCAGTACCGCTGCCTCTCCCATTGCGGAGCCCAAGCTCTGGATGCGCAGTCTCAGTAGTTGTGGCTCACGGGCCTAGTTGCTCCGCGGCGTGTGGGATCTTCCCAGACCAGGGCTCAAACCCGTGTCCCCTGCATTGGCAAGCAGATCCTTAACCACTGCGCCAGCAGGGAAGCCCCAGATTGCTATTTTTAAAAAGATTATAATGGTAGCAGCACAGAGGGTGGCTTGAGGGAAGCAAGGTGAGATGGTGGCAGAGATGTCAGAGGCATTGCCCTAGGCCAGACCAGGTTGATGTGAGGTTAGATGGGAGAGGTTTATAGGACTTAGTGATTGATTCAGTTGGGGAGAAAGGAGAGGAATGGCATCAAGGAAGACTCAGAGCTCAAGCAATGGCAATAGCACTTACTAAGCCTGCTGACATTGAAGATCAAGGTATCGGGCACTGAATGATATTATAATGGGAAGAGATCTTACAAGCGTGTAGCCTAACCATGGAGGAAACTGAAGCCCAAACAGGTACGTTGGCTTCCTCAGCGTCACGGTGTGTTAGCAGCCGAGCTCAGACTTAAGTCTGTGTCTTCTGATTCATAGCCCAAGACTGCTGAAATGGATAGCTCCATTGAAAAGTTTTAATGAGCAGCATCTAATGTGGAATGCTACTGAAAGGTGGATTTACAGTGAAGTTAACGAAGCTTAAGATTCAGAGACTTCATAGGCATGGGCTCCTATGAGTGCTAAGAGTTTTGGGGAGTTGTAGATTGTTTCAGGTGGACAGGGGAAGCTAGGTTGCAATCAGAAAACATTTCTATCTCCTCATTTCTGCCGAACTGCCTAAAGGTGTCTCAGAAGAAAAGTACACAAATCGTTAAGGCACTGGTAATTCGTTGTGATCTAATTTGTCATTCCAATAAATTTTGACTGTTAAATCTCATTTTATTAATAATTTTGTATTATTTTTCTTAATGTGAGGCCCACAAATTGTATGGCTTTCATTCCCACAAGACCTGGGTCTATGCCTGGTCCTACCAACTTCTGTTACCTCTTTAACTCTCCGGGCTCAGAACAGGCCCAATCCAGTCCTTCCTCCTGTACCTAGGAACTCCTGCTTCATACCCCAAATCAGCATATGGTTTGTTAAGATCGTTCTTTACTCTCAAAGCTCCTTATTCAAAAACGGATTCTTCTAAAAGTGTAACCTACACCATTTGTCAAATGAGGTGGTTGGAGTTAGATAATCTTTCCAGTCCCTTCCAATTTTGTCCTAAGTTTCCTTTCAAAGAGTGGCAAAATGCTAATTTTTTTTTTATAACCACCCACCAGCCATCTAGATGCAATTGTAGAGGATTAGAATTAGAATCATGTAGAAGCATTTTGGTTCCATGACTAAATGACAAGGAATATATAAAAATCACTTAACTTCTATAGGGTTTTTCCTCCAACACAAACCTTTATTATTTATTATTATATTTGACTTGGGATTTCAGGATGTTATTTGAATTTCACTTTTAAGCCAGCTTTTTTTAAGCTTTGAATTTCCTTTTAGGCAAATTGTGTCTCACCACACTTTAGCACTCAGACAAGGCAAATATTAATAAAAGATCTGCTCCTAGAGATGTCAGTGGTTATCGTTTATTTATTTTCTCTTCTTCCTGGTCCACATGAAGATTTTCCCAGAGGAAAGGAAAATATTTGAACTATCTCTAGTGTTTCAGTGTGTTATTCTTGTTGCTTTTGTTGGTTGCACTGGTTGGTAAATGAGAAGATAAAATGAAAAAAAAAATAGAAAGCTTACATTCTTTTCATATTTTATTCGAGTGTCTTACTGAGGTTCATGTTCTGATGCTTGGGTCACCATAATATGCATATCTTTATTTATTAGCTTTCTGTGTGTTGTGTTAACCTTGAAAACTAATATTTTCTAAAAATTGCCTTAATCTCTTCAGACCCATGAATAACTGCATAAAACCCAATATGGGGAAGTGGAAAGGGAGAGTCTTGCTTCATTTCTTTCTTTTGAAGCTAAATATAAAGAAACATATGAAAAGAAGGGCCCCTCATCATTAACATACTGTTTGCTGTTTAACGGTACGTTCACCTTATGTGTGGGCTCTTGCATAGGAAGAGTCTTAATATTTAGATAGCGTCTATACTTCAGCCAGTGATTTGAGAGCTTGCAGATCTATTTCTCAGATCAGTGCCTCAAGAAGGTTGAAAGGAAGGGAATTTCTCCATTATTCACATCCCCTCTCTCTCCCTCCTACGAAACTCAGTTTTGTACCCCTTTTACTTCAGCATATGGATGGTTTCCTCTGTTTTGTTTTCTAGATTTCCAGAGAGAAAATACTGCAAGAAATATATTTTTTTTATTGTTTTGAAGCTCTGAATTAACAATTCTCTGCCTTATTTGTGTTTCTTTCAGTAAGTACCAGGTGACCTAATTAGAATAGGGACTACCTCAAAGGAGGATGGTTGGGATATCATGTCCATTCCCTTTGAAGCACTAGGAGGGGAATGAGGAGAACGTGGTGTAGAGTTTGGTTTTTTAATTATGAAATGATGGACTTGCAGAGGACATTTCCAATAGGTACCTTGCACTGTAGCACTCCAGGCCACCCACTGAGCTGCTAGCCTCTCTCCCCCCCATGCTCTAGCCTCAGTTGCTTTCATGTCTTGAAGCTCTGGCTTTGGGTCTCCAGTTCTTTTTAATATTTCTATTTTACTATTGTTTAATATTTTCTATTTCCCTATATAGCGAGGTTTCATCTTGAATATGCATTTTCCTCATATTTTGTGCAATCATTTTATCTTGATACTCTTCTGGGATGACATTGGTGCCGATATCCTGCTCTTTTCTAGAAAAAAATATATCATTTAATTAAGCATCTTCCTACTTCCTCTGCTGTAACACAGAAGATTGAAATGGAGTATAATTTAGGGCAGAGTAATTTAATTAAAGGAATAAGCGTATGAAATGTCAACATTATCCACTAGATATGGATGTATGTTTGGAAAATTACCCTCTTTTTATTATTCAAAAAAGAAGAGGAGGAGGAGAAGGAAAGAAAAAATATAGGAATGAAGTGTCATCAGTCAGTCTGTCTTGACATTGTAAGATAAATAGATTTTGGAAAGAGTACTTTTTATTTTTTTCTGAGTTGGTAGCATCCCTCACCTTGGGGAATTGAAGAGCAAGTTGATGATGAAAGGTTCTATATTCAAGATTTGCATCCAAAAGCAACGTAGGTCTCGTGGGTTTGACAAGCTTGGATTTGTTTGCTAAATATAATGACTTGGCTCTAGGATTAGAGCATAATAGCTTTTTATTTAAAGCATTTCTTTACTTGTTACTAACAAGAAAGAACTTGACTTTCAGCAGACAGGTGGCAAGAGATGTGCATTGCTTCCAGTGAGAACTACAGTTTTCCTCATGTGCAAACTCCTGGGACAGTGTCCCACAGCTCCTGGGCCAGCCTTACATATTAGCTGCAAATGACCTCTACAGGGAAACAGACTCAGAGGAAGGGCATAGTAAATTTTACTAAAAAACCTTCCACTTCCATAAAGGCTCTTCTATATGCTGCAATTTGCCCTGTGTCTAGTGTTGATTAGGTTATCTGCATGCCCTGTTTGTGTCTCCATCTCTGTTGACTGTCTTGTCTTTTAAGTTCCCTGATTGGGGGGGGGGGGGTGTCCAGTGGCTGTTTAAGTCACACCATTTCAGTGTCATGCAGAGGATATCATATGAATAAACATTACATTAAATTATGTGCGGACTTCTACAAAACATGAAGGCCATTTGGGGATTAAGGACTTTCCAGAGGCAAAAATCTACTAACTGCTTTCTAGCTGGCCCTGTACCCCAAGTTCATCCCACTCTTTCTACTGGTTTTTCATTTCAACTTGTGTTTGTATGTGCTGGATTACTTCCGTCTGATGACTTCAAGTGCACGTGTGGTTGTGAGTGTGTGCCTGCATCATATCAACCTTTCAGCTTCCCTCTGGGGCTTCTTAATCTAGTTTAGCAATTATTGATTTCTCTGCCCTTTGATAACTCAAATGGAGCGCAATTATACATTCATGTAAATATCCTGAAAATGTTGATATAATAAAACAGTCTGTTGAAATATGCAGTTAGATGTGTGCACATTCATTGTCAGGAACTCCTAATCCCGGGACAGCCAAATTCTGCTGTGAGTTAAGTAGAAGAATCAGCTCCTCAAAAAAGGATTTCACCAGGGTTCAACAATTAAAAAAAAAAAAAAAAAATTAAAAACGACAAATAAAAATGTCATTGATCTGAGGTCAGTAAAAAGGTAAAACTCAAGTTTGTCCATTATAAGGAAAAAATATTCCAGGAATTTCTGGAAGAAGGCAGAACAAGGGATGAGTTTGTGATCAGTACCTTGTCTGATAGGTAACAGGCCTTCAGTACTATTGAACTGAATGTAAAGTGAGGATCCTTCAGTGGTTCTGCCTTGCCTCTAGGAACAGTCATACCCATATTAAGCAGTATACCATGGGAAGAGTTAAGCACAGTGAATAAGAGTCAGTATCTAATGTAAGTTAAACTTGTCCCCCACTTACTAGATGAGTACTTTCAGTTACTTAGCTTTGATTTTCTCATCAGGGAAAAAAAATATCATGTAAGTACTTGAAATACCCTTAATAATGAAATTTGTCTGGCATACAAAGTAGGTATGCACGAAATGCTAGATGTTATTAATAATAGCAACTGCTTACATTTGCACAGTATTTTAACATTTACAGAGAGTTTTCCCACTTCCTACTGTGTTTGCTTCCCAAAACTCTACGAGATAAAAAAGAAAGATAACATTATCTTTTCATTTTACTGATATTTATTTACTTATTTAAATAAGAGAAGTCAATTCAGTACTTAAGTGCTTTATTCAAGGTGAAGCAGTGGCAGATACTACTAACTGTAGTGGCCACTCCCCACTTTTTCTTTGCTGGCAGAGCCCACCTTGTTTTCTCAGTTTTTATTGCACATGCTATGTGGGCATGTGGCTGAATCCTGGTCATTGGAACTGCAGGGATTTTGTCGGTAGGGCTTTTGGGAAAGGGTTTCCTTTCTAATTTAAAACAAAACAAAACAAAAGCATATATATATATATATATATATATATATATATATATATATACACACACTAGAGGCTCTTTTTATCTTTGCTGGAAGTAGCTGTGTCTGCACATGTGGCAAAGAAGTGTCACAGCCTCCTTGCAAACACGAGGGCAGGAAGCACCCTGTGTTGACATTGTCAGAAAGGATATATGTGTGTATCCCTTGGGTCCTTGATGACATTGTTAGGCTAACTTAGTCGTGGAACCTCATCAACTCTGGACCTCTTGTTACATGAGATAACACACCTGTTATTATTTGAGTCATTTTTAATACTCCGTTTCTCATGCTAAAGACATACTAACAGATATGGTGGCTAAACCGAGAGTCAAAATCTGGTCTCCTGCTGATTGCAAAGCCTTTGTTCTTTTCAGCAAAGCACGCTGCCATCCTAATATTAAGGCCCTTCATAGTAGAGCCAAATGTATCTCTCTGTTCTGGTATTTGTGTGTTCCTGCTGTTGCCGAAAACCCAGCCTCCGTTCACCCGTGCCAAACAGAAACGCGGAGACAGCTTTGGAGGAGCAGAGAAAGTAGCTCTGTTGCTTTGCCAGGCGAAGGGGCCACAGCAGGCTAACGCCCTCAAGACTGTGCCCCTCTTCCTGGGAAATAAGAAGGGTTCTTATAGTTTCAGGGTGGAAAATAGGGCTCTAGATAAGGATCAGGGCTGATGCTGTCTTGCATTCCTCTTTGCTCCTGGAGACCTTGAGATCATTAGGGCTGGCGTCCTGTGGTTCCGGAACAGGTTCCAGTACCCCTTGAGGTGGTCATTCCATGACCTTCTTTCTGGAATGAAGAATGCTCACAAAGGAAAGGAATGTGAGGGAGTATTGTCTTGGAGAAGTAAACACCGGGTGTATAGTACAACTTTAACTAGGGGGCAATCATTTTCAGAGTTCAATTAAGCAAGAAAGAGAGGAGGATAAAACATCTGTAGGAGACAGGTTGAATGGCTAGAAAGAATAAGGGCCGAATAAGGGCTAACATAATGGGGGTGCCTCGACTAGTTTCTGCTGCAGCACTGCCCATAATCTAAGCTTGAGCTCAGTCTGGGGACTTGCTCTCTTTGTTGCCCTGTGAGCTTTCACATCTCTGAATGCCTATCGTCATGCTCCCTTCCCTTAGAATATCATCTCTATAGCCTCTCAAGCCCATCAGAGTCACACACATCCTTCGGGATTCATCTTGAACGCCTCCTTTTGTAAGAAGCTCTTGCTGAGGATGTTTTTATTTCTTGCTCTCTAAAAGATATAAACACTTTTCTCCTGCTACATAACTTTTTCTTCCTTATTTTGTAACCATCTTTGTACAGCTCTGCCTCTCCACTAGACTGTGAGTTTCCAGGAACTGGTACTGAGTCTCATTCTCCCTTTGTGTCCTGATAGCACATAGTTTTTATTCCTGCCTCTTAAGAAGGCATAATAAATGTTTATTGAATTAAATGTGTGGAACTTTAGAGCTGAAAGTTCTTTCTTCTTAACAAAGCTCCCGTTTTCTGGGAATTACAGAAGGTTCTTATCCTTGGATTCATGACCCCCGTAGGATTCAGGAGATCAGTGAAATCATTAACATTATATTCATTGTTTTATGCTCATAACTTTTATTAGATCAGATTCTTAAAGAATTCATGGCTCCTTGAAAGAATGAGAACCTCTTTTTAAGTTGCAAAGTTGAATAAAGCCTTTCTGAACCAAAGACACAATCTGGAACATGCGTATTATAGGGAAACCACTGCTGTGAGTTTTCTTCTTTTCCCTAAAACTGGAGTGCAAAGAAAACAACCAAAACCACAACAGCTTTCTGGCTGTTGAATACCCCTCTTCTATCTTATCCAACTCTTTGATCCTCATGAAAGATTGTTCCACATCTCTTCAGGGCCCTTATTATTCTCTGTCTCCATATTCACTTCCATCCACATCTTTACAAACATCCAACCCAATGTCTCTGACAAGCGGGTGCAGTGAGCAGAGAGGGGACACTCAAGACTGGGCCATGAGGGGACACCAGGGCCTTCAGGAAGCTGGTGGGGGAAGGATGCAGGTTGCCGGCTGCAGCCCCTGAACCTAACATCTCCCAGGTGGTTATGCTAATGATCCTGCAAGCTTGACTATGGCCCACTTCAGGAGGGAGGGCTTATGAGCCTTGTCAGGACTGAGTTCTTTGGAGCCACCCCGAGCTTTACAAGGATGGAACCACCTGCCCACGCCACCCCCTGAATCACTAATGACTGAGAGCGTTACAAAAGGAAATGTCGTTTTATAGACTGGGACCCGTGTCACCCTCTTCATTATGCAGGATTTGGAGCTCTGGTCCCTTAGGAATGAAAAGACTTTAGGATCTTGCAGCCAGTGTTCACTGCCAGTAAGCCCAGGGCCACACCTTTGTTTCCCCTGAGATTAGATTCTACCTCCACATTTGGACATGGAGTGAGAAAAAAAGAATGAAAATCGTTAATAATTGAAAAAGGAGGAGACATGTCCTACTTTTCTAAGATTTCCCTGAGATGAAGGAGAGATGAGTTGAAGGCCAGTGGCCAGGCCAGATGTCCCAGTAGAACTCAGATCTCCCTGAATGTCCACTAGTTCTCCCAGAGCTCCCCGAAATTCATAGTTTAAGAAGAACAGGAAGCTTGCTCTGCAAACTCCTCCTTCAGAAAAGATTCTCATTAGTCCGCTGCTACCAACCAGGTTGCTAGCTCAGAAGCAAAGTAATTAGGAGAGGCCACTCCAGGGAGAATATGCACATTCCTTCTTAGGGGATGAAGGAAGGGGAACTGCGTTGACTCCCCACCCCACCTTCCACCCTCCTTCCTCTGGGGTGCATGCTTTAAGTTAGCAAAGGATGAAAACACTCTGTGCTTTCCTTAGGAAAATAAATGGAGGATTCTTGTGCTACTGCTTGGGAAGGATAGAGTAAATTTTGGTTTGTTGCAGTCTAATAATCAATTTAGAGACATTTTTAAGGGTATACTGTGTAGAATCAGGTTTCTAGGAAGGTGTTTTAGGTGTTCCTTAAATGTTTGGAGTTTTATTTCTAAATTATATTTTTATGTTAAAAAAAACCCTCCTGCTGTCACATTCTAAGGTGTAACCTGTCTCAATACTTGGCATAATGGAGCCTTCTGATATGTTAACTTAGCCTGCTGCCTGCTGTGTTCATTCATTCTAATCCAGACCCAGATATAAGGCTTGCCCTGCCATTTTGATACTCATTTTTACTGGTTTTTGCTATTTTACACTAAAATGACTGTTAGTCATCCATGTACAGTCTCCCCTCCGTATCCATAGGTTCTGCATCCCTGAATTCCATCATCCACTGATCAAAACTATTTGGAAAAAAATCTAGAACTTTCCAAAAACAAATCTTGAATTTGCCACGCGGTGATGACTATTTACATAGTACGTACATTGTGTTAGGTATTGTAAGTAATTTAGAGATGATTTAAAGTATATGCGAGGATGTTCATAGTTTTTATACAAATACTATGCCATTTTGTATAAGGGACTTGAGCATCCATGGATTTGGGTATCCACAGGGGGTCCTGGAACCAATCCCCCATGGATACCAAGGACAGCTGTACTAGTGTCTCTGTCTCTATGCTTTTGCTGTGTAACTGAGAACAGAAAGAAGTTGGGGTTAGCAGAGGGGAGGAGTGAACTGGCATCTTCCTTTCCCAGGGTCCATTGTGATTTTTTTTCCCCCAACTTTGTTGAGGAATACTTGGCAAATCCAACTGAATGTATTTAGAGTGCACAACGAGATGCTTTAATATAAATATACATTGTGTAATGACTGCTAAGATCAAGATCTCTCTCTCTTTTTTGGTGAGAATGCTTAAGATCTACTCTCAGAAAGTTTTGAATATATAATATTGTACTATTAACTATAGTCACCATGCCGTACAATAGATCCTCAGAACTTATAACTAAAGGTTTGTGCCCCTTGACCTACATCTCATTTCCCCCCTCCTTGCAGCCCCTAACCACCACCATTCTATTCTGTTTCTATGAGATTGTTTGTTTTAGATTCTGCATATAAATGATACAGTATTAATATTTCTTTATCTGGCTGATTTTGCCCACAAAATGCCCTCCAGGTTCATCTGTGTTGGCACAAATGGCAGGACTTCCTTTTTAATGGCTGAATAATATTCCATTGTGTGGACTACAATACTACATTTTCCTTTTTTAAAAATTTATTTTATTGAAGGATAGTTGATTTACAATTTTGTTTTAATTTCTACTGTACAGCAAAGTGATTCAGTTATACACACACACACACACACACACACACACATACACATACTGTATTTCTTTTTGATACTCTTGTTTCCCTTATGGTTTATCACAGGATATTGAATGTAGTTCCCTGTGCTATGCAGTAGGACCTTATTTATCCATTCTATACATAATAGTTTTCATCTGCTACTCCTAAACTCCCAGTCCATCTCTCCCCACCCCTGCCTCCCCCTTGGCAGCCACAAGTTTGTTCTCTATGTCTGTGAGACTGTTTCTGTTTCATAGATAAGTTCATTTGTGTCCTATGCTAGATTCCGGTTATAAGTGATATCATAGGGTATTTGTCTTTCTGACTTACTTCACTTAGTATGATAATCTCTAGGCCATCCATGTTGCTGCAAATGGTGGTATCAGGAATACTACATTTTCTTTATGTGATGGTTTCTTAATACCTATATACAGAGGGGCAGGTGAGAGGCTGGAATTGGTGGAATTATTCAGTGGGAGCATTGGGAGACTCTGGAAAAAGAGGTAATAGTTTGTTGAGCTCATTGCTGGGGAGTAAGCCACAAAGGAAGCTTCATTCCCTTGAAGACCCTCATTTATCCCTGCACAGAGCCTGGCACAGTTTCTGGTGCCTTCTCATCCTCCAAGGAATAAGTGATTTGAAAACAGCAGCTTGGTGGATAGGCTTCAGCATCCTCTTTATAAGTACGGAGAAAATGAAGTTCCTCCTCGGCCCTCCCCCTCCGCCCAGAAGCTTTATGAGCAGTGGATATGGCAGGAAGGAGCCCCAGCAAAAGAACAGGACAGATGACTTGTGGTGACAGCAGCTCCTAGACTGGTTGGGGGATCCTTAGACATGTCACTGTGGAAAGTCCCAGAAATAAGTGGGCACTGAGGTAGTGACACAGTGTAGGTAGAGGTTGTCTAGTCATAGATATTTAGATTATAGCTATTTAAAGAAAGTATCCTAAGATGTAAAGAAGAACCTAAAAAAGGTATTACCATATGGTCACCACTTATTGTTTTGACTCAAGGATATTTTGGTACTATATCATGAGGACAAGATATAGGAAGAAAACAAGATGTTCACAGATATTCCATTTTGTGCGAATGTATTTATCAGAACAGCCTTGTTCTCATTGATTGGATTTACAATTAAATGCCGTACACTTGGACTCGGAATTAAATCTATACGTGAAAATTGTTTACCAAATGAATAAAAATAAATGATGATTTATATATTTTTTAAGTACTTATAACATTTCACTTGATCAATAAGTTCCAGTGATTTTTTTGTTCGTTTGTTTGAAAAATACACAAAAATGGTAGACAGTAGAACCAGACTAGGCAGACAATTGCATTTACCTCTTTTTCTCATCTAACGGTGGTAGTTTTGGCTGTGGCCCTTTAACAGATGCTAATTCTATAAAACAATACTGCTAATTAACCAGAGCAGAAAAACAAACAAACAACAACAAATGCAATCTAATATAATGGCGTGTCACCATCCAGGAGTAAGGTGGTAAATAATGCATATAGACAGGAAAGGGAAGAAAAGAGATTCAAATAATCAATTGAAAACATAACTAAAGGTCAGCAGTTCTCCCTTCTTTCTTGCTCTCTTTCTGAAAACAGAAGGATTAGATTGATTCAAGCAGATAAGCTTTGAAATGCCATAAATGACACCTCATCTGGTGCAGTATTGACAAACTGCCCGAGCGTATCACTGGCATTTTCGTTTTACTAGACCAGCAAGAAGAGTCAGGGAGTGGACTTTTACCTCCCTGCCCGCCTGCCTGTGAATTGCTTAAACACTTTGTGTGTGTGTGTGTGTGTGTGTGTGTGTGTGTGTGTGAGCCGGGTTCCACACCGTTACATGCTGGGTTAAAAAGTTTCCTTCTCTGGGGCTCCAGTGAATTCCCTCGTCAGATGGATGGGAGAGGCAGTTTGTGACCAGCTGAACTTCATTATTTAGTTTACTGCCCTCTTGTATCAGGAGAGCAACTACCTAGAAATGCTTTATGCCCACACACCCGTTTTCTTGGTGGGGGATTTATAGGCCTTTTTGGCAAAATCATACGGAGGTGGAGCAGCGACATCACCCTGTGTCTTCAGACGAACAGCCACCTCGAGGCCGCTTATCAGCGTTCCTGGGATGGTGGTGATTGAAATTTAGCACTTCAAGCGACTTAATTGGCACGCGGATCTGTTAAGCATATGCCCCCACCGCAGGCCTGCCATCTGACGTGCCCATAGGGTGCCCAGAGCCTCACACATGCTTACGTTTTGCTAAAGAAGTAAGTTTTGGTTTTTTGGGTTTTTTTTGCGGTACGCGGGCCTCTCACTGTTGTGGCCTCTCCCGTTGCGGAGCACAGGCTCCGGACGCACAGGCTCAGCGGCCATGGCTCACGGGCCCAGCCGCTCCGCGGCACGTGGGATCCTCCCGGACCGGGGCACGAACCCGTGTCCCCTGCATCGGCAGGCGGACTCTCAACCACTGCGCCACCAGGGAAGCCCAAGAAGTAAGTTTTGAACAGATCCTTGAAGGAGGTCTGTGCAGCGGTTAAGGAGATGGGTAGCCTTAGAGCACAGGTCCTCAGATTTCTGCCTGTCTTGGGATGACCGTGGTCCTTCATTCCCTTGAACTTGGAGCAAACCTAAGGTCGTGGAGTTCCAGTTTGCTTGCTGTGAAAGAAGTGATCAGAATCTGCTCATCGAAGCTGTGCCTTCAGTAAAGCAAGCCCTGTGCTAGCAGAGTAGAACTTGGAAGAATTCAGCACTTCTTGGCATCTTGCTGCCTTGGAATTCGAGGTTAGACTGTTCTGTGCTCACTGTGGCTGGAACTGATTGATCCCTTGGCCTTCAGAGAAAATCCAGGAAATTGATGTCACCATTTTTCTGCTGAGTTGGAAACAGCAGGACTGGGCCGAATGTTCTAGGTTATGAGTATGAGGAGAGAAATACGAACCTCAGCAGAAAACAAAGCAGAGCTATTAGGTTCTTTTCATTATGTAGGGAGAGCAAATAAGGGCTGAGACCATCCATGGTTGGAAACACACTGCTCTGTTGTGTCTGCCCAAGTGTCGTGGCACTCTGGTGCTTCACTTAACGCGGGGGAGCCGGGTCGTGAGTTTCAGTGGATCCCAGACCACCAGGCGTCATCTGTGTGTATGTTCCCTTTTGGCATCAGGCAGAATCCTGGGCTCCTGGTAAATGGTTCATAGGAGTTGAAATCGAAAATAATGAGCTAAATAGTTTGGCTTCCTCTGAGTGAGGTTGAAAAGAGCAACAAGTTAAAATCAGGGAAGATTTGCCAAGTAGTGAATGAGGCTTGAGTTTCAAAGTCCCTTAATTGCATAGCCCCCTTCCCAGGGTGTGGAGATTGGAACTCCTCAGTTTATATCTTGTTTCTTATGAAGGGCTCCCTACATTCTGTAAGCTTCAGGACCCCTAAGACAGAGATCCGTGCCTGTGAAAATGCTGCTGCTTAGTCCTTGTTGCTTCAGTCCAGTGGCTTTCCCAGAAATTGGGAGATCAGAAGAAATAAAGCCAAACCCACAGAGGAGAATTTGCAAGAGAAGGAACTAGCATTTAAGAACCCCATGCTAATTGAAGCATAATTTGCATTTATGACCTAATTTAACCCCTCACAGCCACCTTTTGGAGAGAGAGACTGTTGAGGTTCAGAGAGGCTAAGTTTCCTGCCCCGTCTGGTGCAGCTAGGAGGGCTGGGACCTGTGTCATTGGCCTTCCTCTCTCCCAGCCACCTGCTCAGTGGCTGCCTTGCAGGACACATATCTGACAGCTCTGCTAGCTTTCCTGAAAGTGTTAAGCGCACCAGGATCAGAAATGCCTGGATGGGCAGGTAAGTCTTGCTGCCCAGTGAGAGGGAGAAGGTTAGGGAGGGCACAGGCAAACCCTTCGCCAATCTGTGTAAGCCGGAGGCTGCAACAACTCATTCAATTATGTGAAGTGCCCATTAAAGGAATTCTAAGCCCTCCCTTGGGCCATTTCAGTTCTATGAGATTGTCATTGTTTGAAACTAACGGTGATTTCTTCTTTTGCCTTCAGGTGATTCTCATTTTGACAAAGCTCTATGACTATAACCTGGGGAGCATCACGGAGAGCTCGCTTTGGAGGTAGGGAAGCTGAGCTAATAATTACTGGGTTATTTAAACATGATGTCCTCAGCTGGCTGCTCACCCCCACCCCCGTTTCCTGGTGGGAAGGTTTCTGGTTCCTTGTACTCTTTCTTCCTCTGTTCGCTCTTCGTTTCCCTTAGCCATGGGTTGGGGTTTATTTCCAGGAAGGCTGGACCCTTCCTTTTTCTAGACCTCTTCTTTTGGTCACAGATCCTTTTGCTAAACTGCTTATTAGGTTGTCTTTATGCGTTTTGGTTCCCGTAGTTCTCACTGATCTGTGAGCTTATTGGGGTAGAAACAAAAGAATAAGGCTATCTTTGCAGAGGGGATCAATGTAACCTCTAGGTCTGCAGAACCCAGGCAGGCTACCAGGGCAACATCCTTTCACAGCTTCCCTTTCGTGGTTCTTGCAGCACAAAGGGGGCACACACACACTTATACGCTTGCCTTTATTTCTGGGATTCACACTACTGCGTCACACATATAGAGTGGGAATTAGTACTTTTTCAAATGAATGAACAAATTCTTCAAGGGCAGACTAACTTTTTGGATTTAGCACGAAAGAAGGTCCTCAAATGCCCAGGCAGTTATTCTCTCCTTTTTCCTTGGAAACTATACATTCTGTTGTTTCGTTTTGTTTCTTAAAAAAATATTGATTTATCTCACTCCTGATTGGCTCTTCTCCACCAGCCTGTGTCATGGGCCAATGCCCAAACCAATCCCTGAAGTCCAGGAGAGCACCTCCTCTAATTGGTCAGGCCTGGATCACATGATGATCCCTGACCTGGGAGAGGATGGAGACAAACTCTGGAGATGGTATTCACACACGTACACGCAGGCACACACAGACTAAGTGAGAGTCGTTATACAGAAAGGTGGGAGTGGTCTGTGGGCAGACCAAAGCTAGTGAGTGTGAACCACATAAGATCAGTTGTGGGGGGGGGGTTCCATTACCTGTCAGTTCACATGACCGGGAGAGGCTGCCTCTTGGCATTCAGTGTCAGTGCTGAGGTCTAGGGAGAAAGACTGCAGTCACCTTGTTTGTGTCAGGTGTCCCCCCCCCGGTGCAGTCAATAGTGACTTGGGAGGGAAGGTTGATTTACATGGAAGCAATTTGGTTTCAGGGCCTGCTTCTTATTGGGGGTTGCAGTGGTCATACAAGAGGAGGCTCATGGATTGGATAGACACCCCAAAGGGATCTACCAGGCCTCACAAGAAGATTATGCATTAAATTTCATTTTCACCTGATGTCTGTTTTCTATTAGGCTTGATATTGTGTACAAGAAGCCCCAAGTAAATTGTCCTGTGCTTTAGGAGAACCCTAGAAGACCAAAGAAAAGGCTAGATTCTGTTCTTTTGTTTGTTGTCAGGCATTTCAATTATTGAGCTCTTTCCCCAAGTAGGAGGTCAATTATGCAGAGTTTCTGTCCCAAGGAAATTTATGTAACTGATTTCAAGTGTGGGAAGTTTGGTAGGAGCCTCAAAAAGTACAGTTCTTTAATACATTAAGGGCCTGACTCCTGCTGTATTGTTTAAATTCAGTACCTGTTCGTCAGCATCTCTGAGTAAGCTTATGCTTCCTTGGAAAATCTCTCTAATGTATGTGCATAAATGAAAGTAAAAGCCAGCTTTTACTGTGTAGTACACCTGCCATGAAAAGTGTCGTCGGCATATTAGAAAATTAAAAGATGTGCAGTTCTGTCTCAGTGGGACAGAGGCAGAGCAGCCATAACTCCCAACCTGAGTAGTCCTGGGAAGGGCGTATTGGAGGGATGTGAGGAACAGCTTGTCCTGGATTGTGGAAGCTCACGCTCAGCACGCTTCTTTCTCCCTGATGGGGCACTATGACTGATGCCTCAGTCTGGGAAGAATATTCTTTTCTTATCTTAAGGGAGGGGCTTAGTGAAATAAAAACGGCATCACGCTCCAGTAGTACCAGACCTCCCTTCTGAGGGAGCAAACTCCATGGGCTTAAGCCTGGGAAAGTGTGGCAAGAATGACCTGCTGACTTTTCCATCTTAGAATCAATTTCACTCGAAGATATATACATATGTGTACATATACTCACACACGTGTGTGTATACACATAATATACACACATGTACAAGTAATATGTGTGTGTGTATACCCATTTATATTTGCTTTTCTAACATACCCACAATAGTCATTTGCCATGTATGTCATGTTCTACATGTCTTATGTGGCAAATGATTCCTGGGGGTGTTCTGTGTTATTACAACTGCCCATTTTAATACTTTGATGGAAGAGCACATGCCTGAAAAGACAATTTAGAAAAGAGGAAAGGAGGGAAGGGACTATTTGGAATACTTCACAAGTGCTTTTCAGGGCTGCATTTTTTGAGTGGCTCATGGTGCCTATAGGTGGTCTTTAGGGAACATTTTGGGGGTGTTAACGTAGAGGTAGAGAGGGACAGGCCTGGATGGGTCAAGGATGGGGACCAGGAAGAGAGGTCCTCATGATTCCACGCCATCTTGAAGGAGACTAGACTGCTAAGTGTTGACTCATTTTCTCCTGTACCAGCTTGTACAATCTTCTCAGAAAACCTGCCTATGTCAACCGTCAGGGGCTTCTTAGGGGCACAGGCCAGGTTTTAGAGATAGTCAGGGCACTCACAGCACTGAGTGCACGACTTAGCACATAGATAATGCTCAGTAAGTATCTGGTTTTGAACAGACCAGTGACTACTACAGTTTTGTCTCTACTGCATGGTCACTAACATATAACTCTCTTTATCACTCATTTATTCAACAAAGATGAATTGATGAACTCCTCTAGGCCTTATATTGTTCTTATCTAGGGAAGGAAAGTTGGGTGAGTACATAGATCCATAGCATGTAGGTTCTGCCTTCTAGGACTTCATTGTTTAGAGAGACAAAGATCTTTGGACGGTTAAAATGAGAGAGAACTGTACTTGCCTGTAACCTGCCTTATGTAATTTTGTTGAATAAGATACTTACACAGCACCCAGAGCTGCCAGATCCCGGGAGATATTAAATCTAAATAGACAAACTGTCATACAACTGTTAAGTGTTATATTAAAGATATAAGTGTTGCTGCTTTACTTTGCTCATGTGTATATTTTCTCTTCTCAACTAGACTTTATGTCCTTAAACCCAGCACCTTGCTGCTTTCATGGTAACGGCAGTGAAGCTATTGCTCGTGAAAATTATGGCAACAAAAACAAAAATTAACTGTGATCGGGCACTCACGATGTGTCAGGCACGATGCTCAGTGCTTGACGTGCATTATTGCATCCTCCCAATACATTTTTTTTTTTTTTTTTTGCGGTACGCGGGCCTCTCACTGTCGTGGCCTCTCCCGTTGTGGAGCGCAGGCTCCGGACGCGCAGGATCAGCGGCCATGGCTCATGGGCCCAGCCGCTCCGCGGCATGTGGGATCTTCCCGGACCGGGGCCCGAACCCGTGTCCCCTGCGTCGACAGGCAGACTCTCAACCACTGCACCACCAGGGAAACCCCCAATACATTTTTACAGTGTGCCAACGTCACACAATTCGTCATTAATAGCCCACACACTTACAGGCATGTTAGTTATAAACTTCAGTCATTTCACTGCTTATTGATCACCCAGAATCCCATCTGTCTTCTGGGGGATCTTGCTGTACATAAGTAAACAACATTTTAATCATATATATATATATATGTATACATGTATGTATGTGTATATATATTATTGTTATATACATATATCTATATTAAAAATAGGGTTTTCAGAGTGCTATGACATTTCGAGCAGCATTTGTCCTATTCCAGAAAAATACTGGGCAACAGAGAAATGGCTTCTTGTCCAACAAATAGATACATACGCTTTTTGATTGAGCACATATTCTTTACAACTTTTACCGGCTGAATAGTCCAAAGGGGGCAAGTGGCAAACGTCTCTGGGGTCTTAGAATAGGAGAGAGGCCAGGAAGCAGCTGACCTTGCAGTGATGTTCTAGGGCTTTCAACCTCACTGAATGCGTAAACCCTGGCTGACAGAGCGAGATGCTGCTGTATCAAATTAATGAGCTTTGGCTCCCAGTTGGTCGTGTCATTGATTTCACCTTAATCCTGGAGCAAGTTGTTGATTTTGTTTTTGTTTTCTGTTGTCGTTCACTCAGGGAGTCAAACTGAGAGGAAAGGGGGATGATCTGACACAGAGCAATTAACTACACCTCAACATCTTCTCTACTTTTCAGTGGATTAAAATGTGAGATTTGGTAGAGCTGGTGATTTTACCATACTGAAGCACGATAAGCTTAAAGGTTGAGATAAATAAAATGTCAAAATCTAGATACAGTATCTCTGAGAAGAAATTATCTTTTTTCCCTCTGTGCCAGGGTAATCAGCATTCTGCTGAGAGAGGCTTAGCTGGTGAGGAAGCCCTAGGCAAGTCTGGAAGGACTAAAGGTGTACTCTCTTAAAGGGACACACAGCCTGCAGTGTGTCTCTTGTAGAGCTTGCCTGGCCTGGCTGACTTCTCAGACTCCCTAGTGTCCTATTTTCTGATCCACATGAAACACAAGCTTCCGAACACATCTCCACAATTATGTACTTCTCAGGCTGCAATACCTGCTTTTGTGGGATGAAGGAGCATGTAGTTAAAGCGGAGAGAATGGGTTAGGCCATTTGATTCTGTGCTGGGAGCCAGCCCTGTTTCCTTGTCACGGAAGTCACTTTGCGTCTCCTTGGATGTTACACACAGCGATTATCAAGAGAAGCTTCCCAGTAGAGTCTTTGTGGTGAGAATGGCTGTAGCGTGCCTTGAAGCAGCATCTGTGTGGGGTTGGCTTCAGTACTTTCTGGAGAGCTCAAGGGGTTCAGGCTGACAGAAGCTGACCTGAAGACGGTGACTTTCTGCCAGCCCTGTGGGTGATTCCCATTAGCTGGAAGCCTCTCCCTTTCTACTCCTCATCCAGGGGAAAAGCGTAGAGCGTCTTGGATAGATTATTAGCCTCAGCTTTGAAGGATGTTGTGCTACACAATCCAGCTTTCAGTCAGCCACAAATACAAGCATAGAGAACAGGGGTAGTCACCCTAAAAAAGAAAAAGAATAAAGCTAGAGTGTGAAATTTCCCTGCAGAAGGGCTCTTTGTGTTAACACAAATCCAGTGATGCTCTTCATTCATCCCTGTGTTTGCAAATGTTTAGTGCCTTCCCAGTCGCCTCCAGGAGAGAGCCAAGCTCCCCAGCAGGATCGGGGGTGCTTTGGATTCTGGATTCCTTTGAGCTTTGTAACTCTCACTCCCATCCCCATAATTGTGTCATGTAGAGCTGCTTGTGGGTCCTGGACTTATAAATTCATTTGATTAAATTATCTAATTTCTACAATATTTGCTGTTACATATAGTGCTTCAATAAACATGTTTATAAACATGTTGTTACATTTTTGGTAATTTTCTCTTTGTAAAGTACTCTAGAGTCCTAAAGGGGATATTGCTGTATCAAAACCAAATGCATTTATAATGTTAATAGATACCTGAGATTACTTTCCAAGATGGTTAGGATAATTCATATACCCACAAGCAATAATAGACTGTACATCTCCCAATGATTTCACCAGCACTGGGTATTTTCTTTTCTTTTTTTTTTTTTAACATCTGTATTGGAGTATAATTGCTTTACATTGTTGTGTTAGTTTCTGCTTTATAACAAGGTGAATCAGCTATACATATACATATATACACATATCTCTTCCCTCTTGCTTCTCCCTCTCACCCTCCCTATCCCACCCCTCTGGGTGGTCACAAAGCACTGAGCTGATCTCCCTGTGCTATGTGGCTGCTTCCCACTAGCTATCTGTTTTACATTTGGTAGTGTGTATGTGTCCATACCACTCTCTCACTTCATCACAGCTTACCCTTCCCCCTCCCCGTGTCCTCACGTCCATTCTCTATGTCTGTGTCTTTATTCCTGTCCTGTCACTAGGTTCTTCAGAACCTTTTTTTTTTTTTTTAGATTCATATGTATGTGTTAGCATATGGTATTTGTTTTTCTCTTTCTGACTTACTTCACTCTGTATGACAGTCTCTAGGTCCACTACAAGTAACTCAATTTCATTTCGTTTTATGGCTGCGTAATATTCCATTGTATATATGTGCCACATCTTTATCCATTCATCTGTCGATGGACACTTAGGTTGCTTCCCTGTCCTGGCAATTGTAAATAGAGCTTCAGTGAACATTGTGGTACATGACTCTTTTTGGTTTTCTCAGGGTATATGCCCAGTAGTGGGATTGCTGGGTCATATGGTAGTTTTATTTTTAGTTTTTTAACGAACCTCCATACTGTTCTTCATAGTGGCTGTATCAACTTGCATTCCCATCAACAGTGCAAGAGGATTCCCTTTTCTCCACACCCTCTGCAGCATTTATTGTTTGTAGATTTTTTAATGATGGCCATTCTGACTGGTGTGAGGTGATACCTCATTGTACTTTTGATTTGCATTTCTCTAATGATTAGTGATATTGAGTATCCTTTCATGTGTTTGTTGGCAATCTGTATGTCTTCTTTGGAGAAATGTCTATTTAGGTCTTCAGCCCATTTTTGGATTGGGTTGTTTGTTTTTTTGAAATTGAGCTGCATGAGCTGCCTGTAAATTTTGGAGATTAATCCTTTGTCAGTTCATTTGCAAATATCTTCTCCTATTCTGAAGGTTGTCTTTTCGTCTTGTTTATGTTTTCTTTGCTGTGCAAAAGCTTTTAAGTTTCATTACTTCCCATTTATTTATTTTTGTTTTTATTTCCATTTCTCTAGGAGGTGGGTCATAAAGGAGCTTGTTGTGCTATATGTCATAGAGTGTTCTGCCTACGTTTTCCTCTAAGAGTTTTATAGTGTCTGGCCTTACATTTAGGTCTTTAATCCATTTTGAGTTTATTTTTGTGTATGGTGTTAGGGAGTGTTCTAATTTCATTCTTTTACATGTACCAGTCCAGTTTTCCCAGCACCACTTATTGAAGAGGCTGTCTTTTCTTCACTGTATATTCTTGCCTCCTTTATCAAAGATAAGGTGACCGTATGTGCATGGGTTTATCTCTGAGCTTTCTATCCTGTTCCATTTATCTATATTTCTGTTTTTGTGCCAGTACCATACTGTCTTGATTACTGTCGCTTTTCAGTATAGTCTGAAGCCAGGGAGCCTGTTTCCTCCAACTCCGTTTTTCTTTCTCAAGATTGCTTTGGCTATTTGGTGTCTTTTTTGTTTCCTTACAAATTGTGAAGTTTTTTGTTCTAGTTCTGTGAAAAATGCCAGTGGTAGTTTGATAGGGATTGCGTTGAATCTATAGATTGCTTTGGGTAGTATAGTCATTTTCACAATGTTGATTCTTCCAATCCAAGAACATGGTATATCTCTCCATCTATTTGTATCATCTTTAATTTCTTTCATCAGTGTCTTATAGTTTTCTGCATACAGGTCTTTTGTCTCCTTAGGTAGGTTTATTCCTAGATATTTTATTCTTTTTGTTGCAGTGGTAAATGGGGGTGTTTTCTTAATTTCTCTTTCAGATTTTTCATCATTAGTGTATAGGAATGCAAGAGATTTCTGTGCATTAATTTTGTATCCTGCTACTTTACAAAATTCATTGATTACCTCTAGTAGTTTTCTGGTAGCATCTTTAGGATTCTCTATGAATAGTATCGTGTCATCTGCAAAGAGTGACAGCTTTACTTCTTCTTCTCCGATTTGGATTCCTTTTATTTCTTTTTCTTCTCTGATTGCTGTGGCTAAAACTTCCAAAACTATGTTGAATAATGGTGGTGAGAGTGGGTAACCTTGTCTTGTTCCTGATCTTAGTGGAAATGGTTTCAGTTTTTCACCATTGAGGTTGATGTTGGCTGTGGGTTTGCCATATATAGCCTTTACTATGTTGAGGAAAGTTCCCTCAATGCCTACTTTCTGGAGGGTTTTTATCATAAATGGGTGTTGAATTTTGTCGAAAACTTTCTCTGCATCCATTGAGATGATCATATGGTTTTTTTCCTTCAGTTTGTTAATATGGTGTATCATGTTGATTGATTTGCATATATTTAAGAATCCTTGCATTCCTGGGATAAACCCCACTTGATCATGGTGTATGATCCTTTCAAAGTTCTGTTGGATTCTGTTTGCTAGTATTTTGTTGAGGATTTTTGCATTTATGTTCATCAGTGATATTGGCCTGTTGTTTTCTTTCTTTGTGACATGTTTGTCTGGTTTTGGTATCAGAGTGATGGTGGCCTTGTAGAATGAGTATGGGAGTGTTCCTCCATCTGCTATATTTTGGACTAGTTTGAGAAGGATAGGTGTTAGTTCTTCTCTAAATGTTTGATAGAATTTGCCTGTGAAGACATCTGGTCCTGAGCTTTTGTTTGATGGAAGAATTCTTTTTTTTCTTTTTGCGGTATGCGGGCCTCTCATTGTCATGGCCTCTCCCACTGGCCTAGCCACTCTGTGCCATGTGGGATCCTCCCGGACCAGGGCATGAACCTGTATCCCCTACATCAGCAGGTGGACTCCCAACCACTGCACCACCAGAGAAGCCCTGTTGGAAGATTTTTAATCACAGTTTCAATTTCAGTGTTTGTGATTGGTCTGTTTATATTTTCTATTTCTTCCTGATTTAGTCTCGGAAGGTTGAGCTTTTCTAAGAATTTGTCCATTTCTTCCAGGTTGTCCATTTTATTGGCATATAGTTTCTTGTAGTAGTCTCTCATGATCCTTTGTATTTCTGCAGTGTCAGTTGTTACTTCTCCTTTTCCATTTCTAAATCTGTTGAATTGAGTCTTTCCCTTTTTTCTCGATGAGTCTGGCTAGTGGTTTATCAATTTTGTTTATCTTCTCAAAGAACCAGTTTTTAGTTGTATCCATCTTTGCTATTGTTTCCTTCATTTCTTTTTCATTTATTTCTTATCTGATCTTTATGATTTCTTTCCTTCTGCTAACTTTGGTGGTTTTTTGTTCTTCTTTCTCTAATGCTTTAGGTGTAAGGTTAGGTTGTTTAAGATTTATCTTGTTTCTTGAGGTAGGATTGTATTGCTATAAACTTACCTCTTAGAAGCTGCATCCCGAAGGTTTTGGGTCATAATGTTTTCATTGTCCCTTGTTTCTAGGTATTTTTTGATTTCCTCTTTGATTTCTTCAGTGATCTCTTGGTTATTTAGTAGTGTATTGTTTAACCTCCATGTGTTTATATTTTTAACAATTTTTTTCCTGTAATGGATATCTAGTCTCATAGCATTGGGGTCAGAAAAGACACTTGACATGATTTCAGTTTTCTTAAGTTTACCAAGTCTTGCTTTGTGACCCAAGATGTGATCTATCCTGGAGAATGATCCAAGAGAAAGTAAAAAATAAAGTAAAATAAAATAAAGTTATTAAAATAAAAAATAAAAAATAATTATTAAAAATAAAATGTTAAAAAGTAATCAAAAAAAGAAAGAGAGAGCAACCAAACCAAAAAACAAATCCACCAATGATAACAAGCACTAAAAGCTATACTAAAAAATGGACAGATGGAACCCTAGGACAAATGGTAAAAGCAAAGCTATACAGACAAAATCGCACAAAGAAGCATACACATACACATACACACTCAAAAAAAGAGAAAAAGAAAAAAATATATATATCTATATATAAAAAAAGGAAGAGAGTAACCAAATCAATAAACAAATCTACCAATGATAATAAACTCTAAATACTAAACTAAGATCAAACATAAAACCAGTAACAAATTAGATGCAGAAAGCAAACTCCAACTCTACAATTGCTTCCAAAGTCTACTGCCTCAATTTTGGGATGATTCGTTGTCTATTCAGGTATTCCAGAGCTGCTGGCTCCATCAAGTTGATTGTGGAGATTTAATCTGCTGCTCCTGATGCTGCTGGGAGAAATTTCCCTTTCTCTTCTTTGTTCGCATAGCTCCTGGGGTTCAGCTTTGGATTTGGCCCCGCCTCTGTGTGTAGATCTTCTGAGGGCGTCTGTTCTTCGCTCAGACAGGACGGGGTTAAAGTAGCAGCTGATTAGGGGGCTCTGGCTCACTCAGGCCGGGGGGAGGGAGGGGTATGGAATATGCAGCAAGCCTGCAGCGGCAGAGGCAGGAGTGACGTTGCAACAGCCTGAGGTGCACTGTGCGTTCTCCCAGGGAAGTTGTCCCTGGATCACGGGACCCTGGCAATGGCGAGCTGCACAGTCTCCCGGCAGGGGAGGTGTGGATAGTGACCTGTGGTTGCACACAAGCTTTCTGGTGGTCGCAGCAGCAGCCTTAGTGTTTCATGCCCATCTCTGGGGTCAGTGCTGCTAGCCGCAGCTCATGCCCATCTCTAGAGCTTATTTAGGGGGTGCTCTGAATCCCCTCTCCTCGCACACCCCGAAACAATGGTCTCTTGCCTCTTCGGCAGCTCCAGACTTTTTCCCGGACTCCCTCCCGGCTAGCTGTGGCACACTAGCCACCTTCAGGCTGTCTTCATGCAGCCAACCCTGGTCCTCTCTCTGGGGTCTGACCTCTGAAGCCCGAGCCTCAGCTCCCAGCCCCTACCTGCCCCGGCGGGTGAGTAGATCGGCAGCGATCCTCTGTGCGGGAATCTCTCCACTTTGCCCTCTGCACCCCTATTGCTGTGCTCTCCTGCATGGCTCGGAAGCTTCCCCCCCACCCCGCCACACCCTGTCTCTGCCAGTGAAGGGGCTTCCTAGTGTGTGGAAACCTTTCCTCCTTCACAGCTCCCTCCCCGAGGTGCAGGTCCCATCCCTGTTCTTTTTTTTTTTTTTTTTGCGGTATGCGGGCCTCTCACTGTTGTGGCCTCTCCCGTTGCGGAGCACAGGCTCCGGACGCGCGGGCCTAGCGGCCATGGCTCACGGGCTTAGTTGCTCCGCGGCATGTGGGATTCTCCCGGACCAGGGCACGAACCCGTGTCTCCTGCATCGGCAGGTGGATTCTCAACCACTGCGCCACAAGGGAAGCCCCATCCCTGTTCTTTTGTTTTTTGGTTTTTTTTGTTTTTTTTGTGTGTGTGTGGTACGTGAGCCTCTCACTGCTGTGGCCTCTCCCGTTGCGGAGCACAGGCTCCGGACGTGCAGGCTCAGTGGCCATGGCTCACGGGCCCAGCCGCTCCGCGGCACGTAGGATCTTCCCGGACCGGGGCACAAACCCGTGTCCCCTGCATCGGCAGGCGGATTCTCAACCACTGCACCACCAGGGAAGCCCTCATCCCTGTTCTTTTGTCTCTGTTTTTTCTTTTTTCTTTTGCCCTACCCAGGTACATGGGGAGTTTCTTGCCTTTTGGGAGGTCTGAGGTCTTCTGCCAGCATTCAGTAGGTGTTCTGTAGGAGTTGTTCCACATTTAGATGTATTTCTGATGTATCTGTGGGGAGGAAGGTGATCTCCACATCTTACTCCTCCGCCATCTTGAAGGTCTCTGGTATTTTCCATACGTAAAATTCTGCTAGTCTGTTGAGTGAAAATGGTGTCTTGATCACAGTGTTTTAGGGGGTATTTCCCTGACTACCGGTGATACTGAGCATCTTTTTATATGTTTATTGGTCCGTGGCAGTGTTTAACCATTTTCTCCACCTCCCTTTTCTCACTAAGCAAAGGTAATTGTTCCTTCCTCAGTAATCCTGTAGTGTTTTGTGTATCTTCATCTTATAATAATTTTCAGATGTATATTTATTTGGTTCAGTTTAACAAATAACTACTTGTCCCCATTTCTGTGGCAGGCACTGTGCTAGGTAGACACTAGAAATAAAGGTATAAGTAAGTAATTGCTCCTTCCCTACAAAAACTCAAAACCTAATGCAGGGCAGACACTCAGTGGGTGACTATACAAGTGTGGCAAATGCAGTGTAAAAGTTATGCACAAGTTTTTGTCCACATCGTCTATCCCATACCAGCTTGGAAACTCAAAGACTGTGATCTTCTCTTAGTTATTTTTGTTTGCTTGGCACCTGAAATAGGACTTGGCATATATATTAAGTATTTTTTTCTTAGAAAAAGTATATTAAGTAATGGTTTAGAGTTTCTGAAAGCCAGGTCTGTTTCTTATACTTTTTTAATCCTAAGTTTTAACCTTATGCCTTCCATATAGGAAATACTGTTTTGGATAATGTGCTATACATGACCTTGTGAAGTACCATTGCATTGCACTCAAGAGTAAGAACACAGCCAGTGCCAAGTGTGAAAAGCCCAGATTCAAGTCGAGGAACTCATTTATGTCCATAGGGTACTTGGCATGCATGTTGGGCCCCTTGATTTTTGTCAAAATCTTCCTGCACACCACCACCACCATGAAGGCTGTTTCTACTAGAATCTGGCTGAGCTCTGCCTAAAGATGCTGCAAGCCCTCCTGAGATTTCTGTGAGGCTCTGGCCTCACGTTGCATCTTTACACTCCTCATTTGCCTCAGTGATTGGCTCCGCTGAGTTCTCTACTTCTCCTTTTACAAATAATGGTTGAGATATACACAAAAGCTGTCATTGCCCTGACAGTATAGTAAATTTATCAGTATGACCTCAGGAAACAATAAAGAAAATTTTACTAGAGAAAAAGCAGAACAACTGGCATTCCAACATCAAACCTGGTTATAGATTCAGTAAGTGTTTAGGATGTCAGTTTTGGTATTGCTGCTTTGCCATTGAACACTACATGGTGGAATCTTACATCCCTTGGGTCCCTGGAGATTTAGGTCACCACCATCCAATTCCAGTAGGAGCTCAATGCTTCCATATCCTCATAACCCCTCAAAGGGATTTCCTCCTCACCTGATGCTTTGGTGCATCCTTTGAAGCCAAAACTTGAGCTTATTACTAATAAGTAATTAAACCGTGGAGAGTAAATGCTCTTTGGGTATAGAGCTTTGTATCAGGCACAAAGAAGGTCAAAAGATATCCAGGACACAATTTAATTCTTCCCTTCTACCAACATAGAGTCTCATTTTTCAGTCAACATGACTATCTCCTCCTCATTTTTTAGGTCTCAGCCTGAATATCACCTTATTTTTTAAAAAAATTTATGTCCACCTTATTAAGATGAGATCTCTTTGTTTCTTTCTTCCATAGGTCTTTGTCTATTTCATTCATTGCACGTGTCATGATCCGTAATGATTCTATTTATTACTTGTTTATTGACTGATGCCACCACTAAAATACGAGCTCCTTGAAGGTAGAGATATTATCTGATTTTCCACTTTATTTTGAATGCCCAGTAAAGTGCCTGGCACATAGACATTCAAGTGAGATATATCAAATTAATTGAATGGGTAAATAAATACATGCCTGGAATCAGGATGAATGGTGTGAATCCAGATATGAATAAGATTTGATTATTGCCCTTAAGGAATTCACAGTCTAGTGGGAGAGAGATAAATAAATGAGAAATTATATTGGTGTGTCAAGTGTCATAATAGAGGTACTGTAATATGCCCTGGGTTGAAGAAGGGAAAGCTTCCTGGTTGAAATGATATCTGATCTGAATCTTGAAGAACAAGTAGGAATCATACAAGTAAAGGAGGCTAATTGTTTATTTACTGAGCATCTACTGTATTCTAGGCACCTTTAGGTGCTGATAGTGTAGCATATTGAGGAAACTATAAAAGACTTCAGTACACTCTGTGTATGGACAGGGTATTTGGAGATGATTTTGGAAAAATAGAAATAGGGCAGTTCATATTCTTCTGGGCTAATTATTCTGATATTTATCCCAGGTGAAGTAATACACTTGGGGCAAGGAGGGCACTTTATGAAATGTGAATTTTAGGAAAATAAATTGATCTTGGTGTCATGTTAAGTATTCACTTGGAAAAGAGCAGAACTCATGACCATGAGAACAGTAGTCGGTGTAATAAGAGCTGAGAAGGGGCTGACTTACTTTAGGGCATGAAGGAATGGAATATGGGATATGGGATGGGTGGTGGTGGTGATTTCAATAAACCTTATAAAGTAGAAATGAATAGGACCATTTGGATGAGGGAGAAGGTGAGAGGAAGAGACATTTCTTCAGTGATGTTCCTGCCTTTGTCTTGGATAGTCCAGTGAGCGGCAAGGTTATTTACTGCATACATCTGCTCTGTCGACATCTACCAAGCACTTACCCCTAGTGAATGAGAAAAGGATATGGAGACAACTCTTTCAAGGAAGAAGCTGTGAAGAGACATAAAGAAAGAAAGATGCTTTTGCATAAAAGAGGTCATAGGCTAAAGGAATATTTTCCTTTCCTTAAGTGAGGACAACCCTTTTTTTTAACGGGGGTTGAATCCATGGGAAGATAATGAAAATGTAGAACTTAGGAGGGAATAAAACTGGTCAAGGATTGAGTGGCAGAGAGTGTATGGACTCGGAGCTTATGTGGGGGGTGATCCATCTATGGTCGATCAAGGTGGGTGGAGGGTGGCCAAAAGGAGGAGTGTTGCATCTCTTTCACCAAGAAGGGAAGTCAGATGGTTTGGAGGAGCTGCTGAGGAGACACAAGGTGGGACTACTCAGGGAAGGCAGTGCTGGGCAGTGCTGAGACCCAAGCCTGGGTTACAGCCTGGAATCAGCATGGCTGTGCTTTCACTCCAGTGAGCCGTGGGTCATCCTCAAGAAAGCAGTTGGTTGTGTAGTTGCGGAGAGGTGTTGGAGAAGGACAAGAAAGCAAGGGAGACCTGGGGGGGGGGTGAGTAGTAGATGAGGGGATCTGTGCCAAACAGAGAAGAAAGTGAAGCTGGGGGTTGGGGGAGGATGGCGAGTAAACAGCAGGATGCCCAATCCAAGCATGTGTAAGAGCCTAAAGAACACTGAAGAAGGGTTTCCCTGGTGGCGCAGTGGTTGAGAATCCGCCTGCCGATGCAGGGGACACGGGTTCGTGCCCCGGTCCAGGAAGATCCACATGCCGCGGAGCGGCTGGGCCCGTGAGCCATGGCCGCTGAGCCTGCGCGTCCGGAGCCTGTGCTCCACAACGGGAGAGGCCACAGCAGTGAGGGGGCCCGCGTACCGCAAAGAACACTGAGGAAGTAATATCCGAAGGAGCGCGACTTTTTAAAATATTAAACTTAGACCATATCTAGCCCCCAGGGGACTCTGTGAAAAGGAACTGGTCAGAGCAGGTAGAGCTAATCCGAAAAGCCTCTTCTGAAAGCTGCTGTTAAGAAATCCACTCGGCTCTGTAGGAGAAGGAGCTGCTCTTTTTCTGCACGTGTGTGGTGCATCTGGATCTGCTTGTCAGGCCCCCACGTTTCTGAGATACTCATGAGTGAGAACTCACCTCCACATCTTGGGGGAACACGAAGCAGCCTTCTCTGAAGGGGTTTTGGTAGATTTTCTCCAGGTGGCTACTACCTCCAAGGCTAAGACTTGTGCACCACATCCGGTAGTCCCTGTGATAGCTTTGTCAAGAGAGAGCGGCCAGCGCAGATGTCACATTGAAGTGATGTCGATTTCCTTTCTGGTCACTTGTTTCTTCTTATCACAACTTGCTCTGGAGCCCATGCCAAAGATGTCCTTCTTTCATATTTAAAATTCTGGTTTTGGAATTTTATTTTCTGGACTCTCAATAGACCTTGCCTTTGGCTTCTCCTGTCTTTCTCCTGTTGGGTATTTATAGTACTTGACTTTGATCACTCTCCTTAGTATATTTCTCAATAAAGGAAGATCATTGTGTGTTCCAGCCATGGTGAACTACTTGTAGGTTCTGCCAAAGAGCATGTGCCCTTGGAAGGCCGTTCCATAAACAGGTCAGCACTTGGGCTTGGGCACTGGATGCCGGGGCATGAATCCAGACTCTGTCCACTTGCTAGCTGTGAGATGGCAAGGAGGTTTCCTAATCTCTCTGCTTCATTTCCTCATCAGAAATGGGGCTGTAAAAGTATTTATCTCATAGAATTATAGTGACCCTCATCTTAAATGTGCAACACTTACTAAACACACAGTAAATAATACAAAACAAACAAACACCTTAGAGCTTGTACTTCTGTGGTCTTCTTTTCTTTGCTTGAAATGCCTTTTCCGTTCCATGCTATTTGTCTAATAAATGATAGCCATTTATACAGACGATTTACTATGTGGTAGACACTCCCCTAAGAGCTTTATATATATCAAACATAAATTAATCTTGTCAGTACCCTCTGAGTTTGGTGCTACCATTATACCCATTTTACAGATGAGGGTTCTTGTGCCCAGAGTCGCAGGATACTAGGCAGTAGAGAAGAGATCTGAGTGCAGACAGTCTTGATCCAGAGCCCAGGCTTTGAACGCCACCGAGATCATCTCTTGTGTGATCCCCTTCCTGACCACGACCTGCCACATAGAGTAAATCACTGCTCACGTGTTCTTTCTGTTGTACATATTTTTCTTTTCGATGTACTACTTTGAATCATTAGCACTTCCTGCGTATGTATCCCCCTTACAGGGACCCTCTTGAAGGTTACCTATTATCTTATTCACCTTTGTATCCCAGCACCAACTACGGTTCTTGGCCCATAGTAGGTGTTCAGTAAAAGGAGTGTCAGGACAATAGATTGGGGAGAGAAGATTTAAAAAAACAAATTATCTGTGTCATCTGTGGGTTTAGTTGATTGATGCAAAGCTTGCCCCATGCTATATATCACAGGTGGTCTTCAGGGTAACAGGAGGTAGTTTACTCAAATGTCAGGTCTTGCTGTCATTTGTTGTTGTTGCACATGAAGGAGGTGAAAAGTATTTAATTTGATTTCAGCATGTAGATTGACACTGCCGTGCTGCATGTCTGTAATGATGCTTCTGTGAGTGTTGGAAGCTGGTATGATGGTAAAGGGGAGATGAATTTATTCCTATTAGTATCCCCTAGTTTTTCCTTTGGCTAGCATTGGAGGGCTGTTTAAAAACAAATGTAGTGTTGGCCCCTTTTGAATTCCTAATCCCGAGCAATGCACACTGTGCTGTCACCCGAGAATTAACTTTACGTAGGAGGATAGGGGCCCCTATCATAGACGAGGCTCATCTCTGAGCAAAGGCCAGGGCAGCCATGCGTGTCAATGAAGCTGGCGCCTGGGGATGGGGGCTTTGCTGTGTGTGTCATAGGACACAGTGGATGAAAGCAGCATTACCTGAAGAGTTTTAGAAAGCACTTTTTCTTATTTCAGGTGAAGTTGCCGAAATACTGTTCATCCATAAGTCAAGCTGAGGCATTTTTGGCTCTGTTCTCCTCTTTCCAGAGGGAAATGGTGTGCTTAAGACTTATTCCTCAGCATGACTTTATTTCTTTCTCCTGCTGGGATGTATTAGCAAGGTCATCACCTTTGGTTTATTGGCTTCAAACAATCTGTGATTGCAGAGGATTATGACTTATTAGCTTGCAGAAGCAGGAGGTGCAATCAATTCATGAAAGGCACAGGACTTTTCTTTTTTTCTTCTTTTAAAAAAAAATGTATATTTATTTCTGCCAGCCTTTCTGGGGACCAAGACTTAAAAGAGCTTTTTGAAAAGAATTTATCATTGAATGTCCTGCTTCATTGTTTTTTTCAAATAAGAACATTGAATCAGGCCAATGTGAACTTAGCTTTAACTCTTTGAGTTTGAAAGAAATAAGATGACTTTACAAAAGTCTGTCTTCCTCTTCCCCAACTCTAAGCCAGATTAATTGGGAAATGTATACCCATTGCAGTATTACAAACAGATACCCTTTGAAATAACTGGGGATTTGGATTAGCCATACCTACTGGTTGATGAATAAGTTCTCTTTGATAGGGCAATAATTTTTTTTGTCTGGAAACTCTTAGAATTTGATTCGTATTTACTGCAATATCAGTTTTCTGACTTACATTGACTTCATTTCCCAGCTTCCTGGATCACCCTTCCTCAACTTGTTATTGCCTTCTTCCTAGCTGGGAATCCATTGCTTCTGACCTCAAAGAAGTCTCAGCATTTAACTCCCCTCTTCCTTCTACATTGCATGGAATAGTTCCTCTTTGGTGGTTGCAGAAAACAATTACAAAGACCTGTCTCTTCAGAACTGAACAAACAAATGTTTTGCCTTGGAGACTGTACTTGTACCAGGCTGCAGGGGGTTCTGGCCTGCAGTAGCCTTGGCAAATAGAGTTTTGCCGGCACCAAGTGCTTTGAGTTACTGCTGCACTCTTGATAGAAGTCTGGCCTCTGAGTTCTCCTTCTTGGCAGCTCTGCAGAGGTCGGAGGCTGATGCTCTGAGGCCGAGATGACACATGAATCTGTGGACTCTGCCTATACCCACCACTATTTTTGTTTGGGTCACTTTGACAGTATCTGCAAAGCTGGAAGACTCTTACCCAACAAAGACCCTGCTTACTTATTCATTGGGCAGTCTAAGCACATGATACAATGACTCTTCCAGTCACTGGGAAAGCATGTGGGATCAGGGAGGTGGGGGGCAGTGAAGTCAGCTACTACCTGGAATCCAAGCCTTTGATTCATCTGTGTTCCTCATCTTCTCCAGATATAACTCTGAAAGATATATCCAAAATGAAAATTAGGGCCACTTCTCTTATTCCAGAGACTCACTGTAGTAGGGCAAAGGTCAAGGTGCAGGTAGCATTCTAGTTTATAATGGCAAACGTCAAACTGATGGGGATGTGCTGTGTAAGCCCCTGAAACAGGACTTGCAGTCTAGATCAGAGCAAGACTGCGGATTTGGGTTCCTTTTACCTCCGCTTCCTAGGCCGGCTTTTGTCATTGATTTGACACTTTCTACTACCTGATAGTCCCTATGTCCACTGGAAATAATGCTGCCCTTCCTTTTCTTATGGATTCTTTATCTTTATGGAAAAAATAGTTGAGATGGTTACTTAATCTATTCAAGCCTTAGTTAGTACTATGCTTTCTGGTCCTCCTTTTCCTCATCTCATCAGTTGGGCTTATAATAGTTCAGCATTTCAGATTCAAGAGAATACACATGTGCTATTTTAAGATTAGACTAGGTTTCCGTTGTATTTAACCAAGGGCAGAAATTTATCAAAAACAACGTGGACACAAAGAACTACTAGTGACTTTGTCTGTGTAGGACCTTGCCCTGCCATGTCTGAGAATTCTACGCTTTTGATTTTCCACAATGCTTTTAAAGTTGAGCCTTGCATTATATTCAAGAACAATCTTTGCACTTGTTGCTTCCTTTTGAGGGAATGCGGGTAACATTTTCTTCCGGGGCTTATGTCAAACCTGTCATCATCAAGGCCACGTCTGATCTATGGAGGAAATCAGAGTTCAGTAAATCCCTGAGCAGTACCTCTGCTTCCAGCTTCCCAGAGTCCATGAAAACCTAATCCCCCCACAAGTACATCTCGTGTAGGTTTATTGCGAGGAAAAATGTATTTGAAGCTCCAGATGCATAGTAGGGTCTCATTACATGTCAGTTCCCTCTGTTAATAGCATTTTCCATACATTCTTCTTTTCTTGATGCCTGCTGTTATTAGTACAGATCCCCGCAATGATGTCCTGGGTCTGAGAGAGAGCCGGCTGTAAGATCTGTTAACCAAATGGAAGGTTCTGTCTTGGATTTGAGGGTCTCTTCACTACATTTCTTCTAAGATGTGTGCTGTTTGCTGGGCATAGGAGCTGGGGAAGTGAGTTTCTTTCCATCCTGTTGTTTTCCCTAAGACAGTCAGTCTTGTAACTGGTACCCACAATGTGCTGATCAGGTCCCATGTAAAAAGAAGAAGAAAAAAGCTCACTGAAGTGCCTGTGTATGGCTTGAGGCCAAGGCAAAATTTAGAAAAGGGAATTGGCTATTATGTATAAAATAGATAAGCTACAACACAGGGAATATAGCCAATATTTTAGAATAACTCTAGCTGGAGTATAACCTTTAAAAGTTGCAAATCATTGTGTTGTACACCTGTAACTTGTATAATATTGTACATCAACTATATTCTAATCTAAAAAAATAAAATCCCTATAAACAGGGATATCGAGGCCCAAAGCTTAATGACTTATACAGAGTCACACAGCTAGTAAGTGACAGAGCCAGCACCCTAACCCAGATCTCCTACATTCACACACACACACACACACACACAAAGGAATTGAGATTTTTTCAACAATGAATCAGTATTTAAGAATAGTTGGCTTCTTGCACCATCCTGCAAAGAATACTTTTGCAGATTTTCAGGAGGTAGTAAAGAACAGTTAACATTCAAATGTGCTCCAATCAGATGGTAATAGGGATGTGTATTCAAAAGAACAGAGCATATGGGCTGCCGATTCTTAAGTTTAATTCTGAGGTTTCAAAGTTTTTTTGCGGTAAGTGGGCCTCTCACTGTTGTGGCCTCTCCCTTTGCAGAGCACAGGCTCCAGACGTGCAGGCTCAGCGGCCATGGCTCACGGGCCCAGCCGCTCCGCGGCATGTGGGATCTTCCCGGACCGGGGCACGAACCCGTGTCCCCTGTATCGGCAGGCGGACTCTCAACCACTGCGCCACCAGGGAAGCCCTCAAAGTTTTTAATGTTAGAAATTCTAAATGAAAATTGAATGCACTTCATCTCCTTGAATTTTCCTCAGACTTTTGCGAACATAATCAAAATTGTAAATCCATTAGAGAGATAACTACTTTGGTCCGTCCTATGAAAAGCAAATAATATATCCTGCGCATGTTTGCAATTTGGCGTGAGCAGTCCCTGTGTGATCTTAGCACTGCCACTAATTGTGTGATCTTAGGCAATTTTTTTTAAAATTTCATAGAGTCTTGGGCTCCTCGTTTATAAGAAGAAAAGTTTGTACTTACATGGACTCTAATTTTACCCTAGCTTTAACATTCATATCTCTAAGAATTGTTGCCCCAAATATTTGCCTTGTTCAGAGTCGATGTCCTCATATATTTTGGGCTGCTAATGAGAAAACATCAGTACCCCTATTTCTTCTAGGATTTTTTCTGTCCTTAAATGTGTCCATCACAACTCATTACTAGCTGATCAGAGGCAGACAGGCCAGTCAGCTCTCCAGGTTTTGCAGGTTGGAAGCCTCATATTTCATGGCTATTAAATTAGAGAGCCCACATGCCAAGTAATATGATAGAAAACAGAGAATTAATGACCTTAACTAAATTACCTTATGTCTTTGAACCTTAATTTCCATGTCATATATTGGGGATAAAAATGGCTCCATCAGTCAGGTTACTGTAAAGAGTAGATATATTTTTTAAACAACTTGCCTGGCACGTTTTAAGTTATAAGTGGTAGAAACACAACTGAAACTTAGGTCTTCTGATTGTAAAGGAAAAGAGGAAAAAGAGTTAGTGATCATTTTCTGAAAAGCCTATGTGAGCCTCAGTTCCCTCATTGTAAAATGGGTATTTCAAAAATTCTTTCCTTAGCTAAGGTTGCTAGAAATATCTGGTAACTAGATATCATGATGGTCCACAGGCTCTGCAATTTATAAAGTGCTCTGTGGATGTTAGTTATCCCTAGTCGGGAGTGGGAGCAGGGAAAACTTGAACTCTGTGCTTTCCTCCATTATGGCAGAGGGCACCGTAGATGCAACTGTCCAAGTACCATTGTAATTCACTAGATATTGGACTCCTGGAAAGTAAGTGTTTAGTTTGCAAATTTTTTGCCTTGTAGCACTGAAGCAGAGAACAATGCTTGTCACATAGTGAGTCCTCAATAAGTATCTGGTTAATGAGTCTGTGAATTAATAAATCACTGATTTATTTTAGTTTCTATCCTATTGATCAATTACCTGGCAATATGCTGAGTACATTTCATACTCAGTGGCTCTTAATTCTGGGTCCATTGGAATCTCCTGGGGCGCTTTTAAAAATATTATATACGTGGTCCCACCCAGGACTAATTGAATCAGAATCTCTGGGACTGAGCCTGGGACATAAGTAGTTTAAAAGCTACCCAAGTGATTTTAATGAGAGAGAGACACATAGAATCAATGAACTCTTGATCCATTGTTTTCCTGGGGTTTGCTTGACTGGGCTACTTGCTAATGTTGCCAGTTACTTACTTCTTGGCATCTGAATTTCAGGGACCATGTTCTCCCATCTTGCCATTTTTCATGGCTAACATTTTCTACATTAACAAGGATGCAGATTTATTATCCACATTAAGCTTGCGATCTCTTTTGCATCTAGTTCTGAAACACCGTTGTGCTGTCCATGCAAATCACAGACTTTAGATCCTTTTGTAGTGTGAAAGAAAACCTATCAATCAGGATGGAGAAAGTTAACATTGACTAAGATCTCTGACATGTTGTGAATTGCAGAGGCCTGAGTCTCAGACTGGTTTCAGAATAAAGCTATTGGTAATCTCTCTATAACATTGAGATAAGGCATTGCCTGGGAGGTGGTTTGATTCAGAGGCTAACTCTTATTCAAGTGTTTATTTGTAACTGTATTGGCACAAACCTGCTAAATATCGCCATTGCCGCTGGCGGGAGTACTTATCTTGAAGGTACTTTTGATTCTACAGAGGGCGGAGCAGAAGGCTCCTTCTGCACTTTTGTTGAAGATGTCCTTAGAGTAAACCTCTGGATTTATCATAATTATGTTGCTTTGTTTTTCATGGATGGTTCACATGTTCACACTTTTTTCACTCTTAGTTCCACTAAAGTGTCATTTTGCCCAAGAAGCAGATATAAGTCATGCCATAGACAGGTGTACACACACGTGACGAAGACTAGTAGGAAAGATAGCTATCACTCTAAGACAACAACGCATACCTTTGCTTTGTCGCCCAGTGACAAAATTAAGTAACAGCTCAAGATTCCAGTAATAACACAGGGCGACAGGAGTGCTATGAGGCGCTTCAGGGAAGAAGGGTGATTAGATGCCAAATGAATGGTATCAGGGGAGCTACCTGCAGCCAAATGTGAGGTTATTTTTACTCAAGGCAGTGATTTCTACTCTTTTTTTAAAAACCTCAGGGTATCTCCAGGTATTTCAAAAAAATGTCATACAATCCTCAAAAATAATAATATACTTGTAGGGCATATTAATATCATAGTATGCTCCTAGCAATGGGTGTTGAGGTGGGTGAAATTCACATAACGTCACGGCTCCAAAAATGAGGGATGGACCAGCTGATCAGCTCAACACATCATTTACCCATAGGAACACCCCCAGAGTATAACTGTCAGTGTCCCCAAGTTCTGTGTGTCTTGAGCCTTCTGGAAGCATGCAAGTCTGTGATTATTCCTGCTGTTCTGAAAGAATCTGCGTATTTTTCCCCAGACAGTTTTCCTACTTCATTGGCACACATGACCCGGATTTGCAGTGCATTTATCTCCTATCACCCTTTTGTTTCTCTTTTTGCTCTTACCTTTGTTTACAGACGTGTTTTTAAAATAATGGGTGGTAGTTAATAAACAGCATGGCAGGCAGGAAAAAATGAACAACGGTAGGCTCATAGACTATGAGATAGACTATGCTGTCTGCAGATCATTTACCAGGGCAGAGTACTGACATATACGGCCCCATAAAAAGGGCTTATCCCTGATCTTAAACCAAAATCATTGTTGAAAGTTTCCATTATTCATAAGGCACAATCCATGAAAACTGCAGGAGGCTGTCCCACGATGACGCCTCTGAGCTGGTGGCTCTCCAGTTCAGGAGTTAGAAACAAGTAAACATCTGTATTTGTGCACTTGGGGAGGTTGCCAACGTTCAGAGAAAGAACCTTACACTGGAGTCCAGCATGGCGAAACTGAGTTTTCTGCCCTTATTACCAAGTATTTCCCCTACCTCCTTCCACGCTCTCCCCACGGAGTTCTGAGAGCCTTCTCTTGTAGCTGCTTTTCACTCCATCCCGTTGGATGTATTTCATCACTTTTCTGTCTTGCTTCTATTCTAAACCCTTTGATGATAGGACAACGTTTCTTTGTATGTCCCTTGCCTACTAGAGTGCCTGGCACATTAAGTAGGCTCATGAAAATTAATTAAATGAATGAATGAATGAATGAATAAGATCCAAAAGAATATTTCTGGAATTCTCTAGGTAGGATCTAAGTGCAGTCTCTTCCCAAGTATTATTGAACCCTCAGAGTCTGCCAGGAGGGGAAGGGCAAGACAAGGATTTCCAGATCTTCTCAAAATTAGGAAAGAGATCAGACAGTCAGTATTTATTTTCCCAGGATTCTACTCCACACCATGTGGCTTTTCCAGAATGACACGCCGCAGTTCGGGGGAATCCCAAGGCCACTCCATCTGCATTAATGCACCTCATAGCCAGTCATACTGCAGTTTGACTCTAGGAAATCTTATTGAAAAGCTCCACTGAAATCTACTGAGACTGTCCTGTCTTTGGAAGGCAGATTCCGTCACATCTGTCCTTGGTTTACTAAGGCTTTTGATCAGATATGACTTGTGGAGGAGGTCATGGAAGCATTAGGCCACTAGGGTTCCTTGACTTTTGATAGAAATTTACCTGACTCACAGTGAGATTAAAACGAACAAAACAAGAGTCCTGACTCCTGAGGACCACTACGTTTTCCCAGATTCTATTAAGAAAAAAAAAAAAAAGCCACAAAACAAGATGCACCTGATCCAAGCACTTGGCACCTAGGGACCGCTCATGTACCGATGCCGTGCCTGTGAGCTGACTATTTTGTTTCATACGAAGACAATAATTTATAATGAGATGAACAAATGCACACATGCATGCATAAACCTACACATGCTAGCTTCTGCATATTCGCAGTGGCAGAATGAGGCAAGACTAGCAGAATGTTCTACAAATAATTTGTATTCAGATATACAGCAGCCAGGCCACTTACTTTGCTGGGTAAGCTGATGGCTGTTTATTGTAAGTATAATGACTCTGTTAGGAATGACCTTTCCTGGTGATTTTCTAACCAATCAGTCTTAACCCTTTAATTGATTATTTTTCATAAGCAAAAGGGGCCCCTGCGTCCCTTCTCTCTTAGCAATCATTCATTTTACACCATACTCAAAATAATTAGTTTTGGAATTTTAATGACCCTTCACCATTTATATTCATCTTTCTGGCAGGGATCTCAGCAAATGAGTATTCTGATATATACTGTGTATGTGTGTGTGTGGTCATTTATTTGTTATAGAACCTTGCTGACTGCTCTAAAATTCTGCCAAGAATAGCAACTTAAGTGACAAAGTTTGATTTTCTGTACATTCAGGACACTAAAACAATGGAGGGAAAATGAACCAGAAAGCCTGCAAAACAGCCTTTTTTGGGTGATCTTCTTTTTCAGAAGCGGATTAGGACTCTGATGTGTCTCAGTGTGGCTTCATTAGTAGAGAGAGGGAAAGAGGAAGAAAAAGCCTTTTCTTTTATTTATTTATTTTTTAAATTTAATATAATTTATTTTTTAGACAGCAGGTTCTTATTAGTTATCCATTTTATACATATTAGTGTATACATGTCAATCCCAACCTCCCAGTTCATCCCACCACCCTGCCCCGCCCCCCGCATCAGCTTTCCCCCCCTTGGTGTCCATACATTTGTTTTCTACATCTGTGTCTGTTTCTGCCTTGCAAACCAGTTCACTTGTACCATTTTTCTAGATTCCACATAATATGCATTAATAAACAATATTTGTTTTTGTCTTTCTGACTTACTTCACTCCGTGTGACAGTCTCTAGATCCATCCACATCTCTACAAATGACCCAATTTTGTTCCTTTTTGTGGCTGAGTAATATTCCATTCTATATATGTACCACATCTTCTTTATCCATTTGTCTGTCAATGGGCATTTAGGTTGCTTCCATGACCTGGCTATTGTAAATAGTGCTGCAATGAACATCAGGGTGCATGTGTCATTTTGAATTATGGATTTCTGTGGGTATATAACCAGTAGTGGGATTGCTGGGTCATATGGTAATTCTATTTTTAGTTTTTTAAGGAACCTCCATACTGCTCTCCATAGTGGCTGTATCAATTTACATTCCCACCAACAGTGTAGGAGGGTTCCCTTTTCTCCACACCCTCTCCACATTTGTTGTTTGTAGATTTTCTGATGATGCCCCCATTCTGACCGGTGTGAGGTGATAACGTCATTGTAGTTTTAGTTTGCATTTCTCTAATGATTAGTGGTGTTGAGCAGCTTTTCATATGGCTCTTGGCCATCTGTATTTCTTCTTTGGAGAAATGTCTATTTAGGTCTTCTGCCCATTTTTGGATTGGGTTGTTTATTTTTTTAATATTGAGCTGCATGAGCTGTTTATATATTTTGGAGATTAGTCCTTTGACCGTTGATTCATTTGCAAATATTTTCTCCCATTCTGAGGGTTGTCTTTTAGTCTTATTTATGTTTTCTTTGCTGTGCAAAAGCTTTTAAGTTACATTAGGTCCCATTTGTTTATTTTTGTTTTTATTTCCATTTCTCTAGGAGGTGGGTCAAAAAAGATCTTGCTGTGATTTATGTCAAACAGTGTTCTTCCTAGGTTTTCCTCTAAGAGTTTTATAGTGTGCAGTCTTACATTTAGGTCTTTAATACATTTTGAGTTTTTTTTTCTATATCATGTTAGGGAGTATTCAAATTTCATTCTTTTAAATGTAGCTGTCCAGTTTTCCCACACCACTTATTGAAGACTCTCTTTTCTCCATTGTGTTTATCCTTGCCTCCTTTGTCATAGATTAGTTGACCATAGGTGTGTGGGTTTATCTCTGGGCTTTCTATCCTGTTCCATTAATCTATATTTCTGTTTCTGTGCCAGTACCATATTATCTTGATGACTATAGCTTTGTAGTGTAGTCTGAAGTCAGGGAGTCTCATTCCTCCAGCTCTGTTTTTTCCCCTGTCAAGATTGCTTTGACTATTCGGTGTCTTTTGTTTCTCCATAAAATTTTTAGGATTTTTTGTTCTAGTTCTGTAAAAAATGCCATTGGTAATTTGATAGGGATTGCATTGAATCTGTACATTGCTTTGGATAGTATAGTCATTTTCATCCTATTGATTCTTCCAATCCAAGAACATGATATATCTCTCTATTTGTTTGTGTCATCTTTGATTTCTTTCATTAGTGTCTTATAGTTTTCTGAGTTATAGTTTTCTGAGTACAGGTCTTTTACCACCTTAGGTAGGTTTATTCCTAGGTATTTTATTCTTTTTGTTGCAGTGGTGAATGGGATTGTTTCCTTAATTTCTATTTCTGATCGTTTGTTGTTAGTGTATAGGAGTGCGAGAGATTTATGTGCATTAATTTTGTATCCTGCAAGTTTACCAAATTCATTGATTAGCTCTAGTAATTTTCTAGTGGCATCTTTAGGGTTATCTGTGTATAGTATCATGTCACCTGCAAGCAGTGTCAGTTTTACTTCTTCTTTTCCGATTTGGATTCCTTTTATTTCTTTTTCTTCTCTGATTACCATGGCTAGGACTTCCAAAACTATGTTGAATAATAGTGGTGAGAGTGGGCATACTTGTCTTGTTCCTGATTTTAGAGGAAATGGCTTCAGTTTTTCAACATTGAGAACGATGTTGACTGTGGGTTTGTCATATATGTCCTTTATTATGTTGAGGTGAGTTCCCTCTATGCTTACTTTCTGGAGAGTTTTTTTTTTTTTATCATAAATAGGTGTTGCATTTTGTCAAAAGCTTTTTCTGCATCTATTGAGATGATCATATGGTTTTTACTCTTCAGTTTTTTTTGTTGTTGTTGTTGTTGTTGTTGTTTTGCAGTACAGGGGCCTCTCACTATTGTGGCCTCTCCCGTTGCGGAGCACAGGCTCCGGACGCGCAGGCTCAGCAGCCATGGCTCATGGGCCTAGCTGCTCCGCGGCATATGGGATCTTTCCAGACTGGGGCACGAACCCGCATCCCTTGCATCGGCAGGCGGACTCTAAACCACTGCGCCACCAGGGAAGCCCCTTCAGTTTGTTAATAAGGTGTATCACATTGATTGCTTTGCATATATTGAAGAATCCTCACAATGCTGGGATAAATCCCACTTGATCATAGTGTATGATCCTTCTAATGTGTTGTTGGATTCTGTTTGCTAGTATTTTGTTGGGAATTTTTCCATCTATATTCATCAGTGATATCGGTCTGTAATTTTCTTTATTTGTAGTATCTTTGTTTGGTTTTGGTATCAGGGTGATAGTGGCCTTGTAGAATGAGTTTGGGAGTATTCCTTCCTCTGCAATTTTTTGGAAGAGCTTGAGAAGGATGGGTTGTTAGCTCTTCTCTAAATGTTTGATAGAATTCACCTGTGAAGCCATCTGGTCCTGGGCTTTTGTTTGTTGGAAGATTGTGTGTGTGTGTGTGTGTGTGTGTGTGTGTGTGTGTGTGTGTGTGTGTTACGCGGACCTCTCACTGCTGTGGCCTCTCCCATTGTGGAGCACAGGCTCCGGATGCACAGGCTCAGCGGCCATGGCTCACGGGCCCAGACACTCCACAGCATGTGGGATCCTCCCGGACCGGGTCACGAACCTGTGTCCCCTGCATCGGCAGGCAGACTCTCAACCACTGTGCTACCAGGGAAGCCCTGTTGGAAGATTTTTAATCACAGTTTCAATTTCATTACTTGTGATTGGTCTGATCATATTTTCTATTTCTTCCTGGTTCAGTCTTGGAAGGTTATACCTCTCTAACGAATTTGTCCATTTCTTCCAGGTTGTCCATTTTATTGGCATATAGTTGCTTGTAGTATTCTCTTATGATGCTTTGCGTTTCTGCTGTGTCCATTGTAACTTCTCCTTTTTCATTTCTCATTTTATTGATTTGCGTCCTTTCCTTCTTTTTCTTGATGAGTCTGGCTAGTGGTTTATCAATTTTGTTTATCTTCTCAAAGAACCAGCTTATAGTTTTATTGATCTTTGCTATTGTTTTCTTTGTTTCTATTTCATTTATTTCTGCTCTGATCTTTATGATTTCTTTCCTTCTACCAACTTTGGGTTTTGTTTGTTCTTTCTGTACTTCCTTTAGGTGTAAGGTTACATTGATTACTTGAGATTTTTCTTTTTTCTTGAGGTAGAATTGTATTACTATAAACTTCCCGTTTAGAACTGCTTTTGCTGCATCCTGTAGGTTTTGCATCATTGTGTTTTTGTTGTCATTTGTCTCTAGTTATTTTTTGATTTCCTTTTTGATTTCTTCAGTGATCTCTTAGTTATTTAGTAGCGTATTGTTTAGCCTCCGTGTGTTTGTGTTTTTTACTTTTTCTTCTCCTGTAAATTACTTCTAATCTCATAGTGTTGTGGTCGGAAAAGACGCCTGATATGATTTTAATTTTCTGTAATTTACCAAGGCTTGATTTGTGACCCCAGATGTGATCTATCCTGGAGAATGTTCTGTGTGCACTTGAGAAGAAAGTGTAATCTGCTGTTTTCTGGTAGAATGTCCTATAAATATCAATTAAATCTACCTGGTCTATTGTGCCATTTAGAGCTTGTGTTTCATTATGAATTTTCTGTCTGGATGATCTGTCCATTGGTGTAAGTGAGGTGTTAAGGTCCCCCACTATTATTGTGTTAAAGTCTGTTTTATCTGATATGAGTGTTGCTATTCCAGCTTTCTTTTGATTTCCACTTGCATGGAATATCTTTTTCCATTCCCTCACTTTCAGTCTGTATGTGTCCATAGTCCTGAAGTGGGTCTCTTGTAGACAGCATATATATGGTTCTTGTTTTTGTATCCATTTATTGAGTCTGTGTCTTTTGGTTGGAGCATTTAATCCATTCACATTTAAGGTAATTATTGATATGTATGTTCCTGTTACCATTTCTTAATTGTTTTGGGTTTGTTTTTGTAGGTCCTTTTCTTCTCTTGTGTTCCTCACTTAGAGAAGTTCTTGTAGTATTTGTTATAGAGCTGGTTTCGTGGTGCTGAATTCTCTTAGCTTTTGTTTGTCTGTAAAGCTTTTGATTTCTCTGTCGAATCTGAATGAGATCCTTACCTGGTAGAGTAATCTTTGTTGTAGGTTCTTCCCTTTCATCGCTTTAAATATATCGTGCCACTCCCTTCTGGCTTGTAGAGTTTTTGCTGAGAAATCAGCTGTTAACCTCATGGGAGTTCCCTTGTATGTTATTTGTCGTTTTTCCCTTGTTGCTTTTAATAATTTTTCTTTGTCTTTAATTTTTGTCAGTTTGATTACTGTGTGTCTCGGTGTGATTCTTCTTGGGTTTATCCTGCCTGGGACTCTCTGCACTTCCTGGACTTGGGTGGCTCTTTGCTTTTCCATGTTAGGGAAGTTTTTGACTGTAATCTCTTCAAATATTTTCTTGGGGCCTTTCTTTCTCTCTTTTCCTTTGGGACCCCTATAATGCAAATGTTGGTGCATTTAATTTTTTCCCAGAGGTCTCTTAGGTTGTCTTCATTTCTTTGCATTCTTTTTTCTTTATTCTGTTGTGTGGCAGTGAATTCCACCATTCTGTCCTCCAGGTCACTTATCTGTTCTTCTGCCTCAGTTATTCTGCTATTGATTCCTTCTTGTATTTTTTTTTAACATCTTTATTGGAGTATAATTGCTTTACAATGGTGTGTTAGTTTCTGCTGTATAACAAAGTGAATCAGCTATACGTACACATATATCCCCATATCTCTTCCCTCTTTTATCTCCCTCCCACCCTCCCTATCCCACCCCTCTAGGTGGACACAAAGCACCAAGCTGATCTCCCTGTACCATGCAGCTGCTTCCCACTAGCTATCTACTTTACATTAGGTAGTGTATATATTAGTATATTTTTCATTTCAGTTATTGTATTCATCTGTGTTTGTTCTTTAATTCTTCTAAGTCTTTGTTAAACATTTCTTGCATCTTCTTGATCTTTGCCTCCATTCTTTTTCTGAGGTCCTGGATCATCTTCTCTATCATTATTCTGAATTCTTTTTCTGGAAGGTTGCCTATCTCCACTTCATTTAGTTGTTTTTCTAGGGTTTTATCTTGTTCCTTCATCTGGTATATAGTCCTCTGCCTTTTCAATTTGTTTATCTTTCTGTGAATGTGGTTTTCGTTCCACAGGCTGCAGGATTATAGTTCTTCTTGCTTCTGCTGAAAAAGCCTTTTCTTTTATAAAAAGCCCATTTTAATATGGGGGGGAAGTAAACACAAGTCATATCTCGGTGGAACTCAGTTATCTCTAATGGGCCAGTTCAGATCTTTTTATATTCTCATATCTCAGATCTTTTTTTCTTTTTTTTAAATATGATTTGAGTTTTTCTGTAACTGCTACAGAGAGACCTACTTGTAATGCATGATGGAAAGGAGATGGAAAATGGATGAGCAATTTTAGAAGATTTTAGAAATCTTTTGTTCTGGAATAATTCATTCTCTTCTGAACTTCAATATCGTCCTCTTCTAAGTCCCTCCTCTAAGGCTAAGCCACTCTTGAACATGAAGCAGCTCTTAACCGTTTGAAGCATATTCAGGGAGACAGAGTGACACAGAAGAAGCCATTGATTTCTCACTTGTGAGAGTCATGTCTTTCCTGTGGATGTTTTAATGTGTCTCATTATCAGTATACTTTAACAGTATTCTTTAATTAGATATAACTGCAAGTAAAGAAAACATTTTTTCCTGTAAAATCATCCATACACATATACCCAATTTAGAAGAACGTTTAAAATATGGAAAGTTTATTTGCTGAGAAAAAAGGCAAAAGTGAGAAAAAGTACACATAGGGGGTAGGTGGGTGGAAGCTATTATCCCCCTCCTACCCTTTGTGGGGCAGCCTTCCTTGCCCTTACTGTTCTTTGCCTCCTCCCAGGAGAATGGAATAGCTCTGCCCATAGTCCCTCGAAATGCCAGATCAATTGCTCAGATGGGGCTCCTGCTTTGGTGGGCCCAGACCAGGCCAGGACAGGATGCTGTAGTCTCCGCTCCTCATTCCTCTCTCTTCCAACTATATACTTAGCTTGGAAGAACCATGGCTATAACCTTGTACTGTACATGATTTTTCATTTTTGTTCTACTCCTTCCTAGTAACTGGATAAACTCTGTTACAACAGACCTAGGCATCAGTCATTGTCTCTTGGGTATATATATCTCCCTTAGAAATATTTTGCGAAGAATGGTTATGGTTTAAGACCCTTGATCTAATATCATAATACTACTAAATTATTTAATAATTCTCTTACATCAGAATTAACTGTTAGATTTGTGTCTATTTATTCTTCTGGATGAGATTTTATAGTGTACTTTTGTATCCTACCTTTTTTCCTAATATTATATTAGTTTTTGCCATATGAGATTCCCAATTTTAACCATTTTTTAAAATTGAAGTACAATTGATTGACAATATTGTGTTAGTTTCAAATGTACAGCAAAGTGATTCAGTTATACATATATACATATAGCTACTCTTTTTCAGATTCTATTCCATTATAGGTTTATAAGATGTTGAATTTAGTTCCCTGTGTTACACAGTAAATCCATGTCGCTTATCTATTTTATGTACAGTAGTTTGTACCTGTTAATCCCATACTCCTAATTTATCCCTCCCCTCCTCACTTTCCCCTTTTTGAGGTACAAGATGGCTCTGTTACCAACCTTCTCATGTTGGGTAGACCCCAGCTGGGTCCTTCCCTTGTCTGGAGGCACTCGTGCCAATTAAAAGAGACCAGGTTCCATAAAGCAGTGCAGAAACTTTATTCATTGATCAAGGAATGGAGAAGAGAGAGCTCATGCTCTAAAGACATCTTCTCCCCCAAAGGAGGAAAGTGGGGGACTTTTCAGGGGTAAAAGGCATTTGGGTCTTCAAATTGGGGAAAAGGGTGGAGATTTCTAGGAACAGCCAGGCCATGTGCAGTCCCTCAGGCTTCCTTGCACATGGTACTAATTGTGCCCAGCAAAGTACAAGTCGCCCCCTTTGGACGGAGATCTTAGCATGGTAACAAAGCAAACGCAACTTGTGGGCACTTCTAGGTTTCCTCTGCACAGCCCTGCTCTTGCAGTTAGGCTGAACTGGTTCCGCAGTTGATTGTCGTGTTTCCTTTGAAGTGTAACTGATGAACATCTTTGGCAAACATTAGGTGTTTGGAACAAGAATAGAAATAAGTGAAAACAGAGATCTTCCAGATCCCGGGGCTATGTATGGGTGACAGTTGAATCTAATGATTATAGTGAGTGCTTGATAAAAGGTAACTTTATCATTTGCTAAGCACTTCACACAGATCATCTCATTTAGTTCTCCAAACAATCCTCTCAGGTAATCACAGTTGACCCTTAACACGGGCATTAGGAGTGACCCTCCTCCACACAATCAGAAATCCACAATAACTTATATTCAGCCCTTTGTATACAGAGTTCCTCTGTGTGTGTGGTTTCTCTGTATCTGCAATTCTGTATCAGAGAATTCAGCCAACCATGGATCCTACTGTAATATTTGCTACTGAAAAAAATATCTGCATATAAGTGGACCAGCACAGTTCAAACTTGTGTTGTTCAGGGGCCAGCTGTACATTTTATATTCTCCACTTTTCAAATGAGACCATTGAGGCTCAGAAAGGCAAAATGACTAATTCAATATTAAATGACTGGTAAGGAGGCAAGCCAGTATTAAAACTCAGTTCTCTTTGACGATAGCGGTTTTTTATTAAAGGCACACATTATTTTAAACATGCATATTCTTTTTTTTTTTTTTTTTTTTTTTTTTTTTTTTTTTGCCGTGCGCGGGCCTCTCACTGTTGTGGCCTCTCCCGTTGCGGAGCACAGGCTCCAGACGCGCAGGCTCAGCGGCCATGGCTCACGGGCCCAGCCGCTCTGCGGCATGTGGGATACTCCTGGACTGGGGCACGAACCCGTGTCCTCTGCATTGGCAGGCGGACTCTCAACCACTGCGCCACCAGGGAAGCCCTAAACATGCATATTCTTAATGGCTGCATCATAGCTCTTGTATGGATCTACTTTAGTATTTTTATCTTAAAGATATTAAGTCTTTTGATTAACTTTTACATTGTTTTATTTTCCATTACTATAAAGAATGCTATGACAACATAACTCCTAGTACCTATATAACTATATGCTTTAGCTGGGATTAAATGAATTTGCTGTCTCTAGGTCTACTCCTGTGTTCTCCAAAGATGGATAATATCCAATATGAGCCTCAAGATTTACCAGTAATAAAATTATTATCTTTTTTTAGAGTCATATTTTATTTTCAAGGTGTCTTATTTTAGAATCTTTTTAAATAATAGCAGAGCCCTGGTAACGTGTTTATGTAAAATACTGGTTTTGTGCACAGATTTCAAGGCACACCAGGGTTTCAGAAAGTCTGACATAATTGTCACGGCAACAGCCGCTCCTTTCCATCAAGAAAATCTTAACAGAATCATTGGTTTCACTTTGCCACCAAACATGCTGTCCTTTGGGCTCTGGTATTACCCACAAAGATATGGGTAATTGTTTTCTATTGTGTTGTTTTGCTGGGAAGGAACAATTTCATGATAAAAACACAGAAATAGACTTGAAACAATTATATGCAAAATGTTGCATGAACAAATTTCAGGTTATCTACACATAAAAGGAAAAACTAATTGTCTGGGCTGAAACATTCTTATTTCTTCTCTCAAGCAGTTGTTCAGTGGAGGGGACAATGAAGGGAGGAGTTGCTATTCTGGGTTGGAGAGACTCTGGCTCTGGTCCTGAGCATTTCAAGCGGTTACATATCAGTGAGCAAGCTCTAGGCCATCAAGAGAGGCCGCTTAAGAGCATGTGTATTTCAAGCCAATTTCATGCTAAGTAGGGAGCTGGTGTAATTTGGGTGTTAAGCTTCTGATGCAGGGACAACCAGTTAAGTGTTGTAGTGGGTCCCATCCTGGAGTCCAAAGGCATAAAGTGAATGAATGCCTTGCCTTGTGGAAACTAATCATGCAGAGGGCACAGCAAGAGCAGCGGCCAGCCAGCAGTGGGCCTGGGGCTGAATCTGCGGCTGCTCTGGCTGCAGAGGAAGATAGAATAGGGGAAGTGGCCTTTGTGCTACACTACAGAAAGCAGTATAGAAGACAATCATGTATCCAGGATCGTGACGATTTGCCAGCTCCAAATTAGCAATAATGCCAGAGTTTTGATATTTTAATTTGCAAGGACTTACTGATTTAAAAAGGATATTTTTAGTGTGTACTGTATGATACACACTGTAAGATCAAAGAAAAAAAGGGTAATTTTAAAAATAATATTTTAGGTAGATATGTTTTAGAAAGTATGTGCATGTTTAGTATAAATATGTCTTGCAAGTGAGCAAAAAGAATTATCGTTTTGCATAAATCAGAACATCTGAAATTTGTTAAAAGCAGAACAAAGATTATTCAGTAGGCTAAAAGATTCCTTTTAATAATTGAGCAGTTTATCAGACACCATCATCATGTATTTCTCACTAGAACAAATTGTTTTTAATGAAAACGAAGATCATCATTTTCAAAGCCTTTGTCAAAAGAATGAGAAGCCACAGACAGAGAGAAAATTGTTGCAAAAAAATCTGACAGAAGTGTTATCCAAAATATACAAAGCAGGGCTTCCCTGGTGGCGCAGTGGTTGAGAATCCGCCTGCCGATGCAGGGGATACGGGTTCGTGCCCCGGTCCGGGAAGATCCCACATGCCGTGGAGCGGCTGGGCCCGTGAGCCATGGCCGCTGAGCCTGCGCGTCCGGAGCCTGTGCTCCGCAACGGGAGAGGCCACAGCAGTGAGAGGCCCGCGTACCACAAAAAAAAAAAAGACAAAATATACAAAGCAAATATAAAACTCAACAGTAAGAAACCAACCCACTTTAAAAAATGGGCAAAAAGTATGAACAGACACCTCACTAAAGTAGGTGTGCAGAGGGCAAATAAGCCTATGAAAAAATGTCCAAAATCATATGTTATAAGGGAATTGCAAATTAAAACAATATTTCACTACATGTTTTTTTACAATGGCTAAAATCCAAAACGCTGACAAAACCAAATGCTTAGGGAAGATGTGGGGTAACAGGAACCCTCGTTCATTGCTGTTGGGAATGCAAAATGGCGCCACCACTTTGGAAGACAGTTTGGCAGTTTTGTTTACAAAACTAAACATAATTTTATCATATGATTCAGTAATCTAGCTCCTTGGTATTTACCCAAATAACTTGAAAATTTATGTCCACACAAAAACCCTGCACATGAATGTTTATAGCAGCTTCATATATAATTGCCAAAACTTGGATGCAACCAAGATGTTCTTTGTGGGTGAGTGGATAAATAAACTGTGGTGCATCCAGACAATGAGTTATGAGTCACTGCTGAAAAAAGATGAGCTATCACACCATGAAAAGATATGGAGGAACCTTACGTGCACATTACAAAGTGAAAGCAGCCAATCTGAAAAGGCTATGTGATTCCAACTATATGACATTCTGGAAGGTATTGATACTATAGAGACTATAAAAGGATCAGTGGTTGCCAGGATCTTGAGAGGGAGAGAGGTGAATAGGTGGAATATAGGGTAGGGGTATATTCAGGTCAGGGAAACTATTCTGTAAGGTACTACAATGGTGGATACATGCCATTATATACATTTGTCAAAACCTGTATAATAAACACCAAGGGTGAACCCTAATGTAAGCTATGGGCTTTGAGTGATGATGCTGTGTTAGTGTAGGTTCTTCCATGACAACCAACTTACCACTCTGGTGCAGATGTTGATAATGAAGAAGACTGGGGGTGTTTGAAGGCCAAGGGCATTTGGGAACTTTCTGTACTTTCCACTTAATTTTGCAGTGAATCTAAAACTCATCTAATTGAACTGGTTTGCAGGGCAGAAGTTGAGACACAGGTGTAGAGAACAAACGTATGGACACCAAGGGGGGAAAACAGCAGTGGGGTGGGGATGGTGGTCTTCTGAATTGGCCGATTGGGATTGACATGTATACACTGATGTGTATAAAATTGATGACTAATAAGAACCTCCAGTATAAAAAAACAAACAAACAAAAACAACTAATACTAAACTTTCTTTGGGTTATTTGTATGGAAATATGTTAATGTAAATGTTTGACATTACATGAAATTTCTAAAAATCTTATATGTTCTGGTATAATGTTATAAGTCATAATTCTAGTTATTACTTTAAAATGTATATCTCAGAAATAACTAAATTTCCTTGTCAATTACATTATTATGAACTTTCATCAGACCTTTAACCGTGGTCATTTTTGAGGCTTTTATCATTTACAGACATTTCTGGGTGTTCTTTGATGCTTTTGCAAAACTGTTCCTATAAAAGGGTGTCTGTCATCTTCAAGGAATTCATGCAAAAGACTCTGACAAGTACAGGTTTCTGGTAACTGGCTATACTGCTGAACTGAATGCATAAGCATTTTCAGAACTCTAATGGAAAACTGATGAATTCATAAAAGTGCTAACAAAAGATCAAGATGAAAAAAAAATTAATTACATGGGACTGAGTGAAATGATGAGGATGATTATAATTTTTGTGACTTTCTGTTTGAATAAAAAAAAATCCCACAAGAAGATCCTATATTAAAACCGATTTAATTTATATTAAATATTTGATTCATCTAAAAAAACAAAAAAAACTCATCTAAGAAAGCCTGTTAAAAAAAGAACTTAAAAAGCCTTTGAACAGTTCTAGTATTTGATGGTCTCAGTGCTTTGACTTTCTGATCAGCAGTTTTTTCTGTTTTTGTTGTGTATTTACTCTTATGAGCCCTTTGAAGGGGAACTGGGGATTTGTGCAGTTGTCAGAACCTGCTGGAGTCTTCATGTTGAGCTGAAGCTAAGTAGTCTCACCCCCGCGTGTCTCTCATGCGGCAGCCCCATAATTTATTCCTCTGTTAAGGTTCTACATTAGTGCAGTGATGGTTGTATGTTGAGTACATGACCCATGAAAACTGCCCCAAGGAAATAAAAACTTTGTTCTTGGTGCAAAATGAAAGAGCCCTAAATAGCTTATCCCTCTTGTTCTTTCTTTTAAAAAAAATTTTTTTTTAATTTATTTATTTTTGGCTGCGTTGGGTCTTTGTTGCTGCATGCGGGCTTTCTCTAGTTGCGGCAAGCAGGAGGCTACTCTTGGTTGCGGTGCGTGGGCTTCTCACTGCGGTGGCTTCTCTGTTGCAGCGCATGAGCTCTAGGCGTGTGGGCTTCAGTAGTTGCAGCATGCAGGCTCAGTAGTTGTGGCGCATGGGCTTAGTTGCTCCGTGGCATGTGAGATCTTCCTGGACCAGGGCTCGAACCTGTGTCCCCTGAATTGGCAGGTGGATTCTTAACGTCACCAGGAAGTTCCCCCTCTCATTCTTTCTCAAGTCTTAATGTTCACCAACTGAAGAGACCTGTCTACTCAGTAAGACTGTCCATTCACAAGTGGCATTTTCAGATTTTGGACCTTTTTATATATTTCTTAGTGTTTTCCACTTCTGGGACTTCAAAAGTTCAGCAGTTCAGAGGGGATTTCTCAACTTGGTATAAAATACAACACACAGGAAAGCAATTTCTTAGATTTCCCTGGTGGCAGTAAGGTGCTTGGACTGTAGGAAGTAGGACCCTAGAGAGAGCTTTTCTGGAAACCCAGGCAACATGGAAAGAAGTAAGCACTGTTCAGGTTGAATTTTTAATGAGCAGAGGAGGGTTGTTGGCTTGCTTTGCTGGTTTTGCCTTCCTGGACACCAGTCCCTTGATGTTAATACTCACAGAGGGTTATAGATACTTATAGCTTCTACCGAGTCTCTATAGTTTCTACTGAGGTGCCAACATGATAGATTCCAAGGTCAAGTGTGAGATGGACACTCCTCTCCCTCCTCAACCCCTGCCTCCTGTGTACTGATTTACTAGGCAAATTATTGTCGTGACTGTCTTGTGACATTCACACCCTTTAGTCAAATAGAGGATATACAAACAGGTCAGGAGGGTGAGAGAATTTTTTAAGGTGGATATTCTTACAAAGAGATCCAGAGAAAGCTATGCTCTGAACCCCATCTTTCTTGTTTCAGGAGGTTGGTGCCTATCATTCAGTTGAGCCTGGTAAGGGTCAGGGAGGCAGAAACATTCAGTAGGGCTTGCATGTGAGAAGTTGGATGAAGAGGATTTCTTGAGAAAGAGTTGTTAGAGTACTGGGCTATTTCCTATCCCCATCATGTTGTGGCGAAGGAATGGACTTCAAGAGACCTTCACCTGTAGCCCTTCACCCCAAATTTGGTGATACAAAAACTGGCACCTGACTCTTGACTGATGCAATTAAAGTGGTTTGAGGATTGGGGTCTGACTTCTGCCTGAGAATTCTAGAGGGAGAGGCAAGAGCTGACCACCTGCTAGATGGGGTGCTTTGGTGTGGGGTGCTTTGGTGCATTGGGTCTGGGGAAGCAGGAGTGTTTAGAGAGGACCATGAAGGAGACAGAGTCTCTGGGGCCCTCTCAAGTCTTTTTCAGCAGGACTGTCTGAAGGGACCAGGAGACCTCACAGTGGAAAGCGTTGGAGTTGGGCTTCCAGGTGACCACCAGCTGGGGAGAGGGTTTCCAGTCATTACTAGGATTGGAGATGCAATCCTCTAGGTCATGGGGACTCAGGGGAAGGGACCCAGCTGGGAGCTCTGAAGACCTCACCAAAGAAGAAGTTATTTTCACCATGTGCTATGCCCAGAGTGCTAGGAACCACCCAGCGGTAAGAATGAACCTTTTACTCCTAGTCCTTCCTGCCTCTCCTACTCTCCTGGAGCAAGGCAGCAGATAGAGAGTTCCACAACGCAGGCGTTAGCCTGAAAGGGGTCAGGGAGTTCAGGGTGGGAGGTAGGAAGAGAGGGAGAGTAAAGGAAGAGGATTTAACACAGTCAAATGCAGCTTTTTGATTACTGTCTTCAACTGGACATTTTATTTATGGAATTAAGACCATGCATGTGATGTAAAGTGACTTTGGGGCTATTACATATTACATTAAAATAAACACAGAATCTAGGGATCTGCCAGAGATTTTATTCATGAGTAGGGGAAGTTTGCTCCCAAAGAATAAAATATAAGAGAAGACAAACAAAACTTGTGTCTTAAGTCATTGGTCGTATTTGTTTAGCACCTGCTTACAGATGTAAGTGTGAACTTGGATGTTGGCCCTGGGTCCCAGCAGGTGGGCTGTGGCCCCCTGTACCTCATGCTCAGGGTATGCTTTACTCTCTGCAGTGGCCTTTGTTCCCTGGCACTCTGTGGTGATGGGCGTAACAGTGGTGGGAGTGTAAAGCTCCTTTTTTGAGAAACCATAGTGTGACCTCCAACGAGGGGGGAGGATTTTGTTGCCCACCCCTTAAAACCTATCTAGTATCATGAACAACCAACCTCTGGGAGGAAACATAACCATTTTCAACGTGATTATACCTTAAACATGAAAATACACTGAACCAGTCATGCACAGTGTGAAACTGTGTTAAACTATATTTCGCGTGACTGTATTATTTAGCTTCCAAATTGAGACCCTTTAGAGAGGGGACACTAGGACTAATCATATTTGAAACAACGGGAATAATTTGGGACTGTCTTGAGCAAAGCGGGACATATATGGTCATTCTACCCATAATCTGCTGCTCCTAATCTATAGAAAAAAGAGTTTTTTCCTTTGGTTTTTTGGTTGTTAGATTTTTTTTTTTTTTTTTTTGTGGTATGCGGGCCTCACTGTTGTGGCCTCTCCCGTTGCGGAGCACAGGCTCCGGACGCGCAGGCTCAGCGGCCATGGCTCACGGGCCCAGCCGCTCCGCGGCATGTGGGATCTTCCCAGACCGGGGCACGAACCCGTGTCCCCTGCATCGGCAGGCGGATTCTCAACCACTGCGCCACCAGGGAAGCCCTGTTTGTTAGTCTTTTGCTGGAGGTGAGAGCTGAAATTATATCCTGCTTTTGTGCAGCTTCGTGCCAATTACTATGTAACACCATTAAGCATCCCCTGAACCGAGTAGCTCAGGGAATTTACTGTTTATTCACTTCATGCATGATGGTATTGTGGGTCACACACAGCCCTATCAGAATCCAGACAAGGCACTTAAATCGAGGTATCAGATTATGAAGCAATGTATATCTCCTAGGAATCCTTACATGCTCCTGGTTTGAGGTCCCAGCAGATATTCTTTTCCCAGGTAGAGACCTTGCTCAAGAGTAAGAAAGAAAATGACCACAACTGGCAGGAGAAAAGATGAGGAGCCAGTAAAATTAGGTGTGTTTCTTATGAGAGTCAGTGGGGAAAGTATATAAGATTTAAAATCGGAAGACTGGAATTTAAGTAAGTCACCCTAGTATTTAACGGGTGAGATTTAGCAAATATTTAATTTTCCCAATGAAAAGGGCATTGCTATCAAACCATTCCCTCTTTGTAAAGAGATGTTTAAGTGATCAGTATTATAGAGGATATTAAAATAAATATATTCTGTATTATACAACTTTCAAGGCAGTGATTTTGAAAGTTCCTGTTACGTCTTCCCACTTCCCACTAAAAATGAGTACTGAAGTGTTTCAGCCTTGCCTCCTCCTCTCTCTGCTTCTGAGCCCAGATGTTGAAACTTCTGGTAAGGAGATAACTACTTGTTTTTCAATCCTCGTCACAGATTTTAGACCATTGAATACACTACTCAATCCATCCTCCGTTTCTCTCTCTCCCCCCGCCTCCCCTTTCACTGTCTGATGAAATAATGTATGTGCACAGCAAATGGCAAAGTTCAACCAGATATTCATTATTAAGAAGCCACTATGGGGCTTCCCTGGTGGCACAGTGGTTGAGAATCTGACTGCCGATTCAGGGGATGTGGGTTCGTGCCCCGGTCCGGGAAGATCCCACGTGCCGCGGAGAGGCTGGGAGCCATGGCCGCTGAGCCTGCGCGTCCAGAGCCTGTGCTCCGCAACGGGAGAGGCCACAACAGTGAGAGGCCCGCGTACCGCCAAAAAAAAGAAGCCACTATGCTCAGGTCCTCTTGTGTATGGCAGAAGGTACTGCAATGAAACAGGTACAGATTCTTACCCCTCAGGAGGATATGGCAGATGGAAAAAAAAAAGCTACAATGATGAAAACTTAATTGGTGAGTTCGGGGAATAGTAAACACGGTATAAATTCATTTAGTGTCCCAAGGATGGTCCAATGAGTTGCAGCTATTGAGAAAACAATCACTAAGGCAGAAGTCATATAAGGCTCCTGGCCAATTTGGCTCCAGTTTCCAGCACTTGCAGTGTGCACCACTCATAGGAGCTGTCAGGTATTTTTAGATATTTATTCTGTTCCTTGGCTATGCTGGAGCAATTCCAGCAAGAGTTTGAGGCACTCCATAGAACACAGAGATTGCCAAGCCAGTTTGCAATCCATTGATCAATATCAATTAAATTAAGCGTTTAACCCAGTGGTTCTCAGCAGGTTGCTGGGGGTGGATTTTGCTCTCAGAGGGTATTTGGCAATGCCTGGGCACGTTTTTGGTTGTTAGGACTGAGGGTGGGTGTTTGCCACTGGTACCTAGTGGGCAGAGGCCAGGGATGCAGCTGAGCATCCTACAGTACCTCGGGCAGCCCCGCACAGCAAACAGTTATTGGACCCAAAAGTGAGTAGGGCCAGAGCTGACAAACCCTGGCCTAACCTAACTGTGGGTGTAGCACTATGGGAGATCCAAAGCAAGCAAGACACATGATCTCAGCCCTCGAGTACTTTAGAGGCCTAATCCAGAGGACGGCCAATACACCCATCCATTAGTTGAAATAATTCCACATCCAGAAATACTTACTGAGCGCTTACTGTATGCCAGGGACTCTGCAAGGTTTTAGGATGATTTGTAGTTTTGGTAGGACCTTTTTTCAAGGGGTTTAGAATGTACTGAGGAGGACACATATTAAAAAGAAGACACATAAAATTCACTGTGTAGTGGGAGAAATCACATTTGGAAGGGAAAAATCAATGTTTCCCTGAGAAGGAATGACAGGAAGCATTTCTTTAGGTTTGGTGGTCAGGGGAAACCTCTCTGAGAACATGATAGTTAAGCTGAGAAAGTGACGGAAGAGAAAGGCAAGCAGAGGCAGCCATGTGCCCCAGGATCTGAGGCAGGAAAAAGCTTTTGATTTAGAGTGATCTGTGTGTGGGGGCCGGAGGCAGTGTGCCTGTATATGTAGACGGGGTATAGTCAAGCCAATAAGCCTGTTACGAATTCACAGAAGGGAGAAATAAATAGGGATAAGAGTCACCAGGGAAAATCTAGAGGAGGACATAGGGAATCAGCTGAGCTGGGGGGGAACAGGAAGCGATTTGATGAGAGAAGTAAGCATGTCTTGTTTATAAAGGGAAATAGAAGAATCTAGACTGGCTGGGTTAAAACAGGACAAGAGAGTCATAAACTTTGATTTTCACCAGAGTGCTTTTAAAATGGGCCCTTTCTATGGTGACACTGTATGTGAGTGACCAAAGAAAAGGAAATTTTTGGAAAAGTAGACCCTTCTTCTTTGTAAAGGGATTGGTGTGGGCAACTTTGTGTTAAAGAGATCTCTAGACAGGGAAAAACCATACACTTAGAAGCAAGGACTTGGACTCAGAATGGCCTATGGTGCTATGGAAAAAAATAAAGCTTGTTGCTATCAGCAACTGTCCACTTCATTCACTCAATAAAGATGTTTGAGTGTCTTTGATGTTCTAGACCTTGGAAATGTATTGGTGAGCGAAGTCAGAAATGATTTCGGCTCTCAGGAAGGTTACAGTTTAGTGGGAGAGACACCACTGAAATAAAAAACAGGAGTAAGTATTCACATAGAGTTAAGTTCTGAGAAGAATGCATATTTGTCCTTATAAAAGCCTATGATTAGAGGATTCTAGCTTAATAGTAGTGACAGGAAGGACTTTTCAGAGACAGTGTTGAGCAAGAGGCATGTAGAAATTGCCCAGGTGAAGTGGGGTGAAAAGGAAGGATGCAAAGACTTCTGCAGAGGTATTGGCGTGTGGAGGGTAGAACCATGGCAAGAAAGAAGGGAAGGAACTCCAGCGTGACTGGAATGGAGAGGGGTCATGGGAAGTACAGTGTGAAATGAGAACGCTCACTGGCAGGGAAGAGTAGGAAGGAGGAGGGTAGGATGGCGAGTGGAGTTGGGTGCTGTGCGGGGGTGCGGAGAGAAGGGGGCAAATGCACATTTTGGAAGATCTAAGAGAAAGTACTGCCAAATCATGTAGGAAAACTGCAAAAAATCAAAAGAGGGATAGTACATAGGTTAAGGTCATATTGATGGGAATGCATTAGTTTGTTCATATTCAAGAAATGCTCAGGGGAGTAAAAAAATAAACTTGGCACTAAACCAGTAAAAGAAGATGGTGGTATCAAGGATAAAAGCTAGATGCCTGGCGTGCTAACAGGATAGATAATCATAACATTCACCGAGAGGCGGAACTCTGAACGGGACCCATTTTGGGGAAGAAGATCACAAGTTCAATTTTAGGAAAGTTGACTTTGAGGTGTATTTGAGACATCCAGGGGGAGTTTTCAAATGCAGGTCTGGAGCTCAGAGAAGAGTCTGGGCTGCTGATGAGCAACCACCATGCTCCTGCGTAATTAAATCTGACACTCTTCCCTCTGCAGAGGCTAGTGCCTGGCCTCCATCACAGTTCTATCTCTGTTAATCTGCAGGCTTGAAAATGGGTGCAGCCCAGCCCCGCCAGCTCACAGCGCTGCTGATCTGAACTAAGCAAGGAGCCAAGAGAGTTTAAATCCAAGGTCAATGTTGAGCATGTGTTGAGGGGAGAAAGAAAGTGAGGGGTGAGAAATCGGATTTGCCAGCGTGAAGGGGGTCACTTCCGGGGCACATAATTTGGAGGGAAGAGCATTGAGAGCATTGTGGGCAAAGGCGTCTCACGTTAGCCGTTCATACAAGCCCTGAAGTAGCTGATGAACGCTAAGCTGTCAGTGAGCTAACTGGATGGTAGGATTATATTTTGGAAAGGGATCTTCAAAGTTATCTAGATCAATCCATGCCTGTTACTGTGGAAGAAACTGAGGTCTGGAGGGGATAAATGACTTTCCTAAGTTTACCCCACTTACTAGTGACAGAATGTGGCTACCGTCTATCCCAGTTTACTTCACTGTTCAGCTTGGCTCTGTCCCCCACAATTTTGATTGTGAGGGGAGTGACCTGCAGCATTAGTTCACTACCTTGCACTTTGAGTATAGATGTTGATCAAACAGCCCCGGGCCCCTTTAATAACGGAGAAGTGTTTTGTGGCTTTTTGCCAGCACACGCTTATAATCGCCCCACTGAAATTCACAATGGCTTGGATAATGATATGAACCTTAACTCTGCATTTAGCAGTCCCTTAGGACATCCAGCAATTATAGTTTATCACTGTCCTACGGGGAGAAAAGGGGGGAAATCCTGTGCAAGAAACAAGCTAATAAATTTGTATTTAAAACCCAGCCTCCTCTTCTCTCCCCCCAGCAAATGTTGTAAATTCTGGGTTTATGCTTTGCCGGAGGAAGCAAGCTCTATGTCAGAAGTATTTTAACAGCCTTTGATTTACTTTATAAGTGCTTATTAGTCTGATTGATGACAGTGTTTTTGAAGCCAATCGCAGATTTGCGAGAGACAGGAATTCGTCGCTGTCTTCTTCCCCCTGGCTGGCGGTGTGGGAGGGTTGGTTTGGTTTGGGCAGGACTTAGAAGCAGCACAAGGGCCCCACCTGCGTTTCCTTTTCTCTTTGAGTGGCAGCTGGCTCTTATTTTTCCCTTTTGTCACCTAAAAGAATGCGGGGTTTGCCACAAGGACATTGCTTAGGCTTCTGTCCCTCAAACACCCAGTTCCGTAGCCACCCTGCTGGGTGGGAATAGCGCGGCTTGCTCTGGGGACTTCACTCTGCCTTCAGGATTTACAGGAAAAATTATCCTTCTGTGTTAAGTCATGAGCTCACACCAGAACTGGCACTCCACCTCACATGCCTCAAAGCTCAAAAGCTGACCAGGTGGCTGAAGCAGTCATTGGCTTGGGTTGCCATTTGTCCGGGCCATAGTAACTGCTGCACCACGCATAGCACCCAGCAGGTGTGCTGTGAAACCCGTCTCTCCTTAATGGACAGAATGAAGTTTATTTTGCAATGTGCTCATATTCTCCGAAGCCCCAATGGCCAGCATCACTGAGAAGGCAGAAGTGGGCTTTTGAGATGTAAACACCGTCACCCGCTACATGAAAATCCATGAAGTCAGTTCCTGAGTCTTTACAAGACATTTAGATGAAGAAACATTGTGTTTCAGTTCCAGCAGCATTTTTCTTCCCTCTAAATCCAGCCACAGTGTTTATCAATTTGTTTAATAATGCCTGCGGAGCCTTTGGCTCAGGCACTGAATAATGAACATTTGGAGTGCCCACGGCTTTAAATACTTTCTAAATCTGTGTTCCCTTCTGTGCAAAAGGCAAATTGACGGGAAGGAGACTTTCTTTTTCTCATTTGAAAGAACAGTGGCATAGAGGAGTTTGTTTTGATAATGACACCTGACCAAAGAAAAGTTACTTTAGAAATACAGTTCCTGCCTATTTGTTTCTTTTTTACCACACAGTGGCATTGCCTTTATAGTGGAGGCTCACAATCTATCAAAATCCTATATGAAGGTTTAAAAACATTCAGCAATGCAAGTCCTACACCTGGATGCCAGGGTGGAATCCAGGTGTGTATTTTTAAAGCTCATATAGTTCAGTTCTTAAGCAACCAGAGTGGAGAACCCCAAAAAGGATTACACTGTCAAAAAAAGGAGTATGCAGCTCTCTAATTACTGTAATCACATGAAGAACAGTGGTCCTAAACTTTTGTGGATTTTGATGCTCTGGGGAGCCTGTTAAAATGCAAATTCAAATCAGAGACTGATTCTTGTAGGTCAGGGTGAGGACGGGAATCTACAATTTAACAAGATCTTGTACAAGAAATAAAAAGATCATCTAATGAGAAAAAGTGGCACAGGCCGACTCTCAGTAGTTGTTGCTACTGTGTTTTGCTTGTTTTCGTTTCTTATTTAATTATTGTGCCTTATAGGATTTGGTCAAATTAAGCACATTAAGTGGATTTTATTCCTACTTCTTTCCAGATTAAGTAGGGGTTACTGTCTGGCCGTGGTTAGCCTTAAGTGGTAGTTCCCAAGCAGACTTCGTATCTGAGGAGCTTTTAATATAAACTGATATCTGAGTGCCTGCCTCCACCAATGATTCTAATTAAATTGGTTTGGGATGGGGCTCAGACTGACATTTTAAAACATATCCCCATCTGACTGTAACGTGCAACTAGGATTGAGGACCACTGGCCTAGAGAAAGGTGTGAAGCCACAGAGTTTCTCTAACTGGCACAGAAATGCAAAATGCTGTGCTGTCTGCAGCACTGACCGTGCTACAGGGGTCAGGTGTTCAGTCTGGAGGGACTGCACTACCCGATGCTGAGTTCAGGATCCTACCCTGATACTGACAGCGCAAAGCGCATCTGTTGATTGAATAGGACTGAGCCTGTGTGACTGAAAGAAAAAAAAAAAGTCAAGGGAAGGAAAAAAGACATCTGCAGGTTTTGTTCTCATTACTGGACTCTGAGGGTGTTGTGGGTAATCTGTGCCACTACAGTGGGACATCCTAGTACGGTGCTGGCTGGGGTGTGCTCCGTTGTGGAGTCCTGAGTGACACATCAGCCGGGGGCCCTGTGGATGAAGGAAACCCTCTTCCTTTTGAAAAGTCAGCTGTTCAGTTGTTGAAGCTAAATCTACAGATATCTTCAACTGCAACCAATAGTCCTTGGACATCTAATGAAAAGTGGTGCCATCCACTTTCACAGCTCTTTACAGTTTATGAAACACTTTCACATACATTTTCTTCCTTAACCTTTACAAGACTGTGAACTGGACCAAATAAGACAAATGGGGCTTAGAGAGTTTAAATGACTTTCCAAGGGCAGACATCAATAATATACTGGATGATACTGTGGGACAATAATTCAAGTCTTATTATTCCTCATCCAAATGCAGGAACTATTATCATATTTGGAACATGGACAAACATATTAAAATGTTAGTTTTCACCACTTATTTTATGCATACTATGCAATGATTAACAGCACATGAGACCTATAATTTATTGCTATTCTCTTAGATCAGACCTAAGAAAAATACTTGCGTTGATTTAAAGAAGGAAAAAAAAGCAAAGTAAATAACAACATATGTTGTGGTCCAGAGATCAGGTAGAATCCTGGTAATGGCACACAAATGACCGCAGTTGTAGCAGTACGGCTCCAGTCATGTGATCATTGTATGTGTATGTATATGTTCAATAGATAATAATCATTTGATAGGTTAAATGGAGAAAAACTGTGCAGTGTGAAAACAGCTTACTAGAGCTTTGTTTACCTTCCGTGGGAGACATTTGTATTAACTGATGTCATCGGTGATAATATATCCGCATACTACACACTTCTTGTAGTGACTGGTGGGAAAGAAAGATGGGATAAGAACTCGTGTGTGATTCTCTGAGGTGAACACTAAAGAGGGTTTTCCCTGTGGCAGGTAACTGACAATCACCTTTCCTACTCTTCTCATTTACACCTCATGCAACCCCTTGATTCACCATTGTCATTAGCTGCATTTTATATATGAAGAGTCTAAGGCACAGAGTTGTGAAGTAGCTTACCCCAAATGTCACACTTGTAGAAAATCAAGCTCCTCGTATCAAGATCCCAGTTTCAACTACTTTCCTCCACCTCTGCCATATTAGAGACCTTTTCCAAATGCAAAAAGGAGCAGAATCAGATTTCAGTGTGGAGGTAGGGGCTATGGAGCACAGAATTGTTCAGCATAATCCATTTAGAGGAGTTGTTTTGCTTTGCTAAAGTGAAATGGTGGGCTAAAAAAAAAAATTCCACTCAGTAGGTGGGAGTGAGTGGAAATTGCTAGAGAACTTTTTTTTTTTTTTTTTTTTTTTTTTTTTGCGGTACGCGGGCCTCTCACTGTTGTGGCCTCTCCCGTTGCGGAGCACAGGCTCCAGACGTGCAGGTCCAGTGGCCATGGCTCACGGGCCCAGCCACTGTGCGGCATGTGAGATCTTTCCCGGACCGGGGCACGAACCCGTGTGCCCTGCATCGGCAGGCGGACTCTCAACCACTGCGTCACCAGGGAAGCCCCTAGAGAACTTTTAAAGTCATTTTCCCTTCTGTGATATAAACATGGAGTCCTTCCCACTGTGCCAAGCTCTGGACACTTGAAGAGCATGGTACCAAGCTCTCCCCACAAATCAGCAACTACATCACAGCAATACCTGCAAATATACTGTGTGGCTAGGTATTTTGGGGTATATGTGTGTGGGTGTGTGTGTGTATGCGGAGATATCAAGGGAAGGAGACTGAATTTCATGGATTAGAGGGAAAGAAATAGCCACTGGATGTAATGAGAGAGATGGGGAAACCAGCTCGGATCTGGATTAATTTTGAAAATTAAATATTCTGAGAGGGACTGCCCTGGTGGCGCAGTGGTTGAGAGTCCACTTGCCAATGCAGGGGACACGGGTTCGAGCCCTGGTCCGGGAAGATCCCACATGCCGCAGAGCAACTAAGCCCGTGTGCCACAACTACTGAGCCTGCGCCTAGAGCCCGTTCTCCACAACAAGAGAAGCCACTGCAATGAGAAGCCCGCACACCACGACAAAGAGTTGTCCCCACTCACTGAAGCTAGAAAAAGCCCACACATAGCAACGAAGACCCAATGCAGCCAAAAATAAATAGATTTATCTTAAAAATTTAAAAATAAGAAAATAAACATTCTGAGAATGCATAAAAGTCTCAGAAAGGATGTGGGCTAGAGAAAGGAAACTGTTAACTGGGGTAGATAAGCACCCCCTCCCCCCTCTTGTACAGTACTGAGCAGTAACTAGAAAAGGCATATCTCTGTGCTGTTTGGCAGAGGTGAAATGAGGAATGTGTATGTGGATTTCAGAGTGGCTATGATGCCATGGTCGGGGGGGTAAAGGATCCCTCTCTGTGACTATGTGTGTGTGAGAGTCTGCATTTCTCTGTCTCATTTTCTATTCCTGAGTATATTGTCTCTCCTCTTCTCTGGCTATCATTTTGTGTTCTCCTGCTCTATACCTATAGCCACTTTGCAAGGAATTGTGACTTCTGACAAAAGGAAATGCATTCTTTTCACCCCAGTGAAATCAGCAAGGGTCCCCAGCATGAGAGCGACGGGTTGAGGGCAAGCAAGGCAGCCAGGCAGCCAGCATAAAATTGAATACAGTCCTCAAAGACCATGTGTTCCGTGAATTTTCAAAAGGCTGTGTCAGAGCCTCCCTCCCAAACACCAAGGGAGCTAGGATCCTACACCCAGGGAAGGAAAGGGGTGGCGAGGGCAAGCTACTGAATGCTTAGTGGCTGTTGTGTGGTTAGCCCAGGTGCACATCTCAAGGAAAAGCTGATTCTGGAAGACAGGCATACTTTTCTTTCAAAGCATCTGGAGGAGCAAGGAAGACAGGGAGGATACAAGTACCATGAAGAAGTCATCAGTGAGCCACCCGGGAGCTGACGGGGAAGCAGAGCCTTGCAGCCTGCCTACGTAGGATGGCCTCAAAGGGAACAGTTCTGTTGTGAGGTCCCTCCAGTGTTCAGGGTGTGCTGTGTGTAAGGGCGCTTGGAAAAGAGTGGACAGTGCCTCCCACTGAAGATGCATCCGGCTCTGCCTTGGAGGGGACAAACTCACCCACACAGTGCAGCTGATGCACTCCCCATATCATCCACGCCAGCTTGGAGAAGGGGGAAAATTGGTCATTGGAATAAAAGAGGATCAATGCTAAGGGCTCCTGGAAGCCCTCAGTAATGATAGGCAAGTTACATTAGCTTCAGATTTTTTTTTAACATCTTTGAGTATAATTGCTTTACAATGTCATGTTAGTTTCTGCTGTAGAACAAAGTGAATCAGCTATATGTATACATATATCCCCATATCCCCTCCCTCTTGCATCTCCCTCTCAGCCTCCCTATCCTACCCCTCTAGGTGGTCAAACAGCACTGAGCTGATCTCCCTGCTCAGCTTTGGATTTGACACTTAAATTCTCCATAATTCATGAAATGAAATGTCTTAGTATAACTCAGTGGTTAAAAACGCCTATCCTATCTATTATTAGACATTTCCAAGACTGTTGGGAAGTTAGGACAAGGGGCCCTGGTGTATGCCCACAAGTCATAACCCAGGGAACTGTTAGCTGATACTACTGGGAAAAATGCAAATACTTGGGTGTGACCATATATATATATATATATATGTGTGTGTGTGTGTGTGTGTGTGTATATATATACACACATATATACACATATTTATGTGTATATATATATATATAAAAGCAGTATATATATATATAAGCAGTATATACATAAATAAGCTATATGTAAAAGTATATATATATGTATATATATAAATGCTGGGGGTGGGGGAGGAAGGGTAGAGGTACAAATATATAGAGAGACATATAAATATATGCTTATAAATCATGGATTTCTGACCACAAAAGGGAGACTTACACCCAGAGAAAGTGGTTGAATAAGAACTCAAGGCAGCGTAGGCTGAGAGTCAAATGATGGATACATTCAAGACTTCAGAGGAATGACAGTGGTCTGTGGCTAATTCAACTTTCCTGGGAAATTTGGAACCAGGACTGTCCTTACAGTATGGGTAGAGTTTCTATATATGTGGCATAATCTTTTTGGACTTTATTCATGGATACTCTTATTTTATTTTTAGCAAAATAAGAATACCTTTATCACTGCAGATTATCAGAGTAACATTTACTTTTTAAATATTAGAAAAATGAAAGCATATAAAATCCACTGTAATCCCAGTACTCTAAGACAAGAACTTTTAATATTTGTATATATATTCTTCTTTATTTCTATATGTGTAGACACTAATAGTTGAATCATAGTATATTTGATCTATATCCTTTGGTTTTTTTCTCAGATCAGTATATACTAATCACATTTCCATGTCAAAAAAAATCAATCTATGTCATTATTTTAATATGTGATGATATTTATTTAATGGATATAGCAAACAGTATTTACCAATATTGGATATTAGGTTCCTCCTGATGTGTTACTACTGTATGTAATACTGGGATAAAATCTTTTGGCCTGGCAGTTACACCACTAGGGAATAATGAGGAAATCTTGTAAAGTTTCCCTCAAAATGGTGTGAACTGTTGGCTCTCTGGAATAGTTGCACTGAATATACACTTACAGCAAGTTATTCAAGTGCCTGTTTCCCCACACACCTGGCAGAAATGGGTATTACCATTCTTTTCCAATCTTTGTCACTCTGCTGGCTTGGAAAGAAGGCATGGGGAAGTAGCACTGTCTGTCTATATGACCTTTGTAGTGTCAGGAGGCTGATTCTTTTCTAGTATGGCAAGTGGGTCACGTGGCATATCCCTTGGTCACATTTAGCCCCTTCCCCAGGGGTTACAGTGGAGCATTTTGTACTCTGTTAATTAGAGATTCTTTGGGACCCAAGCAGAACATTGAATTTCTGTGCTCTGGCCTCTCAGGTATGTATTTAAACCAGACATGTCTGTTATTATAACTTAAAGTTATTGAACCTAAATATTCCCCCAAAGGAGGGAAAGGTGCTGATGCGAGATAGTTGAGATTGGGGCTATAAGAGGATAGAAATTGACTTAGGGAACCTCAGTTAGTGCAAAGAGTTTGCAGTCGATTATGGGAGGGACTGATAATAAATTGTGAGATTGTCTTAAAGCATTCTAGAGCTTCTTAACTCTAAAATTTGGTGTTTCCAGAGTTGTTGTAGACTTGGCTGACATTTGATATAATTCAGTCTTTTGACACACACATTCATGCACACATGCACTGATGCTAATATTACAGAGGGAGAAACTGAGAATCAGAGAAGTGGAGTAATTTGACCAAAGTTACAGAATGAATTATTGGAAAACCAGAGCCCTGAAACCCTAGGCTTATTTGCTCTTTGTTCTGTTTTCCTTGATACCTGACCATTTTAATTGTAAAATTACTTGGAGTGAAAATAACATACATATTTTAAAATCACCTGCAAATTAGCCTTAAACTATTGTAATAACTTTTGGGGGGAGAGAGGGAGATCAGGAAGAAGGACTAATAGTTTGTTAACTTTTAATAATCTTGCCCCATAATACTGTTAAGGTTTTAAGATTTATCTTTATTAGATTTTGCTAGTATCTATTTTCTTAGAAATATATTTATTTGTCCTGGACTTTCAAATATTTCACTGTCAAATTGAGTAGAAGGATTTATATATATTGTTTAGACACTATGTATTTCTCTTTTCCTTCTCTAATTTTATTTATTTTTCTATTAATAAATTCACCAGATTCATATATTAATGCTTAATATGTTTCCCTAAGAAGCAACTCCTGGATATATTGAACAATTTTAATCTTTTTCTCTTTTTCTCTTCTCGAAGCCTTCTTTTGTCTTTATTGTTTTGTTTCTTCCTGCTTTTGTAAGGATTATGTTTATTTTTCTGCTTTCTTAGATTTAATACTTATTTTTTTACTTTCATTTTAACTAATTGTTAAAGCAGTTTTAGCGTAAACATTTATTTTATCTGCTCAGTAGAGCTGTGTTATATCCCATGTTTTGATAGTATTTGCATTTTCATATTAGTCTCTAATTGTCATTTTTATTTCCTCTTTCACTCAGTTCTTTTTGGAGAGTGTTCTTGATTTCTTAGTGTAACATTGCTTTAATTTAAAAATTTGTTTAACGTGGGCTTCCCTGGTGGCGCAGTGGTTGAGGGTCCGCCTGCGGATGCAAGGGACACAGGTTCGTGCACCGGTCCGGGAAGATCCCACATGTCGCGGAGCGGCTGGGCCCGTGAGCCATGGCCGCTGAGCCTGTGCGTCCAGAGCCTGTGCTCCGCAACGGGAGAGGCCACAACAGTGAGAGGCCCACGTACCACAAAAAAAAAAAAAAAAAAAAAAAATTGTTTAATGTAATTTTACTTCTTGAAGTTAGCAAATAATGTGGCTCGGTACAGAAGTCATAGGTCCCAGCTTTCTGCCTTATTTAGACCAGATGGCTGTATATCATTATAAGTTGGCCTACAGGGGTCTATCAACTGGACCCATCTCCCATCTATGGGAAGTTTAGGAAGGATTTCTCGAAACTTGTCATTGTTTAGCAGTAATCTTTCCTACCTCTGAGGCTTTTTATCTTTCTTTGATTTTGTGGGTTTGTCCAAGGGGAGGGGAGGAAGATCTGGATGCCGTTAAAACCCTAAAGTTGTATCAAGAACAGTTAATGATATATATTTCAAGTCTCAGTGTAAGTACCCAGGGTACATGCCCTCCACTTTCCTCACCAGCCCAGGGGTGTGATTTGTCTCACCATTAATCCCATGGTCCTTTGATGCATTCTTCTCTTGGCACTTTGTACTTTTCTTCTTCCTGGGACTGAGATATTAATATATGGATCCCCTCTCCTCCATTAGAAGGTAAGCTTCTAAAAGGCTGTCTGAGTTCTTGTATATCTTGATATAGACCTGAACATATGCCATGCACACAAAAAGCACTGAATAAAAGTTTTTCTTAAATTGAAGTACAGTTGATTTACAATATTGTGTTAGTTTCAGGTGTCCAGCAAAGTGATTCAGTTACATATATATGTTTTTCAGATTATTTTCCATTGTAGGTTATTACAAGATATTTGAGTAAATGTTGAGACAAAGTTTAAATTTTAAACTTGATGAAAATCTGCTTGATTTGGAGAATTTCATGACTGCCTATGATACAGGTGGGAATAGGCAGAGATATATCTCTACTCTATGGAAGATTTCCCTGGTGTCAACTATTGGAACTATTGCAGAATTTTAAAGGAGTTGGATGATATCCATGATTCCAGTAGCAAATATGTGAAGTTAGGCAATGTCAGTTCTCTCTAAACCAAAAGAAACCGTGTTTTCCTAGAGCTATGTGTCCTGATTTCTAGACTCTGAGTCAGGGCTGGGGGAAGAAGGGTGATTTTTCTAAGTTATTACAAGGCAAATAATGGGAATGATACAAAACCCATCACTTGTCTCAGACCACAGTAAACAGGCAAATGAAACTATTTAGCCCTATGTGTATAACCATGGACATAAATTATTCGAATTGCAAATATCTCCAGTCCCGTCCCTAAAACAAAATCAAACAAAGGAAGAAAGGAAGCCTTTATCCAAGATAATGAGAAATCTCATAGTAAGTAGGATTTGATTTCTTTGTCCCACTGAGAATGTTATTATTGATGTAATTTAATGGTAATTAAAAATGCATTTGGTTTACTTGTTATTTTCCCTTCAAAGTCTTTACTCTTTCTTGTCTCCAGGAAAGTTCTGCTGAGTCAGTTTGATCTTCCGAAGTAAACAATGTTCATTAGTTTACAGAATTTGAGGCAAAATTGTTAAGAGACAATGGTGTGAGAAGTCAACACAGAGGCAAGTCAACAGGATTGTCTTAGATAGTATTTTTTATTTTCTAACAGTTATTCTGCTGCAACTCCTAGAGATGACAAGGAGCAGCTGGGACTCAACAGTGAACCTCATTTTTCTCAATGCAGTAAAGCAGTTCTTTACCAGATGTCTGGACTCGGCTTTGCTGCTTCTTACTTTTGTCAGTTGCCACCCTAATTGAAATTGCAGGAACAATGAGCCCTTAGAATTAGCACATGCCCAGTAACCACAAGACTCTCCAATGGTGGATGTTATGACTGAAAACATTAACATGGAAGAGGAAAGGGGCATATATCACCCAGATTTGGAGGATAAATTAGTATTTTTATTTCACCTACTAGTACTTATTCTTGATTCAATGCTTGGTATTTAGGCAGGGATAACCACCCATAGATTCACTTTCCAGGCATAACCAATCTATATTTTTAAATAACTTCCTATAAATATAAAAATTATGTGTATGTATTGCAGAAAGTTTGGAAATTTCATAAATGTAAATAAGAAAATAAATCATTCATAATCCCATTATGAATTATGAATCACTCGATATTTTCTCCCTGTCTTTTTTCTTGGTTTATTAACATTAAAAAATAAGTTCATGCCATATATAAAACTATAAAGCCTACATCTTTTTAACTTTTATATATTTTTTTGCATGTCATTTTTGTAGTTTTCAAAACCTCAGATTTTACTGTTTATTTTAAGTATTCAAACATATGGTTGAATGACTATTTTTTTTTTTTCTTTTTCTTTTCTTGGTTGGCATTTAGGTGATTTCTTTTTAATTGGCTATTATAAATAATATTGTGGTGATTTTCAGGACATATTTTTGTTGTATGTCCATATATGTGGGTGTTATATGCTTAAGGTAGATCTGTAAGGGAAGAAAAATACTGGATTAACATTTAGGGACTATTTTAAATATTACTGCATCAAATTGTAGGGTCTATATTAAGGCTTCTATTATAAAATGACAAATGAATGTTCAAATATGTTCTACCAATTTATACTCCCACTGACATTATACCAAGTGCCTATTTTACTAAAGTTACATAAGCATTGCACATTATCTTTTTTCAATCTTTGCTTATTTTGTAATAGAATAGTAAAGTCTCATTTTTTTTTTTTTTTTTTGCGGGCCTCTCACTGTTGTGGCCTCTCCCGTTGTGGAGCACAGGCTCCGGACGTGCAGGCCTAGCGGCCATGGCTCACGGGCTTAGTTGCTCCGCGGCATGTGGGACCTTCCCGGACCGGGGCACGAACCCGTGTCTCCTGCATCAGCAGGCGGATTCTCAACCACTGCGCCACCAGGGAAGCCCGTAAAGTCTCATTTTTAAAACTTTGTGTATCTGTGATTGCTTAGGAAGTTGAACATTTTAATGTCTTCTCCTTGTTGTGGATATACTTCTGTCTCTTACATAATACCTTTCTACTTTGATTTTCATTACACAGTCTATAGAAACGTATTCTGCCTTTGTGTTGCATTGGGCCGCTCTCTAGTTATTGTGGATGAATCCCTTGTATCCTGGGTGATGACTGTTATGGCAACACTGTTCCTGAGAGTCTCTCAGGTGATCTCGGTGTTTGGCCCTATTGTTCTCTTAAGGAGAATTTAGCTTTCAACTCTACTGAGTTGCTAGCTCAGCCATTTTAGGTGCTGGGCTATAAACCTCTCCATGGGTCGGGTCAGCCTTTTGGATGGAGGGCACCCTCAGCAACTGATGTGTGAGCTTTTTAATTAAAGATGCTCAGGGGACCAGCAAAATAACTGAGCAGGTGGGGAGAGACCCCAGGCAGCACTACTCAAGGTAGACCGTCCCTTCAGTGGCACGCACCGAGCGTAACGGAAGCTTAACCTCAGTTTCCTCATGTGTATAATAAGGGCAATATTAACTTCCACTTCATAGAGTTATAAAACTGTTTTTAAACTTAAAAACAAATAACATAAGATACTGTCTTAGTTGAGTTCCCCCGGAAACAGATACTGATAGTAGAATTCTAGCACAAGTCATTTATTTGCAGATGATTCCTGGCAACAAAATTTGCAGAGTAGGGAAGTGAGTCAGGTATAGAAAGTCATCCAATAAAGGATACGTTACCAAGCCAGTCAGCACTGTGGGTGAATGAAGCTTAATCTCATCGGGGAAGCCTGAGAGTCAGTGTAGAACTGACACCCCTGAGTTGTTCTATATAAGGGGTGAGAGAATTAGATTATTTATATACCAAGTCTTATCAGTCATTGATTGAAGGCTGCTGCAGGGAGGGTTCATCCTCTGGCACCTCCTGCCTGCCTCTGCAATCACTGGTGGCGGGGTAGGGTCCTGCCACCAGAGCAAAGCCACAGGCAGCTGGAGGTAGGGCCATTAATATATTACAGTGGTGAGACCAAGGAGACATGGGGAGACGACTGGCAGCTTTGCTCCTGTTCTAGTCCCAGAGAGACTAAAGATCTCTGGAAAGTCTATAATCTGAACGTTGCTGTGATCATCACGCCCTACCTCAGAAACAAGCAGTGTAACTTCTGATTTCAGTTCTAGCATTCAACATTGTTGCCAGACACAGTGAAAGCCACTGAGAATATAATGACTAAGACATGTTTCTGAGCTCAAGTCACTCACAGTCTTGTCATTAGAAACAAAGGAGTAAGCCAACAAACAGTATGATGTATGCACACTGTTTCAAATGGAAAAACAAGGTGCAATGAAAACTCATAGGTAAGTCAACCGTGAGAACTCATGAGGGCAAGCCATGACTCTTGACTGTGTGGTTTGGGGGAGTGTAGAGTCCTTCCAGTAGAGGTGATTTTTAAGTTTCTTTTTGAGATATGAGTAGGTTACAGCCTTGCAAAGAGGGAAGGGATGGACAACCCAGGGAGAAAAATCTATATAATATAATGAGCCAAAACATGGAATAGTGAATTAAGATGGCTTAACCTGGGATTTAACGTAGGCCTGTATACCTGGAAGGAAGGATTCACTTGGTCAAATGGTAATTGTTGAGTCTAGAGAGCCATGCTGGTGCCAGCTCGTGGAAGACCTTGTGAAGGAAACTGTGGGAACCGTGTGAAAGCCCTGGGAAAGGCTTTACGCAGAGAGCTCTTTGGAAGATACTTCCGATGTACAAATGTGATCTTGGAAACAAGGAGACCAACTGATGGCAACTGTAGAAAGTTTAGCAAAAAAGGTAGTAAACCCTGGTGGCAGAATGGATTTAAATAACAGTAAAGAGGTAGAATCAAAAGGATGTGAGGTAGGCCTTGAAAGTCGGCAGTAGCAGCCCTGGATGATTTTCAGAATTGCAGACTAGGTACCTGACTGCATGGCTATGCCACTCATCGTGTGGATATTGGAAAAAGAGATTGACAGTCTAGGGGTGGAAGAACTGGATGATGTAATAGGGCAGATGTTACTTGTCTTTCTTTGGCATCCACCATTCCTTCCCTCCCACTTTGCCCATTAGTGCCTAGTTGAATCCTCACTCCCAACAGAGAATATTTCACTTTTCTTACCAAACCCATATTGTTAAATACCAGGGGCTCAGTGTGAAATCCGTACAGGAAATTTCATGGCTGCCTCTTGGGTGTCGATGGAAAAGAAGAGCAAATGGGTTGGGATAGGGTTGGTTTTTAACTACGACAGCAAAACAGACAAGCAAACAAACATGATTAGGTCCTGGATTCTCATCCCAGCGGTACCACTACCTACCAGTAGGACTTTGGACTGGGCCCTTCACCACGCAGAAAGATTGTTGTGAGAATTGAATGACATAAGGAGTAAAGAGCTGTCTGGTAAACACTTAAGGACTGTGCAGTTATAAAGGCAAGTAATTCATAAACTAAGGCAAAGAAATTAAGTAAAAAGCCAGCATTGTTCTGACAAGAGGAGTCAAGACCATACAGTGGGTCCCTTACTTATGAACTAGGGACAGAGTCGAAATAATTGTTTTAAGATTTGTGGGAAAAATAATAATAAAAATAAAGGTAGAAATGGGTGGCTTAGAATAGAGCAAAAAGCCATCAGCATGATAAATAAAATCAGGAGCCATTTCATAGGGAGAAAATGAGGAAGGGAAAACAGAATAAGAAGAATGATATAATCAGGCTAGCAGCCTCATGTGCCTTTCTCTCCCCCACAAGTCTGCCTGTGGCTCTTGTCAACCACACCATGGACACTGCAGCAGTGTAACCTAGATCTGCACCCTGAGAACCGTCTCCCCAAACACATGCAGAAAAGTTTATCTTCTGATCAGTGAGAGTGCCATTTGCTTGACAGTGGGACAGCAGCTTCCTGTGCCAAAGGGATTTTGGAATGGTTGGTCTCTCCTGAATAAACAGAGCGAGAAGATCGTGGATGTAGGCAGTTAACTAGTTTCTAATCTACCTGTGAAATGCCTGCATAGGAAGCCCAGCAGAAGGACAGAAATCCTGCTGAAGAAATTGGCTGTCAGATATCTAATTAGGTGGGAGGATGATTAGCAGGCTCAGTGCTGTAGGTGGGTTTATTTTAATAGTGCTTGGGACATCCGTTGGGCAGAATAGCACCTGATCAGCATGGATTAAAAGAAACCCGAAGAGCAAAATGACAACACTAGACGTAGAAACATGGAGACACTTTCAGAATCTTTCCATTAAAGAACCAAGGGGATGAGAGGCTTTCACAGTGCTCTAGGAACTTGTTGAGATGGCAGCCACAGCATTGCTCTTTTGAAGTCACCTGTGTGTATGGTCAGGCTACCCAAGATGGCTGTTCTCTTGCTCTCTGTACATCCCCTGCTCTACGAGTGCCTGTTGCACCTACACCCTACTCACACGACTGACCTCCGTACATACTTTTCCCAGGCCCTAGCTAGTGATTCTGTCAAAGGGATGTTGAGGGGGGCATGCCCCTCTGCTAGTTTCCCTGGTAAACGATGAGCCATCCTGACGCCAATTCCCCCCATAACTGGCAACCCCCCCCACCCCCCCGGAGCGACGACTGCCACCATGTCCTGCCTGCTGTCCACCGAACACAGTGGGGTGTTGCTCTAGGACCTTGCTTCTGACGTGTAAAATCCCCCATCCATTAAACCATTGAATCTCTGTTGCTGACTCTGGGCTCTTTTTTCGATATCGAAGCTGGGCAAGTACAGACCTTGCAGGCCTGTGGGGTGCAGCCCAACAGTGTTCAAGTAAACATTGTCAGGTAGTGTTTTCTATCTGCAAACAACAGGAACTAACTTTGGCTAATTTCATTGAAGGAGAGTTCATATTATTGTATCATAGAATCAATAGGGTTGAAGTCCCAGCCTAGGTAAAGGCAGTGGCCAAGCCAGTACCAGAGAGCTGGAAGCAGGAAATCTAGTGACCAAAAGGTCAGGATACTGATAGCAAATGACCAGACTGCAAATGTTTCTTACGTTCTTATGTTTCTTACTTCAAGTTCAAACTTCTGGGCTAGTGTGTCCCATTGTCTGAGCTGTGGGTACTAGGTTCCTTCTGTGGCTCTACAGAGTGGAGGGAAAAGGATCCTGAGCCCTTTGAATTCTACAGAGAGAAGTAGACACCTGTTTTCAACACCCAACCCAGGACTCTTCTCAGTGGTGGAGAGGTAATTCCCTATAAGGGAATTTGGATGTTGGGAAGGAGGAGTAGATGTTGACTCAGACACACGCGCGCACACACACACACACACACACACACACACACACACACACACAAATTTCCAAATTTCTTGTGTGGAAGTGGTACAGAGGTGGTAGAAAAGTCCAATCACAAAATTTATTTTTGTATGATGGGATTGTCAAATATTAAGATTTCAGGCCAGGGGGGTAAATGAATAGAAAAGGTGTATCCCTTTTTATGCAGGACATAGCTTAAGGGTAAAGTGAAAGAAGGTCGAGAAAAGCAACAGCAGATCATTTATGAGCAATCCAATATCCTCAGAACCTTCTGACATTTCTGGACTCAAGCATATAAATAAAACAGTATTTGGGGGCTTCCCTGGTGGTGCAGTGGTTAAGAATCCGCCTGCCAAGGCAAGGGACATTGGTTCAAGCCCTGGTCCGGGAAGATCCCTTATGCCGCGGAGTAGCTAAGCCTGTGTGCCACAACTACTGAGCCTGTGCTCTAGAGCCCGCGAGCCACAACTACTGAAACCCATGCGCCTAGAGCCGGTACTCCAAAACAAGAGAAGCCACCGCAATGAGAAGACCGCGCACCGCAATGAAGAGTAGCCCCCGTTCGCCGCAACTAGAGGATGCCCGTACGCAGAACGAAGACCCAATGCAGCCAAAAAGACAAAACAGTATTTGGGCATGAACAATGGAAATGGAGTGGGTAGGGTCTAAGCTTGTGACCTTGAGTCATTTCACCGCTTTCCATGAACTCAAGAGCACAGGTGCAGCTCTAGCATCTATTATAGGTGGGTGCTTTGGTTGGGAAAGTTTCCAGATAATGTAGGTATAATATGTCTTCAAAGTTCATTTTTATCTTTTTATAAACGTTGTGGTAAAAAAATACATCATATGAAATTTACCATCTTAACCCTTCCTAAGTGTATAGTTCATTAGTGTTAGATATATTCACATTGCTATAAAGCAGATTTCTAGAACTTTTTCATCTTGCATATCTGAAACTCTATACCCATTAAACAGTGACAACTCTTTTCTCCTCCTCACGACCTCTGGTAACCACCCACCCCACTTTCTGTTTCTATGAATTTGACTACTTCAGATTCCTCAAATAAATGGCATCATATAGTCTCTGTAGTTTTGTGACTGGCTTATTTCACTTTAGGGAAATGTCCTCAAGGTTCATCCATGTTCTCGCATATGACAGAATTTCCTTCCTTTTCCACTGAATATGTGTCTCACATTTGTTTATGCATTTATCCATTGATGGACATTTGGGTTGCTTCCCCCTCTTAGCTGCTGTGAATAGTGCTGTTACAGACATGGGTGCGCAAATACCTCTTTGAGACTCTGCTTTCAGTTAGGTTGGATATATACCCAGAAGTGGGAGTGCAGGATCATTGTAGTCATCAATCATGACAGTTCTATATAATTCTCTTTAAATCATCATGGTAATTCTATTTTTAATATTTTCAGGAACCACCATACTGTTTTCCATAGTGGTTGTATGTACCATTTTATAACCCCACCAACAGTGCACGAGAGTCGCAATTTCTTCACTTCTTTGCCAGCTTCATTTTTATCTTTTAAAGAAAAACTACTACCTAAAGTCACAGACAATGTTTGGAAGAATTAATATCTGGAGTAGGTGGGATCCCTAAAATGCCGTTTTCAGTCATTTCTTGGGAGCTCCCAGAGGTTTCAAAACCGCTGCTGCGAAGCGAAGGGACAGAGAAAGCCCAAGAGGGACTTGAGGGAGGTAAGCAAGAAACCATCTAACTTTGGGGTCTTAGCTGAACTGAACTGACAATGAACTAAGGTGAGTACAGTCTAAAAGCTTGACTAGACCAAGTTTACCTGGGTATCCCTGTCAGGAATGCTCCCGCCTGACATCTGGGAGCATCTATTATGAGAAAAGCTAATATGATGGAGTACTTACAAAACAAGACTCATATAGTCCTGCTAGTAGCCATATGAAACACATACTCTGATTATCCCATTCTGTCGGGTGAGAGAACTGAGGTTTGTGGGAAAACAACTTGCCCAAAATTACCCTAAGTGTTTCTGAATCCAGCCAGAGCTCTTGGCTCTTCTTCCAGAGTTTGGGATTCTTCATAATGTCAGTAATGTGATACAATAATGAGTCACTATGTGTTTTATCTGTTTAGAAAGCTTTGTTTTGCTGGTATTGCACATATCAAAGCTAGGTGGGCTTCCCTGGTGGCGCAGTGGTTGGGAGTCCGCCTGCCGATGCGGGGGGTGCGGGTTCGTGTCCCGGTCCGGGAGGATCCACGTGCCGTGGAGCGGGTGGGCCCGTGAGCCATGGCCGCTGAGCCTGTGCGTCCGGAGCCTGTGCTCCGCAACGGGAGAGGCCGCAGCGGTGAGAGGCCCGCGTACCACAAAACAAACAAACAAAAAACCTGGGTATAGCTATGTTTGAAACTGATGAACAGCTATTTTTCTTGGCGGAAAAGGTCGAATTGACAGCTCCCTCAATTCCTATCCTTCCTTCATAGGCTGCAGAGGTTTATTCCACACGATCTTTGTAATCTCACCTTGGAGGTCTCATCAGCATTGCTGCTGTGAGTCCTGGGGTTTTTTTTTTCTATTGAACTATAGTTGATTTACAATGTTGTGTTAATTTCTGTTGTACAGCAAAGGTATTCAGATATCTATATTGATATATAGATTCTTTTTTATATTCTTTTCCACTGTGGTTTATCACAGGATATTGAATATAGTTCCCTGTGCTATGCAGTAGTTTATCAGTCGTGGGGTTATTTTTGAAAGTCCATTCCTTTAAGGACGTTGTTGAAGGTCACCACATTTTATATAATAAAGATGGTCTCTCCCTCCCATATAATGGCTTTACAGTGTTCTCAACGTGGATTGGAACTAGTGACTTAAAAGAAAGGTCTCCTGCACAGGACATAGAGCAGCAACCTTCTTCTTTCCCCACCTTCACCACATAAGCCTTCTCAATCTCTCTCCACATACACATTGCACATGTACATATACACACGCTCCCCTAACTCCCCACATGCTGGCAGATTTTCCCAATTTGCTATTCATTAAGTTATATTAACTGTGAAAATAAAATATGTCACATGATCAAATTTTGTTAGATAAAAATGAATTTGCCACCTGATGCTTCACACCTGCCTTTCTGGAAAATAAAAGGAATTGAATTGGCTGAGAAATCCCGCTGACTTGTATTTTTTCCCTTTTAAAAGCTCCATATGGCAGGAAGCCACAGCTGTAGTATGTAGTTGAAAGTCCATCTCTGTTATTAATGAAGAATCTCTATGCAAATAAAAGCTCCATTTTATAAGATAAACTTGCTGTGTACTTGCAAACTCATGTTTTATAGCAGAACTCATGATATATTCAACCTCATGCTACTGGCCTGAAGAGCTGGGGAGATCATTCTCCATTCTTGAAGACTATGAAGTGTTGAATAAAAATGTTTAGTCTGGGCTTCCCTGGTGGCGCAGTGGTTGAGAATCCGCCTGCCGATGCAGGGGTCACGGGTTCGTGCCCTGGTCCGGGAAGATCCCACATGCCGCGGAGCAACTGAGCCCGTGAGCCATGGCCGCTGGGCCTGCGCGTCCGGAGCCTGTGCTCCGCAACGGGAGAGGCCACAGCAGTGAGAGGCCCGCATACCACAAAAAAAAAAAAAAAAAAAATGTTTAGTCTGTCATTTGAGTTAAACTCTCCCTTCACTCTTCCTTTTCTTATTCTTTTCCACTCACAGTATTTTCTCTGTAAATCTTCTAGGGAAAAAAAAAAAAAAGCCCTGGCCCTTTGAAATTATCTGCAGTCATTTTCTACTTATTTTTCACCAGACTAGATGTAACATGTGACAACCAGCATCTTTTAATTTTAAGGTTGTTTTGGGATGTTTGCAACTTTGAATGTGAAAGATTCTATTACATTAATTTATTTCATTCATTCTATAAATAATTATTGAGTGTAGTATGTGCTAGGTGCAGACAATAAATTAATGATCAGAAGTATACACATTGTTTTCCCTCATGGAGCTTTTAGGCAAATAGAGGAGAAAAAAATATCGAGAAGTAGCTTAAAATGAATGTGGCATTATAAAATCTGAGCTAAACTAAGTATTTTAGATCAAAAGAAGGGTTTTTCATTCATTCTGTTGACTTTATACATTATAATTTTTTAAAGTATTTATTGAATATGACCACATTTGGTATCTGATGACAAAAGCTTTATCCTTTGAACTAGACTCTGGGGAAAAGGGGAAAAAAAAAGCTCCCTCCTTAGGTGAGGGGAGGGGAATGGCAGTTGATAAAGTTTTAAAGTGTGACTTTTTTTCCCCCTGTGATTCTGTTGAGAGAGTTTCAGAAATAATTTCTTAAGACGCCCAAAATATTCATTTAAAACATGGACTTTGTATATATGGGGTTTAATTTATCTAAAGACCTTTAGAATGTTAATACTATACACTATGAATTCTAGAGGGTATGAAGTATCCTTGTTTGTATCTGCATCGTGCCTGAAGGAGTCTCTATGAAAGACTGTGGAATAATTGGAATGGATATACATACAAATGAATGAGTAAATGGATGGATGAATCATGGGCTTTGATAAAGTTCCAACATATGTGCCTACAACCTTTCTTATTCAAGTTTAAAGGCTTTGAACCGTGAGAACACTTTGGTAAAGGCTGGTACAGAATAGTGGAATGTGCTAGGTGTTCTATAGAACATAGGAATGATAGAGTCCCTGAGCTTTCCCAGTTAATACGGAGAAACCTTTGTGTCAAGCATATTCAGGGTCACATGAAAATGTCCTCTGGCATAGAATGCTAGATTTGGAGTGAATTGGTCAGAATTAAGGCAGCGTTGATGCTTACCAAACCGGGAACACTGCAGTGGGAGGAATAGTTTATCTACTGCCTGAAAGGAAGTGAAAGAACAATATATCTCTTAAGAAAGTTAAGCATGGAAGTAGACTGTCAAATAAAGCTAGAGGTCTTTTAATTCTTCTTTATGTCTTTGAAAAAGGATGGGCGGATGAATGGGTTTGTTTAGTTGAAGCCCTAAATTAAGACAAAAGCCTGTGATGTTGATTCTTTTTTTCATCTGTTTTAATCTGTTATCCTGTGTAATTGTCAAAGAGGAAATCGTTATATACAATTTAAAGAGGATAAGAAGATCCAAATTGAAACTTCTGATTGCTTCAGTGTAATGATATGGGGAAAGGAAACTCTATAAGCTCAAATCTGTTCACTCATTCATATATTTGGCACCTACTGCACACAGGCATTATGGTTCATTCTGATCCCTCTATCAACTTTATGCTAGCTTGTTTGTTTCTCATCCAAAAAATATTTTTTCCTTAAATTTCAAAGGGACCACTGGTTAATAGCACAATTTACCAGGTGCACTGTAAAAACAGCTACCTACCCCCTCCAGACCAATCATCAGCTTGATTAGTTAATTTAATCAAACACTCCAGTGTGATAGTTCATCCTAATTCGCTAATAATATCCTATTTCTCAGCACTCTTGGGACCCAGATATTTTTGTTGTATAAAATAACACAGTCACCGTATTGCATTTCTGCTCTTGAAGCCCTGGGGACTACCCAAGTGTAGGATAAATTCAGAAGACATGTTCCACTGTGAGTGAGTCAGAGAAGGAAATGGATCATAAATAATAGTAAAAGAATAATCCTTGAATCTGGAATACATGCTAAGTGCTAGACTTTTTTGCTAGAGCAGTTGTGGGTGCTAGCATGTGGCACTGATGCTCTGAATTCTGTTCCATAGGACAACGTACTCAGTCCCCATTGAGATCTGGACCCGAAATTCTATTTTAAGCATAGTTACCCAGAAAAGGAAAGAAAAAAATCACTCATATAACCGCAGATGGTGCCAGTAACTGGCATTCTATTTGGGTTCATAGTGCCACATATGGGGCCAGTAACTATTTTCCCACCTCAAACCTAGAGTGGATTTCGTTAATGTCAAAGCTACTGGTGAGGGAGGGGGACCTTCAAGATGGTGGAGTAGTAAGACATGGGGATCACCTTCCTCCCCACAAATACATCAAAAATACATCTACGTGTGGAACAACTCCTACAAAACACCTATTGAATGCTGGCAGAAGACCTCAGACTTCCCAAAAGGCAAGGAAATCCCCACATACCTGGGTGGAGTAAAGAAAAGAAAAAACAGAGGCAAAAGAATAGGAACAGGACCTACACCTCTGGGAGGGAGCTATGAAGGAGGAAAAGTTTCCACACACTAGGAAGCCCCTTCCCTGGCAGAGATGGGGTGGGGGAGGGGAGCTTCAGAGCCACGGAGGAGAGCTCAGCAACAGGGGTGCGGAGGGCAAAGTGGAGAGGTTCCCACACAGAGGATCGGTGCCAACTATTACTCACCAGCCCGAGAGGCTTGTCTGCTCACCTGCCAGGGCAGGGAGTGCTGGGAGCTGAGGCTTGGGCTTCAGAGGTCAGATCCCAGGGAGAGGACTGGGGTTGGCTGCGTGAACACAGCCTGCAGGGGAGCTAGTGCGCCCCAGCAGGGAGGGAGTCCGGGAAAAACTCTGGACCTGCCTAAGAGGCAAGGGACCATTGTTTCAGGGTGCACAAGGAGAGGGGATTCCTCCCCCATGTGCCCACAGAAGGCAGAGCACTGCCTAAGCGAGCTGCAGAGATGGGCATGAGCCATGGCTATCAGCTCGGACCCCAGAGACGGGCATGAAACGCTAGCACTGCTGCTGATGCTGCAGCCACCAGGAATCCCGTGTGTAAGCACAGGTCACTATCCACAGCCCCCTGGGAGCCTGTGCATCCCGCCACTGCCAAGGTCCCATGATCCAGGGACAATTTCCCTGGGAGAACACACGGTGCACCTCAGGCTGTTGCAACGTGATGGCGGCCACTGCCACCACAGGCTCGCCCCGCATTCCAATTATGACTACCATAACCCTCCCTCCCTCCAGCCTGAGGGAGCAAGAGAGCCCTAATCAGCCGCTGCTTTAACCCCCTCCTGTCTGGGCGGGGAACAGATAACTGAGGGCGACCTACATGCAGAGGAGGGGCCAAAACCAAAGCTGAACCCCAGGAGCTGTGCGAACAAAGAAGAGAAAGGGAAATTTCTTCGTGCAGCCTCCAGAGCAGTGGATGAAGTCCCCACAGTCAACCTGATGTACGCTGCATCTGTGGAATACCTGAATAGACAATGAATTGTCCCAAAATTGAGGCGGTGGACTTTGGGAGCAAATGTAGACTTGGGGTTTGCTATCTGCAACTGATTTCTTTCTGATTTTAATGTTTATCCTAGTTTAGTTTTTAGTGCTTGTTATCATTGCTGAATTTCTTTATTGGTTTGGTCACTTTCTTCCTTTTTTAAAATTAGTATTGTATTTTAATAATTTGTTTATTATTATTTTTCCTTTCTTCTTTTCTCCCTTTTCTTCTGAGCTGTGTGGCTTACAGGGTCTTGGTGCTCTGGCCTGGTGTCAGGCCTGAGTCTCTGAGGTGGGAGAGCCGAGTTCAGGACACTGGACAACCAGAGACCTGCCTGCCCCAAATAATATCATTTGGTGAGAGCTCTCCCAGAGATCTCCATCTCAACACTAAAACCCAGCTCTACCCAATGGCCAGCAAGTTTCAGTGCTGGACACCCCATATCAAACAATTAGCAGGACAGGAACACAATGCCACCCATTAGCAGAGAGGCTGCCTAAAATCATACTAAGTTCACAGAAACCCCAAAACACAGCACTGGATGTGGCCCTGCCCACCAGAAACACAAGATCCAGCCCCACCCACCAGAACACGGGCATCAGTCCCCTCCACCAGGAAGCTTAAACAAGCTACTGAACCAACCTCCCCCACTGGGGGCAGACACCAAAAGCATTGGGAACTATGAACCTGCAGCCTGCGAAAAGAATGCAGACACAATAAGTTAAACAAAATGAGAAGACAGAGAAATACGCAGCAGATGAAGGAGCCAGGTAAAAACACACCACACTAACCAAATGAAGAGGGAATAGGCAGTCTACCTGAAAAAGAATTCAGAGTAATGATAGTAAAGATGATCTAAAATCTTGGAAATAGAATGAAGAAAATAAAATAAACGTTTAAAAAGAACCTAGAAGAACTAAAGAACAAACAATGATGAACAACACAATAAATGAAACTGAAAATTGTCAAGAAGGAATCAATAGCAAAATAACTGAGGCAAAAGAACAGATAAGTGACCTGGAAGATAAAATAGTGGAAATAACTACCACAGAGCAGAATAAAGAAAAAAGAATGAAAAGAACTGTGGACAGTCTCAGAGACCTCTGGGACAACATTAAAGGCACCAACATTCCAATTATAGGGGTCCCAGAAGAAGAAGAGAAAAGTAAAGGGACTGAGAAAATAGTTGAAGAGATTATAGTTGAAAACTTCGCTAACATGGGAAAGGAAACAGTCAATCAAGTCCAGGAAGCGCAGAGAGTCCCATACAGAATAAATCCAAGGACAAACATGCCAAAACACATTATTAATCAAACTATCAAAAATTAAATAGAAAGCAAAAATATTAAAAATAGCAAGGGAAAAGCACCAAATAACCTACAAGGGAATCCCCATAAGGTTAACAGCTGATCTTTCAGCAGAAACTCTACAAGCCATAAGGGAGTGGCACAATATATTTAAAGTGATGAAAGGGAAGAACCTATGACCAAGATTACTCTACTCAGAAAGGATCTCATTCAGATTCGATGGAGAAATTAAAACCTTTACAGACAATCAAAAGTTAAGAGAACTCAGCACCACCAAACCAGCATTACAACAACTGCTAAAGGAACTTCTGTAGACATCAAACACAAGACAAGGAAAAGACCTACAAAAACAAACGCAAAACAGTTATAAAAATGGTAATAGAAACATACATATCGATAATTACCTTAAATGTAAATGGATTAAATGCTCCAACCTAAAGACATAGACTGGCTGCATGAATACAAAAATAAGACCATATATATGCTGTCTACAAGAGACCCACTTTAGACCTAGGGACACATACAGACAGAAAGTGAGGGGATGGAAAAAGATATTCCATGCAAATGGAAATCAAAAGAAAGCGGGAGTAGCAATTCTCCTATGAGACACGATAGACTTTAAAATAAAGACTATTACAAGAGACAAACAAGGACACTACATAATGATCAAGGGATCAACCAAGAAGAAGATATAACAATTGTAAATATTTATGTACCCAACATTGGACCACGTCAATACCTAAGGCAAATTCTAACAGCCATAAAAGGGAAAACCAATAGTAACACAGTAATAGTATGGGACTTTAATATCCTACTTTCACCAGTGGACAGATCATCCAAAATGAAAGTAAATAAGAAAACACAAGCTTTAAATTACACAGTAAACAACATACACTTAATTGATATTTATAGGACATTCCATCCAAAAACAATGGGATACACTTTCTTCTCAACTGCTCATGGAACATTCTCCAGGATAGATCATATTTTGGATCACAAATCAAACCTTCATAAACTTAAGAAAATTGAAATTGTATCAAGTATCTTTTCTGACCACAATGCTATGAAAATAGATATCAATTATAGGAAAAAAAAAACTGTAAAAAATACAAACACTTGGAGGCTAAACAATATGCTACTAAATAACTAAGAGATCACTGAAGAAATCAAAGAGTAAATTTAAAAATACCTAGAAACAAATGACAATGAAAACACAACAACCCAAAACCTATGGGATACAGCAAAAGCAGTTCTAAGAGGGAAGTTTATAGCAATACAATCCTACCTCAAGAAACAAGAAACATAACCTTACACCTAAAGCAATTAGAGAAAGAAGAAGAAGAACAACAAAAAAAACCCAAGGTTAGCAGAAGAAATGAAGGAAACACTAGCAAAGGTCAATAAAACTAAGAGCTGGTTCTTTGAGACAATAAACAAAATTGATAAACCACTAGCCAGACTCATCAAGAAAAAAAGGGAGAAGACTGAAATCAACAGAATTAGAAATGAAAAAGGAGTAGTAACAACTGACACTGCAGAAATACAAAGAGTCATGAGAGATTACTACAAGCAGCTATGTGCCAATAAAATCGACAACCTGGAAGAAATTGACCCATTCTTAGAAAAGCACAACCTTCTGAGACTGAACCAGGAAGAAATAGAAAATATGTACAGACGAATTGCAAGCCCTTATATTGAAACTGTGATTAAAAATCGTCCAACAAACAAAAGCCCAGGACCAGATGGCTTCACAGGTGAATGCTATCAAACATTTAGAGAAGTGCTAACATAGCTATCCTTCTCAAACTCTTCCAAAATATAGCAGAGAAACACTCCCAAACTCATTCTACAAGGCCACCATCACCCTGATGCCAAAAACAGACAAAGATGTCACAAAGAAAGAAAACTACAGGCCAATATCACTGATGAACATAGATGCAAAATCCTCAACAAAATACTAGCAAACAGAATCCAACAGCACATTAAAAGGATCATACACCATGATCAAGTAGGGTTTATCCCAGGGACACAAGGATTCTTCAATATGCACAAATCAATCAATGTGATACACCATATTAACAAATTGAAGTACAAAAACCATATGATAATCTTACAGATTCAGCGCAATCTCTATCAAACTACCAATGGCATTTTTCACAGAACTAGAACAAAAAAATTTCACAATTTGTATGGAAACACAAAAGACCCCGAATAGCAAAAACAATCGAGAAAGAAAAACGGAGCTGGAGGAATCAGGCTCCCTGACTTCAGATTATAGTGCAAAGCTACAGTAATCAAGACAGTGTGGTACTGGCACAAAACCAGAAATATAAATCAATGGAACAGGATAAAACGCCCATACATAAACCCATGCACGTGTGGTCACCTTACCTTTGATAAAGGAGCCAAGTGTATATAATGGAGAAAAGACAGCCTCTTCAATAAGCAGCGTTGGGAAAACTGCACAGCTACATGTAAATGAGTGAAATTAAAACATTCCCTAACACCATACACAAAAATAAACTCAAAATGGATTAAAGACCTAAATGTAAGGTCAAACACTATAAAACTCTTAGAGGAAAACATAGGAAGAACACTCTATGACATAAATCACAGCAAGATCCTTTTTGACCCAACTCCTAGAGAAATGGAAATAAAAACAAAAATAAACAAATGGGAACTAATGAAACTTAAAAGCTTTTTCGCAAGAAAGGAAACCATAAACAAGACAAAAAGACAACCCTAGGAATGGGAGAAAATATTTGCAAATGAAGCAACTGATACAAGATTAATCTCCAAAATATACAAGCAGCTCATGTTGCTAAATAACAAAAAAACAAACAACCCAATCCCCAAATGGGCAGAAGACCTAAATAGATATTTCTCCAAAGAAGATATACAGATTGCCAACAAACACATGAAAGGATGTTCAGCATCCCAGTCATTAGAGAAATGCAAATCACAACTACAATGAAGTAGAATGTCCATCATTAAAAAATCTACAAACAGTAAATGCTGCAGAGGATGTGGAGAAAATAGAACTGTCTTGCACTGTTGGTGTGAATGTAAATTGATACAGCCACTATGGAGAATAGTATGGAGGTTCCTTAAAAAACAAAAATAGAACTACCATATGATCTAGCAATTCCACTACTGGGCACATACCCTGAGAAAACCATCATTCAAAAAGAGACAAGTACCACAATGTTTATTGCAGCACTATTTACAATAGCCAGGACATGAAAGCAACCTAAGTGTCTATCAACAGATGAACGGATAAAAGAAGATGTGGCACAAATATACAATGGAATATTACTTAGCCATAAATAGAAATGAAATTGAGTTATTTGTGGTGAAGCAGGTAGACCTAGAGTCTGTGATACAGAGTGAAGTAAGTCAGAAAGAGAAAAACAAATACCTTATACTAACACATATATATGGAATGTAAGAAAAAAAATAAGGTTCTGATGAACCTAGGGGAAGGACAGAAATAAAGATGCAGACATAGAGAATGGACTTGAGGTAACAGACAGGGGGAAGAGTAAGCTGGGATGAAGTGAGAGAGTGGCATGGACATATATACACTACCAAATGTAAAATAGATAGCTAGTGAGAAGCAGTCGCATAGCACAGGTATGTCAGTTCGGTGCTTTGTGACCACCTAGAGGTGTGGGATAGGGAGGGTGGGAGGGAGATGCACGAGGAGGGGCAATATGGGGATATATGTATACATATAACTGATTCACTTTGTTATAAAGCAGAAACTAACACAACATTGTTAAGCATTTATACCCCAATAAAGATGTTAAAAAAAAAAAAAGCTACTGGTGAGTACAGTTGAGAAAAGTCTCATACATTTCTGTTCAGCATTCTCCCCCAGTAGCCCACTGATTTATTTGACCATCTCGTGTTCCTTTGTCTTCCTAAAATGCTATTTAGAAAAGTTTTCCCATCACTAATGCATTTCAGGGTTCATTTTACATACTCATCACCAGCGATCACATTTTAATTACATGGGCCTTTGTTTTGTTTTCTCTTTTTTATAAAGCTCCACTGAGGAAATTTTCTCCTTTCTGGGCCTAATCAGGTTGTCAGATCAATTAAGGTAATTGACAGCAACTTTCTCACTTTCCTTAATCAAGAGTGTAGCCATTTTATTAAAGCAATCCCCAGATGATTTCGAGATAGGGAAAATAGATTCAATTTGTATAAATAGAGGGAAAAAGAAAGTCAACCTTAAATGTCAGAGTTCTGAATCAGAGAGGGAGATGGAAGGGAAATAGAGCCAAGGGTCTTCAGAGCTAGCCTCCATCAAAGAATAATGCAGTGGTCCCCAGAATTGAGTGTGCATCAGAATCACCTGGAGGGATTATTTAAAAATTCAGATTGTGGCTCCCCACACCAATAACTTCAGTAGGCATTTGGTAGAGCTTGGAAATCTTTATTTTTACAAACACCCCAGGTGATTCACCCCCAGAAGGTAATTCTTTGCACAGTGCATGTTGAGAAGAAACATTAGTGCAGAGCCACACAGTTTGTGGCTTTTTCTACTAGCCACTCCTTCTTTAGGTATGGTGTATCTGTATGTGAGAGAAATAACACAGAAACACTGGGTGTTCAATAAATTGCCAACACTTTAGGAAACAGTACAGTCGTAATGAAAATTATAGTCATTTAAACATTACAGAGTGTAGCTTAAGAAAGTAAATCTCTGAAGTGTTCAACCCTAGATCCTATGTCTCTTTTAGAGCGATTCTGTAACTGTCACATAGGAGAGTATTTTGTAAGCTAATTATTTGTCCTACTACTAATAATTACCACTTATTGAAAGCCTACTGTGTGCTAAGAACTTGGTATCTGCTTCTTTATTGGGAGGTTATATTTTAATCTAGAGTCTCATGACTGTGCCACAGTAAAGACATTTTTTATTTTCCTGTAACCCTTTAATCCATCTAAGATTATTGAATGTCTGGTGTGATTTTGCCATATTAATCTCTATTTTTTTAGCCCAAAATACTATGAAGGCATAGTGTGAATTATTGCTGAAATGAAATGATGTTACCACAAAATAGTGTAAATCAACACGTTCTGATTAAATTTCCATATCACCATTTCTGTAGTTTTAACAACATATTTAATTTTCTTGAATTTATGCAATACTTCAATGATAATCAATTCTTAATATTAATTTATATTAATATTATAGGCATTGATACATTAATGGTCTCTTATGTGACTGATATGTGTATCCATTGGTAATCTGTCTGTAAGACTTGTTGTAACTGATCTTTCTATTTCATTTCAGAAGGCTTTGACCTTTTGATCTATGCAGATCACTATGTTTTCAAGGTCATAGGCCTTTCCTATGTCCCTGGTTATCTCTTTCTAAACATTCTCTGTTTGGTGCCTAGCATAGCCCTGGACACATGATAGCTTAATAAATAACTACAGGGTACTGAAGCCAACCACCCCAGTCCTGACTTTGCTCAGTTATTTGTATCATCTAATAAAGTTGAGCTTGCATATCCCACTTTGACAGCAGGTGCTCCCACTTAAACCTGTCTGTACTTTTGCACAGTAGAGGTTCTAAGTTCTGGCAAGGGCATGGATCTGCTACGTAATCTCTCTAGATGCTTGGACGTCAGTACGTTTAGTTTACTTCTAATGAATGATACCCCCAGAGCAGCTCCTCGGCATCTTTAAAAACATCCATCCTTCTTTCATGACCAGCCTGGTAAGGTTGAGTTGCAACGAGCTGAGCAAATCGATAGTAATCACAGGGTGCTTGGAAAAGCCAGCCTCCTCTATAATCTTGGGACAACGTAGTTAGTGTTGCCGCTCAGCCCAAGATGAGAGTGTTGTATTTGATTTGGATGATTTCTAAGAAAATAATCCCCCATGGCTCCCACTGCTTCATCTTCCTGATTAGAAGATAAGCGTGTAAATGAGGCAATGAGCATCTCTGCTTCTCCTACTCTGAGGCTGCCCTTCACTTCTTTCCCCCAGCAGTGCTCAGAGATGGCTGTATTAGTTGCTCAGGTGTGCTAGACAATGAATGCAGTCTTTTTGTAAGACCTGCCAAATCTCGATCCTTTGCTGCTGACCTCATGGTCAAAAATCCTCTTTAGATGTTTGGCCATGAGTCTTTCTCTTTGGAGGAAATTATGAACCATTTAATAATTGAAGGCCAAAAAGCAGAACATCCAGTCCTGTGGGATCTGAGACTGACCTGAGGAAATTTAAAAATATACTTTTTTTTCTCTTTTCTCTAAGCTGTGTCTTGAAAATTTTTATTATCTTTTTAAATAAAATAATTCATGTATGATGTACAAAATCAGTAGGCATAGAGAAGCAAAAGGAAAAACACCTATAATGTGATCACTGTCTGTCTAAATTGACTATTTATGATATTCTTTCTGTTTCATAAAGCTTTCCCCAGAAATCCAAAACAACATAGATTTTTCTCCTACCCAAAATGTAAATTGTCTTCAGCATAACATGGGGACTGTGATTTTATCAAATGCTATCCTTGATGATGATTACTTGTTAATTTCCAATTGTTCAAAGGTGTTTTGTATCCCCAGAAAGATTCATAAGCTTCAGTATGGGCTTAAAATCTCCCTCTACTGCTTTCCTCAATAATACATGTTCAAATGCTTGTGGCATTGAACTGATTTTAATTATCCAGTAAGATAATGTTTTATTTTGTTTTCCATTACCATCTTGAGATAGCTTTTTTAAAATTTAATTTTATTTATTTTTTTATACAGCAGGTTCTTAGTAGTAATCCATTTTGTACATATTAGTGTATACATGTCAATCCCAGTCTCCCAATTCATCACACCACCACCACCCCCGCCACTTTCCCCCCTTGGTGTCCATACATTTGTTCTCTACATCTGTGTCTCAATTTCTGCCCTACAAACTGGTTCATCTGTACCATTTTTCTGGGTTCCACATATATGTGTTAATATACGATATTTGTTTTTCTGTTTCTGACTTAACTTCACTCTGTATGACAGTCTCTGCATCCATCCACATCTCTACAAATGACCCAATTTCGTTCCTTTTTATGGCTGAGTAATATTCCATTACATATATGTATCATATCTTCTTTATCCATATGTCTGTCAATGGGAATTTAGGTTGCTTCCATGACCTGGCTATTGTAAATAGTGCTGCAGTGAACATTGGGGTGCATGTGTCTTTTTGAATTATGGTTTTCTGTGGGTATATACCCAGTAGTGGGATTGCTGGATTATATGGTAATTCTATTTTTAGTTTTTTAAGGAGCCCCTCCATACTGTTCTCCATAATGGCTGTATCAATTTACATTCCCACCAACAGTGCAGGAGGGTTCCCTTTTCTCCACACCCTCTCCAGCATTTGTTGTTTGTAGATTTTCTGATGATGCCCATTCTAACTGGTGTGAGGTGATACCTCATTGTAGTTTTGATTTGCATTTCTCTAATAATTAGTGATGTTGAGCAGCTTTTCATGCTTCTTGGCCATCTGAATGTCTTCTCTCAAGAAATGTCTATTTAGGTCTTCTGCCCATTTTTGGATTAGGTTGTTTGTTTTTTTAATATTGAGCTGCATGAGTTGTTTATATATTTTGGAGATTAATCCTTTGTCCATTGATTCTTTGCAAGTATTTTCTCCCATTCTGAGGGTTGTCTTTTCATCTTGTTTTTGGTTTCCTTTGCTGTGCAAAAGCTTTGAAGTTTCATTAGGTCCCATTTGCTTAATTTTGTTTTTATTTCCATTACTCTAGGAGGTGGATCAAAAAAGATCTTTCTGTAATTTATGTGAAAGAGTGTTCTTTCTATGTTTTCCTCTAAGAGTTTTATAGTATCCGGTCTTACATTTAGGTCTCTAATCCATTCTGAATTTATTTTTCTGTATGGTGTTAGGGAGTGTTCTAATTTCATTCTTTTACATGTAGCTGTCCAGTTTTCCCAGCACCACTTATTGAAGAGACTCTCTTTTCTCCATCGTATATCCTTGCCTCCTTTGTCATAGATTAGTTGACCATAGGTGCGTGGGTTTATCTCTGGCCTTTCTATCCTGTTCCATTGATCTATATTTCTGTTTTTGTGCTACTACCATTACTGTCTTGATGACTGTAGCTTAGCAGTATAGTCTGAAGTCAGGGAGTTTGATTCTTCCAGCTCCATTTTTTTTTCTGTCAAGACTGCTTTGGCTATTCGGGGTCTTTTGTGTCTCCATAGAAATTTTAAGATATTTTGTTCTAGTTCCGTAAAAAATGCCATTGTTAATTTGATAGAGATTGCATTGAATGTGTAGATTGCTTTGGGTAGTGTAGTCATTTTCACAATGTTGATTCTTCCAATCCAAGAACATGGTATATTTCTCCATGTGTTTGTATCGTCTTTAATTTCTTTCATCAGTGTCTTATAGTTTTCTGCATACGGTCTTTTGTCTCCCAACGTAGGTTTATTCCTAGGTATTTTATTCTTTTTGTTGCAGTGGTATATGGGAGTGTTTCCTTAATTCCTCTTTCAAATTTTTTTCATTAGTTTATAGGAATGCAAGAAATTTCTGTGCATTAATTTTGTATCCTGAAACTTTACCAAATTCATTGATTAGCTCTAGTAGTTTTCTGGTGGCATCTTTAGGATTCTCTATGTATAGGATCATGTCATCTGCAAACAGTGACAGTTTTACTTCTTCTTTTCCAATTTGTATTCCTTTTATTTCTTTTTCTTCTCTGATTGCCATAGCTAGGAATTCCAAAACTATGTTGAATAATAATGATGAGATTGGACATCCTTGTCTCGTTCTTGATCTTAGAGGAAATGCTTTCAGTTTTTCACCACTGAGAATGATGTTTGCTGTGGGCTTGTCATATATGGCCTTTATTATGTTGAGGTAGGTCCCCTCTATGCCCACTTTCTGGGGAGTTCTTATCATAAATGGGTGTTGCATTTTGTCAGAAGCTTTTTCTGCATCTATTGAGATGATCACATGGTTTTTCTTCTTCAATTTGTTAATATGGTGTATCACATTGATTTCTGTATATTAAAGAATCCTTTCATCCCTGGGATATATCCCACTTGATCATGGTGTATGATCCTTTTAAAGTGTTGTTGTATTCTGTTTGCTAGTATAATGTTGAGGATTTTTGCGTCTATATTCATCAGTGATATTGGTCTGTAATTTTTTTTTTTTTTTGTAGTATCTTTGTCTGGTTTTGGTTTCAGGGTGGTGGTGGCCTCATAGAATGAGTTTGGGAGTGTTCCTTCCTCTGCAGTTTTTTGGAAGAGTTTGAGAAGGATGGGTGTTAGCTCTTCTCTAAATGTTTGATAGAATTCGCCTGTGAAGCCATCTGGTCCTGGACTTTTGTTTGTTGGAAGATTTTTAATCACAGTATCAATTTCATTACTTGTGATTGGTCTGCTCATATTTTCTGTTTCTTCCTGGTTCAGTCTTGGAAGGTTATACCTTTCTAAGAATTTGTCCATTTCTTCCAGGTTGTCCATTTTATTAGCACAGAGTTGCTTGTAGCAGTCTCTCAGGATGCTTTGTATTTCTGCAGTGTCTGTTGTAACTTCTCCTTTTTCATTTCTCATTTTATTGATTTGAGTCTTCTCCCTCTTTTTCTTGATGAGTCTGGCTAATGGTTTATCAATTTTGTTTATCTTCTCAAAGAACCAGCTTTTAGTTTCATTGATCTTTGCTATTGTTTTCTTTGTTTCTATTTCATTTATTTCTGCTCTGATCTTTATGACGTCTTTCCTTCTACTAACTGTGGATTTTGTTTGTTCTTCTTTCTTTAGTTCCTTTAGGTGTAAGGTTAGATTGTTTGAGATGTTTCTTGTTTCTTGAGGTAGGCTTGTATGGCTATAAACTTCCCTCTTAAAACTGCTTTTGCTGCATCCCATAGGCTTTGGATCATCACGTTTTCACTGTCATTTGTCTGTAGATATTTTTTGATTTCCGCTTTGATTTCTTTAGTGATCTCTTGGTTATTTAGTAATGTATTGCTTAGGCTCCATGTGTTTGTGTTTTTTATGTTTTTTTCCCCTGTAATTGATTTCTAAACTCATAGCGTTGTTGTCAGAAGAGATGCTTGATATGATTTCAATTTTCTTAAATTTACTGAGGCTTGATTTGTGACCCAGGATACGATCTATTCTGGAGAATGTTCTGTGTGCACCTGAGAAGAAAGTGTAATCTGCTGTTTTTGGATGGAATGTCCTATATCAGTTAAATCTATCTGGTCTATTGTGTCATTTAAAGCTTGTGTTTCCTTATTAATTTTCTCCTTGGATGATCTGTCCATAGGTATAAGTGAGGTTTTAAAGTCCCCCCCTATTATTGTGTTACTGTTCATTTCCTCTTTTGTCACTGTTAGTGGTTGCCTTATGTATTGATGCGCTCTTATGTTGGGTGCATATATATTTATAATTGTTGTGTCTTCTTCTTGGATTGATCCCTTGACCATTATGTAGTGTCCTTCCTTGTCTCTTGTAACGTTCTTTATTTTAAAGTCTATTGTGTCTGATGTGAATATTGCTACTCCAGCTTTCGTTCGATTTCCATTTGCATGGAATATCTTTTTCCATACCCTCACTTTCTGTCTGTTTGTGTCCCTAGGTCTGAAGTGGGTCTCATGTAGTCAGCCTATATATGGGTCCTGTTTTTGTATCCATTCAGCACGCCTGTGTCTTTTGATTGGAGCATTTAATCCATTCACGTTTAAGGTAATTATCGATATGTATGTTCCTATTACCATTTTCTTAATTGTCTTGGGTTTGTTTTTGTAGGTTCTTCTCTTGTGTTTCCCACTTGGAGAAGTTCCTTTAGCATTTGTTGTAGAGCTGTTTTGGTGTTGCTGAATTCTCTTAGCTTTTGCTTGTCTGAAAAGCTTTTGATTTCTCCATTGAATCTGAATGAGATCCTTGCTGGGTAGAGTAATCTTGGTTGTAGGTTCTCCCCTTTTATCACTTTAAAGATGTCATGCCCCTCCCTTCTGGCTTGTAGAGTTTCTGCTGAGAAATCAGCTGTTAATCTTATGGGAGTTACCTTGTATGTTATTTCTCGTTCTTTCCTTGCTGCTTTCAATAATTTTTCTTTGTCTTTCATTTTTGTCAGTTTGATTACTATGTGTCTCAGCGTGTTTCTCTTTGGGTTTATCCTGCCTGGGACTCTCTGTGTTTCCTGGACTTGGGTGGCTATTTCCTTTCCTGTGTTCAGGGAAATTTTCAAGTATAATCCCTTCAAATATATATATATATTTTTCTTTTTTGGAGTATAAGTGTTTTACAATGGTGTGTTAGTTTCTGCTCCACAGCAAAGTGAATCAGTTATACATATACATATGTTCCCATATCTCTTCCCTCTTGCATCTCCCTCCCTCCCACCCTCCCTATCCCACCCCTCTAGGTGGTCACAAACCACCGAGCTGATCTCCCTGTGCTATGCGGCTGCTTCCCACTAGCTATCTATTTTACATTTGGTAGTGTATATTTTCTTGGGTCCTTTCTCTCTCTCTTCTCCTTCTGGGACCCCTATAATCTCGTACATAGCCCTCTGCCTTTTCATCTTGTCTATCTTTCTGTGAATGTGGTTTTTGTTTCACAGGCTGCAGGATTGTAGTTATTCTTGCTTCTGCTGTCTGCCTTCTGGTGGATGAGGCTATCTAAGAGGCTTGTGCAAGTTTCTTGATGGGAGGGACTGGTGGTGGGTAGAGCTGGCTGTTGCTCTGGTGGGAAGAGCTCAGTCAAACTTTAATCTGCTTGTCTGCTGATGGGTGGGGCTGGGTTCCCTCCCTGTTGGTTGCTTGTCCTGAGGCAACCCAGCACTGGCATCTACCCAGGCTCTTTGGTGGGGCTAATGGCATACTGTGGGAAGACTCTCGCCAAAGAGTACTTCCCAGAACTTCTGCTGCCAGTGTACTTGTCCCCACGGTGAGCCACAGCCACCCCCCGCCTCTGCAGGAAACCCTCCAACAGTAGCAAGTAGGTCTGGTTCAGTCTCCTATGGGGGCACTGCTCCTTCCCCTGGGTCCCAATGCATACACGACATTGTGTGTGCCCTCCAAGAGTGGAGTCTCTGTTTACCCCCATCCTGTCGAAGTCCTGCAATCAAATCCTGCTAGCCTTCAAAGTCTGATTCTGTAGGCATTCCTCCTCCTGTTGCCAGACCCTCAGGTTGGGAAGCCTGACATGGGGCTCAGAACCTTCACTCCAGTGGGTGGACTTCTGTTGTATAAGTGTTCTCCAGTTTGTGAGTCACCCACCCAGCAGTTATGGGATTTTGATTTTATTGTGATTGCGCCCCTCCTACCGTCTCATTGTGTCTTCTCCTTTGTCTCCAGATGTGGGGTATCTTTTTTGGTGAGTTCCAGCATCTTCCTGTCCATGACTGTTCAGCATTTAGTCGTGATTCTAGTGGTCTCACAAGAGGATGTGAGAACACGTCTTTCTGCTCTGCCATCTTGAACCTTTCTCCTCTTTTTTTTTTTTTTTTTTTTTGGCAGTACATGGTTCTCCCACTGTTGTGGCCTTTCCCGTTGCAGAGCACAGGCTCTGGACGTGCAGGCTCAGTGGCTATGGCTCATGGGCCCAGCTGCTCCGCGGCATGTGGGATCTTCCCGGACTGGGGCACGAACCTGTGTCCCCTGCATCGGCAGGCGGACTCTCAACCACTGCGCCACCAGGGAAGCCCCATTCTCTTGTTGAGATAGCTTTTTAGTGTGAAAAAATAAAGCCTAACTCTTAAAAAAAAAAAAAAAATTCAGGTCTTCTTAAAAAAATATTCTCAGTCTCTGTTGTTGTTTTGGGTTGTTTTCCTAAGTGATAGCCAGTGGTGATATTCAGCATTGAAAGTATTTGTGCTCCAGACAAGAGGAGGAAAATTTAATTTGTCTTCTATGGGCTTTAACTGACAAATGTTAGAAATTGACCTTTTCAACAGAAATTTACTCAGAAGTCCTAAGTGAAGCTCCACTTTAAGCTAAATTTGTCACCAGGACATGATTAAATTCTCTTAAATGTAGGTCAATTGCACATATTATTAATGGGAAGTGAAATCTCCCTAAATGGTAGCTGTAAATTTAAAAGAGGGGTAAAAAAAGAATGTGAAGGTTAAGCTGCCTCATTCGCCAAGTGGATAATCTTATATTATCATGGAACTCTATTTAAGGCAATGAAAGTTGTTCATTCCACAGTAGGCTGTGGCTAGACTCTTCAGAATCTGGTATAAGGAGATGGAATGTTAAGGTTTTCATATCACTGGAATCCAAGAGCCCCATATCTCATAGCACACAGTAGGAAGGCCATTAAATGTGTTTAGAATGAGAGAAAGAAAGAAGAAAGGAAGGTAAAGCATGAGGAAGCTAAGATCCTGCAATCTGTGCTGTGTGGCCAAAAAATAAACCCAAGCAACAGATATAGAAAACAAACTTATGGGTACCAGGGGGGAAATAGGGGGTGAGGGATAAATTGGGAGATTGCATTGACATATAAAGGTTACTGTATATAAAATAGATAACTAATAAGGACCTACTGTATAGCACAGGGAACTCTTCTCAATAGGCTGGAATGACCTATATGGGAAAAGTATCTAAAAAAGAGTGGATATATGTATATGTATAACTGATTCACTTTGGTGTACACCTGAAACTAACACAACATTTTAAATCAACTATACTCCAATAAAAATTTTTTAAAAAGAATAATTTTACTGGAATAAAAAAGAATGAGGAAGGAAGACGTTAAGTTTTGATAGCTTTCCTACATGCTAAGTAGCTACAGAATTAAGGCGAGGAAGAAACAATATAGTGATGTGGTCTGAGAAATGACTGATGTTCTCAGCGGGGGAAAATAACAATGTATTGGCTCAGAACTCCAGCTACCCATGTATTATGAAGTTTGAGTGAGGCTTTGTGCCTTGAAAGATGCCAACATATAAAAACAGTGAAAAAACCAGGTTCTTCCTGCTGTGACACTGTATAAAGGGTCAACTTACCTTTGCAATTCTGAAACATCATAATTTTCTTTACCCTGGTGAGTCAGAGAAGTTTAAGTCAAAGATATGAATAGAGCTGGCGACAAGGATGCGACCAGGACCATTGATTATTAATTATTTTTTATGCACATTCGCCTCCATGTTCCCCATTTAATCTTTGAACATGACATAGAATCTGCAAGACAAAAGAGAAATGAAAACTTGAAGGGAAAAGAAAAAAATGTGAAGGTGTTATAGAATCTGCAAGACAAAAGAGAAATGAAAACTTGAAGGGAAAAGAAAAAAATGTGAGGGTGTTATTAACAATGCTGATAATATATTCTAAACTCGTGAACCTCACCTATCATTCAGAGGTACTCTTAGGGCTTATAACATGCTTATGGAGGTCAGGCACATATCTCAGGTTACTGGCAAGTGGCTCTTCTAAAATCGAGTCAGATTGAAAGACATCTGCTTACTCTGAAATGTCAATGACTTTCTACCAATGGCAAGGGAAGCAGGCTGGGTGCATAGCTCCCAAGTATGCTTGGGACACCTTATGTCAAATCTCTTTTGAGTCTTTCAGCAATTATTTTTGCAGATCATCTGGCTTTTGTAGGCAGTGATATAAATTCTAATGTATATGTGGTGACAGTTGTCCAGTATAGTCAGATTGGGACTTGAGTCTATGAAGGTTTTGCTGTGTTTTTGTTTTTAAATTTAGTTATTCAACCTCAACAGCCATCAAAGGGTCATTTAGTACAGAGCTTCAAATCCAGCCTGGGCTACAATCTCCAGACAATATAATTTTATGTTTATCCCATTCTTACTAAAATTCTTTAGGAAATCCCTCTGTCAGGAAAACTACTGCTTATTTGTTTTTTGTTTGTTTGTTTTGCTATCCACCCCCTCCCACCCCCACCCCCCAATTTGGGCTCTGTGTGTGTGTGTGTGTGTGTGTGTGTGTGTGTGTGTGTAATCTCAGGATAAAAAGCAGAGGGTCAGCAACTAGGAATTCTGGTCTAAAGAATCTAGAATTTAGAACAGTGTCAGCAAGCTATGGCCCAAATCTGCTTACCACCTGTTTTCATGAATAAAGATCTATTGGAACACGGCCACACCCATCTGTTTACATACTGTCTGTGACTGCTTTTCTGCTACAACTACAGAGTTGAACAATTGCACGAGAGACCCTTTATTTAGTGCCTCATATTTAGTGTCTAGCCACTTACAGGAAAAACGTCAAACTCTGATCTAGACTATATTCCCAACCGTTTCTCCAGGTTGGTAAACCAGGTGAATTACAAGCCATTCTCCAGGTATCTTGTTAAAGATGAGAATTATACACAGACAACCCAGGAGCAACCACCGTAAATCCAGAGGCGCAGAATTTAAGAATTTACTGCCTTCATTGTGCATGTGAAAGAGACAGTAACTTAGATTTTACTTGAAATGAACTTGCCCTCAGTGATCCGAGATGAAATGGACCAATTCGTATTCATTTATGTGTTCAAGGAATGTTTAGGACCTATGGCATACAATTAAATGTTCAGTACATGTTGGTTGAATGAATACAATCATATCAAAGGGCAAATGGTACCCTAATCATTACCAATCCACGGGGGAGTAATAGGATACCAGGTAAGAAATCTGTTCTAAGAATGGTGAGTTAGAAGAGTGGCAACAAATTTTCATCTTCTCAGCTCTTGCTGTTAAGCCTGTTGATCTTTAACTAATTCAGCTGTCTTGCTTTAAGTTTTGTTCTTCTCCATAAGTACATGTTGGGTTAGACAATAGGCCGGAGTTTTTTTAGGTGGGATTTGAGGAATGCGTTCTTGGTATAAATCTTACTACTGGAACAAATGACTAAGAGCTGTTAATGAATTTCCTTCTCTGGCCTTGAAAAAATGATAGGATGCCAGCTCTTCTCTCTGAAAAGGTTAAAGACCAGGGGAGGGGATTATTCAAGTTAGAATCTATTTATCACCCTTGGAACTTCTGTTTCTAACAGGGAGCAGACAGAAGAATAGATATTTATTAAATAGCTACAGTATCCCAAAATCATAATAGTTCTTTTTTTTTTTTTTTTTTTTTTTTTATCCCACCCCCCCAGGCGGTCACACAGCACAGAGGTGATCTCCCTGTGCTATGCAGCAGCTTCCCACCAGCTATCTAATTTACATTTGATAGTGTATATATGTCCCTGCCACTCCCCCACTTCGTCACAGCCCACCCCTCCCCCTCCCCATATCCTCAAGTCCATGCTCGAGTGAGTCCGTGTTTTATTCCCGTCCTACCACTAACCTCTTCATGACATTTTTTTCCCTTAGAGTCCATATATATGTGTTAGCATACGGTATTTGTTTTTCTCCTTCTGACTTACTTCACTCTGTATGACAGACTCCAGGTCCATCCACCTCATTATAAATAACTCAGTTGCATTTCTTTTTATGGCTGAGCAATATTCCATTGTATATATGTGCCACATCTTCTTTATCCATTCATCTGTTGATGGACACTTAGGTTGCTTCCATGTCCTGGCTATTGTAAATAGAGCTGCAATGAACATTTTGGTACATGAGTCTTTCTGAATTATAGTTTTCTCAGGGTATATTCCCAGTAGTGGGATTGCTGGGTCGTATGGTAGTTCTATTTGTAGTTTTTTAAGGAACCTCCATACTGTTCTCCATAGCGGCTGTATCAATTTACATTCCCACCAGCAGTGCAAGAGGGTTCCCTTTTCTCCACACCCTCTCATAATAGTTCTTTTAATCTTCACCACAACCCTAAGCATTAGGTACTATTGTTATTCTTTTTCAGAGAAAGAAACTCAAACTTAGAGAAGATGGAAAAATTACCTGTAGTCACCTTGTGAGTGAACCAGTCAGGACATGAATGAAGGTCTAGCTGTCTTCTCCCAAGCCCAAGTTCTTTCTATTGGACCATTGTAGCCTTTCTGTTCAAAAGTACTTTGTATCTTTTGTCCTTTTTGAAGGAATTTCCTCTGCTTTTGAAAGTGGGGCTACTGACTCGTACTGAAGGTAGTAGCTGATTGTGGCACAAAGAGAAATTCTAATATTTTTTCCACTTTCTTCTACTTTTTTGTTTTTGTGTGTTAGCCTATTCTGTTCATCCCATATAGTTTCAAACACTATAAACCTTTTCTCAAAATAGGTTGTTCTAATTCTAGGAGGGTTATTAAGTTGTCGATTCCTGAGCACTTCTAAGACCTGTTGGATTAGAAGGTCTGGAGAAGAGACCCAGGAATCTGAATTTTTACGGCTCCCTTCCTCCACTCTCCATCATAAATGTGAGGCCGACTGTCCTAGAGAATTGGTTTTTTAATTCCCTTCAAAGATGCAAGATTTAGGAAAGCCTCAATTTAGAAATATTTTCCTAATTATGTTTTTAGATATATTTTTTCTCTTTTTTTTTTTTAACACAAAAATTATTTTATAGCTCTTTAGTTCCAAGACTAGTCTTTGGCTCATGATATTTTTAACAATATAGCTGAAGTGCAATAACTCTTTTCATGGCTCACTGTCAGGAAGAACAAAGCACTCTTGTATAACAAGTGAAATGAAGCTTTTGTACACAAAGGCGTCACTTTGGACTATCATTAGAGCCTGATCAATATCTGTCCTGGGTTCCAAATAAGGACAATGACCACACTTTGCATTCCAACCACCTTAGCTACCAAAGGCCTACTGTTGTCATTATCAATCTTATCAGAACTAACCTCTTACATGAAGCTGTATTATATCGGTATTGCTGTCTAGCAAATTACTATAAATTTAGCTGCCAAAAAAGCATATGTATATAAAACCTCACAGTTCTGTAGATCAGAAGTTCAGATGAATTCTGCTAGGTTTGCTGCTCAGGGTTTCACACGGAGCAAATTCAGGTATCCCCCAGCTGGGCTCCCATCTGGGGGCTTGGGAGAAGCATTCTCTTCCATGCTTCTGAGGCTGTAGGCCTGAGGTCACTGTTTCTTTGCTGGCTGTCATCTGGGCCTGTTCTCTGCTCCTGGAGACCACCCACATCAGTTCTCAGATGGCTTCTCCATCTTCAACCCAGCAATGGCACCTGGAGTCAGTCTTTCTCACGCTTACTCTCTGACTTACTCTTCTGTTTATTTTTTTCTGTTTTTAAGAGCACATATGATATTGGGTCTACCCAGATAATTCGGGATAATCTCCCTATTTGACTGATTAAGTAATCTCAATTATAAATGCACAGTCCCTTTTGTCATGTAATCTAATATATCCATTAGGAGAGGGCATCTTTGAAGGTGGAGGCAATATTCTGCCTACTACAGACATCATTACACCTACACACATCATTACAAATAAATAAAAATAAATTTTCTAACTGTAATATAGAGATAAAATAAGTATAATGAATGCATTTAAAAAATTTATTTTATTCAAGTTTAGTTGATTTACAATGTTGTGTTAATTTCTGCTGTACAGCAGAGTGATTCAGTTATACATATATATATATTCTTTCTCATATTCTTTTCCATTATGGTTTATCACAGGATATTGAATACAGTTCCCTGTGCTCTACAGTAGGACCTTGTTTTTTATCCATTCTATATATAATAGTTTGTCTCTGCTAATCCCAAACTGCCAATCCATCCCTGCCCTAACCCTCTCCCCTTTGGCAACCACAAGTCTGTTCTCTATGTCTGTGAGTCTATTTCATTAGATGTTTATTTGTGTCATATTTTTGATTCCACATGTAAGTGATATCATACGGTATTTGTCTTTCTGACTTACTTCACTTAATGTGATAATCTCTAGGTCCATCCATGTTGCCACAAAGGGCATTATTTTATTCTTTTCTATGGCTGAGTGGTATTCTATTGTATATATCTACCACATCTTCCTTAACCATTCATCTGTCAATAGACATTTAGGTTGTTTCCATGTCTTGGCTATTGTGAATAGTGCTGCTATGAACAAAAGGGTGCATGTATCTTTTCGAATTATAGTTTTGTCTGGATATATGCCTAGGAGTGGGATTGCTGAGTCATATGGCAACTCTACTTTTAATTTTTTGAGGAACCTCCATACTATTCTCCATAGTGGCTGCACCAATTTACATTCTCACCAACAGTGTAGGAGAGTTCCCTTTGCTCCATACCCGCTTCAGCATTTGTTATTTATAGATTTTTTAATGATGGCCATTCTGACTGTTGTGAGGTGATACCTCAGTGTAGTTTTGATTTGCAATGAATGCATTTTCAAATGTATTTTATTTTATTTTTTTAAGTACAAGATCTTTTATTAATTATGAAAAGCTATGGAATAAAAATAAAATGGTTTCAGAATCACTCTTAAAAATAATTATTTTTAAACAAGTAATTCACAGACATGAAATTAACAAACACAACTCAGTACAGTATTTTAATGGGTTGATATAAAATTTGTCTAAAAAGCATAATACACGGGTTGACAGAAGAAACACCAGATGTTGGCTATTAAATTTTGAGGTTTGTTATTTGTAGTTATCCTATAATAAAAATAGATTACTTCTTAGTTGTTTTATTTCTTTTTAAAATAATTGTGTAACTCTAAAATGTATTTTAATATGTTAGTGTTTAGACAATGCACTGTTAGAAGTAAAATTGTCAGAAAGAAGAGCTGCGATGAAGGCGGATACAAGTGAGTAGGGTTGGCAGCCCAAGTTCCCCGAGTAGCATGATCATTAGTTATGTGATTTTCAGAAATGCTGAACATCTCTTGGTAAAGTTTCTCAATTAAAAAAAAAAAATGCACTCTTCCCTCCAGTTACAGTGGAGTCAGATTTTGTAAAATTTAGTATGTTAATAATGGAAAAAGTTATATTCATTTGTAAAATGGAGTTTGGTTCTAGAGATATTTTTCTAGCTATATGCAAACCTAGTGGGACATTTGAAAATTATGTGTGATGACATCTAGCATCTCCATGGCCCCTGCCCTCAATCATTATGACAGTATTAAAACATCCCACACATTTACAAAGGGTTTCCTGGGGGATGACAGCACCCCGGCTGAAAAGTACTGAAAGAGTGAGAAGGGAAGTTTTTCAGCTCAGAAATATTGATTAGTTGTATCTGGGTCTTTAAAGAAGCCGTGATTGTTCTTGGGCTGCTCATAAAGGTTTAATAACTCCCCAAAACGAATTCCTTAGGTCACATGTGATCTGGCCATGTCTACCATAGGGCCATGCCTAGGTAAGGAGTGAGAACTGGGGAGACCTAAAATCTTCAGTTCAGTCTTGGGCACTGTGTTGGGAAGATAGTCTAAGATAGAAGTTATGAGTACGGGCATAGGAGTCAGAAGGGCTGACATTTGAAACCAGGTTTTGCCCGTTACAGGTTGCATGAGCGTGGCCAAGTTCCCGAGGTTCTTGGATCCTTGTCTACACCATCTGTAAAGTACCACAGTCTGTCTGTAAGAATACCTTGCCAGGGACTGTAGAAGAAATCCCTGCCTTTTTCAGTCATGCCCCTTCCATCACATCTCTTCTCTGCAGCACTGTGTCAGAGCAAGGTTCTGCGTAGGGCAGTTGATTCATCTTTGGTGGTGATGCTTGTTGAATCTGCATGGCAACGTTGGTTTCCCAGACTAGACTCTCCCAGAATCTGCCAATTCCCAGGTCCTTCTCTGGAATTCTAATCCAGCAGGTCCTAGAAGTCTGTCATAATGAGTAGATCAAATATTTATTTTATTTTCCACTGTTCACAAAACTTTTTTGCCAAGGGTTGTGCCCATTTTTTGGAATAGAATTCGACCTCTTCAGAAGTAAACTGACACTTGAATTTTCTCCTAAAGCCCATGAAGCAGCCTGAGTTTTGTTCCTTGACTTTTTAGGAAGATCGGTTATTATTAATAATTTGTATAAAAACCCAGCTGTGGGGACTTCCCTGGTGGTGCAGTGGTTAAGAATCCGCCTGCCAATGCAGGGGACACGGGTTCAATCCCCGGTCCGGGAAGATCCCACATGCCGCGGAGCAAGTAAGCCTGTGTACCACAACTACTGAAGCCCGCGCGCCTAAAGCCTGTGCTCAAAAAGAGAACGGGAGAAGCCACTGCAATGAGAAGCTCGCGCACCGCAACGAAGAGAAGAGTAGCCCCTGCTATCTGCAACTAGAGAAAGCCCGTGAGCAGCAGCGAAGACCCAATGCAGCCAAAAATAAATAAATAGAATACATAAATTAAAAGAAAAAAAAAACAAACAGCTGTGGCAAAAAGAAAAGTTCTCTCTCAGGATTTTCAAGCATTTTAAAGCAAACAAGGGTTGAAATGCCTTTGGAGGTATGAAAATAGTAACTGATTCTCATTAGCCCCATAACTGTCAAAAACATTTGGTACATGCCTAATTACTTAAGGCCTTATGCTAGGCACTGTACAAAGGAAGCTGTCTCTACCCACGGAAAGCTCCTTCTAGAAAAGCCCCTTAACAATACGAAAATACCACATCTTCAGGTACCAGGATGGAAAGACTGATTAGGTTGCTGTTCACAGTGGTGACATTTGCAAGAGACACAAGACGTTACATGGTGATGTGGGAGGGACGTTTAGCTCCCAGCTGACCACATAAATGATGCTCAATACATAGCTGAGGATTTGAGTGACCTAAGTAAGGCGTCCTGGAGACTCCTTTCCTAAGGCAATCTCTGAAAAGGATTTGGGCTGATCATACTTCATTTTGAGAAAATTAGGCTCATGCATCCTGACGTGGAAATGCCAGGGCATCCTGCCTGTCGTTCCTCTGCCACCCCTCAGTGTAGCTGTGACACACAATTACTGACCACTTTTCTTCTGGGAAGCAGCCAGAGAGCGTGTTCTCTTGAGCACTTGTGCTGGCATTAATCTCCAGCTATGTGCTTTCATCTCACTTCCTGTAAAAATCCATCTAGAGATCCTGTGCTTCACCTAAGGTTAGATGTCAGGGGACCAAAATACTGCTTCTTATTTTGAATCACAATAAACAGGAAACTTTTTAACCTGGTAGATTCCTTGGATGCAAAGTGGTGGATGAGCTTCTGGTGATTTAAAAAAAAAAAATGTCCATAACTCTCAAACTATAGCTCAAGTTGAAGTGAACAATAATTATAAATCATAACTAATAAATACACTGCTGAATTATTCATGTTGATTATCAAAAAACACATGCTCAATGTCAAAGAAGCCACAGTCCTTACAGTGTATCTGTAACCAGAATGTCTCAGGAACTGGCTGAGCCTAAGTGAAAAGGAAGAATCAGGCACTGAATCAGAACTGTGCTAAGGAAGAGTTTGAGTTGAAGAAATTATTATAAGTTATACGCAGGAAACAATATGCATAATGAATAGAAATTATTATAAAATGTTCATAGAAATAATTATAGATCACTATGTCTTGGTGCAAATGATAACTTGACGATAGCCTACAGGTATTTCTCACTGAAAAGTCAAGCCCAGGAATGACTTCTGGCCTGAGTCCCTCATCTGGGCCATCATTCTCACTGAACTCGACTCTTTGCTTTCTCTACTTCTTCCATTTTCTAGTTCATTCTTCACACAGTAGCCAAAACGATCCCTTAAAAATGTTGTCAATTTCTGACTTAGGTTTGATCAAACTTCCCCTATGCCTTACGATCTCACACAGGAGAAAAATCTAAACTCTTTACCCTGTACTCCAAGTCAGGCCTTACAAGATCTAGCCCCTGTCTGTTTCTCTGTATTCATCCCCCTCTAAGCTATCAGCGCACAGTGTTCTTGTGGTTTCTTTTTTTCTTTCTTTGCGGTACGTGGGCCTCTCACTGCTGTGGCCTCTCCCGTTGTGGAGCACAGGCTCAGCGGCCATGGCTCACGGGCCCAGCCACTCCGCGGCATGTGGGATCTTCCCAGACCAGGGCACGAACCCATGTCCCCTGCATCGGCAGGCGGACTCTCAACCGCTGTGCCACCAGGGAAGCCCTCTTGTGGTTTCTTGAAAACACCTTAAAACCTTTGCTTTTGTAGCTTTTTCTGCTTCCAGTGCACACTTATGTCATCTGCTCAGAGAGGTCTTCCAAGGCCATCTAATCTTCAGTACCATGCTGTGGCTTTTTACAGCAAGACCCTCTTTTGTTTTCTTCTGAGTACTTATGTAAACAAGAAAATATCAAATAGGTTTATTGGTGGGATTGATTGTCTCTCAAGCTAAAATGCAGGCTCCTTGAGAATAGGATCCTTGCTTGTTTTGTTGAATATTTTATGTCCAGTATCCAGAACAGTGTCTATAATATCAACATATTGTCTTCAGTTCACCTGGTTTGTTGAGTGACAAGCTCAGCTGTACAGACACTTTATTATAATAATGTTATATATACTTTTTTTCCCCTGCATGCAATTTTACTTTAGTGGGCTAGAATCATTGTTTTCTTTGGCCAGTAGGTGACTAAAACTTCACTGATCTGATTCATTCCCCTGTCTTAGGATACAAAACTTAAACCAGCCCAGAATGCTGGTAACCTTAAATTTTAAGAGAAAAGAACCATTTCAGGCACCATGTTGACTGTTATTCTGGGGTCCAGAAAGGGTTTTCTGTGATTATGCAAATATTTTGGCTCTCAAATGCGGTGAGCTCATTTTATATTAGTAAATATTTATAAAGCTCTCTATATTGACTGTTTCCCAATCAGGTTGATTAGTGATTCCTCCCAGCAACCTGGTAAGGTCAATCAGCATTATTAAAGAACAGCCCAGAGAGGTTGGGCAGCTTGCCCAAGGTCACTCAGCAGGTCATTGGCAAAGCCTGCACTGGCAACTTCAGAGCCCATTACTGTGACAAGTCCTGGCGTTGACCCCTCTTAGAAGGGTGACCCCTAATCGCTTTTCTTGTAAGGTAGGCATATAAACACTAAATGTTCTGAAGTGAGACAAGTGTGAAGGCCTTGAGTTGCAGAAGTTATTGGTATAATTAGAAATGGGAGCCAGATATTGAAAATCGAAAATGCTGCTTAATGGAGGTGAATTGGAGGATGTATTATTTTTGAGAGAATGAGAGAAATGTGGTTTGAAAAATAGGACTGTAAAAATTAGGGAAGTATGTAGAAAATCAGTTTGGGTGGCTTTGGGAGATGAAAAATAGTAAGTTTTAGGGCCAAAACCTTTTAGAAGAGTCTGGGTCATGGTATTGGAAATAAGTTCCATTCAGACATAAGTTTAGTTCTGTAAAATAATATGCCACCAGCTCACCTCCATCAAGCAGTGTTTCCTGATGTTTTTGTGAGGATGAAATCTAGTTTTCAAGTACATAGTATTTCAGCCCTTCAAACCCAACATACAAATTCCACGGGTGCCACTGTTATTAACATATCCTAATAAATATCCTCTAAGAATATATAATCAAGGAAAATGATCTCAGTTTTAAGAAATCATGCTGCGTCTCCCTTTCCATTATTTTTCCGTGTTTTTTTTTCTTCCTTTAGGATTTAAGATAAGTAGTTCTTAAATAAATGGAGCTACATACTAAAACTTAAAAAAAAAAAAAAAAAGATAAGTAGTTCTAAGTTGGTGATCTGTTTTTTCATATATAATTTTGGTCCTTTGAGCCCTCAGCTTATATCTCCTAACTCTGTTCATTGTAAGCAGCTTCTCTTGAACTAATCATCAACCACAGTAATAACTGCTTACACTGATACATGCTTACTACTTGCCAAGAATTTTCTAGGGAGCATCTCATTTAACCCTTCTAACAATCCTATGAGAACAGTACCATTTTTTCTCCCCATTTTACAGACAGGGAAACTAAGCCCCCATGTGTAAATCCTAGAACCTTCACTCTATTAAAACCTTAGTGAGATAAAGCTCACGCCCTTCTCAGAAACTTCCAGAGGCTTAGCATGGCCTGCAAAGCTCAATGTGGTCGAGGTGCTTTTATCTTGGTGAGAGACCAAGTTTGATCTTCCTTGTTAGTAGCCTTTGCTCCAGGCATGCTCACCTCCTGGCCATAAGTCAGACACCCTGAGCTTGGACCTGACTCCGTGTCCTTTCACTTGCTTTTCCCTCTGCCTGTAACACTCTTCGTCAACATGTGCACCTCCCCACTTACATCACTCAGATTTATCCTCAAATGCCTTATCAGTGAGGCCCTCTGTGATTATGCTGTGTAATGTAACATGTTCCATTCTCATGCTCCATCCTCCTTACTCTGTTTCCTTTACTTTCGTAGTATTTACTGTCACCTGAAAAATTATTTATACAGTTGTTTATGTGTTTATAATCTCTTTCCACTAGAACGTAAGCTCCAAAGGAACAGCAATTTTGTATTTATTTCTTCTTCCTCTGTTTTATTTCCAGTGCCAGGAACAAGGCCTGGAACATAGGAGACAGACAAATAATTGTTGAATGAATGAATGAATGAATGGACCATTCCACTATCAGTACACCATATTTCTAACAATTAGATTAACCTCACATTGACCAGGTACAACCTGATCGTGAAGACTCAAAGTCTTAGACTGCTGGTGGACATTTTACAGCACCTGTTACCAAGCATGCTGGCGCCACCAGTGCCACAAAAGGATGCAGGCCAAGAAGGGTCTGAGTGTTTTAGTTTATATTGTTTTTATCTCGATGCATTTAAGAATGCAGGAAAGGGACGATGGTAGAATTGTGGATGGAACTGCCAGTTTTTCCTGGATTACTTTGCTTTTTGAATAAAATTGGAAGAGCTGAGGGAAGTAGAACCTGGCATTTCTCCTGGGGACTTGTGGACAAGTGTCAGTGTGGCCTGGAGTGACGGTGTCGGTTAGAGCTCCAGCTCCAGTTGGCTGGACCATCAGATTTTGTGAAAGGGATATTTCCTGTGGGTGGGTTAGATATCACTGCATGCCGACTGGCTGGGATAAAGATCAATGACAAGTATTTTGGGACTTTTCTTTTAAATCTCATTCCATGAGGGATGCTGGAATACATTCTCTGTAAGCATTATATGTCATTTGTGATTTTTACTATCCTCTTTGATTGACTATCCCTCATCCTGGTCCCTTTCCTGAATGTAAACACTATTTTCAGTTTGACGTGCTTCCAAAGTGTGATTACACATAGTTTCTTATACATCTATGCCTCTGATTTTTTTATTTGCTTGCTTTGTTTTTAGTTTTGGAGGAGAATTAACTTTCACATATGGAATCATGTTTCTTTCTTACAGTATGAATTAATTCTGAGATGGCTAAGCTTTATAATTTTTTTCTCTGACGAGATGAAGGTACTTTTGCATATTTGATATCCTGTAATTCTGAGAAATGCCTTAGCACACGAATCAGAAAACCTGGGTTTTCTTCATGACTTGGGTCTCAACTAAATGCTTATCTGCAGAATCATAAGGTCAGATTATTCTGTTGTGTGGAAACTGTACTTTATCGATTAAAAGAGGTTGTGCGAAAGTGTTAAAGAGTTACTAAAAGAAGTTAACTAGGGTGTCTGGGGGGTCTGTTGGGGTGGATGACCGGGGTTTCAATGCATCTAACTTCTTATGTGTCTACTACGTAATCAGAGGAGGGCTTAAACACCCCACTGCTTTAATAAAAAAATGTAAACCATTGAACAGAGATAATGAGATTATCTCTAAGACCTTATTGAAGAGCTAACATTTTAGAATTTTTAGCTTTCCTCACAGTAATAGATAGGGATCCTCCCACAATAAATGGTAATTATTTAAGACATTGCAATGCTGTACAGTAGTGAACAAACCATATTTTCCAACCAGACACAATCGTTTCATCCTTAAAGAAGCTAAATAGAAAACCGACAACATACAACAGACAAAGAGGATGTACCCCTATCTTGGTACTCCAACCCCGGGTTGTTTTCTACAGCTTTGGGATGATATGTATCTTGAAGCCTAACTCTAGGCTTCACTATGGATGTAGAGTTCCCCAAAACTCCTGCTACAGGAATTCTTGGATGTTACAGTCACGGCTAGAGATCAGATGGTCCAGTCCTCTCCAATTCCCACTTCACTTAACTTTTAGAAAACTAAAGGTAGCAAAAGCTCAGTTACACACTATCATGTTAGTTTGAAGTTCCTACCATTTATAGAAAAACAAAAAAACAAAACTAACAAGATAACCTGAAATCGGACTTCCCTGGTGGCGCAGTGATTAAGAATCCGCCTGCCAATGCAGGGGACAAGGGTTTGATCCCTGGTGCGGGAATATCTCACATGCCACAGAGCAACTAAGCCCGTGTGCCACAACTACAGAGCCTGCGCTCTAGAGCCTGTGAGCCACAACTACTGAAGCCCACACACCTAGAGCCTGTGCTCTACAACAAGAGAAGCCACTGCAATGAGAAGCCCATGCACCGCAACGAAGAGTAGCCTCTGCTCACCGCAACTAGAGAAAGCCCGTGCACAGCAGTGAAGACCCAACACAGCCAAAAATAAGTTAATTAATTTTAAAAAAAAGATAACCTTATATCATGACACCCAGAGAACAACTTCTATCATTTAGGATAATTGAATCATTTTAATATCAGGGAATCAAGTATGTCCTATTGTCACCACTAAATGATTAGTTGCTTATGCTTCCAGAATACATTATTTATTTATTTATTTTTGCAGTACACGGGCCTCTCACTGTTGTGGCCTCTCCCGTTGCAGAGCACAGGCTCCAGACGCGCAGGCTCAGCGGCCATGGCTCATGGGCCCAGCCACTCCGCTGCATCTGGGATCTTCCCGGACCGGGGCACGAACCCATGTCCCCTGCATTGACAGGTGGACTCTCAACCACTGCGCCACCAGGGAAGCCCCAGAATACATTTTTTCATAATTTTCATTTGTATGTTCTGGTTGAAAGACTAGGACGACCGAGTAGCATTGGCTTCATTTGATAAATATTTTACTTATATTTGCCTATTTCCAGGCAAGATAATCACAGTGCTCCTTTTGCCAACCAGAGTGTCATGTGAGAGGAGCGTGCAGCACGCTGGCAGAAATAGCACATGATGTTGAGCAGTTGCAGGTTAAATTCATGTTCTGATAAGCATTCTAGAACAAGGGATATGCATGTGGATATCATTTCATGGCTGGTACTGTGCATTCTTCACAAGTAGGGGGATAGACTGCAGAGTCCCTAGAGCCATCATATACCTTTGGAGCCTTGGTTTATTAGACGCTTTGACTAAGGGTCCTCGTTCAAACAGAAAACTGACTTTAGAATGATAGCTGGCAAATATTATAAACAGTAGTGTTTCATCATCGGGGAGGAAGGTGATCTAATTTCTGGGGCTCCACTGGAAAATTCCATTTTCCTCCCAGACAAACTATTCCATCTTTCTATAAAGAACGCAGATCTTGAATGGATGAGCCACCTTGTGTCTGTATGAAGCTGGCTTTGGGAACAAACTGCTCAAGTTTGAATCTAGGCCCTGCTCATCATTGCTCTGTGTTATGGGCAAGTTGCCTTTCCTCTTTAAGTCTCAATCTCTACATCTCTAAAATGTGGTTCATACCAGTACTTAACTCATAGGGTGTTCCAAAGATTAAATGAGGTAATCCTTGCAAAGTGCTTGTCAGCCCAGGGTGTGGAATGTTTTAAGCATTCAGTGAATGTCCACTATGATTATTTGTAAAATATTTGACACAATCAATTATAAGTGTAGGGTGATGCAACCTATGAGGATGTGACCTCAGCATGATAATGGAAGCTCTCTGTGTTGGATCAGAAATGCCTGGGATTCGGGTCGTATCAAAAGAGAGAGAACTCTTTACAAAGCTGAGCAGACATGACTTTCTCCTAAATTTATCTTTACCCCTGTAACTGATAAATTCATGTTATGTTTTCCATTTATACATAATATTTAATACATTAATGCATAATACATTTTACATACATATTTGTATGAGAGCTTCCTAAGTAAGCCCCTATTCTCTTATATTGTGCCTTGGAATTACTCCTGCCTGACTCAAACTCAGCAGGGAGCCCTGAAATTTTCTTGCTCCCTCGCCCTCCAAAAAGAAATGGCAAAAAACACATGTGAAATTTCTCAAATTACATCTTCTGGTAATAGAGGAAAAGATTTCAGGATGTTCAATTCAGTCAGCAATGTTGTTGAGCACCTTTTGGATGGCAAGGAGAAGCTACAGTGGTGGAGAGAGACAGCAGAGTAAAGCATAAACGCAACTTGCTGTCTAGTAGATGACCATCAGGTGAGAGGGGAGTAGAACCAAATAAGGGTAATATATGGCAGAATATGAAAAGCAACATAAGAAAAGTTCAAGGCAATTACATGGGGTGTAAAGGAGAAGAGTCATTCCATTCAGCAGAGGGATGTGGAAAAGCTCCAAGAAGGGAGGGATATTTGAGTCCAGCCTGGAAGTATATAAATGAATTTTGATGGTCAAAAAGAAGGGTGAAAGGAAAAACATGAACTAGTCCTGCCTTCAGAGAAGGCAGTCTATTGGCACGGGGAAACTGTGAACCTTGACAATTTTAGTACAACATAGTGGGGGTCTGGGATGTCGTAGAAGAAAGAATAAAGGCTACCAGTCAACTGGCGTTGTCAGGAAAGACATCCCAGGGAAAGTGACAGTGGAGTGGAATCTTGAAAGAAGATAAGGAACGTGTGTCCTCTGACCTCCCCACTGCCACCAGCGTCTCTTGAGCAATGGGTATTGTATTTGCAAAGACGTGGCGGCATGAGGGAGGCTGTAGCTATGAAAAGGAGTGAGGAAGTAGTTTCTCCTGGACTATTGCAACCAGATATAGCCACTGCAGACATGACAGCGGCCTGCCCCGGAGATGGAAGGAGAGCTGAAGTGGAGGGTACACCTAAGAGACACTGGGGCCGGGGGAGGGGGGCTTCCCTGGTGGCGCAGTGGTTAAGAATACACCTGGCAATGCAGGGGACACGGGTTCGAGCAGTGGTCAGGGAAGATCCCACATGCTGCGGAGCAACTAAGCGTGTGTGCCATAACTACTGAGCTTGTGCTCTAGAGCCCTCCTAGATGCCGTGCTCCGCAACAAGAGAAGCCACTGCAGTGAGAAGCCCATGCACCTCAATGAAGAGTAGCCCCTGCTCACTGCAGCTAGAGAAAGCCCACACACAGCAACGAAGACCCAACGCAGAAAAATAAATAAATAAATAAATTTTAAAAAAAGAGAGAGACACTGGAGACAGACAGTCCTGTGTATGCGTGTGTGTATGTGTGTGTGTCAGAAGGAACTCATGGGCATCACCTCGTTAGGAAAATTACTCTTCTCTGTACCCGTTTCCCAAAAAGCTGAACAGGAGACCTCTGCCTAAATTAATTTGTCCTCCCTTTCTTAAGCAACATAGTCAGAGATCTGGGTGTCAATGCCAATTTTGGTTATTTTTATACTCAAAAAGTGAATTGGAAGATATTTCAGAGGTAAGGGTAACCCCTTTCTTTAATGTTAACTGTAATATAGATCGGTTTACTTACTGCAGAAATGTCTGTGGGTGGCAATGTCTTGTATTCTATATCGCCACTTTCCCACGGAGCAATATCCATACACTTACAATCAAATATATTCAAGTTTCTTATCTCAGCTGCCCTGTGTGACTAGAAGCATCAAGAACACAGTGTGATGCAGGGAACTACATTCAATATCCTGTGATAAACCATAATGGAAAAGAATATGAAAAAGAATATATATATATGTATAACTGAATCACTTTGCTAGATAGCAGAAATTAACACAACATTGTAAATCGACTATACTTCAATTTTTAAAAAAGCACAGGGGCTTCCCTGGTGGCTCAGTGGTTGAGAGTCCGCCTGCTGATGCAGGGGACACGGGTTCGTGCCCCGGTCCGGGAAGATCCCACATGCTGCAGAGCGGCTGGGCCCGTGAGCAATGGCCGCTGAGCCTGCGCATCCGGAGTCTGTGCTCCGCAACGGGAGAGGCCACAACAGTGAGAGGCCCGCATACTGCAAAAAAAAAAAAGAAAAAAAAAAGCACAGTATGATGATACAAGGAAAGGAAGAATGATAGCAAAGAAAGACCAGAAAGATGAGAGAGGACTTTCACAGCTTATTAACACATAGGTACTGTCCTTTACATTTAAAAAATAAACAGTTTTTTATTACAAATTAAATTACATTGCAAATACTGTGACATATGGCAGAGTGGAAGTATCTGTATAGCACATTGACATGCCCTCCCCGATCCTGCTGTTTAACCCCCTTTGCTCTGATTCTGCAGGTTAATCTGAAAAGCTCAGTGTATCCAAGAAATGGAGGGAAGCTTGTTCAGCTCTGGGTTCACCATAATGTCTCAGCAGCACATTTAAATTATATGTTTAGGCTGACAGGCAAATGTATTTCAGGGCAGAATCCTTAGAAAGCAGGAGACAATTTCCTTCAGCTCCACGTCATCATTTGATGTAGACTGCCTATTCTCGAGGTATTATAAAAAATGGATTGGGAGATATTTTCTTGACAGTGGGTAGACTAATGGAATCTGGTGACTGTATTTTAAATGTGCAGGGGTTTGTTATAACATGGTAATAGAAATATCAGTTGCACTGACAAGTTAAAAAAATCTGTCAATGAATGATAACGAAGTTATTTAAATGTCGACTCACTCGCAAACATTTTCCAAACCCTAAATTATTCTCACTGCTTTAACCTCATGCATCCTCCGTTACGCAGGAGCAGAGTCTGCGATGCAGCCAGTGCACCTTTGCCTTTGGAAGCTATTTTTATGCCTCCAAATGCACCAGGAACAATGGAGGTGGCTGCTCTTAATGATTTTAGGAAAGAAACAAAACACAGAAGCCGCAGCCGCTTGATTTAGAGGTAAACACTGTTCTGCTTGATTTAGAGGTAAACACTGTTCTGCTTGCAGGACATCTCATTTGAGATGATTTCAGTGATGCTCGATGCTTCCTGTCCCCAGGCTTCCCTCTACAGCCTGAGTCTTGTTTTGTGACCTTGGCAATATGGCACGGTGTCTGGGAGAGAGTATCTCCCCTCTCTGGGGCCTGGAGGTGGAGAAGGAGGGGGTCAGGTTATTTGGATACTTTCTAAAGCCTTTTTGAAGAAATAGCCTGGCTCATCCTTGGTTCAGAGAGTGTGTCCATCAGGCTTCATGCATTCATTCAGCCTCGGTATGCAGAAGGCGCCTGTTATGTGCCAGCATCATCCTGGAGACTCGGGACTTGGGGATGAGCAAAGATGTGCGCCGTCTTTATGGTACTTAAGAGTAGTCAGGAAAGAGATGCCAGGTAGCGGTTTCTCCATTAAAAAGTAGAGCAGCATAGAACACACTCACTGCCCTAATCCCACTTCATCCTGCACAGCTGACTGTATCTGCGCACGGCAGGGACTGCAGTGGTTTTTGCCAGACTAAGTGAGCCTCTTAATTTTGCATTAGTAGAAATCCAGTGGGCCACACAAGAAGAGCAAACATCTGTGAAGTCAGCCACTCAGCCAAAAACAGTTGGGTTTCACAAGTGTCTGGGGGACTCTTCTGAGAGCTAGGAAGACAGCTGTGCACAAAACAGACATTCTTCCTACTCTCATGGAGCTTACATTCCAGTGGAAAATGACAGACGATTAAAAAAAAATAACTAAATATCTATCACAGGGGGGTAAATACTATGAAAATAAAAGAGGCTAAAGAGGTGCAGTGTGCTGGGAGAGTGAGAGGGGTCACTATTTCATACAGCACGAAAGGTGTCCAGAAAGAAGTGAGGGGCCATCTGTCAGGGTATCTGGGGAAAGAGCTTTATAGATACAGAGAATAACAAGGCTGGAGTGGGCAGGGGTAGGCAGGAGAAGGGAAAAGGAGAGGGATTGAGGAATGCGCATCTCAGAATTATATTGCAAACCTATTAGATATAAAAGTAAATGTGACTTTTCTATAGCAAGTCTGGAGTTTGTTATGGAGACCAGTACACTGACTGGTTGGTTACTCAGATAGCTCCTGAGTCCAGTTCTGTTCGACTTCAAGTCATTGATTGTGCTATTAGGCTGTGACGTCTTGGTAATCTTCATGAGCCGTCATCAGATCATTAACAGTTTGACCCACTCAACTTTGTCCATATTTCTAGGCTTCCCAGGAGCCAAGGTGGACCAGATCAAAAACATACTTTCTTTTCCTCGTACATCGTTGCGAGAGTTTCTGTTTTTTTTTTTTTTTTTTTTTAATTTATTCATTTTATTTGTTTTTGGCTGCGTTGGGTCTTTGTTGCTGCGCGCGGGCTTTCTCTAGTTGTGGAGAGCGGGGGCTACTCTTCGTTGTGGTGCACGGACTTCTCATTGCTGTGGCTTCTCCTGCTGCGGAGCACTGGCCCTAGGTGCACGGGCTTCAGTAGTTGTAGCACATGGGCTCAGTAGTTGTGGCTCACGGGCTTAGTTGCTATGTGGCATGTGGGATCTTCCCGGACCAGGGCTTGAACCCTGGTCCCCTGCCTTGGCAGGCAGATTCTCAACCACTGCACCACTGGGGAAGCCCTGGTTATGCTTTTCTTAATATCGATTCTCCCTGGCAGGACCTCTGTATTTTTACTAAGTATGAAGAGAAGTGAAATTTTGGCCTATACCACAAGGGACTTCTAATGATTTCAGTTCATATTCCTTTTACTAAGAAATACAAAACTAGATTTTGTAAGTGTATTTCCTTTTCCTCTTATAACTTTTGAGAGAGCCAATGCACCATGGGGTTAAGGATACAGCCCAGAATGAGGGCTGTACCTCCAAGTTCTGTGGCCTTGGTTAAGCAGGTTAGTTATACATCTGAGCCTTCCTAATCTCTAACATGTGACTATCAGTATCCATCTCATGGGATTCTGTATGAGTTGAAGAGCTTATATCACATTGTAAGCACCCGATAAATGTTCGTTTGTATTTTCTGTTAGGTTTCTTAAGCATAAGTCTATTCAGCAATGGAATCCTGGCACAATTATTATAGAAGCAGAGTGCAGAACCTTTAACTATCAAATTCCAGTTCTTACCCTTATCTTTCTGATCCAAGTCCCACACAAAGGTACTAGCACATATGCTTTAAAATATGATAGGCTAAATGTGGTTACATTTAAAAATGGTAATAGCTTGATGAAATAGTCTTATCTTCTGAGCAAACTAACTGTAACTCATTTTCAGTGATTCAGATTTTCCTTGAGGGTTCATGTGATGGGTTTTAGTTAAGTGTTGGGCAAAGAATAAGAAAAATCAAGAAAAAAAGATGAGTGATAAAATTAACAACAAAAGCTATCATTTGTAGATTGTTTATTACATACCAGCTACTGTGCTCGGCACTTTTTATGGATTAATTTAGTTTACAAATGATTCTGTGCTTATTTGTTATCTCATTTGATGTTATAAAATTATAGTAGAGGAAATCCAATCACACATTTGGTTGCTGACACTCCTTGTGGAAACTAGCCATGCCCTGTATTCATCCCTTCAACTGGGGGACTTTGTCTTTTCAACGAGATCGTAAGTTCTTGGAAGGCAGGTGCCATGCCTTGAATGTGGTTTCTCTACCCCTTAGAAAAGCTCATCTTAGTTCTATGCATATAGTAAATACTTAAATAAGGACATCTTTGAAATGTTCTAAAAGTCACTATTTAAGATATGTTCGTAGAAAGGGTAGAATAAGGATTAAGGATCAAAAGCAAGAACCTGCAATCCTTGATTTAATCGTTTGCTATTATCAAGGCTGCTTATATTGTGTCTTAAATATGTCTGTGTATAATACATATTTTTTTAAGATTACTTCCCTTTATTGCCTTTACAACAGCAGTCACTATGGTTAGCATAACTGGCATTTCTCTTTGCCGATTTGATTTGTTTTAAATATTTTTATTGTTCTCCTTTTCTTATGAAACCAAGATCCATAATCTTTTTTGGCTTTTTTGTTGTTCTTCTTCTTCATATTGTTTCCCAAAGTATGTTGTTCAGAACACTCATTTCATTAGATATCTCTCAAGAATGGATCCTATAATCAAATATGCTTTGAAAATGCTTCATGAAATATGCATGTAAGAGGTTCACAGTGTATATTAGAATAATAAAAACTTATGCATGTATATAAGAATAATAAAATTTCTAAGTTCTGAAGTGAAGAAACGTTAAATTTTGCCTTATCAAGTGTTTCCTAACATTTTTTGATCTTAGGTCACACTCCTCTCCCCCATATCTAGAGATGATACTTAAAATATTTAACAGCTAGTGCACTGGCTCAACAGCCAGCCTGCTTCTCAACTGTCTGTCTTTTCCCTGCTCTTTCGGAGCCCACATACCTAGGAGACTAAATTTCCTGCATTTGACCATGCAGGCATAACTAGAAGCATCTGTTAGCTGTGAAGGGGAGTTTGCAGATGGTCACTAGGAATTGCCTTCCAGAGTGCAGTGCCTCCTCCAAGGTCACCGTCTCCTCCACTGGGGCTCAGGCTGACTGGAGTAGGCAGTGGCCATTCAGAACAGGTGCTGGAGCAAGTTTCTTGGGGACCTCTGCTGTGCCAGCCCTCAGTCTTTCGGTTGCTGGGACTGTGAGGGATCTGGGAGTTCTCCAAGAAGAGACCATGGTGGTGAAGCTGGTGGAAGTAGCTATTCTGTGAACTTGGTGCAGTAGCTGTTTGCCAGCTGGTTTGCCAGTATCGAGTATTTTCACTCCTGTGTCATTGTACCAGTGTATTCCAGCTGTTTGTTAGTTTTACCCATGATACGTGTCAACACTCTAATTCTAGTTCTGTGGGACAACCATGGAGAATTGCCGGTCTATGCCATTTGGAGTGTGTGGAAATGCATCATTTTTTTTTCTTCTTTCTATCTATTAATTATTGTAATACCATAATGTTTAAAAATCTAGTTCTGCTGGAATTGAGAATTAACAAATTTCGATTCACTTTTTGAGCTTTGGAAAATCAAGGGGCAAAAAAATGGCACAAAAAGTAATGGAAGATACCTGAAATATCTGGATTGGTGATGTTATAATAAGAGAAAAATGCCCAATAACGTATTGTAAGCTATCTGAGAAAGCAGTTGTTAATGTAAATCTGAAGTAGTCACTCCATTATCATCTTGTCACATTGGGATTTCAGTTAAATACACACACACACACACACACACACACACACACACACAGAGAATTTGCCCTTGTTAGTATGTTTTTGGGTGTTTTTTTTGGTTTTTTTTTGGTTTTTTTGTTTTTTTTTTTTGTTTACTGTTGTGGCCTCTCCCATTGCGGAGCACAGGCTCCGGACGCGCAGGCTCAGCGGCCATGGCTCACGGGCCCAGGCGCTCCGCGGCATGTGGGATCTTCCCGGACCGGGGCACGAACCCGTGTCCCCTGCATCGGCAGGCGGATTCTCAACCACTGCGCCACCAGGGAAACCCCTTGTAGTATGTTTTTTGAATGTAAAAATATTCATTGAGTAGCTCAGAGATCAAGTTGATAGAAATTATAAGAAACTAATAATCATGCTTTTATAGACTGATCCCTGCCTCTCTGGCCTCCTTTCCGTTCTCCCACTAGAAAAATGGAGCTGTTCTCTCATCTCCAACATAGTCCTATTGATTTCCACCTATCACTAGGCAAAATTTATTAATGTAGAGGTATTTGTACATTTCATCCTCCTCCCATCACTGCCCCCCATAGATTTTGCCTTTGGGTTTTTTGTCCTTGAACTTGTGAGTATTGTTCAGAATACTAAATAGAAAAAGTCATCCAATAAAAGGAGTTAGAGAAAGACTAGTGAAATTTTGGAGACAAACAAGTCTTAGTAAGAAGAGAAAGTAGACCCAGTAAGGCCAGGGTAAGAGTGGGAAAAAATAGTCAAACACCAAGATTAGACTGAGTAAGGAAGAAGTCTCATATATGTCTTAGAAAGTAGGAGGGACTTTCACATCAAGATGAGTTTGAGGAGAAAAAAGTAAATATGGAAGGAGAATTTAAAGAAGTTTTTTGTGGTTCATGGATAAGATCTTCTGTGAAGAGTTTGGGATTATTCTTCAAATATTCTTGGTTATCAAGCCAGCGTTTGTTCAGTTGGGCTAGAGCACAGACTGGTCCTGAGGAAATCCAGTTATATATTTGGATTACACAAGGTACTTCTAGTTTTTGATGCTCTGACTACAGCTGACCCTTGAACAACACAGGTTTGAACTGTGTGCATCCACTAATACATGGATTTTTTTCAGTAGTAAATACTATAGTACTACACAGTCTATGGTTGTTTGAATCCTTGGATGCAGAACCACAGATGTAGAGAAACCACATATATATATAGGACTGACTATAAGTTATAGGCTGATTTTTGACTACAGGAATAGTTAGTTGGTGCCCCTAACTCCCCTGTTGTTCAATGGTCAACTCTGCATCCCTTTTCTAAAGCCCTACTGATTTTCCATTTTCAAGGTCCATAGTCCTTCCAAGAAAGTTTTCATACCACTCCAATCTTCAGTGATTTGGAGTATAATCTAAATTTTATAAAGTATTGACTATTTATATTTATTTACTTATTTATATATATAATATTATATATTATAATGTCATTTATAATATTTATGTATTATATATATGTATATATAAATTTTTAGGGTAAAGAGATCCCTGGATCCCCAGCCACAATAATTCTTAATTCCTTAATTCCAGGAACTTATATTTTATCGCTTTCTGTCTCCAGTGCCTGATCCAGAGTAGGCTCTTAATATATGGTGTTGAGTTTGTTAACAGAAAATTCTTCTATTTAGTCTTTATGGTCTATGGGAATATGTAACTTCTATCAATACCAGAAATAAATTAAAATAATTACATTTTTGTGGTTTTCTAATTAAACCAACTTTATTTTCTGAGTCTTGTTAATTTTTATCTCTTTCATTACACATAACACATTGCAACTTTGTTTCGGGCTCTCAAAGCTGTTAGATTCTTGGGACTTCCCTGGTGGCACAATGGTTAAGAATCCACCTGCCAATGCAGGGGACATGGGTTTGATCCCTGGTCTGGGGAGATCCCACATGCCGCAGAGCAACTAAGCCCATGCATCAACACTGCTGAGCCTGTGCTCTAGACCCCGCGAGCCACAACTACTGAAGCCCGTGCGCCTAGAGCACATGCTCTGCAACAAGAGAAGCCACCGCAATGAGAGGCCCGCGCACCACAACGAAGAGTAGCCCCTGCTCGCTGCAACTAGAGAAAGCCCACGTGCAGCAACAAAGACCCATGCAGCCAAAAGTCAATAAATTGATTAATTAAATTAAATAAAAAGCTGTTAGATTCTTGAGAGTAGGGGCATGTGTTGTATCCTGCTACATAGCACAGGGCCTGGTCCATTTTAGAGGCTCTACAAATGTAAATGAATGAATGAATGAATTTTCATTGGGAATCTCCTATATGTATAAAGAAGGCTGACAAGAGATTTTATATGTTTCCTTTAAATTAAAAAAAAAAAACAAAAACAAACAAACAAAGCTATGGTATAATGTAAAGAACAGAGGGCTTAGGGCCACGATACCTAGAGTCAAATTCTAACTGGCTTTGAATAGGTCACTTAAGTTCTCTGAACCACTTTCTTCAATTACAGATAATATTTCCTACTGTACATGGTTGCAATGATGATCTAATAAGATGTACAATTCTGAAATATGTAATAGATGTAATAGACTTAACATAGAAGAGGTGATTAAGTCCTATTTATTCAGTGTGAATTAATAAGTTACTGACCAGCATCAAGAAGAGATGAATCTCCAAAAATGATAGAGTCAGTACCAAGAAGTAATATTCTCCCAACTCCAGGTGGCTTAACACTGGAAAAGGGCACCAACTAGAATTGTGAAATTTCACTTATTATCAAGACATTTTCTTATTCTTAAATAATAGGAAAAGACTGAATGGCCTTTGGAGGGACTGACCCACCATATATTCTGTGGCTCATGAGAGAAAACACAGCTTGTAGATAAATCAGGAGAACCTGCTTTTCCACTTGCCAAAGATAAAGCAGAAGTTTGGAAATGTCAAATCTAAGTAAAAGGCTTTATTTCTTTGGTTAATTCAAGGGACACCCTCATTCTCAATCTTTGAAAATTAAACACTTTCTTTATGCAATGCATGTACCTTAAGGAACAGTGAGAGATGGAGTTTTAATTTTTACCAATTCAATTTAAATGCAAATGTTAACCACTCACATGATGCTACTGTGTACATAATTAAGCATCATTATGTACTACATGAATCATTTAGAAACCTCTGGAGAGCCATTCTGCTATGTAAAACATGCATTATACTGACAAGCAGACAAATGACGTATATATTTCTGTCCTCATTAATGCTCCTTTTGAATTATAGGTCAACCGATTATGGGACAACCTATGAGAAGCTGAATGATAAAGTTGGATTGAAAACTATTTTAAGCTATCTCTACGTGTGTCCTACCAACAAGCGTAAGGTAAGAAATGTATATTCGGAATGCTATTTATTCATGATGTGACTTCTGTCTTGGCTGGCTAACCTCTCTAAACCACCTAAAAATCCAATACAGTTAAGCTTTAAGAGATGTGAAGATGAGTTGATGGATGTTAAGGTGGTAAAATGTCTGACACATCATAATTTTCATATCAGCAGCTGTGAATGTAGGAGGGAGATGGGGTAGGTATATCATTTTACCATTTCCAACAGACAGCTACGGGGAATGTCTTGTTGAGTGGATGCTCAGACGGTTGTTAAGAGCTCTGACCAATCAGTGACAAGAACAGAATGAGCCTTGACAAAACAGAAGAAAAGATGGGATTTTCATGTGATGTCCCCCTGTTTTCCCGTGACATGGAGTAAATAGAGTTGAAGGAAATGCATTATCCTATAGCAGATTGGAAGTTTCATTTCAAAAGTTTACTCAGCCTGCACACAAATGTCAGGATGGAGGCAATACTGGGAAGGAACCTTGGTGATCATCATAAACCACATGCTAGTTTTACAGATGAGAAAACCAAGGTTCAAAGAAAGGAAATGACTTGCCCCCATCACGGAGTTATGGGCACAGTTGGGACGAGATTCAGGTTTCTTGCTTGGCAGTCCTACCGTTGCCACTGTATTATATACTACTCTTATGAAGAGGGTTTCTTTACTCTTCAGAGAAAAATGTTATTTTCTTAGGAAGAAAATGTTTGCTCTTAAATGAAAAAGACCTATTTGTCCCAAGACGAGAGTAGTGTTGCATTCATCGTTTGGTTTTAAAAATTTGCACTATCCAATTCTGAATTCTGACATGTAATTTCTAAGTATTATGTGAGTTATATGAATAGATATGAGTATCCATCAGGAAACAGAAAACGGTTTTTCATTCATGCGTCCTAAGCCATTTTCTGTTATGATGGCAGCCCTGATACCTAGGTTCTCATTTCAGATCTGTCAGTGGCTACTGTTAGTGACCTTGGGTAGGTAGGTGCTGCATTTTTGTCATCTGGCCTGTGGAAGGCAGATTGGTACATCTCTAAACAGTCGTCCTCAACTCTGGCTGTGCATTCAGAGCACTAGGGGTCCCCAAATACGCAAGCCTCAGCCCCATTCCTGTTGCTCTGGGTTAGGCCTCAGGGAACTGTATCTCGCGCAAGCTCCCCACGTGCTTCTGGTACATATCTGGGATTAAGAACCACCTAGGTAGGGCGTAACGTTTCTTCTGCCTCTGTAAACATTTCAAGTTTTTCTTTTGGAGCAGCATAATTTCCCATTGTGCATAGACTCTGGAGTCAGATGGCTTGAGTAAAAACCCAGCTAAGCCAATTAACAAGGATATAAATATGGTGATCTACTTAATCTCTCCAAGCACAGTGTCATCAAATTGAAAACGGGGATAATTATAGTACCTACCTTATGGGGAAAGTTGTAAGAATTATATGAACTAAGGCATGTCAGGTGTTTAGCACAGAATAGTTAAGGCTTAATCATGTTTTCTCTTCACCTTATTCTCCTTTTCTCATCTTCCTTCTCCTCCTTCTTCATATAATTATTGGAAGTGATAGTAGTGATTATCCTCTATAAGTAGCTGTGTTCAGTAGAACTTTCTGCAATGATAGAAATGTTCCTCTAAGCTATCCAATACTGTAGACACTAACCACTTGGGGCTATTATTTGAAGTATGGCTAGTGTGACTGAGGAACCAGATTTTACATGTCACTTCGTTTTAATTAATTTGAATGTAAATAGCCACATGTGGCTGATGGCCACAGTATTGGACAGCACGGTTCAATAACGTCAACCTCACAAATTTAGAGATTTACCTTGAACACTCCTATCTTCCCCTTCCTGGCCGATGACCGGTCCATCATCAAAAATTACATCTAAACAATTTTGATCTGCTGTATACGGTCCTCAGTTGAGGAGCTGAACTTATATCCTTTATTTTTTATAATGAGATTTAGTTATGTTTGTTGGCTTTGAATTGGTTCTTGTAATCCCTATTGATTTTTCCTCTATTGCACATTTTTAGTAAATTTCATTTAGCAATCAACAATCTGTAGGCACTATAGGATACAAAAAGAAATAAGCCAGCTGTCTACCCTCAAAGATCCCATATTCTAGTAGTAAATGAACTATGACTTTCTGTAGTTGAGAAGTCTCTGACTCTGCTTCCACCTAGCAGGTTACATTGAGTGAGTCATTTACATTTTCCTGTTTGTAAAGTGATACAGGCAAAAACAAAGGAATTTACAGCCGGAAGAGACCTTAGAATTGTTCTCATCTAGTGACAGTCTCTGTTTTATTAATGCCATTAGAAAGGAATATGATTTTTTAAAATAGGATGTCAAATATTGAATGTAGGCATAGGCTTTTCTGTAGCAGCAGAGTATGTGGTAGTGACCTGAAGATTACACTGTGCGGCAGGACTTGAAGAGCGAGACCTCAAGTCCAGGTGTAGCTCCTAAGACGAGAAGGAAAGCTTAGACGAAATACAGAATGGAGCCCTGCCGTTGAATCTATTCACGTCAATACCTCAATATCAATCAAGCTGCGTACTTAATCTATAGTTACCTGCAGGGCTTTCAAAAAAGACTTTTGGTCATGGGCATTTAGCTAAAATTAAGACTTGGCTGATCCTTTTTCCAGAGAAGAAGTAGCCGTTGCCCTGACTCTGAGAACAGCTTTCTCTCTGCAGGTTAACTTCCAGAAGCAGAGGCAGGCCTGAACTGTTTAAATCACAATGTTTATGGGTGAACCTAGGAGAAGGGATCTTTTCCTCTACAGATAAATGAGGCCTTCAGGGTGACTTTCTGAGATGCTGATAGATTTAAGAAATATTGGAGGACGATGAAGGTCTTTACAATGGTGCAAAAATCAATAAAGTTGACATAGCAGTATATTTGTGTTCAGTTTTTCTACTTATGAGGTGAATTTATCACCATGAAATATGGACTTTCCCCCGCAAAGGGACATACTTGAACCAAAGAGATAGTACCTGCCCAGCATTTTAAAGTGTGAATGTATTTCCCCCAATCAGTGAGAGTTGATGTTATAAAAAATAAAAAAGAAGAAGAAGAAGAAGAAAAGAAATATCAGGCTGTATTAACTATGCAGGACAAAGGCATTCAGGTTTGCTCTAATTCTCCTAGGACTTCTGCGTCCTCCAGTGAAAAGGCAGGCTCCTTTAAAGGGTTGTATTAATTCTTTTAGGTCTCTGGGGTGCTGTCTAACAAGTTAACATCTTTTGTACGAGATACTTCTCTCTCCTCTTCACATCAGTGAGAGCAACTGGAATAAAACTGACATCGGAGTAACTGTCTTACATTCCCAGAAACCTGTTTTGCCTTTGCATTCTTCTGGCTATTTTTAGCAGCTTATGAGGACAAGCACAGTTCTTCAATCAATATGTCCCCAACAGCAGGCATCAGGCCCTGGCTTTGCAGGCAGCTTTTTAGGGGCATTACTGGGAACAGCATCCAGAACGAAACAGGCCCTTATTTGCAGTTTAAATTGATGATCCTTCATTGGCTATTTCTTTGCAAGCCTGCTGTAAATTACTGCAGCTTTCCTTGGATATGTCTGTTACACTAAAAACTGTAATCTCATCATAGGTCAGTCTAGGAAATCTTGACTAAGAGACATAGAGATCTGGCTCCCAGGTATTATCCTAGCTCAAGCATCCTCTCTTTCGGAGGAACTCAGCACCTGGCCTCTGATATATGAGGTAGGCTCAAAAGTACAAGGATGAGTGGGTCCTAGTGCCAGAGGAGAGGCAGGCTACCTATTCGTCACCATGCCTTCGAGGGAAAGTACTCTCCCACCCCCAGTTCATGATAAATCCCAAGTCTTCTTGGTTTCAGCAGTAGTTTATTGGCTTCCTACATGTAGTATTCTATGAGAAAAGATGATTTAACCTGCAGCAGAAATGAACATCTGGGTTGTAGATGGTGATGGGGAGAGCTAATACAAATGTATCAAAGAGAAGAAAATCAATGCTGAAATTTCAGCCTTACTCTTAAATTCTCAGTGAGTTTATTTGTTTCTACCTAAAAAAGAAAACTTCTTTATAATCAATATGCATCTATCCGCAGTACCTTTGCTATCGCCTCCAACCAACCTTAGCTATGCTCCCTTCACACGGTATTGTATAACATCTTTAAGGATTAAAGAATACAGAATCCCAAGTGGAATTCATTGGGGCAGAGAAGAAGAAAAAGAAGTGCTTTGTTTTCTTAAACTCAGAACAGCCAATTCATTTAGTTGTTATATCCTTGTACTGTCTGTACAAGTGTGTTCCCAGCAAAGAAAAATCCTAGAGACTATTTGTTCTTTATACTTCCTGTGCCCCCTGCATATCCCAGTTCCTTCTCCTTTCTGTGTTATCACCACTTAATTAATATCTTTCCTGCCGAGAGAGCCTTCTAAGACTTGTGTCCTATAAATAGGACCCTGGTTCCTCAGAACACATTGACCATTCTTGCCGGTCTCTTGGTACATGCCAATATTAGACACTTGTTTGCATTTTCTCCAGATGTTTAGGTTTTAATTACCGTACCGTATGTGGCACTTTCTAAATAAGTGTGTGATTACTGACTTCTTGCCTCTTCTCTTTATATCCTGGGCATGCTTAATTCCTCTTGTCATTTGCTTGGGTGGTCTATATCATATACATGACCTTTGGGGACAGGAAAGAGGTGTGGTTGATAGTGTCCTCCACCTTCTCTTAGGAAAAATGATGGAATCGTTGAATCAGAGCCTAAAAGCTGTTGGAAGTTTTAAGATTCTGCTCTTGCATTTAACAGATATGGAAACTGAGTCCCGAGAGTTTAGTGTCTTGCCTGAGGCTGCATGCAACTGGTGAATGAAAGAGCAAAGATCATTAGACCTTTAAAGCAAGGGTCCCCAACCTTTTTGGTACCACGGACCGGTTTCAGGGAAGACAATTTTTCCACGGTGAGGTGGGGGGTGGGGGGGGATGGGTCAGGCGGTAACGCGAGCGATGGGGAGCAGCAGATGAAGCTTCGCTTGCTCGACCGCCGCTCATCTCCTGCCGTGCGGCCCGGCTCCTAACAGGCTGCGGACCGGCACCGGTCCACCTATTCCTGCCACCTATTCCATAAAATCGAATCAATTCCACTAATGAGATTTTCTCACTCCCCCTGACCTCCCAGGCATCTGCTTCTGTTTTCCTGCACTTCTCTCTTCTGATTATAGTTGTTTTTGACCCTGTATACTTGCCCCTTTAGAACGCTGGGTCCTGGATGGGATAAAGTGCCTTGATTCACTTTGTTGTCTCTAACATGTGGAGCACAGGGTCTTGGGGTTCAGTCATGTCCAACACATGGCTGAGGATGTGAATTGAACTTATGTTGGGTTTTGGGCTCCTAGGCTGGAACTTGAAAAGAAAAATACACTGTGAAACCAGCTGTGACTCATTTTCTCTAATTATAAAATTAATTATTTCAAGTGAATAAACAAGGACAGTTAAAAAAAAAGAAAAAAAAACCCTGTAGGTTTTAGTAATTTCTAAGCCATATTGTATAATTTTCTGTTTTCTAGCCAAGAAGAGCATGATTAATACTTAAAATGCCAGGACTCTGCATAGCACTCACTCGACATTATCCGGCGAGGCCGAGGGGAACGAATGTATTGTATAATACATCAAAGGGGGTGCATGACATTTCCCTTGGCAGACAGGCAACACTTGCTCATTCTACCCTAACTCTTTTATCTGTCCCTTTGTACACAAGATCATGCGTTTGCCTCTAATCTTTTAAAAAATAATGTACGTTTCATTCATAAAGAAGTGCAACGCATGAACTCAGGGACAGAGTGGAAGTGGCATCTCCCAAACTTCAGTAGAAGTGACTTTTTTTGGCACCAAGTGCTTACTCGCCTGCACTTAACCTGGACAATGATGGCTAAAGGGAGAGATAATCTCCTCTGATCCTTCCTGGGTACAATTGAGTGTTTGTACTGTTTTAGTCCATCACCGCATTGTTCCGTTCTTTTCTTGAGTGTTCAAAAATCAGATCAAATCCAAGAAAGCATGCCACATCTACATTTTTTTTTTCCCTCTGGGTGATGCTCCAACAGTCATCCAAGCCCCTGAGTTTCAAACAAGCTACAGAATAATAAGTGCGAAGTTCTCTGTTTGAAACAGGGCCAGAGTGCCAGGAGCAGTCCCCACTAACAAACTCCCTCATCACCCCAAGTTGGCCCCAGGGAGCCCTCTGGTACTCCTGGGCTCCACAGAGCACAGCCGTAAAAAAACAAAAATGAAAAACACTGATCTAAGCCATTCTCCCTCTGTACATGGAACTACGCTTGAAACAGCCATGTACTTTGTACTATTTTATATAAATCAAAGCACCTATGATAACATTCATAGATTTAAAAAAGCTAATCAAACCACGGTCTTTTCAATTTTAGCACAGTATATTACAGAGTAGGTACACAGTTGATTTTTATTGACTCTTACCTGTGCCTCTCTAACACTAATGTTAAAAAAAGAAAAGAAAGGCGGATTCAGAATGTGCCTGGTTTCTCAGAACTTACCAGGTTAACTAGTAATTCACTGTTGTATTTCATGCAGCTTTAAGTGGCTCTAAGTATCATTTTATTGTTAGAAAAAAGCTTCTTGCATAATTAACATCACATATTTGTTATTCCTCATTTTTAAGATGTATCTATCACACATAATAAACAACTGATACATTAAATATTAATCATGAATTGCTGAACTAAAAAGAAACAACTAAGATATCTGTATAAGGATCAAGTTAATATAATGTTGATGTTATAATTCAGAGTTTTATTAGCCACATTTATGTTAAAAAATCATACAGGTAGCTAGCTAGATTTTAAATAGGTAGAATGGTGATATGATAAATATATACAAAGATCAACCTTTTCTAAGTTTAGATAATGCCTTCTAGTTGACTTCAGGTGGTATTTCTTTCCCAAAGGGGGAAAATAGAACTCTGTCTTTTGGTGTTACTCCTTTTTAACAAATGTAATTTTTTTTTTTTTTAACAAATGTAATTAATCAGGGTAGAGGTAGCCTGAATTAGTCTAGAAATAGTATGAAGTAAGATTGATCTGGAAACTGCATGTGTCTTACACCACTGAGTGGGTCTCAGAAGGTAGGTTGCCTCTGTGGCCAGGTGGACAGAAGTTCTCAAAAATGAAAGGAAACCTGTATCAGAGACTGATCATTCTTCAAATATGCCTAATAGACTATCTGCTTAACCTTCTTTGGGGAGATCTTTTATATTTAGTTATCTGCCTCCTTATTCATTTATTTTTGTCTCATCATCTGTCCTTATTAGAATTTGTTCTCTGAAGTTCTGGCTGGCCTAATGTTAAATGCCCATCCATTACCCTTTTATGAAGGTCAGATGCATTATTTCAGGTCGGTTCCAAGTTATGCTCTGCTGTGGAAAGTGGTCAGAGGTCTTTTCAATATTCTGGTCTGTTTGCTTCCAGCATACTCCCTGTGGTTTCTCAGAGGTTTCCATCATTTGGTGTTTGACACACTGTATCTAGAACATTTGTTTCTAGTGAATAGCCGTGCCTCTCTCATGATGGATGGAGATGAATGCCCGCTGCTACAGGAAATGTGCCATATTTACTAGGGTGAGAACGTTTCACTCCAATATATCAGATCTGCCCCAAGCTTTCTCTTGGTGCTGTCAGGAAGAACAGAGTTGATGTCGATGAATCTTTAATAAAATCACTGTTTTCTTCCCTGGAGAAATTAAGAAAATACTTCGGGAGAATAGCTGAGATATTCTGAATAGCTGAATAGAAATTAGGAGAATAGCTCAGCCTCAGGAGCTAAATTGTTTCCCTTTAAACATTCCTTTTTCTGACCTGAGCTTCCCCTTGACGAAATCTTCTTTTGATGGTTTATCCCTCCGTTCCTCTAGGCATCCACCTCCCATTGTACTGGGTTCCCAACTGATAACATGTTTCTCATTCCATAACCCTACAAGTCAACTGCTTAAAATAAGTTTTGCAGGACAAAATACCGTAGCTTGTAGGTACAAGATGGGCTTAGATCTTCATAGGTAAAAAGGCCTGTAGTATGGGATATACAATTTGATGCCTGGGCCAGAGTAGTTTCTTCTTCTTTGCCTGCTTGGGGCTGTGTGTGCTTGTTTGGGGACTAGAATACTAAGTATCTCCGTGATTGACAGCATCTGCCAACCAGGAAATGAGCATACCTATAGTGGAAAAAAGGACTTATGCGGATGAATCCAAAAAATACAGAATGGGGAAAAATAAAACAGCCTGAGTACACAGTCTCTCACAGATAAGAGAAGAAAAGGTATTGGAGGAAAGACAGATGTTAAGCTAAGAGGGATGATGGCAGAGATTAGTACAAAGTATTTGAAGTAACAAAGTGGTGATGAGAGAAAGCTAGTATAAAGCACAGTGAAGACGTAAAGTTGAAGAAAAAGAAACAATAAAATCGTAAATATTTTCAGCAGTAGATTAAGGAGCTCTTGAGATCTCTCAGAGAGAGGAGGGCTGACTGACTCACCAGGAGCTTATTAAGGCTTTCGGATGGATTACCATTTACCTTTATCTCTCTGTTCTTCCTGAGTGCTTTCAAAGGGGGAAATGATGTTGATGGCTGTGGCAGAAATTGGTTTTGCCAGGAAGGAAAACACAGTTATGACTCAAGTGTGGAGGAGTGGCCGGCCTAGATCCAGGCTCCGCAGTGGCAGGTGCAAATATCACTACTGCTGCCTGTGCCTAATGAACTTTTGTCCTTTTAATGCTGTCTCCCTTGGCTGCTCCCAGTCCCTCTATGGAATGGCCTCTTCTGTTTATGTGTACATCCCATAGTTTCTGCACTTGTCAAATGCACCAGCTCAGCCTCTATTTTGCAGTCATGGTGGAGCTCAGCCTCTATTTGCAGTCATGGTGGAGCTACACTTTGTCATTTGAAGGTGGTCATTGTGAATTTTTGCCTGGTGGGGTCATTAGTCGTGTAATGGTTAATCTGATGGACCCTGGAGCCAGTCTGCCTGGCTTTAAATTCCAGCGAAGCCACGGACTAGATGTGTATGCTTAGACAAGGTTTTATTGGTTTGTTATTAACCTCTCCAGTGATACAGTTTCCTCATCTCTAAAATAAAATATAACGATTGTGTCCATATCAAGAAGTTATGAAAAGAGTTACAACAAGCAAAGAGGAACAGTGCCTGACACAGAGCAAGTATTGGATAAATGTTAGTCTCATGGTTATCATTTTTATCTGTTTCAAATTATATGGCCATGCCTCATGCTGTCATTTGTCAACTCAACTGCAATTGTTAAATGCCTATGTTGTGCCAGATATTTTTTAAGAACTAGGAAGCAGAATAGAAATAGAAGACATTGTCTGCTCTTAAGGATCATACAGTCTGGCAGAGGAGATGAATGTATAAACAGTCAACTACAGTATAGAAATTATGTATCATAAAAGCTATGTACATAGAACTCTATTTTGGGGGACTCAAGGAAGGCTTCACAGAGAAGCAGATATTTGTCAAAGGGGAAGGGAAAAAGAAGATGAAAAGTGTCTTTCAGTGTATGTGTTGTGAGAAACCAGTGTTACAGATCACAGTGCATACACAGCATTGATTGATTTGCAAATATTAAATAAATAAGCCGTGCCTATTTTGACTATTTGTGGCTATGTTAACATACTAATTTCCATTTATACCTGACTATACTGACTAATCAAACAAAAATAAAAGTCCCCATGACCCAACTGAATTATAATTCTAACATAGTAACATAACTTTTTTCAATTATTATAAATTTTTCCTGTCTTTATAAAATGAGTAAATAGGCAATGATGACATTATTAAAATTCAATTAATAAAACTAAATTTTACCTTATTATAAATCAGATATATTCAGCATTTATCTTAAGTAACTATTGGTCAGACAGAACTATTGATGAGATTTGGAGGTGCAATTTTAAGAAATCAACTGACACATTTTATTGAACACCCTGGCTTGTACCCAGTTCTTTGCAAGCCTATTGGTGAATATTTAAAAAAAAAAAAAAAAAAGTATGAACCTTACATTGCCCTTATGGAGTTTACATCCCCTCTGTGAGGATGCAATTAAAGAATAGTGCAAGACAGAAGATGATGAATTTCATGGGACAGTTGACAAAGGCTCTAAGAGTTTGGAGAGGACTGTAGTCTGGGATAGTCAGGAAAACGGCATTAGAAGGCTTAGATTGATCAATGAAGCAGACCAGTACGACACAGAGTCCTGACATTCACAACAAAAAATATATAATTTAGTTGAACCAACATTTATTGAGTGCTGGGCAGTAGAGATACAAACGTTCATGTAACAGGGGGCCCTGTGTGCAAAGACAGGGAGATTGAAGGGGGAGGATGCAAGTAGAGATGAACATGGGATTAACATTGGTACAGGTACTGTACCTTTCATTTCCTGAAATCCCAATAATCTGATAATATATATTATATGTCGTACTCTTTTGCATCTTAAAAGCGCTCTTTACGATGCTCCTTTGACAAACTGTTTAACCTAATAGTTGATTTAGAAAATATGGTCCCACTTATTGAACAGTTAGGAGAACACCCAGATCGGGGCGGAATATTGAGGATGATGGGGAAGTGAGAAGAATGGAGCGAAACATGGCCGTAAGAGAAGCAGTCCAAGCAGTCAAGGGGGCTCTGTCAGGTCCTCCTGATCTGGGGGAGTCACTGGGCACTTCTGGTATTTCAATGACTAGTCGTTCATCTTTGCCCCACTATTTTCTAAAAGGGGCCCAAATTCTCTTGAAAGAACAGCTACGACTTAATAAACGCTGACGCCGTTCTCCTTCAGTAAAATTTCACTAGGATGACAGTAGCTTTAGGAGCCAAACCACGCATCCAGTTTGACTCCAATAATTATAGTGTTTGAATTCCAGAGGGATCCAGGACAAGAGCTGAACTTCTGCTGGGGAAAAAGACGTCGGATCTCAGGAAGGCACTTGTCTGATATTGGAAGCAGTCCCATTCCTTTTGAATTTAAGTTATGTGGTGTGTTTGTGTGTGCCCACCTCTTATGCTTTATGAATGTATTATTTAACCAACAGATTTACATATTTTCTCCACTGGCTAAAGCTGTTTTTGTTTTGTGGGCCCAAGCCCTTTGTGCTTCTATTTGGAAGTGCATTGCTGACATTTACAAACTCCCACAGAGGACTCAGTCAATTACCACCATAGATGCCCATTGTTCCAAGAGAGCTGACCTTTACCCCTAGGCACCAATTAAAATCTATTGCTTCTTACCCCTGCCTGTGCTTGCTGTAATTCTGGCTCTGTGCCTGGTGTAACTGGTGGGATGCATTCTTCTTAGTCTTTCGTCCATAAGAGAGTGACCTGTGAATGGAAAGGTATGTTTTCTCTGGAAGAAAAAGAGGCAGACCACAAGAGTTAACAAGCTTTCAATTCAATCACCTTTTGTGTCAACACAAATGAAGACCCTAAATAAATGAACAAGTAGGCAAAAATTGGGACATCGCCTGCAGGTTTATCCCAGATTCACATATCAGCAGAGCTGTCAGTTACTTCAGGATGGTGATTTGTTGCTAACTGCAGGGCCGTTCTGCCCTAGGTATAGCTGGCCTGCTCCGTGGCAGGCTGACAGAGAGACTGAAGCCCCAGAGTGCAGAAGTCAGGCACGGAGCCTCTGCATGTCAAAGTAAGTGTTACTAGCACACTGCTAGGATGGTAGCACTTTAGGTAATATTAAATTCCTTTCTTTAATGGAGTGTGAGATCAGGGCATTCAGAGCCAGTAGTAGTTTGTCTGAGATCACAGATGTTCATCGTAAGATTGGTAACTCTGGTGGACCAGCAGGCTTAAAACATTCTTATTTGGGGAAATAAACTTGGTGATGTATTCAGAGGTGTAACATCTCCTCTGTAATTCTTTCCACTCTTTTTTTTTTTTTTAAATCTTTGTATCTAACGTGACTTTTTTAAAATAAATTTTATTGGAGTACAGTTGATTTACAATGTTGTGTTAGTTTCAGGTGTACGGCAAAGTGAATCAGTTATACATATACATATATCCACTCTTTTAGATTCTTTTCATTCTTGACTTCTATTTCCCCCATCTTCTATTGTGACAGAGGTACGATGCTGCTGGCATTTTAATGAGGTTTGAAGCCAAATTCTACCAACCCAGTTATTTTGGTAGAAATGGCCGTCCGTAAACACAGTGGCCCAGGAACAAGTCTCTCTATACTCACATTGAGACAAGAAGTCCCCATTTGCTAAAAGTGAAGGGAGCTTGAAATTTGCCTTTCCCTGCTTAGTTTAAAATTCCAGATCTAAGCAGGTTGAAGTTGGACAGAAAGCACCATCCTCTTCTTATAGAAACAGCCTCTTCCTCCCACCTTCTCCCTGCACCATTAGTGAGAACAGCCAGACTGAGAGAATGCAGTTAATTCTTTGATCTGCAGAGAAGACGCGGTTCCTGCAGTTTTATTAGCCTCCCCCGTTTTCCCTCTTTACTAGTTGAAGTTTTATGGACTAGTGAAGATTATACTTGTATGAGGGCTTAAAATGTCCCAGGAGCCACAACACTTTGTGCTTCCCACCCCACAGGTCTTGGTAGAGCCTGAGAGTGTAGCGCAGTGAGTGGGAATCATATGGCTACCTGGAGGTCCATGTCAGTATCCCATTTCCCAGCAACCAGTGGGAACTGGTTAAACGCATATGATAAAGCCCAGATGATTATCCAACCCAAACCATTTGGCTCCATTTATTACAAATACAAAGATTCGCCCGTGGTTCATTATGTTCCTCCCATACAAACCCAACTCAGGGGAATTACAAAGAACTCTGAAATAAATATGTGGGAGAGCACAGTGTTGAAACTGGATATTACCTGGCTACAACTGCTTAGTTTGTTTCTTCTTCTTCCCATCCCTTCTTCTCTCCCTCCTTCCTTTCTTCCCTTCTTTCCTTCCATCTTTCTTTCCTTCCTTCCCTCCCAAAGCTCATTTATATGAAAGAGGGAGTAACGAGACCACCTTATATATTTAAAACAATATATTTTCAAAAGGTTTACATAAATGTGTGTGTGTGTGTGTGTGTGTGTGTGTGTGTGTGTGTAATCATCTCATCCTTACAAAAACTCTGTAAAGTGGGTAGGAGAGTTTGTGGTATTTTATACCTGAGACCTAGTTAGTAGCTAGTGGTCTTTAACTAGAAGCCAGTCTTTGCATATCGGGTCTATGTTTCTTCTCTCTTAGTTTACCGATTTTCAAACATTGCTCCAGTTTTCTCGTCTGGGAGGGTTACTTCTTACTAGTGTTCTTGAGGCTAAGTGCTGATTCCTCTATAGGCCTTTAATACATTTCATGTTTTAAATATGAATTATATAATCTCAGATAAAAAGTAAAGCACAGAGAAAATGTAAAGGCAAACCACATGTCACATTTTAAGTCAGCTTGTATAAAATCATCCAGCCTCCTGTTTATCATTTCTTGATAACAGCCTTGACAGCTTTACAGGATAAGCCTGGTGTGTTTAAAAATCTGAAAAAGATTCCATATAGAGAGTCCCAAGGAAACCTCATTTTAACGCCAGGTTCCAGTACTAGATCCCAGGAAGAGCCTGGTCGATACTTTCTAAAAAAAAAAAAAAAGGAATAAATTAATGAATGGGTAAATGAATAAGTAAAAGGAAGTTCAGGAATATTTTTCTTCCTCACTATTTCTAAGATTAGAGCTGCCAACAATAATTAGGATAGATTTGCTGTGGCAGGAGGATGGGCTGTGACCCTCAGAGTACTTCCCACCTTTGTCATGACATTCCTATAACGGACTCTATCCCTCACCCGGGCTCTGAGCTTCCCCGGGGACCCAGTAGGCCATCTGTATTTACTCACAGTATATATTTGAATACTCTGGGTTGTTATTTTCCACTAAAGGGAATGCAGATCAGAAAGACACCTATCCCTGGGAATTCCCTGGTGGCACAGTGGTTGAGAATCCGCCTGCCAATGCAGGGGACACAGGTTCAAGCCCTGGCCCAGGAAGATCCCACATGCCGTGGAGCAACTAAGCCCGTGAGCCACAACTACTGAACCTGCGCGCCACAACTACTGAGCCTGCGCTCCACAACGAAGAGTAGCCCGCACTCGCTGCAACTAGAGAGAGCCCGCACACAGCAACGAAGACCCAACGCAGCTAAAAATAAATAAATAAATGTATATAAAAAAAAGAAAAACAGAAATGCACCCATCCCACCATCACACCTGTGACCAGTGACAGGAAGAACAAGATAATCGTCCAATGTTTGGTACAGGACCTGCTTAGAGGTAGATTCCATTGTCCTGAGCGATGCTCCTTGGAGAAATCACCCTGAGAAATTGTCCTCCTGTCACTGCATGCACACGCTGTCATGGGTGTGTTCTTCCCCTTGCACAGCTTTATTCATGAGCTCTGATTAGACCTTGTGACTCCATCATTGCCTTTAATCTTTGAGATGCTGTACCATCGTTGAATCTCTAGGCACCCACTTTTTCTGCAGGAGCCACTGCTTCCTCTCAGTTTCTTAGGAAAGAGATGCTTTTCTTCCAAGCAATTTCCTCTGTAGCATCAGTGGAACAATATTATTTACTCTTCTAAGACTGGACACACGGGCCCTCATGAATAAACTTCTTGCACCCCTCCCCCATTTTTTCTTTCTACATCAAATGTATAAAGGAAATAATTGAAACTATGAGAGATATATATAAAAGGAAGTATTAGAAAGGACATTGTTTAAATTAGACCTAAATTAGAATGAGAATCCTCCCTTAAGGCTCTTAAGTGGTGTCTGAAGTAACCCAGACTCACACTTTTCAAAGAAGTAGTAGAACAACAATGGTTCATGCTTCTCAAGTCAGTGATTGTAATACATTGTAAGCTATACGATATACATATGTGAAATGTACTAAGAACATTCCCATGCATAATGATAGTTGATGCAGAAAGGAAACAAAACAAAACTCTGAAATCAGGGTAAGTACCATAAATACCATTTTAATGTTGAGAAAACTAAGGCTCAGAGAGGGGGGTTGTCCAGATAGCGTAGCTGGTACCTGCACGAGGACTCGGCAACATGGAAATTTTCCTAAGCTTCTTGGTTAACATTCACCTTCCCTACATAATAACTAAAGAGTATAATCTCCCTACGGCCACAGCTATTTCTTCTAATGTTGCATGTGAGATACTCACTTCTGCTCAATGAAGCAAGCAGAGTGACTCTGCTTTTTAGCCATTTATAGAAGAGTGCTGTAACTTGAATGTTCTGATATCTTTGGATTTCTCTCTCTATATGAAAATACTTAAGGATGTGTCTACCTGCCTTTCAGAGATTCGTAGAATGAAGTGACCAAATTAGCACTGAGGCTCCTAAACCTTGGCATATGTAAGAATCATCTAGAGAGTTTGTAAAAATGTAGATTTTGAGGGCCTGTTTCTCAGAAAATCTAGGTCAGAAGCTCTGAGAATCTGCATTTTAACAAGCAGGTACCACCTCCCCATCCCCCCATAATTCTGTTGCATATGGACCTAGGGCCACACTTTACTGAACAGAGATGAGCTGTCCTAATAGTAAGGTATCATTTTTCCAGGAATCTCTTGGTTTCATTTTTCTTTATAAAAATAAGTAGGTAAAACTCTTGGTGTTGGTGACAGAGTATAAAATATGTTATGTGTTTGGAGCCAGCTGCCCTCTACTGGACAATGGAAAATTTGATGTGAAATTAGACTGTTTCTCTCCATTTGTACCTTTGACATTAAAACTGTTTATTATTCCCCTCGCAGAAAGACAGCTGTGTTATGCATTTGACCACTGGATGCGATAAAGGTCCAGAACACGCAGACACATTCAGGGCATCTTTGAGATTTAAGGAAGTGGCGAAGCCCAATCTTTAGGAGTGGATTAGGAAAGCATGAGGTGCAGGCTGCATGGTGCCCTCTACTCTTTCACCTGGGAACGAAGGAGGGGCTAGAACAAATAATTCCGAGAGCTGCTTCCTAACCATATAACTTTGCAGAGGTGTGGGAGGCTGCTTTTACAGTTTTCAAAGATATGATAAACTCAGGGAGGGGGGCTTCTTGAAATTTTATTTTTTGAGAGTTCTACTCCGTTATTCCAGGTTTCTAGTTTCATTCCTTTGCACAGCAGGTAGCTCTGTCTTGGCATGAAACGCGGGCAGCCCACACAGGCTTATTAGATACAAATTGCTATTCAAAGATCCCATGAGAGAGGAACATGAAAAAAAAATGCAGGTGTTTTTTGAAAAAACAGATTTGGAAATAAATTCTAACGTGTCAGGGTCTGCAAGATGAGCAAAGAGAGGAGTTATCACTGCTTTGAGGTTGGACCAAGGAAAGGGTAATTTTAAGGAAGCCTGTATGTGTGAGCTTTCATCTGTCACTGAACTTGAACCTTCGCCACCTTCCAAAAGAAAGAAGGATGGTAGTGAACATTGGTACTTTTTATTTCATGTCTCTGAGACCTCCCCTTCCCCACCCACGAACTCTAGATAAGCGAAATTTCAAAAAAACAAGAGGAGAAAATGACTCCTGTTTGGAAAGAGACAGACATGAATGCACAGAGAGGGTTCTTTCACTTTCATCCAGGGCCAGGTGCTCAGATCTACCTACAAGATTCTGGAGATTTTGTTCACAGTGAAGGAGAGTTTATGAATGCTGTAAAATGAGTGGAAGAATAAATGGATTGGATACCACCAGCTGCTCCTTTTCTAGCCCCTTCCTTTGTACTCAACAACTCAGCCTTCTTCTGTCCCAGCATCGCCTAAGTGTGGCTGTCACTCATCTCCATTTTGTGGTTTGGCTGTCATGTCTTTCAAATTCCTGCAGTGACAAGTGGCATTGAACAGGTTGGCCGGGGGATCCTGGCAAGCGGAGAGAGCCTTCCTGGGAGAGCAGTGCAGAGCCGATCCCGCTGTATTCTCAAAAGGGCACCCTGGCTGCAGAGCCTCTCAGCCAAGAGAAGAGTGAGTTCTTCCATCTCTGGCACCTTCTGTCCCTGTGCCAAGGCCAAAGTCAGGCTTCATTTCTGATGTCCAGGAACTTGCCTTTTAGTCTGGGACGTTTTTTCTTTTTCTTTTTTTTTTTTATGGTGTTGTTTCTTTTGACTAAATAGACCCTCCCTCCAAAAAAAAAAAAAAAAAAAAAAGAAAGAAAGAAAGGGAGAAAATGTGCCTCAGCTAGGAGAAAAACATGTAAAGAAGGAGTCTGAGTCTGATGACTTGACTCGAATGCCACATCTTGTTTTTGTTACAACTGGCAGTAAAACAGAGGACTGCTTCAGAACCTCTCAGCTTTTCTCTGAACAAGTTCAATATCCTTTTTATTTCCTTTTGCTCTTGGGGTTTAGCTCTAAAGTTTTGTAGGGAAACAAGAAGAAGCAGTGTGACCACTGTATGTGACAGCAGGAAAGGGGCTGAAAACATCAGGGAGTGTTGTAGCTCTGTCCTCCCTGCATTTGGGTGAATGCTGAAGAGTGGTTGGTTAAGAGTGAGGTTCCAGAAGCAGCCACACTTCACCCGAATTCCAGCCTCAGGGGCACTGGTGTGTGTGCTTGAGGATGTATTCCTCTATGCAGTGGGGAAGATAATATGGATGGGGGTGTGGTGAACACTGTACACCTGAAACTAATATAATATTATAAATCTACTCTACTTCAATAAAAAGGAAAAAGGAAACAACACCCACAAAGCACACGGTGAATAGCCTTGAGTACTATGTGTTAGACACAAATTTTCTTTCAAGGTACCAGGTTTTTGCCTTTTGTGAACTCAGAATCCATTGGACATTTCGACTCTGATGCGCCCTTTGTGGGCAAACTCGAACAGTTGCAAAGTAGGAGGTTCTTTTTCCCCCTGTGGGAGATCATCTATACCTGCTGTTGCAGGGAGTTTTTTTTTTTTTTGCGGTACGCGGGCATCTCACTGTTGTGGCCTCTCCCGTTGCAGAGCACAGGCTCGGGACGCTACAAGGGCCAGATGGTCCTATTTTAGGCAAGTATATGAGCAGCGGGACCAGTCTTGGAGAAAGTGAAGCCCAGAGGGGTTTGAGCCATTTGTTCTGAGATGCATAGCAGGTGGTTTTATTTCAGAACCAGTCGTAGAGTCCCAGACATTTTATTCCATCTGGAAAATGGAGAAAGTATTCATTCTCCTGGGAGCCTCTTAGGATTGTTAAGAGAAAAATGTAATCATGTATGAAAAGATACTTTGATTTGAAAAATCAGTTTCAGATATACAAGATCAATGTTTTTATAGTTATTTCCAAGACAACTTTTGGGAAAAATGTGACCTGGGGAAGGAAGGTGTGCTTTATATGGAAGAGGCATTAGTTGAGGTATGAACAAACGGATGTGTATGGGGGAAATAAAGAAGTAGGAAGCAGATTTCTGAAGGCATACACCTTTCAGTCATTTTGGGGGGAGGTGGGGGCTTGGTTTTTGCAAAATTATAAAAGGAAAGTGCCACCTACAGTGCAGAGGGAATTTCAGAAAGAAAACAAAGATCCCTAACTAGGATGAAGACAGCCGAGTCTTCTGATTTTAATTACCACCCGCATTAACAAAAGTCATCATTCATCACTTGCCTTAAATATACTCTCCTCTGATGTACGAGTAAAGCCACACAGTTTTAGGTACCAGTATTTCTTCATCTGTGAATAGGGATAATAACACGTGTCCTGTTAGCTCATTGTATGGTGGCAAGGACCCCGAAATCACCAACACAAAGGGATGCCTATTTCTTGAGCTGAATTACATATTCTGAAGCTGCATTAACACCATGATGAGGAAACTTGCGAGAGTGTGTGATTGATTCCTACAGGACAGGCTTTCGAAGGACTCTTTGAATGAGAAAAGTTTTGAGCTGGATGTTGGAAAATGGGAAGACTTAAAGAATGCTTTGACATTGTAAGCTAATGGGGGAATCATTGCCGATGGCAAAGGAGGCTGTGGTGACTGGGCTCCCTGTGCATATTCTGCAAATGACTTAGCTCCAGAAACTCTATTTTAACCCCAAAGTAGTTGGAGCTCAGCAGCCTGTATCTTACTGGCAAAAGAACCCAAGAAGAGGGCATGGGAAAAGGCTTTTGTCACAAACTGCCTGGTGGAATTCAGTTACTTGGAATGGAATCTGGCCAGAGGGCAATTGCTGCTAATATCACTACCCTTGCAGAAAGTTTCCAGGGAGGCTTTGTGCCTTTGCATGGTCAGGACCTCCTTCTACGTCTCAGTGAAAAGGTTGCAAAACCACAGCCAGAAATCAGCAATCAAGAGAAATCACTATTCTTGTTTAGATCTGCAAACTCAACATCTGAGCCCAAAGGGGAAGGGCAGGCAATAGGACCTTAGGGCTTTTGAGGTGGAGATGGCAACCAGAGTCTCAGTGCTTAGTCAGTGAAACAGTTTATTATATCATGCCTTAAGTACCATTTAAACACAAGTTTACATTTTCAAAAGGGCCAGCTCCTTATTCAGTGTTGTGGTTTGGTCTCTATCCAGACACAAACATTAGGAGGAGAAAGTGTTTTTTTTTTAATATATCCAGCCCTGCATCCTCCTAACTGATGGAATCCTTGTCTCCCTTGCCTTTTTCTTTCCTTCCTTTTCCAAAGCAGATGGTCATGTTAGCAAAAACCCTCTGATAGTGTCATTGACCTACATTACAGTACAAGCTAAGCAGCTACAGAAGTAATCTAAAGATGAGAAAAAAAGGGAAAGCTTGTTGGGTTCCCCTGAGTTAATCTCATTGTGCTCAATTTCCAAGAGAAGGATGGTAAACATATGTGCCTTTCTCCCATGCCTTTATTGATATTCTGTTCAGGACTGTGAAAATTAAAATACAGTGTCTCAGTTCCACTTATAGCATGATACTAAGTGAGTGGGACAGGATGTTGAAAAGAGCCAAGCAATTATGCATTTGTCATGGGTAATAGGGAAGGTGGAGTTTCCTTCTTTATTTAAAAGGCTTCCTCTCCCATCATATGGGTTCTTGTCCCACAGGACTTTGCTTGCTGTATAATTTGTAGTTTCACTATTGTTCTGAATACCCAAGTGTAGAGGTGGCTCCATCAAACCCTGTTTTCTCTATTTCCTGTAGATTATTGTGATATGCAAAATAGATATTGTACTAATAAAATAAAATAAAATGAAAACGAATAAATGCCATACCCAAATGCCACATGGGCACATAAATCAATTCTCTGATGGCATGATTCACTATTGGGAACTCTGAATGACAAGCCAGTCAACAGGCTGGATGGCCTTGGGCAACTTGTCTCATCTTCCTGGCATGTGGGAATAAAATAGTTAGCTTCATAGGATTTTTTTTTTTTTTTTTAGTGAATTAAATGGATAGTAACCTTAAGATCTCATGTGAATGCCTTGGGGTCTTTACTAATTAGCATACTCTAGTTTCTTTAATGCCTACTGCAATTTGCTCTTTTTACCTGACCTTTACTTTGTAAAACTAAGTAGCAATTTGCAGCTGCTGGCTTTCTGCATGGGGGCCCTGAAGGTAATAGATTCCAAGATCTATAACCTCTTCAAGGAGTAAATTAATCCTTTAAAAATCTCCACAGTTAGTTTCTTAGCATCCTTATCAAGCTTTCTGATACTTGTTGGATAACATACTTTAATCTAACCAATTGATTTGTTATCTCTAAACACCATTTTCATCTAATTTGCAGCTATGATGTCCATTAGCAAGTGATTACAGTGAATGAACTTAAAAGCTGTATATTGAGATAAAATGCCTTTTCGGGTCCTTTGGAAGTCCTGGGAGTGATAAATCTGTAGTGTGTAGGAAGGCTTAAAAGTTTATGACATTTGTATCCTAAGGTTGATACAAATGGTTCTGCAGTTCAATTTCTCATATTTATAGTTTGCACATAATCTTAGGGCATCAGTGAAAGGTCATTCTGGAAATAGGAAATAACCGGGAACTAGTTTGCAAAAGTAGCTATAAATGAATACCCTTTTCTTAGAGCACTTATATCTCATATAATGGGTTATCTATCTTTAGAAATAGTGGTATTTTTTCCCAGAATATCTGCTTTAATTCTGAGTATACTTCTGTGTTGTGGGGTTGCTGCAATATAATATGTACATTAAGAGATCCACATGTTTCAATGTTGTTTTGTAGGTGCACCATGCTAGGAGATTTTAGTGCTCTATTTAAGTGAATTTTCTAGATAACCGAAGCTTATCTCTAGAAGACAATAGTGCCTTCCCTCCTTTTATTTTACTTAAAAATATTTCAAAATTAGATCTTCACCTTCCTTAAACAAAGTATTCTATATTTGTTATTTCTTTTATTATGTGAAGTTTAAATGTTATTATTCTTTGCAGTGGTTGTGGTGTATAAGTGATATCTATCTTATTTACTTTATTGATTGAATTAATTAAAAAGAATTCATTGTCGGTAACCTGCTTTTCTTGCTTCTGCCTATCACACGGAAGAATTTGTCCTTGGATAAATACTTTCTCAAAGCTACATTCTTAAGGTTTTCATTTTGCTACTTTAAAAGGAATTTCAAATCTGAAACAGGAAAGAAATGAAAGTTTTATAAAGACTTAAATTGAAATAATTATATTTTACTAGGCATTATTAAAGTGAAGGACTTCTGTGAACCTCTGAACGAGTGCATTTCATACTAACCTGTAGCATCTCTCTGAGAAAGAGGCTCATTCTTTCTAAGTGCTATTCATTTTCCCTGCCTGGCCTCCAATTCCCATCCTGTAATACTTTCAGATGGTGGTATTTGCTTATCACTAACACGTCACCGTGAAACTCCAGCTTGATTCTCTCACCCTTCTAGGATGCAGCTTTGCTGGAGTGATAGCTATATTTGAAGTTCTGTATAGGCTCTTCAGAGTAGAGTCACCCAGTGTATCTGAAGCAGAGAAGAAATGGAAACCTTCTGAGTGAAAAACAAAAAGAACCAGGAACCATCTTCTGCACCTGCTTGCATCCTCCCTTTCACCTCCAGAATGGATGACAGAGCTCCACAGAAATGGGCCCAGTTTCTATCAGTATGACATTCCTAGGTTGAGTAAGAGCCTTCTGTTTAAGAAGGAACATGGCCCAGAGTGCCACCATATGCCTCCACTAATGACATTGGGCTGGATGACTTGACATGGTTCCCACTCTGGGATGGGGTTGTTAATGCTGGGCTTGGAAGGGCAACGTAAAATACAGCTGAAGAAGGGAGACACATCCTATCGCGAGTTTTCAAATTGCTTACAGGCCACTCAGCTTGTTTAGGGAGACACATCCTATCGCGAGTTTTCAAATTGCTTACAGGCCACTCAGCTTGTTTGTCAAGGTTTTATGGTCTGTGCCAAGCTTCTGGCTGTATCACAGATAAGGCCATGCTCTTTAATTGATTCAGCCATCACTTATTGACCATATGTGAGGTAATAATCTGGGTATGGAATAAGATGGGCAGGATACACCTTCTCCATAGCTGACAATCTAGTAAAAAAATAATGCATTTTATATCATATAGTAAATACTTAATTTCTAATTATGCCACACTGAAGGCAGCGTTCCTGAAATAAAAGCTCATAGAAAGAGAACTGGACCCAGATGTAAGGTAGGCAGACGGTTAGGAAAGGCATTCCAAGGGAAGTAATATCTAAGCGGGATTAGGAAAATAAAGAGGGATCAGTTTACTCTTAGTGGAGGGGTTAAGAAACTACATCTGCCTGAACAAACAGTAGTGACCAAGAGCATTCACGGGCTTGCAGACAGTCCCTGAGAGTCACTTAGAGTGTGGGTGGGGAAATTGAGTTATGCGAGCCAGGAGTCAGGTCATGAAAGGTTTTGTGTACCATGCTAAAGAAGGTAAATAATGTGCCGAAAGGTACAGGATTACATTGGAAATTTTAGACAGAAGATGGGTATTGTCAGTTATCCATTTTGGAGAGGCAGAGAGGGGAAGGAGTGCAGACAGGGCAAGGATTTAGCAGCGCGAAACCAACCTCTGAAAGAGATGATACATTTCTAGCCTCCAGGCAGCTGACTTGGAGAGAAATCACATAGCAAATGGAAACACCGAGTCTGTATTATCTACGGTGGATAAGACAGGAAGAAGCACCTGTAATAGACTGGAATCAGGGAGTTGATTAACGAATAGAAACCCAAGCATACTGAGACATGAAAATTTGAGATTCGGGAAAACCGGGAATAAAATTGCCATTTTATCCGTAAAGTCCTGGTGTAAAAGGCTCAGAGGCAGGTGGCGTGTTCCCCCTGGAAGAATTTCAAGAATTCCCTCATTCATCCATTGCCCTTCAGAGAGTCTGAGATGAAAACCCCTTTCCCACTGCTAAAAACTCTATACTTACTTAACATTTACTCAGAGACTTCTGTGGAAGGATTTGACTTTGGTGACTTAAACACAGAAGCCGGGCTTCCCTGGTGGCGCAGTGGTTGAGAATCCGCCTGCAGATGCAGGGGACATGGGTTCGTGCCCAGGTCCGGGAAGATCCCACATGCCGCGGAGCGGCTGGGCCCGTGAGCCGTGGCCGCTGGGCCTGTGCGTCCGGAGCCTGTGCTCCGCAACGGGAGAGGCCACAGCAGTGAGAGGCCCGCGTACCACCAAAAAAAAAAAAAACCACAGAAGCCCTCTGAATCTGGGGATAGTGTTACCTGACCTTAGACTTCAGAAGGATTTCAGGGATATCTGAAGATGTTTTGCTTTCCTAGAATAGGGTTTTTAGGTCTGTGTGTGTAGCTAGTGTACTTTCCTTCATCTCTTGTCTCAGGTGACATCCAAGAAGCATGCAGGCTGGATCCAGGACATCACTGAACTAGACGTTTCTCCTTCTCAAGCATTGTTTCCAGATTCCTAAACATAATCGTCCCTTGTCTGTTCTAAAAAACAACATTTCACGATACATCTTCCCCCAGAGCATGAGATTATTTCCATAAACACAGCTGTTAATTATGTATCCAAACGGCGACCGATGTGGCAACTTGCTGAATTAGTCCCTGGGCACACTGTCTCCTTTTTGGAATAAGAAGAGATTTTCTTTGATGCAGCAATTGTAACAAGTACTTTTCCACTCTCTCTCTCCCATCAATTGGTTTGAATAACCTGCACCTTGCCCAACTTTCTCTTTCTAACCACATCCCTTGTTTTCTAAATGCCCTCATTTTTGGACACTATTCCCCACAGATTGGCCCCATATCCTCCTCAAATTTAACCTGTAAGATACACTGATTGTTAAATGGTTGCATGTCAGTTTGCTTCACAGGAATCATCCGTACAGTAGATGTTTGGAGATTTTGATATGAAAACTGTCCTTGTAGAAATCAACCATAATAGGAAACTTTCTCCAGTAATTCTCTGCTGCAGGCCTAGTTGGTAGCCAGGGAGAAGACGCACAGTAATCTATCTCATTGTATCCCCCAACTGTTACAATTCCAACAGATACTGCATTCAGAACCTCTTTTATCAGTGCTTCATAACTTTCAGAGAATGTTCTGCTCTTCCTACCTTATTTGCATCAATCAATAAACAATATACTAGCTGGAGAGAAGTTAAGATGTGTCATTGCGATAATGAGGCCTAAAGAGCTGATAGATGTTGGGGAAGAGATACTGAGCATTGCCAGTATCCAGAATAGCTTGGATTCTAACAACCTTCAGCCATTGCTATCAAGAAGACAGAATCTAATCGCTCAAACACACAAAGGATTGTGAGAGTGAAAATCTGGCAGAAGACTGTTTCTGCGTGTGCGTGCGTAGGCGAATGCTTATAGCCTGTTGTAATAAATACATTAAGAAGTGTAGATAGGTGCCCCAGTTCTGCATATTTCCCCACTACTCAATATTTTCCAAATAAATACGTGCTCCTTTTAGAATATAAAATATACTTCTTTGTAAAGGCACGGTGTTTACAGGAATGATTGTGTCTTCATAAATCTGTTTCATCAAGAATATGACTCTTATTCTAGACCCATGAGTTTTACCTCTTGGCATGTTGGTTAATTGTCTCCTTTTAAATCTGCAAGCAAGGTGATTTCGCTTTGGTGAGCAGAGGTCTGGGCCTAAGGTCTGTGTACAGGCCATCACGTGTGATCAGGTGAAAAGAGAGGTGACCCAGTCTCCCTAATCAGAAGGGACAAGATCACCCCTGAATGAAGGATAGTTCTTTCCTTCCTGTGCCATCTGCTTTTACACCAGTATTTCCTGCAATTTTTTTTTTAATTGTATAAAGTCAAGTTTTGCCGAGCACCTATTTCATTGCCTGCTTTTCTCTACAGGCAAATCCTCCCTGAAGCCAGCTTACCTTATCTCCTCATACGTTATATGACTGCCCAATCTGCAAATATGTTTTCTAACCCTGAACTTCAATTTCTACTTCTACTTCTATTTCTATCATGTTTGGAGTTTGTCTTTACTCTCAGGATGCTTACTTTCTATTTTAGAAGTTACAACCTGTACTTAGTAAAGGAACTGACGATATAAGGCATTACGAGTCAGTGGCTTAGACATATATATCCCTCATGTGCCTGAGTGACTTGGAATTTGAATGTCCTCAATAAACGCTTATAAATTCAAGATGAGGCTGCATAGCATAAGGGGTGAAAGTGTTGACACTGGCCACTTATTATCTGTGTGATCTTGGGCTGGTCACTTAATCTCTCTGTGTCTCAGTATGATAATCTGTAAAATGGTAATACTAATAGTAGCTGACAGAATTATAGCCTAACGTGAGTTAATATATGTAAAGTCCTTAGAACGGGCCCTAGCATATAGTAAGGGCTCTTAAATATGATGTTATGTGAATTAGTAAAAAATCAAAATGATAGTTTAATTATAAAGAACATACAGGAATTTAATTTAATGCCCCAAACAGTACTATTTGGAGACTTTCTCCCTCCCTTCTTCTTTCCTTTCTTCCCTACTCTCCTTCCTTCCTTATTTTTCTCTTTCCTTTTCTTTCTTTGTCCCGACTGCTCTCCTTAGAATTATGAACAGTGACACATATCTAATATAATCATATTTGGATATTTAGTGCTCATCTAAGTACTTGATGAGTTAATTGATGGGTAAATTATCCTAAAATTTTAAAAAGTTATGTTTCTATCCATTTTACTACCAAATATTGACTAACAGCTTACTATGTAGAAGGCAGTAGAGGAAGATGAAAGAGTCCATATCTGGTATCGATACTCCAATCTGGTAGAGGAGACAAACAGACAGACAATAAGAACAGCAGCAACAACATCGAGTAATTGGTTTGGGGAGATAGCATTACACCCCGTGCGCTTTGGAAGGACAGAGGAAAGTCACCCTACCCAGCCTGCTGGGGCAGGGGAGACTTCCTGTTTCTTCACAGGATGGACCCATAACCTGTTTCCTTTTTGGCCCCTCAGTCTGTGGTGTTGGTGGTTCATTGGTGAACGACACCATGTAGACACGGTAACCCCTCATTTATGGTTTTGTTTACAATCCTAGAAATGTTCTAGAAGACAAGATATCAATACCAACCTTTAGGAAGTCTTGCATTCATATGCTGGCTTTATGTAAGTGTTGTTTAGGGAATACTTATTTTCAAAATGATTCATGGAGGTGAACAGTTACTTCAGTGGCATGTAGGTCCTGCTTGTGCGTTTAATTATTTAGTAATAGGCTGTCATTTCTTGCTTGAGGGATTGAAGCCATAGCTTAGAGCCAAAGTGCTAGAAGATACTACTCACGATAGGTCGATTACAGATGAGACAGCATATCTAGTTGCAATGGTGCATCAAAATCAGAAGCTCAGTCTGTCCAAGTTGCAGCAAAATAAGGCAGGCAGCCAATTTCAATTCCTTGTAATAGGGCCTGATTTATTCCTTAGGCCAAATGCTGTGTTTGTGGAAATGCACGTCATAGTTCTGCCTTCAGTTATAGAGATCTTTGCCTGAATCTAAGACTCCTAGGCTTCCTTGCAGGACGTGGAAGAATAAAGTGACAGAAGGCAATTCCCCTTTTGGGACCTTTAAGAAATGGTACCTCATATTTCAAAGAAAGGTAAAGTAAACTTTTTGTGTCAGATAGGTTTATTTCCTGGCCAGTCTTTGCCTGCTGTTCAATTATATACATTTTTTTTTTTTTTTTTTTTTTTGAGTATTGTGTGCTTCATTTTACTTTCTATACCCTTGTGCCACTCTGGGGACGTGCTGTTCCCTTCGTGTCCAGACTGCTCTCCCAGAGCCCCAGCCTGCAAAAGCCATCAACTAGGAGTGGCTGGCTGCATGGACTTGAAGGTGGTAAAAGCACATTGGCCATCTGTCTGGGGTTGGTATAGATGCTTAACAGAGACGATTCTGGATAATATTCAGATTGATGTTTTACCCCAAGGGTGCTTAGGGGGGCTTTGTTTTGCATGGTTTTCAGTAGACCTGCTTTAAAAATTCATGGCTGCACCTGGTTGGTTGTTCCTGTCCTCTGTTTTTCAAATATTCTGGCACAGCCAAAAACCCTCCTCAGCAAGAGACTAAATTGGAAAAGGGTTATGTTCAGAGCTTAGAAGAAAAACTGTGCAGTTTTCAGGAAACTCGCCTGAGCATAGGTGCCATGAAGTGAAAAGATGGGGTGTTTTTCAGGTCAAGATTTCTGAAAGTTAGCAGCATCGTGTAGTTTGCTTTTCAACTAGTCTTAAAGCAGAACACCCTTTAGCTCAGTGATATATTTGAAAAATGGAAATTTGGGTTGGATCCTATCGCCTACGACTTCCAAAGTGCTCAGAGGTGTTTGATGGACTAGGTGCAGACAAAAAGAGCCAGAGCAAAGTGGCACTGTTTTTCTCAGTAGATAGTCTTACCGAATATCTTAAAGATGATAGATCAGTGAGAAAAACAGTTGTTATTTGATCAGAGAAAGGTGCTATCTCTTCTATGTAAGATTTATTCTTGTTTGGAAGTGAAAACTCTGGTTCAGCTATGAATGAGCCAAATTAAATTTGGTGAGGATCCAGGGAGCTCAGTTTCAGATCAATTAATCTGTAATAGTTTCTATTTCCCAGACCGTTTTCTCCAGGAAAAGTGATGAAAGATATTTGCTCAAGGCTGAACTTCAATAAATAAAGTGACCTTTACATTCTAGCTCAAAAAAATAAATATAATCTCATAGGTTTCATTGGCAACTGAGCCTGGATGGGGTGGGACTTAGGCTTATAATGCAGCCCTGGAAGAATTTACCTTCAGGGAAAAAGCAGATTTGACAAAGGGACTGGTGAGAAACACTGTATGTCAAGAAGATCTACATCTTCTTAAAAATTTGCAGTCTTAGATTGAGAAGCATGACGAAGTTTCTGTGACTTAAAGCTTCCACTTAGCACAAACTTTCTTTCTGCTGTCCTTCTTACCATAGGTTTACCTTGATTTCAGAAAACCTGAACTGCCAATATGTAAATTAAGAAATTATTCACTTGACACAAAGAAACAGCACAGACTTCTGTTAAACAGGTATTCCGTACACATTCTGCTAAATAAGGACAAAACTTAAGACTCACATGCCGAGATGTAGTGCCAAGAAAAGATCAATTGAAGATGAAGAATGATATCTTTGGAAAAGGTAATATTATTTTTAGGTATAAAGGATCTGTTTCAATAAAATTTGATTTGCCTACCTCATTAGAATATATCTTTCACCCCAGAACAGTTGTAAAATGTTTGAACTGAAAGAGACACTAGAAACTAACTTTCTCTTCCAACCCAGTATTTTAAGGTGATGACATGTGTACTCCGAGAGGTTTAAGCGACTTTCCTAATGTCCCAGAACCAGCCAGCGGCAGAAGTGAACCATACTTCCCATTTCAGTACACACTTCCTTCCCCCTTGACTGCCAAGTGGTTCACCCACTTTACAGACAATTCCCCTTTGCAACACTGGACTTCTCTCCTAGTCCTGTAATTTTGGCACGTTTTTTAACTTAATCATGTTGGATAACTTGAGTACATGAAGCAAGCGTCTTGTTCCCCCATAAACGCCAAAGATAACAGAAAAGACCATTATTCTAAAGGTTCAGAATCGATGTGGTTTTGGTTATCTTTCCCAGCAAGAAGGGTCATCAGAGCCAGAGCTTCTTTCTAGCCCTGTAATCAGCGCAACATCACCTGATCTCTTCCTCGGTGTTCCCATCCTTATCCTTTTGTATCTTGTTCTCACAGATAAATTTCAAAGTAATGAGATTCATCTGAAGCCACAGAAAACCTAGAGCCAGTTATAAGAGTGAACTAACAACCGTTACATGTCTTTTGTGAGCCAGCAAAGTAGACAGTTGATCGGTAGTTCCTATAGTCTGTTCCTCAGAGCCCTAGTTCTCTAGAAGCTCCATGAACGAAAACAGATTTTGTCTTCAAATACATTCAGCAAATGTTAAAAAGTATCTCCCTTTTTGCTTCCAAATGTGCTTTTCAGAGACATTAGTAAATCAAATAAACCTTAAAATTTCTTTCTTTATTCTACTATTCCTCAAATTTGCATGACTTTTGAATCTTTATGATATTGCAACTATGAATTTTGCTTAGAAAATGCTGAGCTCTGTGCTTTGGTTCCATTTAATCATAGTAAACACCTACTCTGTGAAATGGACATTTTTACCTCCATTTCATAGCCATGAAAATAAAGAATCAGATAAGTGATTTCTCAAGGTCACATAACTAGTAATAAGAACTGAGAATCAAGTTCAAGTGTGTGTTCTTAGCTCCTGGAGGAGTCTCAACTCAAATACCTGTTGCTTGAACAGGCAACTGGAGATGTGACTAAGAATTCGTTGGGCACAGGTGTTTTATTTCAAAGAAAAAAACTGAGATAGCCCATGAATTGGGGGAAGTGAGGAATATCCCCAGTGTCTAATGTAATCTCCATCCTCTCGGTTTGTTGTTTGATGTCCCGTGTTGAATGGCAACAAGGACGCAGTACTTAGTTTTTATTTAAGGTCTGAAGTTATGCTGCAATTTTATTTCTCTTATCAATGACAAAAGCCAACAGATCCAGCTTTTAGTACTGAGAAGGCAGCAGAGGATAATGTGGATTGTAGTAAACTAGAGATCATACGACCACTCTCTATAGGAGATAGCAGCTCTAAAGCTCTTGTTGATTATGACCATGTGGGAATGTGGTCCTGGTCAATCTGGACCTTGTTGGAAAATTGGCTGATCAACAGTGCTCTTTGGGCCAACATTATTTACATCAAACAGAACTTGGGGACTGGTCAGAATCAGCCTGTGGACCTTGGAGTTTTAACCTCTGTATTTCACTGTGCTACTTGCCAAGGAAAAAATTCTCTCACTGAAATGATTCCTGGTATCCTTATGGTTTTCTTTGTGGCAGTTCCCCGTTCTGTGGCTTGGAGAATTTGTTGAACATCAAATAGGCACGTGTGCTCATTTACATTGGCAAGTGTGAAATCGGGGAGACATGTTTTCTTTATTCTTCTCTCCTGTTAGATCCTTGAAGAGCATTGGTTGTCAGACTCAGCTGTCTTTTCCCAAGGGGTATGCTTCTGAAAAATCTTTTGTGGAATCTCCAGTACTTATAAATTTGGCTGGAAATAACTATGAAGTATGATTGGTATTCTGGTGGATTGGACTCCTCATGGTAATGCTTAACTGCCCAGCTTCAGGGATACTGTTATTTGGTCTAAGAGTGTGTGTGTTCCTGACACTTCTCTTAGCTGAACTATTGCAACAACCCCTTAAGTGAGCTTCCTGCCTCCAACTTCTCTTCTCTTTAATCCAACTTCTGTATCACCTCCAAAGTGGTCATTCTACATGAGCTGTAGTCTTTTTATTTCCCGCTTTAAAATCTTGAATTTTGTGTGTATGGCTCAGAATAAATAAACTGCCTTGCTATTTAAGTCAAAACCCCTTTGCACGGCTGGTAAAGCTCTTTTAACTTGGCTGTAGACTAACTTCTGGCATACTTCGGAACTTGCTATTGTTACCAAGTCCAAGCTGCACTACTTGCCGCACGACAGGCCAATAAATCGGAGACGAGGTGTTGCGGCAAGGAAGATGAGTTTATTCGGAAAGCCGGCAGACTGAGAAGATGGCAGACTAAAGTCTCAAAATAACCATCTTATCGGGGTTTGGATGCCAGTTTCTTTTATAGAACAGAGAGGGGGAGGAGATGAGGAAGTAAAGTAAAAAGCCCCTAAGATTTGCAAATGTCCCTTAGAATGGCCAGCCTCAGGGAGGGGATGTGTTAATTTCTTCTTTCTTGCAGCCAGCCACAGGTGGGCAGGGTCCGGATGTTTCCCTGAACAAAGGCACTTTGGTTTAACATTCAGGCCGAGGGGCAGGGCTCCTGGAGGCAGGCCATTATGTAGAGACAGTATCCTTTTAGTAAACGAAGGCAGCCGAAAGCAAAGGTTAAAGTAAAAGAAGCAGATCCAACATGTAGTCAGATTTGGCTCTTCTCTGTTACACTATTACCTGAGCATATGCCGTGTGTGTTCACACTTCTCCGTCTTTGTAGAGGTTGTGACTCCTCTGCAGTGAAATCCTTCCCGCCCCTTCTATCAAATAACTACACATCCTTCAAAACCCATTGTAGAATCCAGTGCACTATGGCTCCTTCCCTCATTCCAACAACAGGAAAAAAAGTACTTTTTTGTGTTCTCACAATACTTTGTATGTGTTACTACCTGTACGACTGTACATTTTCCACTGAATTTTACCTGTTATTTCTGTGGCAGAGCCAGTTGTAGAAGAATTCACAGGGTAGTAAGGCATTCAGTGTCTCATTTATAATTTAAGCACCAGTCTTAAGTACAATAGCCATCACTTGGTGCCTAAAACTTACTTAAATAAATTAGAAGGAAAAAAGAGAGAAGAAGGAAATGGTTGAATGGTGAACATCTGGCCTAGAGTGGAGTGAAAATATTTTTCTCAAAAAATCCTTTATATTTCAAAAGTCATGTTTTTCTATTCATTCTTGAAATACCTGAAGGCCGAATCTAAGGATTTTGTTGAGGGTATTTCTGTATTTTTGTTAAAATATCCTGTAGGTAAGACAGACTTTATAAGTTTCCATTCAATTATGAATTCAATGTAAATTGTATCAAAGAGGGAATATTCAGTTTAGTTGACATTTTCTCCTGTGTTTTAGACAAATTTACACATGTTGGTTAACAACTGCTCTGAGCTCACGCTCACGGGTTAGAAGACCTGCTTATTTGGTGGTCTCATGTTTAGAAGGCAGACCTGGGAACCAGGTTCTTGGGTGTTAGCCATACAAATGCCAAAAATGCTCTGAACCTGTCTTGGAGAAATTATCATGTCCCTCACTGCCTAATTGTCACTCCTTTGTGGTTTGCTTCAATTTCTGGTTGGAATATCTTAATTAACATTCGTAAAGGGCTGTGTAAAGTTTCAATGAAAATGTCATGTATGTATAAAATCTTCTTAAATAGTAGCTTAACTTGCAGGGTTTTTTCATGAAGTGAAGTATTTTTTAACATCTTACAATTTACGATAAATGGATGACAGGAAAGGTTTGCCTATGAATTGATGTTAGAGTCAAAATGGAGAAATCATGTTTCCTGTGGCTCTTTTATTCAGGGAACACAGTTACTGAAGTGCTGTGTGATTTAGAGTTTTTAATCTCTTAATTGCCTTCAAACTTGAAATGCTTATCTGGGGTGGTCTTTTATGTCTACTCCTGTATAATATGTGCAGAATGATACTTTCTTGCTTTTTTCTAGAAACTTAGATGAAGGTTGAAAATGTGCATAAATAAACTGTTACAAATAGACTATGAAGTAAGAATGGCAATATATATAAATAAATAAGAAAAAGAGTAACAATCATGATTTTAAATGGAGAAAAACAGTGAACTGGCAATCTACCAAATGAGGATATTCAAATGACTAAACACACGTGGCAAAAGGAAGAAAAGGAGGGAGGGAGGAAAGAAAAATTCACTATCATTAGTAATGTGTCTTGAAACAAAATATACCTTTTTCCCTAGTCAGCTTAGAAAACATTATAAAGAGAGAGGAAAAAAAAAAAAAAAAAAAAGGTAGTGTTGGTGGTAGGTACTTCCCATGTCCCTGATAGGGCACGATGAATTAGTATTTCTTTTTTTTTAAAAAAATAATTGTATGTATTTATTTATTTTTGGGTCTTCGTTGCTGCACGCGGGCTTTCTCTAGTTGCGGTGAGCGGGGGCTACTCTTTGTCGTGTTGCACAACCTTCTCACTGTGGTGGCTTCTCTTGTGGAGCACGGGCTCTAGGTGCACGGCCCCAGCAGTTGTGGCTCGCAGGCTCTAGAGCGCAGGCTCCGTAGTTGTGGTGCCTGGGCTTAGTTGCTCTGCGGCATGTGGGATCTTCCTAGACCAGGGCTTGAACCTGTGTCCCCTGCGTTGGCAGATGGATTCTTAACCACTGAGCCACCAGGGAAGTCCGTATTCTCTTTTTCTGAGAGACATTTGGTAATATGTATCAAAAGGGGTAACAAACTTCCTATTCTTTGAAACATAAATTCTACTTTAAGGAAATTACTTGAAGTAATAATAGTTGATATACAGAAATGTTAATGTACATTAGGTCGTAAGAGTACATCAGTGAAATTTAAAAACCTTCTAATAAGGGATTAATTGCATAGTGGTGTTTCCATCAATCAAATTCAATAGAATTTGAATTGGCTACAATAGTAGCCAATAAAAAATGATAATACTATAGAATATTTAATAGCCTGGAAGATGTTTGCAATGTAGTGTAAAGGTGGAGAAAGAAGGTTGAAAAGCAGAAAGTATCACTTGGAACTCTCTCTTGCTATGTAAACCAATCTCTCTTTCTCTCTCTTTTCCCTCCTCCCCGTGTGTGTATGTGTGTGTGTGTGTGTGTGTGTGTGTGTGTGTGTGTGTGTGTGTCTTTCTCTGTTTCCCCCCCATTTATGTATGTGTGTGTGTATCTATATATGCATGGAAACAAAGATTGTAAAAGCAAACGTCAAAATGTTAGTGACAATTATCTCTGCATAGTGATGTTTGAGTGATTTTTCTTTTCTTATTTCTGAGTACTTTTGAGGTGGCATTTTTCAAACTTTTCTGCAATGAACACGTTAACTCTTACTCAAACTTGAAAACAATACTAAATTTTAAAGCAAATAAAATTAATAATTTAAAAGAAACAAAGTTATTGTATCATTGGTACGTTGATATTTATCAAAAACTGGACACCTGCCAGCTAACTTAAAGCCTACACCCCTATCACTAGGAGCGCTTCTTTTCGCCTTCCTTTTATTCTGAATTGAAAGAATTAGATTCAGTACCAGCTGCTTGTGAACTGAGGAGGGGCCAGGTTTGAGAGACTCCCCAGTGACAAGACTAAGCTGCAGCCTGACACAGTTCACATGTGACCTTCAGAGGAAAACATAATGATCAGTGTGGGCTCCAAAGAAGAGCCTGCCAGGTTTATAGGCTGGTCCACACAACTGAAATTCTAGAATGTCTAAGAACAGGCAAGTGGCCATCAGGGTTATACAGGCAAGGCTTCATTTGGTGATCAAGATATTTGAGTGAGGGTTCTAGAAAAAACATGAATTGATTTTAGAACAAGGTTTACTTTGAGAATGTGTTCTTAATTTAGTAAAATATGTCATCAGAAGAATTATTTAGATTGAAGGTGGAAAAGAGGTTTCTATTATATTAGTAGGAGCCTGTCTGACAGTGGAAAAGTATGGAATGAATGGGTGGAATATGGGGAATTATTTGAACCTAGAAAACTATTTCATGTTCAGCGGAGAGCTCAGCACACTTCAGTAGTTCCAGAAAGCATTGCTATATTATAGTCAAATGAATTAACTGAGTTGTATTTTCATGACCCTGGATTTCAGGGAATGGTAAATGATATATGGTATATTCTGTCAAGGAAGGTGTGGTCTATCCATGAGTTTGTAGGACCTCATGTATATAACATATATGTCATTTTCATTTAAACATTACATAGCACTTTCTTCTTTAATTAAACATGGTCACTGTTTTTTAAACGTTGCTCAGTTATTGGGAAAATTCACTTACGGGAAGAATTCTCTGAGGGTTTCAGATAAAGAAATCTTCCACTCTGTAGGATGACCACATAATTTATAGTCCAAACCATATATTTCTGAGTGTCAGTAATAATATTTATGATGGTTCAGTAGGAGAAAACCAGGACTCTACAGGACAAAATATGACATATATTCACCTCATCTCTGATCCATTCGGAGAAAACCAAACTGCCTGTGAACGGTCTCTCATATGGTCAAAGCAGCTCTTAAATCAAGATCAGTCAACTTTGTAAATGATGGTATCTTTATGGACATATTCAACCCATCACAAACATAAGTCTTTTTTAAAATTTTATTTTATTTTATTAATTTATTTTTGGCTGTGTTGGGTCTTCGTTTCTGTGCGAGGGTTTCTCTAGTTGTGGCAAGTGGGGGCCACTCTTCATCGCGGTGTGCGGGCCTCTCCCTGTCACAGCCTCTCTTGTTGTGGAGCACAGGCTCCAGACGCACAGGCTCAGTAGTTGTGGCTCACTGGCCTAGTTGCTCCGCGGCATGTGGGATCTTCCCAGACCAGAGCTCAAACCCGTGTCCCCTGCATTGGCAGGCAGATTCTCAACCACTGTGCCACCAGGGAAGCCCAAACATGAATCTTAATAGGAAAATGCTTTTACATAGTCACAAAATTGAATGGAACTTTTATAATTAGATTGCATGATACCACCTTGATTAGGTATCATTCTGATTATTAAGGATGCTAACTTCTGAGCAACTGTGGTGACTAGATACATAAAAGATATTAGCCCAGATACATAAAGATCATGTTGTTTGCAAAGGTTCTATGAAGGCAAATTTTTTGTTCTTTTTGAACCCTTTTTGGGGATCCTTTTTATTCCTTTTGAATCGTGGGGCTGAAAAATACCACTGAAGTCAGGAGGGCTGGTTTTGTGGATATTTTCTTAAAGTGTGGATTCCCCGTTGGTAGTAACTTGGAGCAGATGAGTGTTTTATAGGGTTGGCCTAGTAGCCATAGGAATTGAGCTATACAGCAGGATGCATATAAAATAAAAAAACATAAAATGAAAATTGTAGTTGGTTTTACACCAGTCTGTGCACAATGAAAATTAAACTTGCTGTATGTTTCTGGGACACATTTACCATTCAACCATTCACAAATGACCTTTTGTTGTTTTTGTTGGTCCAAGGCTACCTAAAAAGTCAGTCAGTTTATTTTAAGACCCAAGAGAACAATAAATATTCTGTTTTCAATTGCTAGATTGTGTCATAATTGATTTTGGTGGTTCTGTTGTGAACATAAAGGGACAAGAACTGGTTTTGCTCTTAAGAAACTCATTTTTTATAGCATGAGATCCTTAATTAAATGATGGGATTGTAATGCCTAGATATGGGCTCTCTTATTGAACAGTTAATTATGCACATGTTAGTGAATATTTAACAGATATATTCTTCTATAATTTAATCCGGGCAATTTATGTATTCTGAAAATCCACAGACTAGAATTTCTTTTTTCTTTCTTTTTTTTTTTTTTTTAAGTGAATGGCGTGTTTTTTTTTTTTTTTTAATTTACTTATTTTATTTTTGGCTGCATTGTGTCTTCATTGCCATGCACTGGCTTTTCTCCAGTTGTGGCAAGCGGGGGCTACTCTTTGTTGCCGTGTGCGGGCTTCTCATTGCAGTGTCTTCTCTTGTTGCAGAGCACAGGGCCTAGGTGTGCGGGCTTCAGTAGTAGTGGCGTGTGGGTTCAGTAGTTGTGGCTTGTGGACTCTAGAGCTCAGGATCAGTAGTTGTGACGCGCGGGCTTAATTGTTCCATGGCATGTGGGATCTTCCTGGACCAGGGCTTGAACCTGTGTCCCCTGCATTGGCAGGTGGATTCTTAACCACTGTGCCACCAGGGAAGCCCCAAATTAGGATTTCTTGACCTTGGGTCTCTTGATATCTCTGAGACTGACTAATAATAAAATTCATTTAGGCTTCAATAAATATTCACCTTGAATTGATACCAGATTGGGAATTTATAGCCTTCAGAAATTTAAGGTAACAGCTATTTCACAGCCGAAACCCAATGAAAAATATGATAGCCTCAAGTTGTCTGATTTCCAGATGTGTTATGATTATGAAAAGACTTTTAAATTCATATTGAATATAATAATAATGTTTTTATCATACCCCCCTTTTAACTATAAGTGACATATTGTACAGAAAATAGCTGTTGTCATATATCTCCAAGATGGCTGCCAACAATTCTTGCCATCCTTCTGTGTGTGCATATGTCCTTCCCCCCTTGAGAGGTAGAGTCCATTTTTCTCTTCCAGTTAAATCTAACTCAGAGTTAGTGACGTGTGTGATCAACAGAATGGGTCAAAATGGACATCTAGAACTTCTGAGGACAGGTCATAAGAAGCCTTGCAGCTTCCACTGGAGTCCCTTGAACACTCACTCTTGGGACCCTCATACTGGGAGAAGCCAGCCACCAATTATGAAATCCAGCAACCATGAAACTGTAATGCTCTGTGAAGTTCAAGCCACATGGGAAGGGCCTGGAGGATGGGATTCAAAATGGAGAGAAAGAGAGAGGCTAAGACCAACACATGAGTAAAGAAGCCATCTTGGAAGTGGAACCTCCAGTTCCAGTCACCACAGTTGACATCAAGTGGATTTAAGACTCACTGCCCAGCTGAGCACTTTCGGAATTCCTGACCCACAAAACCAAGAACAAAATAAATGGTTGTCTCTAGCCACTATTCTGATGTAGTTTATTGCATGGCAATAAATAAGTGGAACAGAGGTCCTTTTCTCTTAACATATGGGAAGAGTTCTGCTGCTTCTGAGATACTTGTTTTGAAATGGAATCAGCCAAGATATAGAACTGCCATGTAATCATGGGAAAAAAATCTTCTTAAAACATTGCATTACTATATTGTCTGCTTTGATGGAAGGGGAAGAAGAGGGTGAAGCAGCAGCAGAATGTAATTATGCTCCGGGGCAGCTTGGTTAAGCATATCCACCCTGTCTGCCCCTCAAAAACAACTTGAGATGATCAGTGTCTGTCATTAAATAATTAAGGAACTAAGAAAAAATGTTACATGAACTAGATCTCCTTGTTAACTGGAGGCACTTTTTCTGGATGTTCCCCTCCCGCCCCATCTTCCTGAGAGCTCTTCAGAGGGGCTGGGAGGCAACTGTCACTTCACTAATCTGCAAGTCCTGTTGGAGAGAAACCCCTGGTGGTCTCCACTGTCTTCCCAGGAAAGCTTTAATAGCCAAATACATTAGCGAGGTGTCATGTGGCTGAGACTTTATTAATATTCCCCAATACACCCTGGTATATTTGTCCGTTTACCATGAAGCATTAATATAAGTAAAATTAAACCATATTCCTCAGAATGATGATACTAGGAGAGCAAAGAATGAAGCATGTGGGTATGTTCTTTCCCCTGATTTTCAGAATGGATTCATTCCTACGGGCTCTTCCTCTCATTCTGACTTTCCACTTGATATTTATTCAAACTCTAAAATCAAATGCACAACTTAGCGATTTTACCCCAAATGGTATGTCTCTCACCTAAATCAATGTTAACATATACTGATAGCTTCTCTTTATTGCTCTTTCTCCCCACCTCCTCTCCTTTATCATTTCTAGTGGAATAAAGAGATTTCTTACCAGTAAATGAACATCATTTCTTATAAAGTTTCCCATGAGCAAAGAAGATGAATGTCCATTTCTCCCAGCATCACGGCGCCCTCTGATAGCAGCTAACATTTAAAAATGATGTAACCTTTTGGCATTTATAGCTCTTTGGGGATTTAAGAGAGAAGTTACTCTGGGACTTGTAATGACCATGGAAGTGTGTTCTGATTGAGTTTGAGCAGAGGCTGTGGATAATGCTGGGATTTTTAAGGCAGCTCAAATATTCTCAAGGTATTTAATCAGTCTCCATAGTGACTGCAAAAATAAAAATCTCAAGTTTGTACATCATTCTTTTTCTTTAAAAATGCCATATTTTAAAACCAGGTGACACAATGCTAAGCATTAATGAATAGTCCATATACACTACTATCCCCTTAGTGTAATAACAGCAATTTCTCCAGCAAAATTAGTTTATTTTTTAAATGCCAATTAGACATAGGATCTGTTTATGAGGAAAATAATTACATTGTAATGATTCTTATTGGCTTTAGCATACACTTTTTTGAGAACAAGCGTGTATGGAAATGTTTGTTTCCCTACCTGTACTGTCATTAGGTCAGAGCTTTTTTTTTCATCATTTTTTTTCTCACCCATACTTATGATAAAGCATGAAACCAGTTTTATGGAGGAGTGAAGGTAGAAGAATAAGGAAAAGGAGGCCAGCACCATTGTGAAAAATCTGAGTGTGAACCAGGACTGGGTATTTTGCTTCCATAGATTTATATTTAAAGCCCCCTCCCAAAATTATCTATATTTCTTCAAGAATATCTTACCAATCATCTTGTTATTGAATCTCCATTATTTAACTCCCAGTCCCTGATTGCCCCCCTTCTTCCCATCTAGGCAATATTTTTATGAGATATTTGTAATACAAGGTTTATCTCTTTCTATTTTAGAACTCAACTATCACATTCTATCAGAACGTACAGTACTAATGTGACCTTCTTTGTGAAGTAATAATGGTTTCATTGGCACAAAGCTCAACGTTGCTTTCACACAGATGATCTTACTTGATCCCATAGATATTTTTACCACTGATCAGCAGCAGTGTGACCTTGAACAAATCACCTCATTCCTCAAAGCCTCATTTCCTCTTCTGTCAAATGGACATAATATCTATCTGAAGTATTTTAACTGTTTAATGAGGTAATATATTTTAAAGGTTTAGCGGAGTGCCTGGTACATAGCAGATGCTCAATACATATAAGCTTTTTTATAGTATCACTACCCTCAATGATGAAACGGAGGCTCAAAAAAAGATTAAGTGAGCTGTGAGATCTTCAAATTGGCATCAGACACATGGCAGAAATGAAACTCAAATCCATCTTTGGAGTTAGGCCCCATGGGATACTGTGATTATAGTATATATTTATGGTTTGTGTTTCCTTCTTCTCATGGCATGAGTGGGATTCACTAAACTCACTTTCTTCCTCTTTTCTGAGGAAGTACACACACCCACAACATTGACAAAGGTCAGGTTTAGGATTTGGTCATGGCTCTTCTTGTGGCAAACAAGCATGTGGTTCAGTATCCCCACACTCAGCCCAGCATATCAACCTGCCCGTGTGCATGCAGAGGGTCACAGTAATGGGAACAGAGTCTCACAGCGAAATGGTGTTTTTCAGTTTGAGATTCTCTGAGTTAACTTGAAAGAGAGGGTTGTGTTCCATAGTCCCAAGAGAAATTGGAAGCAATCTTCCATAAACTTTCTTTCTTGAACTGTCTTCCAAGGAGTGTAACCGATATGTAACCCATATGTTATCATTCCTGGTGAATGTTACTCTTCTGTGCCTTACCGGGTTTGGCAAAAAGAGTATTGACAGAATTATCATTATTATTACATAATAGGTAATAGGTTGGGTCTTCTAAGGCTATTACGAGGAGTATGAAGGACTGAAATTGTTTGATACACTTCTTGAAAACTATTTTTTTCCTCCTGAAAATTCAAAATCTTTGAGTCCTCATAAAAAAAAAAAAGTTCAAAAGTAAACTTACAGAATACAGTACAAAAGTTTCTCTCCAATTTCCTTGAATCAATATTCAGGTCACAAGAAGATGTTCTATTGTCCAAACGGTCTACTGGTCTCTTAATATTGAATGACCCTCCTTCGTGTTAATGAACATGGGTGGGTTACTGAACATTAGGTGAGCTTCACTGAGTTTGGGGGAGAGGGTGAGAGTGGGACTTAGGACAAGTGATTGCTCACTGGGTACATCTTTCTACAGACTCTTTTCTATCCGTGTTTACTTGATTGAACCTTTTTAATCACTTTCCTCTCCTTTTCTCACTGCTGTTCATACTTCAGTGACTTCCTTTTCATGGGTCATTCTGGGATCCTGTGTAATTTTCCCTAATACTGTCCTCCAAACAGTTGCCCATTGCTGAGCACTGGTTGCTTTCACCCTCAGCTCATCTGGGAAGGGTAAATGCCCACCTCACATTGGGAATAGGCAGCTCTTCCATCCACATCGGTCAGCCAATTATTTATTTGCTCTGATTATATTTTGCTTAATTTGTTTTTTATGTTGGAGCCAGAGTTTTGCAGATAGCCTCTTATACTATTTACAGATAGATTTTTGTTTGAATAGAGTGGCTAGATAACTATAGAGTGCCCAATTGCTGCTAATTTTATTTCTCTTTGTCATTGTCATTATCACTATGGAAATTACTTATTATGCACCTGTGATATGGGCATCTGGATCTGAGTTAAGCCTTGAGCAAAGCAAGAGAGATATCCCTAGTATATTACCTCTTCTTGATTCCAGTCCATGAATGACAAGGAGTAGACAAATGAGCAAACAAATAATGAACAACACATAAAGTAAATACTCTTTGCTTTAGGACCAAAGAAATGGTGGGAAAAAATGTGTGCCTTGGGGTGGTGAAGCTGCCTCTTATTAATAACTCCACCTTGCCTAAATAGGTAGATAATGGAATTCCAAGAACAACACACCTAGGAAAAGAACCTGGAAGACTAAATGGTAGGAGCACTCTTGTGGGAGGAATGTTCTGAGTAGACACTGGAAGGATCAGAAAGCTGTCAAGCAACATTTTGTAGAATTACATCATGTAACCATATTTTGAATCTGGAGCAAGTCAAAGAGGGTGGAGATGCATTTGATGTTTGATGACACCGAGCTTTCAGAAGGACTAATACCAAAAACGGGGTAGAAGTGACATATTTGAAATCTATAAATTTCATTTCATGTTCATTTATCACCTCTAGGAAGAGCAAGTAAAGTTTCTTCCTTCCCCTGAAGTGGATGAGGAACAATTGCTTAGAGTTGGGTGGTGGGAGCCGGTGTCACCATTATTGACTTTCTATGGAAAACAGTTCACCTGTAGATGCAGTGAGTGTAGCACACCCTGCAGGGCAGGAGTAAACTGGTTCTAATCACTCATGGGCTGATCTGAACAGAGAATAATTACTTTCCTGTTAAGGGCAGACTCTTCCCATTGTCTCTACCCACCCCACTTACTTCCAAGTAGAACAGCAGAGATTTGTTTCAGAGGACTCAGAACTCTCAGTGTCACAGGGATCCATGAACTGCATTTAGCAGAAGCAGGGACGAAGAGGACCCATTCCTTTATTCATTCATTTGTTCATATACAGAGATGTATAGACCTACTATGGAACAAGCTTTATGCTAGGCAAACAAGCCCTCTTTTTAGAGAGCTCACTTCAGGAATCCTGCAGAGTTTGGAGTCATGCCTTTTATAAAGGTTTAAATTTTATAAAGGTTTAAAGTTCTGTCATTCAGATCGTATTCCAGAATGCAGAAGATTAAACACAGCAAAACACCATTTATTCAGAGTCACATGAAAAGCCAAAAGAAGGGAGCTTCCCTGGTGGTACAGTGGTTAAGAATCTGCCTATACAGGGGACATGGGTTCGAGCCCTGGTCTGGGAAGATCCCACATGCCGTTTAGCAACTAGGCCCATGTGCCACAACTACTGAAGCCCACACGCCTATAGCCCATGCTCCACAACAAGAGAAGCCACCACAATGAGAAGCCCACGCACCACAACGAAGAGAAACCCCTGCTCGCCACAGCTAGAGAAAGCTCGCGTGCAGCAATGAAGACCCGGTACAGCCAAAAATAAATTAATTAATTAAAAAAAGAGAAAAAAAAGAACCCAAAAGAAGATAGCCAATGTAAATCAGCAAAAACAGGGATCACTGAATATATTTAAGGAATGTAATCTGTTATTTTTTGAGGAATATTCACTAATTTGAAGTTTCTATTTTGATAATATTTCCTAGTAAAATACCTTCTTGAGAAGATAGAACTTTATTTATAAAGGACATCATTTTCGTCTAAAGATTGGATCACACTTATTATCTACGCTGTATCTTTTTTCTCAAATGGGTTAAACATTTTGTATTTAGATCTTACTTAAATTCTTTATTTGCTTACTAACATATTTACTTTTCATAACCTACAACATGACAGAACAAACTTTAACTCATTTGAAATATAATTACTAAAAGATTCTAATTTGAAGACTGAAATAATAAGATTTCACTAATCCAGTTAATAGTTCATTAAGCACTTACTATGGTTCAACCACTGAACCAGTTGTAACCTGTGTTGAAGCTTGTGATTAAGCAATTGAAATACATTGTATACAGTGGTGTGTATTAATGTGTGTGTGTGCATTTGTGTGTTTACAGTTCAGGTGGAAATGAATATAGGCCATAATATTAAATGAAAAAAAAAAAAAACAACCAAAAACTCAGTCCACGATATGATATGTAGCTGCGGATAAAGAAGTAGAAGGGGGCACAAACATGGTTTCATTTGTTGATGGGATAGGGTCAATTTATTTTTCTTTGTAAATTTGTTTGTTTATTTATGGCTGCGTTGGGTCTTCGTTGCTGCGCACGGGCTTTCTGTAGTTGTGGTGAGCAGGGCTACTCTTCGTGTGGTGCACGGGCTTCTCACTGCGGCGGCTTCTGTTGTTGCAGAGCACGGGCTCTAGGCCCACAGGCTTCAGTAGTTGTGGCTCGTGGGCTCTGGAGCGCAGGCTCAGAATTTGTGGCGCACAGGCTCAGTTGCTCCACAGCATGTGGGATCTTCCTGGACCAGGGATCACGGCATGTCCCCTGAATTGGCAGGTGGATTCTTAACCACTGTGCCACCAGGGAAGTCCCTATTTTTCTTTTATTTTGAATTCTACTGGCAGTCTTACAAAGTTGTTTTTGCAGTAAAAAATGGCTAAACAAAAACGGATCCAGACTGACCTGTTTGTTTTCAGTGGATTGGAGTAGAGATTTTTTTTTTTTTTTTTTTTTTTTTTTGTGGTACGCGGGCCTCTCACCGTTGGGCCTCTCCCGTTGCAGAGCACAGGCTCCAGACACGCAGGCTCAGCGGCCATGGCTCACGGGCCCAGCCGCTCCATGGCATGTGGGATCTTCCCGGACCGGGGCACGAACCCGTGTCCCCTGCATCGGCAGGCGGATTCTCAACCGCTGCGCCATCAGGGAAGCCCTGGAGTAGAGATTTGAAAGAGGAACCACTGGAAGGTTTGTGTAATGCAGATACATCTATAAATCTTACAGGGGGAATGTCCTGACATCTTCTATAATTTCTAAAATGTCAAATTCCCAAATTGAAGGTTTTAGGTGAAGACTGTAAAGTAGTGGTGAGATTTTCTACATATTTTTAGTACCCAGAAGAAAAGACTGAGGAAGCCAGTAGTTTTATTTACTTAATGTTAAATAACCATATGTTTGAAAATATTTGTATTATTCTACCTCCCCCATCCAATAGTACTTGGATGCAGAATATCTCATACAGTTTGATGACTCATAGTATAAGTATCAGAAGTATTTTAAATAAATGATAAATAATCAACTTGATTTGAGGATATTGTATAGGCCCAGGGTTTTTATTTTGATGAAGTAGTCTGCCAGGAGAAACAGGTGGTGAGATCCGCACTCGTGGGAAGAGGGTAAACATATTCTGGTTTATAGGGAAATAGAAAAGCAGAGGGGCGAAAATCTCCCCGCCTGAGACAATAGATGCTCTATAAAATTGAGCCTCTTCATATTATCATAGAAATTACTGGCTGGCAGTAGTGCAAAGGGCTGTTATATATTATTGTTAATTGTGGTTGGAGACACAAAGCCATGTGATCATTTGATGACTTATTTGTTTTTGGAAAATGACAGCTTTTGTGTGCCAGTAAATATGAAACCCCCTGGAAATATTCTTGTGAATTTAGGAGCTATCTGATCGTCCTTGCTTAGTACATACAGTAGACTTAAATGATGACATAGAAGTTTGTACTTAGCAGATTACCAGATGGTTCTGCATCAGTTATCCAGAAAGGGAACACTGTCTGCTTGGTGACTACAAGACAGAGAGACCAATAACTTTGTCAGAATTTATGGTCGGTGGACGGTGGCTTCACCAGAACATGGCGGGGGAGGCCATTAGTCTCCAGTTTTGTGTGTGCTCTCCATCTTGTCCGGAACAGAGCTGACAGCCACAGCCTTCCTCTCACTCCACTTCATCCGTCCGTCCCTTTCTCCTCTTCGAGCAGGGCAGGGTGAGAGAACAGCGAGGAACCTGAAATTCATCCTGGGTAACATGAACGCAGTTCAGGCTGAGCGTGTCTGGTGTGCGATCGTTGTGTGCCCTTTGCAGTGATGGGACGCCACTTTGGAACATGACACCAACTATCCTGAGGTTTTAATACGATTGCCTCCAAATGCCTGAGAAAGCCCTGTGTGTTTGCCTGGCACTCCGTTCTCTTATGACAGGGCTCTAGTTTGGTTGGTTTTTTTTTTTTTTTCTTTTTTTTGGTCTTCCTTTCTCTCTCTCTCTCTCCTTTTCCTAGAACTGCCACATCCTTAGCTGGTAATCTTTAAACCCTGGGCTGCAGTGATCTCTCTTCATACGGTCACACATTAAGCGCATCTTCCATGCTTCTCCAGACCAAACTCAGAAAGTGCCAATGAACAAGTTGTTGGGGAAGAAGTCAGTGGGTAGCATTAAGGCCACCTGACTGGAGGCGTTAGGTGTGCAGTTTGACTGAGTGAAAGGCAACCTGCAGAGTTGGAAATGAGGTGCTTTATCACATATTCCTAGAGGCGTAAAACAAGAGAGTAAAAAGCAGTTTTCAGAGCAGCTTCTCCATCTTGCTCCTATTGTGGATTGTTCACACCGCTGTGGCCAAGATTAACCCTCAAAAGGAGAAAGTCCCAAGCCTCTGGAGCTGTGAATTTTTACATGAGTATAGCATATTCTCTTGTCAATAGGCCAAAGATGGAGAAGGGCGTCCACTGACTTTTTCCATGGAACTTACATTCCTATCTTCTCCAATTACTCTGGGTGTCTTTCTAGATCTATGTGACTACTCTGAAAACTTTCCATTCATTCCTTTAACTTTCGTTCATTCACGTCAAATATTTATTGAATATATAATATATGCTGGACCTCATTCTAGCTGCTGGGAAGGCACTTGTGGGGGTAAAAAATAGATAAATATCACTATTCTAATGGGTTTGTGTTCTGGAGAGAAGAATATATAGACAATAAAGAAAATAAGTAAACTATTAATATGTTAGCAGGTGGTAAAGGATCCTTTGGACAATACCCAGAACAGGCTTTTGAATGCACAGGCTTTGACTCAAGACTCAGAAAATCAGACTAAAGGCAGGATGACATGGGATGTTGTTGATGTGAAAGGAGGGTTTGCGATGGAGAGAAAAACCAGTGGACTCCATCCTCTTTCTACTTCTTTCCACCTTTCTCACAGAAGACTGTGACAAGTGTCATCCCCCCCAAATGGAGACTAGACAAGGCTCAGCAGGAAGGAGGGCTGGGGTTAGGGGAACAATGGGAAATATTTCAGAGTAAGGAAATAACCTTGGGGAAAAAAAACCCAAGGAGCCCTCTGGGAGGGAAGAAAATGCACTCCTACATTTCCTCCTCCTCCCTTTCAGTCTGTCCCGCCTCTTTCATTTCTTGGTGAAAACAGTGTCACGGCCTTGGTCCAAGGTAGGAGAGCAAACCTGACAGAGTCAAGGTCCTGGTTTGGCCAAGCGTTCTCTGCCTGTTCCTTTTCCCTCCCTTGCCAAAAATGTAGCTCATTTTTAAGCTTTGTGAATTTGCACACTTACCTTTCTGTTGTTTTCTTTCCTGAACGATTCTCTGCCGCAGATCATGTTGCTCACAGACCCGGAGATTGAGAGCAGCTTACTGATCAGCTCGGACGAAGGGGCAACCTATCAAAAGTACCGGCTGAACTTTTACATCCAGAGCTTACTTTTCCACCCCAAGCAAGAGGACTGGATTCTGGCATACAGCCAAGACCAAAAGGTGAGCGTGATCCCCTTGTTCGAGACAGTGGTGCGTGGTCGTCCTAGGGAAAGACACCTACTTAGTCATCGCTGCATTTCTTCTTAGCTCTCAGGTTTGTTCTGTGCAGCACCTTGAACCCTGTGCCGGTGGGGCGAGGGGCAGCAATGTGGATCTCAGGTTGCATCTGAAACAGCACACAAAGGAAAAAGCTAGACCCTAAGGAAGACATTGTGGAGAAGCAGTTCTTAACCTGGAAGCTTCAGGCCATCAGGAAACCCCCATGGAATTTCAGACAGTGCTTTGTGTATGTGAGATGTGATCATTTTTTTGGAATAAAGAACCCATAGCTTTTCTCAGAGCTTTAAAGGAAAGGATGACCCTGAAAGAGTGAAGAACATTAGCTAGTGATATGCTAAAATAGTGAGAGAAATGTACATAGATAACATTCAGAATCGGGCAATGTCAGGACTTTTCTCCTCTTGGTGGTTAGGCTGAAGGATAGGTCTACGTTTTAGGAAGGGATTGAATGAAGTTATGCTATTGTATTTTTATCTGTGTGTATATAAGTGTGTGCGTGCACACGCAATATGTATATGTATTTTATGGGATAAATGCTATAAAATATATCATGTACTCTGTACTGCAGATACATTATAAAATACATGTAGCTCCAGCTTTTAAGGAACTTACATTTTCATGTAGAATATAAGGCTAGCAACAGCAAATACAATCAGATTAGAATTAGAGGGAAAAAGTATACAAAGGCAAATGTGAGAGAGGCTCTAGCCATAAAAGCCAAAAGGAAAATAGGTAAAATATTCGAATGCTCTTTGTGAAATGCATGGTTCAGTGAGGTCATTCTGAGAATTATCCTCAGAGGAATTATATGTTACAAATTACATATATTTAAAGAAATACCGGACTTTCCTGAGTGAGGAGAACATTCTAGGGTTAAAACCCTAGAATACTTAACCAGGTGGTTAAAATCGTCTGGGCTGGTATAGACGTGTGGGGTTCTTCCTGAAGGGAGGGGAATAGTATAAACAACTTTTCAACGTCTCTACTGACATGAGCATTTTTGAGGAAGCAAATTAAAATTCATAGGATTGGAGTTTTATTTACACTTCCCTTACTGCCAAATAAAATGCACATTAGCCTAAAAATAGGAAAGACTTACAATTAGTGTTTTTTTTCCTCTCGAGCAGCCTGGCTCCCCTTTCAGCAGAATGTACAATTTCATTCCTGGAGTCAAGCCACAGTGCATCTAGTCCAGGCTGGTGCAGTTACCAGAGGCAAAGCTGAGCAGCTCAGGACAGAGTATTAGTCATTTAATCCACTGGGTTTTTGCATTTTATTCGACAGTTGGTTAATTTTCCCCCTGATGCCAGAGGCACACTGAGGGCCAGATTTACCTGGCTAAGTGGAAACTGTGCATCTTTGCAGTTGTGTCAGAGGAGATGCCCCCAAATTTAACCCTTCATGTGCCAGTACTTCAGGCAGTGATGCCATGAGCACGGCGGCAGAGTGGATAACTCTGGAGGAGTTGGGACATGTGGCTCCGACCCAGCCACGTATGGGAACTGGTACTTGGGGTTGGCTTTCTTTGCCTTAAAATGTGTTTGTGTCGATAGTTATAATTGCAGGTGCACTTCAATGAGATTGAAAAGAAAATAAAATCCACAAATGTTAGACTCCTCGTGTGCTCATCATGATGCCCTGTTGGTATAAAATAACTATATCGAGGAGTATTCATTCCATCTAGGGAAAGAATATAAATACATGTGAGTTCAGTAGTCTAAGAGGGACTAAAAAGGCAGATAGACCCTTCATTCACACACGGTAGATACCCAGTCGGAGTAGCTGGGTGGATTATATGAAATTGGCAGCCCAGGTTTAGGAGATGGAGATCTTATAAAATGATTTCACCTGGACTTTAATGAACGTCATATTTCTGTGGGGGACGGAGAGGGTGCGTTTTGCACAAGAGGGATGTCATAAACAATAATATAAAGTTGTAAAGTTTAGAAAACTCATGTAAACAGGATTGTGAATGTGTCTATTTGGCTGAAACTGAAATTTGGGCAAGTTCATTATACATGTACTCCTGGAACCTAATCTTAACTTTTTGGGGACCACTTTGACTGTTAGGCAAAATACTTTTTGTTTTCCCAATTAGGAGCGTTTTGAACAGTTTGGTCAGTTGGAATTATGTGTTCAGAGCTATAGATTACAAAGATTAATCTGGTAGTAATATTAGAATAAACTATGATGCTGTGAGGTCAAAACCAAGAAGACCAGTTAGGATGGTACACAGTGGTCTTGGTCAGGACCAAAAAGTATCTTTTGTGACCATAGACCAAATGAATTCTATCATTTTAGAGGTAGAAGAAGCCTTAACAGTCTTTGCTCTGTACGTAGCTAACAAACCAAAAATCTTAGGCGTTAATGAATTTTCCCAAAGGGGAAGAGCACTCATTGGTGTCACATGTCTAAGTTCAGCAATTGGAATTTGAATATGATATTTAGTAGGGTTCACTACTAAATGGATGGTGATATCTGGAGATTAGCAAAGGCGCAGAAGCCAGCCTCTCTGCTGAGCTCTCTGTTTCTCCAGAAGAGAATGAAGCAGAAATCATCCTGGGAAAAAAGAATTATGGATCACCTGCTAATATGAGTAGGGGGTTGGGGAAGGGCTGCATACATCAGGGCTTGAATCACAGCGTGAGGAGTGGGGCATTAGCGGGGAGTGGAGCGGGCTGCAGCCATCCAACGAGCCATTAGCTGGTGGTGCTGGCCTGAAGTCAAGTGGAGGAGGTCTGTGGCCACTCAGGTGGGTCAGTGATATGGAAATAATAGCTGGCAGTCACCCACGAATCACGGAGCGTTGAACCCTGCTGAGATGCAGCAGTGGGCCCTAAGGAGGGCCCCGTGTTACTGTCGGCAGGCCAGTGACTTTTGGAAATGGGAACACTTGTTTTTTCCTGTAAGTGTCGTTCATCAATATGTCTGTGACAGTTGCTACTGTTGCAGAACTCTCAGCAAAGATGGTAGCTTTGGTGCTACGATTCCCTTTGCCAGATGCTGTTTTCAACCAGCCTGTGGTGAACAGCATCCTCAGGTAGAGAGCACCGTCTGTTAGAAGTTATTGTGTTGAGGTGGCAGCTCCGTCAGCACTCACCTGTGCACAGTCCTCCTCTCCTCTCTTCCCTTGTTTGCTGTCAGTCTTTTGAGGCATACGCTCCCCCTTTTGAATACATAGCCACCTTTAATTTTCCCTTATTTCCCTACTATTGCTTTCTCTCACCTTTAGTGAATGAGACTTTGAGGGCCCCGAGGACAAAGTCGGGGTCTCTGGCTTGCAGGAAAGAGCCCGTGTGGTCCTTGGCGTTCTGCTCCAACTTCATTTCATCTTGAGTGTCTGGACTCTCAGTAGAGACTTTTTGATGTGAGCATTTGAAGGGACTCAAAAGAGTTTGGTTGAACAGATTGTGCTTTCTGGCCCAAGATAGAGCTTTACTGGCCATCAATTCCATAGGAAGCCAGATTTAAAGAAGAAGAAGAAAAAAAGGCTTTTAATCAGGGAGAAATGTGTATGACCAATAGCCCTCAAAATTCATAAGATCAGGTTATTTTGATATTTTAGCCCTTTTTTCTTATTTTTTCTTAGAGAAATCTACCCGTGATATTAAATATCTAGGTGATTGCCAAGAGGTCAAAAATTCTTTTGAATGAGCGTGTGACTCTCCAGCCACCACTGGAATGACTGAAGGGAAAAGGTTTGGGACCTTTTTCCCTTTGAAGCTCTAAAAGAAGTCACTTGACTTCTTACAAAGCCCTGTTGGGGGACTTCCATGGTATACACACAGGCAATAGATTCCTTGGCCTCTGAAGGGTCTATGTGAGGATGTGCCTTTGGAAAGCCCTGGAATTTTCAGAAAAGTAAGCATTGTAGACATTATGGAAACTTCTTGCCAGATGGCAGAAGGTTACCCGTATGTACAGCCACACCTTTTAAGCTTTTTACAAAACAGCAGTGAATCACTGTGGATGCCGTGAAGAATTCCACAGCGTTTATACCAGGACCACCAACATCTCACTCTCCATTATTTAGTTTTGTTATTTCTGTAATTAAGCAGTAGGCAAACCAAACATTCTGCTCCTTCCTTTTGTTTCTTGGCATTTGGAAACCGAGCAGCCAGGAGAACAGAGGTACAGAGCTTCCACTTCCTTCCTTGTCCCCCCCCCACCCCCACCCCACACACTTTCTTGCCTCAATACAGGAAACCACCCAAGGAAGGCTTAGCAGCAGGCCAAGTGTGCCAGATTACACCTTTATTTTTTTTTATTTTATTTTTTTGGTGGTACATGGGCCTCTCACTGCTGGGGCCTCTCCCTTTGCGGAGCATAGGCTCCGGACGCGCAGGCTCAGCGGCCATGGCTCACGGGCTCAGCCGCTCCACGGCACGTGGGATCTTCCCGGACCGGGGCACGAACCCGTGTCCCCTGCATCGGCAGGCGGATTCTCAACCACTGCGCCACCAGGGAAGCCCTACACCTTTATTTTAATTTGGCAATAAACTAGTGTACAAAATGTGCTATGAAACATCGCCTCCAATGGCATTTCTCAGTCTGTCTCAAACACCTCACTAAACATGATGTGTTGGAAACAGTGGAAATGAGGGAAAACAAAATGCAGATGTGACTAAAAGAAAAAAGCAGGAGAAATGCGTACGAATAGGCATCTACCTCAGCTCTGCTGACCATCTTGGGGCACTGGGCTCGGGGCTTCTCTGTTAGGGGTTACACCGCGGAGCGAATTGTATAGGGGCGAGTCTGCAATGTTGTGAAGCCAACGTGAACGCTCCTGGGACTCAGAGTGCCTCATAGCTGGGGAGGAGAGACCGCCTTGCTCGGCTTATCCAGGCAGCAAGGCCTCTCCTACAGATGTACCTGCTGCCCCTGACCATGAGTAGGAGGGTCCACTTTTCTCCAGTCCTCTACAGTGAGCTTTTTCTCCCCACTCTGGGTGCCCAGGTCCTTCTAGACCATGGACTCAGTTCCTACCCAGATAAGCAAGCAACTGACTGAACATGGCGGCTGGGTCTGGGCTGTGGGAAACTGGAGAGCAGGTGTTCCTTCAGGAGGGTGGGGTGTGGTGGGGGGGTCTTGGTGAGCTCCAGCCTGCTGTTCTTGCCACCGAGCATGCCTCATTCAATGTCACCAGACTTTTCATAGTTTTTCTAGAGAAGTAATCCTGCTTTGTTTGAGATATGACATTTTCCTATTTTTAAGTGTTTATAACTAACTCAAAAACTTAAAACAGAAAGCCGTGCAGGGCAAGTCAACCTCATCTGCTGCCTTGCCTTAGTCCCCAGATCACCTTTTTTCTTATTTCTCTGTTTTTCCCATTATCTTTGTTTTTCTCCTGTTCATGGATCTTCCTGTCAGTTTTATTTCAGGAAACGTTCCATTGTTTTGTGAATTTAAAAAAAGTGCGTACAAATGAGTGATCAATTCTGTGGAGGGAGGACAAAACCCTTAGGACAGTTTGGTGGGTCACCATTCATTTTGTGGCAGTTTTGGAATATTCATGAGTTTGTGTTGTCTCACTTGTTCTGGAGCCCTATGAGTCAGCAGTCCAAGTAATACGATGTGGGAGCTTGCAGGATCTCTGTTCTCCTCTATATTCCAAAGTATCAAAGTTTATGAAAGAAATAAGAAATCTTAAGGCTTGCACGGTGGCCTCACCTTCAGTATTTTGGTAAATATGTGTAAGATACACTTAAAACCAAAACATGGCTTTAAAGGAAGAAAGCACATTTTCATAAGGAAACGCTATTCACAAATAATTGAAACCCTAAATATTAACAGCAGTATTCTCTGTATAAATGAAGGCAGAGTTTGAGTTAAAATCGTATATTGATAGAAAAGGAAAATTATACTGCCAGGGTGTTTGAGAGCATACAATAGAATTTTAGTAACTTGCATAAACGTAAATTTTTAAAAGAAGAACTGCTTTCAGCTTTCTCCCTTCTGTCTTTCTACCAGTCCTGCAATTTTATTTAAACAGTTTCATATACATTTCTTTAAAAAAAAAAGAACACAACTTTCTTTTTAATCTTTCCTACTTTTCCTGACTGAGCACTAACAGATGACCATTGCTTATCATGACAGTTTTTTTTTTTTTTTTTTTTTGTGGTGCACGGGCCTCTCACTGTTGTGGACTCTCCTGTTGCGGAGCACAGGCTCCGGACGCACGGGCTTAGCGGCCATGGCTCACAGGCCTAGCCTCAGCGTGGCATGTGGGATCTTCCCAGACCGGGGCATGAACCCGTGTCCCCTGCATCGGCAGGCAGATTCTCAACCACTGTGCCCCTCACGACAACTTTGAATGCCAGAAATTCTCTGGGAAATAATGACTGCTTGATAAGGGAAGAGATGTCAGCATTTTCCAAAACTCAGTCATATTGGTTTCTCACCAGCAATAGACAGCACAGCAAGTGAGGCAGGAACATCAGCTCTCTACTCTGTCAGGCCCTCCAAATGGCCATGTGACCTTCAGCAGGTCATTTAACTTTTAGAGTTTCACCAGCTGTGAAGTGAAAGCAATAACAGTACCTGGCTCACAGGACTGTTTGAGGATGCTGTGATAATGTATGTAAAACACTCAACACAGAGCCTGCACATGGCTAGCACCACGTGAATGCCAGCCGATGTGTTATTCAAAGACTTAGGAGAGAGCCACCTGGTGTCGCATAACTAGGTTTAGACGTAAGGCTTCCTTAGCCGTAATCCGGTGTCTTCCCAATACGTGACATTATACGTATTTAGTCAATGTTGAATGTCCTCTTAGACAATCATTAAAAGGTACCACTGAACCAGAATGAACAGAGCAAGCAATGGTACTCAGAAAATATTATTGATTATAATAACCGTAAGCCATTAAATATTAAAGTATTTGCCTTTACAGCAACTCTGTTTTTGAGTAGACCTAGCAGCACCTTAATGTCAAAAGGGCAAGATTGAAATAAAAGATAAATGGATCCTTCAAATTCAACCCCCTGGGGATATTCAAATGATTTCTGCACAAGCACAAACACTTAGGAAACTGATACCTACCTAATGCCATCACGTTTCCCAAGGCACTACATTAAAAGGCACTCAGTTATTCATAAGAAATATGTGGAGCGTTATATACCGTGCTACTTTGGCAAGATTTCCATGTGCTTGAAATTTCCCAATGTCAGAGCTGATTTCTAATCTCATGAATATGTAAATAATTTAAGTATTCAAGTACAAAACTGGCAATTAGAGTGGAAACCAGGGAGCTTGCTGAACGTCAACCCCAATGCTTGTTTATAAAACAAATTCTCCAGCAGAAATGCCATCTTATGCAAACGAGGAAGGCCTGTGTTCACTTTAGCTAACTTGTTTAACCAGGTTGTATCATTATTTTTCAATTGCTACCTGAAGCAGTTTGATCTACCTGTTCCCAAATTTGAACGAAATGAGCTACAAGAATAAGGAGAAATGGACAGTTCTGAATGAGTGATTGGGATTAAGGTTTGGACAGATAGAATTATGCTTTTTGGTAGCTATTTAAACTTTGAAATAAATTACATTTTTGCTTGTGCAATTTTTTAGCCAGCTATTTTGATGTATTCTACCCACCAACACTTGTCTAAATGGATTAAGATGCCTCCTTAATCCAGGCACCAGTCTGGGAAAGTTTGAAGGACATTTGACATCCTAAGAGGGCATGGGCCTTTTTCTTAAATGAGCTCGAGGGATATCCAGAAAAAAACTATCTCTGAGTGTGGCCCTTTAGAATCTAGTTATGGTCAAATTTTCTTGTATCCTGCCTTGTCAAGCAACTGCTGGTTGTTGCCAGCAGTGTTGCCAAGGAGGGGAGTGGTTTGAGAAGGATGGAGTCTTGGCCTTGTAAATAGACATATTTTGTGAAGTTATGACTCTGTAGGTTTCATACTAAAATTTTTTTTTAAATGTTATCTTTTCCAACTTCCTCCCTTCAGTATAATAGGATATTGTAAGTTCAGATTACAAATGGCACATTAGGTGTTCCAAGAGATCCAGAGGCCCAGCCAGGATCTCAGAGCTGGCAAGAGGAAGAGAAACCAGAAGTCAGCTACCCTTCTAAAATGACTGGGTCCCTTTACTGAGCTAGACCCTTAATATAAAATACTATGAGATGGCTTTCCCAGGACTTCCAGATGGGAGAATCACCCTCCTCACCTCCCTTTCCCACACCCATCCTCGCTTGCTCTTCGGCCCCTTTCCACACCTCATTTTCCCTTCAAGTGAAAACAGCCTAGTTCCTGAGCTGGTGGAGTGGGTTCCCTCGCCCCTGCTGCTCCCACGCAGGACCCCCTCCAGCCATCGCTACTGCCACCACCTCGGTTCCACTCAATCGATTTTTGCTGCATGTCAACACTTATTACTGAAGAAGTGATACATTTCCTCACCACCCTCCTGTTCTCTTTGTGAACAACAACATGCATTTTCCAAGAAGTTAAGTGAAACTAAGGATCCAGTTGGTGGCCACTGAACAGAGCGAAGGGTTGGGTCCTCTAATCTTCACAAGCAATAAGGACATTTTAATCATAATGAATGGTTCAAGTACTAATATCCTGCTACTCCAGGTAAACAGTTAAGAAGAATATAGGCCTCAATTCAGTATTTATCGATATAAAGGATTCTTGCCAGAATGGTGAGTTCAGTCAGTGTATTAACATTTTTGGATTGCAGAGTATAATCCAACTATGAATAGCAGGTGATTAATATACCAGAATAATACTATCAGAATCAGAGTGGATAAGAATGCTTTTTTGGGCTTCCCTGGTGGCGCCGTGGTTGGGGGTCCGCCTGCCGATGCACGGGACGCGGGTTCGCGCCCCGGTCCGGGAGGATCCCACGTGCCGCGGAGCGGCTGGGCCCGTGAGCCGTGGCCGCTGAGCCTGCGCGTCCGGAGCCTGTGCCCCACAACGGGAGAGGCCACAACAGTGAGAGGCCCGCCTAGCAAAAAAAAAAAAAAAAAAAAGAATGCTTTTTTGGGCCTGCATGCCTGCCCTCTTGCTGTGCTCCTGCTTAAAGAAATTAGTCCTTCCTTTCCGACTTAGTCCCTGGAAAGAAGTTTCAGCCTGAGAGCTTGCGGGATCTTAGTTCCCAGGGCGGAGGTTGAGCCCGAGCTCCTGTGGTGGGAGCTCTGAGTCCAAACCACTGGACTAACAGAGAAACTCACACACCAGGGAATATCAATCAGAGTGAGGCCACCCAGAGGTCTTCATCTCAGCACCAAGACCCAGGTCTATCCAACTGCCTACAAACTCTAGTGCTGGACATCTCAGGCCAAACAACCAGTAAGACAGGAAAGCAGCACCAACCATCAAAAAAAAAAAAAAAATGAAATGACAAAAAAATTTGTTGCAGAAGAAGGAGCAAGGCAAAAACCTACAAGACCAACTAAATGAAGACGAAATAGGCAACCTACCTGAAAAAGAATTCAGAATAATGATAGTAGGGGTGATCCAAACTCTCGGAAACAGAATGGGGAAAATACAAGAAACATTTAACAAGGATCTAGAAGAACTAAAGAGCAAACAAACAGTGATGAACAACTCAGCTACTGAAATTAAAAATACTCTAGAAGGAATCAATAACAGAATAACTGAGTTAGAAGAATGGATAAGTGAGCTGGAAGATAAAATGGTGGAAATAACTGACAGGGAGCAGAATAAAGAAAAAAGAATGAAAGGAATTGAGGACAGTCACAGAGACCTCTGGGACAACATTAAATGCACCAACATTCAAATTATAGGCATCCCAGAAAAAGAAGAAAAAAGAAAGGGTCTGAGAAAATATTTGAAAAGATTATAGTCGAAAACTTCCCTAACATGGAAAGGAAATAGTCAAGTCCAGGAAATGCAGAGAGTCCCAATAGGATAAACCCAAAGAGAAACATGCTGAGACACATATTAATCAAACTATCAAAAATTAAATACAAAGAAAAAATATTGAAAGCAGCAAGTGAAAAGCAACAAACAACATACAAGGAAATCCCCATAAGGTTAACAGCTGATCTTTCAGCAGACACTCTACAAGCCAGAATGGAGTGGCAGGATATATTGAAAGTGATGAAAGGGAAAAAATGACACCAAGATTATTATACCCATCAAGAATCTCATTCAGATTCGACAGAGAAATTAAAACCTTTACAGATAAGCAAAAGTAAAGAGAATTCAGCACCACCAAACCAGCTTTACAACAAATGCTAAAAGAACTTCTCTAGGCAGGAAACATAGAAGAAGGAAAAGACCCACAAAAACAAACCCAAAACAAAGAAAATGGTAATAGGAACGTACATATTGATAATTACGTTAAATGTAAATGGATTAAATGCTCCAACCTAAAGACATAGACTGGCTGAATGGATACAAAAGCAAACCAGTATATATGCTGTCTACAGCAGACCCACTTCAGCCCTACGGACACAAACAGACAGAAAGTGAGGGGATGGAAAAAGATATTCCATGCAAATGGAAATCAAAAGAAAGCTGGAGTAGCAATTCTCATATGAGACAAAATAAACTTTAAAATAAAGACTATTACAAGAGACAAAAAAGGACACTACATAATGATCAAGGGATCAACCAAGAATAAAATATAACAATTGTAAATATTTATGCCCCCAACATAGGAGCACCTCAATACATAAGGCAAATGCTAGCAGCCATAAAAGGGAAAATCAAGAGTAACATATAATAGTAGGGGACTTTAATACCCCACTTTCACCAGTGGACAGATCATCCAAAATGAAAATAAATAAGGAAACACAAGATTTAAATGACACATTAGACAAGATGGACTTAACTGATATTTCTAGGACATACCATCCAGAAACAACAGGATACACTTTCATCTCAAGTACTCATGGAACATTCTGCAGGATAGATCATATCGTGCATCACAAATCAGACCTTGGTATATTTAAGAAATTGAAATCTTATCAAGTATCTTTTCTGACCACAACGCTATGAGAATAGATATCAATTACAGGAAAAAAAAACTGTAAAAAATACAAACACATGGAGTCTAAACAATATGCTACTAAATAACCAAGAGATCACTGAAGAAATCAAAGAGGAAATAAAAAAATGCCTAGAAACAAATGACAATGAAAACATGACGACCCAAAACCTATGGGATGCAGCAAAAGCAGTTCTAAGAGGGAAGTTTATAGCAATACAATCCTACCTCAAGAAACAAGAAATATCTCAAATAAACAACCTAACCTTACACCTAAAGCAATTAGAGAAAGAAGAGCAAAAAAGCCCCAAAGTTAGCAGAAGGAAAGAAATCATACAGATCAGATCAGAAATAAATGAAAAAGAAATGAAAGAAATAATAGCAAAGATGAATAAAACTAAAAGCTGGTTCTGTGAGAAGATAAACAAGATTGATAAACCATTAGCCAGACTCATCAAGAAAAAAAAGGGAGAAGACTCAAATCAACAGAATTAGAAATGAAACAGGAGAAGAAACAACTGACACTGCAGAAAAACAAAGGATCATGAGAGATTACTACAAGAAACTATATGCCAATAAAATGGACAACCTGGAAGAAATGGGCAAATTCTTAGGAAAGCACAACCTTCCAAGACTGATCCAGGAAGAAATAGCAAATATAAACAGACGAGTCACAAGCACTGACATTGAAACTGTGATTTAAAATCTTCCAACAAACAAAGGCCCAGGATCAGACGGCTTCACAGGCAAATTCTACCAAACATTTAGAGAAGAGCTAACACCTATCCTTCTCAAACTCTTGCAAAATATAGCAGAGGGAGGAATACTCCCAAACTCATTCTATGAGGCCGCCATCACCCTGATACCAAAACCAGACAAAGATGTCACAAAGAAAGAAAACTACAGGCCAATATCAATGATGAACATAGATGCAAAAATTCTCAACAAAATACTAGCAAACAGAATACAACAGCACAATAAAAGGTTCATACACCATGATCAAGTGGAGTTTATCCCACGAATGCAAGGATTCTTCAATATATACGAATCAATCAGTGTGATACACCATATTAACAAATTGAAGGATAAAAACCATATGATAATTTCAATAGATGCAGAAAAAGCTTTTGACAAAATTCAACACTCATTTATGATAAAGACTCTCCAGAACATTGGCATAGAGGGAACTTACCTCAACATAATAAAGGGCATATATGACAAACCCACAGCCAACATCGTTCTCAATGGTGGAAAACTGAAGCCATTTCCACTAAGATCAGGAACAAGAGAAGGTTGCCCACTCTCACCACTCTTATTCAACATAGTTTTGGAAGTTTTAGGCACAGCAATCAGAGAAGAAAAAGAAATAAAAGGAATCCAAATTGGCAAAGAAGTAAAGCTGTCACTGTTTGCAGATGACACAATAGTATACATAGAGAATCCTAAAGATGCTACCAGAAAACTGCTAGAGGTAATCAATGAATTTGGTAAAGTAGCAGGATACAAAATGACTGCACAGAAATTTCTTGCATCCCTATACACTAATGATGAAAAATATGAAAGAGAAATTAAGGAAACACTCCCGTTTACCACTGCAACAAAAAGAATAAAATACCCAGGAATAAAGCTACCTAAGGAGACAAAGACCTGTATGCAGAAAACTATAAGACACTGATGAAAGAAATTAAAGATGACAGAAACAGATGGAGAGATGTACCATGTTCTTGGATTGGAAGAATCAACATTGTGAAAATGACTATACTTCCCAAAGCCATCTACAGATTCAATGCAATCCCTATTAAACTACCAATGGCATTTTTCCCAGAACTAGAACAAAAAATTGTACAATTTGTATGGAAACACAAAAGACCCTGAATAGCCAAAACAGTCTTGAGAAAGAAAAACAGAGCTGGAGGAATCAGGCTCCTGGACTTCAGACTATACTACAAAGCTACATTAATCAAGATGGTATGGTTCTGGCAGAAGAACAGAAATATAGATCAATGGAATAGGATAGAAAGCCCAGAGATAAACCCATGCACAATATGGTCACCTTATTTTTGATAAAGGAGGCGAGAGTATACAGTGCAGAAAAGACAGTCTCTTCAATAAGTGGTGCTGGGAAAACTGGATAGTTACATGTAGAATAATGAAATTAGAACACTCCCTAACACCATACACAAAAATAAACCCCAAATGGATTAAAGACCTAAATGTAAGGCCAGACACTATAAAACTCTTAGAGGAAAACTTAGCCAGAAGACTCTGTGACATATTTCACAGCAAGATCCTTTTTGACCCACCTCCTAGAGAAATGGAAATATAAACAAAAATAAACAAATGGGACCTAATGAAACTTAAAAGCTTTGGCACAGCAAAGGAAACCATAAACAAGAGGAAAAGACAACCCTCAGAATGGGAGAAAATATTTGCAAACGAAGCAACTGACAAATGATTAATCTGCAAAATATACAATCCTCTCATGCAGCTCAATATCAAAAAAAACCAAACAACCCAATCCAAAAATGGGCAGAAGACCTAAATAGTCGTTTCTCCAAAGAAGATATACAGATTGCCAACAAACACATGAAAATATGCTCAACATCACTAATCATTATAAAGATGCAAATCAAAACTACAATGAGGTGTCACTTCACACCAGTCAGAATGGCCGTCATCAAAAACTCTACAAACAATAAATGCTGGAAAGGGTGTGGAGAAAATGGAACCCTCTTGCACTGTTGGTGGGAATGTAAATTGATACAGCCACTATAGAGAACACTATGGAGGTTCCTTAAAAAACTAAAAATAGAACTACCATATGACCCAGCAATCCCACTACTGGGCATATACCCTGAGAAAATCATAATTCAAAAAGAGTCATGTACTACAATGTTCATTGCAGCACTATTTATCATAGCCAGGACATGGAAGCAACCTAAGTGTCCATCAACAGAGGAATGGGTAAAGGAGATGTGACACATATATACAATGGAATATTACTCAGCCATAAAAGAAATGAAATTGAGTTATTTGTAGTGAGTTGGATGGACCTAGAATCTGTCATACCGTGTGAAGTAAGTCAGAAAGAGGAAAACAAATACTGTATCTTAACAAATATATATGGAATCTAAAAAAATAAATTGGTTCTAATGAACCTAGGGGAAGGACAGGAATAAAGCCACAGATGTAGAGAATGGACTTGAGGACATGGAGAGGGGGACAGGTAAGCTGAGACAAAGTGAGAGCATAGCATTGACATATATACACTAGCAAATGTAAAATAGCTAGCTAGTGGGAAGCAGCCGCACGGCACAGGGAGATCAGCTCGGTGCTTTGTGACCACCTAGAGGGGTGGGATACGGAGGCTGGGAGGGAGACGCAAGAGGGAAGGGATATGGGGATATACATATGCATATAGTTGATTCATTTTGTTATACAGTAGAAACTAACACAACACTGTAAAGCAATTATATTCCAATAAAGGTGTTAAAAAAAATTCTATGAGATAGAGTCACAGATTCTGATCTGAAAGGCTCTCACTCTCTTGACTTGATTAATTCCAATGCCTACCTAGCTGATCTAACTATAGTCATGATGAAAAAATGTCCCAGAACAAGAAGACTTATGATCCAAAGCCAAACAGCCTTAGCTACTCCAGGAAAGGCCATGCTAAGCAATATCTAACCTCAGAGGCTGGGGACATGGACGCATTGTTTAGGGTCCTCCCTTGGCTTCCTGAAAGTCAGGAAGAAAAAAGCAATTACAAGTTCTTCTCCTTGCCATTCCTCCCTTCCTCAGGGCCTGTGGACAGCTCAGACTAGAGGCAGTCATCAGCAGAAAGGGGAGAGTGTGACAACTACTATTGACCTTTTACTCTGTGGCAAGCCTTATGCCAGACTTTTCACATTGATACCTCAGCTCTATTCTTACATGAAACATCAGATGTATCATTATGCCCGTTAGAATTTGGGGAATCTGAGGCTCTGAAAGGTTAAGAAAATTCCCAAGGTGGCTGGTAGAGCCAGGAGTCTTATCCAGGTTTGACCCTCTTGACTCAGTCCTCGCTGCACCAAAACACTTGCCTCCCTACAAAAGCCATTGTGGGGGCTTCCCTGGTGGCGCAGTGGTTGTGAGTCCGCCTGCCAATGCAGGGGACACGGGCTCGTGCCCTGGTCTGGGAGGATCCCACATGCTGCGGAGCAGCTAGGCCCGTGATCCATGGCCGCTGGGCCTGCGCGTCCGGAGCCGGTGCTCCGCAGCGGGAGAGGCCACAACAGTGAGAGGCTCGCGTATCACTAAAAAAAAAAAAAAAAAAAAAAAAAAAAAAAGCCATTGTGATACTTTTCTTTTTTTCCTTTTCTTTAATTGCCAATTTTTTTTTCCATTTTTATGTAACCATCTTTCCACTCTCCAACCTACCATGAGACCTGTTCCCTCTGACAGATGCATTAGTACTCATTTCAAGAGCTGAGTTTCACAGCAGAGAGAAAACTGTTGTTTGAAGATCACACAGCAGAGGAAGGGAGAGGGAGGGACCGGCAAGTCAGAGGGGAATTGTCCCTGGCTGCTTCCCAGGCAGCCAGCAGTCCCTTGTGAACCCTTGGACCAGCTTGTGACTGAAACACTGTGACCCCTGCTCATGTCTTCCAACCTTGCACCAGCTCTAGTCCCAGGGGTCTGTGTGTACAATCTCCCCCTGCCCAGGTAAAATGACTGGAGCTTTCAGAAGTGACCCTCTCTGTAAACTGGTGCAGTCACTATAGAAAACAGTATGGAGATTCATTAAAAAACTAAAAATAGAGCTACCATATGATCCAGCAATCCCCCTCCTGAGCATTTATCCAGAAAAGATGAAAAGTCTCATTCAAAAAGATAAATGTGTCCCAATGTTCATAGCAGCACTGTTTACAACAGCCAAGACATGGAAGCAACCTAAGTGTCCATTGACAAATGGATAAAGAAGATGTGATACACACACACACACACACACACACACACACACACACGCGCGCACACACACACACGCACACACATATGGACTATTTATTACTCAGCCATAAAAAAGAATGAAATAATGTCATTTGCAGCAACATGGATGGACCTAGAGGTTATCATACTAAGTGAAGTGAGTCTGACAGAGAAAGACAAATATCATATGATATTACTTATATGTGGAATCTAAAAACATGATACAAATGAAGTTATTTACCAAACAGAAACAGACTCACAGACATAGAAAACAAACTTATGGTTACCAAAGGGGAAAAGGGGAGTGGGGGAAAGGAAAAATTAGGAGTTTTCGATTAACAGATACACACTACTATATATATAAAATTGATAAGCAACAAGGCCCTACTATACATCACAGTGAACTATATTCAATGTCTTGTAATAACCTATAATGGGAAAGAATATGAAAAGGAATACATATATGTAAAAAGAATATGTATATGAAAAAAAAATATATGCATATATACATAACTGAACCACTTTGCTGTACACTAAAAACTAACACAACATTGTAAATCAACTATACTTCAATAATAAGTAAATTAAAAAGCAAAAATAAATAAATAAATAAAAATATATCAGTAGTCCTTGGAATGATTAGATTAAATATCTGGATATTCCAGAAAAGCATCTAAAGCCCATCATTCAAATTTAAGACAAAATTTATAGTTCCCTGTGTATATATAACACAGGGAACTATATTCGATATCTTGCAATAACCTATAATAGAAAAGAATCTGAAAAAGAGTATATATATATATATATATATATATATATATATATATATATACACACACACTCACGTATATATATTTATATATATCTGAATCACTTTGCTGTACACGTGAAACTAACACAGCATTATAAATCAACTACATTTCAGTTAAAAAAAAAGTGACCCTCTCTTACGCTCTACTTGTAGTCAGATTTTTTTCCTTTTAAAATTTTGTTTATTATTTGTTGTTATTGCCTTTCTTCCTTCCCGCACCCAGGGGCCCTGACTCAATCAGGCACCCATCTCTTCCCTGCCCTGATGCAGTCACCTTCTAACTGATCTCTCTCCTCTGTTCCATCTTCACACGGCTAATGGATCCATCTTCCAGGGGCACACTTCCAGTTATGTCCCAAGTGACAGTTTTCTCCTGCTGCTTATTTTTCTCTCTCAAAACCTGCTGAGCTTCATCATATATTCATTTAAATAATGGTATGATTACATGGTTATTGAGGGCTATTCATTTCTTCACATCAGTGTCTTGATATTGGGCATCTGTGATACAGATCCTTACTAGCTTCTAATTATTTTACTTACCTTCCATTTATTTCCATATCTATATTATAGAAGCTTTAAGGCCGAGAGTCCATTTGAAATTTCCCTAAGTACCTCCAGACCTGGGAGCACAGGAAGAGTCCATGAATTGAACTGGTCCACAGCCACATATTTACCCTTGTTGCCCAGCCAGCCCCAGTTCCGTATGTCTAATCTCCCAAGCCTGCCTCAAAGTGCCAAACACAAGTATGAGGTGTGTGACAGACTTCGGTGACAGCTGGGGAATGGCCAGTGACAGATTTGATAAATCCAGCCTTCAGAGAGATTGATGGAGCCGGTGACGTGTCATCATTCCTGCTCTCTCTTCATCAGCAAAGCCTGAGCGCTCAGCCTTGGTGCCCTTGTCTTTTGACCTTTGGGAACAGTCTCCATTAGCTCCCCACAAGTTATGGTAGGATTGCATCCATCCAGTCTCCTCCCAGGCCATGTTTATAGCCTCCACTCCCACTTCACTTCCCTTTACGCACCTCCACCAAACTAGGTCTCTCGAAGTTGACAGAAGAAGAACAAAGATACCACTCTAACCTTTGCTGCTCTGTTTATTGGCTCAGACTGACCCACTTGCCGTGGAACACTCTTTTTTCACATCTTCAAATTAAGAACTTTTTACTGTATTCCTAGTCCCACCTTGAAAGCTTTGGCAGATTCCCAGCTTCTTCCTGTCTTACATAAGCCACCATAGCACTCTGGACAAAATATAACACTTACTATACTTCGTGTGTGATATCCCCTGAGAAGCTAGCTTTTTCTTTGGGGAACTTACATCTCTCGGGGTTTGGGGGAGCTGGTCTGGGATGGGTCATCATGGTTCTCTATATAGCCCTGTATCCACCAGCCAAGGAGAAGGCTTGTGTCAGCGCTGGGTGAAGTTTTAGATCCTTTATCATGTGATTTCCCCTAAGAGTGGGTTCTGGCTTCCTGTGCTGTGCAACTGGAGCAGCAGAGCTTATCTCTGAAGACCATGGATTTCTCTGGACTGATTTTCCTCCTATTGAGGCTGGGGGAGGAGAGTGCTTGATAGTTGCAATGCCTTGGGGGCTGGCATTAGAAATTTATTTGAAGTCCTCAAGGTCCCATCTCTTTCTTGCTAAAAAGAATGTAGTAGCGGCAGTGAGAACTGAAGGGTCATGAGGTAGATGAGTGCTTTGCACCCAGGCCATCTCCAGGGTGGTATTAGGATGAGGCAAACCAAATAGAACTGGCAGGGTTTTCTGTCAGCCTTTTCAGGAAGGGCAATTTGCAAGCCTCCTGCCTCTAAAATGTGAAGGGCAGAGAAGGAGAGGGGAGGGAGCAGGCAACCTTGAAAAGAACCAACTGTAGGAAGTGTTCCTCCAACAAGGAAACCTCTGCAGGAGCCCACGTGGGGGAGACCCAGGGCCCTGCCTCCTGATGGGAATGTCACGGTTGGGGACCTTTGTGGTGAAAGCATCCAATCCCATCAACCAAAGACTGAAACATGCTGTCACTCTTACCTTCTACCAAATGGTGTCCTTGCACCGATTTCCTAGATGCAAAAGAAAATTCCTAATGTGTACCTATCTAACAATCTAAAATGAGGGGCTCTCCCTTGGAACCTGTGCCCCTCAGCCAACTTGTAGCCCTGCAGGCCTCTGGAGCATGACACCAGAGATGATTGTACAATTGGTTAAAAGCTCATAATAAAACCAACCCTTGGGGCTTCCCTGGTGGCGCAGTGGTTGAGAGCCCGCCTGTGGATGCAGGAGACACGGGTTCGTGCCCCGGTCCGGGAAGATCCCACATGCCGTGGAGCAGCTGGGCCCGTGAGCCATGGCCGCTGGGCCTGCGCGTCCGGAGCCTGTGCTCCGCAACGGGAGAGGCCACAGCAGTGAGAGGCCCGCGTACCACAAAAGAAAAAAAAAAAAAAACCAACCCTTGAAATTGGATCCTTTGCAATTAACTGTATTTTTATCTGCACTCTTCTTATAGTAGACAAAGGCAGGTGGCAAGAAAACAAATCAATGTGAGAGATGTCAAAAAAAAATAGGAGAAGGAAGGAAGAAAGGAAGGAAGGAAAAAAGAAAGGGAGGGGGGAAGGGAAGAAGGAAGGACGGGCTAAATCTTCAGAGGAGGAACAAGGCAAGAAGTGTTGACAGCCCCAGACCAGCATAATTATAAAGTAGAGGGTTGGGCCCTGAGGCTGCTAATAGGTCTTGAGCATAGATGCATAATGGGTTTGTGCTCATTAAGTTGTATCTACTGAGATGGGGAAGTGGTCTCAGATAGTTTAGAGTGATTCTAAACAGGAAGGATTGTCTGCCTTGCATTCTTAGTTAACCAGAATCCTTCCCCCCTCCTTTTCTAAAATGTCTACTCCATTTTTTCCCAGTATTTTGTATCAGTGTTAGCAAAACAAAACTAAACTAAACCCCTCCAAGAATGGCCTTTGGGGGTTCATGACAGAGGGTTAGTAGATAAGTAGCACTCTCCTAAAACTAGTTGAAATATTCTCTTCCTCCCCCCATCTTTCTACCTCCCTCGTTCTCTAGGCTTGGCACTGCTGGAGAAAGCAGCCCATGCTTTCTCTGATGTGACACATAGTAATGATAGTTCTCAGTTCTGTGTTCTGACAGAACTGAGAAACCTTGGAGCCAGAGACAGACAGGGAGGGAAATAAATCTTACTTAGGTGCTGCCAACACTTTGAATTTTATTAAAGGACATTGACTCCTTCTACATGGAAAGCCTTCCACTGGTGGCTGAGACAGTCATTGGGTAAAAAAGGCTTTGATCACACTGTTTTTAGTGGAGGAAAACTTTGCTGCTAGACTCTGCGGGTTTAATTAGCACATTATCTTAGATGGCTGTGGGTTGTTTTCTTCTTTTCTTGGTATAACATCAGGCTGGACAATTAACTTCTTAGGGAGAAAAGGTTTGAAATAGTAGGTGGAGTATATAGAGCATCTCTGTCTAGGGGTGAATATTCAAGACCCTGCCTGCAAGTCCTTGCAAGTTTCAAATGTACTGATATTTATAGTTTTGTTTGTTGGTTTTAGGTACAGATCTCTAGCTATGGATCCATGGAAGTAAAACATATTCCTCTGCTAAATTACCTTTGTCTATCCTTTGGGAAACCTGAGTGTTTTACTAGGTAGATCCATTACTAGGCAATTTGCATGATGTAAAGTCAATACTTTTTTTTTTTCTACCTTCATCATCTACTATGTGCTGGGTGCTCTATAGGCACAGAAGGATGGGATTCCAGACACCTAAAAACTTTGTGATCTCATCAAAGAGGCAGTGAGTGATCTCAGATATTTTAGAGTGATTTTAGATAGGAAGGAATTTCTGCCTTGCATTAATAAAAGGCTCTCTTGAAAGGCTATTAAGAAAGTTAAATATAAATATGTGGACTATAGTTTGATAGCATTCCTTGTACCATAATTCTTTGGAAATGAGGCCACTGGGAAATCTCAGTGTGTAGGAGAGGGTTCATAAAAAAGATGTCCTCTGATCTGGACCAAAAAAGAAGAGGTAGGCATTGAGGTAGGCAAGTCTTGAAGCCACCTCTGCCAGAGTGGGTAGCACCAGTGAAGGCATGGCAGGGGGCATGTGCCCACGTGTGAATGGAAAGATGAGAAAGCGAGTCCATTGACACTAAAGGGTACCTTTTGAGATAGGAAACTATAAAAGATGTCACTGAGCTGAATAAGAGAGGCTTGGTTTATTGGATTGTTTGGTGTACCCACTGCTTGAGGGGCCTCTGGATGCTCACAAATAACAAAGCATCCCCTTGAAGAGGATACAAACAAATATCATGGGACATACCTGACTGGTCCACAGGTTCTGAATCCAAGCCTAGGGGGATCAATTAAAAAAGACATAGAAGAAAAAAATATATATACACACAGATGCTGGAACCCAACAATTCCTCACAGAGATGAATTCTGTGTAAAGGCCAAGATGGCAATCTCTTGGTGTAGCCTTAGGAGAGCTCAGAGTTTATATATGATTTTCAGAATATATGTGGCAAGTCTAGCCTTCACAGAGAATTATTATTATTTCACATCACCCTGATTCTCTTACATTTGCATAAATCTCTGTATATAAATATAGGTATTAACATACATTTATAAATAGATATGGGCACACACAGTGGTGTGATCTCTGTTTCCTTTAAACTTGTAGAAAGCAGTGCAGCTCTGGGTTTCAATTAAAAAAAGATGGTGCAACGGGAGAGGAAGTATCAGACACTCCGGATCAAGTGCTTGCTGTTGTAATCCACGTCTGAATATTAAAATGCAAGTGTTCGGGACATACTGGGAAACAGGAAGCAGGACGTGCCCCCTCTGGCTGCTTGGGTTCTGAATCAAGAGGGAGGATGTTGTCTTATCTTCTGTCATCTCTAGGAGGGGAGCTGTCTCCCCATTTCCCCTTGGTGCTCTTAAAATGAATCAAGCATGAAATGTACCCAGGAAACCTTTCTCCCCCAGTCATGATGGGGCAGAGAAGAATAATAAGACTTGAAAGAAAAAGCCACAGATTCTTCTTGGCTGCATGCCCAAATACTCTGTAGCTGGGGCCAAGTGAGCTGCTCGCTTTGGTAGTCAAATATTTCAGCCTTTTTTTGACTTCAGGGTGTGTTTTGATCCAGTGGATACAATGTCGTAGCAAGCTCTTCCAAGGGTCAGTAAGTACCCACTTGAGCTGACTTATTTCTTGGACATGGCTGGTACTTCTGCAGCCTTGGTGAGTCACTTGGTGAGTCATTTGACCCTTCACTGAGTGCTGGGGCTGGAGAGGGAGGACAATCATAGTACTCAGTACAGAGTGACTCACCATCCATTTGCTGTGGGATCTGCCAAATGCAGTGGTGGACGACTGGGATGGGAGTGGGTGACAGACCAGGCACATAGCAGAAAGGGGATGTTCCAAATGATATTTTTCAAATCAGCAGCCAAATGTCCATGGGAACCAGGATACCTAGAGTAATAGGAATCTCTGGGCTGCCAGAGATTCAGAGGACACTTCTAGAGGCAGAAAAGGTTCCATGGTGCTATAAAAATTACTGGAGAAGAGCAGGGGTATGCAGCAAGCCAGCAATGAAGAACGAGATGTAAGAGAAGAAAGACCTTTGGAGGGGAAGGGGTATTTGGAGGGTTAGACCCTGTCTCATGAGAAGTGTTTCCTTGCAGTTGCCCTTGGAAAGCACTGAAGCGGTGTAGCAACTGGACTTGAAATCTTCAATAACCATCAGTAAAATGGCCATAATACTGGGAGTGATTGTGTGCGGATTAAATGAAGGAATGCATGGGAAGCTCTTGGATCATAGTAAGAGCTTAGTCCATGTGGGCTGCTGTTCGAGCCTGAAGTTCCTCTGCTTCCTTTTTAAAAAGTCAACACTGGCTCCTCTTGCCTGCAGGATCGATTCTGGTCTCCCTAACTTGGCCTTCAAAGCCTTTTTCAAGTTGCCCTCAACATTTTCATCTAGATTTATTTAGATAAGCCACGCTTATTCATATACCGTCCCTGCATGTCTCACCTTTCACCCACGTTGTTCCCTTTGTGAGTAATGCGTGTCCCATTTCTGTCAGTTTGAATTCTGCTATTCATTCAGACCCCAATTGAATCCCCACATATCTCGGAAGTATCCCTGATTGACTTCTGAGTCTCCTTCCTTTGCATTCCATTATCACTGGTGGCAGGCTCATTATTTCAGTCAGGTTTTGGTCATACTATTGGCTTTCTGAGAGCCAGGTCTAGATTTTGGACTTCTTTGTATTCCAGACAACAGTCTGCCTATGCTAGGGCCAGCGGTACAGCTCAGCAGGCAAAACAGGGTACGAATCCCAGTGGCATGTGATTTCCAACAAATCACTTAATCTTTGTGAACTTCAGTTTGCTCAGCTGTAAAATGGGGATAGTAATGTCTGCCTTGCACAGTGTACACGGGCAGTAGAACTGATCCGCAGAGCACTCATCTGGCATAGAATGGGTGCTCAATAAATGGTAGATATTATTATTGTTAATAATAATAATAATAACATAATAATAATCCAGTGAACCGATGTTTGTGCATTCAATGTACCGTAAAGTCGTGGTGTTGAATACTTTCTTCTGTTGTCCGCAGTTATACAGCTCTGCTGAATTTGGGAGAAGGTGGCAGCTTATCCAGGAAGGGGTCATACCGAACAGGTTCTACTGGTAAGTCTCACTCTGTTTTCTAGCACATTTAAGATATCACCTGTGAAAATGAGCATTGGAATCTCTTCCTCACCCAGAGCTCTCACATGAAGTCTGTTCTTATTGGGTTACGCACACATCCCCTAGGGCAGAAGGTGACATTGGAGTGGTGAACATCTTAAGGGAATATTAAAGCAGTGTCATAAATCACTTAACAAACCCAACATAGATAACTGATATTAATGGACAACAGGGGCTTTGTAACTGTTGTTTTGTTATATTTTGATGAGACTTTGAGACAGACACTTGAGAACATTTTAATAGTGACTTTTATTACTGAAAGCATGATACACACATATACGGCATGTTCATATAAAGGTTTTCAGTGTAAATAAGTAGATCTTATTTAGTCTAAAAGCAGATCCTCTTCCCATTCCTGCTTTCAAGTCTTCTAGACATTCTCATCATCATATGGCATGCAACCAGTGTTTTTAATTTCTTACTTATCCTTCCATAAATGTTCTCTGAATTACTAAATGCGTATAAATATAAATATACATATTAGTAATTGTTTTTTCTTAGTCAGCTTTGACTGCTATAACAAAATACCATAGACTGGGTGGCTTGAACAACACAGAAAAGAAAGAGGCAAAGAAAGTCATCTTTTTTTTTTAATTTTATTTTTACCTCCTGAGCCCGTCCCCCTGGTTAAATTAGAGGTGGCCTCCCTCCCTGGGTTACTACAATTGAAAAGAAGGGATAATACAAGTTCCTTTTAGCTTCTGAGTTTCCAAGGGCCTAGATCCCGGCAAAATAAGAACAAAGTACAAAGCCTTCTAGTGTAATGTTGACATTATGTATCAGTCCCTTTTGAATTTACAACCTAAACCCTATAAAAGATGTGATTCTGCCTTATCCTAATTTATCTAATCTGCCTATGGAAAAGGCATCGAGGTTGTTTTCAGACTTCTGCTAGTATAAACAGTGCTCTGCAGAACGAGCTCAGACAAGAGTTTAAATATCCCTTGTTCACATCATTGAGAATCATTGGTGCAGTGACCTTTTAGGAGCCAATAAGCTTCCCGCAACTGGGACAGTAAAAGTTGTCTCCCCTTTACTCCTGAAATCACACCGCCTCTCGTCATACCTTGGGACTTCCACGTACCTAATAGCTTCCCCCACCACTCCAATTCTCTCACTTCTAAGAGGAATGCATTTTTATCTTTCTTATTTTCAAACACTGCCCTAAGACCCTGTGGGATTTGAAAGCCAGAGAACAGATAAATCTCTTCAAACACTAGTGAAACTGCCTGAAAAAGTAAAATACAAGTCATTTGCAAACAAACTGGCTCAGAGTTAACACATAGAGTCTTCTATATGGAAAGATACTTCTTCCCGCATCACAGAGACATTGATAACCACATAGGGTTTCTGTTGCTCAGAACTTATTCACCTCTTCCTTGCTGCTCCCACTAAGGAATGGCTGAAGCTTTGTTTCTGGCATCTAAGCTGGATGCCCCTCTCCAGGAATTCAGTTGTAGCTGTCACTGAGTCTCCCTTCTCTGATCAGCATTTCTTCTCTTCCTCACTTATTCATTTTGTCCCTTATTCATGAGATACCTTGCATCTCCATGTGTTTTGCCTGTAAATTATAAAGTCACTTTTTGGAAAGCAGGTCCACATTTTTTTCTCTTTTACTGGGGGTTACACGTTCATAGAAAGGCCTCAGAGAATAAATAAATAGAAGACCAAATGAAATTAATGTGGTTCCCCTGGTTTAACCTGGAAATGAAGTTGATGCTTTGCCAATGAGAAGGTATGAGGGACCAGTCGTTCCTTAAGTCCTGCTTCCAAGTGACTGAATATATCTGCATGTGGACCCAGCAATTGAAGGCAGAAAGTTGCAGTTCTCAAATGACTGGAGAGAAGTTTGTTCCAACCAATAGAAACAAAGAAAAACATTGACCAAAAACAAAAACCGATGAGAGAACTTCCCATGTTAAGCGGTACACGGTACACAGTATCTTCTAGCTCACTGAAGGGCTTATTTACACACAGCTTGGGGAGGTGAACAAATCCATCATGGCTTTGGCTGGTAGTAATTGAACCCATTCTTATCTGTTCTTGGAATGGGGTTCTTCTATCTGTAAGCCTGATTAGCAAAGCCCTTGTAACCAAATGTCATATCATTATCTTTATAAAAACTATACACATGATGATATATAAATTCTAATTAATCTGTCTGTTGAGTGAAATGAATGATACCCCTTCTCTGCCTCTGGGAATGGAGTCTCTCCATTCAAGGCCTGATATTGTGATAGGCATTATTCAAATTTAAGCAATTTAATCCTCAGAACAATTCTATGAAGTAAGCCTTGCATTATAATCCATAACAGATTGGAAACCTTTGTAATGGAGAGGTCAAGTAATTTAGCCAAGGTCACACAGCGGGAAAGTGGCAGAGCCAGGATTCAAATGCAGGCAGAATGGCTTCAAAGCCCATGAGCTACTAAATCAGTCGACTCTATTGCCTAGGCCTCTTGGAATTATTTTTCTGGGCTGGAGCTGTAAGCCCTAGAAATCTAGCCCATTCAGGCAGATGAGTAGAGAAAATCCAAAGCTCTTTTGGCCACCATGCCTGCGTGTGTCTCTCTCCAACTGGACTTGGCAAATGGCCTCCTTCGGTTCTTTAAGCTAGGTTGGTTTTTCCAGAGAAAGCATGATACCTTGTAAATTGCACAGTGCACATGACTGTTGATGAAATCTCTTGGTCTCTGGCCACATGGTCTGTATTTTTTGAATGAGCAACTTCCTAAGGCTGGCAGAAAAGGTGTCATTCAAAGCAGTCTTTATTAGACTCCTGGAAATCATTTGCTTCAAATTACATAAGAACTATAGGGCTATCTAGGATTATTCAGCAAGCTTAATTGAAAGAAGCTCTCATTAATCATTTCTGCTTGAAGCCTGGCTGTGGGAGTGTAGAGGTGACTAAGGGGAACTTTTCTAGTGCTAAACTGAATTGATGAGTGACCCTGGGTAATAATATAGCATTTCCCATGGAGAAAAATGAAGATGAATTCATATCTTTTCCTCATCACCTAGTACACTTAAGAAATATCTTTATTTTGGGTGGCAGTAGTAATGCCACCTCTGGAAGTAATCAATGGCAATTGTGAAACAATTATGGAGTGTAACAGTTTATCCTCAATATTCATGATTGTACTATCATACTGACATACATATGAACTTTCTTCCAAGGAGTTTAAATTGCTTCCAAAACTGATTTACATGTTTAGGGCATCTTATAAAACATATTTTAGCACAATATTGCCCTTAATAGAATAGGTATCTTTTCATTCAACTAACTGCTATAGCAGTCTTGTTCTTTACTATGTCAGAAATCAATTATACTGGAGGAACTACAGCCTGGAAGTTAAGGAGCTCAGAGATACTGAGGTGTGAGTTCTAGCTTTGCCATTTACTAAGTAAGGGGTCATGGGGAAGTTAAGTTCTGTGTGCCTCAGTTTTTTCCCCCTGTAAAGTGAAGATAATTAATACCTACGTAATCAAATGAGATGTTTCTTGTGAACTGGTTATATGCCTGGCATCTAAGAGTTGTTTTAAGTTCCCACTGGCTAATAGTAATATTATTAATAGTAGCTGACTTTTTATGTCTCTTAGTTTTGTTTCTCCCCCATGTTGGCTTCTGTCTCAGGTTGCTTTCCCCATTCGTAGCAATGATGGACATCAGCATCTTTAGTCTTACAACCTAACAGTTTGGAAGCTCCATCAAACCAGTCTGCCTCTTTCCTCATGTTTCCAGGGATTGAATCCCAGTAGCCTGCATTACTTATGTAGGTCAGACACATATCTTCCCTGGGAACTAAAGCAGGAAATGGTGTTGAGTCCCAGTTAAACTGCATGGCTCAAGGTTGGAGGAGAGAAGATTTCTAAAAAGGAAAAAAAAAGAGAAAAAGATTCTGTTATCATAAAATAGAGGGATAGATTTTCATTATGGAAAAAATACAGACGGGAGAATTGAGTGCCAGCAAGATAATGTTCCATAATAGGGATTTGTATTTGTTAATTAACTATATACAATGGTCTGGGCCCATGATAAATCATGCCCTTTGATCCTCATAACAGGATTGTGAGGTAGGGATTTGTACTCTCATTTTGATGAAATAGAAAAGTGATGTCGTTTACCCAACATAAAATGTAATACAGCCAGGTTTTGAAACTTGGTCTCTCTGGGTCCATGGCTCTTGCTTGCGATAGTAAATAAGATCAGCTCAAAACTCAAGACTTATTTTCCACCTGTATCCCCCATAATAGCTGTTAATTTAACAGTTGGATAGATAAGAGCCAACGTGTGTTGCATTTGACACTGAAGAAGAACATGAAATGGAGGACCAGTGTTAGCCAAATGCCTTGAATAAGTGAAGCTTTTGCCAAAAGCCAAGTTTACTGTTAGAGGTTGATGAATGTGGTTTGCTGGCATCTGATTCGAGTTTAGGACAAAGCAATGGAAAGCAGTTTTCGTTAGAAACCACTCAGTGATCTATCATCTGTGCAAAAGACAAGGCAATCTTAGAACTGTTTCACTTAATTAAAAATACATTCAGATGTACCTTATTGCTTATGTCGTTCTGACATATAGGGGGCTGGCTGGAAACAGGGACAGCTGAATGGCGATGACATGTTTTCTGTGACAAATTCACACATGGAAAATTAAGAGTCGGCTCGACAATGAGCCTGTTGCTATTCTGGAATGCCATCTTGTTTCAGTGGTATCCCTCAGGGGGCATAAGACAGCTGTATTATTTAGCAGAGGGATATAGGGATACTTCTGGCTCCGTGCTCAATGTGTTTGAGCAAGTTTCCACATTCTCATTCATCCCCATTGTTCAATGCCAGTGAGTGTGAATGACTTCCCATTGCCCATCTTTGGCAACAAGTCCCATTTCTTGAGCACTTACTGTGTGCCAAGCTCTGTGCAGAGTGCTTTGCATATGTTGTTTTAAACAATCCTCAAATCAGTGATGTGAAATGATTTATTGATCAACACTCCGTCAAGACCTGTGATAGAAAAATGCAACCTGTTTTAAGAAAAAAAAAAATTTTAAAGCAGTATTGGCTCATGGATCTGATAAATCAGGTCTAACTTCTTCTAGACTCTACTTGATCCAGAGGCTCATGGAAGTCATCAGCTCTTTTCTTTTTTCTTTCTTTTCTTTTGTTTCCAAAGACATTTTTTTTTAATTGAAGTATAATTGATTTACAGTGTTGTGTTGGTTTCAGGTGTGCAGCCAAGTTATACTGAAGTCATCACTCCCTACCGGAGGTCCTCTCATCTAACCTCAGGCATAAGAGGCAGATCCATAAACTTTTGTTAATATATCTGGCTATAGTCAGAAAACACTCTGGGACTTAAAATAGTTTCTCTCTGTGCTGATTCATGGCACTACTGCTCATCATCTAGTCCTTGTTGAATATTGCTGCCAAGCCAATTCCAGCATTTTATTTGCCTTGTTGTTTGATAGCTTGTTTTATATTCACCAAGTCACCATGACCCTTCTTCCTCTTCTTCCTTCAGATATGCTGGCATTCAACACAGCATCTCCAAGACTTCTAAGCCACTCACACCAAAGGGGCTTGGAGGGGATATGGCATGAGATCACTCTTGTCTCTTTCCCCAGATGGGTTTAATGGATTCAATAACAAGAGAATTCTCTCTACTTTTCCTTTCTCAGGTCTTGCAGACTGGAAACGGGGTGAAGTCTAATGATGTTACCAAAAAAACCCAAATATATATATGTATATATACATATATATGTAAAATGTAATGTATAAAGTAAAACTCTATGCTATCAAAATAACTAAAAAATGTGATACTGTATTGGATAGTATTGGATTAGATAGGGTGTATGGCTATCTTTAAAGATACTCTGCCTCATCCTTCACCCACATCTTTGAAACCAGTCATTTTCTGCAGAGAACATCTTAAAAAACACCATCACTCGCTTTCGATTTTATGTGAGCTGGCAGTGGAACATCCCGCCATTCAAAATCAACTTTTTCTATAGCTTCCATATTTCTGTATTCCCTATATCCCAGCCTCAGTGCCTTCGAGTCATATTCAACTCTGTTCTCTTACTCACTCTTAAATCTTTGGGTTTCCAGGTCCCAGTGGTTCTACCTCAGTGAAGTTATATCTGTCCACCTCCTCTTCCACCCTCCCTAGCATCATACTGGTTCAGCATCCCCCTTACTAGGAATAGTGAAAAGGCCCCTCCATCCATCTCCTCACATCGTAACTACTGCCAAAGGAATCGTGTAAGCATTTCCCTGATCAAGTGTTTGCCCCATTCCTCATTGCCTACAACATAAAATTAAAAAGAGTAAGAATGTAACCAGGTTCTTGCAAACCTGGGTTCAGATATATATTTTCTGACCCAACCGCCATGCTCCTAGTTCTTTGTGCCAAATTCCAAAAGGCCAGATAAAAATTCTAAGCACTGGTTAGTCTATGGAGCAGTCTATACCTCTTATCTCTATGGTTTTATACAACTCTTACCTGGGGATAAACTGTCCTTTTTCATTTTTGCAGTGATTAATTTTAGCACCTACTATGTATCAGGACAGTTTTGGTCTTTGAATGCAAAGATAATGTATGAGGCTATTTGTCAATATTAGGATCACAGTATCAGACTTTTATGGCCTTATGCTGATGGCTGCATCTACCATGTAGCCTTCTTTGGTTCTTCTTGTTTTTCTAGGCAAGAAGAATCTCTTTCTTCGAATTTAAATGTGATTATGTCATAAATCAAACGTAATGTGTCATACATAGCATGCATTGTATTACAGGTCTGCATGTGGGATTGGTTGAAAGAGTACAGGCTTAGAGCCAGCATATGAAACTTCAAATCTGAGCTTCACACTCTACTACCTGGGTGATCTTGAGAAACTACTTCACCTGCCCGAGCTTCAGTTTCCTTATTTGAAGGCTTATTTTGAGAATCAAAAATGGTATATTATCATAATTATTATTTTTGTGGTGTTTTGTTTTTTTGTGGTACGCGGGCCTCTCACTGTTGTGCCCTCTCCCGTTGCGGAGCACAGGCTCCGGACGCGCAGGCTCAGTGGCCATGGCTCACGGGCCCAGCCGCTCCGCGGCATGTGGGATCCTCCCGGACCGGGGCACGAACCCGCGTCCCCTGCATCGGCAGGCGGACTCTCAACCACTGCGCCACCAGGGAAGCCCCAGCTTACTGTTTTATTTTGTAGCTTTTCAGATAGTTGAAAACTCTTATCTTACAATTCATTTAATTTACATCAGTTGAGTCATTTTCAGAGCTAACTCCTGGCCATAAAGATAGAGGAAACAGCCCCTGCCCTCAAGGGGGCCTTCAGCTGCTGAGGTGGGGTTGCCAAGGGAGCCCCTAGAGAAGTCTGTGGAAGGATATTGCCCCTGCATAGCTGCCCCTCTGTGAGTTTGCAGGCAAGCATCTGTCTTGACGCCTAAGGTCATAAGACTGGAAGTTTGGAAGAAAAGCTGGACTTGTAATTGTGAACGGAAGAGCAAGGACAAACTAGATAGAAACTACCAGTTCTTCTGCAGTGCCTCCCACCGCCTCTAGCCAAAAGGACCTTCAGAGTGAAATAGCCACTACTTCCCTCCTGCCTTGCAGATGTCACACGTATTTCCTTTCAGTCCACTGTAACTGGAAACCATACAGAGACTCTGGAAAACATAGTCGCATCTTTGCCAGGTTGATCCAGTGCAAAATCACCAGAGTCCACCCCTTGAAAACTTGGCACCTGTGCACATCATTTTAAATCATGTATGACTTCCAAATGAAAACAAAAACAAAATTATGCATCTACCTAGCATGAGAGAACCCCCCATACAAGTGAAAACTTGATAAATATCTTCCTAAAAAGATGAAAAAACAATTGCCCACGTCGGGAATATCCTTGGATGGTATTCTTCTTCTACGGGGTCATACTTCCCCTTTCTGTATTCCATAAGTAAAATACCAACATGTAAGGCCAGCCACCTTAACACATTTTATGTCAAAACAGAGGAATGGGAAAGAGGAAAAAGAAAGGAAAAGATTTACACACACACACACACACACACACACACAAATATATTTATATTAAATTAGATGAGGATGGGTCTCTAGGGAATGGCTCCTAAGGAAAGGAATTTGTCTGTTAATAGGCCAAAGATGAGAAGAAATGAACCAAAAATTTAGGATAGTAAAGTGCCCAGAACGGTACCTGGCATACACCATGTAGCTTCAAACCTAAAATTTCATTAAATGAGGATGCACCCTGATTTTGTGTATCTGTCAAAATAATTCTGCCTATTAAACTTTATCATTTCAATGATTTTAAGACATCTACTAATTTAAGAGGTGTTAAAACTTTTAAGAAAAGAGCGTTTTGGAATTGATGAGATGGGTGCACAATAAATATCTGTTGAATGATTGAAAGATGAGGAGTGGATACTGGAGATGAGACAACCACAGATATTTATTTTTCAAATCACAGGTTAGATAGGGTTGTCTAAATAGATAACTAAAGAGATATGGAATGGTGAATTCTACCCAGGAGGGTAGTGGAGACCCAGAACCTGGATCATTTGACTGGGTAGGAATGAAATGCAGAGTGGGCTGAGGAAGATCTTAAAAGCAACTGTAAGATGCTGAATCCTTGTAGATGACTAGCCCTGATGTGTTTATGCATCAGAATCTCAGGATTCTTAAAAAACGTAGGGCTCATCATATCTGACTTCTGACTTGCAGGAATCCCTTCTACAAAATTCTAAGTAAGTGGCTGAAAACAGCCCTTTGGATTAAGAATGGAATTTTGCCTATCTGTCTGTCAGGATCTGTCTTCCTCTAAAGACAATAACTAGAGGAAATACACTATTCCCACTGTTTTTTCATTGTTGGCTCTGGCACTTAAAACTTCAACACCTCCAAACAGAACAATTCCATCATTTAGAGAAAGCTGTCAAGGTTTTCACAGGCGTGGCAAGATGTGCCCTGAGGTGGAGTGGGGGGAATGGAACTTGCTGCGCCATTTATGAGATTTATGGTAAAGGGTTTTACATGAGTGTTGAAGTTTAAGGCAGATAAATCCCAGAAGACAAATGCCACCAGTAATTGAATTACAAAGCCATTATCATGTGCTGAACAGAGCAACTTTATTACTCTATTGTGACAAGATGAAACTTGTTAGAATATTTATGTGCCTGGGTTAGCTTCTGCATCACCAACCCCAACCCAGAGAACAAACTAGCTCTTCCATGTGCCTCCTATGAGCAGTTAACCTTCCTGAGTAATTCAGTAGGCAAGGAAAACGAGATGCTTGAGAGGAATCTGAAACAGCCATAGCGATAGCATACAGCCAAACCTCACATCTGACCTCGAATTTCAACAGCTCCTGGGCCCAACGCATTTATGTTGTCAGGTGAAATCAGGCTTTTCCCATGGTAACCAGGGCAGCCCTAGAATAAATAGACTCTGGCTCTCCACATTGTTTTCTATTTCTAAACAAATGGAGAGTAGAAACATCCCAGTAATAAGAGCCATTTCTCTGATCTTAACATTTCTTTAAAAAATCAAATAACTTCATCTTTTGTGATTGTTGAAATCTATGAATCATACACTCTTGACAGTGGAAATGAAACAGTATTTTACTTGCTTTACAGGATGAAATGACAACGGGACCAATCTACTCCTCATGATAACATGATCATGTTAACACAGATCGTGTTCCTGTTTATAGTCGCTTTGCTATAATAGAGTCTATCCTTATAAGATGTGGGTAGTTTTCGCTCCCTAATTTTTTATTTTGAAATAATTTTAGAATTACAGAAGAATTTCAAAGAATAAGAGAGTTCCCATAAACTTACCTCATGCTAACATCTTATATAACCATGGTGTGATATTCATAACTGGGAAATTAACATTGATCTAATACTACAAACTGGAGACTGTATTTGGATCTTTCCAGGTTTTCTACTAATGTCCTTTTTTTTCCCCATCTAGGATCCAGATAAGCATCCTACATTGCATTTATTTGTCATGTCTTTTTTCGTCTCCTCAAATCTCCCACTTTCCTTGTCTTTGATGACCTGGACAGTTTTGAGGTGTGCTAGTCAGGTGTTTTGTAGAATGTTCCTCAGATTGGGTCAGTCTGATATTTTTTCATGATTACAGTGTTATACATGGTTCCGAAGAAAATCACAGAAATGGTATGCCCTTCTCATGACGTCACATCAAAGAGTGCAAGATATCAATATGTCCTACTGCTGATGATGGTAACCTTGATCACTTGATTGAGGTGGTATCTGCCAGGTTTCTCCATTGCAGAGGTACTGTTTTCCCTGCTCCAACCTCTGTTTGTTGGAGGCAAGTCCCTGAGTCCAGTTCCCACACCAGGGAAGGAGAATCAAGCTCCAACTCCTGGTAGAAGGAGTATTAAAAACTGTGTGAATATATGTCAAAACCACCATGATCATTAAATATGTTGAGAGAGATATTTTGAGGTTATGTGTTTTGCTCTCTAATTTTAGGACTCTTCAGTCAATCTTGCCTGCAACAATTATGACTGTGGTATTCTAATGGAAATTTTCCATACTGATAATCTCATATATGTATTCATTGGAATTCTTCTGAGGAATAATTGCTCCATTTGACAGTTTATTTATTTATAGCATTATTTAATTGCTCAGCCAATGAGGTGACCAGAAAAGACAATGTATAAGCCCATTTCTGGATTATGTTTTGTTATTTCTTCTTCACCTCAGGAATCTCTGTTCTTTGGTGCTGAGCCTATGGTCAGATAATCCCTGTTAGGCATTAAGGTGCCATTACTGTGCCACCTGCTAATTCAGGGCAAGACCTCTCTGCCTAATAAAGTCCTTCTTAAAGGAACATTTTAAAGTCTCACCTGGGGGGCTTCCCTGGTGGCGTAGTGGTTGAGAGTCCACCTGCCGATGCAGGGGACACGGGTTTGTGCCCCGGTCCGGGAAGATCCCACATGCGGCGGAGCGGCTGGGCCCGTGAGCCATGGCCGCTGAGCCTGCGCGTCTGGAGCCTGTGCTCCACAACGGGAGAGGCCACAGCAGTGAGAGGCCCGCGTACCGCTAAAAAAAAAAAAAAAAAAAAAAAGAAAAACAAACATAAACTGACCTGGGATGAAGAACTCAGAAGGGAATACCTTTTCCCAGTGACACATTCGCCTTATTGGCCGTGGAGGTGGGGATTCCCCCAGGAGTTCTGGGCTCTCCCCTCTGTTCAGTTGGGCATCTCACATCTTCACGCTAAGGAGGGTGACTTGGGGGTACGTGTGAACGCACGCACATGCACGCACACTCACACGTGCACACTTTTTTCCCTTTCCCCATCTCTCTTCTTTCCTAGCCATGGAAAAATGCAGGCTTCAGGCTCTCTCCAAAACAAAGCAAACCTCTATAAAGTATACTGACCTCTGTTGCTCAACTGTGATTTTAATTCCCAAGACAAAGAATGCAGGTTCCAAATTGACCAATTGAAAAATACATGAAAAATGCAGTATAGGAAATGGGTAAGTATTCTGAACAGTTAAGCACTCTTATAAATGAAAAACCTGAAGGAAAAAAATATGTATATAGATGTAAGGACCAAGAACAGGGACAGGCAATTTATGAAAGGAAAGAAAATGGCAGTTAACATAAAAATATTTCATCTCACTGGCAGATATTTATCTATAGAGATAATCAGTACAGTGTCATGTACAGACTTAACAATGCCCCCTGGTCAGAATGTTAGTTAAGGAAACAGACTATTGTACAGTTGGCAAAACAGTGCATTCCAGTATTCTGTTATGTTATGTCAGTGCTATGATGCAGAAGTCATTTTAAAAAAGGAATGCCTACACAAACATAGAAAAAGCACTAAAGAATCAACAACAAAATGTTAAGGTGGTTATTTCTAAGTGTTTTATTTTCCTTTATATATTTTGGTGTACTTTTCATTATACTTTAAATGAGCACATATTACTTCTACAATTAGATTTTTTAAAGCAGTGTTATTTATAATAATAAATAATAAAGCAATAATAGTAACAATAAAGCAGTCAAGCGTATTTCCCAAGGGTTGGGGACGGTGGGAGACAACCAACAGAGAGACACTGTGATCACGGCAGGGTAGCCCCAGAGAATGCAATCTCTTCTCTCCTCCTCTTCCTTCTCCTCCTCCACCTCTTGTCTCCACCTCTTTCATATACTCTTCTTTTTCTCCCCATCTTCTCTTCCCCACCCCCTCTTTCACTCCCTTTTCTGCCTGTTCTCCCTTCCTCCTCCCCCACCTCCCCTCCTTTCTGATTTCCTTTCCCCTTCTCTCCTCTCCCATTCTCCTCTCTTCTTTTTCTATCACTCTGAAATGTTTCCATCCATAGTGGGGTACTAATTGTTTTAAAGCAAATTAAAAGGTGCCATCATCACGTTAGTTTCCTTGGCCAAGCAATTAATAAGAGTTCAAAGGCCAACTGACACAGCATTCAGAGTATTTTCATAGGATATCATCTCTGTATTTGCCCAGTTTCAAATCTCTTCATACCTTATATTCAAAACTCCAGAAATGCTTTGTGAATAAACAAAATACTAAGGAGAATAGCTGCCATTTGACACCCCAGGAATTTGTCTCTGTGGTGAAGATAAATCTAATTTCCTCCTGTATCTAACCCTATTTTACCCGGGCTCCCCACCCAAGTTCTACTGAGCAGATCACTTTCCCTTTTCCACTGAGGGCCTTGTAAGCAGTAGCCTCTCAGGGTACGTTTTCAGAAGTACCAATACCCAGCAACAAAGCCAGAGCATGTTTTTGTGTAATCATAAGCTGAAAAAGTATAGAGAAGCTACTCAAGGATGGTTAAATCGACCTTATGTGTGGACCAGGGACGTGGCAGCCCAGTGTGGAGACTGATTCTGTGTTTCTCCGAAAGGTCAAAATTTATTAGTCATTTTGCAAGTAACTACAGAGAAGCCACATTCAAGCTGAAGCCCTGATACTTGAGTGTCTAAACTAAATTTTTTTTTCTGTTTCTTTTTTTTAAATTGGGCTTTAGTTACTTTAACATATTTTGTTAGTTTATACTGTACAGCAAAGTGAATCAGCTATACATATACATATATCCCCTCTTTTTTGGAGTTCCTTCTCATTCAGGTCACCACAGAGCACTGAGTAGAGCTCCCTGTGCTATACAGTAGGCTCTCATTAGTTATCTATTTTATACACAGAATCAATAGTGTATTTATGTCAATCCCAATCTCCCAATTCATCCCACCCCCATTTTCCCCCATGGTATCCATACATTTGTTCTCTACGTCTGTGTCTCTACTTCTGCTTTGTAAATAAGATCGTCTATACCAATTTTTATAGATTCCACATATATGCATTAATATATGATATTTTTCTCTGTTTTACTTCACTCTGTATGACAGTCTCTAGGTCCATCCATGTCTCTACAAATGACTCAGTTTCATTCCTTTTTATGGCTGAGTAATATTCCATTGTAGATATGTACCACATCTTCTTTATCTATTCCTCTGTTGATGGACATTTATGTTGCTCCCATGTCCTGGCTCTTGTAAATAGTGCTGCAATGAACATTGGAGTGCAGTAAACTAAACTTAATATCCATTCTGTTTCTAATATCTAGGACATGGAACCCTCTCAAACATGCCTTGGCCCATGCAGCCATACTCCCCAGTACATTTGTGTTAGTCCACTTGGACTGCTATAACAAAATACTACATACTGGGTGGTTTATTAACAACAGAAATTATCTCTCACAGGTTTGAAGTCTGGAAGTCTGGGATTAGGGTACCAGCATGGTATGGTTTTGATGAAGGCCCTCTTCCAGATTGTAGGCAGCTATCTTCTCACTGTGTCCACATATGGTGGAAGCTGCAAGGGAGCTTCTCTGTCCTCTTTTATAAAGGCACTGATCCCATTCATGAGGGCTCCACCCTTGTGACCTCATCAGTGCCAAAGGCCCCACTTCCTAATACCATCACCTTGGAGTTTAGGGTTTTTTTTTTTTTTTTTTTTTTGCGGTATGCGGGCCTCTCACTGTTGTGGCCTCTCCCGTTGCGGAGCACAGGCTCCGGACGCGCAGGCCTAGCGGCCATGGCTCACGGGCTTAGTTGCTCCGCGGCATGTGGGATCTTCCCGGACCAGGGCACGAACCCGTGTCCCCTGCATCGGCAGGCGGATTCTCAACCACTGCGCCACCAGGGAAGCCCGGAGTTTAGGTTTAAACATGTGAATTTTGGAGAGACACATTCAGACCATAGCAACACTTAATCCTTGCAGGTTTTCAGAATGTCTGAAGTTTTCCCATTATTTCTCTTTATCTTTTCAGTGTAAGACACACACATTGCCTTCTGAGTTAATCCTGACTTTTCTGAGACACAAAGGAGTGAAAAGAAAAGGGATTTTTTTTTTTTTTTTTAAGAGAAGGATGGATCACTAGTGAGTCAAGAGCCTGGGTTAGTAGTTCCAACCTGACACTCTCTGAGTGGTGTGACCTTGGGCAAGGTTATTTACTCTCTTGAAGCGTTGGTTTCCTTAATTGTGACATGTGGTGTTTGGACTAGTTCCTCTCTAACAGTCTTTTCATATCTAAAGGATCCCTTAATTCATACTGTTGACAATAGTGGTAGCTGTGTGTACTCTTTCTTTTACTCTTTACAACACTATTATTATTAAGTATTATTATTATCAACCTTTCTACAGGTGGTACATGGAGTTGTAGAGAAATTAGAAAGCCTAGGTTCCAATCTGATTGTATCATTTCTTAGCCCTATGACTTTAGGCAAGTAAATTGCTTTCAGGGTTAACATACCCTTTCTCTTATCTCATCATTATTTTTCTGAATTTGTGTCATATGTGAATTTTCTAGGCACATGATATGTATTCTTATCCAAGTTGTTGATTCTTGTTGAGCAGGACACTAACAAGGGCACAGCCTTGCAGGCCCTATGTGACATCCATGCCACAGTTAACAGATGGACACCAGCCATTGATCAACATCATTTGACAATAGTTTATTTTTGCTATAGTTTCAGTCCCTTATATATATATTTTTTTCTACACAGCTTTCAAGAAATGATACATTGTATATAACATACACCTGATATATATTTATAGTTATACACTCCCTGTCTTCTCTATTGAAATGTAAACTTCATGAGGAGCAGGGATTTTCCTCTCTGTTATTCACTGCTAAACCCTCAGCACCTAGAACTACCGCTGGCACATTGTTGGTATTCAGTAAATATTTGTTGAACTCATTCATTCATTCATTAAAAAATTTAATTGAGGATCTGCTGTCTGCCCTGCTGTGTGTTAAGTGTTAAGGATGTCCCAGGAATCCTCAGTCTAGAGCAACGGTCTCCATGGTGAGTTACCTGCAACAGCACCCCAGGGTGCTGGGAGGTTTGATGATTCATGGAGACATGGGGAGAAAATATTAGAATTTCTGACTTTTTGCTTGCTTATATTTTGATTTCTATTTTGTGTATACTTTTTAAAGTTAATATATAAATACTCTGGTGCATTTCCACAGCTTATTACTAACAACTCATGTATGGGTGTGTGCTCATTTGTTTTTCTCTTGCTTGTTGTGTTCAAACAAAAATTTTGGAGATTGCTGCCCTTGGAATTATCTTGTGGACTATAATCTCTCTGGGGTCAGATTGTCTCTAGCAGTAAAATACTCAGGTTTCCATTCCTTTACACTCATATTTGTTCTACCTGCTGATCTGAAGTTCTTTGTCCTTAACAGATATGGAAAGAAAGGGGAATTGAAGTTCTTTCCTCTCCTTGTCTTCTGTTAATATGGCCCGTCCAGTCCCAAGCAAGACCTTCACACCTTCCTCCTCTCACTCTGAATTTAAGATCAGCACAAACACATACCTCCTGGTATCCCTGGCATTTTTTTTTTCCTGTCACAGCTTAAGCCTTGCAAGCACTCTCTAGTAAGATGGTACCCGAGTTGTAAGTATTCTGAAGTTTAAGGAAATTCCATATCTCCTCCTCATACAAACATCACTTATCTCTCCTCTCTATATCTTTATCATTTGCACACATCGATTACACCTGCCTTAGTCTTTGTTTTCCTGACTGTAGAAATTTTCTTGTTTTTATTAATAGTACAGGTTTATTAATATTAAAAGTAATGCATAAATACATCCTCTTTGTATTAAAAGATTACTGATAAGTATAATGATCCCATTGACTATTACCCCACCATTCTAAAACCTCTCAGAGGTGACTACTGTTATGAATTTTGAATGTGCATTTCCAGTAGCATTTTTTTTCCTTTTATATACGTTTTTGCTTTGGGTTAATCAATAGACAATAGTTAGATAAATTGGGTATTTTCATTTAATAGATTGCAATAAAGTAGTTAGAGATCTCTCTCATTAATGTTAGGTTCTGGCATGGAACAGTCTCCAAGATACATTATTGAGTAAAATTAACAAGTTGCTAAAAAATACATAGGGTATGATACCACTACAGTTTTAAAAGATAACAAGAAACCTTCTTAAAAAATAATGTGAGCTCCTCTTTTACCTCAATCCCACACTCTTTGATCATTTAAAGTATATTTCTCTATATCTTATTGGCACTGTTGTTTCTGTTTGGGGATCAGGCTTGTGATCTGGTAATCTCGTGATCTCTCTAGATCTCCTCATCTGTATTCGGGAAACAACAAAGACAAAGATGGGGAGGGGCTATAAAAGTGGGGAAATAAGAGGGAAACCGGAAATGCAACCAGTGGTGTAAGAAGCAAAATCATTACATTAGAACAAGGGAAAATGGGAAAGGATAGGGAAGCCCTGTAGAAGAATGGTTTGCCTCGACCGATTTAGAAGAATGGTCGATAACTGGAGAGACATGCTGCTTACTTCTAAGCACTTTCATTTCTCTTTCAACTTTCAGCTTTATGTGTACCCAGCACGTCATGCCACAAACCTCGCCTCCCACAACCATCCTGAGCTTTATGTATTCCTTCACTCTAGCTCAGACACCCCGTTCCTTGCTTTGCTCTCCTACACACACTTTCTCTTTGTCTGTCTTTCTGTCTGTCTGTCTCTCTCTGCTCTGCCTTTTGTTGTAAATGTCATAACTTAACAGCCAGGCTTCTGGTTTGGGGAGTAAAAATGACAAAATGCAGAATTTAAGGAGTTTGAGGGTGTTGGCCATGCTGATTCTCTGTAGCCATTATGCATTAAAAAAATCTAAGCATCATTTTTATTTGTCTGTCTATTTGTTATTCGTAGTAGCTTCCTTCATTTCTGGGAAACCAGTGTAACCGTGTGGAAAACAGAAGAAAGCAAGCAAGCATGTTTCTTAGGCTTACAGGGGAGGTTAAAATGCCGCCTTTAGGCTGCTTTTTATTTTATCTTTTCTAGCTCATTTCCCCCACATGGGCAGGAGATGAGACCTCAGGCTAAGCTGCTTTGTTCAGGAGTAAAAGTTGCAGCATCAGCCAGGACCTTCCTGATGATGTTTGTCTTGAGAGCCTAACTGTAGCATTAGGTGAAGAGGAAACCCTTGACTACAGAAGAGGAAATCAGGGTATCCAGCCGCTAATACAGGCTGGCACTGTGCTGCTTCTCTCCGTAGCAGACAGAACCACTTGCTTCTATGGGCTTTATTTACAAAGAGCCTGCAGGAACATGAATGCTCCATCTAAAACCAAAAAGGAGGAGTGCAGGTGTCTCCAACGCCCCGGCCTCTGCTCTTCTGCAGATCTCTCCGCATTCCTCTCTTGGCCATCAGCTGCAAATCTCAATCTGAATAAATAGGTGCTATCCCGTCACGGTGTTTACTTTTTAATACTTGCTCTGCGGTTATCTGTATCAGGACATTTTATGACTCCTCAGCATTTATTGAGCAGTGTATTAAGTTGGTATAAACTCAGACAAAATGCCAGGAGAATGATAAACGAGTGACATTTTTGAGTTTCTCCGTGGAAAGTGTCTATGAAGGCTGCATTTGGCTGATTGTATTTCAGAAGGCTGATGTTGCACTGCTAACTTCACGGCGCACTATATCAGAGTGAGTGTTTTATTTGCATTCTTGACTATGATAATCCTTAGATTTTATTCCCAAACATCTCCTAAATGTGAGCACCAAGTTAAGATGCTGGAAGCGGAGATGCATGAGGCTGGCTTTGTCTTGTTTGTATCAACAGAGCTGAGTCTAGTATGTCCTAGAGGGCCTTCACCTTATGCTTTCCTTGGGCAGGGAGACCTACACATAGATAGATAGGGGCACAAGTTCTTCTTTTCAGCCATTTGTAAACTTATGCATAACTTTCTTCAGTGGCATCGTGTGGCTTTTAGGATCAAATACAACACCTTAGCATAATGTACACAGTGCCTAAATTTTCATTTTATCTGCTACTGCTCTACTGTGAAAACATTAGATCCACCATGTTGACTTACTAGTAGACACCTCTATGGGACAACCTCTCTCTGACCTGGGACCTTTTGAGTTGGTATTTATCTCTAAGGAGAATGTTCTTCCACTCCCTCTATCCATTGATCATATCATTCCATATCCTTGAAGATTCAATCCATTTACTGTAAAGACTTACAGGACATTCATTCTCCTCTGGACATTTCTCCTATGTCTTCAAATACCAACTTTAATATTAGAACTCTTGTTGCATTGGATTACTGTCTATCCCATAGCTCTAAAGCTTGTAAAGCCAGGGAATCTGTAGCCCTTGTTCTTAACACATAATAGAGCATTAGAGTGTTTTACTAAATAAATAAATGATTTTATTTATTCATATAGTTGATCTCTGGGCTATTGACTTTTATTTTGTCTGTTGATTTACGATGATAAATCATTTTTGCTAATGGGGTACCCCTGATATCCCAAGAAGCTCTTATTACCAACATGAATTTTAATTTTCATATGAGGATTAATTTTCACATCAGGATTAATATTCCCCATCTATCTACACACCCTTGCTGTGTGCCAGGAATCTGCTTGGTGCTTTAAGATGTATATTCTAGGAGAACTTATTTTAGTCTCGTTTTATCATTCAAAAATAAAATAAAAGCACAGAGATGTTAAGTAACTGACCGAATATCACACACACAGATAAACTGATGAATGCTGATATGGCTGGTTGTGTACTTCTCCTTTATCCAAAAGCATTCAGTAAACATTGATTGAATATCTGTATATAGCATGCATGGTACCTGGCACAGAAAAACAGAAAGGTTTGAGCTTGTCTGTCAATAAGAAGGACAGACAAATGAGCCACCACCTGAAACATGGCCTAATTTGTGCTATGCAAAAGTTTTTGCACAATTCGGGAAGTCTGAGGAGGGATAACCAACTTAGCTTAAGTGGCACCCCCATTGGTGAGACTGTTTTCAACTTCACTCATCTGCAGCTGAACCACAGACCGTAAGAGTTAAGAAGGCAGAAGAAGGGTAAGAAGTTATTCCAGGCAAAGGTACCAGCATGTGCAAAGTATGGTGTTCCTTCCTTTCCATGAAATTCAGCTCAAGAAGGGAATTCATTTTCCCAATTAGACATAAAGGCAATATAAAGATATACAAGATACAGCCACCTATTGTCTTTTTATATAATTAAAGGATCCTGAACTGAAATTTTTCATCTCATTTTTACAGAGAGATTCTTTCTGAGTCCCGTACTTGAACAACCCAATATATCAGATATTATAGTAAATATTGACCAGTGTAAACATGTCTATATGTCTATTGAGGAAACATTCTTCCCTGTGCTCTGGTAAGCACAGAGAACACAGTGACAAAAAAAACAGAGCACCTGCCTTTTGGGAGCTCAGTGAAGTAAGAGAAGCATTTATACAAAGAGACCCAGCAAATCATTATGAACCATGACAGGGATGTGTACAGGGCAGTCTAGAAGCATAAAGCAAATGTGCCCAGACCTTTGTGCTTAATACCTGAAGTCAGAGTTACTTATATGATTGGATAGAGATTCTTGAAGCCATTCTTGAGATCTCCCTCCAAAAATGAGATCGTCAAGAGAATATTTTGGATTAAATTTTATGTTTATGCTGGTTTTCATTGATTTCTTATTTTTTAGCTTTATTGACGCATACCTGACAAATAGGATTGTGATGTACTTTGTGTACAACGTGATGATTTGATATACGTATACACTGTGAAAGGATTTCCATAGTCGAGTTAGCACATTCATTACCTCACATATTTACCTTTTTGTGTGTGTGAGAACACTTAAGTTCTACTGTCTCAGCAAATGGCAATTACATGTTACAGCATTTTCAATTATAGTCACCATGTTATACATTAGATCCTCAGACCTTATTCATCTTATAACTGAAAGTTTGTGCACTCTTACCATCCTCTCCCCATTTCTCCATCCCCACCCCACAAGCCTCTGACAACCACTCATCATCATCATTATTAATCACAACGATTGGTCTTAAAAACATGCAGAAAACCATGAAACTCTACAGTCCCAACTAAAATGCATAAATGGGCTAGAAAATGATACGTTGCAGGTCATCTGCAGTGATGTGTTTCCACAAGGTGTCTGATCAATGACAGCACCGTTAAAACCAGCACGTCTGTGAACATTTAACATTGTTTGGCTTCACTTCTTGAGAACCCACCAGTGCCACAGAGTAAAAGCTGCAGTAATTCTTTATAATGTGTGACTGCAGATCTAGAGGCACCCTTAGGCCTTCGGGAAAAAGGGCGAGCACATCTGCAAATAAAAATTGTTGGAAACACCATGGCCTGACTTTAAAGTTGTATTTTGTTGTTGCTGTTGTTTTACTAGACATGGAAAAAGTTTTAGGCAGGGCAAGGGAGTTGCCACAGTAGACTTTGGAAAGACAAAGGATTCTGTTTTGTCCCTGTCTCTTTACATTAGTTGATCAGAGGGACATGTCACTTGAAACAACAGCTCCTGCCTTTAGAGATAATAAAAGATCTTAAGAGACTACTGCTATTATTGATTTGTCGTCATATGCGCATGGAAAGATGCAGCTGGATGCAGGAGAATCATTTTGCCTCACGCTGACCCTAAGCACAAGCCAAGCAGGTTAGGTTTGCGTGATAGTTGCAACGCTGTGTTTCTGGGATGCCAGTGTCATAGGTACTGGGCATTTCAAGGAAGAAACTTGCATCAGGTTAGGTGGGAGGTGAAGAACATGTTACTACCCAATAATAATTTACAAAAACCAGTTACCTGCTGAGCTTTCTAGTTTGAGGGTTGTCAGAAGGGGAGCTTGTCTTTTTTTTTTTTTTTTTAATTGTTAGTGACTTTGGCTTTGTCAGTAGAGGTCACCTATGGATGCAATCAATGCTTCACTATGGGAAGTGCAGAGCTACCATCTCTGAACAAGCAGTCATTCGAGAACGTGACTGAAATGATGGTGAAAGTATCACCATCCACCTCTACAGGTTCTAACCAGGGGAAATGTCCAAGTGCATGTTCCCTGTCTCTTTGGGGAAAATTATAAAACCCTTGTTAGGACATTTCTGCTTCCTGGGAGAAGAAAGCAGAGTTCAGTGTTTCAGAAATAGGCTCTGAATTTCAGGCCATGTATCAATCAAAGAAAAGTTACTGACAGTGATAATAGGGCCTTAAGGAGACTTCTTAAGATAAAGAAATACCAAGCTAGCTAGGCTTCAGACTCTGAGTTGGGAAATGAGTTCAAATAAGAAGAGTTTTGGGAATGCCCTTAGGACTATGATTCATTTACTTATTTCCAAGAGCTCACAGGCCATTAAACACTCTCCCTCCCTTTCTCCGCCTCCCTCCCTGCCTCCCTCCCTTCCTTCTTTCTTTCAACATTTGACTATCTGTTATAGCTCAGGCATTATTTTATTCATATATACATGTGAATATAAAGTGTTTAAAACAAAGGTACTCCAGGGGCTCTCAGTTTGGTGTGCATGTGTGCAGGGTGCTGGGATGCTGCTTTTATATAGGGAAAGACATAACATAATTATTTATAGCAAACTTTTACAAAATTTGTATTAAAAAGAAATACTTAGGAAGAGAGCAGTTTTCCTAGTGTAAGTGGGAAATAGTTAATGGAGGAAGTGACCTTTCAGATGTGTCTTAAAATGAGTCAAAGGAGATGCGGTGAAACTGGAGAAGGGCCTTTCAAGCTGGAGAGAAAAACATACTGAGGCTCACAGAGGGCAGAGGAAAGGAATGAGGCACTTTCAGGAGTGGCAGATCTTCCTGTGTGGCAGGACATGGAGCAGAAAAAGTGAAATGGGTCTTGGCTACCACACTGAGTCCTGAATGTAATGAGCGTTTTTAACATCTTCATTTTCTCGTATGGATTTGATGGTGGGGCAGAGGGGCTCCTGGGAGGCACAGGAAGACCAGTTTTAAGGCATGTTACTATTTTAAACATGGAAATGGCACAGATTAAATGGATGTCTGTAAATCCTGATAAAAAAAATTATAGATAGTCCCAAGTTTAATTAATCTTGCTGAATGAAAGTCTTAAAGTATGATGGCCCATATTGCTTATATAACAGAATACTTATTTTCTATTTAATATGGCTCACTGCAAGATAAGACTAAATAATATGTGCCTCCATGGCATTTTATTTTATTTTATTATTTTTTTAAACATATTTATTGGAGGATAATTGCTTTACATTGTTGTGTTACTTTCTGCTGTATAAGAAAGTGAATCAGCTATACATATACTTATATCCCCGAATCCCCTCCCTCTGCGTCTCCCTCCGACCCTCCCTGTCCCACCTCTCCAGGTGGTCACAAAGCACCGAGCTGATCTTCCTGTGCCATGCGGTTGCTTCCCACTAGCTATGTATTTTACATTTGGGAGTGTATATATGTCCATGCCACTCTCTCAGTTTGTCCCAGCTTACCCTTCCCCCTCCACATATCCTCAAGTCCATTCTCTATGTCTGCCTCTTTACTCCCGTCCTGCCCCTAGGTTCATGAGAACCTTTTTTTTTTTTTTTTTTAGGATTCCATATATATATGTGTTAGCATATGGTATTTGTTTTTCTCTTTCTGACTTACTTCAGTCTGTATGACAGACTCTAGGTCCATCCACCTCACTAAAAATAACTCAATTTTATTTCTTTTTATGGCTGAGTAATATTCCATTGTATATATGTGTCACATCTTTTTTATCCATTCGTCTGTTGATGGACGTTTAGGTTGCTTCCATGTCCTGGCTATTGTAAATAGTCCTGCAATGAACGTTGTGGTACATGACTCTTTTTGAATTATGGTTTTCTCAGGGTATATGCCCAGTAGTGGGATTGCTGGGTCATATGGTAGTTCTATTTTTAGTTTTTTAAGGAACCTCCATAGTGTTCTCTATAGTGGCTGTATCAATTTACATTCTCACCAGCAGTGCAAGAGTGTTCCCTTTTCTCTACACCCTCTCCAGCATTTATTGTTTGTAGATTTTTTGATGATGGTCATTCTGACTGGTGTGAGGTGATACCTCATTGTAGTTTTGATTTGCATTTCCTCTAATGATTAGTGATGTTGAGCATCTTTTCATGTGTTAGTTGGCAATCTGTATATCTTCTTTGGAGAAATGTCTATTCAGGTCTTCTGCCCATTTTTGGATTGGGTTGTTTGTTTTTTTGATATGGAGCTGCATGAGATGCTTGTATATTTTACAGATTAATCTTGTGTCAGTTGCTTTTTAGCAAATATTTTCTCCCATTCTGAGGGTTGTCTTTTCATCTGTTTATGGTTTCCTTTGCTGTGCAAAAGCTTTTAAGTTTCATTAGGTCCCATTTGTTTATTTTTGTTTTTATTTCCATTTCTCTAGGAGGTGGGTCAAAAAGGATCTTGCTGTGATTTATGTCATAGAGTGTTCTGCCTATGTTTTCCTCTAAGAGTTTTATAGTGTCTGGCCTTACATTTAGGTCTTTAATCCATTGGGGATTTATTTTTGTTTTTGGTGTTAGGGAGTGTTCTAATTTCATTCTTTTACATGTAGCTATCCAGTTTTCCCAGCACCACTTATTGAAGAGGCTGTCTTTTCTCCATTGTATACTCTTGCCTACTTTATCAAAGAAAAGGTGACCATATGTATGTGGGTTTATCTCTGGATTTTCTATCCTGTTCCATTGATCTATATTTCTGTTTCTGTGCCACTACCACACTGTCTTGACTGCTGTAGCCTTGTAGTATAGTCTGAAGTCAGGTAGCCTGGTTCCTTCAGCTCCATTTTTCTTTCTCAAGATAGCTTTGGCTATTCGGGGTCTTTTGTGTTTCCATACAAATTGTACAACTTTTTGTTCTACTTCTGGGAAAAATGCCATTGGTAGTTTGATAGGGATTGCATTGAATCTGTAGATTGCTTTGGGTAGTAGAGTCATTTTCACAATATGGATTCTTCCAATCCAAGAACATGGTATACCTCTCCATCTGTTTGTATCATCTTTAATTTCTTTCATCAGTGTCTTATAGTTTTCTGCATACAGGTCTTTTGTCTCCTTAGGTAGGTTTATTCTTAGGTATTTTATTCTTTTTGTTGCAGTGGTAAATGGGAGTGTTTCCTTAATTTTTCTTTCAGATTTTTCATCATTAGTGTATAGGAATGCAAGAGATTTCTGTGCATTAATTTTGTATCCTGTTATTTTACCTAACTCATTGATTAGCTCTACTAGTTTGTTGGTAGAATCTTTTGGACTCTTTAAGTGTAGTGTCATGTCAGGTGAAAACAGTGACAGCTTTACTTCTTCTTTTCCAAGTTGAATTCCTTTTATTTGATTTTCTTCTCTCATTGCTGTGGCTAAAATTTCCAAAATATGTTGAATAATAATGGTGAGAGTGGGCAACCTTGTCTTGTTCCTGATCTTAGTGGAAATGGTTTCAGTTTTTCACCATTGAGAATGATGTTAGCTGTGGATTTGTCATATATGGCCTTTATTATTTTGAGGTAAGTTCCCTCTATGCCTACTTTCTGGAGAGTTTTTATCATAAATGTGTGTTGAATTTTGTCGAAAGCTTTTTCCGCGTCTATTGAGATTTTGATATGGTTTTTGTGCTTCAGTTTGTTAATATGGTGTATCACATTGATTGATTTGCATATAGTGAAGAATCCTTGCATTCCTGGGATAAACCCCACTTGATCATGGTTTGTGATCCTTTTAATGTGCTGCTGGATTCTTTTTGCTAGTATTTTGCTGAGGATTTTTGCATCTATGTTCATCAGTGTTATTGGCCTGTAGTTTTCTTTTCTTGTGACATCTTTGTCTGGTTTTGGTATCAGGGTGATGGTGGCCTCATAGAATGAGTTGGGAGTGTTCCTCCCTCTGCTATATTTTGGAAGAGTTTGAGAAGGATAGGTGTTAGTTCTTCTCTAAAAGTTTGATAGAATTCGCCTGTGAAGCCATCTGGTCCTGGGCTTTTGTTTTTTGGAAGATTTTTCATCACAGTTTCAATTTCAGTGCTTGTGACTGGTCTGTTTCTATTTTCTGTTTCTTCCTGGTTCAGTCTCGGAAGGTTATGCTTTTCTAAGAATTTGTCCATTTCTTCAAGGTTGTCCATTTTATCGGCATATAGTTGCTTGTAGTAATCTCATATGATCCTTTGTTTTTCTGCAGTGTCAGTGGTTACTTCTCCTCTTTTATTTCTAATTCTGTTGATTTGAGTCTTCTTCCTTTTTTCTTGATGAGTCTGGCTAATGATGAGTCTGGCTATCAATCTTGTTTATCTTCTCAAAGAACCCGATTTTAGTTTTATTGATCTTTGCTATTGTTTCTTTCATTGCTTTTTCATTTATTTCTGATCTGATCTTTATGATTTCTTTCCTTCTGCTAACTTTGGGTTTTTTTTGTTCTTCTTTCTCTAATTGCTTTTGGTGTAAGGTTAGGTTGTTTATTTGAGGTGTTTCTTGTTTCTAGAGGTAGGATTGTATTGTTATAAACTTCCCTCCTAGAACTGCTATTGCTGTATCCCATAGGCTTTTGGTCATTGTGTTTTCATTGTCATTTGTTTCTAGGCATTTTTTTATTTCCTCTTTGATTTCTTCAGTGATCTCTTGGTTATTTAGTAACGTATTGTTTAGCCTCCATGTATTTGTATTTTTTACAGATTTTTTTCCTGTATTTGGTATCTAGTCTCACAGCATTTTGGTTGGAAAAGATACTTGATACGATTTCAATTTTCTTAAATTTATGAAGGCTTGATTTGTGACCCAAGATATGGTCTATCCTGGAGAATATTCCATGAACACTTGAGAGGAAAATGTATTCTGTTGATTTTGGATGGAATGTCCTATGAATATCAATTAAGTCCATGTTGTTTAATGTGTCATTTAAAGCTTGTGTTTCCTTATTTATTTTGATTTTGGATGATCTGTCCACTGGTGAAAGTGGGGTATTAAAGTCCCCTACTATTATGTGTTACTCTTGATTTTCCCTTTTATGGCTGCTAGCATTTGCCTTATGTATTGAGGTGCTCCTATGTTGGGGGCATAAATATTTACAATTGTTATATCTTATTCTTGGTTGATCCCTTGATCATTATGTAGTGTCCTTTTTTGTCTCTTGTAATAGTCTTTATTTTAAAGTCTATTTTGTCTCATATGAGAATTGCTACTCCAGCGTTCTTTTGATTTCCATTTGCATGGAATATCTTTTTCCATCCCCTCACTTTCTGTCTGTTTGTGTCCGTAGGGCTGAAGTGGGTCTGCTGTAGACAGCATATATACTGGTTTGCTTACCTCCTTCACAGCTTCCTCCCTGAGGTGCAGGTCCCACCCCTATTCTTTTGTCTCTGTTTTTTCTTTTACCCTACAGAGGTACGCGGAGTTTCTTGCCTTTGGGCAAGTCAGAGGTCTTCTGCCAGCATTCAGTAGGTGTTCTGTAGGAATTGTTCCACATGTAGATGTATTTCTGTTGTATTTGTCGGGAGGAAGGTGATCTCCACTTCTTAATCCTCTGCTATCTTGATGGTCCTCTCCAAGGCATTTTAATTTTTTTTTGTGTGTGTGGTACGCGGGCCTCTCACTGCCGCGGCCTCTCCAGTTGCGGAGCACAGGCTCTGGACGCGCAGGCCCAGAGGCCACGGCCCACGGGCCCAGCCGCTCCGCGGCACGCGGGATCCTCCCGGACTGGGGCACGAACCTGTGTCCCCTGCATCGGCAGGCGGACTCCCAACCACTGCGCCACCAGGGAAGCCCCTCCAAGGCATTTTAAATAGACTTGTGTTTTACTTACACTTGTGATTTCTGGCACATATCATAATATGAGTATATCTGTATTTCCCCCTCACACAGGTTCAGCAATACAGAGAATGGTCACTTTAGGCTGTTCTGGCTACTACATTGGTTGGGTCATGTGGTCTGTTCATAGGATAGTAGTAGGTAGTTCTACAAATTTCAAATGAAAACATTAATTAGATCAGTTTGCTGTGTAAATCACTGTTCAAGTCACCCAGGTAAAGCTGCTTGCCTGGCATCTGCCTGACAACTCTTGAAAGTTTAATATACTGTCAGTGAGACTGTTACATATGACATGCATGGGACTCATTTGCAATTCGGAGTTAATAACACACAGTAGCCTTGCCAGAGTCAAGCCTGGCCTTCATCAAATAAAGGATTTTTTATAGGTTTTATTTGAAGTGAAAATTGTACTGTCAGGCTATATCAATAATTATAGTAGATGTATCCTAAGGATTGTGGCTTAAGAATCCCATGAACATTAGTAGTTTGTGGGCTCAGCTGAGTTTCTCTGAGTCACATGGAACTCATTAATGTTGATGTTTCTCCATCATTTAGGTCTGTGATGGGGTCGAACAAGGAACCAGATCTTGTGCATCTCGAGGCCAGAACTGTGGATGGTCGTAAGTAAAGCAACTTTTCCACGACGTTAATAGTAATTAATTTTATTGATCTGCCATGAATTGCATCTATGTTAAAGGAAATCACAGTGGCAATTATCAATCATCTAAGTCATTTGGACCTGAGGACTTTTTTTTTTGGTTCTTCGTTACCTAGAGCTGTCTTAATAATTCTCTACAACTCTCATCCAATCAAGGGGTTTTTCTTTGCAGGTGATGAGAAAATTCCAAAATTTCTTATTTTTTAAGTAAACACTTATTATTATTGCATTATTGCTGCTCTTTTGTTTTGATTTGTTTTGCCAGTTTCCTCATTTTATCAGTTATCATCCAGGCAATGCCTCACTGTTTAGTGGGAGATTGACAAAACACTTGGAAAGGGCAAAACACTTGGAAAGGGCTTGTAGAAGAGCATCATCCTGTCTGTCCCCCATTGTAAGTGGAGGAGGCAAAAGTCAGTTGGTGGTTCTGAATATCCCTAGTTAGGGTGGCTACAGTGAAGGACTGTGTTTCCTATGGACATTTTGGGTTTAGCACACGATGGAGAGCAAAGCTGAAGATCCACAATCCAAACCCATGTCTGCGTGACTCACAAGTTCACTCACTGTGTGACCTTGAAAAAGTTACTTAAACTCTTTATGCCTCCATTTCTTCACTGTAAATTAGAGAAGTTAATAATAATGATTCCTATAGTAGCTAATATTTACTAAGCACTTGCCCTGTACCAAGAATTATACTAAGGGCTTTCTCTACTTGATCACAATTAACCTTCACTACAGTTCATAGGTGGTGGTTCCCATTTTACAGATGAGGAAACCAAGGTATAGAAAGCTTAAGTAATTTATTTAAACAACAACAACATGGATTTCCTTCCCTTTCTTTGGTCCTAAGGATCTCCAGGAGGGCTAAGCATTTCAGGGGGTACTACTAGGGGACTACAGGTGAAAGGGAAAAAGGAAAAAGAGAAAAGGGAGAAATGCAAAGAAGGAAAATAAATGAGGGGAGAAAACCCAGGTGAAAGGAAAGAGGACTCAAGTGCAGAGAAAAGGAAGAGAACGGACTCTCCAATTACCACAGTGCCAAGCGGCTGGTCGAAGTTGTTCAGCACTGAGCTGGAGGGTGATAATCTAATTTTTCAGACCTTCCCTGTTTTAAAAATATCCCTCACAATTCACACACTTCATCATCACTGACACTGAGCCTGTCTACTTGCCCTCCACTTTTCTGATGCAAAGGCAGATGATACCCATGGTTTACCAGCTCACATCTCAAAGAAGCTGGTCACCCCTGCCATCCAAACTCTCCAGAAACCACACCTACTCCATTACTATGTGCTCACAGGGAGATATTTTTATCTCCAGAGGTTTCTTTCCCCCTTTGGGGAATGAATATATTCTTTGGCAGCAGCAGTGTGGGGCTAGATCAGGGTCCAAGCTGACCATCTCCTTTCTCCTTTATAAACTCAGGCAGAGCTCTGATATGTAATGTGCCCAGATTGTACCTGACACAGAATAATCTCAACAGTTTAGAGCTGCTTTCCCACCTCTTTATAAAGTGGGCTGTCACTGGTGGTGACCGGAGCTGATAATATTATCTTGGATTCCATGGTTCAGTTCTCAGTACACAGTAGCCAGAGCTGTCTTAAGTCAAAAGTTGCCATGCCATGTTTAGAGCTTTGTTTTAGTTCCCATTGCTCTAGTAATAAAGAACACAGTTCTCACCTTTACCTGTAGCTGCAACATAATCTGCCACCTGCCCATTTCCTCAGCCTCATCTCACTCTGTGCCCTCTTCAGTAATCACCTGCAGGCCTTTGGGTTTGCTTTCAATTCTTAGAAACTACAAAGTTCTATGTCTCCATAACAAGACTGTAATACCTGCTGTTTCCTCTACTTGGAATACTTTTTTTTTTTTTTTTTTTTTGGCGGTACGTGGGCCTCTCCCGTTGTGGAGCACAGGTTCCGGATGCGCAGGCTCAGCAGCCATGGCTCACGGTCCCAGCCGCTCCGCGTCATGTGGGATCTTCCCAGATCGGGGCACGTGTCCCCTGCATTGGCAGGCGGACTCTCAACCACTGCGCCACAAGGGAAGCCCGGAATACCTTTCTTTATTCCCCCTTCCCTGACCAATTCAGTGTAACGTATTACTGAAGATCGTTCAGATTAAGGTTAAGCATCATTCTAATTTTTTAAACTTTTTGAAATAATGTTAGCCTCACAAAGAAGTTGCAAAATAATAGTATGGAGTTCCCTTGAACCCTTCACCCAGCTTCCCCTAATGATAACATCCAAAATAACCATAGAACTATATCAAATCCAGGGAGAGCATCCATTTCTTAAGGAAGTCTTTCTTGAAGTCCTAATCTAAACCAGTTTATTTTGTTTCCTTTTATCCAACTCTATTATTTTTCTTTATTGTATTCATCTTAGTTTGAAATTACACATTCCATTTGATCATACGTTTTCCTCTCCACCAGCCTATTAAGTTCTGTGTGTGCAGGAGCCAAGTATACCTTTGCTCAGTATTGCATCTCCAGCACATTCTACAGTGTGTACATGTAGATGGAGCTTAATAAATATTTACTGAATGAATGAACACATAGTTGACCAATTGTCAGGGGTACCAGCTGGCCACCTAACCTCACTTACCAGGTTGTCTGATAAATTTAGAGCATTGCATCTCAACCTTGAACATGCATTTCACCCACCCAGGGATCTTGTTAAAATGTGGATTCTGATTCAGGAAGGGCCCAGGAGTCTGCAGGTGAAGCTGATGCCTCTGGTCTGTGGAACACACTTATAGTAACAAAGTCCCACAACGAAAGCCTAATGAAAGAGCTTTAGGGTCTGTCTCCCATGACTACACCCCTTGTTTAGAAAGCTCTGGATGGAACTGGTAGCATCCCAGGTTGCTTTTATTTTCAAGCTTTGGGGGATAATGTTTCTTTCTGGCTTGTGGCATTTAATGCACATTACCCCGTATTCTGAAAACAACAAGGCTGTCACTTTCCCTGATCGGCACGTTTTCTCTCACCCAACATTATTCCTGTGCTCCCTGCAGGCATGGAGGTTGATAATGCGAAACTGTCATCTCAGGCTCAGCTTTCACAAGGCATGAAATATATCAGCTCTAATTTTATTTATTCTATTTTACTTTTCTGCAAAGACAGCATCTCCAGAAATTATCCAAGAGTGAAAATTCAATAAAGGGATTTAATTTGAAAAGTTATCCCTGTCAAAACAAAACATAAAAAAAAAACCCTACCAATCGAAATGAAGGATCTAAGCATAACTCCTGACCTGACTAAATATAAAAAACAATGAGATTTTCTCAGTATCATATTCCCTCTGTGTGTGTGTCTGTCTGTCTTGTCTCTTTCCAAGAGAGTCAGTAAACATGGCTTCAGGTCAAAGAAACAGAGGAGGAGGAAGGTAAGAAAGAACACGGAGAGGTCAGAGTAGCAAGCTATTAGCAAATATAACTGAGAGTGTATTTATCAAAATCAGACTCCAGGCTGGTCATTTGCTCCAAGAAATCCAGTATCTCTATGTTATCTCTCTCCCCATTCCGGAATTGGGATCCCTCTTTTTTCTCCATCCTTTCATTACTGTTTAGTATATGAAACCCATTGTTTATATTCTAGGTCATACATCTGGTAGGGTGTATGCCAAAATAATATGATTTTTTTTTTTTTTTTTTACTTTGTAACAAGTAATTTTTTTCTGATTTTAATGGGTTTAGGAATTTTATAGACAATGCGCTGAGACACGTGACATAGAAAAAAATCCCTCCTTGCTTATTTTGCTTATCGCCATGGGGTGGATGGCAAATGCTTATGTGAGCTTGTTATTCGAAGTTTAGTTTTAGTGTCATTTCAAATCTCCCTAGATTACATTTTATAATTAATTTCTGTTTCAGCTGAAGTCTCCATATTTGAGGGGAGGTGAGCTCTGGAAAGCTTTTGCTCTATGAAGGTCTATGACCTACACAAACATTTCTTGCCAACTGTGCTCTGAAATCTGGATGTTTTGTAGTTAACAACCATAACAAGGATGTTATTCTTTCTTGTACTACCTCTGTGCCTTGGGAAGCAAGCTGAAGAGAGCAACCGCAATTACAGTCGATCACAGGAAGTATTATTGGAATATTTTTAAACTGTTTATTGGATTTGTTATTGGCATTTGTTATTGGCCCCTGTGTTCAACTGAGGACAAATTGACAGGTCCTCATTCAGGAAACAAAGATTTTACTGTTTAAATACCCCGTGTGTGTGTGTGTATATGTGTGAATGTGCACACACATTGTATGCACCTAATACATTAAAACTGCTACCCAGTATATTATAATAGTAAAAAGGAAACCTACTTCTATTGATTTACCTAATATAGGTATAGGTGTGTGTGTGTGTGTGTATGTAATCTATGTAGTTAGAGAGAAAATGTTGACCCAACTCTTGGATTGAAATCTTTCTGAAAAGCTGTATCTTATTTAATCTTGGTTCTATGTACAAAACATAGCTCGGAGCCTGGCACATTCATGTGTGTTGACTTAATAAATAACCTGTGTGTGTCACCATTGGGCACGTCTTCTTACAGAAGGACCTTTAACCATAGTGTGTGTAGAGTCCCTTAGGGCTAATGGATAAGCATGATAAACTTATGACTCCCTGAAATTGTATGCCAGTATGTGTATGTGATTTGGAGGAAAAGAATATAACTTTTATCAGAATTCTTTGCATGGTAATTACACATGGGTCTATAGTTTTATATTTATGCTCATCTATATACATCATCTTGTAAGAGAACCTGCAGTACCAAGCTTGAGCTTTATTGCTTCTCCCTTTTACTTCTGAAATGAAAGACCTGGCCGGTGACTGAATTTTTTCTCTACTTGTGGTGATCCGTGCCAGCAGGGACAGGGGACAATTACTGGTCTCCATGTCTATTTGCTTGAGTAACTAACCTTGTAACAACTTGCCACAGGACTAATCTCTTTCCTTGGGGAAAAACAACCTTGGCCCTTTAAGCAGCTATGAAAAAGACTGCCCCCAAACTCTTTCTGAACCGAAACTCAAACCAGCCTTTTATAAGCCGAGATAAAGGAAAATCACAATGTTGTATAGCCACCATCTCACTAATTCTTGTTGTGGGTAAGAACTGGACATCTCATTTCGGCTTTTCACTTTCCACCCCTCCAATCGAATTTCCATATTGAACGGCATGCATATCAATATCTGGATAAGGCGAACCCTGCTGAGTTACTGCGGGAAGGTGATAGAGACCTCAGTTCTCATCAGTCCCCAGTATATTAGCAATGAAATGGTTTGAGTTTACACTATAAGCATTAATTACTTTTATACCAACAGAAGTAGCAACGATGACAATAAAAAGATAAGTAGTATTCCAGTGTATCAAGGGAAAAGTAGATCCACTTCCTGACCTTCATTCTCATTCCCCAAAGTTGGTCATTGTATTTATTTTTTAAAAAATATTTATTTATTTATTTATTTTGGCTGCACTGGGTCTTAGTTGCGGCATGCGGGATCTTTACTTGCAGCATGCGGACTCTTAGTTGTGGCACACATGCGGAATCGAGTTCCCTGACCAGGGATCGAACCCAGGCCCCCTGCATTGGGAGCGTGACGTCTTACCCCCAGACCACCAGGGAAGTCCCCAAAGTTGGTATTTTTAAAAAAATATGTCTTCTATATTATTCCAGAAATTGTTTAGGCTTATACAGATAAATATGTATGTGTGTACACATACATACACAGTCACAAGTGTTCATGTTGTAAAACTGTTATGCCAGATTCAGTATGGGTGAAAGCAATAGCAAGTTAAAAATCTTTCTATATCAGTATATATAAATGTAGCCACTTCATGGCTAATCACTACACAGGAACCCCATTATACAGCCAACTATAATTTTGTTAATCACCATCTCATTAATAGATATAGAGATGTTTGGCTGTTTCAAAGAGTGTTGATACATACATGTAGGCACGTATGACTTATTTGGTTAGTAAGCATTCAGACGTGTTTAGGGAGCAAGCACTGCTCAAAGAAAAATTACTGACAGGAAATCCCTGGGATTTCCCTGGGAAATCCAAGACTGTGTACATTTTTAATTTTTATAGGCATTGTCACATTTCCCTCTGAAATAGATGCATCATTGCATACTCTTTAAATATGAGAATGCCTGTGTTTACGTACCCTCAATAGTCCAGGTTGTTATGAAAATTTTTCTAAACATAGCCTGTCTGATGAGCAAAAATGTGGCACATCCTTATTGTTCTAATTTGTATTTATTTACTTAGGAGTGAGGTTAAGAATTTGTATTTATTTTTCTTGGTTATTTGTATTTCCTCTTCAATGACCCTTCAAAAGCTATCAAGTCTCTTTAATGTTCTAGAGAAGAATGTTAAGCATTATTTGCATTTTTATGCAAATCTAAAAAATATCAAACTTGCTACTCCAGGTCTAGTACACCAATTGGCATTATTAGACCCCATGTTTCATAGCCTTCTTTTACCTTCTTTTTCAATCAGTTAATATATTAATCATTTCTAGGGTGGAGCCCGGGAAGAGGTTAGAAGTTTCTACTTCTGGTCAGTTTCAGATTCTGATAGCTCCCCACCACGGAAGCCGAATCTGGCCTCTGTACCCCAACACCGAATTAAATCTTGGAGACAGAGTTTTGGGTGAAGTAGAAAAGAATAGTTTTATTGCTTTGCCAGGCAAAAGGGGCCACAGCAGGCTAATGCCCTCAGAACTGTGTGTCCCGACCTGCAGGGGGTAGTGAGGAGTTTTATAGCAATGGTTCAAAGAGGGTGTGATCAGCTCATGGACATTCTTCTGATTGATTGGTGGGAAGGTAAGTGGGAATTAGCATAATCAACCTTCTGGTTCCAGCAGGTCTGGGGTCTACATGCTTGTGGGCAGCATACCATTAACTTCTCCCACCTGGTGGGGATTTCAGTGTCTGCAAAACAGCTCAAAGATACTGTTATGTATATCCCTTGAGGGGGGAACCAGGACCCTGCCCCAAGGCTGCACTATTGTTTCTTGACTGGTCCTCCCTTGTCTCTGCATCCCCTCCCTTCCCTAATTAGCAACCATTTGAACCTGCCTGTTGGAACTCAGGGAAGGTCTTAGGGGCTGAATGAAGCCTATTTCCTGTAATCAAGAAATGGGGCCACAGAAAGGCTTTTGTGTCCAGGAGCCCCACAGGGTCCTGCTTGGTTTCATCACTTCCCAGTACATTTACCAAATGCCTTATCACCTCTCCTCTCCTGTCCCTAAATTAAGCTGCCAGACTTAGAGAGTCCCGTGGCACCTACTGATCTTGGAGAGGCAGCAGTGAGTGGTGGTGTGAAGCAAGATCTTCGTTTCCTGCCCAGGAATTGAACCTGGGTCGCTTGGATGAAAACCAGGAATCCTAACCACCACACCCCCTGGCTTTTGCCCCCAGTGAAAAATGCATTTCTCACAGAGGCAAAAACTGTAAAAACATGTACAAAGTTTATTATTAGAGACATAGCACAAGTGGGAGAGAGCACACAGAGAAACAGTTTGTTAAGACAGAAGCAAGGCAGAGATGCACACCCAGAGAAGATTGTGGGCATCCTGAATGAGGAGCACAGTAAAGAGGTGATTTAAATCACTTATGAGGACAGTCCTTCTGGGTCTTTGTTTACCTGTGGCCAATTATCTTGTTTCTTTTTTCACACCTGACTGGTCCTAGGGTGCTCCGCAACGTGCCTGTGCAACTATTTGCTAAGACGGATCCCACCACAGAGGCCTGTGGGTACATGTCCACACATATTATGGGGTGATGCCCCCTCCCTTTTTGACCCCCAAGGAGCCTTCCTGCACATGTGCAGTGAGGGAAGTTTTCCTTGACCTTAGGAGTGGTCATCTTATCTCTTTACTTCAGCAGAGCTCAGCTTCTGCCACTAGCTTTGTCCTTGGAGTGTCTGGGTGAGAACAAAGCTTCAGTTTTACTCCACTTGACAAACACCAGCTGTCCAGCACAGGGGCCCATCTATCTCCTACCTCAAATTCCCCCTGAGAGGCATGAATCCCAAGAAATCTTTACTGGGAGCATGAGGGACGATGGTCTGTCTTCTGTCACTTCTTCAGGCTGGCAAGGGACTCATAGACCATATCTAGTTGGGGTCATGGAGCTCTTGCCCTGTCTCATTAAGGGGCCCCAGGGTGACTTATGCTGTTATTCTGGCAGGATCTGTTCTGAGGAGTGGCTGAAACCTCTGCATCACCATTATCCTGATGTGAAACTGTTGCAATCTGAAAGAGACAAACTTAACAAGCTTGCAAATATTGTAAATATCAGTAAAATAATTTTTGTAATGAGTGTCTAAAGCAGGAGTAAGAACCAAGTTATATTTGGTAACAATTTTTGATCCTGGTCCAGTTAGAGTCAGAGCTTGGGTTACCCTGTCCAAAGGGATGGAGCCATTTGGTGTGGTCATATATATTTTTTGATTTTTTTTTTTTTTATTAACCTGGTGTTATTGATGTAGGTATAACAGATTCAGAAGTAGTTGGAGGAGTGACAACCTGAACATTAATAGACAAAATAGATCTTTTTTTTTTTTTTTTTCAGGAATATAAGCCTGAATCCCAGTCTAGACCTGGCACTTTGAGGAGACCTTGTAGTCAAGTAGCCAGTTGTCTAGTTTTATCCAAGTAGGTTTTAACTTTTGATGTGGTATTAACACATAAACCAAAGCAGTTGTCACTGTTGATGATTTTAGTGTTTTTCTAGGTATGAGAAAGGTGAGAATTGGGGCTCATAAAAGTCCTTACCTGAAAATATCTAACTATCTGAAGGCCTGTTTTGTCAGTTTTTTTCCCAGAGCACACGATGCCTCATTCCTGATCTCCACCCTGAACTCCTTTCAGAGGGTATTGAAGGTCAGCAGCTGCAGCAGCTCCAGATTTAGTATTTGTAGAGGCAGACAGCAAGTGCCAGTTTCCTGTCGGCAGGGCCCCTTCATGGTCATAAATTTGACCATGGTTGGGGGGCACTTTATGACTATTTTGTCCCACAGCACTAGGAATGCTCAGGGTACCATTACTGGACTAGGCCTTGTGAGTAGCCAAAAGTCTTTGGACCTCCTGCTTTACTAGTCTCTTATGGTCTAGGAAAATATTCCCTCTTGTTGCTTCTTCCTGTATTTACAGTTTCACCTTTACAGTCATTGATCTCATATGGGACTATATACCATCATTTTATCAGAGGCCCAGTCACACATTTGGTAATATAAGAAACAACAATTTTGTAAAACAGGCAAAAATAGAAATAATATAGCTAGCAGTATTAGTAAGGTCGTAAGTAAGAATTGAAGTTAAGAAATTTTCATTAGGTACAGCCTAGTACATCCCCAGCTTGTCTGGCTTAGTCTGTTTTTTACCAGTCCTTATCTTTAAGGGAAATTGTATACATTGGCATTGTCCATAAGGCATTTAGCCCAATTTCCTACTGTTACCAGGCTCCTTATCCTTAGCATAGTCTAATTGTTTCTTTAAACTTGAATGATTATAGCCTGGTATTAATCTCCTGGTTGTAGATCATGGAGCATGGGATCTTTATCCAAAGATTGATTACAAAGTTAGGCTTCAGAAGAGTGTCCCTTTAATAACTCAATTCAAACTTGTAACAGTATAACATAAGAGCAAGGAACTATCTGGGAAGTGAGTCTTAGTAAACACAGAACTTAACTAATGAAACTAGGATAATATTTAGTGAAACATAATTTTTTAAAATTACCCCCATTTTTATTAAACACAGCCAAGGGCTTCCCTGGTGGCGCAGTGGTTAAGAATCTGCCTGCCAATGCAGGGGACATGGGTTCGAGCTCTGGTCTGTGAAGAGCACATTATGTCTTCCTATAGTGCTGACTGTTAAATCTACAGCTATTGTTGACCCATTTTAAATTCCCTGATTTAGGAGTACACCATTGCCATGCTACAAGTGCATCAAGGTGGCAAAAGTCTGACAATGGGGTGGGGGGTTAATCTCGTAGAAGCAGACTGAACTTTATCTACGTGTGCCATAATCTTCATAGATCGTTGTGAAATAATGCTTATTTACTTAACCAAAGTAACAAAAGATTTCAAAAGCAAATATAAATCGCTTAAAGGCAAAGAAATTCACACAGTCTGTTATCAAAAGCAGCATTTCTCTTAATAATAGAGAGAGAACCAAGTTTCAGTCTGGTACCAGGTTACTGTTAATAGCAAAATTTATTTACCTAATTAATTTCAATTTAGTCTTAATCAGTCTTAACAACGTACCAAATTTTTTTTCATAGTTCCTTTTCCACAAAACTTTTATCACTTTCTAGATCCATATTATCAATAACTTACTCATGTTTTTCATCTATAAACAACTAACTGTAGGACAAATTTATTATCATCGCTTTCCCCAACAAATATATCTCCAGTCTTTATATCTTCTCTGGCCAACAACATATATCCTACTTGCTTTACACACTGAAATGCTTCTCTTGTCACTTTGGTAGCTTTGATTACATATTATAATTTTTAACCCTTAAAAAACCTTAACCTCTAGTGAAAACCAAGAAGAAACCAGGTGTGAACTGTTTGTCATACTGGCATTTTCTGATTAGCAAACTCAAGGTCACATTCCATAACCTCTAAAAACATGTATTTTTCCAAAGCACATTTTTTTTCTCAATGTGGTACAAGGCTTGTGTCAAATAAACTCAAACATCTTGAGTTTCTGTCTTGTATTTAGAATTGTTTGATTTGTGAGCACTTACTTTTCTTTTTTAAACCAGTTAAAGCGAGCTCATTTACAAATTAACCTCAGCAATATTATGCAAAGACAAAGACACATACTGAGACATACATATATCCAGAGATCTCATAGTTTCCCACTTGAGGCTTAAATTGTCTTTGCCTCATTTTATTTTTCTTTTTTGACTTGAAGTTTCACTAATCAACCCAAGGCCGAAGTCTCAGGCAAAGTGGGCTGTGTTTGTTTCCCAAGGACACGATAAGAGTTAACCTCAAGCTTTCTCCTAGGCATATTTTTATTCTCTCAGGGTCAGAATTTTGAAAATAAACCAAAAAGTATTTTAACAAGCTAGATTTCTCTAATTGCACATGCAAAAAGAACCGGTTTTACAATTTCAAAAAAAGCTTTATTTTAACCAATTTTCTCCAGAGTCTAAAGAATATTGTGGCCATATTGTCAAAAAAAGAAATCATCTTTCCCTTCTGTAGTCATAGTTTCATGTGACCCAATGTGACCAAATGGTGCTAAAACTGGCCCTAATAACAGGGTCAGACTGGCTGATAAAATGTTGTCCAAGCAGGGATTGTTTCTCTGGGGAGGTGGGGGTCTTAGTTTGATCAGAAGAATCTGGAGGAGTAAGGAAACTTGCAAGAGTGGGGGAAGCTTGGTTCCCCCATGAGAGTTGGGAGAAGTTAGAAGGGGATCATTTAGAATGTTAGGAGAGATTTTCTGTTTCCCAAGGCTTTTGATCATGGAGCCACATAGAGCAGGATTATGATAAAAGGCCATGAAAACTTGAACATACGGAACCTTAGTCCATTTTCCCATCCCGTGGCAATAAAGATCCAATTGCAAGATACCCATTTTCCGGCCATTTTCCATCCCCCAATTTATATAAAGGCCAGGCACTCTTACAGTAAAATTTAAGTTTCCAGTTCTTAAGGATATACTCCAGAGGTGTTTCTTCTGCCTTAGAAAGGGATCCTCCCATGTTGAGTAACCTGCAAGTGAGAATAGAGAGTGATCCTAGAAATGTAATCCAACGTCCTAGATACATTTAGGAGGCCCCTGAAGGGACTTCAGAGCATCCCCTGAATTCCCTTCGACCTTATTGCTTGATGGGGTTTTGAGCGTCCTCTACTCCCCCACCCATTTCTAACCAGACGTCTCCAGTTGTTCTTGGTACCGTGCGCACAGTGTCCTCCTTTCACACCTGGAGAGGACATTCAGACCAGTGCAGAACGGTTGCCAGGTTTTTCCTTGAGCTTTATAGGCAACAGATAAAGCCTGGGATGCCGGCTGCTTGGAAGTGGCCAGCCCAGTAAGTAGTCCTTGGGCTGCCAAGGCCTGGAGTGAAGGGGGGACTCCTGGAGGAATGGAGTTGGACACAGTGGAAAATGCCACGGGCATCAGGACCTGTGAATTTTCCCTGACACTGACAGCAGTGGGCTGGGCAGCAGAGAGGGTGCCCTTAGTCCTTCCCGGTGTTAAAGTATCAGGTAAAAAGAAACCTTGCTGTGCAAGTAATGCTGGAAAGAAAATCACAGAAGCATGGGAGAGAGAGTGAAAGTCAGGTCTCCAGCCAGCAGTTTGGGCGCGACCTCTACTTACCTTGAGCTCCCAGGCTTCGGCACCACTACCACTTTGTCTTTCTAGCGGTGTCCTTGTGACCCCATTTTTCATATTGCAAACGTCTCTTAATTTCAAAGACTATTGATTTCAATTTGGCCTCTCTGATTTAGCAGCCTAAAGACGACCCTGAAAACCAACCAGAAAAGCATCAGATAAGATAACAGGAGCCTCCCCACACAGCAATGAAAAAACCTGACAGTGACAGTGCAGTAACAGGCTCAGCCGGGCAGCTTTCAAATTAGGTCCTTTGTATCCATTATGTGCTACTACTTCCCCTGCCCCCTGTGAGCTCACCCATCTGTGAGGAGGTCTGTGTCCTTAACCTCCCATCCCGAGGGGGAGAACACAGAGGTGCAGGTGAGAAATTTGTCATCTCCAGATCTTTCGTGTGTGTGTGTGTGTATGTGTGTGTGTTCTGAGAAAACTTTACCAATGGACCCTGAAGTTTGAATTTCACATAATGTTCACAGGTTGTGAAATGTCACCCTTCTTAGGATGTTTTTCAACCATTTAAAAATGTGAAAGCCATTCATAGTTCATGGGTCACACACAAACAGATGACAGGCTGGGTTTGGATGGACCAGAGTTGGTGTCAAAACCTCTGAATTACATTGTTGCAAACAGTTGAAGCCCACAGTACCTCTTCCCAAATTGCATCTTCTGTTTACCCTCCCTAACCATTCTTCTGAATGGGTGTCAGTTATTCCTATGCATACCATTACCTTCTATTGTTTGTGTCTGTATCCCTAAACAGTATAAAATATTGATTTGCATATATATATATATATTTTTTTTTCGGTATGCGGGCCTCTCACTGTTGTGGCCTCTCCCGTTGCGGAGCACAGGCTCCAGACGCGCAGGCTCAGCGGCCATGGCTCACGGAACCAGCCGCTCCGCGGCATGTGGGATCTTCCCGGACCGGGGCACGAACCCGCGTCCCCTGCATCGGCAGGCGGACTCTCAACCACTGCGCCACCAGGGAAGCCCCTGATTTGTATATTTTGAACTTCATAGAAATGGTATCATACCCTGGGTACCCTTCGGCCTTGTTGCCCAGTACTTTGCATGGTGCTCTGTCCATGGTCTTGAGTGGAGCTCCAGTGCAGTCTTTTTCGCTGCTGTATCGTTTTACACTGTGTGACGATTCTACCTATGTTATTCGTTCCTGTGCTAGTGAATGGCCACTTAGGTTGCTGCCTGCTAAAGCCCTTTCTTGACACGTCTCATCTCTTTTCACCTCCACCATAACCTTGTTAGATGTCCACATCTTAACTCCAGGACAGAGGACCGGGTTTCTCCTGGGTCTTCAGGCTCCCCCAGGACTCAGCAGCAACAGTGCATATAACATGCATATGTGGGGCTTCCCTGGTGGCGCAGTGGTTGAGAATCCGCCTGCCGATGCAGGAGACACGGGTTCGTGCCCTGGTCCGGGAGGATCCCACATGCCGCGGAGCAACTAAGCCCGTGAGCCATGGCCGCTGCGCCTGCGCGTCCGGAGCCTGTGCTCCGCAACGGGAGAGGCCACAACAGTGAGAGGCCCGCGTACCGCAAAAAAAAAAAAAAAAAAAAAACACATGCATATGTGACAATTTCTAAGGGTTTGAAAAATGCCTCATGTTTCCGACTCCTGCTTTAAAACAAGAACAGAAGGTAGCGTAGTACAGCTCTTGCCACTTTCTCATACCTCCCCCTCCTTTGCCCCATGTGTTCTCAAGCAACACCGATGCTAGGATCGTGCATTATATTCCTATTATTTGGCTGGCGCTGCTGCACTACTTACAACAACTCTTGGAGGTAGGACCTAGGATTATTTTCCTCGCTTTAATTATGAGGAAAATGAGGCTTACGGTGGCTAAATATTTTTGCCATTGCCGCAGGCTACAAGTTGAAGCCAGGTCTGGTTCACTGCAGACCTATTTATTATCCATTCATTTGAAAAGTATTGTTGGACATCTGTGCTAGGCCAGCTGCCCTTCTAGGCATGAATGAAGGATAGTAAGGGATGTTGCAAAGGCCCTCCTCTCATAGAGCTTAACCTTCTGGTTAGGGGAGACGGGTTACAAACAGATGCATAGGGCCAGGTGATGGTATGTTCTAGGAAGCAAAACAAAGCAGAGTCTAGATAAAAAGTGACGGGGCGGGGCAGGGGCTGCTGTCAAAGAATCTCTGATAAGGTGGCATTTGGGTTTTCAGCCAGGTCCTTACGGAAGTAAGGGAGAGAGCTGGGTCTGCTGGGTGGAAGAGCATTGCAGACAGATGGAGCATCACGTGTGAAGGATACAGAGTATGGGCGTGTTTGGCGTGGCTGAGGTGTAGCTGGAATATAGAGAAGACAGACAACCGTGTCATCTCCTTCTGTTTATTTCACTATGGAAGGCAAGGATTGTGTCTTATTGATCTTTATTGAATATTTATCATGTTCCAAGTATGATATTCAGTATCAAGTGTGATGAAAATAGAAAGTTAGTAAGTGAAGAAATAGTGGTTTGGATATACCTACGTGTCTCAGAGGCTGTCCCTGGAACTGCCCCTCTGTCCTGGCATTCATCATATAACACATGAACACATCTAAGTAAATAGTGTACATCCCTCTCCCACAAAAAGCCCTGGAGAATACAGGCTGTGTATTTTCTCCCCCATGCCCAAAACTGCTTTCATTTCCTCCTGCCTTCCTTCCCTCCCTCCCTCCCTCCCTCCTTTCCACTTTGATTCCTATTTTCTTTCTTTCCTACTATTTGTCCTTTTCCCTGTCTCTGTCTCTCCGTCTCCCACTCCTTTCTTTGTAAACTCAATTTGGAAAGTTACTGGAACAAACATGCTTCTCGGTTTTTTCATGGCTGGGTGTGACCTTGCAGATAACTTCGTGTCTTTCCTTGGCATAAACTGGAGCTCTAGTGTGACTTTCTCACAAAAGAGATGACTGACATTCCCCAAGCCTGTCTCCCATTCTCTCTCATGCCCCCGAGCTCTGGCCCAGTGCTCCTGCTTTCTGGAATGATGTCTCCCCCTTGTCACTGCTCCAAGCAGCTTTCCAGGCTTTTCTCAGCTCTTCCACACAGCCTACCCTGGGTGTCCCCACCCTCACCCCTGCACAGGTAAGTGTCCCTCTGTGAGTTAGAGTCAACAGTAAAATAGCCTCTATATTCAGGTGTTCTATAGGCCATGAGGGCACAACAGGTCTGCAACTCTGTGTGATGCAAAGTAAAATACATGCAGAGTCACAGGAGACGTCATGACACAGAGTAAACCATCCGTGGAGAGGTTTGAAGGTCAGATGCCCCTCACCTGGTGACCTACAGAACCTGCACCAGCCCTCCTCCTAGGATACACTCACCCCACTGCATCATCCTTGGTGAAGGACTTTCTGTATTTCTACTAAATTATTTTGCCCTCCTGTTCTCTCTCTCATGTCCCCAGTTCCTAGCCCCGTGCTTGGCGAAAAATGTGTAATTCCAGAACTTTCCCCGTAGTAATCATGGCCTCCTGAATGTCCAAAGGCTAACAATACAAGACAACACTTAGAAAGTTATACTGGGCCAAAATCAAGAGATCGCCTAGAAGAAAGCAATGCCACAAGCTTATCATGCCAAAGGACGACATTTGATCTAAGTTTATAATTTTCACAGAAACTTCTTGTCCTCAATATAGTCTTTCAGGGGTCAAGGCTGGAGTCTCACTTTTGAAGATCTCAGTTTCTAACTGGTGCACGCCACAGAGTGTGCTCCAGAGCCCTGATGGGAATGAAGTTTCTATGAGCACAAGCTTGTTGATACATGTGTACACACACGTGTGTGTGAGGGTGTGTTGTGTGCAAATATGTAATAGGAATGTTCCAAACCGAATAATAGGACAGTAGAAAGAACAAGATAAAAATTTATATACAGATTACGGGCTTTAGAAACTGTTCTGCTTTAAAGTTGAAAATTAATGGGGGATGGGAGAGAGCTTTAAAATGTTCATGCTTGCCAGCCTAGTTTATGGTTTTATTTAAAATTAAACTTTTACCATGTTAACGTATCATCCCTAAGTCTGGAGTTCTTTACCTGTAGAAAGTACCTTATTCTGGATTTTCTCCAAAGTTTAAAAGAGAAAAAGCACGTGATCCATTCAGCACAGTTCCTAACTCAGAGGAGAAGTTGCGCTGGTTATTTTGGAGGTTAATGCTGCTGTCGCTATCAATGGAGCCATTGTGGGAAGGGAGCGGTCTGCCCAAGCCTCAGGAAAAACTCCACAGAAGGGCCCAGGAAGTATTTGGATAGGATCACAGGAAAGGAAAAGGCAGTTCAAACCAGGGGAGCTCTCTGAATGAACACAGGGTGTCAGCCAGGAATGCACGTGCTGTTTAAAAAGAGCGGAAGCCCCAGAGACACAGACTTCCCAGCAACATCACAGAGCTTTGTTCACTTGGGTGAGAGTGAGAAGGGAAGAGGTTTCAGTGGGTGAAGGATGGTAAAGACGTTCGGATCTTAAAGTCAGTAGTCTGATGTTAACATCCTCCTTTGATCCTAAAATTCGAATAACCCGCACTTTATAGAGAAAAAGTCTGAAGCCTAGTCTGGTAAATGACCTCCTCAGAGTCACATAACACAAGAGAGAAAGAGCTCGCACCTAGCCCTTCACTCCAACGAGAGGGAGACCCTCCCTGCACAACAGTCTGGCTGCAGAGGGCTGCCCTGTGTGCTGGGCACCAAGGTGACTTCTGTGTCACCTCACAGCCCTAGTTAGTTTCCAGTTCTGCCCCAACCACTACCTCACACTGCCCGCATAGAATATTTATTATCTATTAATGACACCGGGAGAATACTTTTCATGGTGTTTTAAAAAATTACTTAAAGAAATTAACCCAAAACAAAGCATGAATATAAAGGAAGCTTATGGTCTCAGGTAGAAATGTCTGTAGTGCTTTCCAGTTGGCTCCCTTGAGACACAGTGAGCAGTACTGGTGATGAAAGAGCGGGTGCTTCGATCACAGCCACAGCTCCCACTACGTGAGCACAGTCCAGCCAGACACAGGACTGAACACGTTTCCTGACCGAGGTTTTAAGTCCTCATAACCGCTGGCAGGATGGCTCCTGTTTATTCCCATTTTACAGATTTGAGAAGTAAAGTGATTTGCTTAGGTTTACCAAGCTAAGCCTGCATTTAAACCCTTGTTCCCCTGCTCCAAGCCTGGCCTGTAAAAAGCAGCTTCCCTTCCTTAGAGCAGCGCAGGGGGCATGGGAATTGCATTATTCCAAGCAGCAGCTGTTGCAGAGAGGGAGATGCTTAAAAAGAGCAGCGTAGTGTCCTAATTACCTGTGGCAAGGAAAACATCTGTGTGGGAAAAGTAATGGAATTAATTCTAAAGTCTAGCAGTTGCCTACATTAATTGATGTTAATTAATGCCAAATTACGAGATTCTCCCTTTGAAATTGCATCATACACTCACCAGAATTGAATATGGAAAGAGTTCATCATACTTAATGTTGTTACAGCAAGCCCCAAGGGGAATAAGAATGATTGGTCCCTCAATATGAAGTGCAGCCAGTTTCTTTCTGTCTCCATTAGGAGGGGAAGGAGAAGAACCCAGGAGCAGTTTACCACTCGCAGGCCCTTGGGAATTGATCAGTTCCCCTTCAGCTTGCAAATTTCACTTTGAACCTCCCCAAGAAAGGCATGGTTTCAAGACCTCTTCCTGGGGCTTTTCTTGGGTCCCTCCGTTGTACATTTTGTAATTCTCAGCTCAAGAGCAGCTCATTGCACAGCTCTGCCTCAGTATGTGGCATGGGGAGTGGAGAGAGATTGAACAAGCAAAGGAATTAGAGATAGTTCTCTAATTCTTGCCAGCAGGATCCCACAAGCCCACCATGACCCCTGGCCCCTTTCCCCGGCCCAGAGGTGCTGACCAAAGATTTGACACCGGTTGTCTGCCTCTCTCTCACATCACTGCCTCTACGCAAGTGTTGACATCACATATATAACTTTTATTCATTTTCCCCATGTAAACATACATATGTAGACATCTATATATACCACTTGCACAAAATCGTGTCCATATGCACATATTTTGTTAACCTACTTTTTAAAAACTTTTATTTTGGAATAATTTTAGATAAACAGAGAAGTTACCAAGATAGTACAGCTTTACCCGGCTTCTCCTAATGTTAACATCTTATACAACCATGTTCTCCTTCTCAAAGCTAAGCAGTTACCATTGATACAACATTATTAATTGGTAAGCTATTTTATGATATAAAATGCATTAAGCATTTCTGTAATTCCTCATATATACTCTAGAGGCAGGATTTTAATAGCAAACTATGCATGTGCCACAGCCTATTTAGTTGTTCCTCAATAGTTGGCCATTTTGTTTTCTCTTATTTTTTTAAATTATAAACGACACTATGATGAATCTCAAAGTAGATAAATCTTGGCATAGATCATTAATTATTTCTTCAAGTCGAATTCTCAGAAATGAACCCGAAAAGATGTTGATCCATATTGCCAAATGACCCTGCACAAAAATACAGACATACAGGCTTTTTTTTTTTTTTTTTTTAAATCTAGGTATATCCATTTATACTTGGAAGCCAAAAAACATGCTTAACAAAAATTGGCCCCAACCAGTTGGTTGCATTATTTCCACTATGCAACATAGTGGAAATAAACCAGACTTGGAGACCGACCAACCCAGTTTGAAACCGCATGCTGCCATTTCTATAATCTCTTGGAGCTTCTTTATCTGCAAAGTCAGTTGAGAAATTATACTCTATAGTACTGTGAAGATTAAATGTACCAAATAAGTATGAACATGCTTTAGAGTACTTGGCACATAGATGTTCAACAAATCTTAGTTTCCCTGTTCTTTTAATTTCTCCCCAGATCCCTCAGATTCATAATTTTTGTATAGTTGAGTTATAAATGTGAAAAGTTCTTTTTGTATTTTCCATCTTATTCTCGCTCAGGGAGCTTTGAAGAGGAAGTTGAGGTCTTAAGAAAGAAACTATTAGACACCATTATGGATAAAACAAGCACTGTGTATTCATTCAAGAAGTCCTCATGAGGTGGCAGTCTGAGAAATTCTACTTGGAGGTTGTATTTGTAATTTGAAGCCTGACACTTCCTAATCCTGAGCCTTTCATTCAAATTGTTTTGATACATTATCTCACATAACAAGAAGCACAGAGACAGGGCAACCCTGGGTTCAGTATAATCAGTACCTCAATGATGTCATCAGGGAACAGGTCCCTTCCAACCTCTTTATCATACTCATTGTGTAAGCTTAACTGTAAGACTCCTCCATGCACAAGAAGGCTAGGGCAGTCCCACACGTGATGTTGACTCGGTGTTGTATGGTAGCAGAAGAAGGTCTTCTGCTGTGCCTCCCTGTAGCCCCTTAAAAGATTTCTTTCAGGGGCTTCCCTGGTGGCACAGTGGTTGAGAGTCTGCCTGCCAATGCAGGGGACATGGGTTTGGGCCCTGGTGTGGGAGGATCCCACATGCCGCGGAGCGGCTGGGCTCGTGAGCCACAATTACTGAGCCTGCGCACCTGGAGCCTGTGCTCCACAACAGGAGAGGCCGCGATAGTGAGAGGCCTGTGCACCGTGATGAAGAGTGGCCCCCGCTTGCCACAACTGGAGAAAGCCCTCGCACAGAAACGAAGACCCAACACAGCCATAATTAATTAATTAATTAATTAATTAATTAATTTTAAGAAGTTCTTATTTACTAGAACTGGTTTAAATGGCTTTTCCTGAAGCAAATGATGGCAAGTAGAGTGGGCATAGACTCAAGAGGATTATTCCCTGCACATCAGAGCTTCTGATTCATGTGGAAGAAAGATAGAGCCATCAGGTCCAGTACTGGCTTTTCTGGCAAAGAGGCAGGGAGGAATGAGCATTGGATAGGTCACCTATAGTGCCTGATAGTGAAATACAACTGTAATACTCAAATGCAGTTTTCTTAAGGACAAACTGTGTGCCCCAAACTGATCTAATCATTGTGAAAAGAAGCAAAAGAGAAAATAGGAACATCATAGTTGATCGTAGCAACTGACATTTGTACAACTTTGAGTTTCAAAGCATTTAGCATATATATTATTTCAGTAAATTCTTAGAGCCAAACTACAAGATAGTTGACATTGGCATCCTCATTTAATAGATGAGGGTAGCAAGACTCAGGAAGGTAATTTCCTTTGAATGATGCAGCTATGACCACACCAGAACTCAAGCCCAGGTCTCACAGATGCCAGTCTCCATTTCTATGACCCTGAGTTGCCTTTTGAGAAACAGAAGTCGACTAAAGCTGTAAAAGGGTCTGATGGAGTGTGAAATTGTGAGGTGCAGATTTTGTGTGCCATGGGGAGAACTGTTCTGGGAAGGGATGAGTCCCAGAAATTCTATTCTGGGAGAAAGGTCATGAGTTATGCCCTAAAATGAAACTATGAGAATGTCTAAGAGAGGAGATAGGGAAGGGAGAGAAAAAGGCTTTTCTTTAGTTTCTCTTTGGAGGACTAGGTGGGTTAAAATAGTTGAGAACTATCCTCATCACCACACATGGCAGCGGGATAAAGGAAGATTGTGGATAAAGGAAGATTGTAGATAAAGCTCTCCTTCCCTCTCCTTAGAGCTTATCAGCAGCAACTTCAGCCATTGGTCAGTTGGAGCAAACATGCATGCCGCCCCCTAGTGGCACTCCTTGTAGAATACAGGTTTACCCAAGTTCTTCAGTAAAAGTAGTGCTAGAAATTTCCTTCAGGGAAGTCAATTAGTGAATCCTTATATCCAACTCAACATACGCTTGCCTACCCCCCATTTCATGTAAATAATCATGTCCTGATTTCTTCATTTGGAAGAGTGGATTTCTTCATACATCTCTGATGTCCTGAAATTAAACTTACCCACTCATTAAGCACCAAAAAAAAGGTAAAATAACTTCCTTTTTCATTCAAAAAGATATATTCCAGGAAAGTGGTATGTTCCAAGGAATATTTATTTATTACGTACTATGTGCCTGGAACAGTATTAGAATCGGGAGGTCTAGGAGGGAACAACAAAGACAAAAGAGGTCTCTGTCTTCATGGAGCTTATATTCTAACAGGGAGAGGGGCAGAAATGAATCATGAGCAAGGTGACTTTAGATTGTGATAAATTCCATGAAGGGAATTAACAGGATGGAGTGTTATCTAAAGTAATCATGGAAAACCCTCAGAAGTAACAGTTAGCTGAAATCTAGACCTTCTTTGGGGAACAACCTGGGGAGAAGCAGTTGAGTCAAAGGAAACACAAATGTAAAGACTCTCAAGTGGTAGAACGTTTGGCCAGATTCCTGAACATATTGCAGTTTAGATTAGAAGAGTCACAGGGAGAGAAGAGACTAGCATGAGGGGCGGTTGAAGCAGTGGTGCTAGAGGGTTTGAATTTATTCTAAGTGCAAGGAGGCAAAGGGACTTTTAAGTGACATCTGATCCATAGGGCAGAATAGTTGCGGTTGAAAAACGGCGACAGCCTCCCTCATACGATATACTTCCAGCAACAGGGATCAAATCTATTGAGTTGTTATTACTGATATGTTTGGCACCTGCTAGAGTCTCAGGTGAGATGCAGGGTCTTAGTTTACTCACCTATAAAATGAGGGCAAAGTTTTTGAGTTGGGAATCTCCTCTCAATTCTGTTTTATTTCCAATTAGTAATAGAAGAAAACCCTTTATCTTCACGTGGCACCTTATTGTTTATAACAACAGCACTTCTTGCGTGAGGTGATTGATGACTGCACGTATGTGTGTGTTTCCCAGTTTATCAGAGGTCGAAGTGTGGAGGTGAAGCCTATAAATGAGAAAAAATAACTAAGAAGGCACAAGTATTATTGCCAGCTTTTGAAAATATTTTCATTTGGGTTTGGAAGGAAAAGATTTAATTTACAGGAATTTAATATTCTAGGATGACAAGAGTTGGTGGAGGCGCTGGGAAATAGTGATGGTGGTGTTGACAGCAAGTGAGTAAAGTAATACTGATAATACTTTTAACGACAATAATGACAGTACTGTAGTTAATAGAGAATGTGAGGTTTGTTGAAAGGCTTGCAGACAGCAAGAGAAGTAGAAGATGTCCACTCTGACTCTAACATGCTAACACCCCACCCTCGTTCTTTTCAGATTCACAGTACCTAACCTGCCGAATGCAGAACTGCACAGAGGCCAGCAGAAACAAACCTTTCCCAGGCTACATTGACCCAGACTCTTTGATTGTCCAGGATGATTATGTGTTTGTTCAGGTACGAAAGATCCACTTCCATTGATTGTGTCAAAGACGTTTCCCTTCCCTGCTTCTGTCCCTAATGCAGCCAGCCCCTTTGCCCGCTTACACTCCCTGAAGAGCAATAAAGAAAGAAAAAAAAAGCATTATTATTATTATTTTTTTAACATCTTTATTGGAGTATAATTGCTTTACAATGGTGTGCTAGTTTCTGCTGTGTAACAAAGCAAATCAGTTATACATATACATATACCCCCATATCTCTTCCCTCTTGTGTCTCCTTCCTACCCTCCCTATCCCACCCCTCTATGTGGTCACAAAGCACCGAGTTGATCTCCCTGTGCTATGTGGCTGCTTCCCACTAGCTCTCTATTTTACGTTTGGTGGTGTATATATGTCCATGCCACTCTCTCACTTCGTCCCAGCTTACCCTCCCCCCCCCCACCCACCAAGGCATTATTTTTTTAACAAGAGGAACATTACCAGTTTGAAGCTTCTATACTAACAGAATAGTAATTCCTTCCTTGGGGCGGTGTCTGGAGGACTTGTCAATGTGGCGTCCTAGAGGCATTGCTCAGAAGACACAGCTCCCTTCACTCAGCCAGAGGACCCAGCAGATATGTCAGTTTCTTCCTATCAGGAGAGCAGTCAGCCAACACGCCCCTCTTGAGTACCCACCTTCAAAATAGAGAAACAGGCAGTAGCAGGAAGGTGTGGGGTGGCTGGAGGTGGTGAGGGGCAGAGCCGATGGAGCGTGATCAGCCTTTGTTGTTTACAGGCACGACTGTGATCAGGGTCAAGAGAATTTGGATGAGACGGATTCAGACAGGTTCCTCACCTCCGCGAGAGTGGGAAACAACTTGAGAAGCTGGGGGTGCGGGAGTGGTTAGAAGAGAGAAGGAACAAGAATGCTTTGTCTCTTTTCACATTTAAGGGCATTGCAATTCACATTTAGGCTTGTTTGGACAAAACGTTTAAAAATTCCTTTACTGCTTTCCATGTTAAAACTGACAAAGGTGCAATTGCTAAATCGTTTGTGTATATAAATAAATATACAATTTCACTGTGGTTGAGACATTTTAGACACTAGCATGTTTACTTGGACAAGAAATCATAATTTAGAATATTTAATCCTATGTATTGGGAAGTAAATGTTCAAATTTCTTACTATCACCCCATGTACTTTTAAAATAGTTCACAGTTACACACACACACACACACACACACACACACACTTCCTTTTCCTCTAGGAAAATGAATAATGGGCACTCTGATAACTTCAGCATCAAATTATCAAGTGACATTAAAATGGGAAATGGTTACCCATATTGGTTCTATGTATAAATCATTTCTCTCTCAGTGTTGCTTCCAGGGGCCTTTCCTGTTTTCTAGTAACAGTTTATAATCCACATATATGACTCACAAATGAAAATCATTGTGCATTTAGAGTTTTATATATTTTCTCCCCAGGCCACTATGAACATATAACCCGTCACTAGGTCTAAGAGGTGGTCTGGCCACGTCATGGTGAACGTGATAACTTTCGAGTCACAGTTTTACGTGTCTGGTGAAAATTCACCCAGAGCATTTGTTGACATTTGTTGACATTTGTTGACATTCTCCAGATGACTTCAAAGTCCAGATGTTTACAGGGGTTAAGAGTAACAACAGGAATTCATAGCAACTGAGAGTAAAAAGGTGGTTTTCAGGGACTGGGGGCTAGGGATATGGGGAGATGCCCATCAAAGGGGGTACATGTCCAGCTATATGATGAATAAGTAATAAACAGCATGGTGGCTATACTGTATTATATACTTGAAAGTTGTTAAGAGAATAGATCTGAAATTTTATCACACACATAGATGCAAAATCTTAATTAAGTAAAAGGATGGAGGTGTTAACTAACCTTAGATGAGGTAATCGTTTCACAATATATACATATCAAATCATCATATTGTGCACTTTAAACTTGCATGTGCTCTATGTCAATAATATCTCAATAAAGCTGGGAAAAAAAGAGTGGCTCCAAAGGGGAAAGACAGTGGCAGTGCACTGCTGACAGCCTGTCCCTCGTGGTGCTCAGCTGAGTTGGAGACCACAGTGCTTCTCACACCCCTTAAACTCATGGGGTTCTTTGGGCTCTAGATTCTGGGCAGACCTGGGGGAGGTAGCTCACCATTCGTTCTCTTCTGGGAGTTTGAGGTCTAGAATGATTTTGAACCACGATGCTGGCTTGGATTTTCGTCTAACACATCAGCAGCACTGCTGTGTGTGGGACGTGCTCACAGCCAGCAGTGTGACTGCACAAAACTGGAATTCAGTGCCGAGATGGGGGCTCCCGTTCTGCCACCGTGTGACCTGGCCCATTCCCTTCTGATCTGGCACAGGGACCTGTTTGTGTGATCAAAGTCTTGGGGCTAGATGGCTGGGCTGGTGAGGGACACAGATCCAATATACCCTAAGGCTTATATTATTAAAAAAAAAAAAAAAAAAATTGCTAAAAATGTTTCCTGACTTCTGCACCGCAGGGCAAATTGAAGAATTGTATTTTTGTGCAGTGGGTTCGCTTTGGGCCTCTGAACTCACATACACCGTCTAAGTTGTTTTTGAACTGAATGCCAATTCTTTACACTGGCCCACAATACTCACTTACGCTGTTGTGTTGGCAGCTACCCCCTTCCATTCATGGGCTGTCCTTCTGTGACCTGTAACTGCCAAAGTCGCTCTTCTTACACCCTTTATGTTTATGCTCCAGCTGACATCAGGAGGACGGCCACACTACTACGTTTCCTACCGAAGGAATGTGTTTGCCCAAATGAAGCTGCCCAAATATGCTTTGCCCAAGGTATGGCCTGAATCAATTTCTCTATTTCAGTATCTACTTTTTCCCAAGGACCCTTTCAGTCTCTTGTAGTTATTTATTTATTTTCATCCCCCATCTCTGTTTCTCAAGTTCACTTCTTTACTTTCTTTTTTGCCAACCTCCTTATCCTCCGTTCTCTCTCAGTGGTCCATCCCTCCCTCCCCCCACCTCTCTCTTTCTCTCTTTTTCTCTCTCTAATTCTTTGCAATTCTTGCTGTAGGAGCATCTGAGTAAATTGATAAGTGATTTACTTTTGCTTTTCAAGTGGGATGTATTGGTTTTCTAGCAGGACAGAAACTATGCTTTGGATACACAGTATATCAGTGCAGCAGGTATGATACATATGTATACCATTTTGTTGTTATTAATCATGGAGAGGTGATGCAGCTATGTAGCATCCGACATTTGCTTTCTGTGGAACTTATGAGACTGGTTGTCTTTAGGGTTCGGAGACACAGCTAATTTTTTAGACTTTCCCCAGGCTCTGTCTCCACAAACACTGAAGAACTGCGTTAATATGGAGCGCCACCTAGTGGAAGTGAAACTGACTTGGGAGCTCAAAGCTGTGGATTTGAGGTCTTGCTGCCACTGTGATGTATTTTAAGTAGCCAGAAATTGTTAATGTATTCTGCCTTTTTTTTTTCTTCTAGCAACAACCACTGACATGTGTTTTTATTTTTAAATTTTTTATTGAAGTATAGTTGATTTACAGTATTATATTAGCTTCAGGTATATAACATAGTGAGTCAATATTTTTATAGATTACAAAATAGTGGTTATATTTTCCTGTGCTGTGCAATATATCCTTGTTGCTTATTTATTTTATACATAGTAGTTTATATCTCTTAATCCCATACCTCTATCTAGCTGCTCCACCCTTCCCTTTGCCCACAGGTAACCACTAGTTTGTTCTCTATATCTGTGAGTCTGTTTTTTTAATATACATTCATCTGTTTTACTTTTTAGATTCCACATATAAGCTATAACGTAGAGGATTTTTCTTTCTGTTTCTGACTTATTTCACTAAGCGTAATACTCCCTAGGTCCATCCATGTTGTTACAAAAGGCAAGATTTCATTCTTTTTTATGGCTGAGTAATATTCCATCACACACACACACACACACACACACACACACACATACACACACGCACACACACACATCTTCTTTATCCATTCGTCAGCTAATGGGCGCTTTGGTCGCCTTCATATCTTGGCAATTGTAAATAATACTGCTATGAACATTCAGGTGCATTTATCTTTTTGAATTAGTGTTTTTGTTTTCTTTGGCTATATACCCAGCAGTGGAATTGCTGGATCATATGGTAGTTCTATTTTTAGTTTTTTGAGGAAATGCCATACTGTTTTCAACAGTGACTGCACCAATTTACATTCCCACCAACAGTGCAGGAGGGTTCTCTTTTCTCTGTATCCTCCCGAACACTTGTTATTTGTAGACTTTTTGTTGATGGCCACTCTGACAGGTGTGCCTTGATCATAGAACAAGGGAGATGTGTGTGGCTGTAAGAAGGGGACTGTGTAGGTTTAAATATAGCTCAGCTTTGAAGCCTTTGGTTGAACAAACAACATAAATAACTTTTTTTTCAATTGTGTTTTCATGACTCTTTGTCTTGTATTTTTATCCATGACTTTGTAGTTTGCTATCTTGGACCAACATCAGCTACCTGCCCAGGGAATCAGTGATAGATATAGCACAAGGGCGCTGCAGGTCTCCTCTCCCAGGAGAGCCGGTGGCTTCTCCAGGTAGAATTCCCCTCCTTGGCCATCTCTCTGCCCCTAACTCTAGCATAGTGAAAAGTGAGCTGTGAACCTCAGCCCATTAGAGATAATAACACACATTAAGTTACACTATTAACTGCAAAGAACTATTTCCATGTTAGTAGTTATTTTTTTCAGCTGCTAAGAGATTAATGACAGTGGTAATTGCCTAGAACTATATGTCTATGCCTGTATATGTTTAAATGCTCCTTGCTCTTGATTTAGCTTAAAACATTTTCCAAAAAGACAAACACAACATTGGAGTTGTGCCTTAGATGAGAATTGGGTAAAGTCAGTATGTAAAAGAAAAATTGAGTGTTGCTAAAATTACCCTCGATAATCTTTTAGGGAGGTCCATGAGGGAGATGATCATGTTACCTTGGTAAGTCCAACAGAGCTCGTGGTTGTTTTGGTTTTTTTTGTTGTTGTTGTTTTGTTTTTTTTCACTTGAGCACTGAAATAAGTTGCTGTCTTTGACCAATTAATGAAGTAGTTGGCTTGCAAGATTTTCACCTTTAAAAACAAGAACATACTCAATGCAGTGAGATGCTCCTGTTCAAGAGGCATGTGGGAATTGGGGCCACAGCAGTTTCAAGCCACTCATCTCATGCTTACTTACTCTTGGGAACATACTTTTTTTTTTTTTTTTTTGCGGTACGCGGGCCTCTCACTGCTGTGGCCTCTCCCATTGAGTAGCACAGGCTCCGAACACGCAGGCTCAGCGGCCATGGCTCACGGGCCCAGCCGCTCCGCGGCATGTGGGATCCTCCCAGACCGGGGCACGAACCCGCGTCCCCTGCATCAGCAGGCGGACTCCCAACCACTACGCCACCAGGGAAGCCCTCTGGAACATACTTTTTGAGTGGACTAAGTTTCAGCCAAACCAGATGCTTCTTGCTGCAGATTTGAGGCTAGAACTTGAGTCTCCAGACTCCCAAACTGGCATTCCTTGTATTACACGTTTCTACTCTCCAAATAAATTAATAGATTCTATTACTAAAAGGGAGCAGCACACCCCCCCCCAAATTTTTATATACTGAGGAGCATCCAGAGAAAAAGTCCCATTGACCTATGCAGCCTCAGAGTGGTATTTTAAAACAAAAGAAACCACTTGGCCCCTTGGCTGAAGTGTTGGGAAGCACATACTGTGCATTGCTTGTTCACAGCCATCACGCCAATCACGGTTGACAGCTGTCCCCAGTGGCATCTTGCCAATCTGGAAGGAAGAGTTTTAGTCTGAGCCTGAATTGGCTGTCTGGCCCCTCCCACACTCTCCCAGATGAGCGTGTTCCATTAGTCAGCCTCATCTGAGGTCCGAGGGTAGAATGGGGTGATTAATTTAGCTTGTCCCCAGAAAAATCGAGACCACTACAGCGAATGAATGTACTGTTTGGTCCAAGTGGGTGTTTATTATTGAAGGCAATGAGATCCCATTACACCTTCGAAGAGAAGCCCTAGCTTGGGTGGAGTGATCCTTGGCAAAGATGCGTGTATTTCAGGACCCTCTATCAAAGCAGGGCTGCTACAGCTGGAAAGGAACAAAGCTTCATGCCCACCAAAGGAACTGAGACAAACCTGCATTTACATGCTCAAATTTTCTTTAATCCATTGTATCAACTCTTTTTTTTTTTTTGCGGTACGCGGGCCTCTCACTGCTGTGGCCTCTCCCGTTGCAGAGCACAGGCTCCGGACGCGCAGGCTCAGCGGCCATGGCTCACGGGCCCAGCCGCTCTGCGGCATGCGGGTTCCTCCCGGACCGGGGCACGAACCCGTGTCCCCTGCATCGGCAGGTGGACTCTCAACCGCTGTGCCATCAGGGAAGCCCTGTATCGACTCTTGAAAGACTGAGGTTACCCTGAGCTGTATTAAAAAAAATTAATATAATGGTAAAGATGACCATTTTATTAAGTGGGGAGATTTTAATATTGCTGTTACCATTAAGAGTGTGAGGCCCTCCAGACAGGGAGACCTAGTGACAGTTTTCCTCCCTTACCATACTTGGAGCTCATTCTGAGCTACTCAAGTGAGATAAATGAGGCAACACATATGAAAGTGCTTTGAGCATTTTGGAGGACAGGTACTCTATAAAAGTAAGGTAATATTAGTATTAGTATGGATCTAGTTGTCTGTGTTGGAGAAGATCGATGTGAACTGGGGTGTGGGTGATGAAGAGGCTGTTTGATTCACAGCAAGAGACCCTAATTCCAGACCTAGATCTGTCATTCCCCTGCTTTGAACCTTGGGCTGGTTTGTCAATTTCTCTTTCTTTTTTTGTTGCATTTTTAAAATACAGAGCTTAGATTCACAATAATATTTTCTCAAACTCATTACTCAATAAAATGCCCTTAGAGATGCTTCATGAAAATTTGGTTCTGTGATTGTGAGTTTAAAAAAAGAAATAAACTCCATTCCATGCTCCTTGCCTAGAGACTAACAGAAGCTCGCTGATATGTTAAGGTCTCTAGGATGTCCTGTGAGCAAGAAAGCTGTATAGTTAGCATTAATCAAAACGTTTTACAAAAGGATCCATTCAAAAAATAATCTATTAAAATCGAACAGTACTGGTGTCCTATGGAACAGATGTTGGGAAGTGCTCTAGAACATCTCACAGTTCACTTCTTGGTCTAAAATTGTGTATCTCAGTATAAGCTTTCAACATAAAGTGCCATTTTGGGTGAAATAACATATTTTCCTGATATAGGCGTGTGTAGGCAAGAAGAAAAAGGAAAGATGGCATTTAAATATGTCAGACGTTTCAGTTAAAATATTTAAGACCAACATAGTTTTAAACAGTCTCTTCAATGTAATTAGATTATATATATAGAGAGATCTGCCCTTGGCCCTTATCTAGCGGTGGCCATTTAATCTGTTTTTGTTTTGTTACTAGTTCTCTAAGTGATTTAAGTACTTGATGCATCTGTGTTTTGCATTCTGCACCGACCAAGGAAAAGTTTGAGTGGGCTGCGGTAGTATGGATGATTTACTCTGGCCCCTAGGATTATTTAATGGGTCCAAAGGCACAGTTATGCAGGGACCAGGTTACTGCTGAAATATTTTAACTTGAATTCAGGGATGAAGCTACATCCTGCTAACAAGGAAGGAAACATGAATTGGGAGTAGTTGTTTAAGGGTTCTAAGTAGTAGGGTAAGGATTTTTGATCTTTGTCCTATAGGAAATGGGGAGCCATAGAAGGTTTGGCCCTCAGTGGATGAATGGCCTTTGGACTCGTTTCCACAGGTAATTCCCTCGATTAGAAAGAAACAAAACATTTGGATGAACCACTTTTTGTTAAGTGTATTAGTTAGCACCCTAATATTTGCAATGAACAGAAAGGCCAAATCAACCTTGCTTAATCAACAAAGGGGATTTAGGGTTTGCTCAACAGAAAATAGCTAGCATGTATGGAGCAGATGCTAACACCAGACACTGTGGTTAAATGCTTAACACTTACTAACTGATTTAATCCTCACAACTCCATGAAGGGCATACTATCATCTCTGGTTTGCAGGTGGAAATCCTGAGGTACAAAGTTCCGTTCGCACAGCTGAATGACAGAGCTGGTATTTGAACTCAAGTAGTTTTATTTCAAAGACCATTCTTTTAATCATTTTGCTCTACTGTCCTCTCTAAGTAAACAAGTTTACGGGTGGGCAGGCTCCTTAGATATCCACATTCAGAGACTCAAAGAGTATCATAGAATTTGGACCATCTCTCTCCACCTTTTGAGCCTATTTTTCCAAGATTGGCTTATCCTCTGCCTCCAAGATATGTCTCCATCAGATCTAGACTTAATTTTTATTCCAACTGCTTACAAACTAACAATAAAAAATAACTTTTTTCTCTCTCTCTAATAATTCCACAGTCATTCTAGCATCATGTCTTACTGATTTTGCCATTACTGATCCAATCACCGTTATCAGGAAAATGGAATTTTCTGAATGCTAGGCCTTACAAGATCACTTCTGGTGCTGAGGGTGAGAGAAAGTAACAAAGACTGAGCATAGGGAGGAAATTCGTCTGAGAAGGATGAGGATGTTTTTTCAAAGAACATCAAGCTACAGTTGCCAGAAGGAATGTACATAGGCGTTGGGCAGATAGAAGATATGGCCAACTTTTATACCAAACCTTCGTTTGCATTATCATCCAAATTGAATTCATGGGAAGGATTCATTTTTGGCCTCCCCACTTTTTCTATAAAAACATTGTCAAACTCTAGAGTATGGCAGTGAGGCCTGAGAAGGTGTCAGGAATACAAAACCCTTTGGATAAGGACTTCTTCCTTCTGGAATCATATGAGTTCACTATGGTCAATTTTCAAGAGGAATGAGAGACTTGTTCCTCTAAGTCTAAAGCAGAGTTGAAGCTGAATTGCTGATTGATTGATTGATTGAGAGAACGTGGGCATATATTACAATGGGGACTTTTGAAGTTAGGTAGAATTTTCCAGCCCTGGAGTTGTTGCCAAGGAAGATTGACAGACCTCCTGAATCTTTTCAAGGAGAGTGGATGATCCCTCTGGGAGGATCTGAGCACTGAGCTACACAAAGGCCAAGAATCTTTCCAGGTTGTTCTTTTACCTTTAGCCTTATACATAATTCTGCTTTTGTTTTGCTTTTTGGTTTTTGAACATGATGCCAGTGTGTACCACCTTGGGCGAAGGGGGGGGGGAGGCTGCCGAGATCAATGAGCGGGATCTCCTGAAGGAGACAGCAGGCCTTGGTCTGAGACATCAGGCCTTGGTCTATGTCAGCCTCTCCCTGAACACCCACTCCTCTGGAGTTCTGAATGGGGAGAGAAAGGATTTGGAATCCCCACCCCAGGGACATCTGCTCACTGCCTCCACATTACATCTGCCTTGTTTCTATCTTCCAGGACAACCAGAGTCTGAAAACATCATCATTCATGCAGACTGTTTTTCCCTGTTTTATTTAAGGTTTCCTGGGGAACTTCTCAGGGTATAGGTTTTGATAAGCTAAGTCCTTGAACACTCATTAACCTGAAGATTAGTGCTCTGGGGGTCTCAGGTGAACATTTTTCCTCCGGAACCTCTAGGGGTTGCTGAGCCTTAGGGAAGTGCTTCTTAAACATTAATGTGCATATTAATCATCCATGGATCTTATTAAAATACAGATTTCTATTTGATAGGTGAGTCCTGAGGTTCTAACAAACTTACAGGTGATGCCCAATGCTGCTGGTCGCTGGACCACAGTGAGAGATGATGCAGAGCTTGTCTGTTTTCTCTCTGCCCCTCGTATTTGCCCCATATATGCCTTTTTTTTTTTTTTTTGCCTGTTTTTATTTTTTAACATCTTTATTGGAGTATAATTGCTTTACAATGGTGTGTTAGTTTCTGCTTTACAACAAAGTGAATCAGTCATACATATACATATGTGCCTTTTGAACATGTACTATGTGCTTGGCAAATTTATCAGGATGCCTTGTTCTCCAAACTCATACATATTTGAGAAATTATCCTTCAAATTATCTAATGAGGTAATTAAATTGTAACTGAGCTACCAAGCATCTCCCTGTCCTGTTTTCTGATGACCTTACTGCCTAACCTCATAAATGACAAAGGAAATATGTGACCAACACTTAACTAACTATTATGTCACAACTATGCTATAGGAAAATCTCTGTCCTCCCTCACAGTACTTATGAGCCTATTCTGGTATTCTCCATCAGATTCCACTCTGTGGACACATGCCAGGTGCACTTATAAAACTCTTCTTCCTGTTTCCTTCCCTGTGTCTTTCCTCAGGACATGCATGTCATCAGCACTGATGAGAACCAAGTGTTTGCAGCGGTCCAAGAATGGAACCAAAACGACACATACAACCTCTACATCTCAGACACCCGTGGTGTCTACTTCACTCTGGCCTTGGAGAATGTCCAGAGCAGCAGAGGCCCTGAGGGCAACATCATGATCGACCTCTATGAGGTATGTCACAAGGCACGTGTGGTCTTGAGCCACTGCAGTGCTGGGACTGGCAGTTGAAGTCCCCAAGTTGGCTGTTTCCTCGATCATTTTAATAACTAGTTCCTTATGTGGCCTCATTCCATTTGGGAGAGGGAGGCGGGTTGCAGAACAGTTTTATTGGTTAATTTGCAATCCACAAAACAGCTCTGGGAGGGATTCTTTTTTTTTATTTAAAAAAATTTTTTTTTATTTTTTAACATCTTTATTGTAGTATAATTGCTTTACAATGGTGTGTTAGTTTCTGCTTTATAACAAAGTGAATCAGTTATACATATACATATGTTCCCATATCTCTTCCCTCTTGCATCTCCTTCCCTCCCACCCTCCCTATCGCGCCCCTCTAGGTGGTCACAAAGCACCGAGCTGATCTCCCTGTGCTATGCAGCTGCTTCTCACTAGCTATCCACCCTACGTTTGGTAGTGTATATATGTCCATGCCACTCTCTCACTTTGTCACAGCTTACCTTTCCCCCTCTCCGTAAAACAAATACCGTATGCTAACACATATATATGGAATCTAAGAAAAAAAAAGGTCACGAAGAACCTAGGGGTAAGACGGGAATAAAGACACAGACCTGCTAGAGAATGGGAAGGATTCTTTGTTGACCAAGTCCCAGGCCATGAAGCCCCAGAGGGCTTGGAAAGTGTCTAGGGAAGCAGTCAAACAAAGGGTTTGAATAAGAGTGAGCCTAGTGTGAAATTTGAAAATTGTCTTGAGGGGCTAATAGGGTGTCAGGGGTGGAGCAAAGAGATGATGGCACTGTTCCCTTACATCTCTCTGAAGAAAGAACTAAGAGGATGTCTTTGCATTGCATCAGAAGACACTCCCTTGTCAAATTCTTTTCCCATTTAGGTCATTAGAGAATACTGAGAGAGTTCCCTGTGCTATACAGTAGGTCCTCGTTGGTTATCCATTTTAAAGATAGCAGTTTGCACATGTCAATCCCAAACTCCCAAGCTATCCCTCTTATATGTATAACTGAATCACTTTGTTGTACACCTGAAATTAACATAACATTGTTAATCAACTATACTCCAATATAAAATAATTTTTTTAAAAAAATGATTATAGCTAAATATTGAAAAAAAAAGACACTCCCTTGTACTTGATGACCTTTCTGACGGCATAACCTCTATTAGCTAATTGCCATCCTCTCAGAGGGCCAATGCATGAGACAAGATCAATACGTCTTTCTTTTCCTAAAGAGTGGTGAGGAGGAGAAACAAAAAGCAGAGTTTACCAGATTTTCCTAAGGGAACTGTGACCCTTTGTTTCTCAGAATGACAAAGTTCAAAATAAAATCATATGTTAGATCAGTTAGCTTTTATGACAAACATCAACACTTTAATGGCCATTTAAAGCACAGTCAGGTGAAAAGAAAGCTACTATTTGGGGATGGATTTTAGCCATTTGTCAGTCTTGTGCTATGAAGGATTTATAATGGGATATAATGAGCCATTATGAAACATATTCAGAATTTGGGAAGTGCAATCATACACTTATATTCTATCTGAAAAAGAATTATAAAACTTATTCAAATATGTTCAGTCATAATGATGTCATCATTTGGTGAAGGATAAGTTCAGAGAGTAGAGGTGGTTTGTGTAATGAGAAGTAAGGGAATCATATCCAGCATGTCAAAGAAGAAAACCAATTTCACTGAAGAAATTTAAACCTATTATTAGAATTCCTTTTAATGCTGTCTATATACCTTCATCTTTAGGAGTTCTTGGGAATTTTCTTCTAGTATCTAAACTTCTCTGTGTGTATAAAGGCATGTTAACAAACTGTATGCACATTTCAGAGCTCAAGTATTTGTGATGGAAATTATGGTAGACTAGAATAGGACATAGTTTTTGTGTATATATTTAGAAAAATACCCTGCAAATTTTTTATACATTCACAAGTTTCTTCCACTTCATTTCCTGCCCATGTTCCAGATAAATATAGTATCATATATCTCAGCCTCAAACTGAACATGTATTCTGGAAAACATTTACATATTCTGGTGATTTACCTTCAAATTCATGTAGGGTAAAATTCTGATTTAGGGTGTAAATTTTAGAGTCAGGCTGCCTGGGTTTAAATCCTGGCCACACTACGTGTATATATTTTTGATATAAATCCAACAACTTCAGAGCCTCAGTTTTCTTGTTTAAAATAAGGGGATAGGGCTTCCCTGGTGGCGCAGTGGTTGAGTCCGCCTGCTGATGCAGGGGACACGGGTTCATGCCCTGGTACAGGAAGATCCCATATGCAGCTAGGCCCGTGAGCCATGGCTGCTGAGCCTGCACGTCCGGAGCCTGCGCTCCGCAACGGAAGAGGCCACAACAGTGAGAGGCCCGCGTACCGCAGAAAAATAAAATAAAATAAATAAAGGGATAAAAATGGTACCTCCTTGATAGGATTTCTCTGAGGATGAAATAAGCTAATCATTTTTTTTAAACATCTTTATTGGAGTATAATTGCTTTACAATGGTGTGTTAGTTTCTGCTTTACAACAAAGTGAATCAGCTATATATATACATATGTTTCCATATCTCTTCTCTCTTGCATCTCCCTCCCTCCCACCCTCCCTATCCCACCCTTCTAGGTGATCACAAACCACCTAGCTGTCTCCCTGTGCCATGCGACCTCTTCCCACTAGCTATCCACCCTACGTTTGGTAGTGTATATATGTCCATGCCACTCTCTCACTTCGTCACAGCTTACCCTTCCCCACTCCCCATATCCTCAAGTCCATGCTCTAGTAGGTCTGTGTTTTATTCCCGTCCTATCCCTAGTCTCTTATGACATTTTTTTCTTAGATTCCATATATATGTGTTAGCATACGGTATTTGTTTTTCTCCTTCTGACTTCACTCTGTATGACAGACTCCAGGTCCATCCACCTCACTACAAATAGCTCAGTCTCATTTCTTTTTATGGCTGAGTAATATTCCATTGTATATATGTGCCACATCTTCTTTATCCATTCATCTGTTGATGGACACTTAGGTTGCTTCCATGTCCTGGCTATTGTAAGTAGAGCTGCAATGAACATTGTGACATGACTCTTTTTGAATTATGGTTTTCTCAGGGTATATGCCCAGTAGTGGGATTGCTGGGTCATATGGTAATTCTATTTGTAGTTTTCTTTTTTTTTTTTTTTGAAGGTTAAGCCTTTATTGTTTAATTTTTTTTTAACATCTTTATTTGAGTATAACTGTTTTACAATAGTGTGTTAGTTTCTCCTTTACAGCAAAGTGAATCAGTTATACATATACATATGTTCCCATAACTCTTCCCTCTTGTGTCACCCTCCATCCCACCCTCCCTATCCCACCCCTCTAGGTGGTCACAAAGCACAGAGGTGAACTCCCTGTGCTATGCTGCAGCTTCCCACTAGCTATCTAATTTACATTTGGTAGTGTGTATATGTCCCTGCCACTCTCTCACATCGTCACAGCTTACCCTTCCCCCTCCCTATATCCTCAAGTCCATGCTCTAGTAGGTCTGTGTTTTATTCCCATCCTACCACTAATCTCTTCATGACATTTTTTTTTAGATTCCATATATATGTGTTAGCATATGGTATTTGTTTTTATCCTTCTGACTTACTTCACTCTGTATGACAGACTCCAGGTCTATCCACTTCATTACAAATAACTCAGTTTCATTTCTTTTTATGGCTGAGTAATATTCCATTGTATATATGTGCCATATCTTCTTTATCCATTCATCTGTTGATGGACACTTAGGTTGCTTCCATGTCCTGGCTATCGTAAATAGAGCTGCAATAAACATTTTGGTACATGACTCTTTTTGAATTATGGTTTTCTCAGGGTATATGCCCAGTAGTGGGATTGCTGGGTCATACGGTAGTTCTATTTGTAGTTTTCTAAGGAACCTCCATACTGTTCTCCATAGTGGCTGTATCAATTTACATTCCCACCAACAGTGCAAGAGGGTTCCCTTTTCTCCACACCCTCTTCAGCATTTATTGTTTCTAGATTTTTTGATGATGACCATTCTGATTGGTGTGAGATGATATCTCATTGTAGTTTTGATTTGCATTTCTATAATGATTAGTGATGTTGAGCATTCTTTCATGTGTTTGTTGGCAGTCTGTATATCTTCTTTGCAGAAATGTCTATTTAGGTCTTCTGCCCATTTTTGGATTGGGTTGTTTGTTTTTCTGTTATTGAGCTGCCTGAGTTGCTTATAAATTTTGGAGATAAATCCTATGTCAGTTGCTTCATTTGAAACTGTGTTCTCCCATTCTGAGGGTTGTCTTTTGCTCTTGTTTATGGTATCCTTTGCTGTGCAAAAGCTTTTAAGTTTCATTAGGTCCCATTTGTTTATTTTTGATTTTATTTCCATTTCTCAAGGAGGTGGGTCAAAAAGGATCTTGCTGTGATTTATGTCATAGAGTGTTCTGCCTGTGTTTTCCTCTAAGAGTTTTATAGTGTCTGGCCTTACATTTAGGTCTTTAATCCATTTTGAGTTTATTTTTGTGTATGGTGTTAGGGAGTGTTCTAATTTCCTACTTTTACATGTACCAGTCCAGTTTTCCCAGCACCACTGATTGAAGAGGCTGTCTTTTCTCCACTGTATATTCTTGCCTCCTTTATCAAAGATAAGGTGACCATATGTGTGTGGGTTTATCTCTGGCCTTTCTATCCTGTCCCATTGAGCTATATTTCTGTTTTTGTGCCAGTACCATACTGTCTTGATTACTGTAGCTTTGTAGTATAGTCTGAAGTCTGGGAGCCTGATTCCTCCAGCTCCATTTTTTGTTCTCAAGATTGCTTTGGCTCTTCGGGGTCTTTTGTGTTTCCATACAAATTGTAAAATTTTTTGTTCTAGTTCTGTAAAAAATGCCATTGGTAGTTTGACAGGGATTGCATTGAATCTGTAGATTGCTTTGGGTAGTAGAGTCATTTTCACAATGTTGATTCTTCCAATCCAAGAACACGGTATACCTCTCCATCTATTTGTATCATCTTTAATTTCTTTCATCAGTGTCTTGTAATATTCTGCATACAGGTCTTTTGTCTCCTTAGGTAGGTTTATTCCTAGATATTTTATTCTTTTTGTTGCAATGGGAAATGGGTGTGTTTTCTTAATTTCACTCTCAGATTTTTCATCATTAGTGTATAAGAATGCCAGAGATTTCTGTGCATTAAATTTGTATCCTGCTACTTTACCAAATTCATTGATTAGCTCTAGTAGTTTTCTGGCAGCATCTTTAGGATTCTCTATGTATAGTGTCATGTCATCTGCCAACAGTGACAGCTTTACTTCTTCTTTTCCAATTTGGATCCCTTTTGTTTCTTTTTCTTCTCTGATTGCTGTGGCTAGAACTTCCAAAACTATGTTGAATAAGAGTGGGGAGAGTGGCAACCTTGTCTTGTTCCTGATCTTAGTGGAAATGGTTTCAGTTTTTCACCATTGAGGACTATGTTGGCTATGGGTTTGTCATAAATGGCCTTTATTATGCTGAGGAAAGTTCCCTCTATGCCTACCTTCTGCAAGGTTTTTTATCATAAATGGGTATTGAATTTTGTCAAAAGCTTTCTCTGCATCTATTGAGATTATCATATGGTTTTTCTCCTTCAGTTTGTGGATATGGTGTATCATGTTGATTGATTTGCATATGTTGAAGAACCCTTGCATTCCTGGAATGAACCCCACTTGATCATGGTGTATGATCCTTTTACTGTGCTGTTGGATTCTGTTTGCTAGTATTTTGTTGAGGATTTTTGCATCTGTGTTCATCAGTGATATTGGCCTGTAGTTTTCTGTCTTGTGATGTCTTTGTCTGCTTTTGGTATCAGGGTGATGGTGGCCTCATAGAATGAGTTTTGGAGTGTTCCTCCCTCTGCTATCTTTTGGAAGAGTTTGAGAACGATAGGTGTTAGCTCTTTTCTATATGTTTGATAGAATTCACCTGTGAAGCCATCTGGTCCTGGGCTTTTGTTTGTTGGAAGGTTTTTAATCACAGTTTCAATTTCAGTGCTTGTGATTGGTCTGTTCATATTTTCTATTTCTTCCTGGTTCAGTCTCGAAAGGTTGTGCATATCTAAGAATTTGTGCATTTCTTCCCCGGTTTTCCATTTTATTGGCATAGAGTTGTTTGTAGTAATCTCTCATGATCTTTTGTATTTCTGCAGTTGTGTCAGTTGTTACGTCTCCTTTTTCATTTTTAATTCTATTGATTTGAGTCTTCTCCTTTTTTTGCTTGATGAATCTGGCTAATGGTTTATCAATTTTGTTTATCTTCTGAAAGAACCAGCTTTTAGTTTTATTGATCATTGCTATCGTTTCCTTCATTTCTTTTTCATTTAATTCTGATCTGATCTTCATGATTTCTTTCCTTCTGCTAAATTTAGGGGTTTTTTTTGTTCTTCTTTCTCTAATTGCTTTAGATGCAAGGTTAGGTTGTTTATTCGAGATGTTTCCTGTTTCTTAAGGTAGGATTGTATTGCCATAAACTTCCCTCTTAGAACTGCTTTCACTGCATCCCATAGGTTTTGGGTCGTCGTGTCCTTTGTCATTTGTTTCTAGGTATTTTTTGATTTCCTCTTTGATTTCTTCAGTGATCACTTGGTTATTAAGTAGTGTATGGTTTAGCCTCCATGTGTTTGTATTTTTTACAGATCTTTTCCTGTAATTGATATCTAGTCTCAAAGCATTGTGGTCAGAAAAGATACCTGATACAATTTCAATTTTCTTAAATTTACCAAGGCTAGATTTGTGACCCAAGATATGATCTATCCTGGAGAATGTTCCATGAGCACTTGAGAAAAATGTGTATTCTGTTGTTTCTGGATGGAATGTCCTATAAATATCAATTAAGTCCATCTTGTTTAATATATCATTTAAAACTTGTGTTTCCTTATTTATTTTCATTTTGGATGATCTGTCCATTGGTGAAAGTGGGGTGTTAAAGTCCCCTACTATGATTGTATTACTGTCGATTTCCCCTTTTGTGGCTGTTAGTATTTGCCTTATGTATTGAGGGGCTCCTATGTTGGGTGCATAAATATTTACAATTGTTATATCTTCTCCATGGATCGATCCCTTGATCATTATGTAGTGTCCTTCTTTGTCTCTTGTAATAGTCTTTATTTTAAAGTCTATTTTGTCTGATATGAGAATTGCTACTCCAGCTTTCTTCTGATTTCCATTTGCATAGAATATCTTTTTCCATCCCCTCTCTTTCAGTCTGTATGTGTCCCTAGGTCTGAAGTGGGTCTCTTGTAGATAGTATATATATGAGTCTTGTTTTTGTATCCATTCAGCCAGTCCTGGTTTTGGTGGGAGCATTTAATCCATTTACATTTAAGGTAATTATTGATATGTATGTTCCTATTACCATTTACTTAATTGTTTCACGTTTGTTCTTGTAGGTCTTTTCCTTCTCTTGTGTTTCTTGCCTTGACAAGTTCCTAAAGCATTTGTTGTAAAGCTGGTTTGGTGGTGCTGAACTCTCTCAGCTTTTGCTTGTCTGTAAAGGTTTTAATTTCTCCATCAAATCTGAATGAGATCCTTGCTGGGTAGAGTAATCTTGGTTGTAGGTTTTTCTCCTTCATCCCTTTAAATATGTCCTGCCATTTCCTTCTGGCTTGCAGAGTTTCTGCTGAAAGATCAGCTGTTAACCTTACGGGGATTCCCTTGTGTGTTATTTGTTGTTTTTCCCTTGCTGCTATTAATATGTTTTCTTTGTATTTAATTTTTGATAGTTTGATTAATATGTGTGTTGGTGTGTTTGTCCTTGAATTTATCCTGTATGGGACTCTCTGTGCTTCCTGGACTTGATTGACTATTTCCTTTCCCTTATTAGGGAAGTTTTCAACTATAATCTCTTCAACTATTTTCTCAGTCCCTTTCTTTTTCTCTTCTTCTTCTGGGACCCCTATAATTCGAATGTTGGTGTATTTAATGTTGTCCTAGAGGTCTCTGAGACTGTCCTCAGTTCTTTTCATTCTTTTTTTTTATTCTGATCTGTGGTAGTTATTTCCACTATTTTATCTTCCAGGACACTTATCCATTCTTCTGCCTCAGTTATTCTGCTATTGATCCCATCTAGAGTATTTTTAATTTCAGTTATTGTGTTTTTCATCATTGCTTGCTTCCTCTTTAGTTCTTTTAGGTCCTTGTTAAATGTTTCTTCCATCTTGTCTATTCTATTTCCAAGATTTTGCATCATCTTTACTGTCATTATTCTGAATTCTTTTTCAGGTAGACTGCCTATTTCCTCTTCATTTGTTAGGTCTGGTGGGTTTCTACCTTGTTCCTTCATCTGCTGTGTGTTTTTCTGTTTTTCATTTTGCTTATCATACTGTGTTTGGGGTCTCCTTTTTGCAGGCTGCAGATTTGTAGTTCCCCCCTTTTTTGGTGTCTGTCCCCAGTGGCTAAGGTTGGTTCAGTGGGTTGAGTAGGTTTCCTGGTTGAGGGGACTAGTGCCTGTGTTCTGGTGAATGAGGCTGGATCTTGTCTTTCTGGTGGGCAGGTCCGTGTCTGGTTGTGTGTTTTGGGGTGTTTGTAGACTTATGATTTTAGGCAGCCTCTCTGCTAATGGCTGGGGCTGTGGTCCTGTCTTGTTATTTGTCGGGCATAGGGTGTACAGCACTGTAGCTTGCTGGTTGTGGAATGAAGCTGGGTCTTGGTGTTGAGATGGAGATCTCTGGGAGATTTTTGCCATTTGATATTACGTGGAGCTGGGAGGTCTCTTGTGGACCAGTGTCCTGAAGTTGGTTCTCCCACCTCAGAGACACAGCCCTGATGCCTGGCTGGAGCACCAAGAGCCTTTAATCCACATGGCTCAGAATAAAAGGGAGAAAAAATAGAAAGGAAAAAAGGAAGGAACTAAGGAAGGAAGGAAGGAGATAAAATAAAGGATAAAATAAAATTATTAAAATAAAAAATAATTATTAAGAAGAAAAAATTTTTTAAAGTAAAACAAACAAAACGGGACGGTCAGAACCCTAGGACAAATGGTGAAAGCAAAGCTATACAGACAAAATCTCACACAGAAGCACACACATACACACTCACAAAAATAAAAAAAGGGGAAAAAAATAATATATCTTGCTCCCAAAGTCCACCTCCTCAAGTTGGGATGATTCGCTGTCTATTCAGTTATTCCGCAGATGCAGGGCACTTCAAGTTGATTGTGGAGCTTTAATCCGCTGCTTCTGAGGCTGCTGGGAGAGACCTCCCCCTCTCCTCTTTGTTCGCACAGCTCCTGGGGTTCAGCTTAGGACTTGGCCCTGCCTCTGCGCATAGGTCGCCCAAGGGCATCTGCTCTTCACTCAGACAGGATGGGGTTAAAGGAGCAGCTGATTCGGGGGCTCTGGCTCACTCAGGCCGGGGGGAGGGAGGGGTACGAATGCGGGGCGAGCCTGCGGCGGCAGACGCCAGCGTGACGTTGCAACAGCCTGAGGTGTGCCGTGTGTTCTCCCGGGGAAGCTGTTCCTGGATCCCGGGACCCTGGCAGTGGCGGGCTGCACAGACTCTCGGGAGGGGCGGTGTGGAGAGTGGGCTTCTTGGTGGCCGCAGCAGCAGCCTTAGCGTCTCATGCCCGTTTCTGGGGTCCGCGCTGATAGCCGCGGCTCGCGCCTGTTTCTGGAGCTCCTTTACGCGGCGCGCTTAATCCCCTCTCCTCGTGCCCCAGGAAGCAAAGAGGGAAGAAAAGGTCTCTTGCCTCTTCGGCAGCTCCAGACTTCAACCGGACTCCCTCCTGGCTAGCTGTGGCGCACTAGCCCCCTTCAGGCTGTGTTCACGCCGCCAACCCCAGTCCTCTCCCGGCTTCTGACCGAAGCCCGAGCCTCAGCTCCCAGCCCCCACCCATCCCGGCGGGTGAGCAGACAAGCCTCTCGGGCTGGTGAGTGCTGGTCGGCCCCGATCCTCCGTGCGGGGAATCTCTCTGCTTTGCCCTCCGTACCCCTGTTGCTGCGCTCTCCTCTGTGGCTCTGAAGCTTCCCCCTCCGCCACCCGCAGTCTCCGCCCACGAAGGGGCTTCTAGTGTGTGGAAACCTTTCCTCCTTCACAGCTCCCTCCCACTGGTGCAGGTCCCGTCCTTATTCTTTTGTCTGTTTTTTCTTTTTTCTTTTGCCCTACCCAGGTACGTGGGGAGTTTCTTGCCTTTTGGAAGGTCTGAGGTCTTCTGCCAGCGTTCAGTGGGTGTTTGTAGGAGCAGTTCCACGTGTAGATGTATTTCTGATGTATCTGTGGGGAGGAAGGTGATCTCTGTGTCTTACTCCTCCACCATCTTCTCTCTCTCTCCTAAAGTACCATGAACAGTGCCTGAAATACAACAATACTGAACAAATTATAGATAGTATAATTGATATTATGTTCCAATGAGTTTAAGCCCTAGAACAATGTTCTGGTCTTAAAATCTACCCACATTGTTTAAATGTCCAATGTATTTCCACCATTTTGTATCTCTGCTTCTTTCCATATTTTAATTAGCAGGGCCATATGACATCCTTTATCACCAAAGCTGTCTTCTTATAAACAAATGTAAATTGCAACATTTCTTTCCTCCTTTGTAAATGTGTTATAAACATTTAAACTTTAAGCATGTGTTTTTGAAATACCATATGTTTTCTTGCCTTGATCCAGGATTTACAGTGGAAATATCTTGCTCTGAGAGTATGAAGTCTAATCAGCTGTCCCAAATTAATCACCCAGTTTGCTTCCCTGGTCTCGACTCTGTCCTTGCTCTCCTGGAAACATTTGATTTTCAGGTTGCATTTTTCCTTCCTGATTGTCTTCTCCCCTCTTTTCAAGGCAATGTGGAATAATTTCTCTGGATAATTTTTTTTTCTGCCAAAATAGAGACCATTTTAATTAGTCCCTTGATGATGGAAAAGATGACAAATTTGAACAAGAATGACTTTGTCATTTCCTGTTATTTGCAACTGTTTTTGTGAATGGTTTTCTGAAATCAAAAATAGCTAACAGGTAGGGAGTGAGAAGAGGAAATAGAATGACCTCTGGACACAACAAACCATTTTTTGGTAATCTTTATGTTTTCCCTTTGTGTGTCTCTTGAGGTTGAGTATCTGTTGGGAAACTGCTGGCTCTTATTATCATCACTTTGAACAGTGGTGTAACTACATTATGTAAAGGTGTCCTCCATCCTGGAGCCGGGGAAGAAGAGTCTTTGTTTTATTAGCCTGGCAGTTCACAGCCACTTGAATTGAAATTGATGTGATCAGAATAGCAGTGCCGTATCTGCTGATTACCTAGGTAGAAAGAATATTGGCTGACACAGAACCTGGCACAAATATTCCTTAAATCTGATTGTTCTGCCTAGCAGGAAGCTGAAAGCCATCCAACCTGAATTTCCCAGTAGAATTGCAATGAATGATGAGTGGTTAGAGATAAATGAAAAGTAAGAAAATCCATAGATGAATTAATAAGGAGGAGAGATGAGCAATATGCAAGGTGAGGGTGACAGAGTATACATAGAGTACACATCTGCTCACATATGGGGGTGACTGAGGAGGATGGCATGCTTCTACATGCCAACTGCCTGCTGTTCTTATGTGCTCTTTACACTATGTTAGCAGAGGCAAACTGTGTAATGTATGACTGTATGAGTCTGTGTATCGAGCATGTGTATTGTTGGTGAGTCTTTGTGGGAAATGCAGAGGGTGACACAGTTCTCATTAAAATCAATCACTTTATTCACTCACTCCTTGCAACCTTACGACAAATGTGGTTCTCTCTACGTTAGAACTATATGTGTCTGCGTGATGAGGTAGGGAAATGTTGGGGACAAAGTGTTGGGGGCCCATCTTACATGGTTTAGTTATTTAAATGCCAGAATTTCCCCTCAGTGTGAGTTGACCATTGGCCATGGACCCCATTCAAAAGAGTCAAGACACGTGAGCTAGGAAAGTAGGCTACAGAGAAAAAAATGCTAGAGAGTAATTTTTGTTGATGCAAGGTCATACTAAGTAGATGATATTTGGGGTACCATTGTGTGCCAGGCACTTTATAAACAACCTTTCATAATTATCTCATTCAGTCTATATGTTCATTTTATGACACAGGGACTATAATCATCACGCCCATTTATAGGAAAATGGAGTCAGAGAGAATGCAGTCATTTTTATAAGATTACAAAGCTAGTAAGTGGCAGAATTAGGATCTGAACCCTAATATGCAAACTCATAGCTAGAAACTATTATGTGTGTCCAGAAAGATCAGTATTTACGCTTGTATTTGATTGTGGCCGAGTAATAACCCTAAGATAGAAGCACACTAAAGAGCGGGATAAATAGTATTAGACTTTACCTAGCTATAGAGGAAACCAGACAGGAAGAAGAAAATGGTCTGAGGAAAAGCCAGCATAAACAGTATCAACAGATGATTGCTGTGGACCTCTTCGCCATCTTCTGAACCAAGTCCTGAGCCTGCAGTTATAGGTAAATTCAGGCTGTGCTATCCTGTGGCTCCCAGTTTTGTCTGGTGGATATATTTGTGCAAGAGAATCCTAGAAATAAGTGTCCTAAAATTCTGTCATTCCTGAATAGCATAAATTCTCCAGTGGCACCATGTGGAATGGGTCACAGAAGACAGCATGCCTGATGGTGGCCAGAGCAAAAGAGATGTGATGAGAGTGTCTGAGATGTGTGATTCCTAGTGTATGCCTCTGGTGTGGGTGGTGAGAGTGGGTCTGACAGCTTTGGACAATATCCTCCCTCCTCTGGGAAGGAGGTATCAATTAATGATGATGAAGAGCCCTTTGGCTTAATGGACAACAACAGTTCACCCCAGCCAAGCGAAAGGGTTGTGTTGGGAATGAAGTCACCTGGCTGACAAATTCAGAATGCACAGAATCTATGAGTGAGGCACAGTGAGCTGCATGAAAGACGCAACCAATGACTGATGCATGTTCTGTTACGCACATAGTGTCTTCTGTACGTTATGAATACCTTCTCTTTAAAAGAGAAAGCTCCATAGTTCTGATGATGTAGCTTACACCTTGATTCTTGGGAAAAGACTACGTCTTACAATCCAGCATAAGAGATAGGGAGGAAAAATGCTCTCCCATCCAGGACAGAGTTATTATAGGACATAGAATATACCATCTAATTATTTAAGGCTACTCTTTCCCTGGGTCAGTGGTGCTGCCTGACCAAGGCCACAGGGAAGGAAAGAACACTTAGACATTTTTGGCAATGGGTTCCCTGATGTCACAGGCACCCCTGACCCCTGATGAGTATGTATCTCTTCTGGCAGGGATCCTCTAGAACAGAAAAATATCCTGTCTCCAAAGGCCAAAGAAATCATCATGATGAATATGTTCTCTTTCTTGCCATTGCTGTTGATTCATGTTTTTATTCTCTTCGAATTTTGACACTTCAGATTTGTAATTAAAGTCTGAGACAGAGAGGGCGGGAGGAATCACCTCCCAATCAGCATGGGAGGCAGAAATAAGCAAAAACTCCTGTGTAAGATCTTCCCAACTTAGCCTCTGTGCAGAACATATGAAAGATCAGGACTGGAGAGTACCCTCTAGAGGTGAGTATTAAAAAACAAAGAAGATATCTGGGGTTCATTCTTTAAATCACCAAAGAAATCCAAGTCTCAGCACCTAGCACATTCTAACTCTTAAAAAAAAAAAACCTGCTGCATGAATGTAAAGTTACTTAGACATTCTAGGTGCTATATTTCCAGTGCTTAGAATGCATGATAAGTGATAGATATTCAAAAAATATTAATTGAACAACTATTGAGTACATGTACTAAAGAATGAATGAAAGGCAACTTCCTATAATGTCCATATATGATATTTCTCTCAGGAAACTCTAGGATGAGAAAGAAGTTTGAAGAACTAGTACTGCCAAAGGGTTAAGTCCTTGGGCTCTGAGATAGACAGACTGGTGTGGAGTCCATTGCTAAGGTTCTCCAGGGAATGACCTTAGGCAAGTGACTGACGCCATCCAGACTTTGGTTCTTGCATGTGTGAAATGAGGATGTATTGAGTCTACCACTTGGATTGATGTGCTTAGGCTTGCAAAGCCTTTCATGTAGTGTCTGACATTTCTTAAATACTCAATAAGTTTGGGGCACTGTTAATGTTGTTTGGTCTTCTAATGCAGAATTCTACCTATTTCATTAAAAATGAATAAAAGGACTTGTACAAAGTGACTTTTCAGTTATTAATTTTAAGGAGGGAATATGGTGGATTGAATGATAAATCAAAAGTTATACTCAAGTGGGAGACAGTGATATGAGAGATGACAAGAAAAGCTATGAAGAATTAACATGTGGTAAGGAGTGTTAGGAGTACAAGAGACATTTCCAGGAAGACTGGTGCCCTTGAGAAGCTTACATGGTTGTTGAGAGCAAAGATGTAGGTACCATCTCTACAAATTGGAGGACAGAGAAGAAGAGCTGGGGATAGTCAGGATGAAAAAGAGGTCCTGGTTTCTGGAGAAAGGCTTACTGAGCTGGGCCTTGAAGGATAGATAGGGAGAGGCATGTTGGGATGCTGTCTAAGAGAGTGGGAAATGTGATCAAAGAAAGTGAGAGGAGAGAAGGGAAGGTAGCATTTTGAGGCTATCACCCTGGGGAATGGTCAGTGTACTGTTGTACTTTGTGTTGGCTTGAGGTCTGAGCTGTAACACTTCATGTATAAAAATCTAGTCAAAATGATATTTTGGCTTGTATGATGATATTAGAGAATAAGAAATAAGTACTAATACCTTTGAAACTTCTGGCATCAAATTCCCCCGTATGAGAGGCAAAGAAAGAAAAGTGGCTTCTCAACACACTCAGCATCTTTGTGCAAAATTCAGAAAGGTAGAAAAGCTAATAACAGCTCTTTCCCTGAAAGGAGACAAACTCCCAACAGTGAGATGTATCATCCTCATAGGAATATGTTCCTTGGAACTCTGTGTCTATGTGGAGGCATGTCTTCCAATAGGAAAAGTAGTTTTCCTCCTACCCCCCGCCCCATCCCACCATGGTCCCACCCCAGTCTACATGCTGTGGATGCAGAGGGAGGTTGTCTGGCAACAGAAACATGTCCCTCATCCTCAGCAGAAGCCCAGACCTTACACATACACACATAAATACACATATGCATACATGTACACACAAGTACACACACACACATTCCACATTTTGGGCACTAATACTGCTCCCTTGGTATCCAAAGTTCTACAGTAAGAGGATAGAGTTCTAGAGACATATGATGAGACCTCACAATAGGCAAGCACCGAGACACATAGACAGACTTCTCAGGCTCAGGGAAAAGGAACCTTGAATGGCACAAAACCCTAAGAGCAGGCAGGGGTGACCATCTTTGCAGACCAGGCCAAGGAAGCCAAAACAAATAAGTAATAGATAGATAGATAGATAGATAGATAGACACCTCAAATGGGATTTTCACAGGTTAAGTGCCTTGGTAACAAGAAGAAAATAAGAAGACACTCTCCAGCTCTGTACCCTATCGTGACACATTCCCTCAGCTTTGCCAAGTTTCTATTCCTCAAGATAAACCTGAAGCCCAGGCTGCCAGAGATGAATTACAAAGCACAGACTGTCTGCTCAAGTGGCATTTGATAAAGCCATGCAGTGGGGGGCCAATAAATTCACCGTTTCTGCAGATCAAATGCACCAGCTTCCTTTTTTTAAAAAAATACATTTATTTATTTATTTTTGGTTGTGTTGGGTCTACATTGCTGCGTGTGGGCTTTCTCTAGTTGCGGCGAGCGGGGGCTACTCTTCGTTGCAGTGCACAGTTTTCTCACTGCGGTGGCTTCTCTTGTTGTGGAGCACAGGCTGTAGGCACGCAGGCTTCAGTAGTTGCGGCACGTGGGCTTCTCTAGTTGTGGCATGAGGGCTCAGTAGTTGCGGCTCGTGGGCTCTAGAACGCAGGCTCAGTAGTTGTGGCACATGGGCTTAGTTGCTCCGTGGCATGTGGGATCTTCCCAGACCAGGGGTCGAACCCGTGTTCCCTGCATTGGCAGGTGGATTTTTAACCACTGAGCCACCAGGGAAGTCCCAAATGCACCAGCTCCTAAACACGTACAGCCCTGCTCTGACACTTGGGCCAAAAGAGAGACAGGGCAGGGAGGGAAATGGGGAAGGGAACTACTGGGATAGGTAATATTTTTATCCATTCTCTACATCTTGTAAACTTCTGGAGTGTTGCGTGGTTAGACAGTGTCATTTCTCTTGTTTGGGACTGCCGTGGAGGGAAAACAGGTATGACTGCAGGAAAATTCTGATTTATGAAATTGAATCTTTAAAGAATTGGCAGTTTAGTCATTTAAATATGTAACAGCCTCTCGAACATATGCTAAACCAACATGAGCTTCCCTGGTGGGTAGTCCTTATGGAGCCGAAATAGTGAATAACTATCAGTAAATAGTATTTGTAATTAACATATCGTTGTTGGGAGGTAGAGTTCTTCTGGAAATTTACATCTTCCACATTCATGGGGGATCCACAACGCATGAGAAAGTGTTCTGGCTACTGTTACTGGCCCCAAATGAGGCTTGTTTTCCTAAGTAGTTCACAGTATTCCGCCCAGAAACTCGTTTATACCATTCATTTGCTTAACAGATTTGTTGTTCTGAAGGAGTACAAAGTTGGCTCAACTCTAAATGATCCCAGATGCCAAAACAGCAGGTACAAACTTATGAGGTTTGACTGTGTCAAACGCAAAGGCAAAACGTGCGTGTTCTATCGATCGAAGCCCAGCCTCTTTGAATCGACAGTCAGAGCTGTATTTGTTGAAAGAATGTTGGAAGTCCAACAGATTTGGGTGTGAACTCCAGCTCTCTGTTATCTTAAGCAATTAAATTTTCCATATGCCTTGGTTTCCTCATCTATAGAATCGGGATAATAGCTATTATGCAGGTTTATAGTGGATATCGGCGGTTTTACGTATAAAGTACTAGGTATAGTGGTTCACATGTGACAAGTACTGATACCATGGTTTCATCCTTCTGCTTAAAAATTTTCATATTATAATATAAAGGGGCTGAGTTAAGTTAAATGGGTTCAGATATGCTTGCTAGCTTATTCACTTACTCCCTGTCTGTGCTCCAGAAAGACACTTAATCTAAGTTTCCATTCCCTCATCCTCAAATGAGGCTGATGGTAACTATATCTCCTGGCTTTTGTGAGCATTAAATAGGATAACCTTTGCATAGTGTTGGAACGCACTTGTCAACGTATTTCAGACCCTTTTTTCACTGCCCTCAAGTTTTCCTGGGTTGTCATAATTTCAAGCAGAGTCAAATATATATAAATATGTTTCTTAAGTTCTAAAACACATGAAAAACATGACACACAATTAGTGATTTGCTACTGCAGTTTGGCAACTTCTCAGTTGTTACCTCTTTCCTAAGGTATGAAAGAGAGAAGGCAATCATATTTTCAGAGCCAAATAATTAATAAGGACTGTTTATAGTAGGAACAATAGTGTTATAGAAGTGGAGGAGGGATTATTTGACAATTTAGGGAAACCACTGCTTCTTTAAGTTTAAAAGCTGTTCTCTTTTGCTCAATGTATTTTGGTAGCTTAATAGAGAGATCTTTTACTAAAAAAGAAAAGTAACAGTAATTGGATCCTGAGTTTTAACTGACCTCTTTTAATTGCCCAAGGCTGTAGCTGGTGCAGTGATTTAGTCATTAAGGGCAGGGGCTGTGAAGCCACAGAGCTCTGGGTTAAAATCTCTGATGCACCACTTACTATCTGTATTAACATTAGGCATTGTGACCTTGGGCGAGTCACTTTACCTGAGTGAGCCTTAGTTTCCTCATTTGTGAAACAGAGTAAGTGAGGCTTATCCAAAAGGACCATTATAAGAATTAAGTGAGATAAAGTATTTAAGACTATGAGTGCTATGCCTAAAATAAAAGTACCCCCTATTTATTTATCATTTGTCAAGCACAGAACCAACAGCATCAGAGTTTATCTGTAGGCAACAGTAAGCTACTACCAACCTACCTTAGGGGAGATAAGAAGCCTCTATCAAATTTGCATTAAGACCCTCATACCACAAGGGGCACGGGTCTGTTGTCTTCTGTCCCAGGGGGTCATGATACACAAGCATGACCCTCACCCTCTTTCCTCCAAGACAATTGCTCACAGCTGAATTTGACAGTCTTTTTTTTTTTTAAGTAAAGCAAATAGATTTCTTCTCAAATTGATGTATTTCTCAGCCACGTCGATTTTTCCCAGGTAGCAGGGATAAAGGGAATGTTCTTGGCTAACAAGAAGATTGACAACCAAGTGAAGACTTTCATCACGTACAACAAAGGCAGAGACTGGCGTTTGCTGCAGGCCCCGGACACAGACCTGAGGGGAGACCCTGTGCACTGCTTGCTGGTGAGTCTTCGTATTGGGGCAAAATGTCCCACATGGTAAGGGCTGGAGATGGAGATTCAACGAGCAGAGGAACATGTTTCCAGGGCTTCTTGTTCAACTGATGAACAGAAGGGGACAGGGAAGGGTGTGAAGGCAGTGTGTAGAAAAGAATCATAGCTCTGCCTCTTGTGATTGGACCAAAGTGATAAGAGAACATGAGTAAGTTTCTTGCTCATTTTAAGGATGTTCAGTTGGTGCCCAATTTCTGATGAGGACCTCATAGTTTAAGGGAGAGTATGATAGTTTCCATCTATGATGGGGAAATGTACCCTTACTTTCCTGGGAATAACCTGTTTTGGATCTAATGATACATAAATTCAGCTGTAGAATTGATGAACTGAATGCAGAATTGTGTAGGTGTATTTTCCAGTAGAGATGTTTATTCATATTTTCAGAGGAATTTATGCCTCAAACCAAGGTAAGAACCACTGATTTAAATCCTTAATCAGTACTCTTTATAATATGTTCCATTCATTTATGTCATTGTATAAAGCTGGTGTTGGTAAACCATGGCCTGTGGGGCAAATCTGGCCCACTGCTTGTTTCTTTAAATAAAGTTTTATTGGAATGTAGTCATGCTTATTCATTTATATATTGTCTATGGCTGCTTTTGCTCTACAATGGCAGACTTGAGTAGTCATGACAGAAACTGTACGGTCCACCAATAAGATATTGTTTGATTGATTGATTGATTGATTGCGGTACACGGGCCTCTCACCATTGTGGCCTCTCCCGTTGCGGAGCACAGGCTCCAGACGCGCAGGCTCAGCGGCCATAGCTCACGGGCCCAGCCGCTCCGCGGCATGTGGGATCTTCCTGGACCGGGGCATGAACCCGTGTCCCCTGCATCGGCAGGCGGACTCTCAACTACTGCACCACCAGGGAAGCCTAAGATATTTATTATCTGGCCCTTAAAAACAGAAGTTTGTTGACCTCTGCCTTGAAGTATGGCTTTTAAAAAATTGTCTAACATTTGGGCAATAAGTAGATCAGATCAGTGTACTTATGTATTTGATTATATGATGGTATCCAAGAGAGGGATCAAAAATGGGTCTTACCTTCAAGGAGTTTGCTGTCTACCTGAGGGGGAATAGATTAATGAGTGAAAGATTATAAGGTCATCTCACTCCTCTTAGTAGTTCTGGGGCCTTCCCTGTACTTGACACATGAACAGTTACTGAGTGAATGAAGAAGGAGGGGAAGAAGAGATTAATTGTAAAACAAAGAATCATTAAATACTAATTTCTAGAAAACAATGCCAAAGTTGTATTTAAATGCCTGAGAAGGAGAGACCAGTCTGTAAAGCTAGAGGAGACACCTCTTAGTTTTAGTAAGAAGGGCTTGATTTATATCAATATTCCACCCGGGGCTTCCCTGGTGGCGCAGTGGATGAGAGTCTGCCTGCCGATGCAGGGGACACGGGTTCGTGCCCCGGTCCGGGAGGATCCCACATACCGCGGAGCAGCTGGGCCTGTGAGCCATGGCCTCTGAGCCTGCGTGTCCGGAGCCTGTGCTCCGCAATGGGAGAGGCCACAACAGTGAGAGGCCTGCGTACCGCAAAAAAAAAAAAAAAAAAAAAAAAAAAAAAAAATTCCCACCCGTCATACAATCCCAACTTTAATGTTTTGCCCACTCAGCGTTCTTCCTTCTGTCCCATCAAGTCTGAGCAGTCACTTTGCAGGTTCATCTCCTACAGCTGTAGGCGGGTCACCCTCCCAGTCGAGAAAATGCCAGCAGCCATAGCTTGACCTTATTAGTTGCAGAGGATATCGCAGTTGTCACCATGCATCAGGGGAAGCGGTATGAAATTCAGCCTCCCACTCAGCTTCTATCCTTATTACTGGCAACTTATGGGGGTGGAATGTGGTGGAAAACCATTTATTAGAGTAAGTACACAAATCCAGTTGCAGAGTAAGTAAATGTAACAGTCACTTACTGAATGCCTACTCTACGCAAGACATGCTTCAATAACATTTTAAAGACATGCCCACCTTCCTCCTTCTGCATTCCACACTGGAGCAATGTGATATTTAGCCAAAGATGCATGAGATGCACCAGCGCCTTAAGGTGGTCCTCCATCCCGTCATGTGCTTTGGTGATTGAACGTCCATGAGAGAGAATTAACCATATCACCTAAAGAGGCTTTCCTGGGTGCTCTGGCATCATAAATGGACCATTAGAAATGCCTCTTACACAAAGCACTGTGGGAGGTGTTCATGGCTCCACCCCCAGCCCCTGTTAGGAAGTCTTGCTGCTGTGCCTCTGAATTATAAATACAGTATCAGCTCACATCCCCATCTCGGCTGGGACCATCCTAATATAAGCCACCATCATTCTTCCCTTCCCCTACAGTGACAGGCTGTTCCTCCTGTCTCTACCTGGCAATCTTGTCTCTCCATAGCAGCCAATGCATCCTTTTTTTAAATCCAACTTTATTGAGTTGAAACATGCGTATATACAAAGTACCCATTTTAAGAATACAGTGATAAATCTTGACAAATGTATAGACCCGTGCAACCACTACCACAGTCAAGACAACATTTTCATCACCCGAAAATATTGCTTTGTGCCTCTTCCCAGGCACTGTTCACACTCTTGGCCCTAGACAACCTCTGATCTGCTTTCTTTCATGAGAGATTAGATGGCTCTTTTCTAAAATTTTATGTAAATGGTATCAACCTGAGCTTTAAAAATCAGAGCATGTCCCTCCTACACTTAACCTTCTAATGACTTTCTAATTCAGGTGGAATGAAATTCAGATACTTAACATGGTCTGCAAGATTCCACACGGTCTGGCCCCTGTCTGTTTCTCCTGCCTGGTCTCCAGACTTTCCTTCCTTCCTTCTGCATAGGCCACGGTGGGGGAGAAGGGTGCACCTTTCCATACCATTAGCTCACCGCCCTTGTTTATGTCCCAGGCTCTGCATTTGCCGTTATATCTCTTAAAATGCCCCTCTCCTAGTGTGTTTTTTTTCTAGGCATTCAGACCCTTGCTTGATTACCTGCATCTCGGAGAGCTTCCTCGAGCATTCTCTGAAGTTGCACTTGGTCCAGTCTTTTTCATTCGTGACCTTCCTCACTCTCTTAAATCAGCACATGCATTTGTTGACTTGCTTGTCCACCTTCCCCCACACACTGTGAGCTCCATGAGCATAGGGGCTGTGGCTGTCGTTTTGGTCATTCCAGAGAAGTAGCTCAAGAATCATACTTGGGCTTCCCTGGGGGCGCAGTGGTTGGGAGTCCGCCTGCCGATGCAGGGAACACGGGTTCGTGCCCCGGTCCGGGAGGATCCCACATGCCGCGGAGTGGCTGGGCCCGTGAGCCATGGCCGCTGAGCCTGCGCGTCCGGAGCCTGTGCTCCGCAACGGCAGAGGCCACAGCTGTGAAAGGCCCGCGTACAACAAACAAACAAATAAAAAGCAAGCTCATAGTTGATTTCAATCCATTAAAAAATAAAATATTTTTTTTAAAAAAAGAATCATACTTGACACATGGTAGGTGCTCAGCACATCTGTTGTTGAGGGTGTTGTCTTTGAAGCAGACACGCCAGGGATAATAGACGTTTGAGTTTCATAGTTGGACTTTTGTGGGAGCCTTTCCTTGCCAATAATAGTCACACTGAAAGATTTGTCATAATATCCAGCTTCTGAAGCTCGTGGGCATCCGTTGACCTCAAAGTTAACCAAATCAGTAGGCTTGTTAAGATTGAGAAAAGATGAATTAATGAGACATGGATGTATGGTACCCAAGAGTCTTTTGACCTTCCTCCCCCCATTAACCCTGTTGTTTAATGTAGTTTTAATCTGAGCTTTAGAAAACAGCAGTAGGGTGAGGAGAGGAAAATGACAGAAGGAAGGGGAAACCACAATAATTTTATAAAACTCTGCCAAGGCACACAATAGGAAAGAAAATCTTTGAGCTCCAGGAGACCCAGACTGTTAAAACCTTCCTCAGATTTGGGAGCTGGTAGCAGAGAGGAGACAAAAAGTGATTTTTAGATTGTGAATACTTGGAAAGTGACAGTGTCACCGAAAGCACAACCTAGTGATTAGAAAAGAGATTTTTTTTCCAGCAGGGTTATTACAAATGTGGAACAAGTTCAGAATTGCAGCCCCAAATGGAATGTTCCTGGTAAAATGTATTCTATAGAAATAAGACATCCAGGGTAATTTGAGGCTGTAATTTTAGGACTTTTAGAGTGATTGCCTGGAGGGTTCAGCTGGGATTTCTTTCCTCTGAAGACTGCATTGTACAGTTAGATGGGGTGTTACAGGTCATGGTCCACCTGACTCCAGAACCTCAGGATTGGGCTCCCAAGAGGCAAGATGTGAGCTGAGCCTGTGACAAGTCCTCAGGCCCTGAGGGGAAGCATAGTGTTTCATGGAGAGACGCCGTGACTTCTTCATGGATTCAGTTAGTAGTTTCCTACTGGAGCTAAGCAGCCAGCTACCCCAGGAGACTCTTGACTCTGCTTCCCCCACCTTTGTACTGGCTGTGACTCTCCATGTTCTGCTGAATTGGAGCAGTGCTGAATGCCCCATGCCCAGCCAACTGGCCCAGGGACCTCCCTCTACTTTGCCATTGACTCCTTACTAAAAATCAAATGGATTCCATGCTCCAACTCAGGATCGGAAACTGCACAAATGTGTGTGTAGGATGTGGATTTGGGGAATGCTTTTCAGGAGCCTACCTGCTGCCTTATTTATGAAAGCTCTAAGCTGGCTTTTCAGTACAGTGTTCAGATGAGGAGCCCTCGGGTTAAAGGTACCGTGAAGATGAGATGTAAAGGCTATTAATTCAGAGATTAGGGGTAAAGAGGAAGTGAAATGAGAAGCTGGTTGACTCTCAAATGTGGAACAGTGTTTTAGGTTGATTTATTTCATGGCGGGGGAATGTCTTGGGTCATTTAGTCCTTCTCCACTGGCCACTCACAGTGCTAGGAAGACAGCAGCTCAGCTCATTCATGGATCAGTTGAATTCAACAGGCATTTACTGAACACTTGCAATGACCAGAAGATTTTGTTGGTTAAAATAAGAAATAAAAGAATAAGGCAAAAGGAAGAGGTCCACGATGGGCTTTGAGAGTTTGTGAACTCCCTGAATTTGAATGCAGACCTCTGTGTGTGTGCTTCCTTTGTGTGCTTTTTCTTGGGAAAGAGTTCTCAATTTGCATCAGATTCTCAAACTCTGTACTTGACCCCGAAAAGATTAAAGACTACGGATCTAGTTGCTCCTAGTGTTGACCAGCTGGTGGTATTCCATGCCCCTTGACTATGCGTGAGTCATGACAACACGCAGCTTCCAAACATGTATTCTGGTCCCTCCATTCTTGGTAGGTCAGCTGTTAGGTCATGGTGGTTTCAGTGTACAGTTCTGTATTTTTTTAATATGAAAAGTCAAGGGAAATAGAGAAAGGTCTTTGGGATAAGCTGTCTTTTAACTCATACTGAATTGGAGATAACTCTGGAAAGATGTTCGGATATTCAGTATATGTTCTCTAACGGGAGAGAAGAAGGCAGGAAGGCAGAGGTGGACAGAGTGCCTCCTGCCTGGGAAAAATGTGCCTAAGAATTGGAGAGCCTTGTCTTGTGTTTTCCAGGAGTTTGCTATGGCCTGATAGCCATTATAACAACCCCTGTATTAATCTTTGGTGACTTAATTTTGATAAATGTCCCAAACTGTTCAAGTACAAAAGTTTAAGTTTAAAAAAGTGAATGTGAATCACTTAACATTGTTTTTCTGTAAACACTGATGTGTTTATAACTTCCATGAAAAAAATGGAAGAAAGAAAAAAAAAAAAAAGCCACAGAATATTTTGCTTGTACCAGTTGGGGGCAATCCAGTACCACAAATGTGAGAATGGAGAAAAAAAGTCCACGAAAAAGATCATTTCTGATGTTGCTGCTACTGCATGAACTGGTGTCTTTTCTTCCCAAATTAATTTATCTCAGGCCTCTGAAAGCCAGAGCAACAGAGCAGTGTTGAAATGGCCAATTGAAAATGCCCTCTTTCTCTTGTAATGGCAAGTGGCCTCTAGCAAATAATTCTTGGGTCAGGTGGCAACTTAGGTTCACAATCTTCCAGACTGCAGGGTGATGAAGTACCTGGCCGGTGGCTGGCTCAAGACTACAGCCTGGGCCAGGGATGTCCTGCTCTGTTGCGGGATACAAAAGGCCCTCCACTAAGCCCATATGTCTAGGTATAATCCCCAAGTAGTGATCACTGCTTTGAATGCCATGGAGAGCCTCACATTATTCTGATGATGTGGTTTATATGTGAGCCCATGTACTTCTGGCATTGTTCTGAGTAAAACAGTAAAGTAAGGTCTTTCGTGTCCTAACTTGAAAGTGTTACTTGATATTTCAAGTGTTTATTGTTTTTTTTTTGTTGTTGTTGTTGTTGTTGTTTTGGTGGTACGCGGGCCTCTCACTGCTGTGGCCTCTCCCGTTGCGGAGCAAAGGCTCCGGATGCACAGGCCCAGCGGCCATGGCTCACGGGCCCAGCCGCTCCGCGACATGTGGGATCTTCCCGGACCGGGGCACGAACCCGTGTCCCCTGCATCCGCAGGCGGATTCTCAACCGCTGCGCCACCAGGGAAGCCCTCAAGTGTTTATTGACTGTCTTTTTTAGATTCTAGGTAAGGTTTTACAGAAAATGCAAAGTAGTACTTGATGTTTCCTCTTTATTTGTAGATTGTCTCTCTTAGGGGATAAAACTGTGCATACCTCAAATTGATGATCCAGGATTGTATGGTAAAATGAACTGTGGTACTTCCGAGAAGGAGATCCTGACAGGCCGCAGTTGTCAGGAAAATGTTCATGGAACAATAGTTTGACACCTCTGCTTTATCGTTTCTCAGCATCTGCCTGAGTGTTGGTCAGCACTGCCCTGGGGCCTCTGCAACATACAGTACCTGCTCCAGTCTGCCTCTCGGACAAAAGGAAGCCAAGTTTTTGGGTCTGATTGTTTCTTCTTATAGGGGTCGTCTTCTTACTCTTATGGAACATTGCAGAGTCAAAAGTCCTTTTTTGAAAGCTTTACATGAAATTTTCATGCAAAACCAATCATTTATTACAATCGTCATTCCTTGAGAGTTTACTCTCTGTGTTGGCAGTGAGGAAAAGACCCTGTTATGAGCCACTGTTATTTCATCGGTGTTTCGACTGCTTTTATTCTTGAGTTTCATTTTTAGTTTGTCATTTACTGTGTCCCATATACATGTAATCATTGTATCTCTGTAGCGCTCTGAATACCTACTGGCTGAGACTTACAGAGCCAAATGAAAGTAATAACAGAGATACATTGGTGATTCCAAAACCTCAAGTCGATAAGATTAGAAAATAATCTTCCTGAGATTTGATAAGAGATGTGGGTTCAGATACAAACTTGTAGGTTTTTTTTTTATTGTTGTTGTTGTTGTTGTTGTACGCGGGCCTCTCACTGTTGTGGCCTCTCCCGTTGCGGAGCACAGGCTCCGGACGCGCAGGCTCAGCGGCCATGGCTCAGGGGCCCAGCCGCTCCGCGGCATGTGGGATCCTCCCGGACCGGGGCACGAACCCGCGTCCCCTGCATCGGCAGGCGGACTTTCAACCACTGCGCCACCAGGGAAGCCCCAAACTTGTAGTTTTTGACAACTCAGTACAAGAACTATTTTAAATGAAATTTGTATAAGATTTATTATCCTGTTTTTAAAAACTGTTAATGTCTTAATCTGAGAAGATGATCGAGAGTTTTACACACAAACAAGTCCCTTAAATTTTCATTTAAGTTGTTAATTATTAGTGCATTTTGTCTATAAGAATGACATTTATATCGAATAAAACTAGGTCGGTTAATACCCTGACACAGACGCTATGTCAGTTGTCTGGTGGATGTCAGGACGGTTTTACACGTCATACGGCTTCTTCTGTAGAACTGAGACCAAGGTTTCAAATGTTTAAGTGATGCCAAGTGACTTCTTCAGAGCCCTCCCAGCCTGGCCAAACTTTCTTTCCAATGTCATATATCATTTCTCCTCATTGGTCTTACCTGACTATCTATTGTATTACAGATCAATTCTTCTGCTTCTTTTCCTTGTTATTGATCTTACATAGGCCTGAAATGTCCTTTATCCTCCTGAACATCTCCTGTGCAGTTCATATCCTACCCACCTTTGCCTCAGGCACCATTTTCTCCTGGAAACTTCCCCTCATCCAAAGTTGGACATAGGCTTGTCATCCTCTAGAATTTCATATTTTGTCTGTACTGATCTCATGGCTATTAAAATATTCTCTGTTGATAATCAATAGAAGGATCTTAAATTATATACTCCTTAGGTGGCAGAGACCAAACTTTAGTCAATGTAACTCTTTCATAAGCTATACCACGTGTTTTACAGATAAAGTGCTAAAATGTTTGTTGAATGGCCAAATGGCGATTATATCAGTAGTTTAGACTTTAAACGAAGGTGCTCTCTCCTTCACCAACTTGGCAGCTGTCTTATACTTAGTGGGCACCAGATATTTGTGGAATGAAAGATGGGTGAATGGATGGGTTCATGGATAGATGGATAGATGGGATGGTTGGATGAATGGCGGGTGCTCTGAATCTGAGCTTTAAACAAACATTTAAATGATGTGCTTTTATGACCCTCGTTTCTCCTCTTCTCAGCCCTATTGCTCACTACACCTTCACCTTAAGGTCTCTGAGAATCCCTACACATCAGGGATCATTGCCAGCCGAGACACAGCTCCCAGCATCATAGTGGCTTCAGGTAAGAAGCTTCCCCGGTTTGCTCCCTGCTGTAAATTGTATTTATTTTAACAAGTTAGATATCTGAGCTTGGAACTTAATGAGCAAGCTAAAAATATTTTTGAAAGGCACCTAAGCCATTGACCCTGAGGCAAGTATGGTGAAAAACGCTGCTCAGATATAATGTTTGCAGTCTAAATCCATCTCGGGCAATGCACACTGCCCGCATAGCCCATTGTTAGCTTTTGCAAGAAGTTCCCTCCACTGATGGTGATGTGCTCTCTCCAGGTAACATAGGTTCTGAGTTGTCGGACAGCGACATCAGCATGTTTGTCTCTTCAGATGCAGGGAACACTTGGAGGCAGGTAAGAAAGTATCCTGGGTCCGGTTACTGAAGTGTAAATGTTATAAAAATTCTCCAGCTTGGTTCAATTCTGGGAGCTTATTCAGCCACACAGGAATCCTAAAGCTTATCAATGTGTTTCTTTTCCTTTTTGTTTTATGAATGTCTTTCAGAATGTTTTGAGCTTAGCAAACATTTATGAAATTTGATTTCTTTGTTTGATAAAAATGACCCTTTATCCCAGCGTATATGTGAGGAAGTTTATAAGTGACAATGAAACCAAATTAGATATGACTGAATTTTTCCCGTGAAATGAAAACTAAATTTCTGGGGAGTTTATTATGTAGGGAACGTGAAGCCTGGAAGGGAGATTATATACCTGACACTGGGTTGCCTCCATAAAGTACCTTTGCCTTGAAGTCAGAATAGAGGGGAATGCAGTGATATAGAAATAACCATTACCCAGGTGATGTTCTGTTTAAAGCTCATGGGCAAAAGACGGAATAATAACCATCAGGGTGCATATGTTAGGGAAAGTAGAAATGGCATCACTTTCAACCAATGTGTTTAGCTTAAATGCTTCCTCTTTCTTCTGAATGAAAATTAGATACTCCTGGGTTATAAAACAGGCACTTAATGAGGTTTAGCAGTCATAAAAAGATATGTGCCTAACGCGTGGCTGTTACACTTCAATAAATATGTGTTAATAAGCCACTGACATTTAATTATCATATGGTAACTAGCACCTTAAACTGACATCTAATGCACAGGTAATCACAAAGCAACAAGAACACTCTGCTTTAAATCTGAGACAGAGATACCCATGTCACGGTCTAGTTACCATTTCCTAGCTTCATAGATCTGCACTGCAATTCACATGCTTTGAGAAGAGTGGGGCAGGAAAGAAACTTGCTTAAGAAACCCTGGGGCTTTTGATCTTGGCGCTATATAGGAGCTATATAATGGACTGTTACGCTTCCTATGGACAATAGTTAGAGAGCCAGGGTGTCATTTTTTTTTTTTTTCCTTCTAACATCCCAAATAAAGCAAAGAAGGCTCTCCTATAGTCCTGGGAAACATCTTGGGTATAAGAAGTAAACAAAGGGGAAACAATTATGTCTATAATGTAACCAAAGACAAGGCTGTACTAACGGTGTGACTGTGAGAAAACGGTACGCATCATGTATGGAGAGGACTTAGAAATTGTTTTCAGCCTGTCTCCATTTGACCTCAGATTCATCTCTCCACATATGGGGAGAGACCCAATGACACATGTACCCAAAGATAGATTTCATTTTGATCAGACTTTATGACTACAACTACTTTATGACTACTGTTGAGTTGAACAAGAACATCTGCCCCTTGTAATACCTGGACACTTTGAAATAATTACATCTGGAAAGGGCACTGTTAGCCTGCAAGTCCCAGCGCCATCAATTACCATCTACATGGTCTTACGCAAGTCACCACTTCTCTGTAAACCTTACTTTTCTCAGCCGTAAAAATGATAATGTTGGAATAAAGTATCTCTTATGTTTCTTCCATCTAAAGATGTTATCCAACATGACAATTACCCAATATTTCAACATCATCATAAATAGGACTCAATAGAACTTACCACAAAAAGATGGGATTATAAATATGAGTACATAACTCTTAGTATTTAAGTTTCTCTTGTGGAGCACAAAAAACTCATTTTATGTAACGCCAGTGGTACATGGAGCCCACCTTGGGAAACATCGTTCATAACTTGCATCTTCCCACAGCTTTGGGGAAACCCAGTTCTGTCATGGGGAGAATTTTTTTCCTCAAATGAAGACTAATTCTCTGAACGCTGGGTGTTTGTGGCTGTGGGTGTGTGTCCCTGTTTGTGTGTTTTTCCTCTTCCAGATCTTTGAGGAAGAGCACAGTGTTTTGTATCTGGATCAAGGTGGAGTCCTGGTTGCTATGAAGCATACGTCTCTCCCGATTCGACATCTCTGGTAATGAGTCACCCACCTTGATGCTTCCGCACAGCTAAGACCAGTCTAAGTCAGGCTGTCAGACTGTGATCTTGCTTGTAGTAAATTGTCAAGGTCTGCTAGAATGTAACTTATACCTTTGCTTTACCGCAATAAGAAGGAAGAGGAAGGGAGAGAGAGAGAGGGAGAGGGGAAGAGAAAGGGAGCTTGATTCTGCTTTTTTTTTTTTTTTTTGATTCTGCTTTTTAGAGAGGAACCGTATTATGGTTTTCAAATGTGACAGCCCCCTGCCCCCACCAGTACCTCCAGTACCTTATTCTTTGAGTACAGTCATGGGTAGAATGGTTAGCAAGGATAATCTCTGAATAGCTTAATTTCTTGCAACCAGCTTTCCCAAATAACATCTCCTGGAGTTTAATATTTGCATTCAGTATGTGCATTCTTCACAGAGATCAGCAGTTCATGACACGTCTGCTCTGATCTCATTTCTCCTGATCTTACTTCCTTAGCTGCCTTTTGGGGGCCGTGATATTCTGCAACTCTCCCTGTAGGTCTTCCACAGATGGACATTCAAGGCTTAACTTCCAGAGGGGTTTCCAATAAACTTTCATCCATGTTTTTGAAAATGGCTCTCTCCACAGGCAGGCTTGTTCAAAGTCAAAGGTTTGATTTTCCCTCCACTGTCGGTTACTTTGCTGACGAAAGGGAAAGTTGCAGAAATAAGAGAAACAGAGGCTTAGCTCGGGGAAGACATCCTAGAGAAAGGCAGAGCAAAGGAAACATCCTGTGTGACCATCTGAGTTGCAGAGTTCTCTCTTAACTTTCAAGAGTCTGTCCTTCTGCACCAATTTACTCAATGAGTCAACCAGGATTTGTAACAATGTGAGAAGGATACCACTAACGGTTTGATCACATAGAGGTGGCTGGTTCAAGTTCGTCTCAGTGGGTCTCATACGGCCATGGTTCTCAGAATCAACTGTAAGACTTGCTGCTAAATTACAACGAGGTTTTGGAGAGGGTCACATTGAGGTCTAAGGCCTAATAAAATATCCAAATTAAAAAAAAAATTCTATCAAAGACTTATTATCATTCCCGTTTCATGCAGCTCTCCCCTTATCGATGTTATAATACATCTGGGTCCCAAATCACTTGGCTAAACTGTATATCTACCTTCTGATGTAATTAAGAACACTTATTCATATATAGGGCTCCCTTTGACAATGCCCCAGGTACTTCTAAAATGTATTCTCTCCTGGCTGGTAGTATCCTTTCTTGGAAAGGATTTTTCTTTTGAGATCCGATGACTTATTTTTTCTGTCATTAGGTTAAGTTTTGATGAAGGGAGATCTTGGAGCAAATACAGTTTCACATCTATTCCACTTTTTGTGGATGGAGTTCTGGGTGAGCCTGGGGAAGAGACTCTAATCATGACGTAAGTGGAAACTATGATGTCTTCTAGTCTAAATATAGATCCAGAAACATGTTGTTTTTAGATAAGCCTGTTCACATTGCTACTGTCAGGTTTGAAGTTGCTAGCAAAGGCAGTACATCTGACTTCATGATTTCCACAGCAAAGAGGAAAGAATAATGTGGGCGTCCATTCTCTTGGCTCTTTACTAGCAATTAGGAGACCCAGACTGAGGGCTGGCACCAAAATGGTACAGCCTATTTCTTCCTATACTGAGTGGGCTTAGGGAAATTAGAAGTGGTTATTTCAAGAGAAAATAAAGCTATCAATTAAAAACTTTAATAATAAACATGCTTGATATATAGAAAATGACAGGCATGTAAGAATGATTTTCACTTTAAGGCAGAACGCAGAGCTTGGTGAAAACCCCACAAAGGATGTTATTTTTCCCTGGCTCTTTACCTAACCCAATTGTGAGGCATATTAGGGAAACCACGAGAACAGTCTGTTCTTGGGGAAATTGCATTTATACTCATTCTTGTCTGGAAAGTGATGATCATTAATTTGTGAAAGACTTGATTAATGGCTTGCCTGCCTCTGGCTTTCAAAACATGAGCTTTGAATTTGAAATATGAAACTGTGATTTTTTCCTTCTGGAGAATTGGACATGAAAAACAGAGAGGGAAGATTTTAAAGCAGTTGATCCTGTCGGCAGTGAACATTTTTAAATCAAAGTGAATAGCTGGTCCATTTTCTAATTTTTTCTCCCTACTCCTTTTTTTTTTTTTTAACAATAGAAAAGAGCAACAAAAATTTAATATGCCTAACAGCTACATTTTGCCCACGGTAAACATAGCTGGATTAGCAATTTATTCCATAATTTGTCCTCATTCAATTTTTATGTTTGCAAAACAGAGATGAAAAAAAGTTGATTGAAAAGGATACTTTGTGGCTTTTATTTATATAGACAATAGGTGACTTAAACACTTCATTGAATAGCTGAGTCTCTCTGAGTAAGGAGAATAGAATGCAGAGTAGGAAGTAGTTATAACTCCTCAGCCTTGCTGCCCACTTTCCCTTGGGACTGGTGGGAAGGTAAAATAGCCCGGAAACCGTGGGAACGATGTACATTAGCAAGAGAACCCAGAGGTATAATCTTGGACCGCAAAGAAGGCAGTGTCTATGGTTTTCTCAATTTGGGTTTTTTTTTTTTTTTTTTTTGGTCAACCGTTCTTGTACAATATATAAAAGTGGGCTTTTAAGTCAAACACCCTGGGTTCTGACTCTACCAGTTCTTAGTGATTTGACTTTGGTTCTTGCATGTTAACAAAATTGGTTGAGCCTCAGATTACTGACTAGTGAAGCGGAGCCAACAATAGCAAGCCTCCTCCGAAATGTGTGTGGGGATCAAGTGATGTGTAATATCAAATGTAATACGCTTAGCGTTGTGCTAACCTCATAGCAAACATTCAGTAAGTGACGTCTCACTGTCAGCATTGCTGTTATTGTGATTCCTTTTATCGTCACGAACTCTGCAGAGTGTTCGGACACTTCAGCCACCGCTCTGAATGGCAGCTGGTCAAAGTGGATTACAAGTCCATTTTTGATAGACGCTGTGCTGAGGAGGACTACAGACCCTGGCAGCTGCACAGCCAGGTAGGGGGAAGGGAGCTGAGGCTGAGTCCTGGTGGGAGGCCTGGAGAGTACGGAGGGGGGGAAGCAAGTCATCCAAGTGCAGGAATCGGGGTTCTCCGGGCAAAAGTTGTCCATCTGGTGCTTTCTTATGTGCTCTGGGTGCCACAGCAGTGAACAAACTCAACATTTATAGCTTGTTGTGAAGTGACTTCTGTTTTTATTGTACTAGGATATAATGAGATAAAATTCAAATGTGCTTGGCTAAGGCTTACAACTCAGAGTGAAATACCAACTCAGCAAGGAGGTCCAAACATAAATTATCTGAGCGTGTCATCTGGCTGCAGGGTATGGGGGCCAGGGTGAGGAATGGCTGCTCAGTTTTCTCCGGCAGTGCAAACAGAAACATGAAATAACAAAGTTATGCTGCGCGAGCGGTGCCAGTAAAATGCTCCCTCTCCACTGCTGTGCTTCCCTGGGAGTAGGTAGCGCTTCTTGCCTCCTTCCAAGGTACTCGTGATATAAGGATGCAGAGTTATGAATAGGAGGATTTCCTTCATCCTGGCCCCTCTGCTACCCTGCTCATATCAGAATGCTTGGCTGAAAGCATCTCTCCTTCGACTTCGCGAGGCAGAACTCGTTCTGCCGGCCTCTCAAAGGACATGGTAGAGGCCCTTGCTTGCAAAGCCATCACCATGTTCAGAGAGTGACACATCCTACACCCCAAACCTAGACTAAATCATAAAATTACATGTAGATGTGTAACACAGCTGGTTAAAGTGAGTTTGCTCAAGAAAGACAGTGTAGACTAGCTTAGACAAAACTCCGTCTGGGCCTTCCCTGGTGGCGCAGTGGTTGAGAGTCCGCCTGCCGATGCAGGGGACACGGGTTCGTGCCCCGGTCCGGGAAGACCCCACATGCCGCGGGGCGGCTGGGCCCGTGAGCCATGGCCGCTGAGCCTGCACGTCCGGAGCCTGTGCTCCGCAGCGGGAGAGGCCGCAATGGTGAGAGGCCCGCGTACCGCAAAAAAAAAAAAAAAAAAAAAAAAAAAAAAAACTCCGTCTGGTCCTTCAGACACACGGAGAGCTGGGTTTTACAGTGGGAGTGGTATCAGCTAGAATCACCCACTCTCCTCGGAGGCTCAGCAATCAAAGGACCGCTCATTTACGTGACTGATATTTCCCCCTTTGGAGTGCACACGCATTGTGATATTCAAAGCTCTTATTTATCTCGTGGAGAAACACTGAATTTAGTGCTCTTGCGTATCTGGTAGATGGATATAAAATCAGTGCTGTAAAGTTGTGTGGGCAGAGGCATAATAAATCAAGGCAAAATGAACCTTTATGTTTCTTAGCAATATTCTTCTTTCATATGCTCATCAATGACCAAATGCATACATTTTTTATTACAGAAGAGTTGAACTTAATTACTACAGATTTTTTTGGCCATACACTGTTGCAGGGTGTCTTAGTTATCTGTGTGTCCCTCACAGCACTGTACTTAATACCTTGCCAAGTAAAGGTTCGCTGAATACATAGAGTTCCGGACTTTCGGACACACCCTCAGTGCTTTTTAGGATTGCCTTTGTCGTCATGTTCTATGATAGGGCTCTAGACATCGAAAAGGAAATGCTGTTAGCACAAAGCAGACTGCGTATGTCCACGTTACATTAAGGTTTGAGACCCTCTCCCGGAGCTGTCCTGATGTGGAGTAGGGAAGGTCCAAGCTGTGTGCCCGACTGCATGAGATTCTTGTCATCCTTACAGGGGGAAGCATGCATCATGGGAGCGAAAAGGATATATAAGAAGAGAAAATCAGAGCGGAAATGTATGCAAGGGAAATATGCAGGAGCTATGGAGTCTGAACCCTGTGTCTGCACAGAGGCTGATTTTGACTGGTGAGCTTGTGCTATTGTCCCATAGAGTCGTCTAGTATTTCAAACCCACGTGGGCCTTAATGAAAGCTTAGATATCAGATAATAGTAACCTGCATAGATCCAAGTGACAAGCCTATATTCATGTGAAATTACCACTTGGGGACATCATGGCTTACTAGCTATGTGCGTGTGTTTATGGAAAAACTAGGCGTTTCTTTAGACTTAAGGAGGACTTAGAAGATGGCTGGTAATTATCTTCATATATTTGACAGATCTCAGGACAAAAAGAGAGACTAGATAGACCCTGAGTTTCTTCAGACAGCAACACTGAAAACAGTAAGTGGACATTTCAGGGAGCAAACATATTTGTGCTCAAGATAAAAGTCTTTCTAGAATCTAGGGTTCCTGGTAGTGCAACAATGATCATGTAGGACAGTAAATTGTCTATACCTGGATGTTTTCAATCAGTGGGTAGCTGACTATTGCTTGTGACAGCCATGGAAGACTTTTCTGAATTCAGTGCGAGGATGGAGTCACTAGTATTGCCGTCTGTGGCTTTTTGAACCTAGCGGTAAGAAAGACTTCTTCCTTTACCAGGATTAAGCTAGTTTAAACTGGAAAAGTACTGAGACACTGAGAAGTTAAATATACTCAGAGTGCCACAGTGTTCTTTCTGGAGCATTAGTTAAGCAGAAAGCTAGCTCGTGGGTCCAGTGATGCCCTTGCTTTGTTCTGGTTTTGACATTCAGATGAGGCTGAAATATGACTGAGGATGAGTAGATCGTAACTCCCTTGATCATGTCCATCTCACTTTCTGTTCCTTTTTTCCTTCTTCTTTATAACATTTATTTATATGCTTTTGGTTTAGAGAAAGCATTTGATAAATGTGTATATCAGTGTTAAATAATTGAAAGTTGGCCAGCATAAGAACCAAAGACATTCATTTAACAATATTAGCCGCATAGCGGTCATCGGTCACGTATCCGATCATCAAAATATCAGTGATTGGGCTGAAATACTGTGTACGCACACATCACATATCTTAGAAAAAGGTAGTCATCTGTCATGCTACCATGACAGGAGCATTCTCTAAATAAATAGTACTGGTAGGCCTGGCAAACTGGCTGCCAGAACTCAGACCAATAACCCAAGGCTGTTCCTCTCTTGTTGGTAAAGAAGGCAAGCCAAGAGTCAGTTCTTTATCTCTCCAGACTCAGCCAAGGGGAAGGCAGAGCTTCAGTTACATGGGGGCTCACAAGGAATTCTGGGGGGTCTTCCCCAGCCTTGACTTCTGTTTCAGTCAGTGTAACATCGTTACAATGACAAAAATATCTTATCTCTGTCCTACCTTTCAGGATTGACATCCTGAAATACATTCGCAGGGAAAAGTTCCATGGAGAGTGTGTTGTTCATCACATCCCTCTTTCTGAAACCTGACTGCTTCTCCTTCACTCACTCTATTCAAGGAGGATCCGTATGGGGAGTTAACTTTTTATCTTAGTGGTTTGCCTTCAGCCTCACCAAACAGTCATTCTTTCGCAGAGAGCAAATTTATTTTCACATAGAAAACCAAAGAGAAAAAGTAAGTCCCAATTCCCTGATTTCTTCTGGAAACCTTTGTTCCTTTGGGAATCTTTTCTACAAGGTTCCAGCATAAGCTAGTCTTTTGCTGTTGGCATTGTCATGTGTTGTTTTCTTCTCAATTTTAAGCTTGACTAGGGTGAAAAGAACACAGGGTAAGGAAATCAGTTAAGTTTCCCCCTTCCCCCATCTCTCACTCCCCTTATTAGTCTAGTCTTGGCCCAGTTACTGCATTCATTTGTGATTGGAACCTGCTGCTCATCCCACTAACTAAAATGTACTCGGAGAAGTGGGAAATGCATCATGAACGAGGCCATCGTAAGGTTACCTGGTCAAATGGGATTTTTGTAACTGCATGATTTCTGAAAATATTTTGGAAGGATCGCCATGATCTTATTGGTTTCTACTAGTAGCTAGAGCTTCGGTGATTCTTCTTGACTATAGCATAATGAAAGGTGGTTGTCACTGAATGTTATCCCTTGGCTTGGCTCTCCCCTGGACGGTGCTCTACCAGATGACCTTGCCTGTTATTCCTTAAATGAACACTGGGTGTCCTGTAGGCAGCGTTCCTGAAGTCTTCCTACCCGTGCTGTGTTGCATCAGTGCCAAATCCATCTGGTATGGGCAGACTTCTAGGTGCCAGCTGCCTGGTGGAAGACCCCTGAGCAAGCCTAATTCTCCTTCCCCAACCCTCATGTGCCAGTATCTCACTTCCATTACACAGATGGGCCAATTCATACAAATGCTCACTGATGGCCACCTGTGATTTATCTGTGCGTGTGGAGGTGCAATTTGTTGCCATACTCTGCGCCGGGTTCATCTTTTAGAAGCCAAGAATATCAGGCCAGTCAGAGGCTCCTGGAGATAAGAATGTGAGGAGGCTGAGAAAAGTCTTTGACTATTTTCAAACTAGAGAGAAGATTTAAAGCAACTGGCAGCATTAACAGCATAGGATGGAGCTTTTCCTTGGGGGAATGCTTGCAGCAGTCCTGAAGGACATTTCCTTTCCTGCTATGACTTTGAAGCATATGGCTTGTGCACAGAGAGACCTGGCTCAGCTCTTCTTGGTAGATCCAGATGTCTTGGAAGAGCACCCCAAAGACATAACTGGTAATGAGGATTATGCCACATGTGGATGCCTTAAACTCTTCAGTGACACTTGACATTGAGGACAACTTCCACCATCATAGCTTTCTCTGGGCCCAACCGCAGTCAGTACTGTGTCTCCCCCTAACGAGAACAACATCTACTCTCCCAACTTAAAGGTAAACACCTTTAAATGGGAATTACTTGGCATTGAGCTTTCCTCTCTATACATGCACCCCTGTGGCCTCCAAGCTAACATTTCTCAAAATGGCTTCTGTAGAATGTTTTCATGGGTAATTGATAGATACTCCATGGAAGAAAAATGATTCCATTTTTGGAAAGGCATTGATTCAGTGAATGCCTGTTTTTTGACTAATTGACCAGGGTAGAAGTTGGCTGTGCACTGACGTGCAATTGTGGTCAGTAATGTTGCCATCTACTGAAAGGTTTCTCTTGGCTCTTTCCCCAACAGTGACTATGGTTATGAGCGACACAGCAATGGTCAGTGCCTGCCAGCCTTTTGGTTCAATCCATCTTCTCTGTCGAAGGACTGCAGCTTGGGACAGAGTTACCTCAATAGTACTGGGTGAGTGTCTGAAGCAGTGGCCTTAGGAGGTCAACTTCTGCTGCTTTTCAGCCTGGGTTAAACTTACCGAATTACTTCTGATCAAAGGCCAGGCCTATTTCATTACAGCACTGATTTACTTGCTTTTGTTCATTTTAATAATGCAGCACAAATTTGCATTAATAGTGCAAATTTCATCTCAGAATAAGACCCCAGTTGTAAACAAAGAAACGAAACAGGTTCCTTGGATGAAGGTGGCAATGATGATAATATATACCTATCTTCATTTTTTGATACTTTATTTCAGAACTAGTTAATCACACGAGGCTACCTTTTACCTTCACGACATCCCTGTGTGGAAGGCCAAACAAATATTTCCCATGTGCACTTCCTGTTTTATAGATGTGGAAACTTGAGGCAGAAAAGAAGCTCATTGACTTTTCAAGAGTATACTAGTGTTAGTAGGAACGTGTTTCATTTTCTCTCTGTCCAGTCTTGACACATTGAAAGCATGCATTCTGATCTTTATAAATCTGGAATCAGAGTCTAAATTTTGTGTTTAATGATCTGTGTTGTGGGGTTCATCCAATATTATGTAAGAAATACCATAAAAGGGAAACCAGTCTGTGACTTTCCCACAATTGTAACTCATATTTATGGACTTAGAAAATAGTGTGTGGAACTTATTTGGATTCTAATTCAAAAAAACTATTAAAAGACATTTTTGAGCCATATGGGGAAATGGACTATGGTCTGGTGATTAGTGATGTATTAATCAGGGTTTTCCAGAGATATGTTTTTCTATCTCCAACTGGAGATTTTATATATATATATATATATATATATATATATATATATGTATGTATGTGTATAAAGAGATTTGTTATAAGGAATGGGAGCACCCAGCTATGGAGGTGGGCAAGTCCAAATCCTGACATCCGCAGGGTGAGAGTTGGCAAGCTGGAGACCCAGGACAACAGATAGTTTGTTTCCAGTCCCAGTCTGAACACCGATGCTTAGCCAGGAAAGCTGATGGTGTAGTTCCTGTCTGAAGGCCAGTAGGGTCAAAACCCAGGAAGAGCTGATGTTTTCCATCTGAGTATGAAAGCAGGAAGAAAGCCATTGTCCGGTTTGAAGGCAGTCAGGCAGGACAAATTTTGTCTTATTCAGAAGACTGTTAGCATTTTAGTTTTATTTAGGCCTTCAACTGATTGGAAGAGGCCCACCCACATTAGGGAGGGCAATCTGTTTTACTCAGTCTACTGATTTAAATGTTAATCTCATCCAAAAACACCCTCAGAGAAACACCCAGAATAATGTTTGACCAAATATTTGGCCATCCTGAGGCCCATGCAAGTTGACACATAAAATTGACCATCACAGATGATACCAGGTTATATCTAAATCTAAATATTTCTATTATATTAACTAAATATATTATATATTTAGGTGTTGTAATGATATTTTGGTTAGGCTAAAAAAAGAAACCTATCTTTTAGAAATACATGATGTATGGCATTTGTTTTAAAATATTAGAAAAAGGGATAGGTTTAGTAAATTTTGAAGATAAGTTAACGAGGGCATGGGTATTTATGATACTATTTTCTCTCATTTGTGCATATTTGAGAATACTGATATTGAAAAGTTAAAAGGAGAGGAAAGGAAGGAAGGAAGGGAAGGAGGGAGGGAGGGAGGGGGAGGGAAGAAGAGGTGGAAGGAGGGAAAGAGGGATGGAGGGAGAGAGTAGGTACCTCACCAATAGACCAGCATTACTTGACTTTTGCCCTTCTCATTTCTCATGCGAGCTGCGAGCTGCAATACAGATGAGAGGATGTTCATGTTTCCATTTATGTACTTTTGTATTTGAAATCTTAAAAGTTTTTTTAATTTAAAAAAATTACCGAAATAATATATACTACTCTCAGAGCATCTCACCCTAAGGGATTTCTGTTGAGTTATCATAATCTGCTGGTTTCATCCATTCCATTCAAACGTTTTGCAGGAGGGAAAAAACATAGACACATACATCAAACATTCTTATCTCTGATTGAATAAAGAAATAAGCTGTGATTTATTTGAAGAGGAACACAAAATTTGAGAAAAATACAAATAACATTTTTACAGCAATGGGTCGGTGAGGTCTTCAGCATCTAGCATTGTGGGAGAAATTGAAAAGGGCTGGTGAAATAACTAAACTTAATGGTGAAGAAATGCCAAAGACAGGAGTTTTATCACTTGCATGTACCAGCATGTTTAGACATTGTAAAGGGCATTAGGAGCCCCTGACGCTTATTTCAGAATTGATTTTTTTTCACTGTCAGGGGAGTTATTCTATTCTCTCTTTGGTATTAATGAGAGGAGGCTGAAGTACAGAGGGGTCTAATTTGTTCCAGATGCTACTCAAATCACTGTAATAAGGCAGAATAAAGGCTGATGACCCCTCACTTTTCAGCTTATTGAGAATATATATGTATTTTAATTTTATAATTATATACATATATTTACACATACACACACACACACACACACACACACATAACACATTTTTCAACTACCCCTAAATAGGTTTCACCATTCCTTTGGTGAACTCAGTATGTGAAACCCAAATAAATCCTAACCCATATAAAATAAAACATCAGAGATGAATAATTTATAATATTCTATTCAATGGGATTTTTCATCTATGCCCTATAAAACTAAAATTTCAATTAAAAAAGTGGTTCAGCAATATGTGTCCAGGTATATAAATGTTTGTCCATGCAGTTATGTTTATTAATCACACAATCACAAATATTACTTCCTAGGGCTCCACCTCCCCTCTCAGAAGGTTGTTCCTGTCAGTGGGCATTACCTGAGAGCATCTGACCCTAAGGGATTTTTCTTGAGTTATCACATGTGCTGGTTTCATCCATTCCATTTAAACTTTCTGCAGAAAAGCATCAGCATCAGTGAGCAAGTTTGTGTAAAAGGAACCTATGATTAATACCAGTTATCAGCAGATAGGATGAATGCCCTGCTCTCAAAGTAAGGGGCTCAGAGGTGGAAGAGTGACCACCTGCATAGCGCCCTATGGGCTAAGGTCGGGGAAGGGGGTATCAGTCATAACCCCACAGATCAACATACTGTCTAAACTACACATTTGCATCAGGTATAGGAAGGCCATTAGCTGGGACAGGGGCCTGAAATCATCCTCAAAGAGGGCCCCAATATCATCAAATTCCCATTTGCAGTGTCTGTAGCCAACTCAAGAGCTGGCAAGAGTTAAAGTATAGATGAAATTGAAAAAGAACTTTCTGCCCTTCTGAATACAGCTCCAGTCCCTGACCCCAGATGTCACTTGGCTCTGTGTTGATTTAGTGGCATTTCATAAGCACAGATTGAGTAATCTATTGTAGCTGCTACAATGCTGCCATTAAATATTTAGCTTTTCGCTTACAGATGTTTAATTACAAAAAAAATACATGTTTTCTCTGTTTAAAAAGCCAATTTAGATTATCACCCCAGTTCTGGCCCCCTTTCCCACACGAGTATGATCTGTTTGATATGCATGTTTCTAAACACTTTCCTTTGCATTTGTCAGTGAATAATTATGCCAAGAAAAAAATATACAAAGTTAATTTGGTTGTTTTTATATGCAGTTTCCTACTAGATGTGTTGTTCTTGTAGTTCCCTTTTTCATTCAAAAACATAACTTAAACTATCTTTCCCAGTCAGAGTATATAAGGCTACTCTCCATCTAATTTCTTTTAACTCCCTAGGATTCAAGCAACTGGGATTATGTAGTCATCCCTTTCATGGACATTTGGGTCATTTCCTGTTTTGTGCCGCTATAAACAATGCTGCAGTTAGCATTGTCATAATATAATAATTGTTATTAAAACCCTACAACAGGGCTTCCCTGGTGGCGCAGTGGTTGAGAGTCCGCCTGCCGATGCGGGGGACATGGGTTCGTGCCCTGGTCCGGGAGGATCCCACATGCCTCGGAGCTGCTGGGCCCGTGAGCCATGGCCGCTGAGCCTGCGCGTCCGGAGCCTGTGCTCCGCAGCGGGAGGGGCCACAACAGTGAGAGGCCCGCGTACCGCCAAAAAAAAAAAAAACAAAACCCTGCAACAATAATTAGTCTCTTTTGGCAATTGAAGGTCTTTCTGATAGCTCCTAAAGCAAATTCCACCCGGTCAGCTGATTACTTCTTAGAGCTGAGTATCCAGGCATTGCCAAATAGCTCTCCCATTAACAGTTGAAACACCAGCTTCCTGCCCACGCACTGCCTGTGAGTCCCACACATGAGAGATTCCGTTATGTTAACTGCTATCCTCCTTTAAAACACGGACACCAATGGATTCTGTAAGCGAACACTGAGAGAAAGGGCAAGCAGGATTTCTCAAATTAAGAAGGTGTGAGGCAGGTTATTGTAGGCGAAGGAACAAGAGATGATCCAGGTGAAAAGGCCATGCTGGTAGCTTTCTCAAGGACAAGCCCTGACATTTGTGCCTGGAAGTCTATAGAATTAAGGAGCCATTGGGCCCCGTGAGTCCCTCCAATGCCCGTTTTAAGCCATCCATGAGCATCTCGGGTTGTCAGCACAGAATCTGTATTAGCTTCAGGCTGGGATGCAGTGCAGAGGAATCACTCCGGCAGGGTTGGTTTGAGAGTTCTTGCCTCCGTAGATTTCACCCACCAGGCACCTCACTTGCCCCGCCCAGTCCCTTACAGCAGGGCACAGACTGCAGCCATGCAATCAGAACTTGAGTTGAACAGGTCTACGAAACAATCGTCCCTTGTCAGTCAAGCTTAACAAGCAAATCTGCCAGTAGCACCTTTCTGCGAGTTTACTTGAAAGCATACAGGTAAACCTTCCTTTTATTTTTTTTTTAAGGCCTCACTTTGTAAATGGTTATGGTTGCTCCTCACAGTTAGTTTATTACCCGGTATATGTAAACAGTGTTCTCAGGTTCACTCACTTCACTGTGATGGAAACATTCTAGCATTGGTTATTATTCCCAGTAGAAATGCTATTTCAGGGAGATGCCAAAATTGTTACCAGCTTCACTGTGTAGAAGTGTGAACAGGTGTGCAGTTTTTGTTTCAGTTCTTAGCAAGGTCTTAGAAAAGAGAGTTGGAATAAGTATTGAGATGAGCACAGAATGTCCCTGTAGGTGGCTGTAGCCACCAGTCCTTAGGGCTTGGTCCAGTGGTCTCAAGTGTCCAATGTCCACACCACAGGACAGCGTGTGAGCATGCTTCTGGCACGTTCTCCCTGCCTCTTTTCACCCTTTCCTTCATGCCTTCCACAGGCCATTCCATGGAAAGCAACGAGGCTGGTAATGGGGCCGCAGCCTGTTATGGGTACAGAGTGAACTCAAAGGGGGGATGTGTTGTTGGGTGAAAAATAGAGTTATTTTAGAATGAAACAAATTAAGAGTCTTAATCCAGTCTCTGCCATTTACCTTTATCTTTAGCAAGTGACTTCCTTTCTTTGAGATTTAGTTTTGTAACCTATAAAATTTTGCTATTTGCTTTTGGAGGTTGATTAAATATGATACTGTATATGAAGCATGCAGCATAGTGCCTAGCAGATAGTAGTCACTTTACAAAATGCAGATGCCATCACCAGCATCTGGGCTTTTGGAGTGAAGGGCTCCTCTGGAGTGAAGGTAAAAAGAGGGGGAAAACTTCCTTTTGTTGTGTATCTATAGTCCAGACATTTATTTCATACTTAATAGTCATGACAGTACTGAGATCTAGGACACATTTAACCTAAGCCCTTCTTTAGTCATCGGTAAAACTGAAATAATAGCTTGTGTAGGCTCATAAGGTCACATAATTAGTGTCCACTGTACATCAAAACACATGTCTGCCTCCAGTACCACTCAAGGCAGATAACACATTTACCTGATTAGTAAACGAGTCCCTTTTCTTCAAATAAAATGAAATCAGTATTCATTTGTATATCATCTGGCATTTAGTGCTGAAATAACCTCAAATTCATTCCTCTGTTTCTCCATCGATGACTATAAATACCTCAGTTTGCACATACAGAAGCCCAAGCTTATTTAGTTGTACTTATATATTGTTAAATCTTGTTTATACTGTTTTGGATCCAGGGAACATTATAGAAATTTAAGTTGCCAAACTAACTAGGATGTTGCTTGTTTCATGCCAACCGTAAAAGATTCTGTAAATATAAAATAAAGTAGACATTGGGCTGGTTTATTCTAAGAAGCCAAGATAATCTTCTCAAGGGACAGATTTCTTTTTGCTATTAAGCCAGAGATATTTCTAGATGTTTTTTTAAAAACGTGGGTATAGAAATTTTTGTCTGTGGAGTTTCTTTAGAGGAGCCATTAATCCCTCCCGAAAGAATGTAAATGTACAGTGACAGTTCTTATTGATCCTCTGGGTTAGTTTCTCAATATTCAATGGGAATATTTACTCAGGAAGTTAAAAAAAAAGATTTTAAAATAGCACTAATTCAGTATCTATATAAAAGTACTTAGTGGGTCCAGGAAAAAAATATATACACATAAAGTATAGCAAAATAGCAAGCTCCATACTGTCAATATACATTCAGAATGTTTTAAAAATGCTTTCTATATAAAGCAGAAACTAATACACCATTGTAAAACAATTATACTGTAATAAAGGTGTTGAAAAAACAAATAAAAATACTTTCTAGAAACATATTCCTTTCTACATCAGCAATGAGAACATTTACACCTTGGTTATCCTGCCACTGCGCTCTGGGGTTGCTATTTCTAGGGTCTCTGGGGCCTGTGGTCATTTCCCAAGTGATCTCATTTCTGATCCCGATGGGAACCTTGACGTTCAGTCTGATTTATTCAGCAAGATTTGTCAATGTGCATCACAGAGAATAACTGGTCCCAAAAGTGGTGCATGTGTTTCAAGTCCACAGAAAGGAAATCACTTGCATTGGTTATAGACCCAGCACTGCAAGGGCCCAAGTAACTGTTTTCTTGGAACTCACCCATGCAGTCTCACAGCAAGCGCTCCATAACTGTCTGTTGCTACAAAGTTGCTTTGTCATAATATCTTTCTTAGATGCATTTCCTCATATTTTTATGGGATGGCATTAGGGTTGGAAATGAAGAAGGTGTATGTGGAGACCCGGTGTACATGGGCCCACATCAATGGTATTGGCAATAGCGATCCTCATCCACGTGGTACGGCATCATGGCAGGAGAGTTCCAAACTCAGTCCCAAGGCCCATAACCACTACTTGCCCCCTGTGTGAGCTTGGCAAACCCTCTAAACTGCAACTCTTTTTTTTCTTATGTGCAGACAGAGGGATTGTGTTGGATGATCTTTGAGATCCCTTCAGGTTCTGACATGTTCACGACCAATTTGAAATGATTCAGTATTAGGATTCCTCAGACCGCAGATGCTTAAAAGTAGGGAAGTTTTCCTTCTATAAATTTGTTGTACAACTAGTTGACTCCAGCAGTGGATTCCATGAGCCATTCTCATGAGTTTTGATGCTGTCATTTAGTTCAACTTGGCCATATGTCTCACTTCATCAAGTTGGCATTCAGAATGAAGTTACATTCTGTTTACTGTTCAAATTAAATGACTTGTGCTTCCATCCTACTTAATGCAAGAGAAGTTTTCTCCCCTCAACCTACTCCTCTGTCTGATGAGAGTCCCCTGATCCCAAGGCCTGTTTACTCAGTTTAAGGGGAAAGTCCTGAGAGCTATTGCCTTGAGGAGAGAAACTTGGAGAACCTGCTTAGTCAGCCATGGAACCCTATTCTTTCTGAATGTTGGCGTTATGGCTGCTACATAGGATTATTGTTGAAATATGAGCACATTGGATCTAGAAAGATTTTAAGTGTTAGCCATACACTGTCCCCAGAACCAGAGCTCCCTTTTCTGTCCCCAGGGCTTGCCCCATTTCTCGTTTCAAGTTAAGTGTCTTCGTAACAAGGCGGTTTTCCCTTGAAAACAAAGACACATAGTACAAGCCAAGAAATTAAGCTATTTAAATTTTTCTCATGTGCACAAATGAGGGTCATCAGAGCTCAGTGACAACAAGACCTACCTTGGCTATAAGAAAACCTAGAGTTCTAGCTCTTTCTTGGTCATCACGTGTAACAACTACTGTGAAAAAAGAGGAGACATCATAGGAAAACATAATTTCTACACTGGCTTTTAATGAATGAATAGAAGCTTGACAGAGTAAAGGCTATCCCAGGCAGAATGAACAACACAGGCAGGAGACATGTAGACTTCAACCAGGCCTGAGCTCAGGAAGCATGTCAGGCAGTGGAAAGAGCTAAAGCTGAAAAAAAAAAAAAAATGCATTGAGGACAGATCGTGGAGCTCTCCTTTAAACCTAAACTTTACTCTTTATGGATAAGCCATAGGCAGTTTTGAATGATTTTAAGGAAGGAATTGATGTGGTCTGATTTGATCTTAAGGTAATCTTAGCAGTAAGAGCATGGATTCTATTTTCAGGGAACTTGCTGTATAAGAGCAAGCATTTAATATTTAAAACTTTAAATACTAACTTTTTACTACCTTTTGATATTTTAATATTTATTAAGGTCTTGCAATGTGCCAGATTCTATGTTAAGTTCTTTTGAATGCATTATCTCATTTAATCCTCCCAAGAACTTTAGGGAAAGATTCTGTAATTATCCCTATTTTACAGGCAGAAAACCCAAACATTAGAGTCTGGGTAAATTGCCCAAGTTTATCTAATGAGTAAGAGCCTTGCATTTAAACTCAGACTATTTGGTTCCACAACACTAGTTTGAACCACCAGGGCAGTGATCTTTAATCCTGGCTGGACACTAGCATCACCAGGGGAGCTTAAAAACAAAAACACACTGATGCCCAGAATTCTCAAGTAAACCATAATTTCTGGGGGCAGGGTCTTGACATCACATACAGGGTTGTGATTGACTAAATTAGACTATATTGTCCACTTAGCATACACTGAATAGTCATAAACATCTATATCAAACATCTGTACCATTAACATCTGTACAAAATCGTAATTTTTTAAAAAACTGCTGAATAGCAAAATCACAGAATATGAAGACTTCCAATGTTTTTTCCAGTTTTACTCTCACAAAGAAAAACTATGGCCTTCCTCTTTTTTTTAAGACTGGCAGGCAGCCAGAAGGAAAAATCAAAGAGGGTAGGGGTGAAAAGGAAAAGGTGACAGAGGAGTATCGAGAAAGGAAGGAAGAGAGTAGCTGAAACTGGGGTTGTTGAAGTAACAAGACACTATCTACAGATGAATGGTAGGTAATATCAAAGGTATATTTGCAGAATGTTTCCTTTCAGGAATTGTACAAAGACTCCCTTGCCATTACAAAGCATTTTTATTCTTGGCAGATTGAAGAATGTTTTACCAACTAAATGCATCCCAGTAATAGTCAGAGCTTAGGTCCAACATAATCATAAGTTGCCTTTTTATTACAGAGGTAAGCAGCACCATTTAATAACGTACTAAATGTATTATTCAGTTATGTAACTCAGACCCAGGGATTGCTGCTGGGATGAAAATTGAACCATTCTGTAATGCAGGTGTGTGCTTACTTGAGTAAATGAACTCTGTATTTCTGCACAATTTTCTTCTAAATTTCGGGGACTGGTCTGGTAGGGCTAATGTGATGCCATTTTCATCCAGGAAATAAAATGGTTTCAGAATGGTTTTTAATGAACATTTAAAAAAAATTACCAACAGTCTTCTTTGTAGCAGAATCCCAGAGGGATGGATTCGTGCTTTGGGTTTAAGCAGGACTCCTGCTGCTGCAGGATTCAGGAAAGCCTGTGGCGATGATTGGTCAGAACAGCGACAAACAAAAGGAATGTTTTCTAGCTGATGATTCCACTGGTGATGGTGGGCCCATGCCTCCATAGCTGCTCACCAAGATAGAGTCACAGGTGTGCTTGGATGCTAAGTGATTAAAAATTATAAGCTGCCTTTAATTTGCACAGCGCCTTGCCTCTGAAACACGCAGGGAGTTTCTGATGCACGTTTCTGGTACACGCAGTGAGTTTAACTCACTGGGATGCCACAATTACCGTGTGACATTGCTGGTCATTTTCTGCTACCATTGCTGGTAACAGAATGTCACCATTCTCCAGTGTCTGCACGGTATTTTTCTTCTTTCCCATCTGCCCTTATTTTCTTTCACACCAGTGTACAGTCATAAGCATCTACAATGGACTTTTCAAAATATCAGATGGGGTGATGTTCAAGATGCTCAGACATGGCAATGACCAATCAGAATGAGTAGGGATCTTAGTGCAGGAGCAGTGTTTGGGAGGTTTCCTGGTGTTCTAGGTATTAACCCATTCGCTTCTGGATTGCCAGGAGAAGCAGGGACTCCAAGGATAGGGGTCAACATAGCTGGGTTGGTGGGTGAGATGCTTAAGGGTTTCAGGCAGTGGTAAGACCCAACTGTTAGGCAGATATTTCCACATTTAACCTCGTACAGTCATCCCAGTGTGAACCTCCTGATTATCAGCCTTGCATGTCTGGGGCACAAGGATGCTCTCAAGGAGCTTAAAGTTCACAGTCACACACAGGAAGAAAATCATAAAAGGCATAAATGACTCCTATCAAGTAAATCATAAGGATTCCCATAAGAGCTTAGAGGAAAGATATCTCACTCCATTTAAAGAGGCAGTACAGTGCAGTGGTAAAGAGTACATGTATTCTAGAGACAAATTATCGAGGGTCCTAGCTCTGTGGTCTTGAGAAAACTAGTTAAGTTCTATGAATCTTAATTTCATCTGTATATTGGGAATAATGATACCTTCCTTATTAGGGATATTCTGAAGGCAAATCATGTTAAGAACTTAGTACAATGACTAGAACATATTAAGCACTCTCTAAGTATGAACTTCTTATGATTTTACTATCATAGTCAGGCAAAGACAGGAGGTAAGCTGCCACTTAAAGTGTGGATATGGGAGATTGGTTCAAGATGGTGGAGTAGAAGGACATGCTCTCACTCCCTCTTGTGAGAGCACCAGAATCACAACTAACTGCTGACCAATCATTGACAAGAAGTGACTGGAACTCACCAAAAAAGATATGCCACATCCAAAGACAAAGGAGAAGCCACAATGAGATGGTAGGAGGGGCACAATCACAATAAAATCAAATCCGATAACTTCTGGGTGGGTGACTCACAAACTGGAGAACACATTATACCACAGAAGTCCACGCACTGGAGTGAAGGTTCTGAGCCCCACTTCAGGCTTCCCAACCTGCAGGTCCAGCAATGGGAGGAGGAATTCCTAGAGAATCAGAGTTTGAAGGCTAGCGGGATTTGATTACAGGACTTCAACAAGACTGGGGGAAACAGAGACTCCACTCTTGGAGGGCACACACAAAATAGTGTGCGCATCAGGACCCAGGGGAAGGAGCAGTGACCCCATAGGACACAGAACCAGACCTACCTGCTGCTGTTGGACCTACCTGCCTCCTGTAGAGGCAGGGGGTGGCTGTGTCTCACCGTGAGGACAAGGACACTGGCAGCAGAAGTTCTGGGAAGTACTCCTTGGCTTGAGCCCTCCCAGAGTCCACCATTAGCCCCACCAAAGAGCCCAGGTAAGCTCCAGTGTTGGGTTGCCTCAGGCCAAACAACCAACAGGGAGGGAACTCAGCCTCACCCATCTGCAGACAAGTGGATTAAAGTTTTACTGAGCCCTGCCCACCACAGCAACTGCCAGCTCTACCCAACACCAGTCCCTCCCATCAGGAAACTTGCTCAAGCCTCTTAGATAGCCTCATCCACCAGAGGACAGACAGCAGAAGCAAAAAAACTGCAATCCTGCAGCCTGTGGAACAAAAACCACGTTCACAGAGAGATAGACAAGATGAAAAGGCAGAGGGCTATGTACCAGATGAAGGAACAAGATAAAGCCCCAGAAAAACAACTAAAAGAAGTGGAGATAGGCAAACTTCCAGAAAAATAATTCAGAATAATGATAGTGAAGATGATCCAGTACCTCAGAAAAAGAATGGAGACAAAGATAGAGAAGATGCAAGAAATGTTTAACAAACACCTAGAATAATTAAAGAACAAACAAACAGAGATGAACAATACAATAACTGAAATGAAAAATACACTAGAAGGAATCATTAGCAGAATAACTGAGGCAGAAGAATGGATAAGTGACCTGGAAGACAGACTGATGGAATTTGCTGCTGCAGAACAGAATAAAGAAAAAAGAATGAAAAGAAATGAAGACAGCCTAAGAGACCTCTGGGACAACATGAAACAAAACAGCATTCACATTATGGGGGTCCCAGAAGGAGAAGAGAGAGAGAAAGTACCAGAGACAATATTTCAAGAGATTATAGTTGAAAACTTCCCTAACATGGGAAAAGAAATAGCCACCCAAATCCAGGAAGTGCACAGAGTCCCATACAGGATAAACCCAAGGAGAAACATGCAAAGACACATAGTAATCATATTGGAAAAAATTAAAGACAAAGAAAAATTATTGAAAGCAAGGGAAAAATGACAAATAACATACAAGGGAACTTCCATAAGGTTAACAGCTGATTTCTCAGCAGAAACTCTACAAGCCAGAAGGGAGTGGCATGACATATTTAAAGTGATGAAAGGGAATGGGCTTCCCTGGTGGCGCAGTGGTTGAGAGTCTGCCTGCTGATGCAGGGGACACAGGTTCATGCCCCGGTCCAGGAAGATCCCACATGCAGCAGAGCGGCTAGGCCCATGAGCCATGCCCTCTGAGCCTGCGCGTCCGGAGCCTGTGCTCTACAACAGGAGAGGCCACAACAGTGAGAGGCCCGCATACCAAAAAAAAAAAAAAAAAAACACAACCAAAAAAAAAAACCCAAAAGTGATGAAAGGGAAGAACCTACAACAAAGATTACTCTACCAGGCAAGGATCTCATTCAGATTCAATAGAGAAAAGCTTTACAGACAAGCAAAAGCTAACAGAATTCAGCACCACCAAACCAGCTCTACAACAAATGCTAAAGGAACTTCTCTAAGTGGGAAACACAAGAGAAGAAAAAGACCTACAAAAACAAACCCCAAACAATTAAGAAAATGATAATAGGGACATACATATCAATAATTATCTTAAACATGAATGGATTAAATGCTCCAACCAAAAGACACAGGCTCACTGAATGGATACAAAAACAAAACCCATATATATGCTGTCTACAAGAAACCCACGTCAGACCTAGGGACACACACAGACTGAAAGTGAAGGGATGGAAAAAGATATTCCATGCAAATGGAAATGAAAAGAAAGCTGGGGTAGCAATACTCATATCAGATAAAATAGACTTTAAAATAAAGAATGTTGCAAGAGACAAGGAAGGACACTACATTAATGATCAAGGGATCAGTCCAAGAAGATGATATAACAATTCTAAATATATAGACACCCAACATAGGAGCACCTCAATACATAAGGCAAATGCTAACAGCTATAAAAGAGGAAATCAACAGGAACACAATAATAGTGGGGGACTTTAACACCTCACTTACAGCAATGGACAGATCATCCAAACAGAAAATAAATAAGGAAACACAAGTGTTAAATGACACAATAGACCAGATAGACTTAATTGGTATTTATAGGACATTCCATCCAAAAAACAGCAGATTACACTTTCTTCTCAAGTGCACACAGAACATTCTCCAGAATAGATCATATTCAGGGTCACAAATCAAGCCTCAGTAAATTTAAGAAAATTGAAATCATATCAAGCATCTCTTCTCACCACAACACTATGAGATTAGAAATCAATTACAGGGAAAAATAAAACGTAAAAAACACAGACACATGGAGGCTAAACAATATGTTACTAAATAGCCAAGAGATCACTGAAGAAATCAGAGAGGAAATCAAAAAATCCCTAGAGACAAATGACAGTGAAAACATGATGATCCAAAACCTATGGGATGCAGCAAAAGCAGTTGTAAGGGGGAAGTTTATAGCAATACAAGCCTACTTCAAGAAGCAAGAAAAATCTCAAATAAACAATCTAAACTTACACCTAAAGCTTTTAGAGAAAGAAGAACAAAAATACCCCAAAGTTAGCAGAAGGAAAGAAATCATAAAGATCAGAGCAGAAATAAATGAACTAGAAACAAAGAAAACAATAGCAAACATCAATAAAACTAAAAGCTGGTTCTTTGAGAAGATAAACAAGATAGATAAACCATTAGCAAGACTCATCAAGAAAAAAAGGGAGAAGACTCAAATCAATAGAATTAGAACTGAAAAAGGAGAAGTAACAACTGACTGCAGAAATACAAAGGATCATGAGAGATTACTATAAGCAACTCTATGCCAATAAAATGTACACCCTGGAAGAAATGGACAAATTCTTAGAAAAGCACAACGTTCTGAGACTGAACCAGGAAGAAATAGAAAATATAAACAGACCAGTCACCAGCACTGAAATTGAGACTATGATTAAAAATCTTCCAACAAAAAAAAAGCCCAGGACCAGATGGCTTCACAGGCGAATTCTATCAAACATTTAGAGAAGAGTTAACACCTATCCTTCTCAAACTCTTCCAAAATATAGCAGAGGAAGGAACACTCCCAGACTCATTCTACGAGGCCACCATCACCCTGCTGATAAGAAAGCCAGACAAAGAAGTCACAAAGAAAGAAAACTGCACACCAATATCACTGATGAACATAGTTGCAAAAATCCTCAACAAAATACTAGCAAACAGAATCCAACAACACATTCAAAGGATCATACAGCATGATCAAATGAGATTTATCCCAGGGATGCAAGGATTCTTCAATATACACATCAATCAATGTGATACACCATATTAACAAACTGAAGAATAAAAACCATATGATCATCTCAATAGATGCAGAAAAAGCTTTCAACAAAATTCAACAGCCATTTATGATACAAACTCTCCAGAAAATGGGCATAGAGGGAACCAACCTCAACATAATAAAGGCCATATATGACAAACCCACAGTAAACATCAATCTCAATGGTGAAAAACTGAAAGCATTTCCTCTAAGATCAGGAACAAGACAAGGATGTCCACTCTCACCACTATTATTCAACATAGTTTTGGAAGTCCTAGCCTTGGCAATCAGAGGAGAAAAAGAAATAGAAAAATACAAATTGGAAAAGAAGAAGTAAAACTGTCACTGTTTGCAGATGACATGATACTGTACATAGAGAATCCTAAAGATGCCACCGGAAAACTACTAGAGCTAATCAATGAATTTGATAAAGTTACAGGATACAAAATTATTGCACAGAAGTCTCTTGCATTTCTATACACTAATGATGAAAAATCTGAAAGAGAAGTTAAGGAAACACTCCCATTTACCATTGCATTCAAAAGAATAAAATACCTAAGAATAAACCTACCTAGGGAGACAAAAGACCTGTATGCAGAAAACTATAAGACACTGATGAAAGACATTAAAGATGATACCAAGAGATGGAGAGATATACCATGTTCTTGGATTGGAAGAATCAATATTGTGAAAATGACTCTACTATCCAAAGCAATCTACAGATTCATTGCAATCCCTATCCAATTACCAATGGCATTTTTTACAGAACTAGAACAAAAACTCTTAGAATTTGTATGGAGACACAGAAGGCCCCGAATAGCCAAAGCAGTCTTGAGGGAAAAAATTAGAGCTGGAAGAATGAGACTCCCTGACTTCAGACTATACTACTAAGCTACAGTCATCAGGACAGTATGGTAATGGCATAAAAAGAGAAATATAGCTCAATGGAACATGATAGAAAGCCCAGAGATAAACACACGCACCTATGGTCAATAATCTATGACAAAGGAGGCAAGGGTATACAATGGAGAAAAGACAGTCTCTTCAGTAAGTGGTGCTGGGAAAACTGGATAGCTACATGTAAAAGAATGAAATTAGAACACTCCCTAACTCCATACACAAAAATAAACTCAAAATGGATTAGACACCTAAGACTGGACACTATAAAACTCTTAGAGGAAAACATAGGCAGAACACTCTTTGACATAAATCACAGCAAGATCTTTTTTGATCCACCTCCTAGAGTAATGGAAATAAAAACCAAAGTAAACAAATGGGATCTAATGAAACTTAAAAGCTATTGCAAAGCAAAGGAAACTACAAAGAAGATGAAAAGACAACCCTCAGAATGGGAGAAAATATTTGCAAATGAATCAACAAACAAAGGATTAATCTCCTAAATATTTAAACAGCTCATGCAGCTCAATATTTTAAAAACAAACAACCCAATCCCAAAATGGGCAGAATATCTAAATAGACATTTCTCCAAAGAAGACACAGATGACCAAGAAGCACATGAAAAGCTGCTCAACATCACTAATTATTAGAGAAATGCAAATCAAAACTACAGTGAGGTATCATCTCACACCAGTTAGAATGGGCATCATCAGAAAATCTACAAACAACAAATGCTGGAGAGGGTGTGGAGAAAAGGGAACCCTTCTGCACTGTTGGTGGGAATGTAAATTGATACAGCCACTATGGAGAACAGTATGGAGGTTCCTTAAAAAACTAAAAATAGAATAACATAGGACCCAGCAATCCCACTACTGGGCATACACCCAGAGAAAACCATAATTCAGAAAGAGACATGCACCCCAATGTTCATTGCAGCACTATTTACAAGAGCCAGGTCATGGAAGCAACCTAAATGCCCATCTACAGACGAATGGATAAAGAAGATGTGGTACACATATACAATGGAATATTACTCAGCCATAAAAAGGAACGAAATTGGGTCATTTGTAGAGACGTGGATGAATCTAGAGACTGTCATACAGAGTGAGGTAAGTCAGAAAGAGAAAAACAAATATCGTACATTAACGCATATATGCGGAACCTAGAAAAATGGTACAGATGAACCGGTTTTCAGGGCAGAAATTGAGACACAGATGTAGAGAGCAAACATATGGACACCAAGGGGGAAAGCAGCAGGAGGGGTGAGTAGTGGTGTGATGAATTGGTAGATTGGGATTGACATATATACACTAATATATGTAAAATGCATAACTAATAAGAACCTGCTGTTTAAAAACATAAATTCAAAAACTAAAGTGTGGGTAAGTTTTAGGCAGCTGATAAGGCATACAGGAGGACATGGAAGCAGAAAGAACAAAAGAAAGGAAGTACTTTCAAGAGGATGGAAAAGAGAAGTTTGGCAGAATGAGCTAGTTGGGAAGAAAGAGTCCAGAAAAGTAAAACAAAGGCTTCTTTCACAAGATCAGAGGATTTGTGACTTGTCCTAAAGAAAGTGGAATCCATGAAGGTTGTGAACAGGTAGGATAAATAATAATGTTAAATAAAAATAATTGACAGCATTTCATAAGCACTTGCTACTTGTCAGCGGCGTTTTAAGTGTTCTGTGTACATTAATCCATTTCATCCTTACAACTACCCTGTGAGGTGAGCTTAATATTAATAACTGGCCTTGCAGTGATCCATAGTGTTCAAAGCACTTTCCCAGACAGCATTTAATTTTATTTTCTCAACCTTGCTTTTAGGTAGTCATTCTTGAGATTTAGGGACAGAGAAAGGATTTTGGCTAGATTTGAAGGGGTTGGAAAATAATAGCCTTCAGGCCTGCGCACTACCAGATTTTGTAAAGTTTTATTAGAATCCAGATGGCAATCATTCTTTCGTGCATTGTCTATGTCCACTTTTGTGTTACAACCAAAGAGCTTAGTACTTGTGATAAAAACTATATAACCTACAAAGCTAAAACATTTACTCCCTGGCACTTTATGTAAAAAGTTTTATCAACTCCTGGTCTTAAAGAATGGAAAGACCTTGGACTTCGATTGCTTCCATTTTGAGCTCTACCAATGACTTCACGCAGGTAAACTTGAGAAATCAAATATATGAATACATAAAACTGTTGCTGTGGACTCTACACAAAAAAAGATGATGAATAGATAACACTGAACCTCAGAAGTCTTAAAGGTTAGTTATTTAAAACCCACAGATTCTAATTTACTATGAATCTGATCAAATGTATAGGATAAATTTGTAGGATAATTCTTTTTCTTTTTTTTCCTATTAAAACTAAAACAAGAAGAAAAAAACAAAACAGTTGGAAGGATTTACTTATCTGTAGACTGAAGTCTCTTTAATGTGAGGTTTCAACTGTTTAGGCAGTATAACTCCTCATGAAATATTGACTAAAAACTATCAAATTTAGCTGACTTTCTGCACTGTACCATTAGTACAGCATCTTGTATGGTATCTAATGTTGAGGCATATAATGCATAAGAATCTATTCTTTCTCCTAACTACACATTCCTTTGCAATATCTATTACTCATTCTAACCCTTAATTATATAGCCTTTGAAGTATCTCCTAGACTATCCATGTATATCTTTTCAGCTAGATTATAAATTTATTGAGGGCAAGGAAGGACCATGTCCTCTACTGCTGCTATGCATTTCCCACAGCTCCAAAGTGAAATGATTTGATTCATTGATTCAGTAGATAAATAAAAGCAGTAAATTAAAATGTTAATAATAGATACAGTGTGTTCCTGTGATGATTTGGCTCTCTGTTGGGTAATTTCTATGAATAAACTGTAATCTTCAGAGCAACAGGAAAGGTAGTTATTGATAGCCCTCAAGGCTGAGCAGAAGATTCAGCTTCAAAAGTTGGGAGTGATCCAAATTATCATGAGCTGGATTACAATATGACCTTCTTTTTTTCCATTTAGGTATAGAAAGGTGGTTTCCAATAACTGCACTGATGGGGTGAGAGAACAGTACACGGCCAAACCACAGAAGTGCCCAGGGAAGGCCCCGCGTGGGCTCCGGATCGTCACTGCTGATGGAAAGTTGACAGCGGAACAAGGGCACAATGTTACTCTCGTGGTGCAGCTGGAAGAGGTAGGACCAAGGCCTGTCTCCCCTCTACCTTCTAGAGCCAGTGATTTTTCCTAAGGAGTCATGGCTCCCTTTACATGTCTTTTTGTCTTGGTTTACATATATATATATTTTTTTTAATTTAAATTTTGTTTAAAATTTTTATTCTACTTTTAGTTCCTTGGTTTATGTTGTTGTTATCATTTCACTTTCTCTGACACATTTCTTCAATTATTTTTATTTCATTGTAAGTTGTTCTTCTCTCTTACTGAATCTCTCACTTGCTAGGGATTCTCTTTGGATTTAACCTTGCCTTGTTGGCACTTTTAGCAAAATGTTTTCTCAGAATACATCAATGGTATTCCTAGAATAACTTAACACACATACATACTGAACTAACCTAAAAGCTGCTAATGCTGTCTTCCTCTCTTAACCTGAGGTCTTAGCTTTTCTTTCTAAAGGCAACATGCTGGTCATACATATAGCATCAAGGCCAATCTAAACATAATTGAGTATAATTTCTTTGACAATTAATAGGTTTATTTTTAAATAACACCTCAGGGATATTATTATAAGCATCAATTATTATTTGCCAAATTATGATTGTCTGAAATTTCTGAGTATTTAGATGGTAGGATAAGATGACATTGATGTTATGTATTTTAGAATGTACGTGGGTGTGTTTGTCATCTTGTAAATGAGGAAGATGATCTCTAAAGGATAAACACTTTCATAAAATGATCTCAATTATTAAATCAGGTTTGTTACCTTCAACCATGTTTTCTTAGTACCTAAAATATGGCCAACACTGTGCTAGGCCTTGTGAATACAATGGGATTTTAAAAGTTCATACTGACACCAGGATGAAGATATACAACGTTGACTTACCCCATCCTCTTCTGATAGCCCAGTGGCTCTCAGCCTTTAATATGCATAGGAATTACCTGGTGGGCATGTTAAAACAGTTTCCTGGGCTCCATCGCCAAAGATTCTGATGCAGTAGGTTGAGGTAGGACCCAGGAGTATGCATTTCTAACAAAGTGGTAGGTTATGCATCATGCTTCAAGAAAAAAAAAAAGGAAACAAGGGCAACATCAAGAGGGATAGACCAGTCTGAGAGGTTCTAGGGTGTGACTTGAAGGGGAAAAGATGAAGCAGTTCGGATTACATTGTCAGGTTTACTCAAAATACTTAGTATTTTAATTTCTTTAGAAAAAACTGTGAACTAAATGAGTTTGCAACCCTGGCTCTGATGATGCTATTGCTTTTAGTTCAAGGACCGCTTAGAAAACCACTACTCTAACCTAATATTCTTTTCTACTATCCCCTTAATAAGTGCCTTTTAACCATACTCAGTTTTCTAAATACTAATGTGCCCCAAAGTTCTTCAGTTGGAACTAGAAAGAGGTGGGCCAATTTAGACCAATTGGACTTGCTTGCAAGTCCCAGAAATAAATCTGTGGGGACTTCTGCCTGAGGCTATGACAGACTAGCTTGCTGCAAACCAGATATATATATGTATTTTTTAGAGCAAGAGTGAGAGAGAGAGTGGGAAAGAGAGAGGCAGACATGCACCCAGAAGGAGAAAGCGGATTTGAGAAGCTACAATTCTTTTCTTGAGAGATGGGAAATTCCTTGTGATGAGTCTAACATTTTATGCTGTATTTCCCTTCAAGCACCTTGCCAATTCATACATCATACTGTATAAGAGGTCAGATTTTCAGATTCCCAGTAGAAGGTGAGATGGAAAGTGTTGGCTAAACATCTGTTGGTGGACTTAGAAGCCTGGAAAGATAGAGGTTGGAATTCAGGGTTACCAAGTCAGCTGGGACTGAAGATGTCAAAACACAGAGAGAAGGGAAGCATAGAAAAGTCATACAATATTCTGTGTCTTTTGTTCCCTTGAGTTATTTGACAATATCTGAGGGATACAGACAAAATAGAAAGTAATCAGTTAAGAGGATGTGAAGTCAAACATAGTTTTTAGATGTATTACATTTGGGGGAGATAAAAAATTTGAGGTTACGGACTATCAAGAGGAAAGCCCTGGTGAACGATACAAGACTAGGTTCTGGAGACTCCTGGAAAGCTCTGTGCTAGGAGTAAGGACAAAACAGAATTAGAGCAGACGCTCTACACGCTGAAATCACAACTGACATTATTTCAGTCTTTGAAGGGTTAGAGTGATTTTCCCCCATTTTAAATGTCTGTCAGAAGCTATAACAAATCTTCTTTAGGAAAATAACATACATCAGAGGCCTTACTTGTTTTTTGCATATAAAATTAGGGGTGTTTAAATAATTACAGCTATATCAAGAAACAGGACCAAGAACAGGAAAAAAGCAACAGAGGAAAGAACAGTTGCCTGAGATATGATTAATATGTTTATGAATATGGGATAAGATATAAAAATTTAACCCCACAGCAGTCATCAGTAGGAGGCAGTAAGCAAATGGAAGTTATAGAAAATAAAGATATAATTACTGATATTGATCAACATCAGCATGAAGAAATAAATGCCAGTACACATATAAAATGGAATACCATACAACAATGAAAAACAGCAAACTACTGCTACATACAGAAATGTGAATGAATCTCATAGCTAATACTGAGCTAAAGAAACCAGACTGAAAAAAAATGCATATTATGTGAGCCTACTTAATTAATCTGTAAAAAATAGGCAAACCTGATTTATGGTGACAGAAATGAGAATAATTATCACCTTTGAAAGGGTAGTGGAAGGGAGGATTTTGGTGGTATTAGCAATTTTAAATTTCTTGGTGATTAATAAATGCATTCACTTTGTAAAATTCAAGTCGTGTATTTAATGATATGCATATTTTTATGTGTACTATATTCAACAAAAAGCTTACTTAAGGGCTTCCCTGGTGGCGCAGTGGTTGAGAATCCGCCTGCCGATGCAGGGAACACGGGTTCGTGCCCCGGTCCGGGAAGATCCCACGTACCGTGGAGCAGCTGGGCCCGTGAGCCATGGCCGCTGAGCCTCTGCTCCGCAACGGGAGAGGCCACAACAGTGAGAGGCCCGCATACCACAAAAAAAAAAAAAAAAAAAGCTTAATTAAAAATCACTTTAGAAATTCAAATAAAACACTTAGTATTTAGGTCATTAAACAATAAGGAAAAAGAAAACTGTTAGGAAGGGCTTCATTTTCCAGGCCAATCCTATATCCTATGATGAAAGTGAAGGTCCCTTTCCCAGAGACATAAGGAACCTCATTATGATACCCAGAAGAACATCATCTTTTGAAGCAGCACGTGTCAATGCTGGAGCAGGATTCAGAATTTAGATTTTTATTTCATTTTGAAGAATACAGTAGAGCAAGATCTGAAACAAGAAATCAGGCCTGGTCAGCTCCAAACTCTGTACACCCTCCAGGGACAGAGGCCAGGCTCTCATCTGTTCAATGTTGCTTCCCATGTAACCAGGATGATCAGGCATCTCAAACTTGGCTGGGTGATGTGGGAACAGATTGGGGAATCTGGTTCTAAGATGTATAAATTTATGCCTTCTGGGCACAAAAAGGCGGAAAAAATAATGAGTTGAGTTCATTCCACTCAAATGAGCAAAGCTACAGCAGCAGAGATAAGTCTGTTGCCTGCACCTGTCAGAATTGGCCCCTTGATGCTCTTGTCTCCTAGTACAAAGCACCAAGCCCTAAGGACTGTCCCCATGTCAAGAGGCCCTGGAGACCTCACATTTGATTGTGAGATCCTGTGCTAATGAGTCACAAGCTCGCCTTACGGAAACAACCGCAGTTTCTCTATTAATCTCTGGATTATATGCGTCGGCATGGCTGAGGTGTATGATAAACGATGCAGAACACAGGACAAGAGTGTCTCAGAGAAGCTGAGGAGCATTGAAACTTGACACGATAATAATTCAGATGTCCAACATTGATTGAGCACTAACTATGGTCCAGTTTGTGAGTGTTTCATGGATTGTCTCATTTAGATCCCACTGCAGCCCTATGTGAGTAAGTATTGATATTATCATTATCATTTTGTAGATGGCACAGCCGAAGCACAGAAAGGCAGAGTAACTCACCTAAGATCACACAGCTACTAAGTAATGGAGCCAGGAGTCAAATCCAGGATCTATGTTCTCCTGCCTTTCTACTGCTTCTCTATGGCGGAAACAACCATTTTCTGGCAAAGTACCTCATGTATTTCCTAAGGCTCTCTAGAGACGCTTGGCAGGAATAACAAAGATCAAGGGGTAGAAAGAACAGGCAAAATTACCTACGCCCAAGCCAGTCAGGCGCTATGGCTGCTGCTGTATTCTTAGACACTTGTCAGTATGTAAATCAAGAGTTCCCTCCTGGATTTTTCTGAGGATATTCATGGCTTGAGATCAGCTTGTTGAAAACCATTTCAGCAAACAGAGAGGCCAAATCCTCCTCTTTGCAATTTATTGAATGGCTACAGTGTATCTAGTGCTGTTTTATCCACTCTAAAGAATGTTGGAAAACATAGGATATGAATGCAGTACTCAAGGGCTTTAACATCCATGTATACCAAACTTCTCCTGAGTCTTAGGTATGAATTAGATTATAATATTGCTAAATTAAATTTAAAACCCAAACAAACAAAAACTCCTGACATGTGCCACTGGTAATACATGGGTTCTCTACATCCTCCTCCAAATTTCTGTGAGTTCACTTCTCATTTGAATTTGTTGCTCCTAAATTTACTTTGAGTAGAGTATCTGATTTTCCCCCATACCTAGTGCTAATTCTTTATAACAATAGGGATATTAATGCCATGCTTCTGGTGCCCCTAAAGCAGCAAGTCCTCCAGGTGCCAAAGGGACCAAGAGGTCCCTGCTACATTTTGATAGGACACTGTAGTGTGATTAATGAGATGTGGGCAGAAGGCTCTCCAAGACAGTATAATATTTTATCATTTGGGCACCAAAGATCATGTTCCTGTGTCTCATGGTTTATTCCTGGTTCAAGTTTCTCCTCTCGACTTGTCTTCTGTCTGCGAGGCTAGGTTGGACTGGGGACTGATGCAACCCCTCCGCCTTTCTTTGTCCCAGTTACTTACATACAAACCCCTCCGTGTAGGCTCCATCTCCTATGCGTATCAACTAGTTAAGTGTGTGTGTTTATTTGTTCTTCAACAAATATTTTACTGAGTTCCAATTTTATGTCATGTACTTTTCATTTATGAGTAGACATATCTCAGCTTGTGGAACTACATGTTTTGGGTTAACTAGGACCTCTGCTGTATCAAGTTTTAAGTAAAAATCTAAACACACAAAATGGAAAATACTAAATATTTTGTATTCATTCAAAACAAAAAGAAAATTAATTTACTTCATTAAATTATAATAATGATCTATATAAGATTATTATATATATCTATATCTACATTACTAATCTATAATAGCAGTCATCTCTTTTTGGCATCTCCCAATAAATGATCAATATCATTAAGATAGGAATCATATCCTGCCTGGTTGCAGCTCTAGCATCTCTGCTTACCGTGCCTACAATGTTGATAGGAACTCAATAAATGTGTGTGGATTTGGATAGACTTCCCCAAGGAGTGTAGAGATAAAGTCTAAACTTAAAAGGAAAAAGGCTCTTAAAATTTGAATAACATCCCAAACATGTTAAAGTCTTCATCTGAAATCCAAATCCCTTCCTTCATTCTGTTCTAGTGCATGTCCTAATTCTAACATAAAAATATCAATGAAAACCTTGCTAAAACCAGAGCAAAGAACAGAACTTCTTATTGACTGAAGATAATCAAAGGCTAAGTACACTGATGCCAACTTGTAACTACATGTATGATAAGATGTGCGTGAGCCAAAATTTTGCAGATTTGACAAATGCAGGAAATGGAATCCCTTGTTGTAAATAGCATGTGAGCCCACCTCCACATCTAGGTGACACAATGACATCATAACACAAGTCCTTCAAAATCCTACAGCTTGGTTACTCAGAGAACCACATAATTCTGTTGAAGTTGATGAAAAGCTCCTGTGTCGGGAACCCCATCCCTGCTGCTTTGAGGATTCTCTCCAAATTTACCATAATAAAAGAATCTTCATTAGAAGCAACAAGGCAAAGGAGCCAGTCTTGCTTGCATCCCAGACTCACTCATCATGGCAGATCCTTGCACACACACACTCACACTCACACTATGCATTTATGCATCACTGTTTTCTTAAGGACAAAGAACACTGATCCAGGAACCAACCAAGAAGGGAGAGGAGGAATCCATGAAGTTGTGTTTAAGAAGCCGAACACTTCACATTTTGCGACACCTGAATTTTAGGAAGCCAGTCGACAGTGTTTTGCAGTGAGACCCCAGCAATGAGAGGTAGCATCTCTGAAGATGTGCTTAAGATGGATGTCCTCTGGACCACTAATGAGCACCGAGTGAGTCTATAGACTTTCAATGTGATAACTCGGCTTTTTCGAGAAATCCAGTGCCGAAACCTGAAGGCACAGGATGGATGGCAAAGGGCCTAATGTCTTAAGAACTCAACAAAACTGATTTGGGAGGCATTCATTTGAGAGGACTGCTAGGCAGAAGTAGTGTCTGCATGTTACAGGAAATAATTAAATCTGTTTTAAATAGCTGTAAGAATAAAGAGATGCAATTCGCTGCATAATTTAAGACTTTGAAATGAAATCTGAGGCAAGGGACTAAAATTAAAAACTTTGATCCGTATGTCATTGTTTTAATACTTCAATTTACATACAAAGACTGGAACTTAAAAAGGAAAATTCATGATTATAACTTCTGTGAGATTTAACTCCGAAACGTGAAGGCTGTGTCCTCATTAAATGGATTTCAATGAGCTGTAATTTCACATACATAGAAAGGCTTATGGCCACATAAAAGTAACCACAGTGTAATAGCACTTCATAAATACTGCAGGATGCTGCCAGCCATTGGATGATAGAGAAGTTGACTTTTGATAATTTTTGTGTGTCTGCGAGACACTTATCTGTTGAACTGATAAAGGAATCTGATCTACCTTTTCATCTGCAGAAAGAGTTGGCATAAAGAGCTAGCAGGAAGTGTTAAGTCCAGGCAGGTGTCACTTTCTAAGCCAGCCCAGATCCAACTCAGAAGGTTCAGCTGTTTTCTTCTTCCACACAAAGGAATGGGAGCTGATTTCAGTGAGCCATGGAGATTTAAGAGCCTTTCTCATACATATATAGTTCCTTACTCTTGTTCAGCTTTATTCTCTTTGACTCTAGCAAGGTAATTGAGCCCTTCATTTCTTCACGCTTGTTGCTCCGGATTAAAAAGGAAAGAAGGAAACGAGGCAGGCAATATAGCTTGTCTTTAAGAGGGCTGATGCCTGAAGTTCAGGTTGTATTCAGGTTAGAAGCTCTCTCTAAGGCTCCACTTTTCTCTCTCCTCAATATTGGTCCACATGCGTTGGTGTATTTCTATTCTTTAGGGTTTCAGAGAATAGATATTTGCAAAGAACTTCAGTCTGCCTTGACAAGCAAAGAGAGATACTTGGCTCATTACTGAGAGATCCAGTACAGTGAATATCCCAAGGGCAGGAGTCATGAAATAGTCTTCAGTTTGGATTTTCAGTCTTTCAACCTGTCTGCTTCAGGCCCTCCGACACTGGTGTCCACCACCCCTTGAATCAGGGCTTCACCAAACCACACAGTTCTTGCCCAAGTGTGTAACTTCCTCAGGTTTCTGGCTTTGTACTTTGCCATTCATTATTCCATGGCTCTCTGTCTTACCAGCTCATTCCTCTGTGTAACCCACCCTTCACGTGCAATGGGAAGTCTCCATTACGTGACAACAGCACTTGGATAAGTTCTGCACCTTCGCCGAAGAGCAGAGATTATTTCAGCAGCCTGGAAGAATGTTGGAATATGTGTGGATGTCCAGTAATGCCAATTACAAGAATAATAGAATTATGAAAATGACAGTTTACCTGGCCTAGAAATGACAACTAGGATCATCATTATCTGCTCATCTTTATAGCAAAAGAAATTGAGGTCCAATTGTAAAATGCATTTCAAGGTACATTCAGCCAGGTCTTCTAATTCTCAGGTCACCACCTGCCTTCTTTAGGGCACCTCTTCCACATATAGAGATGTGGATTTCTATAGGTCTCTGTAAAGTCACTTACATCTCATAACAACCTAATAACTTGGAAAAGTGATGAAGTGACATCCAGGGCAAGAAATCAAATATCCATTTCAGAGACAGGATCTCATGACTCAATTAAGTCCACCAAGTGATGCTGGGTATAAAAATTCTGAAAGCTATTTATAATGTTGACAGCAGAGCATAAAACAGTGTAATAATTTCAGTATTGCCGTTGTTATCGTGTGTGTGTGTGTGTGTGTGTGTGTGTGCACGCATGTGCACGTGCACGCACATTATCATTGGTTAATATGGTATTCACCAGTGTAGCAATGTGATCTCTGGGTGGTACGATTATGAGCAATTTGAATTTTCTTCTTCCAAATTTTATGCATGTTCTACAGTTTTCTCGAAGAATTCATCATGGCTTTTCTCTCTTTGTTCTTCTTTCCTCTAATAAGGTCAACATATTTCTATTACATATTTTACTAATAGGAGAAACTCATTGTAGGTTTATTCCTAAAGGAATCTTCCTACTACTCTTTCTTTCAAAATGTAACTTGTTCTTATGACATACCTGAATGTTTACTTTTAGAGTGATTTTTTTTAAGTCATTCAAAAACATTTATACAATTTACGTCATTGGGCAGCCCCATAGTTTTCCTGCCAAAGGCTGCTGGGGTGATTCCTGAAGCCACCATTTAGCGATAACAGTATAGCAATGCCCTTTACCACCTAAAAAGGGTTTCAAAAGCACAGTGGATCAAGGTTCTGACCTCTCTGCACCACAACGTCTAGATGGAGTAAGGAGGCCTTTGCTTATGGTCATTTGTTTACTTATACAAGCCAAGTGTTCCTCCTGACACATGGTGTTCTGTTCCATTCTAAGCCAGACAAGTACAGAACACATAAAAATGAAATTTGGAAATTTGCTGTTCATTTAAACACATGGTGCTACAGCTTATTTGTAAATGAAGGATTAAACCATTCTGTGATGTTCTAATAGGAAATTCTTGGTCTGAGCATTAGATCCAGAAGTATTTGGATATTTAGTTAGGCAAGTTCCAAGGATCATAGTCCTCAAAGAAGGGTCAAGCCATCTGTATTTCATCAGAATAAAGGTGAAATATGCATCCAATCAAATTATTTGGTGGGTCCATAGCCTGGTCTCCCTGACATCACTGGCCTTGTCAGACCTGAGTTTTCTGGTGAAATCATAAAACCCCATGGACTACCCTCCTTACTGTTGTGAATGTTCACCCTTCAGGTCAAAGCATCCAAGTTTACTGTTGCCTTTGCTCCCAGAGAAGCCCAAGGTCTGCATATCTGGAGAGATGCCTGTGCTGTTGAAAAGCATCTCCGAATAGGCAAGGGGAGGAGGTTGAGTCTATATTTTGCAATTGTGCCAATATCTAAATATCTTGGGATTATGTCCAGAGCTCAGTTTTGAAACTGAATAGAAGCACATAGGGAATGCTTCAAACCAGACAGCCAGGAAACACTCTCTCCCAGCTGATCTGGTGCAGCAGCCTCAGCACTCAGCAATAGTAGTAGCTCTTGGAAGGGATGCCAGAGAGGATCAAGAGCTAGGAGCAGAAGATGGGGCATGTGCAACTGCCTTTTATCATAGACTGGTGTTGTCCTGTGCTAGGAGGACTTGGTTGACCACTATAAAATGGCAGTTCCAACATAGTGTCAGCAGTGGATTCCTGTTTACAGCCGTCTCACTCTTTGTCAAACACTTATATCATCAGAGGTCTTCACAAATGCACTTTGTAGCTTCCATAGTGTTTTCTAGAGCGTGGAGTATTACACTGGGCTCCTCTCACATCACTATTTAATGCAGACTTTGACTCTTCTGGCATTCCTCTAATGGGTTTTAGTTACTGAGGCTTACAAACGCTCTCTGGTTTTACATATCAGTCAATCCATTCTTCAGCGTCCATCTGGGAATGGGCACATGGAATACTTTGAGTGTCTTCTGAACAAAAGTGGTAGTGATGAACGTGGAGTTAAGAAGAGCTTGGTTCAAACTAATCTTGTGACTCTAGGCAAATTTTAAGTCTTTTAGGTCTGAGTCTTTAAGGGGTGAAGATTCAATGAGGGAGAGAACTTCAAGGCGGTGGAGGAGTAAGACATGGAGATCACCTTCCTCCCCACAAATACATCAGAAATACATCTACATGTGGAACAACTCCTACAGAACACTTACTGAATGCTGGCAGAAGACCTCACACCTCCCAAAAGGCAAGAAACTCCCCATGTACCTGGCCGTGTGACTGACAGGGTCTTGGTGCTCAAGCCAGCTTTCAGGTCTGTGCTTCTGAGGTGGGAGAGCCAAGTTCAGGACATTGCTCCACCAGAGACCTCCCGACTCCACATAATATCAAGCGGTGAAAGCTCTCCCAGAGATCTCTGTCTCAACACTAAGACCCAGCTCCACTCAATGACCAGCAAACTACAGTGCTGGACACTCTATGCCAAACAACTAGCAAGACAGGAACACAACCCCACCCATTAGCAGAGAGGCAGTCTAAAATCATACTAAGTTCACAGACACCCCAAAACACAAAACCAGATGTGGTCCTGCCCACCAGAAAGACAAGATCCAGCTTCATCCACCACAACACAGGCACCAGTTCCCTCCACCAGGAAGCCTACACAACCCACTGAACCAACCTTAGCCACTGGGGACACACACCAAAAACAACAGGAACTACAAACCTGCAGGCTGTGAAAAGGAGACCACAAACACAGTAAGTTAAGCAAAATGAGAAGACAGAGAAACACACAGCAGTTGAAGGAGCAAGGTAAAAACCCACCAGACCAAACCAATGAAGAGGAAATAGACAGACTATCTGAAAAAGAATTCAGAGTAATGATAGTAAAGATGATCCAAAGTCTTGGAAATGGAATGAAGAAAATACAAGAAACATTTAACAAGGACCAAAAAGAACTAAAGAGCAAACAAACAGTGATGAACAACACAATAAATGAAATTAAAAATTGTCTACAAGGAATCAATAGCAGAATAACTGAGGCAGAAGAACGGATAAGTGACCTGGAAGATAAAATCATGGAAATAACTGCCACAGAGCAGAAGAAAGAAAAAAGAATGAAAAGGTTGAGGACAGTCTCAGAGACCTCTGGGACAACATTAAATGTACCAACATTTGAATTATAGGGGACCCAGAAGAAGAAGAGAAAAAGAAAGGGTATGAGAAAATATTTGAAGATATTATAGTCGAAAACTTCCTTAATATGGGAAAGGAAATAGTCAATCAAGTCCAGGAAGTACAGAGAGTCCCATACAGGATAAATCCAAGGAGAAACATGCCAAAACACATATTGATCCAACTATCAAAAATTAAATACAAAGAGAAAATATTAAAAGCTGCAAGAGAAAAACAACAAATAACATACAAGGGAATCCCCATAATGTTAACAGCTGATCTTTCAGCAGACACTCTGCAAGCCAGAACGGAGTGGCAGGTTATATTGAAAGTGATGAAAGGGAAAAACCTACAAACAAGATTACTCTACCCAGCAAGGATCTCGTTCAGGTTTGATGGAGTAACTAAAACCTTTACAGACAAGCAAAAGCTAAGAGAATTCAGCACCACCAAACCAGCTTTACAAAAAATGCTGAAGGAACTTCCTAGGCAGGAAACACAAGAGAAGGAAAAGACCTACAATAAGAAACCCAAAACAATTAAGAAAATGGTAATAGGAACATACATATCAGTAACTACCTTAAATGTAAATGGATTAAATGCTCCAACTAAAAGACATAGACTGGCTGAATGGATACAAAAACAAGACCCGTATATATGCTGTCTACAGCAGACCCACTTCAGGCCTAGGGACACATACAGACTGAAAGTGAGGGGATGGAAAAGATATTCCATGCAAATGGAAATTTAAAAAAGCTGCAGTAGCAATTCTCATATGAGACAAAATAGAATTTAAAATAAAGACTATTACAAGAGACAAAGGAGGACACTACATAATGGTCAAGGGAACAATCCAAGAAGTAGATTTAACAATTGTAAATATTTATGCATGCATCATAGGAGCATCTCAATACATAAGGCAAATGCTAGAAGCCATAAAAGGGGAAATTGAATGTAACACAATCATAGTAGGGGTCTAGCAACCCACTTTCACCAATGGACAGATTGTCCAAAATGAAAATAAATAAGGAAACACAAGCTTTAAACCATACATTAAACAAGAAGGACGTAATTGATATTTATAGGACATTCCATCCGAAAACAACAGAATACACTTTCTTCTCAAGTGCTCATGGAACATTCTCCAGGATAGATCATATCTTGGGTCACAAATCAAGTCTTGGTAAATTTTTTTTTTTTTTTTTTTTTTTTTTTTGCGGTATGCGGGCCTCTCACTGTCGTGGCCTCTCCCGTTGCGGAACACAGGCTCCGGACGCGCAGGCCTAGCAGCCATGGCTCACGGGCTTAGTTGCTCCACGGCATGTGGGATCTTCCCGGACCAGGGCACGAACCCGTGTCTCCTACATCGGCAGGCGGATTCTCAACCACTGCGCCACCAGGGAAGCCCAAGTCTTGGTAAATTTAAGAAAATTGAAATCACATCAAGTATCTTTTCCAACCACAACGCTATGAGACTAGATATCAGTTACAGGAAAAAAACCTATAAAATATACAAACACATGGAGGCTAAACAATACACTACTAAATGACCAAGATATCACTGAAGAAATCAAAATTACCTAGAAACAAATGACAATGAAAACATGACGACCCAAAACCTATGGGATATAGCAAAAGCAGTTCTAAGAGCGAAGTTTGTAGCAGTACAAACCTACCTCAAGAAACAAGAAACATCTCTAATAAACAACCTAACTTTACACCTAAAGCAATTAAAGAAAGAAGAACAAAATAACCCCAAAGTTAGCAGAAGGAAAGAAATCATAAAGATCAGATCAGAAATAAATGAAAAAGAAATGAAAGAAACGATAGCAAAGATCAATAAAACAAGTAGTGGGTTCTTTGAGAAGATAAACAAGTTATATAAACCATTAGCCAGACTCATCAAGAAAAAAAGGGAGAAGACTCAAGTCAATAGAATTAGAAGTGAAAAAGAAGAAGTAACAACTGACATTGCAGAAATACAAAGGATCATGAGAGATTACTACAAGCAACTATATGCCAATAAAATTGACAACCTTGAAGAAATGGACAAATTCTGAGAAAAGCATAACCTTCCGAGACTGAACCAGGAAGAAACAGAAAATATAAACAGACCAATCGCAAGCACTGAAATTGAGACTGTGATTAAAAATCTTCCAAAAAACAAAAGCCCAGGACCAGATGGTTTCACAGGTGAATTCTATCGAACTTTTAGAGAAGAGCTAACACCTATCCTTCTCAAAATCTGATAAAATATAGCAGAGCAAGGAACACTCCCAAACTCATTCTACAAGGCCACCATCACCCTGATGCCAAAACCAAAAAAAGATGTCACAAAAAAAGAAAAATACAGGCCAATATCACTGATGAACATAGATGTAAAAACCCTCAACAAAATACTAGCAAACAGAATCCAAGAGCACATTAAAAGGATCATACACCATGATCAAGTGGGGTTTATCCCAGGAATGCAAGAATTCTTCAGTATATGCAAATCAATCAATATGATACACCATATCAACTAACTGAAGGAGAAAAACCATATGATCATCTCAATAGATGCAGAAAAAGCTTTTGACAAAATTCAACATCCATTTATGATAAAAACCCTCTAGAAAGTAGGCATACAGGGAACTTACCTCAACATAATAAAGGCCATATATGAAAAACCCACAGCCAACCTCATTCTCAATCATGAAAAACTGAAACCATTTCCTCTAAGATCAGGAACAAGACAAGGTTGTCCACAGTCACCACTATTATTGGAAGTTTTGGAAGTTTTAGCCACAGCAGTCAGAGAAGAAAAAGAAATAAAAGGAATCCAAATCAGAAAAGAAGAACTAAAGCTGTCACTGTTTGCAGATGACATGACACTACACACAGAGAATCCTAAAGATGTTACCAGAAAACTACTAGAGCTAATCAATGAATTTGGTAAAGTAGCAGGATACAAAATGACTGCACAGAAATCTCTTGCATCCCTATACACTAATTATGAAAAATCTGAAAGAGAAATTAAGGAAACACCCCCATTTACCATTGCAACAAAAAGAATAAAATACCTAGGAATAAACCTACCTAAGGAGATAAAAGACCTGTATGCAGAAAACTATAAGACGCTGATGAAAGAAATTAAAGATGATACAAATAGATGGAGAGATATACCATGGTCTTGGATTAGAAGAATCAACTTTGTGAAAATGACTCTACTACCCAAAGCAATCTACAGATTCAGTGCAATCCCTATCAAACTACCAATGGCATTTTTCACAGAACTAGAACAAAAAATTTTACAATTTGTATGGAAACACAAAAGACCCCAAATAGCCAAAACAATCTTGAGAAAGAAAAATGGAGCTGGAGGAATCAGGCTCCCTGACTTCAGACTGTACTACAAAGCTACAGTAATCAAGGCAGTATGGTACTGGCACAAAAATAGAAATATAGATCAATGGAACAGGATAGAAAGCTCAGGGATAAACCCACACACATATGGTCACCTTATCTTTGATAAATGAGGCAAGAATATACAATGGAGAAAAGACAGCCTCTTCAGTAAGTGGTGTTGGGATAACTAGACAACTACATGTAAAACAATGAAATTAGAACATTCCCTAACACCATACACAAAAATAAACTCAAAATGGATTAAAGACCTAAATGTAAGGCCAGACACTATAAAACTCTTAGAGGAAAACATAGGCAGGACAATCTATGACATAAATCACAGCAAGATCCTTTTTGACCCACCTCCTAGAGAAATGGAAATGAAAACAAAAATAAACAAATGGGACCTAATGAAACTTGAAAGCTTTTGCACAGCAAAGGAAACCATAAACAAGATGAAAAGACAGCCCTCAGAATGAGAGAAAATATTTGCAAATGAAGCAACTGACAAAGGATTAATCTCCAAAATATGCAAACAACTCATGCAGCTCAAAAAAACAAACCCCATCCAAAAATGGGCAGAAGACCTAAATAGACATTTCTCCAAAGAAGATATACAGACTGCCAACAAACACATGAAAGGATACTCAACATCACTAATCATTAGAGAAATGCAAATCAAAACTACAATGAGGTATCACCTCACACCAGTCAGAATGGCCATCATCAAAAAATCTACAGCAATAAATGCTGGAGAGGGTGTGGAGAAAAGGGAAGCCTCTTGCACTGTTGGTGGGAATGTAAATTGATACAGCCACTATGGAAAACAGTATGGAGGTTCCTTAAGAAAGTAAAAATAGAACTACCATACGACCCAACAACCCCACTACTGGGCATATACCCTGATAAAACCATAATTCAAAAAGAGCCATGTACCACAGTGTTCACTGCACTACTGTTTACAATAGCCAGGACATGGAAGCAGCCTAAGTGTCCATCAACAGATGAATGGATAAAGAATTTGTGGCACATACATACAATAGAATATTACTCAGCCATAAAAAGAAACGAAATTGAGTTATTTGTAATGAGGTAGATGGACCTAAAGACTGTCACACAGAGTGAAGTAAGTCAGAAAGAGGAAAACAAATACCGTATGCTAACACATGTATATGGAATCTAAAAACCAAAAATTTTTTTAAAAAATGGTTTTGAAGAACCTAGGGGCAGGACAGGCATAAAGATGCAGATGTAGAGAATGGACTTGAGGACTTGGGGAGGGGGAAGGGTAAGCTGGGACGAAGTGAGAGAGTGGCATGGACATATATACACTACCAAATGTAAAATATCTAGTCCAAAGCAACCACACAGCACAGGGAGATCAGATTGGTGCTTTCTGACCACCTAGAAGGGTGGGATTGGGAGGGTGGGTGGGAGCCGCAAGAGGGAGGATATATGGGGATATATGTATATGTATAGCTGATTCACTTTGTTATAAAGCAGAAACTAACACACCATTGTAAAACAATTATACTCCAATAAAGATGTTAAAAAATAAAAATAAAAAGCTATATATAACAAAAATATTTTAAAAAATTTTTAAAGGATTCAGTGAGAAACTATAGAGAGAAATGTTGTTATTATTTCTGTGACAGAAAACTTTTGAGAAATGTTCTCTCTCTTTTCCCTTAGTGATCATCAGGGGATGTTCTAGAACAATCTTAGCTAGCACAATTCACGTAATAAGTCACATGCCAGAGGTAGGTCTTATTGAATAAGCACAAGGGAGATAGCGCTTCTCTCCATGAACTCTTTTCCACCTGCTGTCAAAATCTCTTCTTTGGAGGCCAGAGCAGCATTATACCGTAGTTATCTCCTTTTCTGTTTCTTCTTGAGACTCAGCCATAAAAAGCCTTGCCAGTCTAAGTCTAAAGTTGCTAACCTGAGTCGCATACCCTGGAGTAGGACATGCAAGACAAAGGTGGATTATTTTTTGTTTTTCTAATTTATGTTATTGAAGTATAGTTGATTTATGCTGTTATGTTAATTTCTGATGTACAGCAAAATGATTCAGTTATACATGTATATACATTCTTTTTCATATTCTTTTCCATTATGGTTTATCACAGGATGTTAAATATAGTTCCCCATACTATACAGTAGGACCTTATTGTTTATCCATTCAATATAATAGATTGCATCTGCTATTCCCAAACTCCCCCAGCCCCCACCCCCTTGGCAACCACAAGTCTGTTCTCTGTGTCTGTGAGTCTGTTTCATAGATAAATTCATCTGTGTCATATTTTAGATTCTACATATAACTGATATATGGTATTTGTCTTTCTCTTTCTGACTTACTTCACTTAGTATGATAATCTCTGGGTCCATCCATGTGGCTGCAAATGGTATTACTTCATTCTTTTTATGGCTGAGTAGTATTCCATTGTATATATGTACCACATCTTCTTTATCCATTCCTTTGTCAATAGACATTTAAGTTGTTTCCATGTCTTGGCTATTGTGAATATTGCTGCTATGAACATAGGGGTGCCTGTATCTTTTTGAATTATAGCTTTGTCCAGTTGTATGCCTAGGAGTAGGATTGCTGGATCATATGGCAGCTCTATTTTTAGTTTGTTGAGGAACCTCTATACTGTTTTCCATAGTGACTGCACCAGTTTACCTTCCCAAAATGCAGATTATTTTTATTTCACACTCCCCATCCTGCCCAAATACCTTTAGCCATAAGAAGAAAGACTGAAATGTCTGACTTTTGTTTTTGGCATTTAATGCCCCTAGTGATATCTTTGTTCAAATACTGTGGTCAAAAACATTAAAATAACAATAGAAATCCAAGACCAAAGTCAGCTGTATCTCATGATCAATCTAATCAATGTCTGTGTTACCTCCTGGTTATTTCCTAGATACTTAATATTTAAATGTTTATAGTAACAGTAGGGATAACGTATTGTGTTTTGTGATGTTTCGTATGTTATCCCCTACTCCACCGCTTCTTCTCAATTTGGTGAAATCTTTATTGCCCCTCCTTTACTCCTCTCTTTTAACCCTGCTGATCTTCCTCTTCCCCTCACTTCACTTCACCCCTGGGGTGATCAGTGTTAACAGTCTGGGTTGTTTTAACCAGCACATTTATGCTCATGCAAACACATACAGACTTACAGTACTTGTGTTATTTTATGCATTTAAAAATAGGTTATACTATAGGTGTTTCACTTCAATGTAGTGTTTGCTGCATAAACTGTAAGGCACCTTCCAGGACTGAATTTCAGTAAAACCTGAGTCAGGCCCACCCTCGAGCTTTGCAAGGACCAGCCTCTGACAAACGAGTCCAGTTTCTATCTGCAGTGGGTCCCTAATGCCTTCAGGTGGGTCTTGGACTGTGGCTGTGAGTGTTGAATTACTGTAGCATTTGTTTTCCCATTTTTCTCTGAAGCGCTGTTACAGGACCTGATAGGTTCACACACCTTTCATTTCTCAGGTTAATCTTGGCTTCATTGTGGCCATTTGATATATTTGTTTTTCTATTACAGAAGCCAGTGCTGACCTTGGAGAATCCCTGTGTGGATTTCACGTGGCTTTTGTGCCTTTCTTGGGCACTTCTTTTGAGCTCGTACTCTCGGTTCTGTGTCTATATTAGGGCATGTGGCTAAATGGCATTAGGTCTAAAGAATTTTATGTGACAGTCTAGATATCTCCCAGCCTAGGTTGTGTTTCTGGAATGACTTGTCATTAGATTGAAGTACCTCTTGATACACAAGATTTTCCTGATTACTGATTATGAATGCCTATCGTTTCCCATATTCTCTAACTTATTTATGGCTTGAACATGATACTGCTTCACCAGAGGGAAGGCATAAGGGTAGTGTATGGAGTTCAAAACAACCCTTCTTTCCACTTATAAGCAAAAATATTGTCGGAGGGGGAAATGGTCAAAGCCAGGAATAGAGTCTAAACAAGGAAAGAAAGTGAGGCTTGCCTTTGTTATCACCTTTCTCTCACTCTAAAAGGCATTGCAAGTAAATTCCCGTGAAAGGAACTCAACAAGGACTGAGTTGCAAGGATAAAGCTAAGCCACAAATCATCTTAGACCTGTTTTTAAGCCTCTCACCAGCTATGGGACTTTTGGCATCTTGGTTAACCTGTTTGTGCTCCAGTTCTCCTGGTATAGCAAATAGAAATAACATCTTCCCTTGGTGTCTCCCAGAGGTCCTAAAAGCCAAATGAGATAATATATAAGGAAACACTTTAATGAACAAGCATGGTGGAAATGCACAATATTCAAAATTTATGTTTTCTTTTTTAAAATTTCAAAATGTATTGAACAGAAAAGGATCATCTGCAAGCACTGTGTTAGGTACTGAAGATGCAGGCCTTAAGGGTACATCTCAGCCCTGTATACAAACTACCTTCTTATTATCCAGCAGCTCGTTTTCCTAGAGAACTGACTTTGACCGAGCGTGTCGTGGAACTTTTGTGATTGTGCACCAGTCACTAACAGTGAGTTTAGTTCTTCCATTCCTGACTCTATTAATACATCCTTAGCACTTAGAATCCTAAAACATCCTAGGAAAGCTTTCACCATTGTGCCAAGGTGGAATAGGAATGGCATCAGCTTGTGTTGTACTGTATTCATCTTTAGATGAGTTAGGTCGCAAGAAAACCTAACGTTCAACAGTCTGAACCAGTGGCCCTCAACCTTTGGTGCAGCCCAGCATCAGCTGTGGACCTTTTTCAGGCCACAGCAGGACGGAGCATCCTCCCCAGAGGTCCCAAGCCAGGAAGTGGGTCTTGGATGATAACTGGACATCAGTTTTATTTTCTTGTAATTTCTATAAGAGATTTTGATATCAAAGGCTGAGATTCATTGATGTCAAAACCAATAAACTATGGGAATTAATTTAGCAGGAAGGTGAATGTAATTTCCTGTTGCAACTCATATATCAATCTACCTATCATCTACCCTGAAATATCGCCTAATTGGCTTCCCAGAATACTTGGGCCTCCTTCCAGTGCATCCTCCATATTGTAGCCAGAGTGATCTTTTTGAATTAAAAATATTATCATGCCATCTTCCCCCACACCCCTGCTTCAAACACTGATGTCTTCCTGTCGCTCTTAGGAGAAAGATCGAAGTCAGAAACTTGGCCGCCAAGTCTTAAAATGTCATCGTCTCCCCTCCAGTCTAATTTCACATGTTCCTACTGTGCCTGTATTGTTAGCTTCCTTTAACTGTATCACCCCCTTCTGCCACAGGGCCCTTGCACACCTGGTTCCTGTTGTCCCCATTGCCTGAACTCCTCACCTCCATCTCTCTCGCTCATGTCCTTTGTTTGGTTAATTTCTTTCTTTCAGGCCTTCTCAGCTCAGATATCACTTCTTCCTGAAGCCTTTCTTTCTTCTTCTTTTTTTTAAAAAATTTATTTTATTTATTTATTTTTGGCTGCATTGGGTCTTCATTGCTGCGTGCAGGCTTTCTCTAGTTGCGGCGAGCTACTCTTTGTTGCAGTGCACCGGCTTCTCACTGTGGTGGCTTCTCTTGTTGAGGAGCATGGTCTCTAGGTGCAATGGCTCAGTAGTTGTGGCTCACGGCCACAGCAGTTGTGGTGCATGGGCTTAGTTGCTCCATCGCATGTGGGATCTTCCCAGACTAGGGCTTGAACCCGTCCATGTCCCCTGCATTGGCAGGTGGATTCTTAACCACTGCGCCCCCAGGGAAGCCCCTTGAAGCTTTCTTGAAGTTCTCAATCGGGTTAGATTTTCAGCTCTCTACTTCTCCCTGCTGTACAAGCTTACAATGCCATGGACCTCTGACATCATCCCCTAGAATAGCTTTTTATTTATTTTTGTGATTATTAAAGTCCATCTGTCTCACCAGTAGTTTTTTTTGCTCAAGAAAGCCCAGACCACATCTGTTTTGTTTGGTTGGTTATAATTCACTTAACAGCATTTTCTCCATTTAGTACCTGACACAAGATAGACACCTAATAAATATCTGTCATTGGTCTAATTAATGAATGACCAGAAGAAAGAAAGAATGACCCCATTAAAGCAGGGCAGGCATACCTAATCAAATGGTGACCTAAGACATAGAAATTCTTGCCTTTGTCCTGTTTCTTATTCTCTAAAAGGAGTTGGTATCCCTGCCTGAGATGATCATTGCAGCCCAAGGAAGTCAGAGGTTGATGATAGGTGAGCCCCAAAGTGATGCAGCTACAACTGTGTTAGGTTTTTCAAGCACCTGAGAGCCCCATGACGGCAAAGGCACGAGACCCTTTGTGTTCAAGTGTGTTCCACTTGAGTGCGCAAAGGTACAGCAAGCAGGGGTGAATCTGCCGCCTTCAGCTGTCAGACTTGGCCACTGGATGCTCTCTTCTCCTTGTGCAGAACACCAAGCCCAGAGGTCTGCGCCCACAGCAGGAGGCCTTGGGGGATTGGGGGATTCCATGTCTTTACCCACTGGGGCTCTCAGATGTGTGGTAAACCTAATATACCATATATCTGTATATCTATATTTCCATCCCTGTACCTGACCTAATATTCTAAAAGCCTGGCTCCTCCACTCTATTGGCAGCCCTACTGATGCACTAGTCCAAATGCCGTGAGGCTCCCTCCTTTCAACTGTTATGTACACAGAGAACATTGTCCACTGTGGAGAATTAGGATGCTATCAGGCCAACAGCCAGTGGACATCCAGACAGAACTTGGGAGGAGTTTCAAGTAACTGACAAGAGCTCTAAGTCCAGGGCCACACAAGGAGAGTGGTGAATACCAGACAGAAAGATCAAGGCAAGGTAGACTCAAGCAGTGGCAGCCAAAGCTGTACTTTCCCCAGTCACAGGGGTAGCTTCTCTCCCTGTGGAGGCCGAAGTAGAATCAGCTGAGAGGCTAATCTCCCTTCTTTCTTCTTGCAAATGGTGATGCTACCTGATGTCCACTCTGTCTCCACAAAGAGCCCTATACCTCTCTTTCCCTCTCTGTCTCTCAACCTCTTTCTCAGAAACTATGTTGCTTGTTGCATTCCATAGATAACCTGGTTAAGCCTAGCTACTCCTGGTATTTCTCTGAGACACTTGTCCCAAATAACGTGAGTAGATTTTAAGGTGGGTTCTTCCTCCATGCCCAAACCCAGGATTGGCTGGTAGCAACTCTGTTGAAAATACAGAAAACATGGGAGGAAACTGACCAAAAACAGAATGAGAAATTGATCAGTCCAATTTGCTTGTCCAAATGAAGGACAAGTCAGCAAAAATGGTGGACATTTATATTTATTAGTAAAGGGAATTCAAGTAATTGCACAATGTCTGGGCTTGTGGATATTTGTTTCATAATTTGGAATGGAGTTTCTTTTTCCCACCCTAGGGGAGAATTTTTGCCGAAGTCCTTACTGAGGGTTAGCGGCTGTGTAGCCCCTCACACAATGCTTGGCTGGGCACAGACCAGAAGAGTAGGTCACATAGATTCATAGGATTTGAATTGCTTTTCCTTTCCCTATGAATTAATCTTTTAAATGTCAGCATTTTAAACTTGCCCTTTTCAAAAAATATGATACCATATGAACCTTACTTAATTGAAAATAATTTGTATTTCAAAGGTTTTTTGTTTTTTCTCCACCCCCAAAATGGGAAAAGCTAACGAAACAAGCAAAAATCCTTGTTAAAGGATGGGCTGTCTGTGAGGGATACTGGGTTTTGTCAGTTATTTATTTATTTTTTTTTTCTTTCCGGTACGCGGGCCTCTCACTGTTGTGGCCTCTCCCGTTGCAGAGCACAGGCTCCGGACGCACAGGCTCAGCGGCCATGGCTCACGGGCCCAGCCGCTCCGCGGCATGTGGGATCTTCCCGGACCGGGGCACGAACCCGTGTCCCCCGCATCGGCAGGCGGGCTCTCAACCGCTGCGCCACCAGGGAAGCCCTGTCAGTTTTTCTAAGAAACTTTATTCCTTAAGAATCTCAACTAATTCCACAGGCTGTTCTTTTTTTCACAGGTTTGCGATTTTATAAAGCAGACTTTATCTTCTCCTGCTTACTAGTGGGAAATTTAGTATCATATGATTCCAGTCAAGCTTCAGAAGGGATATAGCAAGTCTTTTACAGCTGCACTGTTTTTACAGTCATTCATTTTGGTATCGAATTTTACAGATTACTGGTTACTCACATGTCTTCTATAACAACCTTTGAGTTAAGATGGTAAGATATTAATATGCCCATTTCACAGATTAGGTAACTGAGACCAAAGGAGACTGAATGACTTGCATGAAGTCATCCAGCCGGTTAATGGGACAACAGGATTAGAGCTGGAGGAGCTGTCAATGCTTTACCCACCTATAATGAATGAAACCCAAGTCCAGAGCAATGGGTTCAAATCCCAAGACTGCTGCTAACTAGCTGTGGTAACCCTGAGTAAATGGTGAAAACTTTCTTCACTTCAGCTTCCTCATCTATAAAATGAACAAACATTGCCCACTTTTCTCTAAACTGAGATTCTGTGAAGAATAAAATGAGATCATTTTGATAGTACCAAATGCTGAAATGTAAACAAAATAACCATCATTATCGTAATAATAGGGCTGAGTCCAGTGTCATATAATGTGTAAGGCAAGATGTCTCCTGTCCTTCCTCCAACACAGTTAGGGAACCAGATATAAAGAAGGGGATTTGGGGGTCCAGAACACATGGGAAGTGGTCCTTGGTTATGTCAGGGAGGCTGAATTTTTTAAACTCTGTATGTACATCTTTTATTCATGTGGATGATCAGACTATAAACAAAGCCTTCAGAGAAACTGAATATCCAATTGGAGCTGATAATCAAACACTTAATTGTCCAAATCTTGAAACTTTGGGGAGTTGGTGCCCTTCAGATTTGGAGAGCATCCATCTGAGTAAACTCCTGTCTGCCAAGGAATGTCACAGGGACCCTGTCACACGGACAGATGCTCCCAGCTATAGGGGGGAACCGGGGCTGCCTTTTGAGCCCAGGGCTCAGACAAGCCCCAACCCCTGGAGAAGCAGCAGCCAAGCACCTCCGACTCCCCTTCCTCCGATGTTGTCTTTCAGGGTGACGTCCAGAGGACATTCATCCAAGTGGACTTCGGGGACGGCATCGCAGTGTCTTATGTCAACCTCAGCTCCATGGAAGATGGGATCAAACACGTCTATCACAATGTGGGCATTTTCCGAGTGACCGTGCAGGTGGACAACAGTCTGGGGTCTGACAGCGCCGTCCTGTACTTACATGTAACTTGTATGTTATTACTGTTGTTGGTTTATGACATATTTGAGATATTGTGTCCTTTTAAAGATATAATCCAAAATTCCTTATCTAGAAGAAGCTCACTAGTTACCTTTTAGCAGGAGGGGAAAGGAGAGTGAGAGAGCCAAGTGGGGAGAAAGCAAGAAAAAAACCAGGGTTTAGTTTTGAGTGATCTGGACTCTGGTTTGCTTCAGATTGTTCTGTTGCACTGACTCTGCCTCTTCCAAATGCTTCTGCGAGACGATACCTGTGTCTGTGCTGGACCTGAGCAGCTTGCTGGGCTGGTTGATTGAATATGAATTTGTTGCAGCGGGTGGGGGGGGGGGTGGGTTTGTTTGGGTTTTTTTTTTGGTCAGAAATGTTTGAGAACACTCCCCATTAGCAGAAGTAATGGAATTTCTCCCCATCTGATTTTTTTTTCTCTTCCCATGTTATATCTCATTATTAATAATTCTTTTAGACTTCTGTTCCTTTTTTAAAGAAAGAGTATGTTTCCTGGACTTTGATCTGTGATGAGTTGGTCCTAGAAGGTGGCATAGAGGGAAAGAGGGTAAACAATGTTAAGGAAGCTACATTTAGAAATAGTTTCAAAAAGTATTAAAGTATGTTAAGGAAGCTACATTTAGAAATAGTTTCAAAAAGTATTAAAGTATGTTAAGGAAGCTACATTTAGAAATAGTTTCAAAAAGTATTCGGGCTTCCCTGGTGGCGCAGTGGTTGAGAGTCCGCCTGCCGATGCAGGGGACACGGGTTCGTGCCCCGGTCCGGGAAGATCCCACATGCCGCGGAGCAGCTGGGCCCGTGAGCCATGGCCAATGAGCCTGCGCGTCCGGAGCCTGTGCTCCGCAATGGGAGAGGCCACAACAGTGAGAGGCTCACGTACAGAGAACCAACAAACAAACAAATACACACACACACACACACAAAGTATTAAAGTATTTCCCCCATTGAGGAGTTCAAAGGTGTCCTAATGAGACAATGATACCTCCTAAGCTGTGTTTGGTAACAATGTTTGCCATGAATGCCTCTTATGCTTGGTGTATGGGTGTCCCCAGACAGACATAGGACTTGTTTAGATTGCTGGATAAATGGTTTACTTTTAAACGAACGTTAGCCCCTTTATATGAATGGTCACGTTCAGATTCCAAGTTCTAGGCCAGGAGTATTAAGGCTAGGCAGTATTCCATGCGTCTCACCTGACTTTTGTTCATGGAACCAAACTGAGCACAGAAAGTACCAAGTAGAATCTCTTTTGTTAGGCTGCTGTGATCCAGTGGGTGGGTAAGGCTATTTAGGGGTCTCCAAGAGATTGTTCCTTACTGAGGTTTCCTGCCCTGTCAGTCATTCTTGATCCTTATCTCCTGTACACTCAGGACCCAAGTGCTTCAAAGAAACACAGCCATCCTCCTTTGAGTTTAAACAGAGTTCTGCAAGATTCCCACTATGCCAACTCCACATCCCCCTTTTCGGCTAACGTTTGTTAAGCTCTTACTGTGTGCCAGGCTTTGTGCTAAACATGTTCTTTATGTATATGATCTTCCTTTTCAGAACAACCCTATGAAGTAGGCACTATCAGAAACACTACCTTACAAAGAACAGTGAGGTTCAGAAAGCTTAAATCACCCATTTGAAGTTGCAGGCGTACTGCCTGGCAGAGCCAGGTTTCAGACTCAGGTCTCCCTGCCTCCAGAATCCCAGCGCTTGGCCACTAGGTTATTATCAGTGCCTGCGCTGGCTTGGGGTTAGAGGATCCAAGTCTCCATCAGCCCTTATTTGCCTCCACATCTTTGCACATCATCCCAAAGGAACGTGAACATTTAGGTTAGAGGCAGCGTACTGGCTGTACCACTCCAGACGCATTTCCCAGCCTCTCTTCCGGCTGACTGCCGCTTTTCAGCTGTCCTAGATAGACTTCCCGGAGTTGCCTCTTACTGAAAGATAATCCCTCCCTATATATCAGTATCTATAAGGACAAAAGTGATAGTATCCTAAGACTAATCCTGAAATATTTAAAAACGACATCACGAACTTGGTTATTAGTAACAAAAATAAGTGGTAACATAAATGGCGGTACATTTGCTGAGAATGGCTGCCTACCTGGCAGCTTATCATTCTGCACAGCTTATTCCATAAGGTGGATTTTTGTTAAAGATCTACTCTCCGGAAGAATTGCAGTTATTCTATTCCACATCCCATATATGTATTAAACATCCCTGGACTCTAAGCATGTGTCAGTACTGATTCAAAATTCAGCAGCAGCTTTTCGTCTCAGTTTCTCAGGGTTTCCCATAGCGTCATCCATAGCTCCCCATCCTGGTTGCCCTGTGGACTCTTCTTCACCTTACATATAACCATATCCCATGAGGGAAACCTGCCTGTCCTGGTTCTCTCGTGGGCTTACTGAATCCTGGGGAGGAAAACAGCACAGAGTTTACCTCTGCTTCAGATCAAGGGTTAGTGAAGCCATCACTTCTGAAAGAAATGAGCTGCTTTGTACACTTGCAATTTTTTTCATCTCATTAGCCTGATTGAACGGCTTAAGTGATTTGACCTTAACCTCAGTAGCAGGTGATTTGTAATGGAAAGTTTTGTGTTCTGATGTTAATTTTGTCAGCCTCATCTTGGGTCAAGCGGTTGGGTAAGGAGGCCTCATATCATGGGACCCCTTTCTAAGCCTGGTCTTGGGGACAAGAATTAGCTTTTTATACTAACTATTTGAAAGCAGGATTATTTTTAAAGTTTTCATTAATTCACATACATATAAAGGCCTTAGCATGAGCATTGCCAGCAGGTTCTGACATGTTTGCTAGGGCTTCTCTCCTGAAGGGCCCATCGCGCTTTACTGTGCATATGAACTTCTTTGCTTATTCTCACACCTCTACCATGATGGGCAACATTTGGCCTTCCTTTCATATGGGAAAAGCAAGGATTGGAGAAGTACTATGATTTGCCACTATTTTACACTAAGAAGAAGTCACGGTAAAATCATAATTGACTTACATTCCCCCTGCTCTCAAATACGGAGAGTAACGTGGCAATTTTTAGTGCCATGGTGGCGGGTTAGTGAAGGGATATATGGCTTTGTAAGAAAAACAAAAACAAGCACTGGACTGAGTTGGGAGTTGTTGGGTCCCAGATGCTGGCCTGAACTCCTAGCTGAGTTATTGCATTTTTCTGAAACTAGTTTTTCTCCTCCATCGTGTGAGAAATGCATGTCTTGTTTCTCAAAGGTTCTATCAAGCAACTCATGCTGTGCCCTGTCAACTGGCCAAGCTTGATTTTCCGTCATCACGGTGCAGCCCGTGCATTTGTATTTAGTGGGTTCTGAGAGCAACAACTCAGCTCAGTTTACCAAAGCCTGCCCCCTGCCGTTCTCATCCAACCCCCCTCCCCATCCCCAGGGCTCTTCCAGAAAACTCCACGACCTGTCTTGAGCACCTACTTCCTCCACTTTCCAGTTCAAAAAGGTGCTTTGATTCTAAATCAGAAGTTCTTAAATACTGGTTTGCAAAGGTCATCAGAAGCAAATGGAGATGATACTCCTGCTGTAATGTCTCCAGGATGGGGAGGCTCTCTCAGGGCAGCTGAGTGATCTTTTGTAGCCTGACAGTTGAGAATTCCTTGACGAGTGTATTCACTGTGCTCTGCTAGTTTGCCAACTAGACACGGGGTGCAGCCAGGGTTGCCTTCAACTGGATGGAGCAGAGAATTTAAAGGACATGCAGATTTCTGCTCAGAAATCTGCCCTATCTCAGCCAGTCTTGCAGGAAAAAGAAAAAAAAAAAAAATCACTGAAGATTGTGCAAACTTGCAGAATAGGAGGTGATAAAAAAGATGAGGTGGATTTTCCGATACTTCCCAAACCTCTCTTCTCAACTACCCCGTTACATAGGAGCCCTTTGCACATGTGTTTCTGTCCCCATCTTAGGGTAAAGTGATCAGTGTCTTGAAAACCTGTGTAGCTTTGTAACTATTCACACGATGATTATATTGGCCAGTGAATGTCAGACCTGGGTTTTGTAAAATGTGGTTAATGAGCCACCTGCTTCAGAATTACGTGGTAAAAATATAGTGTCCTGGGCCCCTTTCCAGACCTATTGAATTAGAATTTCTGGCAGTGTGATATCATAATCTGCCTTGAACAGATGAGTGTGATTCTCATGCCCACTGAAGTTTGAGGGACTCTGTTGTAGGAACTCATCTTCACACTTTGAATTTCTTTTATTTCTTCTGGTAGATTTTTTTAACCTTTCAGACAAACAGCAATATGATACATGCACAATATTTAATTAGATGGTCAGAAGAGGTCTTCAGAACAAATGCCAGAGGCAGGTCACTGATCAGCACGCACACACACACACACACACACACACACACACACACACACTGTTCAGTCACTGATCAGCACACACACACACAGAGTGTTCAGTCACACAAACAGCACTTGTTCCCTGCAGCACAGGAAAACCAAGCAAGAGAAGGGAAACAATTCACACAAGTAATTTCGCCCCTCCTCTCAGCCGCCTTGTGAAGATTCATAAAGGGTAATGCAGCGCCACCTGCTGTCCGTTTTGCTCATTAAAGGCACCTGTCCGAAGAAGCAGTACCTGCCAGCTCGTTCCACTTTCAGCTCAGTGCGACTAGCCAGCTAGCTAGGGGCCTCCAGGGGCTGGAGTTTCACTTCGAAGGCTGTATTAGGGCAGATCACACCCTCTGTGTAGAAAAGCAAGGCTTGAAAGATAGGCTTTGGGGCAACAGGAACCAGGTGTATTGAACACATAAAAAGTAAATGAGCCCAAGAGGACTTGGCAATCTGAAAGCGAAATTCCACACATTTGTATGGATGGATGATGTCTATACATGCAAGAAGGAACTTATATAAACACACACGGACATTCTTCAGGGCCTAAAGTGATCTGCTGAGTGTCCTGAATACCTGCTAGATCTCATTGGCTTCGGCTCCTTCCCTCCATCTCTTTTTTTTTTTTTTTTTTTTTTGCGGTACGCGGGCCTCTCACTGCTGTGGCCTCTCCCCTTGCGGAGCACAGGCTCCGGACGCGCAGGCTCGGCGGCCGTGGCTCACGGGCCCAGCCGCTCCGCGGCATGTGTGATCTTCCAGGACGGGGGCACGAGCCCGTGTCCCCTGCATCGGCAGGCGGACTCTCAACCACTGCGCCACCAGGGAAGCCCCCTCCATCTCTTTACTGCTGCTATTCCCTGCCATCCTGGCACCTGACAAGGCACCTCCTTCTCAAGGTCTTTGCCCCACACTCACCCTGGAGCTTCCCCAGTAGACACACGGTTCATTTCTGCATGTTATTCAGGTCGCTGCTCAAATGTCCTTGCTTCCAAGAGACTTTGCTTGACCACCCTATCAAAAATAGCAGGCTCTCACCTACCCCCGCTCCTTGCAGGTACTGCCTCTCTTAACGATACATAAGCTCCACCAAGGGCCAGGTGTCCCAGCACCGAGAATCATGCCCAACACGTAATAGCACTCAAAAACTACTGAGTGAAGGAGTGGCCATACTTCAAGACTCAACTTTTGTCATTAACAGGACACACAGGCATCATCCTTTGACCTTTGGACTTTAAAAGAAAAATTGTTGGATGCTCATATGTGAGAGACCAAGATGAACCCTTTTAGGATGGAACTGGCATGTCTCCCAGAGCTTGTCTAGTTCTTGCATCCTAGCTGATCCATGTAACTCTAACTGGGGAGTCAGGAGGAGTGTCACAGAGGAGGGGGCCCTGGAACTGAGATATGGAGATGACAGGTGCCATAAGAAAGGTGTGAAAGCAAGGTCCTTGGGTGGGACAGGGCACCTGCTGGAGCACATCATGTGATGGGGACAGCAAGAGCCATGCAGTAAACAAGAGCCTGTGTAACGAGCATTGCCCAATGCCTGCAACATGTCTAAGTCATCAGGAAGTAGGGACTCTTAATCGCTATTTTGTTAACATGGGTCTTCTCGAGCATTTGTCAGCTGGCCCAGGTTCTGAACTTGAACTGCTTTGGTTCACACCCTGGAATTGAGGAAGGTCACCTTCCTCTGTTCTTCTCTGCATGGAGCTAACAGTAGTGCCTACTTCATAAGGTTGTGTGAAGATTAAATGAAAATAAGAAGTCATTCACAGAATATGTGGCACATGGTCATTGGTCCGTAAACGATGCCCTTTTATTATCTCCTTGAACCATTCTGACTTATGATCAACTACTTCTTATCATATGGCTTATAAACCAGAAAATCAATTCTACTCTGTTTGCTGGTCACCAAGCCTCTAATCTATAAAGACAGAAAAACATGGACAAAAGCAGAAATAGGAAAGTATATGTTTCTGTTCACTTACACAGCCAAAGTTCCAGTACCTGCTACGTCTCAAGAACTGTGCACATCCTTACACATAAAGATAAATATGAAGGACTCTCACCCTCCAAAAGTTTGCAGCCTGTGTTCTCTGTATCACAAATTTTAGATCTGTACATGTTAGCTTTCATTATTATTATAATTAGGTAATGGGAATTTTCATCTTGATCAAGTGAGTAGCATGGCTTTCTAGAAAAATCACTCTCAACAATTTGAAGGGTGAGAAGGTACATAGTCATTGCTATACATTGTATGAATGTATATATAATACATATATATATATATACACATTATACATAATGAACTTATGCAAACACACATACACATATTTCAGGGCCAACAAGGCCAACATGCTCTATGTCCTAAATATCCCTGAGATCGCATCTGCTTCCACTCTTTTTCTCCATTTGTTTCTCTGTTTCTTGCTATTCTTTAAACATGGAGAGCCACCTCCTCCTCAAGGTCTTTGTACTTGCTCTGCCCTCGCCCTGGAGCATATATTTTATTCTAAGTGATGGGGCCACCTGGCACTTGGTTCAACTTATGTATTATGGAGGGAGGCAGGCATTGAACGCATAGAGCAGGAGGACGGATTAGAGTGGGGAAAGGTTAGAGGCTGGAAAACCTGCAGGAGAGTCTGTACGAGTCCACGTGAGACAGGTGTTTAGTGTATGAACCAGGGCAGGGTGAGAAGAGCTCTACCTGAGAGAGAATTTATGAAACCAAATCAATGGTTTCCTCAATGGATATGGATGGCAAAGAAATAAGGAATTGGGATTGACTGTCTGCTTCTGGGTTGTTCCCCTGGATAAACACTGGTCATTCATCAAGATTGGAGAATACAGATTGGGGGAAAACAGTGGATTTCTAGGGAACTTTGGCTGCTAATTGAGTCTGGAGTCAAGAAGGTGGTTTTGGAGCCCTAAGCATAGAGTTCAGAGTTTAAGGTCAGGGTATGGATGGTATTACTCAGCAGAAGAGTAGATGGAGGGAGAGAAAGGCCAAAGACAATACCCTAGGAGACACATTAAATGGTCAAACAGAAGAGGAGGAAGTAATTAAACCAGGTGCAAAGGCCTGAGGGACCACATCCTTCTCCACCTCATCAGATAAAGATGGGCATGATGGATTTTTGTCACGTTCACCTCAAAAGAAAATGCATTTTGTCTGGTAAAAGTAACCCAAAGAAAAGGTCAGGGGTCATAGGATAGGTCTCTAGGGAGAGGATATTTATATCTTTGTGGGTTTGTACATCTGATTAAGCTTTCTGGTCTAATGGGCCTCCATAGGTAGAATCATCCTGTTTTTCAGCTGAACGCATCCTGAGAACCTGAGGACCACAGAGCTCTCTCTGCCCGCTCATGCCTGCCTCTGTCCTGGACACGCTCAACTCAACACCACGCTTACCTAACTGGGTGACTTTACATACACTCACACAAACACACACTCACGGTTACATACAAACATGCACATTTACATATACTCACACACACATTTAAAATCCAGTAAAGAATAAAGAATACTTACATGTAGAATGGTCTGGGGATTTGTATAAGAACCACCACCAACCCCTAACACCCATCCCACATGGATTCTCGGAGGTTTTCACAATCCTGGTTTACCACCAAGAATATAACTCCTTGGGAACACTTTGCATCTCCCTGTGAAATCTCATATTATGCCTGTTCCTTTAAGGACTTCTTCAATTACCTGTAAGTTTTTAAACTTTTACACATAAACAACTCGGGTTGTAGGCCTGGAAGAAAGACTGGTAAGCGGAAAATGTTGAGACACAACTGTTCACAATATATCCTTTTCCCCAGAGTAGGGACAGCACCCGAGCACTTCCTTCAGGGAACCCGACTGATGGTTGGGAGGCTTCCAGAAGGAATGCGTATTCTCTTCGTATCAGGGAAGGCAGGTGAAGCAGAGAGAGCTCTCCCCTCTCCATGCCTCCTCTCTCCTCTTGTGCCTCAGGTCCCCTGGAGCACGTACACCTGTCTCTTCCCTTCGTCACCACGAAGGACAAAGAGGTCAACGCGACTGCTGTGCTGTGGCCCAGCCAAGTGGGCACGCCCACTTACGTGTGGTGGTACGGAAATAACACTGAGGTGGGTCGGCCTTCCGCGCGGGCTTGGTGCGGCTCCACTCAAACTGGCCAGAGCGCGAAAGGGAGAGAAAGTCATGGCTTAACGTGACTCAAGAGACTAAAGGTTGTCGCAGCTCCGGGTCCGGTGGGCTCCGAGTGCCCCAGTCATCTCATCAGTCTCTGTCTCTCTCTCACCCCTGTGCCCCTACCTCTTTTTTTTTTTTTTTTAAATTTCTATCAGAGTACAGTGGATTTACAATGTTGTATTAGTTTCAGGTGTACAGCAAAGTGAATCAGTTATACATATGTCCACTCTTTTTTAGATTCTTTTCCCACATGGGCCATTACAGAGTATGGAGTAGAGTTCCCTGTGCTATACAGTAGGTCCTTACTAGTTATCTATTTTATTTTATTTTATTTTTAAACATCTTTATTGGAGTATAACTGTTTTACAATAGTTCGTTTTTCCTTTACAACAAAGTGAATCAGTTAGACATATACATATGTTCCCATATCTCTTCCCTCTTGCATCACCCTCCCTCCCACCCTCCCTATCCCACCCCTCTAGGTGGTCACAAAGCACGGAGCTGATCTCCCTGTGCTATGCGGCAGCTTCCCACTAGCTATCTATTTTACATTTGGTAGTGTGTATATGTCCCTGCCACTCTCTCACTTCGTCACAGCTTACCCTTCCCCCTCCCCATATCCTCAAGTCCATGCACTAGTAAGTCTGTGTTTTATTCCCATCCTACCACTAATCTCTTCATGACATTTTTTTTCTTCTTAGAGTCCATATATATGTGTGTTAGCATACGGTATTTGTTTTTCTCCTTCTGACTTACTTCACTCTGTATGACAGACTCCAGGTCTAGCCACCTCATTACAAATAACTCAGTTTCATTTCTTTTTATGGCTGAGTAATATTCCATTGTATATATGTGCCACATCTTCTTTATCCATTCATCTGTGGATGGACACTTAGGTTGCTTCCATGTCCTGGCTATCGTAAATAGAGCTGCAATGAACATTTTGGTATATGACTCTTTTTGAAATTATGGTTTTCTTAGGATATATGCCCAGTAGTAGGATTGCTGGGTCGTATGGTAGTTCTATTTTTCGTTTTTTAAGGAACCTCCATACTGTTCTCCATAGTGGCTGTATCAATTTACATTCCCACCAGCAGCGCAAGAGGGTTCCCTAGAGTTCCCAGTAGGTCCTTACTAGTTGTCTATTTTATGTATAGTAGTGTTCATGCGTTACCTCTGCCTTCCTCTCAGTTAGCCTTCTCCTCCAGTTGGGCTTTGCTCTGCAGTGACCCTTAGCAGGAGCCTGAGCTTTATGCTTCCACAGCTCAGCAGAGAAAAGAAGCCATCTTTCCCCTAAGTTCTAACAGAAGTCCCCAGAACGGAGTAATGTCGGCCAGGCCTTGACCACGGTGCTGGGAACAGAAACAGAGCTGCTGAAGTCAGCCTCCCTAGATCCATCTAGACCAAGAGAAGGGAGGGAATGGCCCTCAAAAGGAAAAGAGGCCAGTGGACACCAGACAAGCAAGAGCCACAGATGTCTGTGCAACCCAGCTCCCCGCCGTGACCCTCTCACCCTGGATCAGATGCAGCCCCTTCTTTAGCTCAGCTTTCTGTTTTATGTTTCCCCCAAACATTCCCTGTGATCCAAAGTGGGCAGTAGTTTCAAAACCAGTAGAAACCTTAGACCTCATTTACTCTGTCCTTCATTTTACAGATGAGAAAGTGAGGACAGGTGAAGTGGCTTCTTCCAATCTCATTCAGCTGCTTCACACAGATCCAAGACCTTCTCAGCCTGCCTGTGTTTTTCTTCCCCGCACACCAGGCTTCATGCTCTGTTTCAGTTTGGAATTCACTCCATTCTCAGAAATTAAAATTTGCTTGCAAACGTTAGTTAAGGCAGTAGAACTCAGGCCCTGAAGCCTCCCTTCCCAGAGGGCCCTGGGACCAACTGCTCTGGACGGGAAAGCATCATCTCCTTCCAGCAGAGTTGCTTTCACTTGTGACTTTGCTCTTCAAATGCAATGCATCTTATGTGAATACAAATCTTCTACTTCAGAGCTGAGTGTCGGCTTTAACTGGAGCCATAATTTTGCACAAGCCTAGGGAGGAAACCTCTCCTGATACCAGACCTGCTGCATTCCTGACAGTCAAAGGAATCTCTCACCTCTACTGCTGATATAAATCAACTGAAAAGAAACCCTTTTTTATTATGAAACCATGCATGTAAATTGGGCCCAGAGTGGGCCCACTACCCATAGTAGAAGAAGAGAAATCTATTTATTTGCCTGAAAAATAGTACTAGAAGGTGACAATACTAAACAACTTCTGTTTTTTGTTTTTTCTTAAGCTTTTAGAGGAAAACCAAATTCTCAACAGATTATGTTGAGGAGGCTTCTTTTTTTCAATTTTTTAAAACATCTTTATTGGAGTATAATTGCTTTTCATTGTTGTGATAGTTGCTGCTGTATAACAAAGTGAATCAGCTATACGTATACATATATCCCCATATCCCCTCTCTTTCGTATCTCCCTCCCACCCTCCCTATCCCACCCCCTATGTGGTCACAAAGCACCGAGCTGATCTCCCTGTGCTATGTGGCTGCTTCCCACTAGCTATCTGTTTTACATTTGGTAGTATATATATATGTCAATGTCACTCTCTCACTACGTCTCAGCTTACCCTTCCCCCTCCCCGTGTCCTCAAATCCATTCTCTACGTCTGTGTCTTTATTCCTGTCCTGCCCCTAGGTTATTCAGAACCACTTTGTTTTTTTGTTTTTTGGTTTTTTTAGATTCCATGTATATGTGTTAGCATACAGTATTTGTTTTGCTCCTTCTGACTTACTTCACTCTGTATGACAGTCTCTAGGTCCACCCACCTCATTACAAATAACTCAATTTCGTTTCTTTTTATGGCTAATATTCCATTGTATATATGTGCCACTTCTTCTTTATCCATTCATCTGTCGATGGACACTTAGGTTGCTTCCATGTCCTGACTATCGTAAATAGAGCTGCAGTGAACACTGTGGTACATGACTCTTTTGGAATTATGGTTTTCTCAGGGTATATGCCCAGTAGTGGGATAGCTGGGTCGTATGGTAGTTCTATTTTAGTTTTTTTAGGAACCTCCCTACTGTTCTCCATAGTGGCTGTATCAATTTACATTCCCACCAGCAGTGCAAGAGGGTTCCCTTTTCTCCACACCCTCTCCAGCATTTATTGTTTGTAGATTTTTTGATGATGGCCATTCTGACTGGTGTGAAGTGATACCTAATTGTAGTTTTGATTTGCATTTCTCTAATGATTAATGATGTTGAGCATCCTTTCATGTGTTTGTTGGCAATCTGTATATCTTCTTTGGAGAAATATCTATTTAGGTCTTCTGCCCATTTTTGGATTGGGTTTGTTTTTTTGAGCTGCATGAGTTGCTTATAAATTTTGTAGATTAATCCTTTGTCATTTGCAACTATTTTCTTGCATTCTGAGGGTTGTCTTTTGGTCTTGTTTATGATATCCTTTGCTGTGCAGGAGCTTTTAAGTTTCATTAGGTCCCATTTGTTTATTTTTGTTTTTATTTCCATTTCTCTAGGAGGTGGGTCAAAAAGGATCTTACTGTGATTTATGTCATAGGGTGTTCTGCCTATGTTTTCCTCTAAGAGTTTTATAGTGTCTGGCCTTACATTTAGGTCTTTAATCCATTTTGAGTTTATTTTTGTGTATGGTGTTAGGGAATGTTCTAATTTCATTCTTTTACATGTAGCTATCCGGTTTCCCCAGCACCACTTATTGAAGAGGCTGTCTTTTCTTCACTGAATATTCTTGCCTCATTTATCAAAGATAAGGTGACCATATGTGTGTACGTTTATCTCTGAGCTTTCTGTCCTGTTGCATTGAACTATATTTCTGTTTTTGTGCCAATACCATACTGTCTTGATTACTATAGTATAGTCTGAAGTCAGGGCGCCTGATTCCTCCAGCTTCATTTTTTAAAATTTTTATTATTTATTTATTTATTTATTTATATTTTTGGCTGTGTTGGGTCTTCGTTTCTGTGCGAGGGCTTTCTCTAGTTGTGGCAAGTAGGGCCACTCTTCATCGCAGTGTGCGGACCTCTCACTATCGTGACCTTCTTGTTGCGGAGCACAGGCTCCAGGCGCGCAGGGTCAGTAGTTGTGGCTCACGGGCCTAGTTGCTGCGTGGCATGTGGGATCTTCCCAGGCCAGGGCTGACACCTGTGTCCCCTGCATTGGCGGGCAGATTCTCAACCACTGCACCATGAGGAAAGCCCCTCCAGCTTCATTTTTCTTTCTCAAGATTGCTTTGGTTATTCGGGCTTTTTTGTGTTTCCATACAAATTGTGAAATTTTTTTCCTCTAGTTCTGTGAAAAATGCCATTGGTAGTTTGATAGGGATTGCACTGAATCTGTAGATTGCTTTGGGAAGTATAGTCATTTTCACAATGTTAATTCTTCCAATCCAAGATCATGGTACATCTCTCCATCTGTTTCAGTCATCTATAATTTCTTTCATCAGTGTCTTATAGTTTTCTGCATACAGGTCTTTTGTCTCCTTAGGTGTGTTTATTCCTAGGTATTTTATTTTTTTTGTTGCAGTGGTAAACGGGAGTGTTTCCTTAATTTCTCTTTCAGATTTTTCATCATTAGTGTACAGGAATGCAAGAGATTTCTGTGCATTCATTTTGTATCCTGCTACTTTACCAAATTCATTGATTAGCTCTAGTAGTTTTCTGGTAACATCTTTAGGATTCTGTATGTATAGTATCATGTCGTCTGCAAACAGTGACAGTTTTATGTCTTCTTTTCTGATTTGGATTCCTTTTATTTCTTTTTCTTCTCTGATTGCTGTTGAATAATAGTGGTGAGAGTGGGCAGCCTTGTCTTGTTCCTCATCTTAGTGGAAATGGTTTCAGCTTTTCACCATTGAGAATGATGTTGGCTGTGGGTTTGTAATATATGGCCTCTATTATGTTGAGGTAAGTTCCCTCTATGCTTACTTTCTGGAGATTTTTTATCATAAATTGGTGTTGAATCTTGTTGAAAACTTTTTCTGCATCTGTTGAAATTATCGTATGGTTTTTATTCTTCAGTTTGTTAATATGGGGTATCATATTGATTGATTTGTGTATATGGAAGATTCCTTGCATTCCTGAGATAAACCCCACTTGATCATGGTGTATGATCCTTTTAATGTGCTCTTGGATTCTGTTTGCTAGTATTTTGTTGAGGGTTTTTACATCTATGTTCATCAGTAATATTGGACATGCCAATATCTTTTTCTTTTTTTGTGACATCTTCTCTTCTCTAAATGTTAGATAGAATTTGCCTGTGAATCCATCTGGTCCCTGGCTTTTGTTTTTTGGAAGATTTTTAGTCACAGTTTCAATTTCAGTGCTTGTGATTGGTCTGTTTATATTTTCTATTTCTTCCTGGTTCAGTCTCGGAAGGTTGTACTTTTCTAAGAATTTGTCCATATCTTCCAGGTTCTCCATGTTATTGGCATATAGTTGCTTGTAGTAATCTCTCATGATCCTTTGTATTTCTGCAGTGTCAGTTGTTACTTCTCCTTTTTCATTTCTAATTCTTTGACTTGAGTCCTCTCTGATGAGTCTGGCTAATGGTTTATTGATTTTGTTTATCTTCTCAAAGAACCAGCTTTTAGTTTAATTGATCTTTGCTATCGTTTCCTTCATTTCTTTTTCATTTATTTCTGATCTGATCTTTATGATTTCTTTCCTTCTGCTAACTTTGGGGTATTTTTGTTCTTCTTTCTCTAAAAGCTTTAGGTGTAAGGTTAGGTTGTTTATTAGAGATGTTTCTTGTTTCTTGAGGTAGAATTGTACTGCTACAAACTTCCCTCTTAGAACTGCTTTTGCTATATCCCATAGGTTTTGGGTCGTCATGTTTTCATTGTCATTTGTTTCTAGGTATTTTTTTATTTTCTCTTTGATTTCTTCAGTGATCACTTGGTTATTAAGTAGTGTATTGTTTAGCCTCCATGTGTTTGTATTTTTTACAGATCTTTTCCTGTAAGTGATATCTAGTCTCATAGCGTTGTGGTCAGAAAAGTTACTTGATATGATTTCAGTTTTCTTAAATTTATCAAGGCTTGATTTGTGACCCAAGATATGATCTATCCTGAAGAATGTTCCATGAGCACTTGAGAAGAAAGTGTATTTTGTTATTTTTGGTTGGAATGTCCTATAAGTATCAGTTAAGTCCATCTTGTTTAATCTATCATTTAAAGCTTGTGTTTCCTTATTTATTTTCATTTTGGATGATCTGTCCATTGGTGAAAGTGGCGTGTTAAAGACCCTTCTATGATTGTGTTACTGTCAATTTCCCCATTTATGGCTGCTAACATTTGCCTTATGTATTGAGGTGTTCCTATGTTAGGTGCATAAATATTTACAATTGTTATATGTTCTTGGATTGATTCCTTGATCATTATGTAGTGTTCTTCTTTGTCTCTTGTAATAGTCTTTATTTTAAAGTCTATTTAGTCTGATATAAGAATTGCTACTCCAGCTTTCTTTTGATTTCCATTTGCCCAGAATATCTTTTTCCATCCCCTCACTTTCAGTCTGTATGTGTCCCTAGGTCTGAAGTGGGTCTCTTGTGGACACCATATATTTGGGTCTTGTTTTTGTATCCATTCAGCCAGTCTATGTCTTTTGGTTGGAGCATTTAAACCATTTACATTTCAGGTAATTATCAATATGTATGTTCCTATTACCATTTTCTTAATTGTTTTGGGTTTGTTTTTGTAGGTTCTTTTCTTCTCTTGTGTTTCCCACTTAGAGCAGTTCGTTTGGCATTTGTTGTAAAGCTGGTTTGGTGGTGCTGAATTCTCTTAGCTTTTGCTTGTCTGTAAAGTTTTTAACTTCTCTCTCAAATCTGAATGACATCCTTGCTGGGTAGAGTAATCCTGGTTGTAGATTTTTCCCTTTCATCACTTTAAATATGTCCTGCCACTCCCTTCTGGCTTGCAGAGTTTCTGCTGAAAGATCAGCTGTTAACCTTATGGGGATTCCCTTGTATGTTATATGTTGTTTTTCCCTTGCTGCTTTCAGTATTTTTTCTTTGTTTTTAATTTTTGATAGTTTGATTAATATGTGTCTTGGTGTGTTTCTCCTTGGATTTATCCTGTATGGGACTCTCTGTACTTCCTGGACTTAATCGACTATTTCCTTTCCCATATTTGGGAAGTTTTCGACTATAATCTCTTCAAATATTTTCTCATACCCTTTCTTTTTCTCTTCTTCTTCTGGGACCTCTATAATTCAAATGTTGGTGCATTTAATGTTGTCCCAGAGGTCTCTGAGACTGTCCTCAATCTTTCATTCTTTTTCTTTCTTCTGCTCTGTGGTAGTTATTTCCACAATTTTATCTTCCAGGTCACTTATCCGTTCTTCTGCCTCAGTTATTCTGCTACTGATTCCTTCTAGACAATTTTAAATTTCATTTATTCTGTTGTCCATCATTGTTTGTTCTTTAGTTCTTCTTGGTCCTTGTTAAATGTTTCTTTTATTTTCTCCATTCTTTTCCAAGATTTTGGATCATGTTTACTATCATTACTCTGACTTCTTTTTCAGGTAGACTGCCTATCTCCTCTTCATTTGTTTGTTCTGGTGGGTTTTTACCTTGCTCCTTCATCTGCTGCATGTTTCTCTGTTTATTCATTTTGCTTAACTTATTGTGTTTGGGGTCTCCTTTTCTCAGGCTGCAGGTTCATATTTCCCGTTGTTTTTGGTGTCTGCCCCCAGTGGCTAAGGTTGGTCAGTGGGTTGTGTAGGCTTCCTGGTGGAGGGGACTGGTGTCTGTGTTGTAGTGGATGAGGCTGGATCTTGTCTTTCTGGCGGGCAGGACCGCATCTGGTGGTGTGTTTTGGGGTGTCTGTGAACTTAGTATGATTTTAGACAGCCTCTCTGCTAATGGATGGGGTTGTTTTCCTGTCTTGCTAGTTGTTTAGCATGGGGTATCCAGCACTGGAGCTTGCTGGTCATTGAGTGGAGCTGAGTCTTAGCAGTGAGATGGAGGTCTCTTGGAGAGCTCTCACCGATTGATGTTACATGGAGCCAGGAGGTCTCTGGTGGTCCAGTGTTCGGAACTCAGCTCTCCCACCTCAGAGGCTCAGGCCTGACCCCCGACCAGAGAGCACCAAGACCCTGTCAGCCACACGGCTCAGATTCCTAAGGGTTTTCCTTTCCTCACATGGAAGTTTCCAACTTCTTTCAACCATATACACAGCCCCTTGAGTCACTGCTTTTTCACCACCTCTGGAGGTGGTGGGTAAGTTCACTCCAATCCTCCATCCATAGCTTGCACGTTAAGAACTTTCAGACTTTGAGCATGTTTTTTCCCCCTTGCCTGTGTTCTGGAACTGGCTGGAGTTGGGTTGCATTGGACATAGAGCCCAGATTCAAGTAGAATTCTTATGCTGGGCTTTAGTCTACCCTTTGCTACACAGGGAGGTAAATGAATTTTGATTTGTAAATTAATTAAGGAAAGACAGGAATGAAATGTTTGTGGGGAGTTAGTCGAGGGAGGTAAGTAGGCTAATAATCTTTTTCCTCTAGGACCCCGGTATCCAATTGCATTACAGGCACTGCTCCAAGTCTTTCTTTTTCCTTTTTGAGTCCTCAAACCACTGTCCAATTAGTACATGTTTCCATAGCAGCTCCTTCCAGGAAACTGCTGATAGGGCTTCTCAGAGGCAGCCGAGCCACACAAGGCCACACCTGTCTAACTAGTATAGTTTAGTGTCAATAGTTGCTGTGTTCCACTGTAATTTTATCTAAATAGTACACCCTGGAGAGGAGCACTGGCAACTTACAGACTTTCAGTGACTGCTGCTTAAATCTGGATTAATATGAACCCCCTCTTTAATATTGCCTCAGATTAAGGGATCTGCTTGATACAAGTAGGTTATCAACAAAGAGAGATACATACCACCAGCAAACAAGACCTATGGATCTCCCCAGCCCTGAATCAGGATGATAGCAGGAAGGAGGTGTCAAATTCACAAAGAATGAGTAGAGTTTCTTGGGATCGTGTCTCTAATAGTCCCTCTCCGGCCTGAACTTGAGGTGATGGGGAGGCATAGGTGGAGTCAGTCACACGGGGATGCCCCAGAAAGAGCTTCCGCTGATTTAAAGAGCTTGTCAGTGGCTCAGAGCTGGTGCCTATCTCATCTGTAATTGAACAGCTTTCCCTTCACTCTGTGGCCTCATTTGTTTTAGCCCCTGATCACCTTGGAGGGAAGCATATCATTCAAGTTTACTTCCGAAGGCATGAACACCATCACAGTGCAAGTCTCAGCTGGGAATGGCATCCTGCAGGACACAAAGACCATTGCAGTATACGGTGAGTGGCCCACCTGCTGATCCATCACTGCCCTCATCCATCCCTCAGATGAGCTGGTTTGGTACCTTGGTGCTGGAAGCCATCCTGGCTTATGAATCTTCCCAGGGAATAGAGGGTAGTGGTTGAGAAAGAGCTGAGTCAAGTCTTATCTCCTCCTCTGGGGAAGATATGGTTCACCAGTAACATAGTGGTCAAAAAACCGCAAGAGGGTTTATTGCTTTTTTTTTTTCAAACTGGCTTTGGTGCCCATAGAACAGCTGTACGCCCGCCTACCTTAGGTAGAGAAGAGTGAGTTTCATTATGTGTAAGGCTGATTCATTCCATTTGGTATTTTGGTGGTTTTCAAAGAGCTAAAACCTATTATAAAAGAAAGTGGTTAACATTGAGGCTTTTTTTTTTTAAGTTCAACTTCAAGAGTCTTGCTCTTTAAGAAGAATCTGCCAATGTCTAAATGCTCTGAAAATCTCTTCTGCAAATATGTATCATTTATAAAACACTCTGCTAGTCTCACAGTGAAGAAAGGGTCATAACAGGCACGTGTACATCATCGTAGACTAGATATTAGTTTGAACAAACAGCTGTACAGAACAATCTGGTAATAAGTTGGGGAAATTGAATGTGGTCAGGGTGTTACATGGAATGAAAATTCACTGAAATGGAAAGGTGGAAACCTTAGTGGAAAACAGTTTATACAAACTGATCTCATTTTGGTAATTTTTTTCTGCATAGAAAGATAGTCAGATGGACCTGCACTGAGTGCTTTAGTAGATGGTAAAAATATGAACTCTTATTGTTAATATGAAATTGGTACTAATGCATCCCGGAAAATTAAAATTTAAAAAGCAAGAATTTAAAAGGCGATAGATAGGGAAATAAATGCTGTGCAGAGAGAGGGCAAGAGAGAGGCTCAAGGGAGGGAGGGAGGGAAGGTGAGACACAGGTTGAGAGGGATGGAGAGACAGAGACAGAGACACACTAGCTCATGGTCCAAACAATATCAGTTGCTCCAGTTCCAGAATTAATTGATTCTGATGCAGGTTCTGTTTTTCATTTCTCATCTTGCCAACTTGACCTTCAAATTCAGAAAGTAATTTGTAAGCAACTTTGAATATGTCTGAGGACACTCTTCCTCTTGCGTGGCTGCCTGTTAGTTTACATAATGTTTCCTCCCTCTCCCCTTCCTGAAGAGACTTGATAAGCCCCAACAGTAAGTGAAAGTAAACCAGGGCTGTGGTTTTCCTACAGGGTCCCATCAGTGAGGCGACCTCTTAGCCAGGTGGCCCTAATGGAGGAGAGCTTTTGTTTCTCTTTCCTCTCCATCTCCTTTCTATGCTCTGGAAATGCATTTAATTCTCATAACCATCGCAGTGCAGGGTAGCCAATATTATTACTCTCATTTTTTTCAGAGAGGTAAATAACTTGCCCCAGCTAGTAAGTGGTGGAGCTGAGCTTCCATGCTCTGAAATTACCCTGCATGATTGGCTCTCATGTCTTTTCCATCTGATGCTCTCTTTCCTCTCTCCCTCCTGGATTTCACCAGTGTCACTAATGGGCACTGACCCATTAGTCCAACTGCTCTCTCCTCCTTAGAACCACAGACAGAACTTTAAATCTAGAAGGTCTTTGGACTTACCTAGTCCAATCCATTATTTCACAGTTAGGAAATTGTGGCCCCCAAATGGGAAACTACTGGCTTAAAGTCATTCTGCTCTTCAGTAACAGATCTAATTATAATAATAATGATGATGATGGTAGTGGTAGAAATTAATGTTGATGGATCCTTTATCAGCATCTGTTCTAAGCATTTGATATATATGATCTGTTTTATTGAATCCTCTGAACAGACTTATGAGGAATATGCGATGATTATCCCTGTTGTACAAGTGAGAAAATACGGAGATAAGTATAATCTGATAAGTATAATTCTGAATCTAGTTTCATAGAAACCTTCTATCCCTTGCTATGCTTACTTCTTCCTCTTCCTAAAATCCTTCTAAAGGCATCATCGAGAGTGGGTCATTCTCTATCACATGGGTTCTCTTCATTATAAAGCATCTCTTAATTAAAAGTTTGAGCAGGGAGAGTCATCTCTCTCCTCTAACCAAATTCCTGAGCCATCCAACATCCTTAATTCATCTTCAGTCAGGTGGGTTGTCCAGAGTTTCATATATGTAACTAGAAAATTCTAAGGACGGGCATGACCTACTAAAGGAAAATTGCATCACAGGGTGTTAATCAGGCAAGATTGAGTTCAACAGAAACAAATGGCAGGAATAGTTTTAAACTCTGGGATAAGCTAGTGGCAAGTACCAGAGGACTCTGCGGGGAGGGGATTATCAGTGTCGTTAAGCCACAGGTGTTTGCTAATTGGTGCTTATGGAACTTAGGCTCCTACCCTCCCAGAGGCAGGGGTGCTGTCTTTCCTATATATATATATCTTTATTGGAGTATATTTGCTTTACAATGTTGTGTTCGTTTCTGTTGTACAACAAAGTGAATCAGCTATACGTATACATAGATCCCCATATCCCCTCCCTCTTGCGTCTCCCTCCCACCCTCCCTATCTCACCCCTCTAGGTGGTCACAAAACATCGAGCTGATCTCCCTGTGCTATGTGGCTGCTTCCCACTATCCATCCATTTTACATTTGGTAGTGTATATATGTCAATGCTACTCTCTCACTTCGTCCCAGCTTCCCCTTCCCACCCTGTGTCCTCAAGTCCATTCTCTACATCTGTGTCTTTATTCCTGCCCTGCAGGAATAAAGGTTCGTTAGTACCGTATTTTTAGATTCCATATATGTGCGTTAGTATCTGATATTTGTTTTTCTCTTTCTGACCCTTCACTTGGTATGACAGACTCTAGGTCCATCCACCTCATTACAAATAACTGAATTTCGTTCCTTTTTATGGCTGAGTAATATTCCATTGTATATATATGCCACATCTTCTTTGTCGGTTCATCTGTTGATGGACATTTAGGTTGCTTCCACGTCCTGGCAATTGTAAGTAGTGCTGCAGTGAACATTGTGGTACGTGTATCTTTTCGAATTATGGTTTTCTCAGGGTATATGCCCTGTAATGGGATTGCTGGGTCATATGGTAGTTCTATTTTTAGTTTTTTAAGGAACCTCCATACTGTTCTCCATAGTGGCTAAATTAATTTACATTGCCACCAACAGTGCAGGAGGGTTCCCTTTTTTCCACACCCTCTGCAGCATTTATTGTTTGTAGATTTTTTGAAGATGGTCATTCTGACCAGTGTGAGGTGATACCTCATTGTGGTTTTGATTTGCCTTTCTCTGATAATTAGTGATGTTGAGCATCTTTTCCTGTGTTTGTTGGCAATCTGTATGTCCATTTCAGAGATGGCTCCCAGGTCCTTGAGAAAGGCATTCCTGGATTGCAGAAGATTTACATCTCAAAGGTGCAGAGAAAGAATTTACAATTGCAAGTTTCTAAAGTAGACGCTCTAAGAAAAGGGAGGCCAGAGCCTGAAGTCCCAAAGAAACCTGCCTAAAGTTTAATTAAGCTGAGGGGAAATTTAAGACCACTATGGTCAGACTGAAGGAGGTATCATATTTGGGAAGTTGGCAGAGGAGCCACACAAGAGACTGGAGGCAAGAAAGTTTAGTTTGCATGGTTTTCCTTAATTTGCTTCAGGGCTCAGGTTTGCCTTTAAATACAAAAAATAAAATGTAAATGTATAGAATTCATCTCTCAGCAGCTGCAAAAAATACATATATTACTGGTGTTTACCCTTTTCAGTCCTCCCACATGCATCCCCTATTTGTTGAATAAACTTAGGGATAACACTTCTCTGCACTGCTGTTTAGCATGCTAAGTAATAACAAAGGGAGCTGCACCATTTTTCTCATTTGTGTCTTTTTATTAAGATAAATATCTTCTTTTGAGATGAAGTCTCCACAGTTTGGTTAAGAGGTTTGGGGAAAGTGAAAATGACATACACATACATCTTCAGAGTGAAAAGTTAGGACTCAGTGGGTGATTCCTTGGTGCTGCCATTTACCGTACTACTAATTAGTATGCATTTCATTCTTCTCCATCAGAACTGAGATGGGGATATTCACCTAGGTGGCCAGTGACTCATAAAATAGTCAGACTTTGAAAAATACATGTTTGGAGTAAGCTGACTGCCATAAGTACAGGCCTGATCGTGTAAGAGTGTTCAGTGCCTGCGCCTAATAAATCTTTAGCAGTGTTAGGAAACGCACGAGTGGGTTTTTGTGTTTCCTGAACGTGTCCCCGGCGTTGCCGATGTTGCTAAACCCCTCCTGAAACACCAGAACATGCCTAAAACAAGAAAGAAATGTTTGTTGAATAATAAAATGTGTAAATTACAGAGAGCCTCCACTGATATTTATGCATTTATTTATTCAACAAACGTATTAATTAAATGAGTCCTAGTCATTGAAGATGTAAAATGAACTGGGCACTGTCCCAAAGGGCCAGGAACTCAGTGCCTCCGTCCTCATTGAAGTAATATTCTTCTGTGGGAGACAGTAAAAAGGCAAATTATTTATTTATTTATATTTCTATTGGAGTATAGTTGATTTACAGTGTTGTGTTAGTTTCAGGTGTACAGCAAAGTGAATCAGTTATATACATATATATATATATATATATATATATATATATATATATATATATATATATATATATCCACTCTTTTTTAGATTCTTTTCCCATATAGGTCATTACAGAATATTGAGTAAAGTTCCATGTGCCATACAGTAGGTCCTTATTAGTTACCTATTCTATATATAGTAGTTTGTGTAGGTCAAATCCCAATCTCCCAATTTGTCCCCTCCCCTGCTTACCCCCCAACACAAAATAATTTAAAAAGCAAGATGAATAAAGAAGGCAAATAGGGTCATATGGTGAAAGGTGTTAGAGTTGGTGAAAGGGAGGATACCTGAGGTTGCTGGTGGGAGGGGTTTCTCCCAGGAGAGACTGAAGGCTGAAAAAGAGCCGAGAAGGCTGTCATCTGGGACTTGGAGGTGTGCTAACATGGGAAGGAACACGGCATATTGAGGAACACAGGGAAGGACGGGGTCGTGGCGTGCAGGGCAGCCTGAGGGACATAAGACAGGAGGGAAAGTTGGCACTGGATTGTGTGAGACTAAGAAGGCCATGATATGGATCTGAATCTTATTCAGAATGCAATGTGGAGCCTCCAGCAGATTTCAGGGGAGCGATGTGATCTGAGTATACCATGTGCTAAGACCTCCACAGGGCTGTGCTCTGAAACTCATCATCGTGCTAGGGCCAAGGCCATGCCAGGCAGCCAGGGACTGAGTGCGGTAGGAATACTAGAGCGAACCCATTCCTGGGATGTGGGGCTCCTCTGGCTGACTTTGGCTCATGGACTTCCCATCAGTCTCACTGAACCTTCCTCCCTCTCTTGCACTAAGTGTCATATATGCATCATGGTCTGACGGTGCTTCAAGCTCCTCTGACCTCCTCCCCATATTCTCTTATAGACAAGAGAATTCTTTTATTTCTGCACAAAATCCTTGCTTTTATAATTCCATCTACTTCTTATAGGACCAAGATTAAATTCAGGGGCTACTGTGCCAACTAACAAAACCCTTGAATTAAAGACCTGAAACTTCCTTTCACTGCAAACAATTTAGCAATAGAATGGCTACAATTATGACTATAATTATAGAATCATATAATAACTATTATGATGTGATGATAATGAAGGTATGTGCCCAACACAGTTGTACCATAAGAAAGAAAATCAGAACATGGTGGGGGAGATTATTCAGTCAGTAAATGCTTGCACTAGAGCTTGAATGTTGTGTGCATAGAAGGTGAGAAGGATGGGGCATTCTAGGCAAGGGGCAGCGTGTGCAAAAAGGCGCAGGGGCATAAACCTGCGATGCTGTCAGGGCACTTCAGGTGTGCACAAGCAGTGTCCAGGAGTGCAGGGGCTAGACCTGGGAACAATGCACAAGGCTGTGGAGCTAAGCATGGGCCACAGACTAGGGCTTTGGTCTGGAAAAGAAGCTGAGAGGTAAGACGGATGGGATATTGAACTTGCCTTGCAGTAAGGCCTCTCTGGTGAGTATGAAGGAAAAGGACCCTCCATTAGGGCTTTGCATACAATATAAAGTACAACAGACTTCTTGAGAGACCTAGCTGACTTATAGTAATCCCCCTGCTGTTGTATTTACAGAGGAATTTCGATCTCTTCGCCTGTCCTTTTCTCCAGTCCTGGACGACTACAACCCGGACATCCCTGAGTGGAGGAGAGACATCAGCCGAGTTATCAAAGAGTCCCTGGTGGAGGTGAGTGCAAACAACTCCTCTGGCCCAGACCCTTTTCCCCTCTGTCTTTACCGAGCTTCCTGGAGAGGGGACCCTCGCTCAAAGAAATGGCAGGAAAGAACCGGAGGCCAGGGGAAGTGGGTACCATCTGTCTGATACCTGCAAAGTTGAGCCCCATACGTGCAGACATGTCACAGGTGCTATGGGGGGAAATGAAATTGAGTAAAATCAGGGGGTCCTTACCCCTTGTGAAACGTTTGTTCTGCTTAGAGAAGTCGACCCTGGAAATATGTGACGGTCACGTGGCAGAGTTCATGAGTAGCCATTGGTACATGTAAAAATCAGCTCTTGTGCATCATACTGGCACAGCATAAATACAGTTAGTAAGAGCAGCCTGGGTCCCAGCTTCACGAATGGCCAGCGCAACGGCACAGCGAGCGCTCAGCACTGGAGGGCAGCCATCTTACTATGTCCCAATTCTTTCAATGGCATTTCTCTCCCACGACAGCCCCAAGAGGAAAGTATTATTGGGAGTTCCCTGGTGGTCTAATGGTTAGGATTCAGCGCTTTCACTTACACGGCCCAGGTTCATTCCCTGCTCCGGGAACTGAGATCCTGCAAGCCATGCAGCACGGCCAGAAAAAAAGGGGGGGCGGGGCGACCTAAAAGATGCTCAAAAAAAGAGAAAGTATTACTGTCTTTATTTGCAGATTAGGCAGTTGAGGTTCAGAGAAGTTCAATACCTTGTCTAAAACCTCACAGCTAATGAGTGACAGAGCTACAAAACTGAAGTGAAGGATGTGAATCGCGTGTCTGGGTTTTCACATGTGAAGCACAGCCCCGTCCAGTTCCTGGGAGAGTAACAGGTGGTGTGGTTGATCCCTCTCTGAGCGAAGGTCACCTACAATTTGACAAGATGCCCTCTTCTAGGCACATTCCCCCCTGCGTACTCCACTTCCATGAACGGTCAGAGGAATGGGATATCTGCTCATGGAGCTGCTTGGATTTATTGCACAAACCCAGAAAATCAGAGATGACTTTTCCCTAAAGTCTATTCTTAGCACGAAAGAAAAGTCAATTTAGGATTAGTTATACGTTCTTTCCTGCACCCAACACATGGTGTCTCATGACCCAAAGGGATAAGGAGAGACAAAGGCATTCAGGTAACCCCTGCTCAGAAAACAGATCTCGTGTCCAGCCTTTTGGCAAAGAGCTGGCCTTCCCCGTATTCATACCATTATCTTTGTTGATATTTATTTAGCACTTACAATATTCCAGAAACTCTTCTCAGTGTTCTGCATTTTTAAACATATTTAATCACAAAACCCCTAGCTTATGATGTAGATAGAATAATTATTCCCACTTTACAAGTGAGAATACTGAATTTAGAGGCAGATAACTTGCCCAGTGCTGTACAGTTTAAAATCAGGCTCTGGGGTCAGACCATCAAGGTTTGAATCTTGATTACCACTCCATTCTGCTGCTATCCTTTGCCTTGTTACATAGAGAGACAGGAATAAATGGAATAGTGGGGTGGAGAAGTGTTTTCTCCTGTGCCTCTGGGTAAATGCCATCTCACCTTTATCTTTCTTAATGACTCTCAGCATCCATAACGTTATCGGTGGCTAAACATTATGGCCACCAGGAGGTGCGGCTACCAGACCACAGGCCCAACTGGAACAGGCCCTTTTGCCTTTGGAGCTGTGTGTCCCTGGTGTGACAACTGGTTTCTCTCCTCTGCTGTCCAAGAGAGATGACTTATACCCTTCACTGGACCCACAGCTCACCTCCTTCAGTCTACGGCATTCTAGAGATCCATGTCCCTGTAGATCTCCGAGGCAGCTATCCAACACCCCCAGGTGATTTATCAACCAGGCATTAGCTCAGCAGTGATGTTTTCCAGTCTGATTTCTCTTCCCATTAATTGTCTAGGGATCAGATGCCCTGAGCCTCCACCTTTCCACCAGCTGTCCAGTAGGCTAGAAATGACTGCTCATTAATATTTCTAGGCCTCTGCATAGCATAATCAGCTAAATGGAGAACAAACAGGTTGGCTCAACATCCCTCAGGATAAGGGGTGATGGAGTGGAGGGAGCTTTAAAGACTCCTTGGTTACCCAATCCTAAGAGGCAGCTGAGCCAGCCCTGGTTGCTAGCGCCCCACCCTGTCTTTGAGATCAGTAATTACACTTGGCCACTTCTTTAAGTTCTGAAGTACCCTATTGCCAAGTGTCCCCTAATAAGCTCTATAAGAGGGACAGCCAGCAGTCAACTTATTTATAATTTTCTTCCTATTCATTCTGTAACAGAATTTGATATACAATCAACTGCCTTTTCCTCATCGATTGGGATTTTTCTACTGACATTTTGCAATGGTATCTTTAATTGAATGTCATTCAGTAAATGGTTTTGTTGATGACGAGATGGTTTAGACATAAGCTTTGAGTTTAAAATCTAGGAGGGCCATAAAGCAGTATGGTATCAGCTGGGATAGGAGCTGCTTTGTGATAAGTGTCAGGAGAAGGAAGGCAGGAGAGCGCTAGTTCAGAACAGAGGAATTATGGTCCGACCAAGGTTCCAAACTAAGTGTCACCACTCACTACCTAGATGACCCGGAGCCAATGTTGAACTTTGCTCCATCTACTGTCTGTCCTGTAGCAGAAATAGGAATGCCCCACCCAGATCCCCATTCAGGGAAAGACTGGGATCTTAGCTGCTGGGAGTGCTGTGGGCGGAGGCTTCAGCGGCCTTCCCCATGTCATGTCCCTTTCAGAGTGGCTCATGTCCAATGACGTGGTCGTATAAAGGCCTGGCCACTCAGCTCAACCTCAGACAAATCTGAAGGGCCATTCTCACTCCTTACAGGATCTTCTGAGGCTCTTGTTGGCCTTTGTCACAGCTCAGCTTCTCCCTCCGCCGATTCCTGCTTCCTGGCTTTCGCTCCTATAGATGTTGATTCCAAGAATGTCCCCTGATAAACACCCTACGTACTAAACTCAGAGCCAGCTTCCTGAAGACTCCCAACCTGTGATCTGTCTTCACCTGTACAGAGAGGCATAATAACACTTGCTCCAAAGAGTTGCTGTGGGGTGTCGCATTACATTATATTAAGAAGTTGCAAAGCAGAAACTAACACACCATTGTAAAGCAATTATACTCCAATAAAGATGTTTAAAAAAAAAAAAAAAAGAAGTTGCTTAGCACAATGCCAGACACATGATAAGGACCCAATAAATGGAATTTCCTGCTACTTCGAAAAATATATAAATGTAGATTTCAGAAACCAACAATCATCTAATTGGGAAATCATGAAAAATACTCTGAAATAAGTGAACTTGATGAGGGCTCATGAAGGATAAGTAATGTTCTAGCAGCAAATGTATAGAAAAGACACTCTGGGGGAGATGGCGTGCACAAAAACATTTGCAAGAAAAGGCTGGAATACTGAGAAATTGTACATGAGTCTATCTGGCTAAGCGTAAGATGACATTATGAGTTGTGGGTAATTAGGAAGGAAAGGTGGGACCATATTGCAGTTGGCTTTGAATATATATTTAACCCAGTTGGCAGTGGGAATTTGGACATGGAAACACAATCTGCGTTGGACTGTAGGAAGATAAATCTGGAAGTAGTAGCCTGTCTCCTGGAGATGGGAAGGCTGTTGTAAAACTTGAAGGGAGAAAGTGTAAAGGCTGAATTGAGATATTAACCCGGGGGGGGGTGGGTGGCATTTAAACAGGAAGGAGCCAACAGGATCATTCGTGTAGAGGGTGACTTGTCAAGAGCTCATAGACTGATTAGATAGGACGTGGAAAGGAGAGTGTGGTGCTAGAGATGAGATAAGGCTCCCAGCTAGGGTATCTGGGCGAGGAGTGGCTCCGGTCACCCACGTGCAGAATGAAGATTCCGGGGTGAATATGGGAGGTTCTCGTAAAACAACCAAATGACCTTCTGACTTGGCCACTGGAGAGAGAAGCCAGGATTGTAGCCGTGGATCCTAGAACCATCTAGAGAGTGGGCTCGGGAAAGAGGAAGTTCTTGAGTGAGTGATATCTATGATTTTAATAGAAGATTCCGTGCAGCAGAGTGAAGGACTGAGAGTGCTCCTGGAACGGGCTGGTCATCAGGGTCTAACGCTGTGGAGAACTCAGCGGACGCCTGGCCATGGTGGTCTGGGGTTAGGTTAGGTGATGGAGGGATGCCTGGTCAGTTTGGAGAGTAACTCTAATGCTTCGAGGAAGAAGGAAGCTAGGTTAGAAAGCGTTAAGGCGTGAGGGGCAGAAGATAAAGCTCAGTAAGTGACGGCCTTCTCACTGTCAAGGTCCACTTACTTAGACAAGGCAGCTACTGCTATTATTCCCACTTTTTAATTGGAGGAGATGCAAAGTGTTTCAGGCCTCGCGGGGATGGAGCTGGGATCAGACCTCGGAGTCTGACTTGTACCCAGTGGTGTCTCTCACATTCCTCCCCAACTGGTGCACACAGGACCCTACCTTCCCACCCCGCCTCCACGCCTTTGTGTCTTCTTCCCCCCACCTCCAGCTCTCTGCTGAACACTTGGTCCCTTCTCATCAGCTTTCCTGCAGGACTCACACGCGCCTCTGTGTCTCTCCCTCAGGCCACCGGGGTTCCGGGCCAGCACATCTTGGTGGCGGTGCTCCCTGGCTTACCCACCGCTGCCGAGCTCTTTGTCCTGCCCTATCAGGATCCCACAGGAGAAAACAAAAGGTCAGCCGAGGACCTGGAGCAGGTGAGTCCTCAGGTGACATTTCAGCTTCTCCCAGCAGTCTGAGCCACAACCCTGCTGGGGTCTGACAGCGGCTCTGGGGGATCTCCACTTGGGAGCAAGGGTGCCAGCTGTTCGTGGAGTCTTCCACTTTCCTGTCCTCTGTTGAGATTTAACTACAGCTTCGCCAAACAATATGTGCAAGAGTGTGTATTGTCAGCAGTGGCTAAATCACTCAGAGTATATCCCGCGCTGTGGGAGACTCTACAGTGTTTATTATGAATGAGATGAATCTTTGTGTACTGATGTGACAAACTGTCCAAGATATTAGGCGGGGGAAGAAAGCAAGAGGCTACACAAGACATAGAAGTCAAATCTGTTTATATCTTACCTCACACACTTACATCATAGGAGTACCATGAGAATCAAATGATGTATCTTTTTAAAAAGGTACAACTTTCATACAAATCATGAATCACCACCATACTAAGGTGACCTGATTTGAGCTTATAATAAATGAGTGATATTAGCTCCAAGCACCTCTCCTGGCTACGTGGGGTCTACTCTCTCCTCATCTCCACCACCTCTGAAGTATTAGGGTGTCTGTGTGTGTGTGTCTGTCTGTGTGTATGTGTCTGTGGCTGTGTCTCTCTCTTCTGCTCCCTTAGGTCTTTTTTCCTCCCTTCCTTCCTTTTAACTTCAAAAGATTATCCAACCTCTATAGTGAAGATTATTACTGTGATGATGTTATCGTTGTTCTTATTCTTCACCCATTCAGTTAAAATGATCTGTCTTGGTCTGGTTCCCCTGTTAAAAGCGACATGATGGGCTTCCCTGGTGGCGCAGTGGTTGAGAGTCCGCCTGCCGATGCAGGGGACGCGGGTTCGTGCCCTGGTCCGGGAGGGTCCCGCATGCCGCGGAGCGGCTGGGCCCGTGAGCCGTGGCCGCTGGGCCTGCGCGTCCGGAGCCTGTGCTCCGCAGCGGGAGAGGCCACAACAGTGAGAGGCCCGCATACCGCAAAAAAAAAAAAAAAAAAAAAAAAAAAAAAAAAAAAAAAAAAAAAAAAAGCGACATGATTTTGCTTTCTCAATTCTTTCTGGCAGATAGATTAAAAATAGGATTCCTCTCAGACACTAAGTAAATATTGGCTTTCTCCCTTCCAGTACTTGGAGCTTTTCAGTTTACTTAGAATAAATCTATAATCTAGTCCCATGATCTCTAGTCTCCAAGATGGTTTGAGAACCTCCTATAATAGCCTTATTAACAACCCCAAATTATAGGCTGGCCTACCTGTGATCACACCCGCCTTTTAACTGCCACTTTTTCACTTGGCAAAAGACTCACCTCTCTATTGTTTTCCAAGTGCAAGTAATTGAATAACTGGGCTGTCAAGGAAAGCCCCACTGAACCCCATCTCCTAGTGAACTGTAGTTAGAGGTTGGGCAGTAGGGAACCCATCAGACCTACATCTGACTTTGCTCAGCCCTAGCTCTAGACTTCCCACTGTATTTGACCAATTATTCTCTGCACCTGCAATTCAGTGGGAGAAAGAATGGATTATTTCTTATTACCACACTGCTCATGAGACCTAGAGGGGAGGTAGATCACTATCCAAGGCATGTAGATAGGGATGCTAATAATTATTCCTCCTCTGGAAATCTTATGGATTGTCCATGAAATCCAGAATATAGTCTTCTCGATATGGAAGAGTCCAGATTTAAAGCCAGCTAATTTCCCAGGTACCACATCATCTGTGCATCCCTATTTCTCACACTTTTCATTTTTTCTCTAAAATATATTTTCTAGATGTTTCCTTGAGAGGAACTGTGGGAAGAAGAGGGGTGTGTTCTCTGAAACTTGGTTTACTTGTATATGTTGCTTTGACTATCTATTTTCCCTAGAGTTCTTCTTTCTCTTTATTTGGTCTTGTCTGAGTGGATCCTCCGGGGACACTCTTGGAGACCTGAGTAATTGTCCCTGAGGCAGCCTGATATCCGGTATTGACAAGCCATTTAATTGGAGATCTAAAGGCAGCTGGCTTGGCTTGTGTGAAAGCTGTGGGACTTAACATTTGGTACACATGTAGGGAGTCCAGACGTTTTATTAGAAAGAACACAGGTTTGGAGAAACATAAACCAAGTTTCTAGCTTCAGCTCTTATATTCATTGTGTATATCTTATAGATGACAAATATTCAGAAAAGTTAAGTAATTCAGCCCAACTCACATAATCTATAATACCCATCTCAGAGGGTGTTTGAGAGGTCATTAAAGAAATGATGCAGCAAAGCCCTTGACCTATAGTAGGTATTCAGTAAGTGGTAAATAGATGGTGGTTACATTTATGGACATTTTGTGATAGGAGGAGAGTATATGAGAAATGCAAAAAAAAAAAAAAAAAAAGTAAGAGTATTAAAGTCCAGGGCATGTATTGGAAGAAAGAGGATGGTGACAATAAGGAGAAAAAGATTAATGAATGAAATTGCACAAGAGAACGAGGACAACAGGAAACAGAAAGAACATGCATGAATGAGTAAACTGGAGGGAGGATGACTCATCTAAGTTATCATGCAGATGGATGACATTAAGGGAAAGCGAGAGTACCAAGTGAGAGATTGTAACTCTGGTTAAGGTCATTGCCAGTGTAGCAGCCTTACCCAGGACTCAAACTAAATACAGTGACCAAACAAATGCCAAACCAAGCACATAAGAAATCAGTGTCTTACGGAGAGTATCATTACCCCGATTAATAAGTGCAGTTATGAAATCAACATACAAATTAAGGCTTGTGTCAAGAGCCAGCAAAATAGGGGCTGCCCACAGGGATCCTATAGGTTTTGTCCTAAGAGGGGCCCTTTAATCTTTCTCTCTGACTCAGTCACTAGAAAATGAAGAACTTCAGGCGCCAACAGGGAGCTGTGAATTGCCTGAGGAGACACAGCTCTTCAAGGAAAATGACTTTCTGGTTCTGTTTCTGCAACTAACTCTCAAGCCTAGCAGACCCCTTGCCCTGCCATGCTGCAGATGTGTATTTGGGTACCAGTTGACTTCTGCGGACCCCCCAAGATACCAAGGCTGTTGTACCAGGAAATGAACAAGAGATGTTTTGCTTTGGGTTTTTGGCAGGGTTTTTTTCCTGATGCAGTGAACATGTATTCTATTCAGACAGATTTAAGGGGAAAAGGTGAAGTCATGAGCTTCTTTAGTTGAGAAGTCCAAGGATACAGTTCAGGCGTGGATGAACTCAAAGAGGAAGCGTCACCAGATTACTCCCCTGTCTTCCTCTCTCCCTCTTTCTCCATCTCTTTCCATTGCTACTACATGAGAAGTCTGCCTGAGAATGAAGCCAAAACATAGGAAGACAAGAATGGCCACAGGAAGCCCCAGTCTTTTATTTAGTCATCTTATCAGCCCCATTCAAAAGACATTGCCTCTCCCCTGAGTGCACCCCAAGAGCCCAGGGTGATAATTCTCACTGACTCAACTTGGCTGAAGTGGGCATGTCTTAACTAGCCTGGTAATCAGAAGACTAGAGCTCCATTAGTGACAACTCAATGATTTATACCCTCCCTGGCTCAGGAGTTCAGGGAGCCCTTCCTAAACCAAATGGGCAAAGAATAAATAATGATATGGTTCCTTAAAGGAAAATGTAGGGGAAAGAGAAGGAACGGGAGGCATGCAAAAGCAACTGACTTCCTCTGTCATAAATTACATAGAAATTTCAACTGAATGCAAAATAAAACCAAACAACATAATACTCTGGCCCCTTTCTTGTAAAGATACTGCACAGAACTCCCAGCAGGGGAATGAGTTGGCCCCTGGCCAGATGGACCCTGAAGACTGTGAGAGCAGAGCCCCAGCATAGGGCTCTGGACTCTCCTCCCTCAGCTTCCTCTAATAATGTTCCCAGGGGAGGAGAGATGCTGGCTTAGTTGGAGCTATCTTGTCTGTGAAATAAATTGAAAATTCCTCACAGTGAGAAGTACTTGACCTTGTTATCCGGATAACATTGGGCTGGGTTAATCAAGTGACCTCTGTCCGGGAGCGTTCCATCACTCTTTACTTCACATCTTCAGAGAGTGAGAAAAGTCTCACTTGCCCTTAGCTGGCCTCATCAGGGATAGGGCTACCCTGAAGCCAGCTGCTCAGGTGTGGAGCAGACCATACCCCCTCCACCACTGTACTCCCAGGCATCTCTCTGAGTCCTCAGATTTGTATCTGCCTCTCCTGGAAGGAGGAAGGACCATCATGCTCTGGGTGTGATGCTGTGCTGGGGAGATAAGGAGCCTACGTGGCGTTGTCTTGCTGAATCCTTAAAGGGCACGAGTGCATTTAAAAGGAACAAAAAGACTAAGGACAAAATGTCAACCACCAACAAAGATTATCCTCTTTGGTTGTTTGTGTTACCATATACATTTGACAGATGCAGAATCCAAAATCCAGGGAAAGGAAAGGTGCCTCTGGAAATGGAGCAGTCTATTGGCAACATTTTTAGAAATTAAAGATTCATTATGAAATGTAATAAACCGTCTCAGACTATTTTCTGTATACTCAGTCTGCCCTGTTTAGATTTTTTTAAAGCAAGGAATTGAAGAAATATTTTGGAGTTCACAAGGAAGGTCACTAAAACAGGAAACTATAATTGAAAGCATAGGTAAGAGTTGAGCCAAAGGAATATGGCAAAAGGAGAAAAAGAGAAGCTTAGAGCTGGTGATGGGGAATCCAAGGGAAGGGAGTGAATATGGACAAATTATTTCTTCATTATGTCATCCAGGAAAAACTTCTTAGGCACTTTAATCAAGCTGATTCTGTCGTGCTAACAAAGCAGAGAATTGTTAACTAGAACTCATGTTTGGCTCCGTTGCTTACTCCAAGTTTTATTCCAGAAATCATGCTATATGAATTGAGAAAGATCTTTCTCTGTTGATTCCAAAAGTAATATCATTCAACTACTCTTCGAGGGGGCCTTCATAACTTAACAGGGTCAGGATTGACTGACTGGGTTGGTTGCAAGGTCAACCCAGGCAAGTCTCCCTCTAAACATGGCACCAGAATGCTGTTTATGTTCAATAGGGTTTGCTTCCCTCCTCCCAACTTCAGAGATAAGCATTAGTTGTTTGGCCCAATGTAGCTTTGCCATGGATAAATCTGCCAAAGCCCATTCTGAATCTGTAGTTTCACTTTGTACCACTTCTTTGGGTTCCATGTTTCATAAGTTACCAACTGCTGTGTTGTCCTTAAACTTCTCTTTCTTTGTGTTTCAATGTTTGACACTCCATTCTAATGATCTGAGAGTCTGTTTTCCTCTACTGGTCTCATTAAACATTGTTCAGATGTTGAATGTGTTCTTCGCATGGTAACCATCCCTCCTGTTGACTAAACATCTCTAGCTCACCACTTCTGGGTACCAGTAGGATTGTACCCATGAGTCTCTTCTGTAGACAGAGCCATGTGACTAATTCTGGCCAATGAGGTGGGAGCAGAAGTGATAAGAGTCACTTCCAAGCTGAAGTATTCAAATGCCAGTTACAGAACCTTAAGAATGCTTTTTCCCTCCTATGGTGTTGTGTACATTTGAGGGGGCTGATCTACCAGCCTTTGTCCCTGTGTGACTATAATGAGCCCAGCATTGTTGCCTACCTGCAGTGGATATGGAGTGTAAGCAAGAAATATACTTGCTTTGTTTCAAGTCCCCCAAATTTTAACATTGTTACCTCAGCCTGACCTAACCTATTCTGATGACCACACTTAAACATCAGGTCCCTTCCACTACACCCTCTTGATGGTGTCTTTCCAAGTATTTTTATTGAGTTCCCACTGTCTTTTTAAGTGGTAGTTTAAACGAAGAGTGGGTTGCATTTGAATCATAGGCATATTGCACCAAATAGGCAGATACTAAGAATAATATGTTGTTTCATTGGTCATGATTATTTAGCTGAAGGAGAACAGAAAATGGAGAACAGCAGAAGACGGATGCTAGTACAAAGGATAAATGAAATTTGCTAAGACAACACACTTTGGACAGAAAAAGAAAAGTGAATAGATTCAACTTGCTTTCAGAGGACCGATCTCCCTGCAATTACACGTTACTTCACTTGAGTCTTTATCATGCAAACTTGTGTTCTTTCCATTTAGGCTGTCACCACACTGTTCTATAATTGCAGTTTATTCTACTCCTTTCATAGCCAAAGACTCTCCTAAACATTATAAATTATATTAACTGGTGAACAGAATGTGGCTATCCTGAGGCTAAGCTTAGGAATTGCCTGTAGCTCGTATTGGTCAGCTGACACGGGACTGGTATTTTATTCAGATGTGTGCTTCACAGTTGGATGAGAGATAGAAGCATAATTAATGAAATGCTGCAATTTTTTATCTCCTAAATCTGCTCAGCTGGACCTCCTTCCAAATAGCTTTTGCATCTTTGTCAGCTGGCTCAAGGAAAATGTTTTTCATGGAAATGTCCTAAGATTAGGAGTCGAACAAAACTGAATTCTCGTATCAATTCTTCAGATATTAACTGGGTAAACTTAGGACTGTCCTTTAAGCTCCATGTTCCTTTCAGTGGAGATACCAACACTAACACCTGAGATACGTTGTGTTAGAAAAAAATAGTAAGAAATATGCAACTTTGCCCATACAAAGTGTTCAATGCATAGATAATATATGTACAAACGTATATAACAATTCATGAAATGATGAAAACAATACAGAATAAACATTTCTGCAGATGGGCTGGAAAACATTTAAAGTAATGTCAAAATCTGTCAACAGTTTCATACTCATTTGAGTAGAGAAATATATGGTTCTAATTGAGATTATCCTTGTATGCGGTGTAAATTTTATTTAGTTTTGTTTCTGTGCATAAGTTCTTTCCCACAAAGTATTGAAGAAGCATTCTCAGGGAGAAGAAAGAAATATCACTTCAGCTGGTTGAAAGAAAGAAGCCTTTCTCATGCAAATACATAGTCCCCTTTTGTCTACATGATGGACTCTGCAAAACAGGATAGTTCCTTAATTACTTCTGATAAGTTTTCCCTATTTGATTTAAAATATTTTTTCTCCAAATATAAATATGTATGTATGTGCACACATGTATATAAGCATATGAATTTCATGCATACTTAATTATATATATTTCACACATATACACACATTTCTGTGTGTATATGTTTATTTCATAGCCAAAACCTTTCTGATTAACCTCTACTAAAAAATCCACTGTCAGATTCTTAGAAAGGCCTTGCCAATTGAATGATAAGAATAAGATAGAATAGGAACTTGTACATTATAACACTTTACAGGACACAAAGGAAAACCATTCTACACAGTCTGTGTTAGAAATCCATTCTTCCTGTAAACCTGGAACATTCTGGAAGCTTCTCAGTACCCAGGAGAACGAGTAGCTTATATAGAGAGAATAAAGTTGTTTTCAACATAGTTTTATCACAACCTTGTTCTTCTGCATGGTTTGCCAAGTGGAAGCATTTGAGAGGCTGAACTTGAACTGGATCCCAGGTGCTCAACCACGGGTCACTGACAGTCATCCCAAGTTCCTGTTAAGCAAAGAAGTTCATCTGCAGGGCAGTTCAGTTCCATTACTGGACAGGGGCCTCTGCAGGAGACTCTGTGCTTGAAAACAAAGCCATCAGGCCCTGCTTAATTGATTAAAGGACCAAAGCTGTCATTTTGGCAACTCAGTAGATGAAGTGAAACTTAATAAATATAAAATGAAAAATAATTTAAGAATTTAACTAGCAGAGCAATGTTCAGAAAGCATCTAACTAGACTTAAATTGCATGTGAATAAAATATTACACTGTGATTAGAATGTTAAAAACGAGGCAAGGAGACCAGATAATAGGTGTGTGGTTTTGTCTGATAGCTTTCCACAAATTACTCGAAAGGGTAAATGAAGCAGAGCAAATTGAGCTGGTTTTCTACTTTAAACGCGTGAACAGAGTTTTACCTTGTCTAGAAAACCTTACCTTATGCTGTTACTACCCAAAACAAGGTCCTTTGTCCCTTGTTGGGGTTATTTCATGGCCCAGAATTCCATCGGTCTACCCAGTACATATGTGTCAGCCTACGGAGTGGTTTTAGGTTCATAAGCACGAAACAAGAGTCAGCCAATGCATTAAGTTGTGATTTACACTTTGTTGCAAATGTATAATTTACTATTTTAGCAGAACAATTTTTATCATCAATAAATGTCCATGAAATATCCATTCTGGGAAAGCCACAGGGTATGTTTTGGGGAAGAGAAGGGAAGCAAAGAAAGGAATAAGGTAGAGTCCACTATCAAGGAGTAAAATAAATGGATATGAATCTCACCAGAATTTGTAAATTGTATATATTTACTTCTTTTAAATCCTTGTGTATAACAAATGCCCTCTCAGAAAACCAGGGATGATTTCTCCAAGCTGGTATCAGGATAATTTTATAAGAGTAGAAATATCTGATTTACTAATAGTTTGTCCTATTTTGTAACAATTCGGATGTAAAGTCAAGTCATGCTTAGAAAAGAATTCTATCAGCATATTGTGGACTAAAAACTCAAAATCATATAAAACTCATTCATATCATTCACAGATATAATATTGAGATGCCTCGGTCAGTGCAGTGAATATTGCTCAGCACATTTGTATATAGTTGGCGTGACAGTTTTGGTGGCCCTCACTCTGACACTTCTTCTTTCAGATATCAGAACTACTGATTCACAAGCTCAACCTGAACTCTGTGCGCTTTGAGCTGAAGCCTGGAGTCCAAGTCCTTGTCCACGCGGCTCACTTAACAGCAGGTCAGTGTTCCTATCCCTGGGTTCTGGCTAGTGGCTCTAGCAGAGGAGGATCGCAATTTGTTGTTTCAGCAAAACAAGACTAAATGGTGCCACTGCTAATCAGAAATAGCGCATCAGTCTTTGGAGGTTCCCATGCCAGGCATTTTTGCCTTAATGGGGACCCATAAGGCAACAGAATAAGGTGATTTTCCCACTTAATCCCTGGTAAAAGCCATCAGTGAATCACTAAAGGACCCCTCAAATGATAGCATACTTCATCTTACAGAAATCTTGAAAATAAAGTTAACCTTACAAATAACTTTCTTCTGATCTTTCTGCAAAACTTTATTTTTCAATCATTCATGTTACAAAGAATTTTCTTGCTTTCAGTCTTGGAATAAAGTCGTACAATAGAAATAGCTGGGACTTAGGAGCTGTCCAGGGTCATAGCCAGAAGCTGAACCCCACGTTGGTCAGGATCTTACAAATTAATTAATATCATTGAACTTCTGTCTCTTCACCTGTAAAAGATGATGGGGAAGACCTTCTTCCTAAGGCTATATAGAAGGCTCAATAATAATTCGGGTTATCCCAAGTATATAGAAATAGATGTTATTGTTTTATCTTAATAATAAATTAAATTAACACTATTTATTGAGTACTTATTTTTGCAGAGTACTGTATTGACGCTGTATAAAGGCCAGTAGGAGATGGTCTTTGCCCTCAAAAAACATATAATCTGGTTGTGGTGTTTTAAAGTTTGGTGGTAGCAGTGGTGGCAGTACCGTGGGGTGGGGTACGCGGGCAATGCGGGATCTCTGAACAAGTAAAATGCATAAATACCTTTATAGAGAGACAATAGAACGTTTCTAAGCGCTTGGACTTTGCAATTGTGCAACCAGACTATTGGTTGCCGTCTTGCTCCATCACTTGCTTACTATATGGACTTTGAGAGGAGACTTAACTGACTTCTCTGTCGCATCTATGACAATGGGATTGCGTGAGGATTAAGTCAATTTAGGTAACGCGCTTAGAGAAGTGCCTGGTGCGTAGTAAGGTATTATTTTTCTTTTTATTCTTTTTATTCTTTACAATCAGAGTTTTATAAGAAATTTAAAGCAGGGATAAATTGTACCCAGTCAAAATGACCCAGGGAAGCTTCATGGAGGAGGTAGTCTTTGGGAGGAACCTTGAAAGATGGAAAGGACTGAACTCAAGAGTTTATTCCAAGCACTGAAGCGCCAAGGAAGGAACACGAAAGCCTTGAGGGCTTTGGGATGCTGAATAAGTGGGAACAAAGATCAGGTGTTTCCAAGTCCATTCTCTGGTTTCCTGGAGGTGTGCCTAGGTCTAGAGGATGGCCAAACAGGTTGGCCATTGGCCTCTTTTCTGCTTGGATTCCATCTTTTTTCTTTATTAGGGTTTCATAAAATGTTTTTTCTTAAAAAAGAAAAAAAAGCACTGCTTTAAAAAAAACAGATATTTGAAAGTCAGTGTCCTGAGCATAGGATACGGAGGTGGAGGGTAGAAATATGCCAGGCTGAGCCATTTGTACTTCCTTTGGTGGGTTCTGGGAAGCCGTGGAGACCTAGGAGCAGAGGTATGATGGATTCAGTGTCACTTGAGAAAGGTGACTCTTAAGAGAAAGGATTGAGTAGGGCCGATTTGCTATTCTGCAGCTTGTCCTCCTAATTCATCTGTCGAACAGACATTTACTGAGGTCCTGGCTACACTGAGCCAAGAAGTGTTCTCAGTATGGGATAAAATCTCTGCCTTCACGAAGTTTCCATCATTGGGGAAAGCCAGGCAGGAAGCTCATTAAACAAATGCCACTTTCTGAATGATGAAAAAAGGTCCTGAAGAAAATAAGGAAGTGTAAGAGAAAGACAAACTATGAAGCACCTATGAGGGCAGCCCTTAAGCCCGAGACCTGAACGAAGGCTGCCGACTTATCTCAGAGCATTTGATGATCAAGACTGGCTATTTCCTACCAAGAAGGTTGGCCTTTGGTCTTCGGTGAATAGTGGTGACACGTGGCAGTTACACATAGCTGGTTGAACTGGAAAACAAAGTCCAGAAACATCCCTTGTAGTCATCCTGATGGCCAAGCCACTGATAGATGTTGTCAAATGAGCAGAAAGTAACTACTTGAAATTGGTTGAAATAAGTTTACTGATTATTTCACGTAACTACACAGTCCAGCCTGTTAGCTGGCATCCTGAACTTCACCATCTTTTCCTACAACAGCTAAAGTGACTTGTTCCCTTTGAGTTTAGAGGTTAAAAACAACTATGCCTGATACTCCGTACTGCACTCTGCGTCTGAAGGGCTGTGGTCAACTAGTTCATCCCTTTACAGCATACTCTGCTTCTAAAGGAATGCTATCTTCAGGCAGCATATTTTGCTGTAGTTTAGCCCGATTTATTAGAAAACACTCCCCAGGGACTTTGTTCGAAAGGGGAGCATCATAGATCAAGATAGCCAGAGAACTAACCCCACTCTCAAATTCCGGAGGCAACTTGCCTTTCATACCTGTATTTCCCCGTACCTCTCTCTCTTCCTACAGTTATTCAATATGCCTGGTTTTGATTTAGCTGGTTGTCATATCACATGCCAAAGGTGGTTCAGGTGAGCTTCCTGAATTTGAATCTTATTTTAAGTGGTACTTAAGGATGCCTTCCTGTGATGACATATGGTTTAGAGCTGGGATCCAGCTGACAAATAGGGATTAAAAAAAGTGGCTAATGAGCTGAAACTGATTTGGCCAGTGGCTTGGCCAGGGAAACTGATATAGCAAAGGCGTCCATGAATCCATAGTTCCATGTGGGAAAGAAAGGCCATTCCTGATAACCACAAAACATTAACCCGACCAGTGTTAAGTTCCAGATGGCAAGGACAAATGCAAAGTTGGGAAGATCTGGAAAATTGATCCAATTAATGTTCATACTTCCTGTCACAGCTGGGAAGTTGGGGAAAGGTACGCAGATCCCTGGGAGGAAGGGCTGGCAAAAGGGAGTGTGTTACTTGGAGCACACTGAGATTTGAAGGAGAGACCTCTGCCGCATAGATATGTACTAGGCAGAGTTACCAAGGGAACAAAGTAAAACTGCAGTTTGAGGCAAAAACCCAGACTTAGACTGGGCCAGTTTGGAGACAGTGAGAAAATTCTTTGGCTTCCAACCATTGGGGCTGTCCCTGATTCTTCCCTGGTAGATCTGATAGTATCTATCCTACATCTTTTGCTAGTGTAATTCGAAACCTGATCACCTGGCGTCCTAGCTTCCTAGGATGACTGGCTGGGTGACTGGAGTAAGTGTAGGCTTATATGTGGATAATCAGTTCCAGTTTGAAGAGTAAAGGAAGAGAATGCCGAGGGCTGACACAATAACTGAGTCTTGGAGACTTTCTCTGTATTGATTTCAGCCATATTTGTCATAATAGTGTTAGGACTGGCAGAATCTAAGGGTACAAAGTCACTCTCAGCCAGACTTTCATATGCAAAAGGAAGGCTTGTGGTAAGGCTGGCACTCTTCAATGACTGTGATGTGGAAGTAAAATATAGGAGGGGTCAGTTTCCCATTGGCGATTGTTCCTAAGTTAGCTCTAACTGCCCAATTTTTTTTTTTTTTTTTTTAACTAGTAGGACAGGGTGGTAGACTATGAGGGAATTCTCCTTTCACTCATAGAAAACTTGGCACGTTGGGTAGGGGATCCGTTGGATTGAGACAATTGCTGCAATTTCTTTGATTAAGTTGAAATTAACATATTCATATTGGGATGGCTCCAAGAGAAGGAGAGAGATACCTGGGGGAAAGAAGACACAGTGCGGAAGAGAAGTTGATGCAGAACTTCCACCTCAACTTCCTTTCCCTTCCTCTCATCCCCCCTGCAGAAAATAAAAATAAACTACAATTTAAAAAAGGAAAAAAGGATCACTGCTTGCAACATTTCATGTCTCATAAGCAGGATTGCTAATACCTTTCCAGGGACCATTCCAGCACACTGCTGCAATCCATTAATTGCATAGCAGATGTTCAGTAGCCTTCTTTTAAAAATATTTGAGCCAGAGTATGTTGCTGATGGGAGAGGCAATGCATAATTTGGTTCATCTCCAAGGAAAAACAACTGTCTCCTCTCAGGAATTTACCAGGCTTCCTTTGTTTTTCAAACTCGGTTCCCCGTTTGCTTTTATGGGAACACAAGGTAAGCATTTCCAGATATCTGGATGTCATTAGAGACTGGATTTCATTTGTTTCCCCCACATGTTCTATTAGGGAATTCATTAACTTTGGTACCTAAGTGGAGCTAAACATTGAACGCAGTCCTTGTTTTGTTTATAGCTATTCCTTTGCTTCTCGGTTTCTGTGCAGTTCCTCTTGAGGGCCTCATCACCCCTGACAGCTAGGTTTCTAAAACTCTCTTGTAGAAAGGAAAGATTTCAGACTGTATGAGAATAAGGAGAGGACAAAGAGCTGTTATCAAGAAGTTTGAGGGAGGGCCATACCCTGAGTGGCTCTCTTTGGCTTTTAGGACCTCGTGGCAGCTGGCGCCATGTTTAGCAGACAAAGGGAGTTGTGCTCAATCAAGCTGGGGGCTGGACTGGAAATGCTGGTGTTGTCACTGAAGTGTACCTTTGCTTGTGGTATTCCCAATTGGAATATTTCTCCCCCTTCTCTACTTTTCTCCATCTCTTATGTCTCTGTATCTTAAGGCTCAGCTCAGTGCCAACATTTGCATGGCATCTTTCCGGAGATCTTTACCTGGATACCATCTATCCCTCGTCAGAACTCACATGGATTTTTTTTAAAGCTGTGTCTGTGTGATCATCATTATCACCTCTCCTATTTAATTTCCTGAGGATACAGTTCACCGTGTCTCTGTCATTGTACCTAGAAGAGAACTTGCCCATAGCATGTGCTCAATAAATATTGCTTTCATAAATAATTAGATACATAACTAATTTATAACCTGTAGAGATGCGTTAAGAATTCCATCCCCCCCGGTTCACCTTTGGAGTCAGTGTGTTCAACTGTGAACCTGTCTCCATGTCATGTTACTTCTTACCATGAGTGAGTGGAGCCTTGCACTCATTTATCCAGTAAGCGTCTAAGGAAAACCCATCTCCGTGCTTTCTTTATGTCAGGTATCCTCTTAAGATGTAGGATGGTTGTTGATATACACATTGTGGGAAATGGGTGGGTGGAAGGAAAATTAGAACTCTGTGTCCCAGAACGAGAGGTCCTAAAGACAGTGGGAGGACTGGCAACAGGAATGTTCCTGAAAGAGAGGGAAGCAAGTTTAACTTATTGGCCCTTATTTTACTTCTCTGATCTCTGATATCGTTTCCAGAGCTGCCTCACTTCATGACAGAGCTCAGGGTCTCACACCTTAGATTACACTATGCTTACCTGATCAAACAGACCAGACCTTCTTCACATCTTTTGTAATGTCTCCCTTGAGTTCTGTCTTATGCATGCTTTTACCCTGGCCTGCCGTTATTTATTTGTTTGTTTTCTCCTGTATTTTAAGAGCTGTGATACAGGGATGACTTAGGGAGAGTTTTTCCTGCAAGGCTCACAGGAAGGTTCAGAATCTGTTGTAGAGCATTTGATCTCTGTAGGTACTCACAGCAGAACAAACCTGAACCCTTAAGAAAATAGCCCTAAAATGCCACTAGTTTTCTCATTGCCCCTGGTAACTTGGAATTTACTCAAGGGCACAGTCCATTTCAGATTTATCATCTTACTTCTCACATGACTCTGTGCCTCATTTTGCAGTGATGCCTTTAAAGCTATGGTTTGTCCAGGGCTATGAAATGAACTAGGACCCTCATTCAGTGCACACTGGCTAGACCTGAGGCCCAAATACTAGTGGCCCTAATTCTAAATGAAGAGGATGAAAAATGTTCCATGCAGAAAATTCAATAAATGAACTATTCATATTGAATAGGAATTCACCCAAATGAGAGGAAATAAGCCTGCCATGTTGAGGGGCGGTGCTGAGCAAAAGCAAAGTGGCGTTGTATGGTTTGTACTTGGTTTGGGCATCTAGACACATACCCTCAAATATTCCCAATTGGTATATTAACTGAAGGTAAAATTATGAGCAGAGGAAAGAGAGAGGGATAAAATTCAGGGAAATCAAATATGCCACTACGATATGTCATTTATATCATGCACTTTGTTCCTCATCCATGCATGATGTGAGAAAACTCTTATTAATGCATGTTTAATATTGCAAAGTATGATACACATGGAAAAGGAAAGAAGGGGCAGATGAAAGGATTTCCAAAGACAATAGGTTGGGACAGCTGTCAGTAATCCTTTCTCTTTTCACAAAGTATTTGCTCATTTTATAAGAATTTTTCAACGCAGGTAACAAGAGATGGTAATTTATTTGATAGAGTTGGAATCCCAGGAGTAGGAGCCTCTTTTTTAGTTGCCAAAGAAGCTAAGTTTCATGGCCATGGCGGGTTGGGTGCTGTAAAACATACGAGTGAAAAACCTTAAGAGGAAGCTGGGAATAGGGGATTGACGCTCAGGTGAGGAGACCAGGACCCCAGACTGCTTTAAACTGTGAGCTTTATTTTATCATCTTTTAGTAGATTGCCAGGTGAAGGGAATCTGCTGACAGGTAATAAATTAAAGACCTAATTGCTGATACAAATCTTTCAAGCTACATCAAACTCTATATCTTTGTTTCTATGAGCACACATGATCAGGAGTAAATTCAGTGATTATACTTTGGAGTGTGGGTGTGGGGACAGGGGGAAGGGGGCTGGGGAGGAAGCAGCTTAAAAAATGTGTTGATTCTTCTTTGGTAGAATAGATGAGGGCAACAAGCATAGAAATTAAAGACTGAGCAAACAAGGAACAACACTACATCTTATTTGAGGACACAGACCCTAACTAGATGGGTTCATACTAAATGACAAACAATAGCACTTAGAGATTTTTTGCATTTCTCAGGGGTTATTTATTGGGTAAATCAACCAAAACTTGGCTGCTGAGACTTCTACACAGAGACTGGAAGAGCTGGTGCTGACTGGTTCCCTCAAAATATTGGGGATAAATGTCAGCCTGTTCTGTGGTTGGAAAATCTCTTTATAACCCAGGGTAGGCAATCCCTGCTCTAAAGCAGTTGTTCTTAAATTTGACTGTACGTCAAATGACCGAGGAAACTTCATAAAAGTAGAGATTCTTCAGGCCTCACTGCACATCCCCGGAATCAGAATCCCAGGGAGAGATATCCACGAATCTGCGTTTGTAACAAGTACCCCAAGTGATGCTTATGCAGCCAGGCCTTTCACCATTCTCAACCACTGCTCTTACAGAGCATTCCACAGACAGAAATCCATCTGCATAACAAGGAAAGGTGCTGAGCTATCTCCAGCAATAAATCTGATTTACAACTCAGGGCATCCACTAAAACAGAGACATGCATTAAAAGGGAAGAACCCTTGATACTTAGTGTAGGAGGAAATGAGTAATAAACATTAAAATCTAATTCCTCCGATATTTGGAGCTTACTTAATTGGCAGAATGGGTGGATGACAGTGAGAGTAGGGAAAAAATGAAGCCTGTCTCTGAATGTGGGATATACTCTATCCATAATCTAGATGAATGGCAAAGGCCAGCCAAGAGCTGTGGCCGTGAAGCAGTTGAAAAATGATTTAAGTGTGAACCAGAATGTTAGTGGCAGATGTAATTGAATAGCCATGAGTTCTATGAAAGTTAAACAAATGCTATTATCTCGATGTTATTAATGTGCTAATGTGAGCAGAAAATGATACATCCGCATCTCACTGTTATTTCTGAGAATCGGGGTGTTCTTCTACTCTTAGCTTTCCAGTGGGGTCACTGCTCTTCTGGAGTTTTGGATACTGATGATAAAAAATGTGAAAGGTTAATACTTCTCAAAGGAAGAGCCTCAAATCTCAGGTTGAATTTAAAAAATTTTTAACACCCAGTAACTGCTCTCAACCCCTCGTGTCTGTCTAGCAGTTGCCTTGTTTAAGCTATTATGTTTAGGAGAACTGTCCTTTGTCAAGGCTATGTGTGGGTTTTTAATAAAACTCTTATCTTGTATTATCTTGGCCTCCGTGGTTGCTGCTGACTGGTTCAATTTCTTTTTCAGGTATAATAAAAAGATATTATCACAGAGACATTAGAGAATTAATATTTCCCAGCTTCAGCACCTTTCCTTGCTACCTCTGGATATGTTATGAGTCAATGTGAGAGGGGATAAGGTACTCAGAATTTCAGTCTAGGTCAAGATACATCATGAATTCTACCCAGCAGTTTACACTGAGGAAACACCTTCCACTTGAAGGCAGAATTAGCATGAGTCCAGAAGCTTTAGAGAATTCACTATAATCTAAGCCACATCGTTTTAGATGCAGATGCCAAATCGTAGAGTTGTGGAGCTCGGAACTAAAGTAAAATAAATTGTTGCAATAACATTTTCCATTTAGGGATGAAATTAGTACTAGTGGAATTCTTCCACAGCCAAATACATTTTTCTGTCTCTTTAGTCTCTGGTTGCCTTATTACCTACACAGTTATCATTTACAAGTCTTTTGCGAGTAAAGTCATGCTAGTAATATTTTCCTTCCTTCTGTTTTTCCCCCCCAGATAATTTTTTCCCCTCTACAAATAATTAAGCTGTTTCACAGACACGTGTACCCAGTGGTTTTTAACAGTTATTAAGCTTTTATGGTATTATGATAACTAATAACAGGTGCTGAGATGTAAAACATAACATCCAATGTGACTAAACAAATGTGATACTTTCATAAATATACCAGCAATGAAGCTGCTCTTTAGATTCTAAAGTATCTTTCTTCACCATTTTTTTCTAAGATTTCCTGGGCCCATAAAAAGGTATGAAATGACTATAGGGTAATTGGCCTGAGGATGCACCTAGAATCTCTTGGGCAGAGAATGGTCAGGAAAGAGTGATCAGATGAACAGTTCAGAAACAGGGTACAAGCATGCGTCAAATTGGAAAGAAGCAGTAGTTAGGATGCAGAAGGTACAGTTCCCCATGGGAAAGGCAAGGCAGATAGTCCAGAGAAATTGGCAGGAGATAATGAAGGCAGGAGAGCACATACATAATACAGAGAAGATACCAGAATCTAGGGCAAGCTACCTTTTGGACACCAAGTTTCTTAACACCTACAGTGACCAAGACTGTCAGGCCATATCTGTTGTGTCTGCATAAGTTTTCATAGCATTCCCTTTCATTCTTAAAGTGTCCTGGTTTGGAAAAGAACATTTATGGTCATATTACTTATAGCCTGGCACCCTGCCAGTGGGGACAGAAGTCCATACCAAGAGTTTGATCATATAGAGCCCAATAGTAAGAATTACTAATTGGATGTTTAATCAGTTGGAAGAGAAGAGTTTTGAAGAGAGAAGATGTTAATAAGCTATTGCTATGTAACAAACCACCCCGAAATTCAGTGGCTTAACAATAAGCATTTATTATTATGTATGAGTCTATGGGTCAGCTCGGTGGTTCTTCTGGATTTATCTGTGCTCATTGTGTGTCTGCAGTCAGCTATGGATTCTTGGGCAGGGGGCTCTGATCTCGACTGGGCTGCCCTCGTGTTGGGGGTCAGCTGGCTGTAGGCTGGCTCTAGAACAGCCTCAGTTGGGATAATTAAGCTCTCCTCCACACGGTCTCTCATCTTTCAGTGGGCTTCCTCACACGTGGCCATGATAGGATTCCAAGAGCGAGAGCAAAGGTGTACAAGGCCTTGAAGCTCACACTGGAGCACCATCGCTTGTGTTGCATGCCATAGCCAAATCAAGTTCCAGTGCTAGCTCAGATTCGAGGGGGTGAGGAAACAGATTTCACCTCTTGGTAGGAGAGGCTTCAAATTCAAGGTGCTCGAGGCATGGGCACAGAAAGAAGTAGAGAATTGATCCAGTAACACAATTAATCTAGACGGGGCTGAGCACTCTCTTAGGGGAGATTTGAGATGCCTTTTAGGTAGTTTAGAAAATTCTCCTGAAGTCATAATGGGATTGAAGTACGATTAGCAATCAAGGGAAGTGGTTTTTTGTGTTTTGTTTTGTTTTGTTTTAGTGACCCAGAGTGTATAAAGGTCGGGCACGCTCTAAAGATAAGAACTGGATGTTTTATGAGTGACAGTATGAGGGACTTAACCACATAGGACTCTCAAACTGGTATGCATAATAATGACCTGTGTAGCTTGTTCCACACGTAGATTTCTGGGACTCACTCTCAGAGACCGATATATTTTTTCTCAAGTGAAGCCTAGGAAACTGCATTTTCACAAGTTCTCCAGGTGATTCTGATTCACGTGGTCAGGAAGTTATACTTTGAGAAACACTTTACATAGTAAACAGGATACCTCATTGACTTGCCACCCTAGAAAACCAAAAGGCATCCTTCTCTTCCTGTCTGTCAATTACAGTGATAAGTTTGGTCTTTGAGGTGTCCACATTGTCATTATTTGGCCAAGTGACCTCAACCTGAGGTGACTAGGTATTCCTGAAGACTCTATCTTCAGTTTAAAACTAGTAGCCATGCTTCACTAGTCATTAGAGCCTTCTCTGGGAATTCCCATCCAATCTGGCCTGCAAGATCATGGCTTTGTGATCAAGAGGCTATAGCAATCCTTAAGACCGTTATGATTGGGTTTGGACTTGAACTGGAAGGAAGGGCTATTAGACAAGTGAGGGTGCTCTGTCATAAAGGCCTGTCAACCCTTTCTATGATCTAGATAAATATTCTCTGTGCCATTCCCATATAACCTTAATTTCTGAAAAAGAGGTTTCAGCCACATGGATTTTATGATATTCAAGGCATGTAAGTAAAGGCTGGCTTGGGTGTGCTTTGGAGACAGGAGAGGAAAAATCAAAGCAAGTTATGACAAAGTTGAACTTGCTTTTGTAACTTCTTGACAGCACTAACTTCTGGATTAGAAATGCAGTACGAGTTCAAAGTTTCAAGGTCATAGAGCGGGTAGAAGTCCTCCAAGAAAGTTCCCTTCGATAGAATGAGAGTCAATACAGGCAGCAGTAAGGGTATTTGTGGGGCTTCACCAGGTGATGCTGCCATATTGCTGACTTTAAAACTTAGAAATAACACAAAGGGGCAAGGCTGCAGCAAAAGGGGTTAGCGACGCTCCAGGTGAGGCATTCCCTAAAGTGTGTTGTGTGGGACCTAAGTCTGTAAAGGGTCTATGCTCTAATGACTTTGTGAAACTCTATGGTGAAGTCTTGTGAGTTTCTTTCCTGAAGAACCGCTATCAACTTTCATTTACTGAATCTTCAAGATGGGGAATGCCATATATACCATTTCCCAAAATTATCTGACCATGGACTCTAGTCATTTTTCAGGGCTTGTTCTCTGTAGAATACACATTCAGAAATACGATAGCAATGGTATGACAGTTTTAAAACTATTGGGCATGTGCCATGTGCCAGACACCATGTCAGTGCTTTATAAATTTCATCTTATTTTATTCTCACAACTTGCTAAAACAGGCACTAGTTTTATCTCCATTCTGTAGACGAGAAAACTGAGGTTCAGTTTAAGTCACTTAGCTTGTCAGCAAGCGGCCAGGTAAGAATCTGATTTCAAAAAGGGACCATATCAGTTACCTCACCCCAAACATGGTGTTTTAAGTTCACTCTTCTCTCATACACGTTAGCTGTGACCTTGTATTTAGCACTCACTGTGTATCGATCACTTTTCACAAGAAGACTTGTTGTTCCTGTAAGCAGCACTATTATAATAATCAATCTGGGTCCTCTTGAATGGAATATAGTAGCTCAGTGCATTTCTGCAGGATTGTAGAAACGATGTGTGCCCGCCCCAGACTTAGAATCGTCAAGTCATGTGCTGTACCCCATGACCATGCGTTACTGTGTTTGTGAACAGTGGCAAATAAACCACTCAGCACTTGCCCCTTCTACCTTGTTTAGGCTGCAGTTGGAGAAGGATTAATTTATGCTTATTGCACACAGCAAGCTAAAACCCACTTATCACAAGTTTTCATTCCCCAGCAGAACACACGCAAACCCACCTACTAGTGCTGCGCAAACTAAGACGTGCATCTGAGGTTGTGGGGAGCAATAACAGTCCGGTTTATATTCAGGCACAGATCAGCAAGCAGAAGCCACCCACGGAACCCAGAGGGCAGTGGTACTCAACTTCTCACCTCTGCTGCCTGCTTGCCTGCTTCCTGCCGCTAAGCAGTGACTAAGTGATGCAAAAATGGGGGTGGGGCTGGGAGCGGAGAGCACACATGTTAGAACTCAGGATACAGACGCTCATTTTCCCAAAGTAATATGATAATTATTTAACACTGTTAAACGCCACCTGTTTATGAATGATGATTTGAGTGGGAGTGGTTTAGAATTGAAACGCCTCAGCTTGTGATGGGTAGAGACAGGAGGGGAAAGGGAAGAGAAGGGAAATAGTGTCCATTTGCGTGTTTGCTTTCTGTGTCAGTGAGGGCCTGGCTAGAGCAATTTCCCCTCTTTAGTTTTCCGTTCATTTCAAATGCCAACCCTTTCAAGCAGCCTTGGTATTCTTCCTGGTTGCTCCATAACACCGATATTCTTTTGCATCTTCTGCAAGAGCATTTGGCTGGGAATCAGAAGCTCAGCTAATCAAGCTAACCTGCCTCTAACCATCCTTACAATCTGAAGCTCCTCCCTGAGCCTCCCTTTGTTCCCTGTCACATTAGGGGTTTGCATTAGAAGATTACCTTTAAAATAGCTTTCCAGTAGTATTTCCATAAGTATGAGGACGGTATTGTGATAATGTCCAGAGAAAGAGAGTGAGAGAGACCTTATCTTTTAGACTTACAGGTGAAATCGTATGATCGCTGAGACTTGCTTCAACATAATCCATTGTTGGGGTTTGTGGGCACTGGACAGGGGTAGAAATAACATTATCTGCGGGTTGATGGTTGTTGAAGGGTGGTGGGTGCGTGAGGCTCCATTTCTCTATGCACAACTACCACCCATAAATACACACATATGCATGTATATGTGTGTATACATGTCATCAGTGTTTAAAAGTGAATGACCTAGGATTCTAATTGGTCCTTTGAAAACTTAATAATATTTTGACTTTGTTAAGTTGCTTCTTGTGATCTACTTTTACCCTTCATCCCCGTTCTCAAGAAATATCTTTTTCAATTTCAGATATCTCCTGCTGAAATTAGCCCAGGGATGAAGTATATAGACAATTGTGTGTATATGTGTGTGTGTGTGTGTGTGTGTGTGTGTGTGTGTGTGTGTGTGTGTGAGAGAGAGACTTCGTTTAAGTCATAGTTCTTCCATTTACTATTTCTGAGTCCTTTGGAATGACACTAACCAGTGAGGCCCTCACTGTTCGTGTCTACTCAGTGACGATCTCCACCCCACCTTCCGTTGGTGAAAGTCAATCGTAATAATGTCTAAGATAAATGGAAGGTGTTCTTTCCCTCCTGACTTCCTACCAATAGTGGTATGAGTTCTGAAGTATTTCTGGACTCCTTTGCACTGTGTTTGCCTAAGTAAAAGAAAGAGACCTTAATTTTTTGATTTCGAGCTGGAAGCACATCTGCCTTGGGTGTTCCATTCAGTGAACCACTCCTGTCTCGTCACACACTCACACTTCACAGCTTAAGCTCTGCTGGACTCACAGAGGAGAGAGAATCACAGAGGTTGCTTCATTTTACTGCTTCCTAAAAGCTGATTCTACTAAAATAACTAAGCCTGTTTTCTGAGAAAAAGGGCTTGACTTGTGGTTTTCACCCAAACTGGTACATGGGATAGGCTTTCCAGTAGTGGTTACTGCGTGGCTGGGATGTAATTCTTCAATAACCAGGCAGTGCAGGAGCAGTCTCGTGTCGTGTCTGAAACCATCGGCATCACAGTCACCTACTCCCGAAGTTTTTACCTGCGTGACCAGAACGTTGGACTCTTGGCTTTCAGCAGAGAAAAGCCACAGAAAATGGTGCTTAAAGGTCACCTGAATTTCTGGGTATCAGGCTTTGCTTAGATTGATGGAAGGTAAACGTCAGCATCCAGGCTTCTAAGGGGTACGTGTGGCTTGACTTTTATGCTGCAGCTATGCTATGTTTGCAAAATATCACTTTTCTAGAGGGTAAAAGTTAATTGCAAACAAAGTCATTAAAGTAGAGCAGACTTGACCCTGAGATAGAGGAGGAGGGTTTGGAGGCAGAGAGAGACGTTCCCCGGAGTTGCACGCTACCCGCAAAGTTGAGGAAGGAGAATCTTTTATGGATGCCAAGGCATCTGTTTGACCCAAGAGAAGCACTCACTGCCTCCGAGAGGCTGGCAGGACTTGGGCAAGTGATGGAGATCTCGACCCTGCATTGCACATTCCTCCTCCAGCATCAGAGCAGCTTCCCTTGTAAAATATTCACTTAGCCATCAATTTCCAAGTACAAAAACTGTAAGCAACCAGTCCTTTCTCTCATATGGCAACTGCCGGGATAGGAGTTAGAGGGGTTGGATAATTCATAAAAATATTCCTGTTGGTGTTTTTTCTGGTTTTCTGCATTGCTTAGTGGGAAAAGCTTTCATTCAGAATATAGGAGAATTTAGTACTTATATTATTATAAATATTGATTCAAAGTAATAATAGCAGTAGCAATCAAAGCTAAAATTTATATAAAGGTCTTACTATGTGCCTAGCACCGTTACCAGTGCTTTACATACATCAATTCGTTTGATCCTCACAAACGCCTAATGAGATATGCACTTTTATTCTCATGTCACCCTATCAGCCACATGAAGGTGAAGTAATTTGCCCAGGAGCTCACAGCCAGCACATGATAGAGCAGGCCTTGAATCCAAGCAGTCTGGCTCCAGAGTCTGTGCTTTAAATTTTCCACTGCGCTTCCTGAACAGGCCTGCTGGAGCATCCTGGGGGCTGGGACAGGCTCAGATGCATCTGCATGTCAAGCCGTGTGACATGCGTCTTGTGTGTACGTCCCACGTGGTTTTCCGGGACTCACTGTGCCCCTGTGTGAACGGTGCAAGCCTGTCGCAGAGTCACGCCCGCCCGCCTGCCTGCTCGTGACCATGACCATGCCTTGCTTTCTCCCCTAGCCCCGCTGGTGGACCTCACTCCAACCCATAGTGGCTCTGCCATGCTGATGCTGCTGTCCGTGGTGTTTGTGGGGCTGGCGGTGTTCGTCATCTACAAGTTCAAAAGGTGCGTGTCCCTCCGTCCATGTCTCCCCCGCTCCCCTTTCTCCCCGACAGGTTCAGAAGCATTTGTCGCAGCGATGTACGTGTCCCGTGCACAGCAGTGATGGTTTCTGTTAATGTTTTAGGAAGATCCCGGGGATTAATGTTTATGCCCAAATGCAGAATGAGAAAGAACGAGAGATGATGGCCAGTCAAGTCAGTCACCCTGAAAGCAGGCCCCATATCCCTCAGACTGAACTCAGGCGGCCTGGCCAGCTGATAGATGAGAAGGTGGAGTCTCAGCTCATAGGTAAATGATTCCTGGTAGCCCTCAGCTGTTCAGCCTGAGTAGTCAATGGCTGGCTCTCTCTCTAACCCCTTCCTGGCTTGACGTAACCACTTTTTCTGCTCTAACATCCCTGAGAGAAACAGCTAAGATGCCTCTTTCCCTGCTTCTTTCAATTAGAGAGAGAGAAAAAAAAAAACAACAACAAAACCTTTCTTGCTCCTATTGTTGTTGTTTTTTTTTTCTCTTATGAGTTTATTCCTCTTTTTTTCAAAAACCCTTGCTGAAAGATTGGGCTTCAAGTGTTCATGGTCAAAGAGTGAAGTGTTTGTTCTAACAATATACAAGAAGGGCAGGCCTCAGAGGCTGGATCTGCTGGTCTGGAGGGCTGGGCAGGGTTTGAGGGTGTATAATGACCAGAGCAAGCTGTGGCAGCATCACCTGGAGACAGCTCTAAGGAGGGCAGACTGCTCCAGAACACGCATAGAAGAAAGACAGACTTATCACCCACCCTGGGATTTTTAAAAACCTAGCAGTAATCAAAAACCGCCCCCCAGGAAACTTGGAACCTGAGAGTTCAAGAGCCATGAAGTTGGCAGAACTTATCTCAGGAGTGGGGTTTCCTGAGAGAGAGTGCTGGAGGGTTAGACGGTGACAGAGCAGATTGGCAGATTTCTTCCTCCTTTTCACCTGAGCCCTACCAGGAGTCTTAAAAATGGATTTCAGCATAATTTCAGTAGGGCTCACTCTCTGTCTGGGGAGGAAGCGTGGGAAGCCAACAGCTAGGTATAGAGAGTCTCAGGGTCATTGCTAAGTTCTACTAGTTATTGTGGAGGGAATTTCCCAGGAAATTAGATAAACCCATGGGACCACCATTGCGATCCATTTCTCTCCTTGTTTCCTCCTGTCTGATGGCCCTAGGACTTGAAGCTGTAAATGTTCCCATCTAGACCCTGCATTGCAGACTCTGATGGATAAATGATTATATAGGCATTCAGGCTGCACTCTGATGTGATAATGCCAAATCACCTAGAACGGCCTATAACTGTTCATCTGGTACCTGGGGAAAAAAAAAAAAGAGTACTTAAAGGGAAACACAGCCCTCTCTTTAAATGAACGTGGGAACGTTCTGCGGCTGTATTAAGGGGAAATTTAAATGTGCTGCCTGGCTCATATCAGAGGTAATAATAACCATGGCCCTGCATCTGGTGTCCAGTTTTCACAGTATGCTTCCTTTTATTTGGGGAGACGGTGAGAAATGCATAATTGCTTTGGGTTAAAAAGAAAAAGGCTTTTCTGTCTTCAAGTCCAGAGAAGCGTTCACCCTGTTTACTTCTAAAGCTTCTAAGTGCATTTTTGTGGGTCATTTGGCTTTCGATCACATTTCCATGGGGTATGAAGCACAGCCGCTGTTTGCTTTATTAAAGTAGCAATCCCTCCTTCGCCGGGAACACGTTACACCGTCTCTGACACCTTTCCATTGCCAGTGTCATTAAATGAGTAAGTGTTACACGTTTTCTCTTAGGAGAGTAGCTTTACCCTCCCCTTCCTCCCCTTCTACTCAACCTGGTGACTCATCTCTCCGATTGCAAAGAGCAAGACACGCCACTCCACCTTCAACGCCAAAGCGGGGATCTGCTGGGGCTCAATTTGCCATTTAAGGAAAACCCCCAAAGGCTACAGGCGACCTGCTGATCAGGAAAGAATGTCGCTCTTGTCAAGTGCATCCTTCTCCATGACCACTAACTTTGTGTTTTTTTTTCTTTGTTGTTCTGTTTCCTATTTTGCCAGGAAGTATTTCCATAGTTGCTGAGAATCAAAGCACAAAAGAAATCCCTACCTATGTAAATGTTTGACTGGAGGACGCCAGTAAAAACAAAAACAAACAAATAAAATAAAAACAATCAAAATCTAAACAAACAAACAAACAAACACTCACTGCATCGGGACTTTTTAATTCTTCAGACACAGACAACAAGGGTTTTTAGCTTTAAGCCTGTGCATGTGGACAGTACCTTGAGAACATGCTTGGAGGGGCAGTGTACAGGTGCTCTATTTCAATGGAAAAAACACTCGCCTCCCTCTTTCTTCTCCTCTCGTTTTTTTCTGATTGGTTGTGTTTGTAGAAAATCCCTAACACATATAGGCCAAGGAAATCTGCATGTATTTTTGGAAGTATTCTTGGCTCTAGACTTAACAGCTATTTTAGCACTACAGGCTGATGGGTAGATTAGCTACCCCAGCCCTTTTCGCGAGACACAAAGACATGCACAGGAGTTTGAAACCCTGGGCTGTTTCTCTGTTCCACTTTACTTGTTGCCATTTTTCCCTTCTAAGTTATCTTCGGGAGCTCTGTTGGCCAGCAGGGGCCACAGGTTGCCTTCTCCATTCTGTACGACCACAGGGACAGAGAAGCAAGTTCAAGTTCCACGGGTGCAGGCAGAATAGGGAGAGAAGGAAGGCAGTCGGGCAGGAATGTCAAAAGTGGACCTGTGTTTCCTGTTCCCCCCTTCCCATCACGACAGCTTCCCCTTGTAGCTTTCCCTACTCCTGCCTTGTGTAGAAAACAGAATCCTAGTTACCCGCATTCTTACCTTCCCATTTGTTTGCTCTCCTCGTGTGGTCATGATGTGTCAATGTCCTTGTGTCTCTTCCTTCCAGTCCCCAAGTTATCCTTCAACTGCTCCTGCCTTTTCTTCCCAAACATGTTGCTAGATTCTGGACATTCATCCTGATGTTCCTTAAATACTGGCCTTGCCTCTGGCAACCCTGCCTCCACCACCCAGAGCTAACGATCTCTCTGTCAACTTTGCACACGCCCATGCATGCAGCCTCCATACACACTGACTAAGCAGCATCCTGCACTGCAGGGTTCAGCTTCATGTATTTTTGTGTGTGTGTGTATCCTCCTGTAGACCTGCCTCTTCCAAATATCCTTGCCTTTCCCCCCTGGAAACATATAATGTGTGTGAAAGAGCTGAGATAGGCAAAGCAATTCAAACCTGGCCCATGTACCTTAGAAAAGAAAGCATACAGATGAATAGTGTTTTTGTCACACCTTAACAAAAATCTCCGGCAGTCAGCTTCCAGAAGATTCTTGTGAGAAATGTTTTGAACGTGTTACTATGTGGCAGGGCAGTTTCCTCCTGTGATGGTTGCTATTACTCAGTATTTCCCCTCTCACAGTAGAGTGAAAATATTTGTAAAATGAAACCGCTGTTAAGCAGAAGAAGCAGGTTAATGGATTTGATGTTTGAGTGTCAAAAAGTCTTGAGAATATATGGAGGTCTCGTCTTACATTAGGATGGGATTGTGATTGTGTAAGATGACCCGAGACTTCTTACCTGTGTGCTCTCTGATGTCTGAGCATAGTATCAGCAAAGGAAAATTTAATAAGCCTAAAGGGGAGGAGTTATCAGACTCAAGCAGATTGGCTCAAAGCATGAAGAAATCCCAGTTCTCCCAGGGCCATCATGAAAGAAGGTCCAGAGAAAGAGGGAAACAAAAGTATGTGCAGCAGGAGCCCTTGGAGTATTATGGATTGGATAAAGCCCACTCTAAAAGTAGGAGAAAGTGGTTTCAAAAGACCACTTTTGAAAGGCTACTCAGAGTATAGCCTCCTACTTGGCCATGTCCCCAGGCCAGCGTCAGGGTATAACAGGGCCCGGGGGACAATGGGGCGCCCTAAAGATCCTGACGACCACTGCCCTTGTGTAGCTCAAGTAGGGGAAGAGTAGCAACACTTCAGTCAGCAGTTAATCAAGCAGAAGATTTTATGGTTGAAGATGCTCCGTATGAATCTGGGAAACGGATTATGCCTAAGGCAGCGCCGTCTATTTGTAGAACTCAAATGATCCTCAACCTGCCAGGCTTCCTATCCCATAGGAAACAGCCTCATTGAATCTCTTCAGTTGGAGCCTCCCAAATTTAATCTGGAAAACAGAGTGTTTGGAAACCAAAAGAGGCTCATTCACAACAGTACAGGGGGTCCTCAGAGTTGCAGTTTAATTAATTTTCAGTGTCAAACTATGAAAAAGGGAATAACACTCAATCTAGCACAGTGCCTTGCCTAGAGTAGGTATTAAGAAAGTTATCTGTTGAAAGAATAAATGGATGAGTACATGAGAAGACATAGGGAAGAAAGGCTTGTAAGTCCTAACCTAAAGTAGAGGTGGACATGAGATGCCTGGTGTTTTGGAAAGTGATCAGAGATGGCTGCTTCTAGATTCAGCATCTCCAGGGTCCTCATGTGCCTCTCCTCAGAGCCACCTCCCACCTGTAGGAGACTAGTGAGGCAAAGTACTGCTCAGAGGGGACCTTACTGTTCTTATGATCTAGCTCCATGTTTCTCAAAGCGTGGTACCCAGATCAACAGTATCAGCATCACCTCAGACTTGTTAGAAACACAGATTTTTGGGGCCCACTGACCCCAGACCTACTGACTTAGAAACTCCAGGGTTGGGGCCCAGCAATCTGTTTTTACAAGCTCTTCGGGTGATTGTGAAATACACTGAAGTTTGAGAACCACTGTACTAGGCCATGCCAGCTCAATCCCGAAGGGAATTTAGTAATGAGAAGCTGCCAGTGGGAGAGACCCAAGTGCCTACCTACTCAACAATGGCAGGTGCAGACACAATGAGGAGTTTGGGGTGGGGAGGGATGGATGGGGAAGGTAAGATTCAGGGCAAGCTACAAATCTGATATTGCAGTGTTTTCCAAGATCCCGGAAGGCAAACTGTGCGTGCTGTACCCTGAACTACCCAACCAACATTTTCTCCTTTGCCTTATTTTTAATTGGATTCACTGTCCAAAATGCAGAGGTTTGCTTTGCTTTTTTTCAGAAGTTCCAAACAGCAACTTTGAGAGGAATGGGGTGCTTGGTAAGCTGTTCTGTGTTTTCCAGGATTCCAACTGAGCATTGAAATTCCCTAATTTGCCAACTTATTTTTATAGGAAGCCAATTTAAAAAAAAAAAAAAAAGTTTTCTTATAGTATTGGAACTACTTCTAATTTTAAAATGACTTTTTTGATGTACTTTTTGTTACATACTATGTAGTGTATAATTGCTCTTGTTTATTGCTTTTACAGTCATATTTATTAAACAGATAATGTCTCTGAAGTCTATGCCTCAAGGTGTTTATTTTATTCCAAACTTCGCTGTTCAGTCCAGATATAGAAGCGATGCATCTATAGGGTTTCATAAAGACTAATTGCATGAGAATTTAGTAAACACTACAGGTTTGAGGAGTTTGGGTTTTGGGTGGTTTGGGGTTATTTTTATCAACGTAGGATATATATTCTACTACCTGAATTCTAACCTGCATTTCAGGTGACTGTATAATATCTGTCGCTTTACTGTTACTTTATTCTATAATATTAAAAAAAGTCGCTCCAAGCTGGTTACATTGGAATGAGTAACATTCTCACTGTTGTTCATTCAAAGTGAGAAATTATTGATATGAAACAAACCCATTCAAATTTGTTCAGAAGCTTGTACTTACTGAAGGACCAAACCTGCATGTAATGAACTGAAACTTGGGGAGTGGAAAGAGCTCAAATGCTAGAGTAATAATGACTTTGATACTGGAATCAGGACAGTGGAGTTCGTTCTCCTTCCAGCTCTACTGGCTGTGTGACCTTGAGCAAAGCTTTAGTGTCCTCATGCATATAATTTGAAGGAAAAGGACACCTTCCAGCTCTGGTATTCTGAGTGAGTGAGTCATTCCCAAGAGTCCCAAATAGCTGGTTTCAACTTGGTGGAAAATAAAGAGGTGGACTGGATCCAAATTCTTTTGGCTTTGTGGTATCTTTTCTTGGTCAACATTTTGTCCTTATATTTGGTTGAAACATTCGTGCAGGCATAAAACTCTCCTTGGCCTTTTCAAAGACCTGCCAGGCTTGGAATGGCATTGCCTCATTAGGACGGTCTCAGCACCCAATTGGAATTTCTGTTGTAATTTAGGTGGCCTTTCACCTTTCCTTTTCCACAAAGTCTTCCTTCCAACCCATCATTATTTTCAAGGCCAGAGCCTATACTGCTTTTCTCCATCAAGAGCAGCTTATCTCCTGTGTCACTGATGGTACAGGCAGTCAAACAAAAGTCATTCCTAGGGATTTCAGACAGAGGGGATTTAATTCAGGCAGTTTGTTGCTTGAGTAACTGAAGAGCCAAGATGCCAATAGGGGAAGGTGAAGTGACTCCAAGATGAGCATCAACAGGAAGGCTGTATCTTCCCTGGGCTGGAAGGACAAAGGGATCCCTAGAGCCCAGGACCCAGGACCACCAGATGGAAGCTGAAGTCAGGGAGGATGTGTCTGGCAGGAGCTGGAGCCACAGAGGAGACATGGCCATTGCCAGCAGTGCTGCCCAAGCAGAGAAGAGGGAGAAGGGGAGCTTGCTCCAGGCCTCCCATCTCCAGCCAATGTTTCCCAGCCCAAGTCAGTGGCCAGTGGAGCCGGGGAAATGTAGTTTTCTGAATTACTATGTAGAACAAGGAGGAGTGGGAAGTGGACTTAAGAACACAGATGGGTGATTGGCACAGCACCTCTCTCAAGTTCTGCCCACGTCAAGTCCAACAAATCTCCTTCACCCAAAGGCACTTATTAAATAGTCGGTGCTCCTTTCTTGGTGCCATTCTTTCAAATATCCCCCTTTAAACAACGCATATTTAAAATGTGGCATTAAATGTAAAACAGATAGCTAGGGGGAAGCAGCCGCATGGCACAGGGAGATCAGCTCGGTGCTTTGTGACCACCTAGAGGGGTGGGATAAGGAGGGTGGGAGGGAGGGAGACGCAAGAGGGACGAGATACGGGAACATATGTATATGTATAACTGGTTCACTTTGTTATACAGCAGAAACTACCACACCATTGTAAAGCAATTATACTCCAATAAAGATGTTAAAAAATAAATAAAATGTGGCATTATGTTTATGTATGTCCTTTTACGCCTTTCTCACCAAATTCTTTGCTCTTCTATTTTTCATTTCCTTCAGCCTCCAGCTGACAGCACTGGACATCACCATTAGGGGGCACTAGATAAATGTTTGCTGAAACTCAGCCCTTTTCAGTTTAGTGTGATTTTCAGTTTAGTGTGGTAAGCAAGTCCACTTCATTTAGCAAAGGCCTCTGAGGTGCCCTCTTGGTCCGACTCCCCTTACCTAGCTAGCACCTCTAATTACATGTTCAGTTGGTCGTTTCTCAAGAATCAGCATGTCCTTGCCCTTCCTCCCAGTTGCCCCTCAAGCTGCTGTATTCAGGGAGCTATTCTTAGATATCAATTTAAGTGAAATAATTGCTGTTTAGAAAAGAAATAAAACTGGCTAGCAAGTAGCATGAAAAACAAAGGCCTAAGTTTGGTTTCTGAATCATGATGTAATTCGTTTTCCTATTTCTTAGGGGTTAATAGTATTTTGAAAATGCATGTTAGGCTCACGCTTTCATAATGGGGGAATCCCAAATTAATTCCAGATGGACATGTATAAAGAAATAACTGTTATAGTTTCCTTGTTAAATACATGAGAAGGGATCTTTGGCTTATAAAATACAAATAATTATTAATCCATATGTGGTGCAAACATTTTAGGTGATGATAGTGCAGCTGTGAACAAGGCTGATATCTGCCTTCATGGGCATATATTCTAATAGGGACAAATAATAAAATTTAAGATAACGTATACAATGGTATCCTACTTATAAGATAATTTTAGGATATTTATAGGTAAAAAAAAAAAGAGAGAGATAGAGAGATATAACAGGGAGCAGAGTAACTGGGGATGGGAGAGGGGAGAGTTTGTCCCTGGCTTCTCTGAGATCTGAAAATGTTACCGAACCAAACTTGGGTCCACTAGCCGGCGCGCAGTAAAGCTATTCTACTGACACCAGCTTGTGAAGGAAAGTGCAGTGTTTATTGCAGGGCTGTAAGTAAGGAGTCCAGGCAGCTAGTGCCTAAAAGGCCTGAACTCCCTGAAGGCTTTCAGGGAAATGTTTTTAAAAACAAGGTGAGGGAGGGCGATTGTGGGGTATGTGATCAGCTCGTGGACATTCTTCTGATCGGTTGGTGGTGAGGTAATGGGGAGTCAGCATCATCAACTTTCTGGTTGATGGGTCTGGGGGTCTACGTGCTTGTGGGCAGCATACAGTTAAATTCTTCCACCTGGTGGAGGTTTCAGTATCTGCAAAACAGCTCAAAGGAGGTGGCTCAGAATATCTGTAGCCCTTGAGGAGGCACTAAAAGTCCTTGACTTTGTTTAATGGCTAAACTGTTACTATTTTGTCTTGCTTCACAGTTTCCCTTTCTTTCTGCGTTTTCTCATGTCTCTGATTAAACTTATTCTTTGACTAAAGTTTTTCTACACACAAAAGGCAAGTAGAAGACATGGGAAGAGGGGGTCTATTCTGGGAAGGCCCCATAGGGTCCTGCTGGGTTGCAAAAGCTGAAAAGGAACCAGCCATTCAGAGACATATACACTGTTCGGTGGTTAAGAAATACACAAATAAAACACTTAACTTGAAGAGGACCTGACATTTGCTTGTGAAAGTGAGCCCTGACTACTAACAGCTTGTGGTTATTTTAAAGGGGTAGAAGGAGTGATCTGAAATCTGGCAGAAGGTTGTGCTACTAAATGGATGGCGTGGCTCTTAACACAGAGGCAAATGGAGATCACTGGTGGATGTATGTGGTGTGTGTGTGTGTGTGTGTGTGTGTGTGTGTGTGTGTGTTCTGTGTATTTTTACACAGCTGAATTCATTTGGGTATAGTTTTCTGTGCTCACCTAATGTTTCTCATTGGCAAAATCACACATAAGCAAACACAAAATTTGCATTATCCTGAAATCTTTTTCTAATATATCGATCACATTAGAAAAAATATTTACATCTTCAAAAAAAGTTTTACAGCAGAACTGACAGTCATTCAAATGTTAGTTTAAAAGTAGTTTGGATGTACTGGTAGAAGAAAGAAGTCTCACTTGATAGCAGAGATAAAAGATAAGAAAATAGTACCAATCCTTCTCTTCCTCACCATCATCATTAGCCTGAGGACTTCTGCAGTGGAGACTGGCAGCCACCTCACTCTACAAACCTTAGAGCATCATTCAGTTTCCACCAACCACAACAAATGACATTTAGAAATAGGACTTTGGCCCAAAGAATGTTCGACTGTGGTCAAAACTCTTTGTTAAAGAAGATGATAGTATGAAAAGGTATGAAAGGTATTTATAAGGTATTCCATGAAAAGTGAACCAGTAAAGAAAGCTTTAAAATATTTAAAATAAGCTTAAGTTATCTAGATAATGAAGCCACTCTATGAACAATACTAAGATATTTCAATAGATGCATGTATAGATGTCTTGATAAAAGCTTCTTGCCAATGTAAACATTGAAAAGAATTCAATAAACAGTATTTATAAATTAATTAGTTAATCATAATATATATCTATATGATACAGTAGAATGCTTCCAATAAAACTATTTTTCTAAGGAATATTTAATGGCCTGAGAAAAGTCTCATGTGATGCCAAGAGAAAGCAGAATTTAAGACTTCACATAGTATGAAAATAATTCATACAGAAAATAAATAGGGACAGACTGAGAGATTAAAATATAGTAACACTGGTTATTTCTAGCTTGTAAAATGCCAGTTTTTTAAAAATTCTCTTATTTCTTTGGATATTTTCTATATTTTTTCTAAAATGAACACATATGGTCAGAAAAAAATGCTATTTTAAATAAAACTTACAAGAAGTATGTTATGGAGTACATCTAAAATATATTTGTTTATTATGCTAATTATATAATTATTATGAATAGTTCTATGTTTAATATATGTAAAATTCATAGAAAAGTTCAAAATTGTTGATGGTATATACTTAAATATCTTTAGTAAATTAAAGATAGCTTCTCTAGAGCAAGACAATTTTCATCTCATTTTTATCAATTTATATTGAGATTAAAACATTTTGCTATTATGGTACCTGCAATTTAATTCACGAAATTTCAAATGTTTAAAATTTTTAAACTGTATAACTTTGCTAACTGTGTTTATATGTATTGTACAAGTATATACACACACACATACACATGAACATGATTAATAAAATTTTACAGTATAAATATAAATATGTACATTATTCAGATGTGTGAACATGCAAATAGAAATAATTAACAAGGGAAATAATTAAGGATGAGATTTTTTTCCATGGAAATAATCTGAAAATACTCTCAGGAAATCTAGAAAGGAAGGTAACTATTGAATTCTTTTTTTTTTTTTTAATATGGCAGAGAAACAATCAGAACGTTATTTGGTCTACCTACTATAGCATTCCCAATTGCTAGATGTATTTTCAAATGTGTTGTAAGTATTGTTTCTTCTTTTTAGCCCCTTAATTGTATGCAACATGTTACAAGGGAGTTCGGGCTGTGGGATAAGAGGATGGGAAGCGTTTGATACAAGTGGGGGAAATGAGCTACAAAAGGAGTGGAGACACAGGTGATGATGGATGGTACATTTACTATGTTATAAGGAATAAATGATTTAAAACATGTAAATACTTCAAGGTAGTATGTTCATTTAAATCATGCAGAAACCTTGGTCTGGGAAGGTTAAGTCCCATGTCCGAGGTCACATAGCCAGTAGGGTAGTAAAGTCAGAATTTCAACCCAGGACTCCTAATGGATATGCCCACTCCTCTTTCCACTCTGCCACCCTCCCCTCCAGCCCTCCTCCAGGTAAGCCACAAATAGGAGATGGTTTAAAACAGAAAAATTGCACGTTCCTGCAGTTCCCTACTCCAAATATAGTTGTGGGAAAGAGTTTACACAAGGAAAAGATTTATCATTCTTTTGAAAGCACACAACAAATCCTGTCTCATCCCTTACTACTGAGTTACACAAATAGTGTAACCTACTATTTTCACCCACTTGACGTGGTACATGGGGAAGTTAGGCCACCTAAGCCCTCCCAGATGAAAGAACTGATATTTGCTGCTAACTTCGTTAAACAAGTGGATATAGAGGAAGTGTTTTCCAAATACCAGCACGGAGTAGTCTGAAACCCAGCAGCTCATAGGGCACCCAGAGGGCTGCATGTAAACTGTAGATACAGACATGGCTCAGTCCACTGGAGATTAGCTTCCTTACTGATTCTCATGCCTCTGAATGAAGTTTCTCCCCAGTGCCCTCATTGCAGGGCAAGATCTTCCATCCTCACTTTGGCCCATGGTATGAAAAGTAATAACACAGAATGAAGCCTTGGAGTTCTGTTATATACAAGCACACTTGACCAAGCGTGTTTTTGTTTTTGTTTTTAACTGATGAGAGTCCACAGTATTATTGCAAATAGGAAACAACTGGTTGGTTTGGGATGTCCTGCTCAGTCATGATGCAACATGAGACTTAAGGGGGAAGGAAGAAGAAAGCAATCCTGGAAAGGACTGGTGAGGCAGGACTGACCCAGGTGAGTGGCTACTTCTTGAATTTAATGTGGTATCTAAAGAGGCGTAAAAAAAATCTAGATTGTGTTTGGCCCAATCCCATAGGTGAAACGTGTAACCTAAACATTCCAATCAGTGATTATATCAGAAGTCAGTCTTTTTTATTTAAATAAATGCTTTATTTATTTATCTTTTCACAGGAAGCTTGGTGGTGGATATGTAGCCATTTGATGCTTTTATGACTAAGAGTTAAAGTTCAGGCTCTCTTTCTTACAGAATGTAAATGTGCACCGACACATGTATATGTAATTGTTATCAAAATTAAGCTTAGTCACTGAAAGAAGATTCGCTGCCTGAACTTTCTTCTGTATTGTTTTCACCTTCTACACCAGGCACTGGGGCATCTGGCCTCTCAGGAAGATCTGGATCTAGTCCTTCTGATATCATTTTGTTTCTTATTGCCATCATTGGAACACCCACTTGAACCATTTTGAGGTATCTGGCATATCTTATGTCCTTGGCTACAGTTAAGATATTTTCTGGTGTTATTCACTTTCCCGTGGTCCAGAGTCTTGTAAACTGTTCTGTGATTGCTCTGAAGTGGTTTCAGAATGTGTTTCATTTGTGATCCTAGTGACACTTAACAGGAGATACTTCAAATATGACATCATCTAGCCCTGAGATAGGTGACAACTTTGCATCTAAGATATTGAGAGTTGTTTCAGTTTGCTGGATACGAAGAGAAAGGTCTGCCAGTTTCTCCTCACAGACTGTAGAAAAGGGGTTGAGGAACTGTACAGTGTGCAACACAAATTGGTTTAGAAATGCCACCGTTCTTTTCTGTTGAAGAGCTGGCACCTTAGTCAGGTCTATGCCTGACCCCGTGAGAGGAAGCCCATCCTCATCCATCTCCTCAGTGGGCGGGGGACCCGGGCTCATCCACAAACCCCTGCCCAACCCGGCCCACCTAACCCGGTAATAGCGGCCTAGTGCTTTTTTTTTTTTTTTTTAACATCTTTATTGAAGTATAATTGCTGTACAATGGTGTGTTAGTTTCTGCTTTATAACAAAGTGAATCAGTTATACATATACATATACATATGTTCCCATATCTCTTCCCTCTTGCGTCTCCCTCCCTCCCACGCTCCCTATCCCACCCCTCTAAGTGGTCACAAAGCACCGAGCTGATCTCCCTGTGCTATGTGGCTGCTTCCCATTAGCTATTTTACGTTAGGTAGTGTATATATGTCCCTGCCACTCTCTCACTTTGTCATAGCTTGCCCTTCCCCCTCCCCATATCCTCAAGTCCATTCTCTAGTAGGTCTGTGTCTTTATTCCCATCTTACCCCTAGATTCTTCATGACCTTTTTTTTTTTTTTTGAGATTCCATATATATGTTAGCATACGGTATTTGTTTTTCTCTTTCTGACTTACTTCACTCTGTATGACAGACTCTAGATCCATCCACCTCACTACAAATATCTCGGTTTTGTTTCTTTTTTGACTGAGTAATAGTCCATTGTATATATGTGCCACATCTTCTTTATCCATTCATCCGATGATGGACACTTAGGTTGCTTCCATGTCCTGGCTATTGTAAATAGAGCTGCAATGAATATTTTGGTACATGACTCTTTTTTGATTATGGTTTTCTCAGGGTATATGCCCAGTAGTGGGATTGCTGGGTCATATGGTAGTTCTATTTTTAGTTTTTTAAGGAACCTCCATACTATTCTCCATAGTGGCTGTATCAATTTACATTCCCACCAACAGTGCAAGAGGGTTCCCTTTTCTCCACACCCTCTCCAGCATTTATTGTTTCTAGATTTTTTGATGATGGCCATTCTGACTGGTATGAGATGATATCTCATTGTAGTTTTGATTTGCATTTCTCTAATGATTAATGATGCGGAACATTCTTTCATGTGTTTGTTGGCAATCTGTATATCTTCTTTGGAGAAATGTCTATTTAGGTCTTCTGCCCATTTTTGGGTTGGGTTGTTTGTCTTTTTGTTATTGAGCTGCATGAGCTGCTTGTAAATCTTGGAAATTAATCCTTTGTCAGTTTCATCATTTGCAAATATTTTCTCCCATTCTGAGGGTTGTCTTTTGGTCTTGTTTATGGTTTCCTTTGCTGTACAAAAGCTTTTAAGTTTCATTAGGTCCCATTTGTTTATATTTGTTTTTATTTCCATTTCTCTAGGAGGTGGGTCAAAAAGGATCTTGCTGTGATTTATGTCATAGAGTGTTCTGCCTATGTTTTCCTCTAAGAGTTTTATAGTGTCTGGCCTTACATTTAGGTCTTTAATCCATTTGGAGTTTATTTTTGTGTATGGTGTTAGGGAGTGTTCTAATTTCATACTTTTACATGTACCAGTCCAGTTTTCCCAGCACCACTTATTGAAGAGGCTGTCTTTTCTCCACTGTATATTCTTGCCTCCTTTATCAAAGATAAGGTGACCATATGTGTGTGGGTTTATCTCTGGGCTTTCTATCCTGTTCCATTGATGTATATTTCTGTTTTTGTGCCAATATCATACTGTCTTGATTACTGTAGCTTTGTAGTATAGTCTGAAGTCAGGGAGCCTGATTCCTCCAGCTCCATTTTTCGTTCTCAAGATTGCTTTGCAGCTTCCCTGGTGGCACAGTGGTTGAGAGTCCACCTGCCGATGCAGGGGACATGGGTTCGTGCTTCGGTCTGCGAAGATCCCACATGCCGTGGAGCGGCTGGGCCCATGAGCCATGGCCACTGAACCTGTGTGTCCGGAGCCTGTGCTCCGCAATGGGGAGAGGCCACAACAGTGAGAGGCCTGCGTACCGCAAAAATGGGAAAAAAAAAAACAAAGATTGCTTTGGCTATTTGAGGTTTTTTGTGTTTCCATAAAAATTGTGAAAAATTTTTTTCTAGCTCATGAAATATGCCAGTGGTAGACTGATAGGGATTGCATTGAATCTGTAGATTGCTTTGGGTACTAGACTCATTTTCACATTGTTGATTCTTCCAATCCAAGAACATGGTATACCTCTCCATCTATTTGTATCATCTTTAATTTCGTTCATCAGTGTCTCTGCATACAGGTCTTTTGTCTTCTTATGTAGGTTTATTCCTAGATATTTTATTCTTTTTGCTGCAATGGTAAATGGGAGTGTTTTCTTAATTTCACTTTCAGATTTTTCATCATTAGTGTATAGGAATGCCAGAGATTTCTGTGCATTAATTTTGTATCCTGCTACTTTACCAAATTCATTGATTAGCTCTAGTAGTTTTCTGGTAGCATCTTTAGGATTTTCTGTGTAGAGTATCATGTCATCTGCAGTGACAGCTTTACTTCTTCTCTGATTTGGCTTCCTTTTATTTCTTTTTCTTCTCTGATTGCTGAGGCTAAAATTTCCAAAACTATGTTGAATAAGAGTGGTGAGATTGGGCAACCTTGTCTTGTTCCTCATCTTTTTGGAAAAGGTTTCAGTTTTTCACCCTTGAGGACGATGATGTTGGCTGTGGGTTTGTCATATATGGCCTTTATTATGTGGAGGAAAGTTCCCTCTATGCCTACTTTCTGCAGGGTTTTTATCATAAATGGGTGTTGAATTTTGTCAAAAGCTTTCTTTGCATCTATTGAGATGATCATATGGTTTTTCTACTTCAATCTTTAATATGGTGTATCACGTTGATTGATTTGCATATATTGAAGAATACTTGCATTCCTCGAATAAACCCCACTTGATCATGGTGTATGAACCTTTTAATGTGCTGTTGGATTCTGTTTGCTAGTATTTTGTTGAGGATTTTTGCATCTATGTTCATCACTGATATTGGCCTGTAGTTTTCTTTCTTTGTGACATCTTTGTCTGGTTTTGGTATCAGGGTGATGGTGGCCTCATAGAATGAGTTTGGGAATATTCCTCCCTCTGCTATATTTTGGAAGAGTTTGAGAAGGATAGGTGTTAGCTCTTCTCTAAATGTTCGATAGAATTCACCTGTGAAGCCATCTGGTCTTGGGCTTTTGTTTGTTGGAAGATTTTTATTCACAGCTTCTATCTCAGTGCTTGTGATTAGTCTGTTCTTATTTTCTATTTCTTCCTGATTCAGTCTCGGCATGCTGTGCATTTCTAAGAATTTGTCCATTTCTTCCACGTTGTCCATTCTATTGGCATACAGTTGCTTGTAGTAATCTCTCATGATCCTTTGTATTTCTGCAGTGTCAGTTGTTACTTCTTTTTCATTTCTAATTCTGTTGATTTGAATCTTCTCCCTTTTTTTCTTGATGAGACTGGCTAATGGTTTATCAATTTAGTTTATCTTCTCAAAGAACCACCTTTTAGTTTTATTGAACTTTGCTATCCTTTCTTTCATTTCTTTTTCATTTATTTCTGATCTGATCTTTATGATTTCTTTCCTTCTGCTAACTTTGGGGTTTTTTTGGTTCTTCTTTCTCTAATTGCTCTAATTAGGTGTAAGGTTAGGTTGTTTATTTGAGATGTTTCCTGTTTCTTAAGGTAGGATTGTATTGCTATAAACTTCCCTCTTAGAACTGCTTTTGCTGCATCCCATAGGTTTTGGGTCATCGTGTCTCCATTGTCATTTGTTTCTAGGTATTTTTTGATTTCCTCTTTGATTTCTTCAGTGATCACTTCGTTATTAAGTAGTGTATTGTTTAGCCTCCATGTGTTTGTATTTTTTACAGATCTTTTCCTGTAAGTGATATCTACTCTCATAGCATTGTGGTCAGAAAAGTTACTTGATATGATTTCAATTTTCTTAAATTTACCAACGCTTGATTTGTGTCCCACGATATGATCTCTCCTGGAGAATGTTCCATGAGCACTTGAGAAAAATGTGTATTCTGTTGCTTTTGGATGGAATGTCCTATAAATATCAATTAAGTCCGTCTTGTTTAATGTATCATTTAAAGCTTGTGTTTCCTTATTTATTTTCATTTTGGATAATCTGTCCATTGGTGAAAATGGGTTTTAAAGTCCCCTAATATGATTGTGTTACTATCAATTTCCCCTTGTATGGCTGTTAGCATTTGCCTTATGTATTGAGGTGCTCCTTTGTTGGGTGCATAAATATTTACAATTGTTATATCTTCTTCATGGATTGATACCTTTATCATTATGTAGTGTCCTTCTTTGAATCTTTTAATAGTCTTTATTTTAAAGTCTATTTTGTCTGGTTGAGAATTGCTACTCCAGCTTTCTTTTGATTTCCTTTTTCATGGAATATCTTTTTCCATCCTCTCACTTTCAATCTGTATGTGTCCCTAGGTCTAAAGTGGGTCACTTGTGGACAGCATATATATTTGTCTTGGTTTTGTATCCATTCAGCCAGTCTGTGTCTTTTGGTGGGAGCATTTAATCCATTTATATTTAAGGTAATTATTGATATGTATGTTCCTATTACCATTTTCTTAATTGTTTTGGGTTTCTTATTGTAGGTCTTTTCCTTCTCTTGTGTTTCCTGCCTAGAGAAGTTCCTTCAGCATTTGTTGTAAAGGTGGTTTGGTGGTGCTGAACTCTCTCAGCTTTTGCTTGTCTGTTTTTAATTTCTCCATCAAATATGAATGAGATCCTTGCTGGGTAGAGTAATCTTGGTTGTAGGTTTTTCTCCTTCATCCCTTTAAATATGTCCTGCCACTCCCTTCTGGCTTGCAGAGTTTCTGCTGAAAGATCAGCTGTTAACCTTATGGGGATTCCCTTGTGTGTTATTTGTTGCTTTTCCCTTGCTGCTTTTTATATGTTTTCTTTGTATTTAATTTTTGATAGTTTGATTAATATGTGTGTTGGCGTGTTTCTCCTTGGATTTATCCTGTGTGGGGCTCTCTTTGCTTCCTGGACTTGATTGACTATTTCCTTTCCCTTATTAGGGAAGTTTTCAACTATAATCTCTTCAAATATTTTCTCAGTCCCTTTCTTTTTCTCTTCTTCTTCTGGGACCCCTATGATTCGAATGTTGGTGCATTTAATGTTGTCCCAGAGGTCTCTGAGACTGTCCTCTGTTCTTTTTATTCTTTTTTCTTTATTCTGCTCTGCAGTAGTCATTTCCACTATTTTATCTTCCAGGTCACTTATCCATTCTTCTGCCTCAGTTATTCTGCTATTGATCCCTTCTAGAGTATTTTTAATTTCTTTTGTTGCTTTGTTCATCATTGCTTGTTTCATCTTTAGTTCTTCTAGGTCCTTGTTAAATGTTTCTTGAATTTTGTCTATTCTATTTCCAAGATTTTGCATTATCTTTATTATCATTATTCTGAATTCTTTTTCAGGTAGACTGCCTCTTTCCTCTTCGTTTGTTAGGTCTGGTGGGTCTTTACCTTGCTTTTTCATCTGCTGTGTGTTTTTCTGTCTTTTCATTTTGCTTATCTTACTGTGTTTGGGGTCTCCTTTTTGCAGGCTGCAGGTTCGTAGTTCCTGTTGTTTTTGGTGTCTGTCCCCAGTGGCTAAGGTTGGTTCAGTGGGTTGTGTAGGCTTCCTGGTGGAGGAGCTAGTGCCTTTATTCTGGTGGATGAGGCTGGATCTTGTCTTTCTGGTGGGCAGGTCCACATCTGGTGGTGTGTTTTGGGGGTGTCTGTGGTCTTATTATGATTTTAGGCAGCCTCTCTGCTAATGGGTGGGGTTGTGTTCCTGTCTTGCTAGTTGTTTGGCATAGGTAGGGTGTCCAGCACTGTAGCTTGCTGGTCGTTGAGTGAAGCTGGGTCTTGGTGTTGAGATGGAGATGTCTGGGAGATTTTCACCGTTTGATATTACGTGGAGCTGGGAGGTCTCTTGTGGACCAGTGTCCTGAAGTTGGCTCTCCCTTTTTGGAGGCACAGCAGTGGCTCCTGGCTGTAGCACCAAGAGCCTTTCATCCACATGACTCAGAATAAAAGGGAGAAAAAAATAGAAAGAAAGAAAGAAAAGAAAGAAAGAAAGAAAGAAAGAAAGAAAGAAAGAAAGGGAAAGAAAGAGAAAGAAAGAAAGGAAGAAATGATAAAATAAAAGTAGGATAAAATAAAATAATTAAAATAAAAAATAATTATTAAGAAAAATAAATTTTTTAAGTAAAAAAAACTAAAAAACAAAAATGGACGGACAGAAACCTAGGACAAATGGTGAAAGCAAAGCTATACAGACAAAATCTCACACAGAAGCATACACATACACACAAAAAGAAGAAAAGGGGAAAAAATAATATATCTTACTCCCAAAGTCCACCTCCTCAACTTGGGATGATTCGCTGTCTATTCAGTTATTCCGCAGATGCAGGGTACATCAAGTTGATTGTGGAGATTTAATCCGCTGCTCCTGAGGCTGTTGGGAAAGATTTCCCTTTCTCTTCTTTGTTCGCACAGCTCCTGGGGTTCAGCTTTGGATTTGGCCCCACCTCTGCGTGTAGGTTGCCTGAGGGCATCTGTTCTTCGCTCAGACAGGACGGGATTGAAGGAGCGGCTGATTAGGGGGCTCTGGCTCACTCAGGCCTGAGGGAGGGATGGGTATGGAATGCAGGGCAAGCCTGCGGCGGCAGAGGCCAGCATGATGTTGCACCAGCCTGAGGCGCGCCGTGCGTTCTCCCGGGGTAGTTGTCCCGGGATCCTGGGACCCTGGCAGTGGCGGGCTGCACAGACTCCCGGGAGGGGAGGTGTGGAGAGTGACCTGTGCTCGCACACAGGCTTCTTGGTGGCTGCAGCAGCACCGTTAGTGTCCCATGCCCTTCTCTGGCATCCGTGCTGATAGCCGTGGCTCGTGCCTGTTTCTGGAGCTCCTTTAAGCAGCGCTTTTAATCCCCTCTCCTCACGCACCAGGAAGCAAAGAGGGAAGAAAAGGTCTCTTGCCTCTTTGGCAGCTCCAGGCTTTCCCGGACTCCCTCCCGGCTAGCTGTGATGCACTAACCCCTTCAGGCTGTGTTCACACGGCCAACCCCAGTCCTCTCCCTGTGATCCAACTGAAGTCCGAGCCTCAGCTCCCAGCCCCCGCCCGTCCCGGCGAGTAAGCAGACAAGCCTCTCGGGCTGGTGAGTGTTGGTCCGCACCGATCCTCCATGCAGGAATCTCTCCGCTTTGCCCTCCACACCCCTGTTGCTGCGCTCTCCTCCGCGGCTGTGAAGCTTCCCCCCTCCGCCACCCGCAGTCTCCGCCCGCGAAGGGGCTTCTAGTGTGTGGGAACCTTTCCTCCTTCACAGCTCCCTCCCATTGGGGCAGGTCCCGTCCCTATTCTTTTGTCTCTGTTTTTTCTTTTTTCTTTTGCCCTACCCAGGTACGTGGGGAGTTTCTTGCCTTTTGGAAGGTCTGAGGTCTTCTGCCACCGTTCAGTGGGTGTTCTATAGGAGCAGTTCCACGTGTAGATGTATTTCTGATGTATCTCTGGGGAAGAAGGAGATCTCCACGTCTTACTCTTCCGCCATCTTCCTCCACTGCCCCAGAAGTCGGTCTTGTGTCCATAACCCAGGCAGCCCCTGGATGTCCTCAATCATCAGTATCAGTCTCTTATGAATAAGACTCTACTGAGGCTTCTGGGGTTGGGAGGTCAGCAAGGGCTGACCCTGCAAGACAGGGGATGGCAGATACAAATCCGGGCATCTGACTTCAATTTAAGTGGATTGTTAGCAGGACAGAGTAGGAGTCTGGAGTCCATGCAAAAAATGGAAGAAAAGGCCAAACACCTAGGTCTGAGCCATACGATGGAGAGAAGAGAATAACTGGGACTCGGTACAATACCCCCAAGCACATTGGACCCACAATTAAAAGCATCCCAAATTCTCCCAGACTGAGGAAGTGAGCTGTTGACTCCTAATATATTCTTCAATCCTGGTAGCATTGGTTCTAGGACAATGTGGGTTCCACTTCCCATTCCTATGGGAATGGATTATCTGATCATCTCAGAGCTTCTTGGACAGTCTCTTAAAAAGTGACAGGAAGAAAGAGCCAAATGAGAGTAACTGCTCATTAGTTATCAGACTCAAATAGATTTTGTCTGCACTTTCTTTCACCCCACTTTCTCCACACTATTTCTGTTCCTTTGGCATCAGCACTGATATAGGTCCCAGCTCTGTATAGTTTTAGGAGACAACAAATAAAGCCAGTGTATATGTAACCAGTTCACCTTGACCTCTTTTGCAGGGAAAACTTTTCAGTGAACAAGCAGGTTTGTGTGCTCTGTATATATGCAGACACACTCTTTTTGGTATAATGTGTGGTAGGCAGTTTCTGGGAAAAACAAAAGCAATGCCAGATGGTTTATTAGGTATATTACAGTGGTCCACTCTGCCTGATTTTATAGGCATTACAAATGGGACTGCCATCCATCCTCTCGAGGGAAGCAGAGGCAGAAAGTATCTCAGCCTGAGTCCAAATTTTCTGTGCTCAGGGTATATCTCTATTAAGAATCAAATCTGCCAAAAATGCTTTCCTAGAATTATAGACTCAATTTTAGAGCTGGGGGTAGGGGGGGGATAAGAAATCATTCTGAGTTATTTCTTAAGTGCTGATTAGGTACTGGGCGTCATGCTAGAGTGTTGACTTAGCCAGTCACCTCCCTTGACTGAGGTATTTTCTCATGGACACCTAGCAAGTTAGAGCAGAGCAAAGACCTCTGCATCCAGATTCAATCCTCTTTTCTGTACCACATTGTTAGTCTCTGTTCTTTCATCTGTGATAACTTCCCTCATCCCCACCCTTTAAGAACACAGACAAGACCCTTGAAATGAATAAAAAAGGATGTAGGAGAAGTGAGAAAAATGCCACAAAGCCAGGATTTGAGGGTGTAGAATAGCCCTCAATCCATGAAAAATAAAGCATGTGTTTATTCATTTACTCAGTCATTTATTCAACAAACACAATCTGAATAGCTACTAAGTCACAGGACAGTCTCTGAGGTGGGTAACTTTGAAGAAGCAGTCTAGTCATCAACTAGTAATATATATAAAAAAAAAATTCTAGCCTTTATTTTCATTTTTCAAGGAATATTATTGGGCATGTGAATCGTAACCCTAGCAACCCTTTTTACATGTCCCAATTTTTCTTACAGCCACTAGCAACTCTTTTACTTTTTCTTTATTCTCCATTCCTGCAGGTACCCAACACCCAGGGGTCTTTATTATGAAAATCAACTTAGATTGAAGCTTAAATCCAATCTCTGACCACATCTCCGTCCCTCGTTTAAAAGACGGTTTAGAGAAAGGGAGAACACCTACACTTGAATAAATCTTGTCTGAGAATTATTTGTATTAGTAAGTCACCTAAGAATCCATAGGAGGAAGTAGATTCAATCTAATTCTGAAATAAGTTAAACATGAGAAACAAGAGATAAAGTTAAACATTAATATGAAATTTAGGGCCTGAATGCTATTTGAAAAAGAGGGTCTTGACAAAGATAATGATTTCAGATTTAGATACCTTGCATACAAGAGGCAGTAAAGACCCACTGAAGGCAGTGGTGAGGGTACCAGCAGATGGTATAAGGAAATTGAAACATTATAAGAAGTAGACAAGAATATAAAATCCCAGACATCCAGTTCTCTTTAGTGCAGGAAATAAAAAATGCTTCATCCATCACTAGGTCTGGAAGGTGTTTCTATGAACAAAAGGTATGGTAGTAATGGTCATCCTATGTCAGAAGATGCGTTTGAGTTATGTTCAGTCTCTTTTTTGAGGGAAGGGGGTGGCAAATGTAGTGTATTTTAGAAAAATTCATTGATAATTATTTTTAAAGAATTGGGCATTTAAAGAGGTATGGTTCTCTTACTTTAAAATAAAAATAAGAAAACCTCACTTATGTGTATTCCTAATGCCCAATGATGCCATGTAAATAAACTAAATGGAGTGTAAACCTATATTTCAATTATTCTAAAGAAACCAGCAAATCTGGAGGTTTATTTATAGATTGTCTTTTTTTTTTTTTTTTTTTTTTTTTTTTTTTGCGGTATGCGGGCCTCTCACTGCTGTGGCCTCTCCCGTTGCGGAGCACAGGCTCCGGACGCGCAGGCCTAGCGGCCATGGCTCACGGGCTTAGTTGCTCCGCGGCATGTGGGATCTTCCCGGACCAGGGCACGAACCCGTGACCCCTGCATCGGCAGGCGGATTCTCAACCACTGCGCCACCAAGGAAGCCCTATAGATTGTCTTTTGATAATGACTGATCAGCCTTAGTTTTTAAGTTCAGGTTTAACCCATTTCTCAGAGGGGTCAGCTACTTAGAAACTGCCCTAGTAATGCTGGTGAATAGGATTACTAACCTGTATTTCTGTTGGTGAACTTGGAGCCCCTAATACCAGAGCCTCAATTCACAAGTTACTAGTGGATTTTCCTGTACTTAAGATCAGTGTACTGGTATGAATGTGACTTTTGGAGTTAGATCAGGGTCAATGTCCTGGATTTTCCTCTTACTGATTGCGTAGGCATGAGCAAGTGTTATCTTTTCTTTCCTTGCTTTCCCACTCCTCTATTTTCTTTACCCTTTTTCTCCTTAAATCCAGCTGTATAAAATAAAATATACACAACATCACATGGTTAATGTATAGCTTAAAACCATGATCTATGGAAAATATTTAGTGCAGAGTCTGATGTTTACTAAGAACTCAGTAAATGCTAGCCAGGAATTCTAGCAGCAGTTAGGAATACTAGTACAGTACAATGGTACAAATGTTCCTGTATCTGGTTATTTAAGGTATCAGCTGATAAGCATGGCTTAATTGCAGTATCATCACATATTAGTTAAGGTTCCAGAGAAACAGGACAAATAGGATAGATTCAGAGATTTATTTTAAATGACTCGTGGTAATGGCAGCTGGCAAGTCTGAAATCCGTAGAACAGACCAGCAGGCTGGAAATTCTCATGAGTAGATGTTACAATCTTGATTCATAAGGCAATCTGGAGGCACAGTTCCTCCCTGCACTGGGAAGCTCAATCTCTTTTCTACATGCTTTCAATTTATCAGATGAGGAACACCCACATTATGGCATTATAATCTGCTGTACTCACAGTCTACCGATTTAAATATTCATCACATCTAAAACATCTTTTCACAGAGACTTTGAGACTGTGTTTGGCCAAACAGCTGGGCACTGTAGTCAAACAGACAGTCATGAATGACCACTTGGCATCAGTGCAACTCCCCAAAATATGTGGTAGTCTGGCAGTTAGGTTACTGACCTGTCCCTTTGATTCTTCTTTCTCTCTTAGTGTCCTGGTCAAGTCATTTATTTCTTTGAGACTCAGATTTATCCTGTAGAAGATATTGTCCTTCCAAATTCTCATATCCCTTTCTCGATGGCCAGTGGGCGTCTCCATGTAGGGATGTTGGTAGATGGTCACCGTCTGTCTAAGAAATATATGACAGTCTGGAAGAAGCAAATGTGACCTTTTTTTTTTTTGGGGGGGGGGTTCTTCCAGATAAAAAACTAGTGGAATTTGGCACCTAAGGAGTTTAGAAGTATTTACAAGTCACTACCCACTTTAAGGGCATATCAGATGGCTGACTCATGCCTTGACAACTCTGTTCTCATGGGACAGTTGAGCAAAAATAGGCTTTAATTCATTCATATAAATAAATTAAGGGGGCTTCCCTGGTGGCGCAGTGGTTGCGAGTCCGCCTGCCGATGCAGGGGACGCGGGTTCGTGCCCCGGTCCGGGAGGATCCCACATGCCGCGGAGCGGCTGGGCGCGTGAGCCGTGGCCGCTGAGCCCTGCACATCCGGAGCCTGTGCTCCGCAACGGGAGGGGCCACAACAGTGAGAGGCCCGCGCACCGCAAAAATAAATAAATAAATAAAATAAATTAAGATAATTTAAATGGACAGTGTGCATCAGGGCTTGAGACGTCCCCATTGTGAACTCGGAGGCATCAGGCAGGAGAAATCAAAAGTCTGCCCTTCCTACAGCAGCTGCTGGTACATGAGGACTGAACTAGAGTTTGTTTGGTTTTTTTCACTAAAATTTAAAATATTGACTGTTTTTACACAAGCACATCATCCACAGGGTGAAAGCATGAAGAATAGCGCTTAAGTGTAGAGAAAAGGAAAAGACAGAGAATACAGATGAAAAAATTGAAAGCAAGAACAAGGAAAAAGAGAAGAACAGAGAAAGAAAAGGAGTAGAGAGAAATTTTTCTGGGCACATGATGCATGAAATCATCCTGTCATCAACTCCACAAAGGTATGGCTCCACATATGGTAAGAAACATTCAGAGGGCTGGAGGGGCCACCCTCTACTGCTTCATGGACCTCCAGACAGGGTGGAGATGGCTGGGAGACCCTCTGAGAAGGAGGGGGGTGTGTGTTTGGTATTTTGCTTTCTAAGAAACCAAGATGCCGAAATGAATTTAATTATAAGGCTAAGTCGAGGAGCCATAGAATTAGAAAATGGCTAATTGAAGACAAAAGATACTCATATCTATGATCAAGCTGGGAATAGAGCAATTCTCTAATATTAAGGAGATCGGAATAAGTGTCATGAGCTAGCAGGAGGCAGAGGGGTAAAAATTCAGACAGGGAGCTCCAGAAAGCAGCAATCCTGCAGGGACTGGGCCCAAGCCAAAGTCAATAGAGGCTAAGAGCAGAGAAAAGAGGACAGAGTCACCCCCTGACCAAACAAAACAGTCTTTAACTGCAGAAAAACCAGATGACTGAAGTATATTCTAATCCTCATCTTCCTTCTGCTATACTTAAGAGAAGCATTAATGTCTGGATTTCTTTAAGGGAGAGGGTTTGAAAGGATGGTAAAGCTAAAAGTCTCTGTGATCACCATAACAAAGCCACAGCATTCCTTTCTGAGAATAGGAACGGGATAGAAAGCACAGCATATTATACAGAGAATGGATAACATTCTCAACTGGCTCAACATAAACTGTAATAGATAGTGTTCTGGGGTATAAAGCTGAAGAGATGCCTGGTGATATATTGTAGAGTGCCTTGAATACCAGACTAAAAAGACAGGACTTTATCTAGTGGAGAGTTTATTTCCAAAGCCTTTGGAAATTTTTAGCACTGACATGACATCATCAGAACTCTCCCTTTAAAGCTGGCCTTGGAGCAAGGTGAAAGATGGTTTATTAGTTATCTGTTGCTGCCTAAGACATGACCCCAAAACTTAACCAGTTTAAAACAATGAACATTTTTTTATCTCACAGTTTCCAAGGAGCAAGTATCCAGGAGTCAGTTAGTGAGACGATTCTGACTCAGGGTTCCGTAGCGGGTGGCGGTCAAGCCGTTGACTAGGACTGTAGTCACAGGAGTGGGCTGGAGGACCCAAAAAGATAGCTCAGTCTCATGGCACTCACAGAAATCCTTAGATTCTCAGCACATATTCCTCTCTACAGGGCTACCTGACATCCTCATGGCATCGCGGCTGGCTTTCCCTGGAGTGAATGATCCAAAGGCAAGGGAGAGAGGAGGAAGCCTGGTGCTTTTAATGACTTAGCTTCTGAAGTCTCACACTGTCACTTCTGCTCTATTCTATTTATTAGAATTGGGTCAGCTAAGTCCAGCCTACACTCAAGGGGAGGGTAATTAGTCTCCACTTCTTGAAGGGAGAGATGGCAAAGAATTTAAGTAAAACCAACCTAGATTAGCATCTGAACGTTGTTGGGATTTTCTGCCTTTCACCTGGTACCTCCCATATCAATAGGTATTCGGGACAACAAATTAGAAGTCTAGCGCAATGGTGAAGAGGAGCAAACAATCAGATTTTAGCTAAAGCAGTGTGATGAAAAGAGGACTATTAGGGGCAACATATGTGAGATACATTAGGAAGCAATATTTTAGGAAGATGTGCTGTAAATTAGAAGTAAACATGGGCTTCCCTGGTGGCGCAGTGGTTGAGAATCCGCCTGCCGATGCAGGGGACACGGGTTCGTGCCCCGGTCCGGGAAGATCCCACATGCCGCGGAGCGACTGGGCCCGTGAGCCATGGCTGCTGAGCCTGCGCGTCCGGAGCCTGTGCTCCGCAACGGGAGAGGCCACGACAGTGAGAGGCCCGCGTACCACAAAAAAAAAAAAAAAAAAAAAAAAAGAAGTAAACAATAAGGAAGGAAAAACAAAGATTATTTTAAAATTTCTGATTTATAAATTCCCCGTGATCATCAGACAGGGTAGAGAAAACTGTTCTAATGATGTCACTGGCAAAAATAAGGAGGTCACAGCAAGAGCTGAGGAAAGATGGAGAGATAATGAGTTTGCTTTTGGAAAAGTTGAGTTTATGATACTATGGGGCCTACCAAGTGCTAACACTAGCAGGCTGTTAAAATACTGGCCTGGGGCTTCTCTGGTGGCGCAGTGGTTGAGAGTAAAGTCATCAAAAATAAGGAAAGGGGGCTTCCCTGGTGGCGCAGTGGTTGGGAGTCCGCCTGCCGATGCAGGGGACACGGGTTCGTGCCCCGGTCAGGGAAGATCTCACATGCCGCGGAGCGGCTGGGCCCGTGAGCCATGGCCGCTGAGCCTGCGCGTCCGGAGCCTGTGCTCCGCAACGGGAAAGGCCATAGCAGTGAGAGAGGCCCGCGTACTGCAATAAATAAATAAATAAAATACTAGCCTGGAACTGAACCATGAGTCTGGGAAGTAGGGGTTGGCATGGCCCCCATCTGCACTGCACGGTAAGATAAACCAGACAATGAATGGGTTGGCCGAGGGAGAAAGAGTGAAGAAGGCTCAGTTCCAACTCAGGAGAAATAGTGACATTGAGGGAAGGAGGGAAGAAACAGAACTGTTGAAACTGACCTAGCAGAGAGTTTGAAATCTCCTGGGACCCATGAGATAGCAGTATTGTGGGAGGAAAGGGAAGGTGGACTCCACTGACACTGTCACACGCTGAGAGGTCAGGAAGAATGTGGATTGTGGGGGTAACTGCATTTGGAAAGGATGCCATCCGTGACCTCTAATGGTAATAAGTGGGATGGAAAGCGAAGCATACACATGGTATGGTGTTGAGTGGTGAGTAGAAAACTTCAGTGGTGTGCTGGAAAAGGTTTAAAACCTGGCTGTCTGGAGTGGGGCCTGATTTGTAGCATTGCTGGATTTCATGGTGTAACTACTTTCATCATAGCCATTTACAAACTATCAGTGATTTAACAGTTGCCCCCAACATTCCTAAAAATTTAACAATTGGTTCTCACGAGTCTGTACGCGCTGGTTGCAGGACATCACTGGAAGGACTGAAAGATGAAGAGGTGTATAAGGCATTTTTTGAACATTTTTGGAAACAGACATGGTAACTTACACTTATGCCCTACAAACGTGGAAAGGGAAGACATCCTCTCAAAAAGCTTTCAGAAATCCTCATAGTATCCAGAGGCCAGAGGAAATCTTCTTTGGCTTCACCCTTTGTGCCACATTCTTTGAGTGTTCCATGGGCACCTGGAGTGCACAGGGCCACCTGGAGTTCACTTTCCCTTATTCTTCTCCCTCCTTCCTCATCATCTAGGACCTCACAGCAGCTACATTTTTCCATTACAAATCTTTTTGCCTTTAACATTCACATTCTTCATGGATGAAGTCCCTAAAAATATAAGCAAACTTCTTATTTTCTAACATCTGTCATCTCTTGTAGTAGAATTTTGGTATGTGGTGCTTAATGCCATCTTCCACGCCAGGGATAAGCCCAGTGAGGAATAAAGGGACAAAGGAAGGAGGAGAATCAGGTTCTCCCACACTTAGAATATGTAAAATGAGACTTAAGAGTAAAATACCAGCTAACCACTACCCCCCTCTGCCAGAACCCTCGTATTTCTCACTATCATTGTGATTTTGGTCAGCAGTGCCCTTGATCCTGAGCTGCCACCCCTCCAGCAAAGAAAAAAACCAACAAAGACAATACAAAGTCTCTCTTCTAATCTGTAAACATTTCTTCTGTGCCAGAGGATAATGTGCTTACTGGAGAGCTTTGAAGAAACTCAGTGCCAACATTTATTCACAATGTATGTTCTTCCAAGCCTAAAGTTACCAGACTTGAAAGCTGTGTGATTTTAAAGCAAATTGATCAAGACCACAAATGTTAATAAATGAATGACTACAGTCTGTATATTAACTATGATCTTGGAGGAAATACTCTTGGGAATCCTAGACCAGCGTTTTGCATTTGAGCTTAGAATTCTCATTTTTAAATGAAACTTTATTGTGATTATTAACCTGCAGAAATTTTCATTACCCTTTCAATGCTTGAAGGTTCGTATTGGAGAGGTGCCAGAAAAATCCCACTGCTAATTAAATCCAACTGAATATTTCCTTCGCCTGAAGATATAGCAGTACTTCTTATTTGTCAAATCCCTTTCAGCCAAATAACCACTTAACTAATCTCAAATTGAATATCTTGTTTAAGATTTTGAATTATCCTTTCTCTCCAGGGAGCTGCTGTTGACTATTATAAAAGCATCATCCAGGGAAATATCTCTTAGCCTCCTGACTGGAGGAAAGGGGAAAAAACATGTTTCCTTATATCACTGAGTAGATTGAAATCTGGGAGAATGAATAAGCTGACATTCTGAAGCAAAAACATTAGTAAAGGTGGGAATGGCTTCTGTCACGGCAGGACAAATCCTAGTCCTGAGCTCACAAGAAAGACAAGAGGAATTGGATCTTTTCATCTTTGGATTAATGTGACTCTTCTTTCTGAGAATGCTAAATTGTGGCTTCAATAATCATGACTCTAAATCACCAGATAGTGACCTGGAGACCCTGTAGGCCATAGGAAGGACAGAGTGACCTGGAGATCAGCATATCACATGAGGAAAAAGAGAATCAGATCTGGCTCTGTCACTTGCCAGCTTTGTGACTTTCAATCATTCACTTAAATGCTTTGAACTCCAGTTCAAATGACATCTGAGACACGTATGAAATAGTGCCTGCCTTGCTACCATTTAGGCCCATTTAATCAAAATAGTGTCAATACAAGCATGTTATAAAATTAGCTCATGTTATTCCCCTGCTGGTACCATGGAATGGCTACTGTGTCATCCAGCTTAAAACCCCATGTGCTTTCAGTGATCTGCATCTGACTTCGCATTGCTGCTCTGGCCTCAGCTCCTGCTCCTCTCTCTTCTGCCCTTGCTGCCCCAGCCACGCTGGTCTCCCCTGTTCCTTAGAGAAATACTCTCCTAACCATAGCCCTCTGTACTCACCGGTTTCTCTTCTTGGAACGTTCTTCCCCTAGTTTTCTACAGGACTTGTCCTTTCACTTAAATCTCAGTGGAGTCTTTTGAAGTTTTGACACTTCACTACTGCTAGCCCTTGCTGTGTCTCTGGTAAACATCTGTGATGATTACTTTTATGTGTTAATTTGGAGGGTGTTTGGGGAGGAGATTAACATTGAAATTGCTGAATTCTGAGTAAACAGATTACCCTCCATAATATGGGTGGGCCTCCTCCGCTAAGCTGAAGGCCTGAGTAGAATAACAAGATTGACGAAAAGACAACCTACTGAATGGGAGAAAATATTTGCAAATGATATGACCAATAAGGGGTTAATATCCAACATATATAAAGAGCTCATGCAACTCAACATCAGAAAACACAGAACCCAATTAAAAAATGGGCAGAAGAACTGAATAGATATTTTTCCAAAGAGGACATGCAGATAGCCAATAGGCACATGAAAAGATGCTCAACGTCGCTAATCATCAGGGAAATGCAATATCACCTCCCACCTGTCAGAATGGCTATAATCAAAAAGAACACAAATAACAAATGTTGGTGAGGATGTGGAGAAAAGGGAGCCCTCCTACACTGTTGGTGGGAATGTAAATTGATGCTGCCACTGTGGAAAACAGTATGGAGATTTCTCAGAAAACTAAAAGTAGAACTACCATATAAGCCACCAAGTCCACTCCTGGGTAAATATCTGAAAAAAAATCCGCAAATACTAATTCAAAAAAGATACACATACTCCAATGTTCATAGCAGCATTATTTACAATTGCCAAGATGTGGAAACCACCTAAGTGTCCATCAACAGATGAATGGATAAAGAGTGGGGTGTATATATATATATATAATGAAAAACTACTCATGTATAAAAAAGAATAACATTTTGCCATTTGCCACAACATGGATGGACTTGGAGGGCACTATGCTAAGTGAAAAAAGTCAGTCAGAGACAGAAAAATACCATATGATATCACTTATATGTGGAATCTAAAAAATACAACAAACTAGTGAGTAAAACAAAAAAGAAGCAGACTCACATATATAGAGAACAGACTAGTAGTTACCGATTTGGGGTGGGGGACAATATCAGGGGGGAATGGGAGGTACAAACTATTGGGTATAAGATAGGTTCAAGGATGTATTATAAAACACAGGGAATTTAGCCAATATTCTGTAATAACTATAAATGTAAAGTAACCCTTAATAATTGTATAAACACACACACACACACACACACACACACACACACACACACACACACGGTGAAAATACGATTAAGCAAGAGAGACTTCTCCAGCAGACTGCCTTTGGAGAGAAATTGCATCACCAGCTTTCCTGAGTCTCCAAGCTGCCTTTGTTCAGACTGGAATTGAACCATCAGGTCTCCTTAGATCTCCAGCCAGCTGGCCCACACTGCAGATTTTACACTTCCAAGTTCAAGTCAAGGTGTTTTTAATCCAATGTAAAAACCTCTAAATCCCTGGCCACTGTAGTAGCAACAGTAGAGTTTGCATTTTTGGTTCTGCAGACCTAGTTCTCTCAGACTGATGGCTAAACTATAGCCTCATTTTTGGAGCCCTTACTATAGTCCAAATTCCTTTTTCTCCCCCAGTTTACCACTCAACAGAGCTCTGAAACAAGGTTGGATTTGATGTATTCATTGATGAGAAGATCTAGCAATGAAGCTAAAAGAATGAAAACATTGTTATAAGATCAGGAAGAGACCTCCATTTTTGCTTACTACTTCAACTGCCTTTATTACATGCATCTATTGTCATTAAAAAAATTTTTTTTGTGAAAAACATATAATGTTTACATCTTAACTGTTTTTAAGAGTACAGTATAGCAGTATAACTGTTCTCAAAAACGTTTTCATCTTGCAAAACTGAAACTCTATAAACATTGAACAACTCCCCTTTCCTCTCTTCTCCCAGGCTCTGGAAACCACCATTGTACTTTCTTGTGTCTTTTCTTATAAGGGAACTAATCCCTAATCATATGATAAATAATTGAGGGACCAGGAATGCTTAATTTAGAATAGGGTATGCCCAGGGGACTTGAGAGACGTTCTTATGCATCAAACATTTGCCATGCATGTCTTCTGAATAGACAGCCTCAAATCTGATTTGGAAGCAGGTGGGATATGAATGATTTTAAAAAGTAAATAAATTCTGGATTATTCCAGTGGCTGGCATATGAATCAGATATTGGAAAGTCCAAGAAGAAAGAATTTAGGCCAACATAAGAAGGTGTTTTGTAACAGAACTGTCTTATCATGGGATAAGATTCCTTTGGGAAGACAGAGTTCCACACTGCTACAGACGTTCAAATATAAGCTGTTAATAAAACAAAAGAATTTCATAAAACGTCATCAGGCACCATACAAGGATTAACTTAAATGTCCCCTTTATTCTCTTCTAAGGATGAAATTTCTGTGTGGCTTTGGGAAAGATAAAGACTATAGGTTATTAGCTATCTGACATGACATAAATACAAAATTCAGTGTTTTATATGAGATCTAGAAAGTTGAAAATTCAAACTGTCTCGTGAACATACTCAACCATAGTATACTTTACCAACATTTAAAGTACAGGGAATCCTCTGGCAGTCCTGTGGTTAGAACTCAGTGCTTCACGCCAGGGCCCAGGTTCAACCCCTGGTCAGGAAACTAAGATCCTGCAAAGCCACACGGCATGGCCAAAAAAAAAAGGGTGGGGGGAGCTAAGGGGCTTTATTACATTCCTGGACGTAACACAGTATAAAGAACCACCATAAACAACTATAAAACTAGGCAAAAATATTAACAGACTGTATTCATACATTGAACATTAGGAAATCCTGGAACGTGATACATGAGAGAAGGGAAATAAATGAAATAAGTGCTACAATTTCCTTGGCTAAATACATAGGGACAGTTTTTGAACCATGGGTGCAGGGAAGGGCAAATGAACAGGGCCTAGTGATCTTGCTGAATGGAGGAGATAGAGACCAAAATTCAAGGAGACAGAGGCATCTGGAAGTGCATGTAGAACTCTGGAAAAGAGAGGAAAATATAATGTTATATTATATATATATAAAATATATATATGAACATTATATATATAATGAGAGGAAAATCCGATAACCTAGAATTCTATATCCAGCAAAAAAAATTCTTCAAAAATTAAGGTGAGATGAAGAGTTTTCAGACAACAAATGCTGAAAGAATTTTATGCCAGCAGATTAATACTATGGGGAATATTTTAAAAGTTCTTCAAGTTAACACAGAGAGACACCTAGATTTACGTAAATAAATGAAGATCATCACAAATGATAAATTTTCCCACGTTTTAAGTGTCTTTAAAAGAAACTTAACTGTTTAAAACAATATCAATTTATTATGGGGTTTATTAATACATAGAGAATAATATACAACAAAAATAGCATGAAGGACAAATGAAAGGAGGAAAATGACACTGTTTTCAGGCTTATACATTTTTACATTGAGGAGGCATATTGCAAAGTCTAAGCAACCACTAAACCAATAGATGAGATCAAATAGAATAATTTAATCCAATAAAATTCAAGTTAAAAGGGAGAAAAAAGCAAACAGGTATGGTAAATAGGAAAAACAAAACTGTAGCTTTAAACCTATTCATATTTGAAGCATGAATTTAAATGATGTAGATACCCCAGTAGAAGTCAGAGAGTTTTCCAGACTGGAAGAAAGGCAATACCAACTGTATACTGTCTACAACAAAACCATTTAAAATATAAATGCACAGATAAGTTTTCATAGGGAGAGGAACCTGGTGTGATTGATATGTTTTTGATCCTGATTGTGATGTTAGTTTCACAAGTATATACCTTGTGAAAGTATAAATGGGTGCAAGTACAAAATGGGTGCATTTCATTGCATGTCATTTATGTTACATTATGTGTATTACATTATAATATATATGATATATTTCATTAAATTTTAAATAGTAAAGTTGATTTTTAAAAATCAAAACAAAACAAAATCCAGATTAAAAAGAAAAAGTTATATTCAAAGATTCTGCTGCCATGCAGCTAAAGCTCATCCAAGTCTTTGCAGTAAAATTTGGGTCATATGGCTTAGTGGTCTCTAGTACTTTACAGAATAAGATTTTTCTGTTTCCTCTCCGATCCTAGAGAAAGAGTACTGACTTTTCCCAGGATTAAAGCTAAATTGAACTGAACCATCCATTCCCCCTCTGCTCTGCTTATGGCATAGAGTTCCCATTTACATAGGGCTAGTTACGACATGGGCTGATGGAGCCTGATCAAGCTGCTCACCTGCCTGTCCAGGACTTTGGTCTCCCTCCAAGGTCAGTACAATTAGCAGGGTAAATGGCTAGAGTTCAGGAGCTCCTAGAGACCTAGAGAGCCAGAGTACCCAAAGCATGATACCCAAGTATAAAGTCAGGCCTTGATCCTTTCCACTGAAGCTTTAACTCTGAACAAGATCTGTACCAGTAAGCCAAGCCTGTTCCACCATGAAAAATCGAAGTGAAAGTTACGCAGTTAATGAAATGAAGTCAATATCGTGTGGTTTAGAAAGTCCATCACAGCCCAATTTTGGTCCAAGACTTGTTTGCAACACTTGATAACTTTAAGTCTCTCTCTCCCAAAGGGAAAAGGACTTCCACTGAGCTAAATTCTCTTTATATTCTAAAACCATTCATTGATAACATTGCTCTGTGTTGGTATATTGCCTTTCCGATTGTAAAGCATTTTCTTTCCAATTATCTAATGTACACTAGTTATGTTGCTGAAACCTGGCCTCTGTACATCAGCGCCAGATTAAATCTGGGAGATAGAGTTTGGGGTGAAGTAGAAAGAAATAGCTTTATTGCTTTGCCAGGCAAACAGGGCCACAGCAGGCTAATGCCCTCAAGACTGTGTGTCTGGCCCTGGAGGGGGTAGTGAGGAGTCGTACAGTGTTCAAGGAGCAGGGCATGATCAGCTCATAGACATTCTTCTGACTGGTTGGTGGTAAGGTAACCAGGAGTCAGCATCACCAACCTTCCGGTTCCAACCAGTCTGGGGTCTACGTGCTGGTGAGCAGCATACAGTTACCTTCTTCCACCTGGTGGGGATTTCAGTATCTGCAAAACAGCTCAAAGGACATGGCTCAGAATATTATCTATAGTCCTTGAGGAAGAATTAAAGATCCTTGACTTTGTTTAACGGCTAAATTTTTATTATTTCGTCTTGCTTGACTCTTTTCCTTTCTTTCTGCATTTTCTCACTTCTCTGATTAAATTTATTCTTTGACTAAAGTTTTTCTACATACAAAAGGCAGGTGGAAGACATGGGTGGGAGCCTATTCTGGGAAGGGTCCTGCTGGGTTACAGTTGTCTTATGTATTAATGTATTTCCCAGCTGGATTTTAAGTTTCCGGAGGCCCCTTGCAAGTCTGAATTCTGCAGCATATCCCCCAGCATAGCTCCACTCGGTCTTAGAAGCATAATAGGCAAAAACTTTCTCATCAAGAACTTAGCTTTTTCACACTAGTTCTCTGACCTTTAATATCACTGATGGTGAATCTTCTAGAGCAATTTTCCAAGGTGTAGTATACGATGTATTTACCAATGATAAATGCACAGTATCAGATGTTACATAGATCACTTTTTAAAACCTTCAGGTATTATAATATATATATAAGCAGAACATAAATCCTATATTTTCACAGGCGATATTTGTAAAGACAAGGCTTGAGATGGACACCGGATTGAAAATAGAGGTGTAAGTAAAATTTTTAATTAATATACGGGGAACACAGATATAGCAAAAGTCATCGAGGTGATATGGAAATGCTTGGATTTTGCGGGTGGGAGAAACTACCTTCAGACACACACTGGGATGATTTATTACCCTGACTTAAGCACTCCGATTTTTAGTGTTATATTACTAGGCCACCTGCTGTACCTCCATCCACCCCTCCCCCTTACAAACACAAACAACCCCCAACGCATTGGCTACGACCACAGACACGCACACACATACATTTCTAATGGTAGATCTTCCAGCTCGCCAGTGTTTTAGTGACGGAAACGACTTACACCTGAACCTAATGGGCTTCCACTCCTGGAGCCCAGATCTCACAGCTGATCCCCTGACCTCCTCCAGGTACCAAACTCTGGCTTATCAAGAGGAGGCCCCAGGAAATGGGTTTCAGGATGTTTGGGGTGATTTATGAACTTACAAACTAGGTCATGAGTAGGCAATAAGTGCCATTTATCAGCTCTTTGGAGTCAGTGGCAGAGCTGGTGGAAGAGAGGGCAACAAGGCCTAATAAGGAAATAGCTCTCACCTACCTAGGAGGGACGGGAATGCAGCTCACCTATGGCCAGAAGCAGGGGGGGGGGGCTTCATCTTATTTCGCACCAAGTATTCCTCTTGCCAAGTAATGTTTCAGTTCCAGTTGGAAATCTTAAGAGAAAAAGAACATGTCAAAATTAATGCTGAGAATTGATGTTCTGAATAAAAAATTGTACCAAATTATCATTTCAGATTTAGTTTGATGTGTAGCACACTGCCCAGGAACTTGGACCATTTGCAGGTCGTTGGGAAATAGTTCCAAATGGCAAACAGCTTCCTCCACCACCCTCTCCTCCTCTCCTCCCCCCTCCCCTCTACCATCTCCTCTGGGAGGTATGGGCCCTGATCTGTGTGTGGGTTGGAGGGGGTGGAAATGATGATAGATACCAAAAGGGCCTGGGGTGACTGTATGAAATTGTTCGATTGTTTGTAATTTGCATGACATATGAAGGATTTTGGGGTCCCAGATTTTAAACAATAGGAACTGCTTAAACTCAGATCCTTATATTTGAATTCACATTCCTTGGGACAGAAATGATTTTTGAAAAATCAGCCTGTCTTCATAGCCTCCTCTATCCAAGAACATGTAAGAACAACATGGCACAGTGTTTCTCTCAGTTACAAATTTTTTTTTAACTCTTTAAACTTAAAAAAAAAAAAAATCAAGAAATAAGTTAATTTTTTGCTTTTCGTTTATGTTGGGCACTATTCTGAAATCGGCTGATTTGTGTCACTTCTTTTCGTCTGTCCCCCACATTCTGACTCCAAATCAAATGTTTGTTTGATAATGTCAAATCTGGACTGAATTGTATAAACTTGATCCATCAAAATGTGACTTTTATTTTTCTACAGTGGGTGTCAAAATACTTCTATTTTTAACCATCCCCTTCTTCATGCAGAACTGGTTTATTTTGCTATGCATTATTATATGTATTGTTCATTTTCTATTCACATAAGTGTACATTTTGAAAGAATCTGAGGGGGCATTGGTCTACCCTCTTTTGTCTGAGGTTCACAGAGAAGTCGCTTCCCCAAGTTCACATAGACAGTGACTATTAGGAATTCTGGTTCTTCCTGCTTTCACTCTCAGGCAGGGATATTTTCCATGACACTCCTCTGTCTCCTATATCAGGGGTGGGGTCTGTATTCCAGAGAAGACTCTGGTTTGTTCCCTCTAGAAAGAATTTCTTGAGTGTTTGGGGAGTGCACTTGGCTTCAAAGCTACTCTTGAAATTTTAATGCATTTTCTTGTCAATCAACCAAATTTCCAGACTTCTGTTCTGCTTCTGTGACCTGAGCCTAACTGCCTTCAGCACTGCCAGTGTGAGATTGTCCTGTCTTAATGGGCCACAGTGGAGTGAGAGCTGAATCCTGGCTGCCTAGTGCATGCAGCAGAATATAAAAAAGGAAGGAGCTGTCCACAGGCTGGGAGATAGTGCAAATATCAGACTCTCGTGGGCGCAGAAGTTCTAACAAGTGAAATATTCAGAGGAAGCTTAGCCAGAGGCCACACCCCAGGAGCCAAGTAAGTCAACTATTTATTCATTTATTTATAAACACATATTATTGACCACCTTTTTATGAATGCACTCTACTAGATGCTATGGAGAATGTAAAAATAAGTAGCCCATATATTCTTATCCTATAAATTGAATTAGAAAGACTCACCTAGAAAATTCCAGAAGAGGGGCTGTCACAAATAGAAAAAGTTAATGCTAAGAACCAAATGAGAGGCCCAGGTAAAAAATGTTGTATAATTTCCACATAGTGAAAGAGTTTATTAGGACTTTGGTTATGACAAGTTGCAACACTAATTGAGATTTCTTGTTCACTTTATTGTGTGTCAAGCACATGTATATGCTTATTTAAATCCTTACAGTGGAATCTATATTGCCCCTTTTAAGGATGAGGGTACTAAGCCTTGCTAAATTTTTACTAACAAGCCCAAACTCACACAGCTGTGAATTATTGGAGCCAGGAGTCAACTCCAGGGATTTTAATTAACAGCCAAACTCTGATAAAGGAAGTCTGCATGGAAGACATAACAGTGAAACAAAGATGGTTTGAGATTTGAGTCGATGAGGTTGAGAGGGAAGGGCAAATCACTGAAGGGAGTAAGAAGGGGCAGAAAATTCCATGGTTTAGGAAGCTTGGGATTTATGCCCAGATCGCATCTATTGGGATCATATAATTGGCATGCTGATAGTATCCTGCAACAGGGCCCAAAAGGGTGGTTGTTTGGAATACTATGAACTGGATTGGATGCATGGAAATAGATTGTGTCCCACATTAAGACAGATGACTTACAGAGTTACAGTCTATTGCTATTTCAACTAGAACAAAAGAGAGACAAGCCTGCTGAATCGTTATGTTATTTGTTTTTTATTCCTCTGCCCTGGGTTCTGGGTAATATCACTGATCAGACCCTCTCCACCTAAGGAAAATCAACGTGAAAAGAAAAAAAGGAAAAAAATTAGATCTTTCCTCCAAAAAGATACTCTTCATCAAAAAGCAACACAAAGCAAATCAGTGTTGCAGTTTTTTAAGAGTAATTCTTGTGCTGTACAGTGGAAGATAGAGATGGAGTGAGTTACATGGCTGAAAATAGAAAAAATGTCATCTTACAAGTGAATAGTGAATAGTGCTCTCTTCTTTTTCGAAGTGGTGTTGGAGATATTTTATTTTAAAATTTGATCTAGTAGTCTAGCACCCTCTACAAAGATGAGGGATCTGGGTCAAGAGAGTCAAAGATTTTGCCAAGGTAATGAGGATGTTAGTGTCAAAAATAAGCTAGACTAGGGGTTTTCTGGATTCTGCCTGATCAAACTAGATGGTGTGTGTTCTTGCTATTAATTTTCTTCCCTTTACATTATTGGGTGTCTCTTATCTTCAAGAAAAAGAAGTTTTCTTCAAAATTACCACTTCCATTCTTGACAATCAAAATGTATATTTGTTCAGTATTTCTGTCTTCTTACATTAGGAGTTTCTTGAGCATTGGGACCATGTCTTAACCATCTTAATATTTTTCACAGCCTCCAGCACACACCAGGGTCCTATGCAAGGATGTGTCCTGCTTTAGGAGTTGAATGAATAACTAAATGTTATGTGTGCCACTGAAGCAGAGAGGTAGCAAGATATAGTCAATCATATTTAGGGTTGAAAGGTACACAGACCTAACTCTGTTATTTACCATTTATAGAATTTAGGGCAAACTGCTTCACTTTTCTAATTTTTAGAATTTTTAAAAAATTTGTAAAATGGAGGTACTAAGAGAACTTAATCTCACAAGATTCTCTGAGAGTTGAAATGGATTAATGCATGTGAAATACTTAGCACCATTTGTGGCATCGGTAGGTTTTTAATTAATTGATGTTATTATCTAACCTTTCTCATGTTTAAGAAAATAAGAGTCAAAAAGTCTTGTATTGCCCTAGTTGGTTACTAACAAGTTTGAATATTTAATGTTTCCATTGAGTCAAAAGCCTACTTCCCTTGAAAACAGCCAGCTGAATTCAGCAAAATAGCTAAAAGGTGAGTGTTAACTTGTACAAAAATGCACTGTGTTCATTAAATACACAACCTTGAGTTTTCTGTAGTGTGTATGAGGTCATTTAATGATTGATTCTCCTGTTATTAATGAAGGAGAGATGATTCTTGTAACTTTGTGCCCTCCCCCCCACCATAGCTCAGCTTCAAGGGGATGGGAGGTCGAGATGGTGATACTGAAATGATGACACCTACCAACTTCTCTCTTTGTAGCTGAGTGTCTGTTTTGTGTTCAGATCAGTGAGAAGAAGGTCTCGCTGCCCTTCAGAATGACATATACATTTCTAGTCATTACTTTCCTAAAAAGCCTGAGTGTAGAAGAGGGTGGCAGGTTTTTGGAAAAATGTATGTGCAATTTGAAGCATGAATAATTAATTTTGTCTTGGGATTAAGTTCAGTCTGTGTTTATGATCTGTTGAAAAAAAACTCTAGTGAGTTCTAAATAAATTCAGTATCAATTTAAACTATTAGAGGAAGTTAAATCAAAATAATTAGGATTTTAAAATACTTTATGCATTTCCTTATTTAGGCTCTGGATCTTTTCCAAGTAACAATAGTAACATGAATATATTTGGATATTTGTTTCTCTTAGAATGTGACTGGTTGCTCATGTAAGGTTGATTGAGAACTTGCCCGAGACAGAAAGCCAGATAGATGTGTTGACATATCTTAGGGAGTAGGTGCTATATACATGTTAAATTATTTTGCACATATAGATTTTTAAAAGCATAATGACAGTTTACTGTTGAAATAGTTTAACTTGTTTATTCCTTGTTTACAGTAACTGCTTAATCCCACACTGTAGTAAGGAAAGCATTATATTTGTGACATTTCCAGTTACTCTAGAATGAGTTGGTAAAATCTGAGTAAGATTATGGTGAACTCCAACAGAACCAGAGCTTGGTCATTTGTTTGTTTCGCTTATGGCTATCAATTCTCACTGTAATTTAAATGGAGATCAGGAATTCTTCCACTATGTTGTTTGATAGGATTTACCCCCCATATACGCCTGCTTGGAGCATAGTAAGCATGGAAATTAGAACAAATACAAAGAATTTGGGGATATATTTGGCCCCTTTTCTGAAGCAACAGCTCATTTGTTTATAAATAGCTTTGATGAATCGATTTAGTGACTGCCATGGTGGAATGCCCATCAACATTCAAGAGCTCATGAACTCTCTGGATTTAATTATTTTGGGGCTTGGAGGAATTGGTCAATAAGTGATTTCTCTGCATTGTTTCATTGGTCTTTTGTTTGTTTGTTTCTTTTCTCCTAAGCATTATCTAGTTCACCTACATTTGGTATTGTATTTTAAAATATTATTAATTAGTCTAGCATAAATATGATTTGGTATTCAAGCACTGGATGTTCAAAAGCTCCCAGACTGTAGCAATTTATACCTTGCTTTCCTATTTTTTCCAGAGAGAGAAAGAGAGAAGACAGACTTTCAAATCATTTTAAGTAATTTATTCCAAAACTAAAGCATTGAATTGAATACTTTGCTTCTTGGAGAATCAGAAAAGATTTGCAAAAATGGATACTCTAACTCCAACAGATCAGAAAGTGTGATTCCTAGTACTATTACAAATGATCCAGCAAAACTGTAGTTGTGTGAGCTCCAAGCAGATCAATGAAACTATAAACAAAATGTAACAAGCAACTGCAAATTATTCATAGTAAAATTATGAAAATGTTTGTGTATCCTAATGAAAATGAATACTTAATTCTCTCTCTCTTATATAGATATAGATATATACAGGTTTTCCCTTGCTTGAAATACCCTTCCCAGTTTGTAATGTTAGTGGAAATGCATTGTTTCCCTACCTCATGAGAAAGAGGTTGTTAATGCTTTCAAAACAGAAATGTTTTTATATTCTAAAATAGGACTGAGCATAGCAATTGGAAAATTATATCTTTAAAGTCTTTTATCTCACTTCAGAGGATTCAGTTGGAAAAGCTTCTAACATTTCTTTTTCTGAGTTAATTTTCATAGCATTTCTAATAGAGAAACAATGTCTGCATTTGTCCCAGGATTATGCTTACACATCTATGTCACTTTTTTCCTTTGGGGTCTGCCCATGCTTTAATTCCTCAAATGCATAACAGAGCTAAAATCATCCTCTTTCAGTCTCCCTTGGTATGTGGATAAATATGTGTGAGAGAAGCCAGAAAGGTTGACAAGGGGAAGGTAGATCGCTGTGGTGGAAAAGTACTGAGTTTGGGGCCAGATATTCCTGTGTTTTCTTGCTGACACCATGACTGATCTTGGGCAAGTGGCTGTATTTCACTGAGCTTCCATTCTCTCACTTGCAAAATAAGTCAATTAATACTACCTACCTTGCAATCTTCTCATAAGTAGTAGGGATCATTTATATCAAGTGTCTATGACAGTGCATGGAAGATAATGTGTAGCCAGTAAACATCAGTCAGTGGTAGTAGAGACAGTCAAGGTCATAGTTGTTGCAATAGTAGCATTCACATCAGGCTGTGTGATTTTTTTTTTTTTTTTTTTTTTTTATGCGGTATGCGGGCCTCTCACTGTTGTGGCCTCTCCCATTGCGGAGCACAGGCTCCGGACGCGCAGGCTCAGCGGCCGTGGCTCACGGGCTTAGTTGCTCCGCGGCATGTGGGATCTTCCCGGACCAGGGCACGAACCCGTGTCTCCTGCATCGGCAGGCGGATTCTCAACCGCTGCGCCACCAGGAAAGCCCAGGCTGTGTGATTTTGCTACAGGTGATCATCAACTGTGTATTCACAAATTATTATTTTTAAAATGTCACAGTCTTTTAAATCCAGTGCCTACATGTGCCAGCTAGATAGCTTGGATGAGTGTCTCAGACGAGGCGTGATGTGAGGGATGGCATGTGGTCAGGGAGGCAGCAAGCTGCTGTGGCCCCTGGAACACCAGAGAAGACGTGCTCTGTCTAGGTGGGCCAGGCGGTGCTTGCTTCCAATGGATGTTTCCCCTTTAGCAAACAAAGCTTTCAGTGTTAACCAAACTTTCCATTTGTTTCAAAGAAAATCCAGAAATCTGGATAATACAAAATATCTTCCTTTTAATGTTGGCGACAAACTGAAAAGTGTTGTGTATAACAACATGGCAGGCTGAACACAACATGACTGCTGGACAGATTAAGCTGTGGATACTCTTTTTTTTTGATCACTTTTTAGAAAGATTTTTTAATTTTCTTTTTGCGGTACATGGGCCTCTCACTGCTGTGGCCTCTCCCGCTGCGGAGCACAGGCTCTGGACGCGCAGGCCCAGCGGCCACGGCTCACGGGCCCAGCCGCTCGGCGGCACGCGGGATCCTCCCGGACCGGGTCACGAACCCACGCCCCCTGCATCGGCAAGCGGGCTCCCAACCACTGCGCCACCAGGGAAGCCCACTGTGGATGCTCTTTGAAATCTCTCATCTAGATAAGAGACAGTAATACAGTTAATAGTTATATAACATGTAGCATATCCTCAGTGGACATACTTTCAAGCACTTTACATCTGTCAGCATATTTAAGCCTTCCAATGGTGCTGTAAAATAGGTGTTCATGATCAATTTTATTTGTATCAAGTCCACTCTACACACGAGGAAACCAAGAAAAGGAGAAGTTGAGGAACTTGTCCAAGACCTCTCAGTTATTTACAACAGAATTCAGGTCTGAAGCAACATAAGCTGACTGCAAAGTTCTTTGCATTTGACCCTGGTGTTTACAGAAATTTGTAAAGTAAGAAATTTGTCTTATTTATAGGAACGATTTTTAATGAGGTCTTAAAGGATAAAATTCTATAGTATTCTATTTAAATTTCATTTTAGGCATACATCATTCAATAACATTTATTGAATATTTTCAAAATGCAGAGCCCTGAACAAGAAGCTGTGGTAAAGATATATAAATCGTGGACCTTGTCTTCAAGGTACTTTTATAGTGAGTATGAGAGGAAATGTGTGACTAGCCAAGTATCATAATATATATAGGGGCTCCAGGGGATGTTTCTAAAGGATTTTGGTATTAGAGAGTGGGATTCGTTAGCAGTTAATGAATGGCTTGACAGACATGGTAACTTTTTACCTACATCCTGAAATATACATCAATGGACAGATATGAAAATACTAGGGATCAGTGTAAGCAAAGGTTTTGTAGCAGCCGAGATTACATTTTTGCAAATATACGGAATAGCCCAATTGGTCTGTAAATAGGATTTGTAGAGGAATAAAGGAAGGTAAATGTGTAAAGATATCTGAGGGCTAAGATGTGCTTGCTGATGTGTTGTTTTCTCCCTGTTGTAACTACGAATTCATGCCCTAATCACACACACACACACACACACACACACACACACACACACACACACACCAAAATAAAACAAAACAAAGCAATAACAACAAGAAACTAACATGAAGTTTCCAGAAGGGCCAAAGTATCTCAAATAATTCAGCAGGGTCAGTTTTTAAAATGATTCACCACTAATGCCTCATAGCAGAATTATGACAAAGACATCAAAGACAAGAGCCATAAAAAAATCTCCTTTCCTTCCTTCATTTATAAATATAAATCATAGGAGATGGAGCTATTTCAGAATGAGACCATTGAAGGAAAGATATATTTTAGCAAAAGGGAAGGAGATTATAAATGGCATGAGTGTGAGCTGAGAATTCCTGGACCCCTACTGAGACTGAATTATAATTCTCGCACCACTACAAAAGTGACACAAGCTCTGTGCAATCTATTGCGAGCACAGCACTGCTGTTAGGTGGCCATAGTAACTTCAAAACTTCTTATCAGTAAGTGTTAACTTCTCACATAAAGTGTTCATGCCTAATGATGACCACTAAGTAGATAGAGGTAGTTCTTTTCCTTTTTCTTATGTTTAAAAAATTATTATTTTTAAAATATAAAGGCAATTTCAAGTCTGATGTGAAGCTATTATGACCCAATAAACAATACTGAACAGAAATAAACCAAGACTGTGAGGCAAGGTTCTATTTCATTTTGGCTCTTAAATCTCCTTGCTTACTCAACTCTTTTTTATTTTACGCGGTCCTCTCACTGTTGTGGCCTCTCCTGTTGCGGAGCACAGGCTCCGGACGCTCAGGCTCAGCAGCCATGGCTCACGGGCCCAGCCGCTCCGCGGCATGTGGGATCTGCCCGGACCGGGACACGAACCCGCGTCTCCCGCATCGGCAGGCGGGCTCCCAACCACTGCGCCACCAGGGAAGCCCTAACTCATCTCTTAAAGTAAGCATGTTTTATGTGTACGGAGTGTTCAGCACAGTGCATGGCAGAGAAAATGGCTCTTTGCATTTGGCTATGATAAGAATGTTACTTGTTACTATTTCTATCATCAGCAGCAGCAGACCTCCTTCCAGGCTGCATTGGAAAACCCATACTCTAAATTTATTTTGGTCATTAACCTCTCCCAAGATGGTTCTGGATTCATGAAGTCTGACAAGGCAGCATTTAGACAATACCCTGTGGAAGGCCATTGAATTTCAGCACCAATCACTGTGAATCTATTGATTTGCTGCCAAAGCCTTTAATTTGCTGTGTTAAATCACAACTGTAAAAATTGTCAACCCAAATTTTCCCTGTCAAATATAAAGCATTACAACACAAATTACATTTTATTTTTTTTAAAAAAAATTTATTATTATTATTATTTTTGTGGTACGCGGGCCTCTCACTCCTGTGGCCTCTCCCGCTGCGGAGCACAAGCTCCGGACGCGCAGGCTCAGCAGCCATGGATCACGGGCCCAAGCTCTGGGTGGCACGTGGGATCCTTCCGGACCCGGGCACGAACCCGTCTCCCCTGCATCGGCAGGAGCACTCCCAGCCATTGCGCCACCAGGGAAGCCCACAAATTACATTTTTAAAACACACATTTCTTATTCTTTCTTATTTCTTTTTTTACTGTTATTTTCCCTGGGGGGTGGGAAAAGTGGTTCAAGAGGGACCTGTCTTTAAAGTTATTTTAATCCTTATTCTATCTAATCCTGTCCTGGACTCATTTAATCTGCTTGATTTTTAAGTCATGATTATATCCTCCAGATACCAATTCATGACGTCCTTCCAAAGAATTGTTCATTAATATCTAATTTTTACCTTCTAATGCTGGCTTTTTAACTAATGAAATCTGCAGTAATTATAAATATCCATCTTGTAAAACCTCAGAGTTATTGGCATTTATATATAAAGTCAAGCAATGAGAGAATGATATTAACATTGAAGTTAGCTCTTTCCTTTTCATTTCAATGAAGTGAAGTTAGTACATATATAGTTATGCATATTTAAATAAAAGAATCTCATTTACCTCCTTTCAATATTTTTACGCTGTCATTAGACTCTTTTGAATGGCACCCATGGGAGACCACATCTAATTTAAACTTCACGATGGGAAGGATATCAGGAAACTTCAGATTCAATATTTAGCTTGATGATCTGAAAAGACTGAGGAAAGTTTCTGTGTTATTTGGCTCTGATCTACCCAGGGTGCCCTGGAGTGATAGCTTTCCCTCATTTTTTATGAATTATCAGATGAAATTTTATCAAAAAGACAAGTCTTTTCGAAAAGTTGGAACAATTCCCTAGCTCATGAGTTTAAGCTATGCATAAGCAGAATAAGCTCTAAATTCCCTTGGCACTAACCATGTAAGACAACAGTATGCATCCTGATGTGACAGCAGTAAATCTGCAGAGAGCTCAATGATGATCTGTGTCCATGCTGTACAGTTCAAAGTAAAGATCAGGTGGTAGATGTGGAAGGTCCACAAAATATGAGTTCCATTGCAGCTGACTGTCTCTTGGAGAGGAAAATGGATATATTAGGGTGTAGTGGAAAGAGGACAGAGTTTGCCCAAGGGTACAGGGCTAGAAAGTGGCAAAGCCATGATTCAAATCCACATTTGTTGGATGCCAAATTTATATAATGTATCTGAGACTCCATTTCATTATCTGCAAAATGAGAATAATAAAGTCTACTTCAATAGTGTTGATCCAAAGGTTAGATAAACGTTATCCCCCATTTATTGAATGCTTTCAAAATACCAGTTTACTGTTTTCATTTAATACCAGTTGTGCCCTGGGGACTAGAATGGAGAATTATCTACTGTTCTTCAATGATTGAATAGAGTCCATTGCCCCCTAGAACAAAGCATGAAATGAAGCCCATTGCTCACAAGCAGATAGGCTTCAGTTTCTTTCCCTTAGGCTGGTGCTTCAGACTAATGCAAATATATACTTCATATATGTTCCTTGGAGATAATTGAATGGGAAATAAAAACTTCTGGGCTCTGTACTGAACTTCTGCTTTGGGAGAGCATTTGAACTGACATCATCAAAGGATACTTTTGATTAAAATACTTTTTATTCTTCTAGCATAAAATGAGAGAAGACTTATCTAGATTACTTCCTCATTTCCACACCAGACTTAATTTCAAACACCTTGGCTAAATCTGAGAGTTTTCTATCCAGTATTTCATGAGGGGTTATACTGACTAACCTCCTTGACTCTCACCTCAAGACGTCCTTAGTCTTTTCAGGTTGAGCAACTCCTTCATATTGTTTTGCTTATTTATTCCTGTATTAGCTTTAATGGAAAAAAATGAATTATTTTCTTAGGGCTTTCTATACAAGTTGTCATAGTAATAGTAAGTCAATATCTATTGTTTTAGGGCCACCAACTCATATGATTTTTGAGGTTTGGTGTTACCTATTCATCATTTCTTCATGTAGAGTTCACAGCAAACTGTCTGTGTATATATACACATATATACACACACAAAAGTATGCATGTATAGTATATATATATAGTCATTAACTTAACATATATTTAGTATTAATTCCTGTACATTCAGAAATCTGCAGAGCAAAAGTAATAAAGAAATAATTTGTTCTTTTTCTTGTTCTCCAGTCTCTTAGAGATGATTCAGGAAGACATGATTAGCAAGAAAAACTAAGTTACTAGAGAATAAAAAAAATTACAAATGTAAAAAGTACAATGTAGTATTAAAAACAATAGGTTTTGTTTAATAAATGATTACTATGTGCCACGCACTGTGCATTTATTACCACATAGAAAAATCACATATGGAGCTTCCTTGGTGGCGCAGTAGTTGAGAATCCGCCTGCTGATGCAGGGGACGCTGGTTCGTGCCCTAGTCTGGGAAGATCCCACATGCCGCGGAGCGGCTGGGCCCGTGAGCCATGGCTGCTGAGCCTGCGCGTCCGGAGCCTGTGCTCTGCAACTGGAGAGGCCACAACAGAGAGAGGCCCGCGTACCACAAAACAAACAAACAAAAAACAAACAAACAAAAATCACATATGATTTTCAACAAGATAGATATAATGAGTCTCTTTCTAAAAGGAAGAAATAGAGATTGTGAATGATCACACGGCTTGTTAAGGCCACTTTCAAAGTTTATGGTAGAGGTAAGGCTGGAACCAAATGAAGCCCCAGGTCTATCCACAGTTCTAGGTCATCTTCTATACACAGAGAAAGTCAAACCAAACGCCAAGGGGAAATCAGTATGGAATGAGATTAGATAGAAGAAATGTGTATTTTCTCCTTATATCAATCTATGAGCCTGTTCTAGGGTGCAAGCTCCTATAATGCTATATCTCTTTGAAAAACAAGTTTTTAATGACTTTTTATACTTATAGTAAAATGATGCATTTTTCATAAATATTAAGGTCCTTGGAGATCTATGGATTAGGAACATGAATTCATTTACTGGGTAAAGTGAGAATACATGTGCAGTTAGGGGACACATAAAGCTGAAAGGCCCTTGCACTCATAAGATTTAACCCATTGTTTTACAATCAACTGAAATTCAGCACTGTGTTCAGTTCTGTGGACACATTTTAAGAAGGAAGTTGAAAAATTAGAATGTATTTAAACAAACAAACACATGATGCTTAACATTCTGGACAAACATTATAGTGTTTCTATTTAGTTTATTCTATTCATTCACCCATTTCTTCCACGCACATTTATTCTATGACTCTGTGTTAGAGGTATGTGGATATATTGCAAAACAAAACAGCAGGGAGCTTACTGTCTGCTCAGTACTAAAAAAGCCCTAAGCATTGAGTCAAAAGACTTGGGTTTGCTGCATTGTTAATTATTTGTTTACTTGTTGATCTTTCCATTAGAATATAATAATTTTAGAAGTAGGACCTTCATTTTACTAATATTTGCATCCCTGGCAGCCAGTAACTTTGTATCTCAGCCCAGAGTAAGTTATCAGTGAATGAATGAGAAATCAATGAGAGATCAATAGTTTGAAAAGACTTAACAGAGGACCTAAGTCTAAGTATTGAAGGCTTAATGGTATTTGGAAAGACAGAAGGGAGCAAAGAGTATCTGTAGCATGGAGAACTGGATGACATAAATCACAGAGGGAGGAATGATTGTTGAATGGTTATGGATCAGTAAGGCATGAGCACCAAAGCAAGGAAAGGATAAAGTCATGGAAAAGAGAATGATGGGCAATGAGGCTCATAGGCCACAGATCATGGGAATCTTTGAAAGTCAGGATAAGAAGTTGAAATTCACAAGTATTGCAGTAGGGAATGAAGAGCTTTGGGCAGTGGAGAGAGATGGTGGAGACAACGACCAATCATGAGAGTTGGACAAAGAGTCACAGAATGAACAGGAAAACTGACTGGACAGATCCCATGAGACTGGTGTCAGCAACAGAGCAGTGACACAATGACTTGCAGTAATCTGATTCCGCTATCCATGGTCCATCCTACAAAGACTAGTGAGTGTGATGAAAGTAGATATTTGCAACTCTATTGCATTCTCAAAATTGGAGGATCCATTCATTCAATTTCTTGAATAAATGTGAAATTTATGAAATTGAATAAATTTATTCAAGAAATTGAAATTTCACATTTCTTGAACCTCTGTCATGTGTCAGAGGATATGCAATTTGTGGGGTTTCAAAAGTTCAGAAACTGACTAGGGATATGGAGCCGAAGCACTCTGCCTCAAAAGGTTCAACTCAAATCTCTAATTAATTTTATCTATGAAACATTTGAACAAAGGACACTTCCTTTTATAATGTCTTATAATTGATTATGCCTTTTAACCATGGCACCAAACTCAGTTGTGTATACTGTCATGGCACAATTTTGGGGGTTCTTTCTGATGGCATTGTAGACATGAATGTTTACTAAAGCCATAAAAAATGGAGCCAGTATCATCCTAGACATTCAATTTTCTGAGAAAAATGACAAAACTTGTGTTTTAATTGCATATTAAAAACTGCAGAAATAATGAGCAGAGAAGCTTAAAATATGCATCATTTTGCTACTGCTGTTGGTTTCACTCTGCTAATGACATGAAATTATATCCCAAAGGTCAGTATTAATCACTTGGTTGATTTCTTTTGGAGGAGGCAGACTGCTATAGTATACATTAAAGAAATTCAAGGAAAAAGAGAGTAAGCCTAGAGTCATGAGCACACAAGCAAGAGAAGAACAAATACATCTGAGGTATTTTGTTGGCCTTTTGACTCCGTGCTTCTAGGGATGCCGTTGCCTAGGTTTGCAAATGTAAATGTAACAGGAAAAGCTGACTAGTTAAGGAATAAATCATAAGATGTAGAGTATCTATAGCATGCTGATGTGGACATATACAATTAACAAGACTATCCCAGTTAGGAGTAAACAAGGGATGACAATAACTGTGATAGAATTTTGCAGTGGTTATTGTTGTTTGCTGTGTTCACCTACAACAAATCCACTTTCCGCTAACTCTTCCTGATTTTGATGAGGTCACAAGTAAATTATATTTGCCTTAATTTGTGCCTTTTCTATTTTTTTCCTATACAGTTTATATATTACTTATAAAATCAGGAAAAATGTTACAAAAATGTCATTCAATTCAAATAGTTGTCAAAAGTCTCAGGGGGCATCCTACATGCTCCTGAATTCATGCATATGTTTTTGTTTGTTTGTTCTGTTTTTGTTTCTACTCTGTTTCAGCTGAGGCCACCAAACACTTGTTGATATGCTATGTCCTCTCCTTTTTTTGGTCCGTGTTTTTGCTCACACTAATTTCCATAGTCGACATTCTCCAATACATAAGACCAAGAGAGATGATATTTTACCTCACTACTTGTGGTTTATTCTGTTACCCAGGTTACAAAGTAGAACTACCTCATTTCCTCAATGCTTTCACAAAGTTCAGTAACACAGTTCTTTTATTTTTTAATGATTTTAAGAATTCTAACCAATCTATTCAGCTGTCACATAAAAATTCATGAAGACTGGACTATAAACTGTAAGTGATCAATATTTTTCTCTACTCAAGATCTCTCTTCCTCTTTAGTATTATTCTATTTTTCTTGGACCAACCTAGTTCTCCTCAGCTCTCTTTTCTCTTGAGATAAGTTATTTCTCAAAAGGCTTCTGGAGAACCTACCTCACCATCTTCAGACATGATCAGATAAGTCTGAAACCTTGAAAAAATGTAATTTAGCTTCCAACTTGGAAGCACCCACTGTTAGAGGTGCACTATTATTAGTTCATGTATTTTATATTCAGAATGTTTTTTCACTGTGTACAAGTATCCACATACAGAATAAATTTCAATTGCAATATTGTCACAGAGGCCCTGAATAATATTTTTTAATATATTATGCATTTAATGAGTAATTTGAAACAGAATGAAGATCAAATTTGGATCAGTGTTATTTTCTATTTTAATATTTTAATAATTTAAATATTTAATGATGAGTGCTTTTATGACTTAAGTCTAGTTATCTTGCTATATACCTCCGTTGAGGAAACTAGAGTCAATATCTTATTACCTAAACAGGGCATAGAGAGAACACAGAGCGATATAACCAGAAGACCTTTCATTGCTGAAAGACTTGAGTCTGGACTGTGAGAGACGTTTGTATCTATAATATCCTAATATAGTGTTGAATCTCAAAATAGGTGTATCAGCCATTCCATAGTAGGTCAAACCCCAAACTCTCTAAGTGATAGAATTATTTGCTTTGGTATCACATAGTGGCAATGTTCATATTAAAATAGTCCACATATTCTTGAATATTTGCAACTTCAAAATTGTGAAACTTTGTATCCCTTTAAAATTATTTTAATTTGAAAATTAAGAGTGAGGTTAAAGGCACAACTTGTTAGATGCCATAGCTAGCATTCAATGACCCACAGCATAGGCCTGATTTATTATGTAAATACAGAGCCGGAATAATATATTCTGTTTAATCATGTAAGATTTTGTTTGTTTGTTTGATGGAGTGTCCAGGCACATAAATGAATATTCTATGAATCCAAAATCTACTTCAAAAAGGGAGGTATTTATATGGGGTTGTAAGAACAAGGTGCCAGAACTGTGATTTACAGAATATGCTTGGCCGATGGTAGAAAACAGTTTGTCTTTAAACAACTGAATTTTATAATGAGAAAATTACCAGAAGCTTTTACCTACTCAGGTTATTTAAGTGAAAGATGAATTCATCCGTTATGAGCTATATAAAACCCATTGATTACTTGACTTGATTACTTAAACCTCATGGCCTGAGAATCTTGTCTGACTGATATATCCTCCCTTCACCCAGAATTTGTTATTGAAGAATGATTTTATGATACTGCAGCATTTCAGGTAAGCACTGTTCTCTCAACAAACATGAGGAGATAATTCACACAGGCAAATGATAGTATATTTAGAGGCCAGCAGCGTTTCTTGACAGCTATTAACTATTCCCACACCAGTGCCAAAACTCACATCTCAAGTCTAAAACCTGAACTCAGTGGGAGAACCATGACAAATTTTGCTTCTAGCATTTTTCTCGGGGTCCAAATACCTTTCAGCAAAACTATTATTTTTTAACATAAGGACTAATACACATATCAGAGAAGAGCAATTGGGAAAATTATGGATACGTGAATCATTGGTAGGATTTTGTTGATGTGGGTTGCTTGCAGAGATGAAAACAAATATTGTAAAATTAATTTATTCCTTTCTGTTAACCTTTAAGGTAAGTAGTATCATCTGTATTTTATAGATGAGAAATCTTCCGAGATGTTAAGTAACTTTTCCAGTGACATTCACCTGAGAAATAGCAAGGTTAGGATTTCAACTGGATTCTTTTTCCTTTTTACCTGCTCTTAGAGAAGGAGCATCAGTGATTTCAGACCTTGATTTTTTTGTTGTTGTTTTTTGTTTTTTTGGTTTTTTGGGGGTTTTTTTTGTGGTACGCGGGCCTCTCACTGCCGTGGCCTCTCCCATCGCAGAGCACAGGCTCTGGACATACAGGCTCAGCAGCCATGGCTCACGGGCCCAGCCGCTCCGCGGCATGTGGGATCCTCCTGGACCGGGGCATGAACCCATGTCTCCTGCCTCAGCAGGCGGACTCTCAATCACTGCGCCACCAGGGAAGCCCACTTCTACTTGTTTTGCATAGCAGGCATGTAACTTAGACTAGGTTTCCTAACACATGCAAGGCCTATGTTCCAAGATTCAAGTGGTACATTCAGCCTTTAACATATCAATTTTGCCTACAAGAGAAATAAGGACCAATGGCTGTAGAACTTGAGTGGTTTGGCCAATTAAATAAATTATTCCCCCCAGTGGGGAGCAGCAACTAAGAGAAGAAAGAAAGGGTAGATTCTTTCTCCTCGTTACCTCTGAGCAACAAAATTTCCTCATATACAGGTTGGCAGGAATTGGAGGAAGGACATGATTTCTTTAACATGACTTTCTCCATCGTCTTTGTGGTCTCCCCTTTCTTTTCAGTGACACAGGATTCAACTCTCTGTTAGCTTTTAGCATGTTTTCTCTCTGGCTACAAGAACCCATTCTAATGACACCAAACAATAAATACTAGACCCTGGTAGTTCCATACTCTGGACATTCCTTCTAGTAGTCTGTCTCCTTAGGGACTCCCCAAACCCTGTAGGAAGGACTGGGTGAAAGTAATTTTGATGAGCTGGGTGAGTATGAAAACTCTAGAGGAGTCCTCTTCACAGATCGATCTCTCTTTGGATCTCTTTTCATAATTCACATATACCATCACATTGCTACACAATTAGAAGAATATAAGCTACAGAATTTAATCTTAGTAGTGTTTGGGTAGTCTCTCTCTCTCTCTCTTTTTTATACACACACACACAGCCAAATGATTGTGAGTGCACGGTTTATACACCTTTCTCCATAACTGTGGACTAGAGGTTGTGTGTGTGTGGAAGGGGGCTATTCAAGAATCATTCTTTACTATGAGATATGTGTGACAACAGCAGCTACAATTATAAGCCGATTAGGTAGATAATTGACAACACAAGTGCACTAAAGTTGTGTTCCATTTGCTTCAATTGTGTTTAATGGAAGTGGCATCCTGTATTCCTCACAAAGTGAGGCTTCTAATCAAGGCACAAATGATCTTCTAATTAACCATCTTTGTCTGATCCTCTGGAATAAAATGTAGTTTTGTTTAGGGAAATCAAGTAAGCATTAGAATCGTCCTAGCCTTTACCATGAGGCTTCTCTCTCCTCTTTCCAATGGCTTTGTCATCAGAGCCAGAAAATTAGTGCTTATACACTGTGAGCTTCATGCAATCACTAAGTAAATCATGCCAGTATCTTTACCAACCAGTTATATGATAAAATTCTAAATTGTGACTTGGTCATATTTTCTGATTTTGTATCCAGTGGTTTTGATGGTCATCACAATCAGTTTGTAAAAGCATTCCCTAGCCAGTGATTCTTAAGCCTGACTGCATATTAGAATCACCTGAGAGGCTTTTAAAACCCACAAATGCCCAAGTTTCTATTCCAGAACAACATAAGAATGAGAATCTCTAGATGAAGATAAGAATCTCTAGATGAAGGACCCCATGGTAGGTGGTTCTAATATGCACCAGAGTTGGGAATCACTGACAGAGACCAAAGGTCAGCAATATTTTTCTGTAGAGGGCCAGGTGGGAAATGTCGTAGGCTGTGTCACAATGCTGGACTCTATTAGAAGTATTCAACTCTGCTATGAAAGCAGCCATAGACAATATGTAAACAAATAGGTAGTGCTCTACCCCAGTAAAATTCTGTTTATAACTATGACATTGTGATTTATAATAAGAAATATATATTTAGTCTTGGTTTTGTTTCTGACTGAGAGCTCCTAAAACCCTTGGAATTGCCTAAGTGTGGAGAGTGCAAAGGTGTCTTTTATGTTAATGAAGTTGGATCACATCCACGGATCAGGCTGGCTTCCAGGAGAACCAACCAAGGGATTAGAGGGTAGGAACTTTCAGTCCCACCCTCCTGATTTCCGGGGAGGGGAGAAGGGCTGGAGGTTGAATCAATCTCCAATGGCCAATGATTTAATCAATCATGCCTAAGTAATGAACCCTCCATAAAAACCACAAGGATGGACCTGGGAGAGTTTCTGTGTTGGCGAAAACATGGAGATTTGGGGAAAGTGCCATACTTAGAGAGTGTGTGGGAGTTCTGTCCCCTTTTCCCACACCTCACCCTAAGCATCTCTTTCAATCTGGCTGTTCCTGAGTCATATCCTTTAATAATAAACTGGTAATCTAGTAAATAAAATGTTTCTCTGAGTTCTGTGAACTGCTCTAGCAAAATAACCGAATCCAGGGAGGATATCCTTGGAACCTCCAATCTGTAGCCAGTTGGTTAGAAGCATAGGTAACAACCTGGGATTTTGACTTCTGTCTTGTGGAGCGGGGGTGGGGGACAGTCTTCTGGGACTGAGCTCTTAACCTCGAGCATCTGATGCTACCTCCAGGTAGATAGTGTCAGAATTAAGTTGTAGGACCCCCAGTGGGTGTTGCTGAAAATTGCTTGGATCAGGTACCTCCCCTCAACATACATGCACATTGTAATTGGGTCCCATAACCCTTACAGTAACCAAAAGCAGTAAGCCAAATTTGGCCTGACCTTAAAGATTTGGATTAGCAACCTATTAATCCTGATTTTAGCCTCAGAATCCAGTAATTAGTTTAATAAATGAGCACCCAGAACTGTGTGTTGACTGACAGCGAAATAAAGTGAGCATTAGCTTTAGAGTAAAAAAACCTGGGTTCCCAACCTTGCTTGCACCACCACTACTTGCTATATAAAAATAGTGGAATGTCATTTAGCCTATTGAGCTGCAGCTTCTTCACTTAGAGAATAGGAAAAAAACTATACTTAACACAAGGCACTATGGCACTGCTGGATTTCTCATGAAAATTCAATAGTTTTCCTAGCTAATAATACCTCACATTTATTGAGTATTTACCATAGAGCAGGCACTGTTCTAATCATTTTATATTCATCAGCTTATTCCCCTCTGAAAAAGAAAGATGAAAATGGCACAGACGTGTCTTCAGTGAATTTTCACCTCAATGGAGAAAAAGATATATTCATAAATTGCTACATTTCAAGAGGGAATGTTGTAAAGTAGTAGACATTAGAAGATTTGCAGCAGTACGTTAGGTATTGAGGATAGAGAGATCACATATAGCTGGGTTAATTAAACTCTTCAGAAAAACAACTGGTAACAAATCCTGGTAGCTGAAGGCTGGGTATAATTTCATTTTGGAGATCTGTGAGAAGCAGAAAGAAGAGTGTGGGCAAAAAAAAAAAGGTGTGGAAGTGGGAAAGCATGGGATGTGTTTAGGGATGGAGGCCTATGGTTGGAATTGTACTAATGGAGTAGAAGTTTCTAAGGTAGGAAAGTTAGATTAGATTCAGAACATGCAGGGCTATCATTTCCAGGTTAGGTAGTGGAACCTAATATAAATCAATAGAGAGATAATTTATGGTTTTCAGAGGTGAGAGCTATACTTTGGGCTTTGATTTAGAGAGATTAATCTCACAATGGAGGGAAGGAACTGTGTTATTTTTCCTTTATTACACTCATTACAAGGAGCTGTAATGATTAAATGAGTTAATGTAAGTAAAGCTCTTGGAGCATTCTCTGGCAAAGAGTAAGTACTGTAATTGGTAGGAATTATTATTGTCCCATAAATAATATGGAACGATTATCCAGCCTTTTTCTTATTTATTTATATATTTGTTTGTTTATCTTCAATGTGTCTAGTTTAACATAGCTCTAGAAGGGAATTATAGATGTACATGCATCTTAAACATTCTTTACTGATTTTAAGAAAACGATGTCAAAACTTGGACAGAAGGCAAAGAAGGTGGTGAGAAGCCTGTCAATGTCATACTGGTGCCCTAACCAGCCTTTCCCCAGATTATTTATTTTAGACCTAATATCTTGCAAATGGAGCCACAGGAGGCTTTGAACAAGGGCAGTACACGTGTGCCCAGAAGTGCAGCAGTGGAACGTTCAACGGATTGGAAAAAGAGAGAGGAAATCAGAGCTCACTTAAGCTTTCTAGCTATGAAATTCGGAGAATCTTAATTATCGTGGTGGGAACAGAAGTGAAAAGGAGAATACAGATTCAGCAGTGTTGGTGAGTCTACTTCACTGTTAAGAAGCAGAGGCTGATTGAACGGGGAGGAATCAAGAAGAAGTCTAGATTAATGTTTTCTAAATAGGAGGGTCATGAAGAACACTAGGGAGGTCTCAGGGAGGAGATGATTTGTGGTGAAGTTGTGCTTGATTTGTGGTGGATTCAATCTGACCATGCTCTGTTGGAGGAATTCAGAGCAGAGCTGTCTTGCAGGCAGCTGGAAATGTGGGAATTAATCAAAACCAAATAGGAACTCTGTAATTCCATAAATAGGACAACTCTGACAATGGTGAGCAGAGAATTCCTACCACTTCTTCCTTTACTGTTGGCTCAAAATTTGGTCAGGAAAAGGCAGATGATAAAGGATACACTTGATTGTGCATGAGGCCTAATTCATTCCAGCAAAGCACAGGCTTTGCTGCCTTCTCAAAATATCTGTAAGGGTCAACCCTTTGCATGTCCCTTTCCAGTTTCATTGAAAAATGTGTTTCTGTTGTTGTTGTTGGGAAAGCTGCATATTTTTTTTGTTGTTGTTAAGCTTTGTCGTACAGCCACAAGTAGCCTAGCAATTGTAATGGTTATTGACAATAGATTATGGTTATATTAATTGTAAAATGGTGCTCCTTATCATGACTTTTCTTTTTAGGGTGACTAAATTCTCCATTGTCTGCAGCTTCAATGCCACAACACTTCCCTTCCAAAAAAGAGACCTACGGCAAAACAAAGCAAAGACACACACACAAAAAGCAGTTGAACTCATGAATTCCTATGCACCCAGTTTTAGACAACTAGTTAGTAACCATTTGGAATAAATCCAGTTGGTAGTGTTACTTAGCGTTTTTGACCTCTAATTTATTTTGTAGCCCTGTTTACAGTGAGCACATTCCAGAATTATGATAATGAAGCTGGTGCTGGTATAAACATTTTTTTATACAGTTATACTCAATTGGGCTTCATTCTCTAGCCCTTTTGAAAATTCATCCTTCGAGTGAATAATGTCAGAATTTTTGTCCCCACAACCTCCTACAACCAGTTTATACCAGTGTGCCTTTAACAGCAGCTGTTGATCTAGTTACTCTTAAAATAACCAATTGTTTAATTGAACTAACCAGATGGTGTTGGTAGCTTAAGGCACTTTTACGCTTCCCAAGCAGGATTTATTGTCAGGTTAAAAAACCTTTCTATTTGATAGTAACAAATACCTTCTATTATCTTCACTCATTTTTTTTTTAACCAGTATTATTAGTACTTGGTAGGTTTCTGGTTCAGCAACAATCTTCAGTTCTACTATCACTTAAAACATGCAGATCCTTTCTTAGTTATATATTTATCCTGTCCGTTTTAAAAAAAAAAAAAAAGTAGTTTCTACCTTCTATGACGAAACTAATAGCCTCCGGAAGAGCGAGATTAAGTAAAACCCATCTGTATTTTGTTGCAACTAGCAATTCCACAACCAGGCACCTTCTCACCAGTAATTATTATGTGGCAGCTTTCATTTCAGAAGGTACCAATAAATGGTATCACACCAATCCATCTCTAACACCGCTGGCATGTCAATGAAAATAAGGGAAATTACAGGCCCCCAAGCAATCCTGTGCCTGAAACAAAACAAATGAAGCATACAGGGTCCCTAAGAGTGTTTTTATCAGCATAAACAATATCAGTTTAGCAATGATGACTCACAGAATTAGAAATAAAAAGGGTCTTGTTCTTTGTAGGTGTGCTATAAAAGCAGAATATACTGCCACATGCCAGGTGTTGCTGATGACAGTCTGTTAAAAATATAGGTTCTCTCTTAGAAAAAGTCTTTCTTTGTTCACTTGGGGCTAATGTTATTTCATTGAGAATAACACAACCATCAATTCCTTATAACAAAGCATTTCCTACTCTTAATTGAATGCAACCCAACTCAAAGGGGCTTAAACAAAAGGGAATTTCTTGTACACCTTCCCTTCTCAAAATCATGTCACCGAAAAGCCCAGTATTGGGATTTTCTTTATTCACAGCTACATACAAGACCTCAGGGAATCATTGAGGTCAGTCTATTTCTCTCCACATATCAGTTCTGTCCTCCTCTTATCCTGTTTTCTTGGGCAGGCTCCCTCTTTGCCATGGTACATGCAGCCAGCTCCAGGATTTTATCTTATCAGCTGAGCATTGCCAGTAATTCCCACACCTGCATTTCATTGACAGATGTCAGGCCCATAACTGAATCAGTTGCTCCAACTGAATGACATGGAGTGTGTCTAATTGACCAGGCACAGGTCATTGTCAAAAGTTGGGATGAAAGTACAAGAAGGATGGTTTTCTATTAGAAAATCAGGGTGCAGTTATTGGTCTGTGGATGAATGGATGCCAGACCCACACAAACAGGTAATGTCAAAAATCTACCAGCTTTTGAAATGTTTTAACTAGTGGCTTTCCTTGACTTCCTTTGTGAAGAAAACCCCTTTCATTCCTTGGGCAGAGCAAGTCCCTCACCTCCTGGCATTTTCATAGCACTCAAAGGTGTTTTGACCATAGCCTTTCTTACACTGTCACATAATTTTTTTGTATATTTTATTTTTGGCTGCATTGGGTCTTCATTGCTGCACGCGGGCTTTCTCTAGTTGCGGTGTGCGGGCTTCTCACTGTGGTGACTTCTTTTGTTGCGGAGCACGGGTTCTAGGTGTGCAGGCTTCAGTAGTTGTGGCAGGCAGGCTCGGTAGTTGTGGCTCGCAGGCTCTAGAGCGCAGGCTCAGTAGTTGTGGTGCAAGGACTTAGTTGCTCCGCGGCATGTGGGATCGTCATGGACCAGGGCTTGAACCCATGTCCCCTGCATTGGCAGGCGGATTCTTAACCACTGTACCAAGGAAGCCCCATTGTCACATAATTATCACTGGCATTACTATTTCCTTAGGCATCTTTCTCTCCCATAGAAATGTAAGATTTTTGAAGGCAGAGAAAAAGTAGCTTTTAGCCACCTTATATAAACTTCACCAGTGCCTCCACAGTAGAGGCTCAATAAACATTACAAATGCTTTCATAGTTGGTTCTTATGTATTCAAACCATTGCCCTTTCTTATTTTTCAGCAAGTCTAAGTTTTCTTTCTCTGAGAAGACTGTCCCAGTGGTTTTTAATTTTACTCTTTATTTTCTAAAGATATTTTCTAAAATTTTATTAATTCAGTCAATAAGGGAAACAATTTCATCTCCTCCATGAAGTCTTTCTTAAGCACTCTGGTCTTTGTAGATGCCTGTCTATTAAATGTGTTAATTAATAACATCCTTTATGCCATTTTAATGCCATTTTATGAGTTTCTATATCGTGTCTAGTTGACTATTGAAATGCCATATCTTACCTAATATTCTTCTGTACTCTTCAGAGCCATTATATGAATGCTTGGTTAATATATGGCACATTGAAAAGTGTGAAACACAAGAAATCAAAGGGAAAAACATATTGTGAAGTTTGAGATGGCTGAAAAGACCTCAACTAAATAGATATGTAGTGATATAAGCTAAAATACCAATAGTCAAATCTGTCTGAAGGTGAATATAGGTGAGATTTCTTCATTTCCTATTTTTCTAGCACAGATATGCTTTCTTTATGTGAATAGGAAAAAAGCAGGTTTCAAAAAAATTCCAGAAGGGGCACTTTGCCCACAGATGGTGATCAGATTTATCAGCAATAAAAATATTTATGGTCTCTATATGATTGTTTCTCTTATAACAACAATTGCTTTCAGAACTTTAAAAAAAAAATGTATTGATTGATTTATTTTTGGCAGCGCTGGGTCTTCGTTGCTGCGCACGGGCTTTCTATTGTTGCGGTAGGTGGGAGCTACGCTTTGTTGCGGTGCACAGGCTTCTCACTGCAGTGGCCTCTCTCGTTGTGGAGCATGGGCTCTAGGCACGCGGGCTTCAGTAGTTGTGGCATGTGGGCCCAGTAGTTGCGGCTCACGGGCTCAGTAGTTGTGGCGCACAGGCTTAGTCGCTCTGCCGCATGTGGCATCTTCCCAGACCAGGGCTCGAACCCATGCCCCCTGAGTTGTCAGGCGGTTTCTTAACCCCTGCACCACGAGTGAAGTCTTTTTTTTTTTTAAAGAGTGGAATTTAATCTTTATTTATAGGACACTGCAAGATATGAAATTCCACATAGAAATAACAAACCCATTGAGAGGAGAAGCAGAAATGGAGGAGATTTTATTTGGTATCCTTAAACTCCAGCAATGGAGCTGGTTAAAAGGATCTATCTTATTCTGTAGTCTCATAGAGGCAGAGCCTGAAGCAAAGATTAGTGAGCAATTAGTTTAGCAGGTAAATGAGGAAAGTGAGAAGGAAAAGAGGAAGTAAATAAAGGACATGTACTGAATTGTTTCCAAGATTGAGTTTTCTCCTGCTGGGGAACTCTGGAAACAGTGAAGACCATGGCCTCAGAGTTATCCCAACCTAGAGGTAGGGAAATTGGACTATTTGTACACCAACTTCCACCAGTCATTATTTGGGAACTGTTCTTTTCTTTTTAATTCAAATATAGTTGATTTACAACGTTGTGTTAGTTTCAGGTGTACAGCAAATATATATATTCTTTTTCAGATTCTTTTCCTATATAGCTTATTACAAAATATTGAGTATAATTCCCTGTGCTATACAATAGGTACTTGTTATTTATGTATTTTATATGTAATAGTGTGTATATGTTACTCCCCAATTCCTAATTTATCCCTCCCTGGCATCCTTTCTCCATTGGTAACTATAAGTTTGTTTTCTATGTCTGTGAGTCTGTTTTACAAATAAGTTCATTTGTATCCTTTTTTTTTTAAGGTTCCACATATAATTGATATTACATGATATATGTCTTTCTCTGACTTACTTCACCTAGTATGATAATCTCTAGGTCATCCATGTTGCTGCAGATGGCACTATTTCATTCTTTTTAGTAGCTGAGTAATATTCCATTTATATATATGTGTGTGTGTGTATATATATATATATATATATGTATATGTATATGTATATATATATATATATATATATATATATACACACCACATCTTCTTTATCCATTCATCTGTAGATGGACATTTATACATGCACCCCAGTGTTCATTGCAACCTAAATGGGAGCTGTTCTTGATGGGCATTAGTTCCCTGACACTTCAGGCCTTCAGTGCACATGGGCAGAGAGGCTCTGGAGCCACAGAGAGAGATGCATGGCAAACAGATTCATGTGCTGGCAGTTGAAATTCTAGCTCATGTGCTCTGGAATAGAAAATGGTAAAGTGATATGTGTGGGGCCCAACAGTGGCCACTCTACAGCTAGACATGAAGGCTTTGTAAGGGTAAACTGTATAGTGGAACTTGAACCCCTCAAGGAAAACAGAATCTCAGTAGTTCTGGTATTGAGATCCCTAGGAAGCTATCTGTTTATGTGACTCATAGATACATTTAACTTGATTATAGTACCAAGTCTCTGTTCAAAAAACTAATATGCAAAATTTGGAGACCTGTGTGAAGTGAAGTTGACATCCTATGGAGCTCACATTGAATGCTTTACAGGTATCAGTTATAATATTAGCTACTTTTCCTACATATGTCTGTATTCAAAACTCAGCATTCTTTGAGGCAACCTTATGTGTTATCATCTCTACAAGCCATTGTGGTACAGCCGAGATCAGAGAGATTTTGCAGTCAATCATAACTAGATTCAAATTCTAGCTATGCTAATGATTTGCTACTATTTCTGGGCAAGTTATTTAGTGTCGTTGACCTTCAGATTCCCAACCTATATAATGCAGATAACATTAAACACCCAACAGATCTGACAATTACATGCACATTCATATAGTACCAGCAGAGAGCCTGACAGGTAGTAGACATTCAGCAAAAGGAGGAAATGGAGTATTAGAAAAGTAGACTTTTAAAGATCATATAAGTTGTAAGTGTTGGAGCTAAAATTAAATCCAGATCCCTAACACAAAATACAGATGTAATTCCACATCAGTCACCACTAGAGATCTGTGTCTGCTTTTTCTCTCGTAGGTGCCATTCCAATGGTAACTATAATTATTGTCCCTGACGCATAAAACCAAAACCTCCCATTGAGATCTAGTATCATCCAATTTATGTCTCAGAAGTTTAAATTACTAATTAAGTGATTTCAACACAAATTTTATATTTGAATCTTAGTTTTATTTGAAGTGCTATTTTGCTGTAAGTATCTTGCAACAGAAATGGGATATATTAAGCCCCATCAATAACAGCTGCATTTTATAAAAATGATGTAGCCAAGAATTTGGCTCTGAAACTAGACTGATTGGGTTTGAATCCCATTCTACCATTTACTAGCTGCATGTGTGCCTCAATGTCCTCATTTATTATATAAAATATGCAGATTCCTTTCACCATAGAGTTCCTATAAAGATCAAATGAGTGAATACATATAAAGTGCTTAAAATGATGCCCGTTTCCATAGTAAAAGCTCAGTAAATGTTATTATTTGGGAGAAAATCTTCCTAAAAATATTGTGTGATGATACCATAAAATTAATCCATAGAGAAATGTGGGGTTAGGAACTTTGACTGAGGATTTAAGTCCTTGGAAAAGTAACTGAGAAGAAACAAGAGGATCAGGACTAGAAATGAGTCTTTAACAGTTAAGAGAAAACTGTGACAAAGGACAAAATCAAAACTACAACCAGAAAAAATCAGAACTGTTCCCTCTTGGTGTAAATATTTCTATAAGCCTCAAGTCAAGAACAGGCTGGTTGGCATGATTATTTAGTGCCAAGTAAATTTTTTTTTTAAATGGGAACAAAAGCAGATAATTAATTGAATGGGTCCTTAAGAGACAATACTAGATGTGACAAAGAGCAAAAATGGCAACCCTTGGTTACAGATCTGATAATACATTTACTGCCTTCTCCCAAGACGGTATGTGTTGTGACTGAAAGATAGTCCTGGGAAGGTATGAGTCACATCACCAAGAAATGTACGTCCAGTGGGCCTCAAATGATTGACATAGAGCCTGGGTCAGGAGATGGTGAGGAATAGTCTCCCACCCTGTTTGGAATCACTATCTCCTTCTGGTCTTCTTATTCAATCTGTTCAGTTCTGCAACAACAGTGATTATGCACCTGGGGATTTCCTTTGTTTCTCTCTTTCTAGCTGAATTCCTTTACTGTATCCAGGCTGTCCTAGAACTTAACTCCAGTTTCAGATGAAATTCTATCCCAAGGGTCTCCATTGACACATGCCAGTCAAAGGCGATAGCTGGGAATCTCTGTCACAGAATGTTCAAAGACAGAACAAGTTGGCAGGCTGCCCCACTTACAGGACTCAGAGGACCTCTGAGGGCAGTTGTCTAATTCCAGAAGCCAGCCTAACAGCATCTATCTCAGAACCCATCATAGTGCTATATGAACTGAATTGATTATAATGTGTATGGGTACAAGGGAAACATAGAGGATGCTTTGAGAGTTCATCAGAGAGAAGATCTGAGTTAGTCTAGGAAGGGACATATAAACTGACCTGCATGAGTAGGAGTGAAGGAAGAACATTCCAGATGTGGAACTCTAAAGGAGGAAGGGTTTTTTGGCATTTGAGGAGTGAGTAGAACTTTGGTTCAGCCTTACGGGGTTAGTCTGTAGGTAAGTTTAGTCATCAGCCGGATAGAGATTAGAGGTAAATAGACCTCTAGGTTAGAGGAATATTCTATATTCTGCTGGCCCAGTGGCTTGTCTAAATTTATGCTGCCCCCTAAAGCAGTGCTTCCCAAAACATCTTCTGAATGAGATGCATCTTGCATACCTCAATAAGCAGGTTAGAGGGCATCAGGGAGGTCATAATAGAAGCAAGAAGATGATGCTAAGACCTCTAACTCCAAGCTTGGTCATCTAGCTCTTTTGGGGGCTGACTTATTTTTTTAATGGTGGTGCATTTGTTTTGATTCTTATGTCAATTCATGATGAAAATGTACCCTATTGAGTACAACAGTCATTGTTTTATTATTCTCTTGTGCTCTAATATCACTTCCTAAGTAATACCATCTTCTTTTGTCTACTGTTTCATTTCATGCCAGTTTCTAATGGGAATCAGAAGTCAGTTATAAAATAAACCAAATGAATTTTATAGGTGCTTTTTCTGTGATTGTGGATGAAAATGCAATGAAGTAGAAAAGACTGAATGAGGCTGAGAAGAAAGAAGCTACTAATGTCAGGATTTGGCCTTATGGCTGCATCTGTAGTGGAGATGGTAGCTCTGTGGGCGGGGGGGGACCCACATCCATAACCACCTACAAAAGCATTTGTGTGTATAACACAACTGTAGTTCTGGAGTTTGGGGCATTTTATATCTTTGTGTCTGTAGTGTGATTTAAATGATATGTATTTGAACCTTGATAAGTCATCAGTTATTATTTAACCACCATCAAATGGTAAACTCAAGAAGAGCCACACACCCACAGAGTAATGAACACCATGTGGAAAAGGAAAAACCATGTTTAGAAAGGAAAAACTCTATTCCACTGATTTGCTTCTCTGTAAGGGTAAGGGTAAGGGCTCTGGCCAGTCTATGGGGCCATCATATTCATGCACAAACTTTAAGGGCAGAGGATTTAAGCCCTGAACATGCTCTATTTTGCTTTTAATGAAGTGATCAAGAATAGAAAGTATTTTGGATGAAGTTCAAGCAGATTCAGTAAAATGAAAACAGGGAAGAAATATATTTGTGATACAGTGATACTAACATGATTACCTCTGAATGGGTATAATCAACAGAAATACAGTCAAAGCTGTGGTAATTAGGGAAAGGAACAAAGTGTATTTTCTCTCTTATGTGTCAATCATTTCCCATCATGTTTGTGCTGGAGCTGAGGCACCAAGGAGGCCCGCACCATCCAGAGTCAGCTATGTTTGGGGAAATAATTCTGTCAGGATCAGTGTAGCTGGAAGATGCATAACCGGTGCCTTCGAGTGCAGAAGGATTCAGGACCCAATTGACACACTGTTTTTGTTCCAAAATGTGGTTGTAACTTGGTTATTGCTAATTCTTAGTACATTTTCTTCAGAATGATAGTTCCTTCCTCAGGCCAGGACCCAGAACTGATTAAACTTACAATGCAACTGAGTTGATATAATACTGGTTCCGTGGTTGAGTCTTTGAATCAAGGAATCAAGGCAGTGAAAAGAAGAGAAAGAGTAAGAGGAGAGGTCAAGGTGAAAGTGGAGGAGAAGGAAGATGTAAAGCAAATAAAGAGAACGCACCTAAAGGCAGAGAGTACAGTTTCTCCCCACTTCCAGAGCAGATAACCGACTCCAGGCAAACTGAACAAGAAGACTTGTCCCGGAAGCATCCGGTGTCTCTATAGGTCTCTCACCTTCTACTGTTCTCCCCAGGCTTGATATGTCCCGAAACCTTCCACTGTGACTCCCACCCTTGCCTCCCTTCGATCCTAACATACTTTCTGCTCCAGGAGTTTATACCCCTCCCACATTCTATCTCCTTGGTACTTCTGGTCTAACCTATTTATTAAAGAAAAATAAACTGATGCTAAATTCAGAACTATTGATAAAATGAGAACTCTTCCAAGGCATTTCTGGTTTTTAAAAAAATTGTATTGAAGTATAGTTAATATACAATGCTGTGTTTAATTTCTGATGTACAACAAAGTGACTCAGTTATACAAATATATATATATATATTCTTTTCCATTTTGGTTTATCACAGAATATTGACTATAGTTCCCTGTGCTATACAGTAGGACCTTGTTGTTTTTCCACCCTATATATGACAGTATGCATCTGCTAATCCCAAATTCCCAATTCTTCCCTCCCCAATCCCTCCCTCCCCCTTGGCAACCACAAGTCTGATCTCTATATTTCTGAGCCTGTTTCTGTTTTGTAGATAAGTTCATCTGTGACATATTTTAGATTCCATATATAAGTGATATACGGTATTTGTCTTTCTCTTTCTCACTTCACTTAGTATGATAATCTCTAGGTCTATCCGTGTTGCTGCAAATGACATTATTTCATTCTTTTTAATGACCGAATAGTATTCCATTGTATATATATATATATATATATATATATATATATATATATATATATATATGCCACATTTTCATTATCCATTCATCTGTTGATGGACATTTAGGTTGTTTCCATGCCGTGGCTATTGTAAATAGTGCTGCTACAAAGGCACTTCTGTTTTTCAAAAACTAATCCAAAGTATATTTAATTAATGGAATTTCAGATGGTTTCAGGATAAGTGAGGAGGGAAGGTATTTTAAGACTTGGAGACCTAGAAAATATACAGACAAACATTTCTCAGGAGACCTTGTCCTTGTCTTTCTTTACTTCACCCAAAGACTCTCTAAAAATGTTAAGAATTTTCAAGAGAACCTCTATTTTACTTCTAAAATTTTCTTTATTTTCTCCTACTGGAATGTTACTGCCATCGAAGTTGAGACTTTTAAGTCACCTTTGTATTTCTTTACCCTTCCCTACATTTTCTAGTCTCTCCCTGACAGTAAGTATTCAACACCCAATAATCTTCAAATGTGTAATGCATTTTCCCTACTTCCCTTCTAAGGGTCAACACATTAAAAAATGTTTTTTCTACTGTCTTTCAAAGAAAAGAAAGCACGGCTTTTCTTTTCCTCCTCCTAAAAATAGAAAGTCATGGTTGCATTTATCTATGATACAACATGGAATCCTCCAATGAAAGTATATACAAAATAGGGATCTGCTTTTAAAACCTGGGCCATTTTCCCTAGATGTGGGGTTGAGACAACTTGAAATCCATCCCCAAATTGAAAGCAAATTTATCTCCTCTTCATAATAATAGGAACTTCATGAACAGGTCTCTTAAATAATGAAAGACATCAAATTTTCAGAGCTCACTGTCATTCTGATGACATTTTATATCGGAGGGGCTGGGATGAGAGGGGAGACTTCCAGTCATAGGAAAGATCTGTGTCCTGAAGTGACACTGGAGGGATTCAGTAAAGAAGAAGATAAAAAGACTCTGACACTGAAACATGGAGGGGTTTTGATTATTTCAGCATGTGGTCCAATAGGCAACAAATTCAGCAAGATGAGGATTAGCATAATGTAATGAGACTAGAATTAAGGAAACAGAAAACTGAAAAGAGAGTAGTGAAAAGATCCTTTATCTAGGCAAGACAGATCAGGGTAGAATGTGAAAGAAAAGAGAGAGAATTCCTGTCAATCAGACATCACATTCTCTTAGAATTGGCCCCCATCCTTATTACAGAATGCCTCTGAGGCAGGAGTTTCATAAGAGCCAAGATATTTCATAGATTTTTCTGAGTGTCAGGATAGTTTTTTTTCTTATATAACTCAAACAACTTAGGAAAAATGTGACTTTTTAAAAAGAAAAATTAAATTCCATTTGCAAATGGATCAGTAACAATGCCAAGTTGTCAGAATTTTAAAACCTGTGAGGAAAGATGGAAGACATTTGCTTCACAATTACCGGAATTTGGGTGACATCACTGAGTGCTAATTGCTTCTTCACAATTGAAGATGGGGCTTGTTAAAATTGATTTAGTTGGATTTAACACATGGTCCAAGAGCAGGTAAATGGAAATGATGTGCTGTGTAAAGAAGGTACTATTAAGAGAAGCAGATTGTTGTTCATGATGGGACTCCCTAAAACAGACATAAAGAGGTTAAAATAGGCAGAAAGAGGTGATGAACAATTATAAGCCAGTAACAACCGAGTCATGTCGTAAGGGAAAATGGGAATTTATAATGTACTTTCAAGATCTTAATGAGGAATTCATAGGTATTTCAAGCCAAGTGTGATTATTTTCCTTTCGTTTAAAAACATATTGACTTTATGTGGTTCTTTGAATATTCTTTCCAAATTTTCTTTGCTGATTAATTTCCATAATAAAGATATCCAAAGTGAAGGTCAAAGGGAAGGGGATGAGATTTTTATATTCTTGTCTTTTTCAATGAAGGTATTGAACTGTGTTATGCTTTATTTCAAGGAAGGAAATGTGTTCAGTGGTCCTAATTTTATTCCTAGAGTGATTATGGCTCTTTTTGCAGTGGGTCCATCGGGTTTTCTTAGGGGTTATCTCAGCACGCAATCCTATTTGGAATGATACCTAGAAGTTTCCAATAGCCTCTGTGCAAGACTTAGCAGCAGAAACTAGGCAATGAAGTCAAGAGAGAAGCTCCTTTTATTATTAATGTAGCTCACACTTCATGTACTTTCTTTTCTTATTTTAGAGGATGAGGCATTTGGGAAAATTCATTATGTCCTGTGTATGCAGTTCTTGCACCAGAATGAATGTGCAAGGCAGACTTCTGGCAGCTCTCTCTGAGATGCACTGAAGAGATGGTCAGAATGTCCCCAAAGATTTCACAGGCTGCATAAAACATGTAGAGTGGTAATATGAGTCTCTGTTTGCCTTTGCAGGTTCACATATTTATAGATTGTGAGTAGCAAACCCTTTTCTCCTATGAGCCCAGGGTGGAATCATCATTCTCTCCAACTTTCATCACATGGTTAGGGTAAACATTCTTGTCTTCCTCCCTCCCTCCCTTTCCCTTTTTTTCCTTCTTTCTTTCCTTCCTGCCTGCCTGCATCAGGCATCAGAGGACATAAGAAATTAAAGGCACTCTAGATCAAATAGTCTGGGAATTGAAGTAGTACATGATTTTGAATTCTTTTGTTGCAGGCAATAGAAACTAACAATGTTCCAACTTTACTGGAGCCCTGGGACTCTGGAAAATGCTGAAATTTAAGAAACCCTCTAACTCTTTTATGTCCTGGGAAACAGCTTAGTACAAAGAACTATCCTTCCCCATATGACTTAAATAGACTCATGGACGCCCTTCTAGTTTACTTATGAAAAACCAGATACAGACCCTCCAATTTCCCATTCTTTTTGCCTCCTAAATGATTCACTCAAATGCTTGTCCCCAGTGATCAATTGGAACAACATGCTCTTTAATCAAATTTGGTTAAATTTCTTTCCTTCCCCCAGGCCCCTGAACTTTGACTCATCCTCAGCCGGAGCCTACAAACAACTTCTCCTTAACAGCTCTCAGGGAACAGGCTGGTCTCAGAGTAAAACATTCTCTGATCTACAATCTATCAAATCAGCCTTTCACCCCACTTTTCTACACAAGTTTTTTTTTTAAACTTGTTTACTCCTCTCCCTACAAAATAACTCTGTCCAACCTTTGAGAACACTTGCATATCTTAAGGCCTGAGAGCTCTCCTTATTGTAATAGTACCTCTCTATCCCTTGCAATAATCGTTTTGAATAAAGCCCCTCCTTAGTCAGTCTGGATTTTTTTTTTAAACTTGACAAAAACAATGTAGATAAAGTCAAAAGAAGACTCAAAGCAGCTCAAGGACATAAAGTAATTAACTGAATAAATGGATCTTAGAATGGACAAAGTCTCAGTAGAGATAATAAATCTTGGAGGAGAGTTGGTTTAGATACCCATAGTTGGGACTGATCACCTCTGTACATTTCTTGCCCTTGTATGCCTCTCAAGAGACAAATTCCAGGGACAGGGAGTTAGTCTTGCCTGACTTGGGTCCCCAAAGGGCACACAGGGCTCTCTGATTGAAAGTCCCACCAGTACCATATACAGTGGAGGAAAAGGCGATTCCTCATATAAAAGCTGTGATCTTGTTCCAAAAAAGGGTGAAAACCTTGGCTAGGTAAAGACAACAGAAGTTCACTACAGGTATGAGCCTTACCTGGGAAGCTTGGCACATTTAGATTTTCGACAAAAACACAAATACGGTGTATGAAGGAATTAACAGCTTTGGGTATCCATATATGTGTGACTCAATGCCAAAATGTCACGGCTAATCTGAAAAGTAGCCACTTGGTGCCACTTTGATATCTACATTTTCATTCTTTGTCAAGCAAATAAAATTATAACAATTATATAACGTTCTCTGTATGCTTATCTCTCAGAAACCTAGTCTATGCTGCAGTAGTAGCAGGGGAAGTTATAACTATGCAGTTGACGTTTTGTAACCAATGTGTAATCCATGTGTCTGCATAAAAGAGATAGAGATACAACGTCCTGAAAGATTTCCTGGCAATCTTCAGCTTTATAAGCAAAAGCGCAGAACTATTTCTCTCTGGTCTTATATTTGCACTCATTTATTTTAGCAATGTACAGGCATGGGCTAAATTATGAGAGCCTTTCCCCCACCAAAAGGCAGGTTATATTGCAAATATATTTCAAATGAAGCTAGAGTTTGGTCTGTAGGATGAAGCCTAGTTCTTTTAGTCAAAAAGCAAGACATTTCAAGAAATTTCCTCTGTATGTATGACAGTTAGGGAGAGGAAATGAGAAAGAGCACACACGAGAAAGTTTTTCATTTTAAAAAGACTAACAATGATTTTTTACCAGGGGCAGATTGTCACTAAGACTTACTTACAAAATTACATACATATTTGTAATGTAGGGCAGTTGCTAGAGCTGTTACTGAGCTGAGCCTGCTAGTTAATTTCATGTCAGGACTCAGATGAAAGTGGCAAGGTAAGGGTCCTTCATTTCTAAGGTGCCTTATGTCAGGAGAAGTCAGGGTTCAGTTTGACTGATTCACAGACCATATGAATCAGCTCAGATTCAGCTGATAGAAGGCCGCTGGGTCATGAATCAGCTGGATTCATTGTTCAGATATAATACTCATCAAACTGATAGAATTGTGAGGGAAACAAAACAAAACAAAACAACAAAACAAACTATTACCTCCACCAAATCTCTGTGGGAAGATCTAAAAGAGAAAGAACAATAAGGGCTTCTAGAAAGTGGAAAGGACTACTCTAACATTCATAGCAGAGACTCAGTAAACTCTTGCAAGTTGATTAAAGCAGATATAGCATATCTGCAAAAGCAGTATTACTTTGAAACTAGACTTCTTGGTTTAAATACTGGCTCTACCATTTGCTAATTGTATTACCTCAAATTACTGAAATTCTCTGAGATTTATACCTGGAAAATGGGGACCGCAGTAGCTACCTCATAGTTTGTTTCTGAGGAAATTAAATATATTAATATGTCATAGAATGCTTAAGAATATCGGTCACATAGTAAATTTCAACTAAGTACTAGATATTTTTATTACTGTGACCCCATAAGGACCTACAGATAACAATAATTGTTTGCTTTGGGAAAATCAGTTTCTCTGAACCTGAGTTGCCTCTCCTATAAAATGTAGCATTTTCACTATTGGTCTCTATGTGATTATTTCTAGTTTGCAGGATCACTTCAAAATATGACATCATGTAACCCTCACAACAACACTAGGAGGAAGCAGGTGAGATTATTTTCCATTTTATGGATGATATAATAGAGGCCCAGAGAGATGAATTGTCTTGCCCCAGTATCACCATGACTTAAACACAATGTTTGTGGCACAAAGTCCTGTATAGTTCCTTCCATGATTTCTAGAATCTCCCTAAACATAAAGATGCTTATAGAGTTTGTCCTGTTGAAGCTTTGAAGTTAGTGAGCAGAAACTCATTCATTATCTCTCTCTATCTCTCTGATTCCATGGAGGTCATAGGATTATATAACATTATTGTATTATAGTCTACTTAAGTCATTTTGGGCAGGAGACCTTGATTTATTGCTGAGAGCACTGCACCCATCCGATTCTGTTCCTCTGGCTTATGGCATGCCACTTATTTTCATATACCTGCCAAAGTGATGATTTTGGCAATACATTTGGGGTCACCTGATCTGATGATGAAGCCAGAGCATGACTCAGTCACCTGCGATGGGATGAAACCAGCAGGAGATCTTTAAGAAACTTGTTCAGATTAATTTCTGGTGTCATGGTTCTTCCTGATAGCATGAACTACAATGCCAAAGCTGTTTGCAATGTTTATTAACCTGTCAGAGGCATATCTATGAGTAATAATGAAGTCAAGGAGGTGATATTACCTTGCAGCTGAAAGAGTGTGTTGGAGAGCTTTCTCTGCCCTCAATTTCACCCTATAGAATGAGACCAAATGCAGTGGTAGCACACTTCCCACCCCCAAGCTTCCTTGCTGCCTTGCATCCACTCAACAACTCAATACCAGTGTCCAACAACCGAAAAAATCATAACGTTAGATTATCACCAATGACTTGTTACAAGAAAGGAAGGATTCCTTTATTTCCCCAACAGCACAGGTATGCTTTCTATCAGCAGGAATTTCAAGAACAGTGTCAGTTACTCTGACAGAACAAGCTCAGATTGACAGGAAGTGTCACCCATCAGCTTCTCAAGGCACTATGGAAGGTTTTCTGTATCATTATTCACCTTTAAATAAAATACAGCTAAAGCTGACACTCAGGCTTGTAATGAGATGAGCACTATTGATGTTTTCTGTATAGTAAGCCAGGAAACACACTCAGAAAATTCCCGAGAAGAAGAGCCATGCTTTTTAATGGGAAATAGCAGTCATTGGATATTTATTGGGTATCCTCTTTATTCAGCCCTCAGCTAGACACTATGTGGGAGTCTTGGAACAAGTAAACAAAGCAAAGTTATCTTTTAGGAATTCATGACTTCTCTGGGGGAAGTAAAATGTATATGCTGGAGATAACTTTTAAAAATCACAGATGAACTGAAAGCTAAATTGAAGCATAGGTAAGCGTGTGTATGTGGATGATAAAGGGAATACGTGTTTTGTTTTCTTTTAGAAGATGTTGGGGTAGGAGTTAATTAATTAATTAATTAATTTTTGCTGTGTTGGGTCTTCGTTTCTGTGCGAGGGCTTTCTCTAGTTGCGGCGAGCGGGGGCCACTCTTCATCGCGGTGTGCGGGCCTCTCACTGTCGCTGCCTCTCGTTGCGGAGCACAGGTTCCAGACGCGCAGGCTCAGTAGTTGTGGCTCACGGGCCCAGCTGCTCCGCGGCATGTGGGATCCTCCCAGACCAGGGCTCGAACCCGTGTCCCCTGCATTGATAGGCAGATTCTCAACCACTGCGCCACCAGGGAAGCCCCGGAATACGTGTTTTCAATAATCAGGAAGTGGACAACTATCCCAGGGGAAGGAAGTATGGTGAAGAAGAGAGATTAAGTCAATTCTCTCCTGACCACCTAATACACAGAAGGCTATGTGCTAACCATTTTGCTTATACTGGATGGGGGAAGGATAAGGATATCATCAGGAGGAATACCTAGGTCAGTTGAATGAGAGCTTCCAATTTTTCACTCTCCTATAATAGACTTGTATATCTATATTGGTATAATGGTATGCGGTGGGTGGATGTACCTTCCCTTCACTTCGGTCTTGGCCATGTGACTTGGCAAATGAGTTGCTAATAGATGCAATAGGAGTAGAGGCTTGACATGTGATGTCTGGAGTTCTTCTGTGTCTTTTGATCTGCTATGTAAAGCAGGTCGCTGAAGTATTTCCCCTTCTCCCCAGACCAGAGACGGAACATGCACAGAGCCAGATCCAAGCCCAACACTAGACTGCCTCTGAGTACAGCTGAATCCCACTATCCTGAAGCACAACTCCCTAGCAGAGCTCTGATTAGATTCGCTAATTTGTTTTTAACCTGCAGAAAATAGCAGGAGAATAAATGCTTCTTGTTATAAGCCACTAAGATATTGGAGTCTTTTGCCACACAGCAAATGAGGACTGATAAAGAAATTAAGGTTGCCCTCATATAAATTTTAACCTAGAGGGGAAATTACGGTTTGTGTTTAAGTATACTCTTCAGTAACTAGAATAAGTGTCTTGAAAGAAGTATAAAGTATTCTGGGGGACAGGGGTCACAGAGGAGGTGAGAGGCCTCGGCTTTACAAAGACTTGCTGAAAGTGACGGCAATATCCTTAAAGGTAGGCTTTGAGCAGATCGTGGAGAGGCAAGGGAAGGATTGAGAAAGGATCTGTAGTTGTTTTTCATTGTAACTCAGGTGCCTGACATTAAGCTGTTGATTGCTGCGGCATCCTCTTCAAAGACAGCTGTTTCAAATCAACACATTGCCAGACACAGGGCTATATAAGGAGCCAAGCTGCCCCACCCCGGAAGTTCCCTTTAGAGCTTTCTGGTTGGCTTGGTAGCTGACTGTCTGTTTGCTAGTTTTTCCCTTCTCGCTCTTAAGTTTTAAATTCTGAAGAAAGAGTGATGGTATGAAACCCTAGACACCCTACCCTGGACCCCGATAAAGACAGAACCCCAGGCCTGCGCACTCACTTTCTCTCCCCGGACGCTGCCGTGTGGTCCCAGGCGTGCCGTGTACCCTCCAGGGCTTGTGAGTAATACATTTTTGTTTTGTTTGTTTCAAAGTTCCCTGATGGTTTTGTGGCTGAGGTATGTTTTGACATTTTAACAAGAACCACAAGGGCTGGTCAAAGTAGGACATTGGCTCCAAAAAGGGAAATGTTTGCGGGGGCTCGCTTGCCTTGGGCCCAGGTGAGCGGCCCCGGGCACCGCTATGGAAAGACTAAGAGCGGGAACAAAACAGTATCCCAGTTTCGAAAGTGGAAAATGCTGGGAAAAGAAGGTGGTGTGAAAATGGGGTGGTGTCTTTAATTTCTGTCGCTGTTACTGAACCAGGCTCCTTTGCATAAATGAACTGAATGCTAAGTTGAAGCATAGGCAAGTGTGTGCTGAGACTCAGAAGTTGGCAACAGAGAAAAAGTTTATTCACAAAGCAGCCAAGCGAGGGGATGGGCGAACAAATCTCAAATCTGCCTCCACAAAGACAGGGTTTAGGGATATTATTGGGATGAAGAGGCAGGGTGGTCTGGGGCATGGGGAAAAGTCATTGGAGTTAAGAAAATTGAGATAATTGGCATTCCGCTCAGGTGCAACTAAGCTACATGCTTCTTCAAGGGTTGCACGTTCAAAAAATGACGGAGTTAGCATGTTCTGAGGGTGGAGTTTTTGGCCCTGTGATGTCAAAAGGTCACCAGCTTGACACTCATTCACAGTTGGAGGGTCAGTGGTCCCAACCAGTCTTAACTGGCTGGAGCTCAAACTGGACAGCAACTGATTCCAACTTCCTGAAAAACAACTCAGGCAAACATCTTAAGACTCCTAAGTCAGAGATACTTTCTATAGGGGTGGTGAAAAGGCCTTGTAACTTCTTGTTTTAGGCCATGTGATGCTTGGAGGATATTCAGGTTTTGTAAAAACAATTAAAATGAGCTTGATCAATGAAGTCAGGTCATAGTTTATTATTTATTAAGCAAGTTATAGTTGAATGGATCTAACTGATGATTACCCTTGGTTTCATTGCTGCCATAACACATCAGCACACATTTAATGGCCTAAAATAATGTCCATTTGTCAGCTCAGTTGTGTAGGGCAGAAGTCTGCGTGTGGCATCACTTAGCTAGGTACTCTGCTGGGAGTCTCACAAGCCCATAGCAAGATGTTGGAACAGCTGTGCTCCTTTCAGGTCCACTCACGCTGTTGGCCAGATTCCACTCCTTGGAGTTGTAGGACTGAGGTCCCCATTTCCTTGCTGGCTGTCAGCCCAAGACTGAGCTGCTTTTAGTGGCTGCTTACGTTCCTCTCATGCTTTCCATGTGGCCTCCCTCTACAGCAGTGGTTGGGTCTATGGGTGGAGTCTGTCTCCTGCTTTCTAATTTTTCCTTCTTCCTCTTCCATTATGTCCTTCTGACTCTTTTGCTTTCCCATTCTGCTTTTAAGGGCTGGTGTGATTATGTTGTACCCATCCAGATAATCAAGAATAATCTCCCTAAAGTTGAGTAGTCATTTTAATTCCATCTTCAAAGTCTTTGCACAGCAGTACCTAGAGTTGTGTTTGATATAATAACTGGAGGACAGGAATCGAAGGTGGGAGGTAGGAGAACTTCTTTAGAATTCTACCCACCATTGGTGATACATAAGAAATTGAATCCTATTTGAATGAAATAAAGGAAACAGGTAAGTGAGTGTAGAGGGATAAGCCTGGACATATAGATTAGGGCTTGAGATTGGAAAGCTTTGTATGCCAGGACAAAGGCAATAGGGAGCAGTGTAAGTTTCTTGTGCAGAGCAGTCATGAAATCAGAATTATATATGAGGATAAGTGATTAGAGAACACCAGCAGTGCATTTTGTTTGGAAGAAGTTGCAGAAAAGAGTAATTCCAGTTTACAGCTTATTGCAATTGTGCATGGTCATTTTAATAAGATTTCATTTTGCTTTTAGTAGTAAATATAGCAAGAGGGACAGATATGAAAGCCCATCAGGGTCAAATCTAAAACTTTGGCTCTTGAGCAATTAGAATGGAAATTAAGGGAGGAGGGAAGGGTCAGGTATAACTGTGATTCTAACAAAACCGTGCTTTTGTTTGTGTTATCCACTCTCTAAAGCATGGCCATATGTCTCAGTAAGCCAGTCCCAGGAATCTCATTCTTCTCTCCCTGTGAGTGGTTTGGGAATAGGTGTGTGATACAATTCTGGCCAAAGACACTTGTGGGAAAGCTTGTACTACTTGTAATAAGAGACAAAGGGAAGAAATTGTCTCTCTTCTTCTGTTGGAAATTTTTATATCTGAAAATTAGCTTTAGAATTGTGGAAGCCATTTGGTGACCCTCAGGGCAAAACCAGCAAGCGGAAAATGGCTAAGGGAAAAGAGGAATGAAATGGTACATGTGTCCTTGATGTTCTTGAGCTGATGACTGAACCATTTGGAGTTGCTCTACCTTGGAATTTCTTAGGACTTATTTTCCTTAATTGTTAATGACATTCTGAGTTGGATTTTGTCTTAATCAAAAATGTATTAACTGATCATCTTCCTTCTCCAAGAAGACCATAGAATGTGCTTAAGGAGTCAGTAGGATGGAAGAGGCAGAAAATCTGAAAGCCTAAGCCATGGGACCATGTCAGCACAGGTCCAGGGAATAACGTTCTGCATTTGTAGAGAACTAAAAGCAGGGGAAAAAAGTCCTGTCACTTCTTACTGACATACTTCTCAGGTCCAATTTGAAAATGAGGAAGTATAGAGAAAAACTCTTTGATAACTAAAGCACAGTAGGACCCTAATTGGTATTATTCAAATCACATGTCAGGGATTGAATCAAGCAGGATCTTGATCACTGTCATTGTTTCAAAGAGAAAGGCTCTGGGTATGGAGTTCTCAGCAAAGGTGCCAGAGTAGAATGAGTATGCAACAATCAAAACAGCAAATAATAAAATCTTTTAGATTTGTGCAATTTAAACCAGTTCATTAAATTGTACTTTGACCAGAAACAAGATATCTTAGCATGAGTTTCTCACATGCTTAATTGGAGTAAAATGTAGTTTAGCACACTTAGAGAACTAATTAATCTTTCTGAAGATAGCTTTCACCTGAACGAATAGTGTAAATTAGAAATTGTCATAAAAAGATGTGCCATTTATTGATGCAAGCCGAACCAGATGATTTGATATAAATACTGGTTAAAATATAATTGCAAAGCAACTATACTTCTGATAAACTTCTAAGGCTTCACTGAGGAGTCAGGAGATTATATATTCTTGGACATAAAGTCAGTAGAGAATGCATATGAAAAGCACTAGCTTCCACCAGATTTATGTTGAAACACCACAAAAAAACCCCACATATTACAGATCAAGGGAAAAGAAAGGACAACCAAATTACAGTATAGCACTGATCTCAAGGTGTAAGTTAAGAGAACTAATAACCAATCCTTTTATCAGCCTAACACATGTTTGGGGAAATATTTACATTTCTTCCACTTATTTATTCTTTTTAAATTTGGCAGTCCTTATATTGAGGTTTAGAACTCAGATGATAGTCTCTTTCCCTTTAGAAGTTTACCTAATTCTTTGTTGAAAGCAAGGAGTAAAGGGGTCGAATTTGTGGTGTGTGTGTATGTGTGTGTGTGTAGACACACCTACACGTGCATGTGTTTGGTTGTGCTGCTGCACGTCAGGGAAAAGTGAAGCTCTTTTGGTTTAGGGTAAAGTAGGTCTTCAGCTTTGGCCAATACATTTTATTCACATCTAGGTGTTGTGGCTACCATAATGGACAATGTAGGTTTAGAGAGAATATTAAGATGCTTTTGATGGGATCACAGAAGACACAATCCAAAATGGACAAGAAATGCAGAGATAGGATGGTCCTAGGGCAGGTTCCAAGACATCATTAAAGATTCAGCTTCTTCCCATAATTTTATTCTGCATTCCTTGGGAAGTTGGCTTTGCACTTGAGGCCCCTCCACAAAAACCAGAATCCCACTGATAAAGATTTGAAAACCTCTGAACCAAATGTTTTCCTATTTCTTTAAGCTTTAAAATTCTGATTTGCTCTACCCAAATATATTGTAGGGAAAAGTTCATATGCCTTTAAGTGTGGAATCTCCCTCAGAACACCTAAACCAAGATGCAATGCTGAAGTTTTTAATTCTGAGAAATTCTGGTATGTAGGAAGAAATGTTTGCTACAAATAGTAGGCTAAACATGAATTTAATAGCACTTTAATGTTAGTGAGCAAGGAATTCACGAAAGGATTACAATGGAAAAAAGTTAAGTTCATTCAAATAATTATAAAATAGTCACATGAATTTAAGATATGTTAAGATGATAATTTGAAAAACTGTTGCAGTATCAGTAAGCTTGGGATTTCATTTACCCACTATCAGAATGGCCAGAAAAACCTTTCAACTCTATAGTTAAAGTGCCCATACTAGATTTTCAAAGGAGACAGTTATAGTTTTATAAAAGCAGCCATCGGTAAAGATCTGAAAAATAGAGTGTGAGCACTCTTTTGGCTCACAGGATGATTGTGACACATCTTCACTATTTTTTTGTGTTGTATTTATTGTATTAAAAAATTCACTAGCTACTATTTGTATTTGGGATGGCCTCTGGGTGAACTTTAATTCAGGGAAACAAATTTAAAAGCCTAGAAAAATGTCATCCACATGTATCATGCTGGTATATTTTGACAAACTGTCACTGATTTTAAACAACCAACAGCCTCCATTTTCACCACTTATGAATAGGGTGTGTTCAATGTCTCATGGATTGAGTCAATCTAGAAATGCCTCGAGACCAGCTGCTCCAACAGGATTTTGGCTCATTGGGTTTCTGTCAAAACTCAGAACTACAAATACTGCTCTGAAGATAGGAGGTGAGGGAAAACTTCAAGAATGAAAATTATTTTAAAGCTCAAAATAGCTCGCACTGACTTTGGCACAGGAGGGTGTGTGTGTGTGTGTGTGTGTGTGTGATTTTTTTTTTTTTTATTCCTAACTCAATTCATTCAGGGTCCTTTAAATTTAGAGTCTGCAACTTCTATCAAAACTCTTATTATAAAGCCTATTTTTTCATTATTATTATTATTATTATTTACTGTGAAGGAGATGGAGGGAGGGGGCACCCATCAGAGGTAGGTAGAGACAGTATACGCAGTAGTTAAGTATTCGGACTTTAAAGCCAGGCTACGCAGGGTTGATTTCCAGTAGTGTTGTTACTGGTAGTATGAACCCCTCTCCATCTTGGAGCAAAAGGAGACTGCTGATAATGCCACTTCCTAGAGTAGTTATGGGGGCTAAGAGTTAATACATATAAAAAATAGTCCCTGGAACATAACAAATACTCAGTATCATTAAACAGCTCTTCTAATTTAGTTCATTATTAAGAAGTCCCTTTGCTTGCTATATTTGGCGAACTCATATTTTTCTCTTTGATTTCTTTGTATAGGTGACATTCACTTTAGAACTACTGAAATCATCAAGACATAAGTTTTAGCAATCTTGATGACATTTCAGTCTTAAGTGGGTAGGAGTCCACGAATCCACTCCGGAGGGTTCTCCAGCATTCTATATCAAGAGATAAATATACCTCTTTGAGAGTGAGAAGAGCCAGCTTGCTGCAGTAGAGTTGGCAAAAGTTCTTGAAGTAGTTGTGAAGTCTTTGGGTGTGGAGCCAACGTGTTCTTGGATAGACTTTAATCTTTCATCAGGGTTATATTTATTCCTAAAGACATTTTCAGTTCCTGAAAGATCACTCATTTTACTTTGGACATCTAGCTAGAGAGGTTGCAATAGCTCCTAATTCTCTTCAGTTCTCTGGATGTGAAATTCCTTCCAGACAATATCACTGATCTGGAATAAGTACTAAGTGATTTGTTAACATGATAAAACTAGTAAAAGACGGGAGACAGGATAGCCCTTTGGGGCCTGTGATTTTCACAGCACTTTCTTTTTATGGCAGTGTCTTTCATCCAGGGAATAGATTTGATTATTTTAGTACATTTTAAAAATAGAGAATTTTTAGGGTATTTGAAGTATGAAAACTTGAATAGTTTGGCCAACAGAAGGTCAGATTTCTTTTTTTGTGGTGGTACTATTTGAACAAATACTCTTATATTTTTGCTTCCATTTCTTTTCTACTGAGGCCAAGAGTAAATTTACATAAAAATAATTCTGACTATAGTCATCATCAAGAAAGCTACTTTTATACAGCTATTTAGAAATGGGAGGTATCAGCTGACATCAATTACATGATTTTTCACAAACTTCATGTCTTCAGCTGCAGCTTTTCTTTATCTCAAGAAGACTTAATAAAATGTCTTTGAATTTCCCAATCAGAGCCCTCATGACATGTAATTAAGTAATGAAACTTAGATTTTTACGAAGGGTTTTGTATAGAATTAGAGGTAGGAGGAATGACTTAACTAAGCTTTGCACAAAGAAAAGTGAAGATGTGTAACAGAGGAAATCATGCAGATAGAATGACTAAGGAACTTACTCTTGTTTTAAATTATAACATTACACGTTGAAAAGGGGTAAAAAAAAATGGTTTGTAGTTGTATAGCTTTTTTCTGAAAAATGTTACTGATTCTATTGTAAGACCTACAGAAATTCTCAGATTTTGGTGTTCGTAAGAATCACTCCTGATGCTGATTGAAATGGCAAGTTTCTTTGTCCCAAGTAAGAGCTACTAAATGAGGAATCTGAATTTTATGCACAATGAAGTTTGAGATAAGCTGGCATAAAGTATCCCCCCCGGCATATCTCCCATTTTTTTTCTTGATACTGAGTTTGCCTTTACAAAATCTCTAACTGGAGCCAAGTCACCTCCCATTTCTGTCTTTTTTATCCCTCAAACTTTATTGAGATAAAATTGACAAATAAAATTGTATATATTTAAGGTGTACAAAGTGAGGGATGACTTAATATACATATACATTGTGAAATGATTACTACAATCAGGTTAATTAAATCATTCATCACCTCATATAGTTATGTGCGTGTGTGTGTGTGTGTGTTGAGAATGCTTAAGTTCTACTGTTTTAGAAAATTTAAAGTATTCAGTACGGCATTAACTACAGTCACCATATTGTACATTTGCGCCCCAGAAATTCTTCGTTAAAACTGAAGCCTTGTACCCTTTGACCATCATCTCTCCATTTCTTCCACTGCTCAGCTCCTGGTAACCACCGTTCTATTCTGTTTCTACAAGTTGGACTCTTTTCCCCCTTTTTTAGATTCCACGTATAAGTGAGATCCTACAGTATTATTCTCTGTCTGGCTTACTTCACTTAGTACAGTGTCTTACAGATTCATCCATGTTGTTGCAAAGGGCAGGATTTCTTTCTTTCTACTGACTGAAAAATATTCCATTATGATATGTATACCACATCTTCTTTATGCATTCATCTATTGGACATGTAGATTGTTTCCACATCTTGGCTGTTGTGAATAATGTTGCAGTGAACATGAGAGTACAGGTATCTCTTCAAGTTTCCCCTCCCTCCCCCTTCTTGTTCCCTTTTTCCCATGGTTAGATTTTCTCCAGGCCTGTCCACATTCTCTGCCTGTGGTCGCTGCCCGCCCCAACCTCTTCCTAAACCTGTGCCACATACTGGGTGGCCCTGGGAGAGGCGGAAGGGGGGGGTTTCCCCTTCCTTCCATATATCCAGTTCTCCCCTTTGATTTTTAATTACCAGCATTGTGGGAGCTATTGATCTCATTCCTTATTTGTTTTCAAATAAATTTTGAAATTTATTTTAATAAATTCCTTGGATATATACCCAGAAGTGAAATGACTGAATCACATGTTAGATTTATTTTTAATTTCTTTGAGGAATCTCCATACTGTTTTCCCCAATGGCTGTACCAATTTACATTCCCATCAAACAGTTCACAAAGGTTCCCCTTTCTCCACATCCTCATCAACACTTTTTACCAGTTGTCTTTTTTTGTTTTTTAAATAAATGCCATCTTAAAAAGTTTGAGGTGATATCTTGCTATAGTTTTGCATTTCCCTGATGGTTAGTCATATTGAACACCTTTTAATGTACCTCTTGGTCATTTGTATGTCATCTTTGGAAAAATTTCAATTCAAGTCCTTGGTCCATTTAAAAAATTGTACTATTTCTGTTTTTGTTTGAGTTGTATGAGTTTTTAATATATTTTGGATATTTATCAAATATTTTGTTTGCAAATACTTTCTCCTATTCCATAGGTTGCCTTTCATTTTGGTAATTGTTTCCTTTGCTGTACAGAAGCTTTTTAGTTTGATGTAGCCCTACTTATTTATTTTGATTTTTTTCTCTTGTGGTATCATATCCAAAAAAATCATCTCCAAGATCAATGCCAATGAGTTTTTCCCTATGTTTTCTTTTAAGAGTTTTAGTTTTAAGTCTTATATTTAAGTATTTAATCTATTTCAAATTAATTTTTGTAAGTAGTATAAGGTAGGGGTCCACTTTTATTTTTTTGCATATGGATTTCCAGTTTTCCCAGCACCATTTATTGAAGAGACTTTCCTTTCCTAATTGTATATTTTTGGCATCTTTGTCAAAGATTAGTTGACTGTATATGTGTGGGTCTATTTCTGGGCCCGCTATTCTGTTCCATTGGTCTGTGTGTCTGTTTTTATTCAAATACCATAATGTTTTGATTACTGGCACTTTGTTGCACAGTTTGAAATTAAGAGATATGATGCCTTCAGTTTTGTTCTTCTGCCTCAAGAGTGCTTTGGCTACCAGGGGTCTTTTGTGGTTCCATACAAATTTTAGGATTGTCTTTTCTATTTCTGTGAAAAATATCATTGGAATTTCAATAAGGAGTGCATTGAATCTGTAGATTGCATTAGGTAGTATGGACATTTTAACAACACTATTTTTTCTAGTCCATGAACAGGTGTTATCTTTCCATTTATTTTGTATTCTTCAATTTCTTTAATCAATGTCTTACAGTTTTGTACATACAGATCTTTCACTACTTGCAATATTATTTACCCTTTTGAAAATAAATTCTTAAATATTCAGAGCTGCTGAGGTCAATAGGAACTTAAGGCCAGTCTAGTCATTATAACATTTATTTAGTAGTGACCTTCTGCTAGCTACAGAATGTCTGGTCCCGAGGTCCAGGACATGGAAACTGCCCACAGTATGCTCTCGGTCAAGTAAAAGACACAGACATGCAACAGATACCTGAGACTGATCAGTAAACTGTGAGAAGTGCTTATAGGAGGCCTTGAGGAAGGACATGTAGCCTAACTTTAGGGATGTGGGGAGGGTCAGGAATTACATTCTAAAGGAGATAACATTGGGGTGCATGTATTTTTTGGAAGCACTATTTATAATAGCCAAGAAAAGAAAGCAATCCAAGTGCCTATCAACATATGGCTGGATTAAGAAGATGTGGTATGTATATACCATGGAATATTACTCAGCCATAAAACTGAAATACTGCCACTTGCAGCAACATGGATGGGCCTAGAGAATACTATGCTTAGTGAAATAAGTCAGACAGAGAAAGACAAATACTGTATGATACAACTTACGTGGAATCTAAAAAAAAAAAAAAACCACAAATGATTGTATATGCAGAACAGAAACAGACTCACAGAGAAAACAAACTTGCAATTACCAAAGGGGAGAGGGGCTGAGGGGAGGGGCAAATTAGGGGTACGAAGATTAACAGATACAAGCTACTCTATATAAAATAGATGTGCGACGAGGATACATTGCACAGGGAATTAATACCCATTATCTTGTAATAACCTATAATGGAGGATAATCTGCAAAAATACTGAATCACTATGCTGTAAACCTAAAACTAACACAATTCTGTAAATCAACTACAATTACAAAAAAATAAAGGAGATAACATTACAGGTGATACTGAAATGATGAGCAGCCTTTATGTAGAACAGGGGGAAAACAGTATAGGGGAAAGTCATTTCTGACAAAGTGATATTTTTGGAGATAATAAATATTAAGTGATGCTGGAGATGAGTCTAGAGAAAGAAGCAAAACTTTGGGTGTTACGTTTAGGACATTGGCCTTTAGAAGGTTGACAAGAGGCTTTTGTTAGACACACTCATGTCAGAGATGGCACATAACTGCCATGTAATGGTATCAAGTGGTTGAGCATTTTGCCCTTCAACTCAGTTTGCTGTTTAGGGAACAAGACGTAATTTTTCCTCCTGTTGTGGTAGATAAGAGCTAACCCGCTTTTTGCAGCAATCACTCACAATCTCATCTCGGAAACAAAAGGATAACATTAATGGGTGGTATTTACCTTAGCTGAAGCTTCATGCAATTGGTGTAGAGACATCATAGTATGCACTAATGATGTCTACCAGCACAGCCCAGTCTATAGGTTAAAGGAACCTGTTCTATATAAAGACAGTAGAGCATGATGGTTAGGGACTTTAGAATATGGAGTCAGATGCCCAGGGTTAAATCTGAGCCCTGCCATGTTCTGTCTGTGTAACCTTTGGTAAATGACTTGATGTCTCTAAGCCTTGATTTGTTTTAAAAATGTGGATGATAATACAACTGCTTCTCAACAGTACTGAGAATTAAATGACATAATATGCTATAATGAGTTGAATTGTGCCACCCTCCCTCCACCCAAAAGATATATTGAAGCCTTAACCTTCTCAGAATGTATCACCTTAGAATATGACCTTATTTGGAAATAGTTTTTATGGAGGTAATCAAGTCCAAATGAGTTCATTAGGGTGGATCTTAATCTACTATGACTAGTGTCCTATAGGAAGGGGGAGATTTGGACACAGAGACAGACACACAAGGGAGAACAACCTATGAATGTAGGCAGAGACTGGGGTGAAGTATCTTCAAGCCAAGGAACACTGAAGGTTGCTCTCAAACCACTAGAAGCTAAGGGAGAGGAAAGAAACAGTTTCTCCCTCACAGCCCTCAGAGGGAACCAACCTTGCTGACACCGTGATCTTAGACTTGATCTTATTCTCCAGAACTGTGAGATAATATGTTTATGTTGTTTAGCCATCTAGTTGGTGGCATTTAGTTACAACAACCCTAGCAAACTGTTACATACACATAAACTCTCTGGTATGTAGTAAATTCTCTACAATTACTAGGTTTTCTTATTGTTGTTAACAGTGTTTTGTCACAGTCCTGGCTTTCGACTCAGATTCTGCCTTGTCCAACATTGTTTATTTGAGTGGGCCTTGTTCTATGAGTCAAGGGCTGGAAAACCAGAAGTACTACGCAATATGTGATGGCAGATACCTCATAACTACAAGTATAGGCAGAGCAATTCTGGAAGAATGGAACCGTTATTGACCAGTCCAATGTAGGGTTGGAATGGTGACATGGCAGGCCAGCAGAGAAGAGCAAGGGCTTCAGAGATGAACACACTAGGCATGGCATCTTCAGAAAATGCAAACTAATCAACAAGTAAAACTCAAATACAAAAATGAAAACAACTTAATGATTTGATTATGGAGGAAGGGAAAATTGAGCCTATAATGATAAGAAAAAGGTCTACTTACATGGTGGGTGCATATTTTTATTTCTCCCTGAATTGAAAGTATCTACTAATTATATAAGAGTGACCATAACTAAAGAGAGTTACAACAAGAAGAAAAAGAAAGAGAATAGGAAAAGGGGGAGAAGAGGAGGAGAAAGAGAAAGAGGAATGAGTGCGGAGACCAGCCCTGTGTAAATGGATACTCTTTCTTCTGTGAATAAGGATTTGAGCAGAATTTCTCAGGAAGGTGTGATGGAACCTTTATCAGTGCAGTTTCTTCTCGAGGAGGGGCTCTTGCTTTGAAGTTTGTGAGCCCACTCACTCTGGACTTAACAGGGCTCTCTTCGTGCACCTGACCAATTGAAAAGGGAGAAGGAAGAGAAAATAAGTCGGTTATGTGTGTGTAGAGGGGGGAGTGGGGAGAAGTGATGAAAAGAGCAAGTAAGAAGGGGACAGACAGAGAAAATAAATAGAAAAATGAAAGACTAGGCAGGCATTGGGATTCAGGACACAATTTCTATACACTAGCTCTATGACTTTGGACAAATTATTAACCTCTCTGAAGACTCTGCTTCCTCATCTACACAATGAAATTAATAATAGCACCTATCTCCTTGAGTTCTTATGAGGGTTAAATTAGCTAATATGCAAAACACTTACATTGTTTTTATTACTGTATTATTACTGTGCTGGTCACCCATCAAGATGAGATGATTAAATAAATTGTGGTACATCTCATCTATGATGTTGTTAAAAGAATCTAGTAGAGCTTCATGTGCCAATAAGGCAGGAGGTCCAATATCAACAGTTAAATATAAAAAACTGTAGAAGACGGTTCACAGTATCTGTTCATTTGCATGAAAAATAATGCATTTTATTGAATATTTTTATCTATATAGATTATTTCTGCAAGAATGATGAAGAAGTTGGTTATGTTTCCTCTATGGAAGTCATCTGAGATACCATAAGCCAGAAGGGTCACATTTTACCATAGTCCTCTTTATTCCATTTGAAATTTTATCATTTGCATATATTTTAAAATTAAAAACAAAATTAAAAGAAAAAAAACATGAGTGTGAGAATAGCTCCTGTCCTGTAGGTAGAGAATATTAAATGAGATATACACATATGCATATGGTAATGTTGCACCTGGCCCTCCAGAACATCAGGATTATTATCACAGTTGCCCTTCAATATCCTCAGAGGATTGGTCCCAGGACCCCCTGTGGATGCCAAAATCCAGGAATGCTCAAGTCCCATATATAAAATGGCATAGTATTGGCATATAACCTCTGCACACCTTTGCACATACTTTAAATACCGTCTAGATCACTTAGAATACCTAATACAATGTAAATGCTACGTAAATAGTTTTATTTTGGGGAATTTTCTGGAAAATGTCAAAAAATATTTTTGATCCATGGTTGGTTGAATCCAGTTCTGCAAGAGAACCCATTTTCATGCTATCAGGTTAGAAAGATATTAGAGAATTGGGAATCTAGGTGCTCCTGAGATTCTCCACTAACAGGAGGTTTCCTGTCTCCATGGTTTGCAGAAGTCTCCTATGTGCAGCTGTGATCCCAATCCATGTTTGGGTAAAAGTTTTCAATTTATGGGGGAAATCCCAGAAGAGGAACTCATGCTTTGGAGCTAAAAGTTTACAAGTGAGCTTTTTTGGTCCTCTAAACTAGAACGTTAAAAGACGGCAGATTCTCTAAAGACTTGGTTTGTTGCCATTAAGCAACCGTCTAGCAAAACCAGAATCATTATGGATAGTTTGAAAGTGTTTAATTTATGCACTGGATAAAGTTCAATGTTTTTTCTAGTGTCAAATTAGAGCAGAAAAATGAGTCTTAAAAGGGCAATCCTTCGCCAGGTGGCTACCTTAGGCTGTTCTCATCTTGATCCTTCTCAGATACCCTTTATATATGGATTTATTCAAGGAGCGCCTCTCAGAATCATATTACCTCTAACTCATTTGAGCATAAACATTTATTTACTTTCAACTTTATTGCACACTTGGAGTCCTTCAGCTACATTTCAGTTTCCTAGTCAAAGAGATGCCCTCATTCTTAGCTGAGTATAAAAGATGTATTAATAACTCAGATTAGCTGACACTCTATCCCCTGTACCCAGTGAGCGGCCTGTGTTGCATGCTTTCTAATCATAGTACCACAGGTTAGAGAGACCTTCAGTGTGAAATAATAATGCCTATGACAAAGCCCTTGCACAGATACCATCCCAAGCATGAACATGCTGCATAATTGATTTTGTTGAAGAATCAATGAAGAAATACAGTCATTGTGAGTGATTCAGAGGCACTTGTGTCTCAGGACGCTGACATCTGATATCTAGGAAGACGAATGTGATCTCTTAACCCAGATCTTCCATCTGCCATCAGAAAAAATGACTTTGTCAAGGTGCTACTTCATGAACTCATTGAAATAAGTTTTCTCAAGTTGTTAGCTTCTTGTGATCTCTTTAGAGATGATTGATTAAATAGAATGTATTGGCGTGGTAACCAGGCTACTCTCTCTCTTTGAGAAATCAGAAGTGTCAAAGCGATACTATGACATGGGCAGTTTGAGAATACATCCATTCCACACACGTTTTAGGAGGGTTGTGATGTAAGATTTAGAGATAGAAGTGTTCAGTAAGAGCTTATAAGTGAGCCTTCACATAATACAGCAATAACTACACGCGACTGAAAAAAAGAGCTGCATTGCTACTGCCATATATAAACGAGTAGACCTTTCGACTAAGTCTCAGGCACTGAGTGAGGACCTTTCTTCAAAGCAAGTGGGTCTGGAGAAGTAATTCAGTGATGTCAGATCTGAATGGAAAATGCGGTTATTAGATGAAAGTCTGCATTGTGCTGAAGAGTCCCCAGCTGCCCAACCAAGGCAGAGACCAGGGCAGGAAGATTTATAATTTCAGTTTGGTTCAAAATCTTCAAGACAACACACACTTTCATGTTTGAAAATTTAGATCTCTGATATGGACGATGCAGTAGGGAAAACAGAGTCATGTGCCACCTTGTCTCTTTTATTTTTCCTTTTGTTGTCTCTGAGACTGTATTGTAAAGCTGAATCCGATGGGCTTATTCTCCTGAGAAGGCTGCTCAATTAGGAGGATATGATAACCTTTGAAAAAGAAATATGAAATGCTGATGAGCCAACACAGGAATCAACATTTAAGTATTGCCTCTGTACCAGCTCACAATATTGGTAACAACAACAGTAATTATCATCGTATTTCAGAAAGCTGTTAGTCTCTGTGTGGTTGTGGAAAGTCAAACAGGAGAATGAACTTCCTCTTTTTGATTGACAGTTTGGAAGCAATTCTTTATTACCCTTCTCAGCCTAGATTTACACAAAAAAATCTCTCTGAAAAATCATAAGCGAGGTCCAAAAAATATGAACTCTGTTCAAATAAAAAAGCAAAACTAATTCAGAGTATTTAGCTACTGCAAAATTATTCTTTCTGGCTCCATAGACACATACTAAAAACATATTAAAATTGTTTGAAAAAGCCAAATAAAAATAAGTTCTACATCTTTTCATCAGTATAAAAATATTAATATAGTCTCAAAAATAATTCAACATTATTTCCTGAGGATATTTTGGGGTAGACACTGAACATGGAAATAGGTTAATAAGAGTCAACAAAAGAGAGATGATCCCTGCGCCCTTGAAACTTACGTCCATTAACATCAAATCTCTTCACATCTCCCCCTCTAGTTACTCTCTAGTCAATCTCATCAGTCTCAAGGCTTTAATATCAAGAATAAAGTATTGACTCCCAAAATGTCTTTAGTCTGGACCTGTCCCTTGGACTTCAGATTCATGTATCTACCTCCCTGATTGACAGCTTTACTGGAATGATTATTTGGTAACTCAAACTCTCTAAAATGGAACTTTTGTTCTTCTCTTACCACCAATGTCTCTGTCAATCTATTCTTGCTCTTTTCTTCAGCCACAAAATGCTAACTTCATTCTTCTAGTTGATCTTGCTAAAAAGCTTGTAGTCATCTGTAACAATTTATTTATATTCATTCTCTCTCTCTCTCTCTCTCTCTCTCTCTCTCATTTACTTATACCCACTCTACGACGTATTCTATAATGATAACCCTGAAATATATTCCTGGTTCCATGGCTTCTAAATATCATCTCTACTGTTATGCTATACTAAGCCAGCAAGTTTCCTTGCCCGGAATATCGTAATCACTACCAATCGGTCTCAGCTTCCAATGTTGATCTTTATATTTTCCATAGAGCAGCCAGATGGGACATTTAAAAAATGTTAGGGCTTCCCTGGTGGCGCAGTAGTTGAGAATCTGCCTGCCAATGCAGGGGACACGGGTTCGAGCCCTGGTCTGGGAGGATCTCACATGCCGTGGAGCAACTGGGCCCATGAGCCACAACTACTGATCCTGTGCGTCTGGAGCCTGTGCTCCGCAACGAGAGGCAGCGACAGTGAGAGGCCCGCGCACCACGATGAAGAGTGGCCCCCGCTTGCCACAACTAGAGAAAGCCCTCAAACAGAAATGAAGACCCAACACAGCCAAAAAAAAAAAAAAAAAAAGATCTTGATACTATCCTGCTCAAAACCCTTTAGTGATTATCTGTCTCATTCTTAATAATGACCTGCATGGCCTGCCCATATCCCCACCCCCCAACTCTATCATAACATTTTGTTTGCTGTCCACATCCTTCCATTCTTTTCTCCCCCCAGATTTTGCATTTGGTCTTCATTTGATTGGTATGTTCTTCCTCCACAGACACTTGCATAACTCTTCTTTCATTTTATTTAACTCTTTAAATTTCACTTTGTCAGAGTGGCCTTCCCTGACCCAGCTGTCAAGAACAACACATTCCCTGTCCGTACTCTGCTTTTAAATCTTAAAAAAAAATTTTTTTTAGCATTTCTCATACTTCTAATCATCTGTAATTACGGTTGATCCTCCATTATACCAGCATTCAGTATTTGTAAATTCTCCTACTTGCTAAAATGTATTTGTGACCCCAGAATCAATACTTGGAGCGTTTTCACGGCCATTCACAGACTTGTGCGAAGTGGTGAAAAAGCCCGATGCAGACATTCCTCCCTGAGGTCGAACAAGGTGATGCTCTGCCCTCTTCCTTCAGCTTTCCTGTGATGTACACATGTCCTTTTTGCGGTCTGTTAGGGCCACGTATTTTCTCATTTTTGTTCTTTTTGTTATGATTTTATTGTGTAAACCAGCACTATGCTTTACAGAGGAAATACCTGTATTAGGTAAACTTTGTTCAGGTATAAGTTAAAGTGTTGGCCCTGAGTTCAGTGTTAATGAATCAGCAATATATGTTAAATAAGGTGCCTTTAAATAGAAACACCCATAAAGCAATGCTGCGTATTACTTGTTTGATGAAAATGTGACCAGAGGCTTGCAGGTACCTAACCTCTATTTCCTTTAGGATCAGTGGTTCTGTATTCACTAATTCAGTGTTTATACAGTGGTGGCTTTATAAAACGTAACTACTGTGAATAATAAGAATTGATTGCATTTTGTTTTTCTATTTTTTTATTTCTCCAATAAAACATAAACTTATGAGAACAAGAACTTAATGTTCACTGTTATATAGCCAGTGCTTAGAACAGTGCCTGACACATAATAGGTGCTCAATAAATATTTAATGACATAATGAAAGGAAGAAAGATAATTCTATTGTGAGAGAAACGCAATATGTTGGTAGTGTGAGAAATACAATAAGCTAGTTGAAAAAAAACCCACAAAAAGTATGTTATGATACAGTCTCTGAAGGTGCTAAGCAGGGTGATGAAAGTAATTGACAGGGCTGCTGTCGTTTGATCTGAGACCTAAAAGGGAAGAATAAGACAGCAATGAGAAGCACTGATGAAACAGTATTCTAGGCAGAGAGAATAAGTGAAGACACATAGTGAATAGGATGGCAGCAGAGATTTAATAATAAAATGAGGATGGTGTGAGCAATAGGGAAAGTGGTACAGATAGATGGAAGAAGTTGGCTGAGGCTAGACCAGGAAAGCATTCTGTATTTTAGATATTCTAAGAGAACTAGGAATCCACTTGAAAGATTTTAAGCAGTGTGAATTGATAGATCTGATTTACATGCCAAAGAAAAGAAAGATCAAGGAGAGACTGATTAGGCAACTAACGGGTTCAATTTTTAGTTGCCGTATATTCTGTAGTTGCCAAACAACTATTCTGGGATGGGGTCATAGTTGCTTCCAGGACCTGTACAGGCTGCCATGGGGCTGCTAGTTTGAGTTCTTAAAATGGACTTAAACAACCTATGTGGGAATTTCTGGTGGACAGCATGTACCTTTGACCAAAGAACTATTCTCCTTTGAGAAATGTCCTCTTCTTCAACCAATTGTACAGATTTGGAAGAAAACAAAGAGACAAACTGGAGAGAAGGGAAATGCTTTTGAGGTCAGAACGATCTTGTCAAAGGAACTCTGGTGATCTGGAAATTAGGGAGTAGCAAACATTGTAATCAGACATTTTCAACTTTGGTAGGGACAATATGTTTTAAAATTCTGGACAGGGCTCAATACTTAGAGTGTGCTGAATTTTTGATAGTTTTGAAGTGCGTATGTAAGGAAAAAAAAACCTTTGCTTCCAATACTATATTTCTCTAGATGTCTCTATTAAAAATTGACATTTAGGAATTAAAGAGTTTGAATTTTTGTTTGGTTAGCTCGTTGTTGTTACTGTTGACAGAATCTCTAAGCCAGAAAGAGTCTCAGAGGTCATACTGCTCACTTCATTACTGCTAGAAAAGTTGCCAGTATTAGTAAGGTCTAAAATGTTTAACTTATATGAAGAAAATCTGATTTCTAGTGGCCTCTCAGATCACTGTGTTGAGAAGGATGCTGATGCAGAATCTGGACTCAAAGAGTACTATGATCAACTACTCTAGGATTAGGAGGGGGCAACTATGTAAAGTGGGAAAATTTGTTCATGCCTAAAGTAAGCTACTGTGGGAAAATAACCTCTGCTGGAACAATATGATGTAACAAAAGGAGCACAGGAATAATATCAAACAGATCTGGCTTCAAATCCTGTTACATCCTTTATAACTACATGTGTTTTCAGAAGTACAAAAACTTCACTGCTTGTCTCTATTCAAGGAGGGTGGTGATATCTGTCTTATATGGGGGGCTCAAATAAAATACTGAATGTAAGTGTGTAACTCATGGTGAAACTTGGTAGACATTAGCTCTCTTTAAATTTCAATTTCCTACTATCACTGGGGAAGATGATTTGTTTCAAGGACTGGATGGTATTTTTAACATGATGCTCCCTTTATGGACCATCCTTAGAATTTAAGGCTTTCTTCCGCTACTACCTTCATAGATTAATCGACAGACATTATGTAAACTGAGTGGGGACAACAAGGGAGGGATGGAACGTTATTGTTCACCACACCTCTCAATAGTGTCCAAGTCAGGAGACATTCAGGGACTGCCCTTCACTTTGTGTCAATTCTGGTCACACACCTCGAGAGCTCTCCAGCTCTCAATTTTTATCAAAAAGAGAGGAGTCTTATAAATATAAAATAGCAGAAACTTAATTCTTTCTCTCAGAGATATCTGTACTTTGAAATGGGTTTTCTGTGAGAAAATTTGTTAAAACAAAGATATAAGTATTAAATGTAAGTATTTTAGGTGTTATAAGAAAGAAATCATACATGCTATTAATCTGGGTTAGACCATGGCTGATCTTATATTCCATCATTCAGCATGTTTTTATTAAATACTTTCTGTGTACCAGGTATGGACTAAGCACTCTATAATTCTAGAAAGAAGACTGTGCCCTTTGTAATTACTAAGGGATAGAGAAAATCGGCAAGACTAAGATTCTGTTTGGTATTTGGCCAGTGGTTATCACAAAACTTAAATTGTAAGAATTATGGAAGTACTAAGACTTAGACGATCCCCTTAAGCTGTAAAAATGATGGGAAAAGGCTTCAAGGCAAAGGCTGCGTTTGGAATTTGCCTTAATGAATGGAAGGATTTAAGTAGATAGGGGTTAAAGTAGAAGGGAAAGAATTTTATAGATAAGTAGAAATTTATGAAAATGTGGCCCGTATGTTCAAGGAGTGATACTGTGGCTGGATTTAGAGTATACGTATGTATAGGAGAGGCATGGGCCAGATTACAGAAGGATTTAAATGCTGGCGTTGGTGTTCATGATGGATTAAAAAAATAATAGAGAATCATTAATTGATTTTGAAGAAGGAAGACTTAATAGAACAGGGTTTTAAGAGGAAAAAAAACCTAAAAAAAGAAGAATCTGGTATTTGTATATAAATTCCCCTGGAGTTGGGAAAAATAGACTAGGAATACCACTTAAGGGGCTAGTATTAGGATAAGAAAGGAGCATGAAGGACCTGAGTTAAGATGGTGAGGGCTGGAATGTAAATGTGAGTTATATTGGGAAGGGAGACTAAATAAGATTTGTAAATTGTATTTATTTACATAAATAATTTAGATCTCTACTTGCATGTTAAATTAAGTCTTGGAGTGAATGTGCATGGATGTGCATGGACATTTTACTTGGGTGTGGAACTACCACATTGGAAATGAATTACTGTTAACCAATTAAAACAACAACAAAACTTGTTGACATTTAAGATTTTCAATGTGGTTGAATTGTGAATAAGAAAAAAAAATCTGCTTCCCATATCTGAAACAGTACATTAAATTTATGTTACAGAGAAGGAATGAAAAAAGCCATTGGTCATCCATGTAAAATATGCATGTCAAGAAAGTGTGCATGGGATGCCATTTTATCACATCTTCTCTACATGTTTTTAGGTCAAGTGAAATGATTTATCAGCTTGCGCTAAATTGCCAATTTTCAGATAATATATACCTCCAACTCAGATCATTTGAAAGGATTTATCTCCTGTGGAACACTACACACAAAGTGGTGTTGTTTTTCTTCTGTGACTTTGCTTGCAGAGTCATTAAATACACAAAACTATCGATTTTCTTGTTTCACAACTGCTTCCAAAGCTCTTAACTTGACCTTCTTCAGCCAAGGCCAACCATTTCACATTTGTCAGTGATCACATGCAGTTTAGAACATTTCACTCCAGCTGACTCTGTTTTCTCTTGCCTTCTTTGGATGACCAGGACTTGAGTTTGGACTAAAGGCAGAAGAGTATGAGAAACAGTATCATACATCTGATACTGTTTACAGGACTATTATTTAAAGATTTCGGCATGATTTTGTACTATGTTGAATCTTCAAATCCATGAACACAGTATAAGCTTTTATTTTGATCATCTTTGATTTATTTTATCAGAATTTTGTAGTTTTCAGCATACTAGTTCTGTATGTTTTCTTAGATATATAACAAAATATTTTAAAGCTATTTTAACTGATATCATTTATTAAATATAAGTATATAATCATGCATTGATCGTATGTAGAGATGTGATTGATTTTGTATGTTGACCTTGCAACTTCTGACCTTGCTAATCTTACTTATTAGTTCAAGGAATTTCTTTTTGGTAGATTTATTGGGATTTTCTAGGTAGGGAATAATGTCATCTGTGAATAGGGACACATTTCTTCCTTTCCAAATTGTATTTTTTTGTTAATTTACATTAAACAATACTACATTGTATATAGTTTTATTTATTTTTCTTGACTTATTGTTAAGCTAGAATTTCTAATATGAAGTTGATTAAGAATAGTGAGAGGAGACATTCTTACCTTGATATTGATACTAAAGAAAAAGCATTAACAATCAAGTATGATGTTAGCTATAAGTTTCATTTTTGCACAGATGCCCTTTTTCATTTTTTTAGGAATTTGATTTATAGTTTGCTGAAAATTTTTATCACAGGTATCAAATTTTGTTGAATGCTTTTTATGAATCAGTTGACATGGTCATGTGGTTTTTCTCCTTTAGATCATTAATATGATGGATTACACTGATTTTTCAAATGTTGAATAAGTCTTGCATTTTTGGATAAAACCTCCTTGGTTTTCATGTATTATTATTTTTATATGTTGCTAAATTTGATTCACTTATGTTTAATTGAGGACTTTGACATCTATTTTCATTAAATACATTTTCCTGTATTTTTATTTTCTTGTCCTGTTTTGTCTGGTTTTAGTATCATTAATTATGGCCTCATTATATGAGTAGGGAATTGTTCCTTTTAGATTTTCTGGAAGAGTTTATGTAGAATATATGTAATTTCTTATTTAGTGATTGGTAGAATTCACCAGTTAAACAATCTGGGCCTGAAGATTTCTATTTCAGAAGGATTTTAACGGTGAATTCAGTATATTTAATAATTAAAGGACTATTCAGGTTATTTTATTGTGTTTGAGAGGGAAATTTGTGATTTTCAAGGCATTGGATCTAAATTGTCAACTATATGTACACAGAGTTATTGTAGTATTCCCTCATTATGGTTTTAATATTTACAGGGTCTGTAGTAATAGTCACTATTTCAATCCAGAGTAATTTTTATATATATTTTTTCCCTTGGTCAGTCTTGCTTGAGGTTTATCAATTTTGTTGGCTTTTTCAAGCATCTCTATTATTTTTCAATTTTCAATTTCATTAGTTTCAACTCTTTATCATTTATTTTCTTCTGCTTGCTTTGGTTTTTTTTGCTCTTTTGTTTTTCTTATTTCTTAAAGTGGAATCTGAGACTTTTCTTTCAAAACAGTTTTTGGTTCCCCTAGCTTTACTGGGGTATAATTAACAAATAGAAATTGTATGTATTCAAGTTGCACAGCCTGATGTTTTGATATATGTATACATTGTGAAATGATCACCATAATTAAACTAGTTAACATATCCATCACCTCAAATAGTTGCCTTTTTTGCGTGTGTTGAGAACACTTAAGATTTACACTCTTGTCAAATTTCAATTATACAGTACATTATTAACTATAGTCACCATGCTGCACATTAGTGCCCTAGAACTCCTTCATCTTGTGTAACTGAAACTTTGTACCCTTTGGCCTACACCTCCCCATTTCCCCCACCTCTATTTAAATATAAACTTTATTGTGGTAAATTTCTCCAGTGCACTGCTTTAGCAGCATCCCACAAAATTTTATGTGTTGTGCTTTCCTATTCAGTTAAAATTATTTTCTAATATTCTTTGATTTTCTCATTGACCTAAGAGTTTTTGAGATGTATGTTGCTTAATTTCCAAGTGTTTTCAGATTTTCCTTTTATTTTTTTGATGACTACATGAATTCTGTTATAGTCAAAAAACGTATTTTGTATAATTTCAAGTTTTTTACACTTGTTAAGTTTTATTTTATGGACCAGAATACAGGCTGTTTTGGTGAATGTTTCACGTGCACTTGGAAACAATGTATATTCTACCATCATTGGTTGGAGTGTTCCATAAATACCAATTTGATCCAGTTGTTTGATGTTGCTCAGTTCTATGTTTGCTGACTTTTAAAACATTTTTGGCTGCGTTAGATCTTTGTTGCTGCACGCGGGCTTTCTCTAGTTGCTGTGAGTGGGGGTTTCTAATTGTGGTGGCTTCTCTTGTGGTTGTGGACTCTAGGTGTGTGGGCTTCAGTAGTTGTGGCACGCAGGCTCAGTAGTTGTGGCTCGTGGGCTTAGTTGGTCCGCAGCATGTGGGATCTTCCTGGACCAGGGATCAAACCTGCATCGCCTGCTCTGGCGGCAGATTCTTAACCACTGCACCACCAGGGAAGTCCCATATGTGTGCTGACTTTCTGTCTATTAATTCTATTGATTATTGGGAGAGAAGCGTTGAAGTCTCACAACTATAATTATAGATTTGTCTATTTCTCCCTTCAGTTCTTTCAACTTTTGAAACTCTTATTAGGTGACATTGTTGTCTTTTTGGAGAACCAACATTTTTATTATTATGCAGTGTTTCTCTTTATCCCATTTAATTTCCTTTGTTCTAAAACCTACCTTGTCTGATACTAATATAGCCACTCTAGCTGTTTCCTTTAAATTTTACCATTTATTTTTCTCTTTTACTATTTATAATGTAAATATTTAAGGCTATGTTTCTTTCATTGATTTCTGCTTTAACTGTTCAGAGACATTGTGTTTTCATTATTGCAATTAGAGTTTTTATTTATTAAAATTAGAAATTTTGTTTTTCTATTCAATATTCAGTTTTAATTATACTGAATATTATTTTGAGAATGCCATTTCTGTTTTGGAAAATCTGTTAATGTTTTATTTTTTGAAAAATGTGTGGTCAATTTTAGTACATGTTTCACAGATATTTGAAACAATATTCTCTTATCAGTATTTATATATTTAGCAGAAGCTACTATTTGTCCATTTCCCCCTTTTTTTATAATAGAACTTTTTGACATGCCCAGGGCTTCTTAGAAAAAAGAAAATATGTTTAGCCTCCATGCAGCTATATGATGAAGTTCTGGCCAATAGGATGTAAGCAGATCATCTATCAACTTCTAGGAACTTTCTTCAGAGAGAGAGATGTCAGTCATTGCTGATCTGTTTTCCTCAGTTTTTCCATTCCACAGCTTGGAATATACATATGATTGCTGGAATCCCATCTTGGATTGTGAGAATTAAAGTCACTCTTTTATGATAGTGGAGGAGAAAACCAGAGGAAATGTGGGTCTCTGAAAACTTTGTGAAACAAAATCACATACCAGGCTTGGATTGACAAACTATAAGTTTTTAACGTAATAGACTGTTATTTTACTTAAAGTATCATGGTTTTAGGTTTTTTGTTATCTACCTGACCTAATTCCAATTACATCCATATGCTAATTTGTTTTTCTATGTCTTAATTTTAGTATATTTGATACGTGGTGATAGGCATCACTACCATTAACTTGATGAATTTGTCTGCAATTTTTATAGGTATCTGTTATTGCTTCCCTCTGTTTCCTTCACTTATTTATGAATGGTGATATTATGTCTTATAACAATTAGCTCTTCATCACAAATCATTTAAAATATATTCCTTATTCTCTCATTTAGCTTTGGCAGCTCCCTTTTCATCTCCTCCATTCTCTACTTGGGCCTTTTCCTTTGTCATAGACTACTATAATTTTGGCTTATTTGATAGTCTGTACTAGTTTAACATGGTTTCCCAGATTCCTCACTCATAAGTGAGAAGAGGAAGAGTTTGCTCAGAGGAAGTGCCTTGACTTTGAAGCCAGTTAGATGACTTTCCCTGTCACAGTGCTACAAATGAACTGTGATAAATCAAGGACAGAGCTTAGAAGGGATTGTATCCACCATGTTGTGAAGACCTAGAAGAACAGTTTTGCATGAGTTACTTTGCAGTAAAACACATGCAACTTGTGACCTATAAATATTTTAGTTTCTTCATAGGGCTATTACATTCAACTGAGGCCATTATTTTTTTCGCCATCAACTCACTTTTTAAGTTTTACAAGCATTTTTTTCATTTGTACTCAAACCCTATTAAAGTCTATGGGCTAGGGATCAGAATTGTACCAATATTTAGCAAGGGGAACGAATAGCTAAACTCATAAATCCCAGAAACTTTCCAATGGTTATCATAATTGACTCTGAACACCAATAAGGTTAGCCTATTTCAGGGAAAGATCCACCTTTCCAACTCACCCTCTAGGTGAATCTGTTGGATTGTAAATATAAGACTGAGAAAGAAAGAAATTAGAAATTAAAACCTATCATCACACAAAATACCAGCTTTGTAAAGATCCAAGTAAACAATAATCTCACACTTTTATTTTACTTGAATACAAATGGATAAAAAATAGAGAATTAGTGTATTTAAATATTATTGACCACAGTTTTACCATTTCTCCTCAAAGTGTCTGTATTTGTTTCCTATGGCTGCTGAAAGAATTTACCACAAACTGGAGAGCTTAAAAACAACAGAAATTTATTATCTCTAAGTTTTTGAGGCCAGAAATCCAGTATCAATGTATCAGAAGGATTGGTTCTTTCTCGAGGCTCTGAAGGACTGTCTATTCCATGCCTGTATCTTATGCTGGTGGCCTGCTGGTGGCCAGCAATCCTTAGTATTCCTTGTGTTGTAGCAGCATAACTTCTGCCTCTATCTTTACATGACCTTGCCCTTGGTAAATCCATCTCAAGTTTCCCTCTGCCTTTCTTTTTTAAAACTTTTGTACTTAAAAAAAATTAATTAATTAATTTATTTTATTTATTTATTTATTTATTTTTGCGGTATGCGGGCCTCTCACTGCTGTGGCCTCTCCCATTGCGGAGCACAGGCTCCGGACGCGCAGGCCTAGCGGCCATGGCTCACGGGCTTAGTTGCTCCGCGGCATGTGGGATCTTCCCGGACCAGGGCACGAACCCGTGTCTCCTGCATCGGCAGGCGGATTCTCAACCACTGCGCCACCAGGGAAGCCCTAATTTATTTATTTTTGACTGCATTGGGTCTTCGTTGCTGCTCGTGGGCTTTCTCTAGTTGCGGGGGCGGGGGCTACTCTTCATTGCCGTCGCTTCTCTTGTTGCAGAGCACAGGCTCTAGGCGTGCCGGCTTCAGTAGTTGTGGCATGTGGGCTCAGTAGTTGTGGCTCATGGGCTCTAGAGCACAGGCTCAGTCGTTGTGGTACATGGGTTTGGTTGCTCTGCAGCACGTGGGATCTTCCTGGACCAGGGATCGAACCCGTGTTCCCTGCATTGGCAGGTGGATTCTTAACCACTGCACCACCAGGGAAGCCCTGCCTTTCTTTTATAAAGACACCTAAATGAGGATGATCTCAACCCAAGATCCTTAACATAATAACATCTGCAAAGATACTTTTTCCAAACAAAATTGCATTTGTAGATTTTGGAGGTTAAGATGTGGGCATAACTTTCGGGGGGACCACTGTTCAACTCATTCAATGTGCATCATACATTTGGTTATTTACATCTAGGTTATTAATATTTAGGTGATTCATTTTCACATTTAGAAGCTATAGGAGAAGTCCTGGGACGAGAACAGGATGTCTTCCATACAACCAAGGGGGAAAGGTACAAGATGGAGCATTCATAGTAGGGAAGATATGCTCTCTAAACACAGACCTCACAGTGTGTGTTATCAGCTCCTATGTGTATTTCCTCAGAATATTGCCACTCTTATGGTACAGAGAGAATATGGGAATTATATTTCATGCAAAGAAATTACTTTACACAAAATCATTATTTTTCACTCTAGGATTTCAGTGTAACATAATACTTTCAAAAATAGCTGTTGATTAAAAACAGGTAAGGGTACACTTGGGTAAAATAAGTGTGCAAAGTCTGAATGATCTACTGTCTAAGGTGTTAATGGATTTTGTTGAAAAACTTACTGAACCACTGCTGATGGTTATTTATGAAAATTTACCAAGAACTGGGAAATGACAGAATTGAATGCCAACGTTGCATCAACTTTCCAGGACAGAAAGAATCGCTATCATGGTAATTATAGTTCAGTGAATGTAACTTAAATCCTTCAATAATGGGACAACTATTAAAAAGAAGAACCTGTCAAAAACCTCTCAAAAGTAACAAAATCATCAACAATAAATAGAATTGATTTATAAGGAAAAAAATTGTGACAGATGGGATTTAACAGCTTTTTGATAGGATTACCAAATTAATAGATTATAGAAAGGAAGTGATGGTAATGTTTTTATTTTATTATATGTGCTAGTCTCTAGTGAAATTTACATCAATTAATATTTTCTGGGAAATGAGTAGTGACTTATGGGTTGAAAACTACTTAAGGTCTCAAACAGTGAAAAATCAACAGCAAAGTATCTAGTTTGGGAATGAGTAGGATATTCTGATCCATTTGGGTTTAAAGTGAAGCTGAATTTTAATAACTCATTTGAGATCTCCAAGAGACAATTTTGTTGGTAGAAACTTTTATCAGTTTAGAAGAATGAAAAATGTAACACATTTATGCATACCAATGAGACCAGCAAACAATGGCCATTTTTCCTTTTATTTATTTTTTTAATTTAAAGAAAAGTAGGAAGGTGATAGAATTTGAAAGTAAAGTGATCTAGTAGCTAAAGGTAATAAGACACATGATTTGAACTTGGGCTTCATTTCAGCTCTGAATACTATATTCAGTTTAAGAGGCTCTCTGATGTTTGTTTTCCTTCCTTTTAAAAAAAGAGATATTTTTAAAAGATATTTCCTTATTTTAGGGTGTTTGATTCTTAAGAGAGGTTCCCTTGGGACTATTTGATCCAACAGAGAGGAAAGAGGTTTTTAAGTTTGAAAGGATATGAAATATACTGTTGCAAATTAAGGATTTGGATAGAAGAAAAATGAAATAGGATCAAAGACCTGAAGAATTAGAATTGAGAAAGAATTGTGTGAAAAGTATTGCATAAAAGATAGTATACCATTAAGAATAATATTTACCATGTATTTTAAAAGACATTATAAAATTATAAGATAAATTAACTAAAAATGAAAATGAAAGTTTTGTATATAGCATGTACTTAGCTATGTAAACAATATGCAGAAAAATGTTCAGGAAGTAACTTAAAATTATAATCATTATTATTGTGTGTTAGGACTATTAGTGATCTCTATTTTTTGTGTATGCTGACTTTTTCAAATTTTCCACAATAAAAATGCAATATGGCATTAATCAACCTTCTGAAAAAACATAATTTTATGTGTACCAATAAAGTTTCCTTGGAATAGGACGTAAAACTGGGGTAGTTAAGAGCATGCAATTTTTAAGTAGTATGTGATAGGAGTTTTATGTACATTTTTTCCTTTAATCTTTAAAACAACCTTTTGAGATAGTTGTCACTTCTAATTGTTACTTTGCAATATGGCTTTGGGTCTTGGATAACACATTGATTGAAAGATGCCAAGTGAATAAATCAAAGACAGTTTAGAAAAGAGAAGAATGATTAACGAGCTTCAGGTACTGATTTATGATATGAGACAGAGTTTATAGAGAGTTCTGTCAGGCATAAATGTGGTCAAAAAGAGATAAAGTAAGGACAGAAAATGACACAATTATTTAAAGCATATAGAGCAGGTAAAATTGGTGGAAAGTACTGAATTATAACAGGATAGTGAAGCATTAAAAAAATTCCACTGTGGACTCATATCTGATTCTAATGAGGGCCCAAAGTACCAAATATTTGGTATTTTAAAATTAATACTTGTCAGCAAAGCTTTCATTTTGTAATAGCAAGAGAAGCTGGAGAAATCCTAAGAATAGGTGTGAAAATACAGAAATCAGAGTAATTTTCATTGGGGCACGAATTTAAAATGGGAGATAGTTCTTAATAATAGATCAAAGCAATGGATGCTAAATTCATTTGAAGATAACCTGATATGGACCATTATAAATGATGACTAAGACTGATTATACCTAGGGCTATTTATCAGGCTTAAGTTCACAAAAAGAGAGTCAACCAGAAATTATGAGTCACTGGTTGAAATGTAATAGGTAACATACTTAACCACCTATGAAGTGTTCTTGCCAAAAAAATCAAACTTGAATCTGATCATGCTTCTAGGTTTAACATTCAGTTCCAAGCAATATAGGAAACAAAGGAACATGAGGATGCAAATAAGAAAAATCCACAAAATAACAGAGAACAAAAATCCAGCTTCTTTAATATATCAATTGCAAGGAAATAAAAAGCAGGAAAAGAAACATTGATTAAAAGACAAGTTAGAGGGAAAATGCTAATTGCTGTTTAGAATGTGAAGCAACAGGAACTCTTTGTTAATTGCTGGTGGAATTCAAAATGTTATGTCCATTTTGGAAGACAGCTTGTCATTTTCTTACAAAGCTAAATAAAGTCTTACTATATGATGCAGTCATTGTACTAACAGGTATTTACCCAACTGATTTGAAAATACCTGCACACATAAAACTGCATGCAATGTTAATAACAGCTTTAGTTGTGATTGCCAAAAACTGAAGTTAATTAAGATGCCTTTCAGTAGTTGAATGCATAAACAAACTTTGATACATCCATACAATGAAGTTTTCAGTGATATAACTTAATAGCTCATTTATTTTTGTAGTGACATGGATGAATATTAGATGCATATTTCTAAATGAAAGAAGGCAGTGTAAAATTACATACCATATGATTATAATTATCTAACATCCTTGAAAAGACAAAACTGTGTATACAGTTTAAAAACAATCAGTGGTTGTCAGGAATTTGGGAGGAGGAAGGAAGACAATAGGTGAAACACTGAGGACTTTTTAGGTTGGTTAAAATCTTCTGTATGATACCATATACAGGCCTATGACAGTATGTATTTGTCAAATCTCATTGAACTTTGTGTCACAAAGAATAAATTTTAATGTACACAAATTAAGCAAATCATTTAAGGAGTGGGAGAATTCCATGATGAAATGCAAGATGTGACAGACCAATCTAACTTTATTACAAATATATGAACTCACTGAAGAGGGTAGGTAAAAAAAAGATGCTAACATAAGTAACTTTTGAAATTAATGGAGTTTGTAAAAACAAAGCAAGAAAAGCGCATACTCCAGAACCATATGCCAGTTGATAAAGTTGTTTCCCATAGGGATACCTGTTAACAAATCTTATACTACAATACATGTACACTGGAAATGAATAATTAAATAAATGGCTGGCAGAAAAAGTGAGCCAGGTTTCTCGCTGCTAGAGTGAGTTTACAGGTAAGCGAAGGGAGATGGCTAGAATGATTCATGTGGTAATGAATTAGAGTTGGAGACATCAATATGAACTTATATTTAGCTTAATATAGATACAAATGTTAACATAGAAAATATGTTAGATAAATATGTGAATGTACATGAGTAATATACACAAGTATGTTTTCTTTGCTCTGTCAGCTGAGAAGGCTTAAAAAATGATATCCCAGTTACAGTGAGCACACCTAGTACCCAGATTTTGGTATCTAATACCATTCTCCAATAAAAGGAACCAAAATCTTAGAGAATTGGCTGATTCTAGGACTGAAGTAAGAAATATACATGATAAGGCTAGAGATCTTACATTGCCTGAAAGTAAGTGCTTAAAAATCTTATAAATAAATTACACTAATGAGGGCATGTCACAGGAACACAAAGAGCTACTCCAAGGGCTATACCTAGAAAACTTTGAGCAACAAAGTGAAGTTGTATTGAATTATAAACACAAAACAAAACATTCACGAGTTCATACTTGTATAAATAATTGAATGCATACATAAATGGAGGAGAAATGAAAACTGTGCCATGCCAAAGAATTCCAAATAGTTACGTTGATATTCTGCCCTCAAGAAGATGGAGAATAATTGCCCAGTCCTTAAGTGTGGGCTGCACGTAAGTGCTTCCCTTCCAAAGAGTGCAGTATGGAAAAAGCTGGGGGCAAGGGGAGAATAACTTCACAGTGGAGAAACCTGACAAACACTACCTCAGCGAAGTGATCAAAGTCAACATTAACAGTGATAAGCCATGGAGATAGTATAGACCTTTGGTACAATGGGATGAAAATGGCACCTTATCTCTGTGGTCTTCTCCTCCAAACTCATAACCACATTTAATCATGAGAAGCTATCAGACAAGTCCCAGTAGAGGGACATTCTACAAAATGCCTGACTAGTACTCCTCAAAACTGTCAAGGTCATCAATAACAAGGAAAGTGAAGAACTGTCGTAGTCAAGAAGAGTCAGAGGAGACCTGATGACTAAATGTAATGTGGCATTTCACATGGGATCCTGGGACAGAAAGAGACATTAGGAACAAACAAACAAAATCTAAGTAAAGTATGCACTCTAGCTAATAATAATATATCAATATTGCTTTATTAATTATAGCAAATGTACCATAGTAATGCAGAATGTTAATGATAGTGGAAACTGGGTGTGACATACATGGGAACATTTGTACTATTTCCTCAAATTTTCTATACATCTAAAACTGTTCAAAAAGAAAGTTTCCTAAAAAAATTTAAAAGGCAGGCAAAGATATTTATACTAAATATGTGGTACGTCTCTGGATTGTGAGGTAAAGAAACCAACTATATGAAAAAAATAAAAAAGGGGAAATTTAAATAGTGACTGGATATTTGATATTGCAGTTATTTTGAATTTTATTAGTAAAAATCAATTCCACTTTTAAGAACTTTATGCAGAAGTGGTCACAGAGGAAATGATATAACCCAGTTTGGAGGGAGGAAGGGGGAGATAGGAAGTTTGCATAAAACAGGACTGACCATGTGTTAATAATTGTAAAAGTAGGTGATGGATTTGGAGAGTTTATTACACTATCCTCTCTAATTCTGTATATATTTTACACGTTTTAGAAGAAAAAAAGTGTTTTTTTTTTTTTAAAGCTTAAGAAACATATATATGAAAGAAAGTAGAAGAAGAATTAGGGGAACTTGAAAAGTCACTGCCATGGATTTCATGGAGTGTTGTGCAAATATACTCTGAGCTTCATTCTTAACTCTGATATTGTGGAAGTTTGCGTCCTAAATGGTTTTAGATGTGTAGAAAGAAATACACTGCTCACGTTTAAGATGATTTCTGAGGGCAAAGGGAAGGTTAGTCTCTGGTAAATGTTTGATTTGACTAGTTTTGAACCATTTCATCAGAAGCATTTTTGTCTCAAACATCCATAGCATTGGTCTACCAATTGACTCATAATCTATTGAAAAAGTTCATGAAAATGGATGTAATAAAAACTTTTGTTTTATGAGCCTTAAGTTATGTTTTGAAAATCAGACATCAATTTGGTTGGGGAAGGGTGGATCTTATAACTTTCTCCCTTTCTTATTCATGTATGTTTAACTATGTTTGTGTATATATATGTCTGTATATGGAATAAAAGCCCTTTTCTCTGAGAATTTCCTCTGTGGTAGACAATTATTTAAAAATTGCTTTATGCAGTTTTTGAAAGAGAGTAGTGACAGCTGCTTAAACCCAAGGTAAATAAATCTATAGAAAAGATATATTTATATATAGAAGCCCTTAATGTTATGACAGTAGCTTTTTCTTAATTTGGAAATAGGGTGTGACTGCTGTAGGGAATGTGCTATGACAAATTATGACTAGTTGGTATTTTTTTCTTTCTCTCTCTCTTTTTTTTTTTTTTTTGCAACTGAGATGCTTTGCAGAGTGTTAGGGAGGATATGACCATGGTGAGAGGAAAGGCTGAATTTTTGACAAACTGCAAGTTGTCATTGATGTCAGCCAATTGATGCCAAATATATTCTAATAACTCACTTGAAAATAAATATTTTACTAACTGCTGGCAGAAGGTAAGGTTTATTCATTGAAAAATGTCCAACTACATCTAATGTATAAAAACATGACTTGTGCTATGTAATTCTGCAAATATTAAGGACCTAATTAATTCTCTATGTATATAATATCTCTATCACCTCTATCTCTATCACCTCTATCTCTATCACCTCTATCTCTATCTCTGTAGAAATTTACTCCTTGGGTTGGAAGCAGTTTTACCAAGGTCACATTGCTAATTAGCAGCAAAAAGAAACTAAAATCCCAGTCATCTTTCCCCTAAATCTCAATGTCTCTATTGAGCTTTGAATATCTTGTACCCTCTTAGCATGATCCTCTGTAGAGAACAAGCAACATATAGAAAGACATTTTTTCACTTCACAATGAGCATGTGTGTTCCTGTATATGCATGTTTACATTTATGTGTGTGTGTATTTGCTTTGCAAAAATATGACAGTAGAGGAGGATGGGAAATGCTAACAAATAGACAAAACCTGGACACTGGATAAATGTCAAGTTTATTCACACCGAATCTGTAGATATGATTTCACCTTTGGCTAATATCCCCATCAGCAATTGGTCATAAAATACACCTATTTGGGTTGAGAGTTGTTGCTGTTGTCTACCTTAATAAACTTAAAAATGTCTTCATAAATTTGTTATCTAACACCACGATCTGTTGCCTCTAGGATGAAACACTAAATGCTGGCATTCAATTCTCTCACCCTCCATTTTCAGTATCAGTTAATACCATTCTTCAGCATAAAGTTTGTTTAGTATTTTTCAAATATGTCTTAACCTTTTATTCCTCTGTTTATGTCAGTTCTATAAATACCTCCCTCTATACTCCCTTCTTTCATTAGTAGTTCTGGTACCCCTTTCGGGTACCCCTTAGAGCTACTTCTTATGTGGGTACTCCTTAAGGAAGATTTTACTGCCTTCACAGACTCCCCATGACTACTGCTTCTTTCTGAATCCCTCATGTATCTCATACCAATATATATGAGGCTTTCCAGACTGCTGGCAATATGTGGACAAGAACCAAGTATAACGTATCTTTGTATACAGAAGCCCAAAGTAGATCTGATATAAATGTTTGTGAGTCTAGTAAACAATAGACATTTTTCCCCCCAAGATGAAATGTTGCATCTTAAACCCCAACTGGTTTGTTAGCTAACAAGAAAAAAAAGAAGCAAAATCATCAGCGTAGAGCAGTTGTTTCTAAAAGCCAATGAATCATGGATCAGCCGAGAGGGTTGCATCATAATCATTTTGAGAGTTTAAAATATTCAGAGCACCATGCCAGAGGGTTTGATTCTGATTTATGGTTGTGTCCCAGAATTCACAAGTATAGCCCAAGAGGGTTAGAACTGAGGAAGGCATTTGTGTTCATATAAAATTGATATTTTCTGGCTTTAGGCAGAGGTTTTCTACCATAGCTATACATTGCAGTCACCTGGGATGTTTTCAAATTAAGCCCATGCTGGGGTGTGACCTCTAGAGATGTGGGTGTAATTGGATTAAGCCCTGGTATTAGCATTTTCAGAAGCTCCCTGGGTAGACCTAATGTGTAGCCAGGATTGGAAACCACTGAATGGACATCCTTTTTAAATTCCATTCATCAAAACCACTTGAAATGTACCACTCTGCCCTCTAATTTCATTTCCCATGCGTTTTCTTTCCTTTCTCTTATCCCACTCCACCTCCCACCCAAACCATCAGATTCTTCTTAGCTGGAGTTATTTTTTTTCCCCCAGTTAGTTTTTAAGAATTTGCATTTGATGAAAATGCCTAGTAGAATGAGTTACCTCTGAAGGCTGCCTGCGGGGGTGGGGGGAAGTAGATGGTGAGGTTTTACAGCACCTTCTCTATCTTCATAATGAACAAAGGTGCTTAATAAAAAGCATTTTAAAAAGATTTTTATTACCAATATAACTAACTGCCTGTGCTTAAATAGTAGTAAGAACTATTTCTTTGTTCACGTCTCAAAAAGGTCAGCATAGAAAGTAGTTTTGAGAATCAAAACAGGAAGCATACTTATGGGTCATGTTGCCTGTTTATTGGCAACCAAGGTGTATTGCCTCCTCAGTCTATTTATACAAATGCCTTTTTTCCACCTGAGATCTTCATGCTTTCTTTCCTAAGAATTTATCACTTTTGCCAGAATTGAGATTTGGCTTTGGAAATGTTTCAATGTTAGGTCAAAAGCAGCAACAGCTATTTGCTTTTGAATCATTTTGCCATCAATTTGAGACATAAGTGTTTTGCATAATTTAACCTTTCAAGATGCAAGAGAATAAAGTATACTAGTATATCTATTATTTTTTAAGTGAGGCAGGTACCTGGGGGGATTTCTGGACCTTTGCATCCTTACAGATATGTACGGTTGACAGGTATGATTCCACTCATACCCAGTATAGCACGGGTACATGTGTTTTCAGCCTCAAATAACTGCAGTTGAAAAAAAGAAAGGGAGACAGAATGTTCTATTTTGGCCTTCAATTAATTGGGTCCTCAAGGCTCCAAGGGCTGAGCCTACTAGTTTTAGAAGCAGTAGAAAGTTATGCCCAGAATACAAAAGCATAAGGATGCGTACAACCTCCATCCATGTGAGAGTACAATGCAGCTTGTGGTTGCTCTGTCAAATTGGGAGTCACATTTGTATTCCTGTTGCAGGGGCTTTTGGTGCAAAGGTCATGAATATGACCAATGGGATGCTGGTAAGGAAATTAGTTTCAGCATGTTGGCACCAATTAACTGGTTGTTATTGGAGTGATATTCCCGAAGGAGCAATACATATTAGTTATTATTATTATTTTTTAACATCTTTACTGGCGTATAATTGCTTTACAATGGTGTGTTAGTTTCTGCTTTACAACAAAATGAATCAGTTATACATATACATATGTTCCCATATCTCTTCCCTCTTGCGTCTCCCTCCCTCTCACCCTCCCTATCCCACCCCTCTAGGTGGTCACAAACCACCTAGCTGATCTCCCTGTGCCATGCGGCTGCTTCCCACTAGCTATCCACCCTACGTTGGGTAATGTATATATGTCAATGCCACTCCCTCACTTCGTCACTGCTTACCCTTCCGCCTCCCCATATCCTCAAGTCCATGCTCTAGCAGGTCTGTGTTTTATTCCTGTCCTACCCCTAGTCTCTTCATGACATATTTTTTCTTAGATTCCATATACATGTGTTAGCATACGGTATTTGTTTTTCTCTTTCTGACTTACTTCACTCTGTATGACAGACTCCAGGTCCATCCACCTCACTACAAATAGCTCAGTTTCATTTCTTTTTATGGCTGAGTAATATTCCATTGTATATATGTGCCACATCTTCTTTATCCATTCATCTGTCGATGGACACTTAGGTTGCTTCCATGTCCTGGCTATTGTAAATAGAGCTGCAATGAATATTTTGGTACATGTCTCTTTTTGAATTATGGTTTTCTCAGGTATATGCCCATTAGTGAGATTGCTGGGTCATATGGTAGTTCTATGTGTAGTTTTTTAAGGAACCTCCATACTGTTCTCCAAGTGGCTGTATCAATTTACATTCCCGCCAGCAGTGCAAGAGTGTTCCCTTTTCTCCACACACTCTCCAGCATTTATTGTTTCTAGATATTTTGATGATGGCCATTTTGACTGGTGTGAGATGATATCTCATTGTAGTTTTAATTTGCATTTCTCTAATGATTAATGATGTTGAGCATTCTTTCACGTGTTTGTTGTCGATCTGTATATCTTCTTTGGAGAAATGTCTATTTAGGTCTTCTGCCCATTTTTGGATTGAGTTGTTTGTTTTTTTGTTATTGAGCTGCATGAGTTGCTTATAAATTTTGGAGATTAATCCTTTGTCAGTTGCTTCATTTGCAATTATTTTCTCCCATTCTGAGGGTTGTCTTTTGGTCTTCTTTATGGTATCCTTTGCTGTGCAAAAGCTTTTAAGTTTCATTAGGTCCCATTTGTTTATTTTTGATTTTATTTCCATTTCTCTCGGAGGTGGGTCAAAAAGGATCTTGCTGTGATTTATGTCATAGTGTTCTGCCTGTGTTTTCCTCTAAGAGTTTGATAGTGTCTGGCCTTACATTTAGGTCTTTAACCCATTTTGAGTTTATTTTTGTGTATGGTGTTAGGGAGTGTTCTAATTTCATACTTTTACATGTACCAGTCCAGTTTTCCCAGCACCACTTATTGAAGAGGCTGTCTTTGCTCCACCGTGTATTCTTGCCTCCTTTATCAAAGATAAGGTGACCATATGTGTGTGGGTTTATCTCTGGGCTTTCTATCCTATTCCATTGATCTATATTTCTGTTTTTGTGCCAGTACCATACTGTCTTGATTACTGTAGCTTTGTAGTATAGTGTGAAGTCAGGGAGCCTGATTCCTCCAGCTCCATTTTTCGTTCTTAATATTGCTTTGGCTATTCAGGGTCTTTTGTGTTTCCATACAAATTGTGAAATTTTTTGTTCTAGTTCTGTAAAAAATGCCAGTGGTAGTTTGATAGGGATTGCATTGAATCTGTAGATTGCTTTGGGTCGTAGAGTCATTTTCACCATGTTGATTGTTCCAATCCAAGAACATTGTATATCTCTCCATCTATTTGTATCATCTTTAATTTCTTTCATCAATCAGTGTCTTATAATTTTCTGCATACAGGTATTTTGTCTCCTTAGGTAGGTTTATTCCTAGATATTTTATTCTTTTTGTTGCAATGGTAAATGGGAGTGTTTTCTTAATTTCACTCTCAGATTTTTCATCATTAGTGTATAAGAATGCCAGAGATTTCTGTGCATTAATTTTGTATCCTGCTACTTTACCAGATTCATTGATTAGCTCTAGTAGTTTTCTGGTAGCTTCCTTAGGATACTCTATGTATAGTATCATGTCATTTGCAAACAGTGACAGCTTTACTTCTTCATTTCCGATTTGGATTCCTTTTATTTCTTTTTCCTTCTCTGATGGCTGTGGCTAGACCTTCCAAAACTATGTTGAATAGGAGTGGTGAGAGTGGGCAACCTTGTCTTGTTCCTGATCTTAGTGGAAATGGTTTCAGTTTTTCACCATTGAGAATGATGCTGGCTGTGGGTTTGTCATATATGGCCTTTATATGTTGAGGAACGTTCCCTCTATGCCTACTTTCTGCAGGGTTTTTATCATAAATGGGTGTTGAATTTTGTCAAAAGCTTTCTCTGCATCTATTGAGATGATCATATGGTTTTTCTCCTTCAGTTTGTTGATACGGTGTATCACGTTGATTGATTTGCATATATTAAAGAATCCTTGCATTCCTGGAATAAACCCCACTTGATCATGGTGTATGATCCTTTTAATGTGCTGTTGGATTCTGTTTGCTAGTATTTTGTTGAGGATTTTTGCATCTATGTTTATCAGTGATATTGACCTGTAGTTTTCTTTCTTTGTGATGTCTTTGTCTGCTTTTGGTATCAGGATGATGGTGGCCTCATAGGATGAGTTTGGGAGTGTTCCTCCCTCTGCTGTCTTTTGGAAGAGTTTGAGAAGGATAGGTGTTAGCTCTTTTCTATATGTTTGATAGATTTCGCCTGTGAAGCCGTCTGGTCCTGGGCTTTTGTTTGTTGGAAGATTTTTAATCACAGTTTCAATTTCAGTGCTTCTGATTGGTCTGTTCATATTTTCTATTTCTTCCTGGTTCAGTCTCGATAGGTTGTGCATTTCTAAGAATTTGTCCATTTCTCCCACGTTGTCCATTTTATTGGCACACAGTTGCTTGTAGTAATTGCTAATAATCTTTTGTATTTCTGCAGTGTCCGTTTTTACTTCTCCCTTTTCATTTCTAATTCTATTGAGTCTTCTCCCTTTTTTTCTTGATGAGTCTGGCTAGTGGTTTATCGATTTTGTTTATCTTCTCAAAGAACCAACTTTTAGTTTTATTGATCGTTGCTATTGTTTCCTTCATTTCGTTTTCATTTTTTTCTGATCTGATCTTTATGATTTCTTTCCTTCTGCTAACTTTGGGGTTTTTTTTGTTCTTCTTTCTCTAATTGCTCTAATTAGGTGTAAGGTTAGGTTGTTTATTCGAGATGTTTCCTGTTTCTTAAGGTAAGATTGTATTGCTATAAACTTCCCTCCTAGAACTGCTTTTGCTGCATCCCATAGGTTTTGGGTTGTTGTGTTTCCACTGTCATTTGTTTCTAAGTATTTTTTTAATTTCCTCTTTGATTTTTTCAGTGATCACTTTGTTATTAAGTAGTGTATTGTTTAGCCTCCATGTGTTTGTATTTTTTACAGATCTTTTCCTGTAATTGATATCTAGTCTCATAGCATTGTGGTCGGAAAAGATACTTGATACAATTTCAGTTTTCTTAAATTTACCAAGGCTAGATTTGTGACCCAAGATATGATCTATCCTGAAGAATGTTCCATGAGCACTTGAGAAAAATGTGTATTCTGTTGTTTTTGGATGGAATGTCCTATAAATACCAATTAAGTCATCTTGTTTAATGTATCATTTAAAACTTGTGTTTCCTTATTTATTTTCATTTTGGATGATCTGTCCATTGGTGAAAGTGGTGTGTTAAAGTCCCCCACTATGATTGTGTTACTGTCAATTTCCCCTTTTATGGGTGTTAGTATTTCCCTTATGTATTGAGGTGCTCCTTTGTTGGGTGCATAAATATTTACAATTGTTATATCTTCTTCATGGATTGATCCCTAGATCATTATGTAGTGTCCTTCTTAGTCTCTTGTAATAGTCTTTATTTTAAAGTCTATTTTGTCTGATATGAGAATTGCTACTCCAGCTTTCTTCTGATTTCCATTTTCATGGAATTTCTTTTTCCATCCCCTCACTTTCAGTCTGTATGTGTCCCTAGGTCTAAAGTGGGTCTTTTGTAGACAGCATATATATATGTCTTGTTTTTGTATCCATTCAGCCAGTCTGTGTCTTTTCATGGGAGCATTTAATCCATTTATATTTAAGGTAATTATCGATATGTATGTTCATATTACCATTTACTTAATCGTTTTGAGTTTGTTTTTGTAGGCTTTTCCTTTTGTTGTGTTTCTTGCCTAGAGAAGTTCCTTTAGCATTTGTTGTAAAGCTAGTTGGGTGGTTTTTGTTTTATCTAAGTTATTTATTGATATGTAGTTGTTCATAGTAATTACATAAAATTCTTTTTTATTTCTCTAAGATCAGTCTTACTGTTCCCCTTTCATGCCTGATTTTAGTAAGTTATGTCTTTCTCTTTGCCTGGATAATATAGCCAAAAGTTTTTCAATTTTGTTAGCATTTAAAAAAAATCTTTGATTTGTTGATTTTTCTCTAGAATTTATTTCCTCTGTGATATCAATTCCTACCTCTGCTTGCTTTGGTGTTAGTCTGCTTTTTTGCTAGTTCCCTTAGGTGGAGAACTAGGTATGATTTAAGATCTTTCTTTTTTTCTGATGTGGTATTTTTAATTTCTCCTTGAAGACTGCTTTTGCTGCATTCAATAAGTTTGAGTATTTTGTGTTTTTGTTTTCATTCATCTCAAAGTATTTTCTAATTTCATGGTGATTTTTTTAGCTATTAGTTATGAGTATATTGTTTAATTTCCATATTTTTGCAACTATCCCACGTTTCTTTTTGTTCATTTTATTTCATTCCATTGTCAGAGAACATACTTTGTATAATTACAGATCTTTTAAATATATTGAGATTTGCTTTATGGACAAATATCTACTCTATCCTGTAAAATGCTATATATACACTTGGGAACAATTTGTATTCTGCTTTTGAGTGGCCTATTCTATAGATATCTATTCTGTCTATTCTATAGATATCTGTTAGGTCTAGTTGGTTTATATTATTATTATTATTATTATTATTTTTGCATTACGCGGGCCTTTCACTGTTGTGGCCTTTCCCATTGGAGAGCACAGGCTCTGGACGCGCAGGCTCAGCGGCCATGGCTCACGGGCCCAGCCGCTCTGCAGCATGTGGGATCTTCCTGGACCGGGGCACGAACCTGTGTCCCCTGCATCGGCAGGTGGACTCTCAACCACTGTGCCACCAGGGAAGCCTGGTTTATATTATTCTTAAAGTCCTCTCTTTCCTTGCCAATCTTCTGTCTTACTGTTCAATATATTATTAAATTGTAGTACTCAAGTCTTCAACTATTGTTATTGAATCACTCAGTTCTCCCTTCAGTTCTGCATTTCTACCTGTTTTTGCTTCATGTATTTTGGGACTCTGTTGTTAGAGGATTATATGTTGATATTTGTTATATCTTCTTAACAGGTTGCTAGATTTATCATTATAAAATGCTGTTCTTTGTCTCTGGTAAAAAATATTTTTCTTAAACTCTGTCTAATTCTAGAATGCCCACTCTGGGTTTTCTTTTGTTACTGTTTCATGGTATATATAGTTTTCGTGCTCTAACTTTCAATCTATTTGTGTGTTTGAATCAGTATATAGTTAAATAATTAAAATTTTTTCTCTTTATCTTTTAATTTTAATTATATTTAATTCTTTTAATTGTATAAATACCTATAAGGTAAGAGTTACATGTGCTATTGGTTGTTTTCTACTTGTCATAAATATTTTATTAGCCTTTTTCTCCATTAATGCCTTATTTTGTATTAAATAAATATGTTCTAGTGTACAATTTTAATTCCTTTTTCATTTCTTTTACTATATTTTAAAAATTAATTTTTAGTGGTTCTAGGATTTATAATCAACATCATAATTTTAACAATCTACTTTGGATTAATACCAACATAATTACAATAACATGTCAAAACTTTATTCCTTTATAGCCCCATTCCCTCCTCCCTCCTTTCTGCTGTTATTGCCTTACAAATTGCACATTTATACTTTGCATGTGCATCAGTCCAGATGCATAATTAGTACTTTATGCAGCTGTCTTTAATAAAATAGAAGGATTTTTTACAATCAAAAATATATTTATTTTTGGTTTTTTATATTTACCCATATAATTATTTTTAATGGTGCTCTTTAATTCTTTATGTGAGTTTATTTTAATGTTTAGTATTTCATTTCAGCCTTAAGAGGTCCCTTAGACATTTTGTTGTGGCAGATCTACTATGGGCAAGTCTTCTTAGATTTGTTTATTTGAGAACATCTTTTTTTTTTTTTTGTGGTACTTGGGCCTCTCACTGTTCTGGCATCTCCCGTTGCGGAACACAGGCTCCGGACACTCAGGCTCAGCAGCCATGGCTCGCAGGCCCAGCTGCTCCGTGGCATGTGGGATCTTCCCGGCCTGGGGCATGAACCCATGTCTCCTGCATCAGCAGGTGGACTCTCAACCACTGCGCCACCAGGGAAGCCCTGTTTATTTGAGAATATCTTAATTTGACTTTCATATTTAAAGGATAGTTATGCTTGATACAGAATTCTTGGTTAACAATCATCCTTTCAATTTTTAGTTTTTAGAAGTTTGACTGTGTCACCTCACTGATCTCCATGACTTCCAATACTAAATCAGTTGTTAATCTTACTGTCAAGCTCTTATAAATGAGAAGATGCCTGTCTTTTGCTGCCTTCAAGATTATTTCTTTCTCTTTGATAGTTTGATTATGATGTGTCTAGGTGTGGATATCTTTGAGTTACCCTACTTGGAATTTGTTGAACTTTTGGCTTATAGATTAACATTATTCATCTGATATTTTAACTCCATAATTTACATTTGGTTCTTTTAAAAACAATTTCTGACTATTTTTCACATTCTCTATTTGATTAGATGTTATTTTCATATTTCCCTTTAGTTCTTTAGACGTGGTTTCATTTAGGGCTTTCAACATGTTTGATATACCTGATTTAAAGTTTTTGTTTAGTGAATCCAATGGCTGGGCTTCTGCAAGTTCAGTTTCTATTGATTGCTTTATTTTTTTCTCTGTGGATCATAAATTCTTATTTCTGTACATGATGTACAGTTTTTGAAAAATGGACATTTTAAATATGACAACTGTAGAAATAAGATTCTTCCCATTTTCCAGTGTTTGTTGTTGTTATTGTTTGTTTAGTGAGTTTTCTGAATTAATTATGTAAACTCTGGACTCTTTCCCATGTGGCCACTAATTCTATGCTCAGTTAGCTTAGCAGTCATTTAAGAATTGGACAGATATTTCTTTTGATCCCTGGAACCTGTAAGTCTCCTGGTCTTTGTTGAAGGTTTCATTTGGGTGTTTGGTATTTTCACCACTCAGTCAGGCAGTCTACAACTCCATGTTAGCCTTCAATTTCTGCTTGCACAGAGACTCAATGTTAGCCAGAAGTTAAGAGGTTAGGGCCTTAGCAGGTCTTTCCTGAGCATATGCACTGCCCTATGCATGGACTTCTAGTTTCCCAGAAATGTTTTTGAACTTTTCAAATCCACTTATGAATATCTCATTCCCAAGTTTTCTTATTAAGCTTTTTGCTTAGCCTATTATTTACCCTGTTATACAACACTTCAGGCAGCTGCAGTGTTTGGCAGTCATCTCTGGTTTTCAATAAATGCCTTGGGGAAGAGACTTTATGTACTGTGTGTGCTGAGTCAGGTCAAATCACATCAGCCTTGTAAATGTGGACTTTTAGAAAGCCAACAGACGGGTCAAATAGTGAGAATTCCCCGGAGGTTGGGCTTTGAGCGAGCTCTAACCCAGTTCTGCCTCTTTCAGGTGTTTTTTGTTTTAACTGACTGTGGACTATCAGTTTTCAAGGCTACTGCAGATCCAAGGAAGGGGAACTTGGGAATAGTGCAAGTTAAATTGTCACAAGTCTTGGAGTCCTTACTGATAATCAGCTGTTTTTCCTGAATAAACATTCCCCAGATTGCTGCAAACCTTTGGTTAATTTCCACAGTCCTGAAAGAGTTTTGATTCTGTTTTTGCCAACGTTCTTTTTGCTTTTATGGAGGAGATAATTTGGTTTGAATTTGGTCCTTACTCTGCCAGTTTTGCTGACATTTGCACCATTAAATGGAGCTTTTCATTTAAGCTTTCACAAGCTGATTATGATTTTTCCACAAACTGTATTAAATAATGATAGTTTATTCTAGAGATGATAATTTTGAGATAGAGAGTGAGAGAAGTTTGTGTGGATATATTACCTTCCCGTAAATTCTTTAATGACATTTGTAAACTCTTTATTTTTAGTTTGTGACAATGTCAAAACATATCTTAGGCTGTCCGTATCTCAGTATTTGGTTAAGTGGTCTTAGAAAGAGAGAAACCAACCTAGGCAAGAGGTCTGAACTGAAAATGGAACTTCAATTGCTCTCCTTTTATTTACACACTGAGAAAGATAAAGTGCTAACTGCAAATGGCATCTTATCTCAGAGAGCATCATTGGTGTTCTTTTCTGCCTCTACTCTGAAGCAGGTAACTTCCACTTTACTCCCATAATCCCTCTCCATTGTTTATTAACAATTTACTTAACCTAGCTAAACAACCAAACAACATTACCTTTCTTATGCAAAAGAGCTTTTTAAAAAAGTTGTTGTTGCAGGTTAACCTATATTTGGAAATTTAAAATATACAAGTCATAAATAATAAATGGATAGATAGAAAAAAAATACAGATATATAAAGGGAAAACATTTAACCAACTTAGATTTTACCATGAAGAAATAATCACTTCTAAAACTTTGTTATATATTTCCAGATTTCCTCATGTAAATACACATGCAGATATGTTAAATATATTAATATGTATAAAGAAATATTTGTGAAAATACATTATACTGTACCTCATTATTACTGCTTAAAATTTAAAGTATATTCTATATGGGATGTATGTTTCTATTTTTAATGGTTATCTCTTATTTAGACTGCCAACTATAATTTAAAGAATAAATATTTGGATTTACCCAAGCTATTTGATATTAGGCTGCTTAAATTAAACCCTACCATTAGCATCATGACAATAAATGAGCTAAATATATATTTTCTTATTTGATCATTTATTTTTAATGACAAATTCACAGAGCTGGAATTAATGGATCCAAGTGCCTTTGATTAGACTTTTGATACATATAACTAAATTTCTAGGATATAACTTAGCAATTTGCATTCCAAGCAGTAGGTTACTGCGTCTTAGCATTACCTTTGATCTTTGCCAGTCTTTTTATTCTCATTTAAAGAGCTTCTCTTTAAAAACTAGAGCACATGAACTTGTTTTTATTTTATTTTTTAATGTTTGTTTCTCCCCATTATTTTTGTGTTTATGTTAGTGGGTGTTTTTTTCTATTGATTTGCAAGAATTTTTTATATATTTAGGATATTTATATTTAGCCTTTTTGCTTTGTATGTTGTAGTTTGTTTGGCTATTAAAATTGTGTATTAGTTTGGGGTTCTCCAGAGAAATAGAACCAATAGAATATGTGTAGATGTATAGTAAGATATTTATTATAAGGAATTGGCTCATGTGACTATGGAGGCTTACGTGACTATGGAAAATCTGCAGGGTGGGCTGGCAAGCTGGACACCCAGGAATATCTGATGTGGAAGTTCAAATCTGAAGGCCATCTGCTGGCAGAATTCCCTGTATCTCAAGGGATGTCAGTCTTTTGTTCTGTTCAAACTTTCAACTACTGGGATGAGACTCACCCACATTATGAAGGGCAATCTGCGTTACTCAAAGTCCACTGATTTAAATGGTAATCTCATCCAAAAAACCCTCCCAGAAACATCCAGAATGTCTGAGCACTCATCTGGACACTATGGCCCAACCAAGTTGACAAGTAAAATTAGCTTTCATTGATGTCCGTATTGTTCCTGACTTTTCTGTCATGCATAGTAAGGTCCCTTCTTTGAACAAAGATTTTTTAAGTACTGCTCACATTTATGTTTTTAATCTGTGTGTAATTTACTAAGGTGGATAATGTGAGGCTTAGATATAATTTTATATTTTTAAATGGTTAGGCAATTTCTCTAGTAAACAGAATGAATGCCACCCAATGATGTTCAAATACTTATCTCCTGAACTAGTGAATATGGTATCTTACATGGCAAAAAGAATGTTTCACATATGATGTTGTTAAGGATCTTGAAATGGGGATTATAAAGATGGGTCCGAGGTAATCACAAAAGACCAGATAAAAGGGAGGCAAAAGCGTCAAAGTCGGAGATGGTAATATGATGACAGAAACACAGGTTGGAGAAATACACTTAAAAGATGGAAGTATGGGCCATGAGCTAAGTAATGCAAGAACAATCAAGAAACTGGAAAAGATAACAAATGGATTCCTAGAGCCTTCAGAAGGCACATTGCCTTGTAAACACCTTGATTTTAACCTACTGAGACTGATTGTGGACTTCTAACCTCCAGAGCTGTAAGAAAATAAATTTATGTTCTTTTAAGCCATGAAGTATATGGTTATTTGTTTAAAAAGCAGTAGGAAACTAATATACACTGTTTATTGAATAATTTATCATTTTACTTACTGATTTGATATTTGGCATTTATCATGACTCTTACAGGGGTAATATTTAGCAAGTGACAAACTAGTATATTTTAATCATAAATCATGATGTCTTGTAACTTTCCATCTTAGAGGCCTAACTATCAGGTCTTTTATCCCAAATAAGGAGAAAGTAGGTATTTGCCTTCTTTAGCAAAACAATCGGTGTCCTTAGTAAGACAACCAGACATTTCCAAATTACTATTGTCAGTAAAGAACAAAGCCCAGACTCAGTTTTCACATTTCTCTTATCTTAGAAAAGACTTATCCCTTTACCTAGGATAGCTAGGCAAAATCTTCTTGCTAAATACTAGATAATATGCCACAAGGGCATTAAAGAAAAGTTAATCTTTTTTATCCCAGAAGGGATTAAAATGAAGGAGGGGAGAAGAAAGCAGTAGGAAGAGAGATGCTCCCACATGCATCCTGTCTGCCTCTTTAGGTATGAGTGGAGGGAAACACAGGTGCTTTCTTCCACACTCAGGGAGAAACCATTCTGCATAGCTTCTCCACCTAATAATGTGAGACCCAAGCAGAGCTAAGGTGGGGAGGGGTATTGCATAGTGAGAAGACTGGATTTAATAGTTGGCACTCATGAGCCTCCCTAAGCCTCCATATATTTGAATACAGATTTGAGAGCCAGTAGATCTGCTTTGATGCTCATCTCACTCATCACAGTAGTGGTGACAGCCTAGGCTAGAGGGTAGAAAGAGAATATGGCAGGCTTCAGACATTCTTGATGGTAGATTCAGCAGAGGGAAGGTTTCTGAGCAGGTAAGGTCTACTAGGTTAGGGAAGACCCATTAAATATGCCCAGGAACTGAGAAAGAGGAAACCACATGTTCATCAGCTATTACATGATCTGAGCTGTCATGTTTCTCATATGGATCATTACAGTAGACTCCTGACTGGTTTTCCCTGTTTCCACTTTTATCCCCTTATTGTCTGTTCTCCATATATCAGGCCATGTTTATTAACTATGTGCTCAAAACCTTCCAAAACCAGTGAGATGTTTTTCTATCTCACAAAGAGTAAAAGCCAAAGTTCGATATGACCTAACCCCCACCACCTTTCCTACCTCATCTGCTATAGCTTGCCCTCTCAATCATTCCTCTTCTCCTCCTCTGGCCCCCTTTGTTTTTTCTCTAGCATGCAAAGTACACTCCCGCCTCAGGGCCTTTGTACTTGCCTTTCCCTTTCCTAGAATGCTCTTCTTCCAGGCATACCCATGACTCATGCCTCATTTCCTTCCAGTCTCAACCCAAATATCACCTTATTAGAGACTTGTCTCCCCATGACTATATAAAATAGCAACCATGTGATGCCTTACTCTCCATGTCCATTTCCCTCCTTCACTTTGCTTCCCAGGTACCATGATCCAACATGATGTATTGGTTCCACATTTTTTTGTCTTTTCCCACTAGAATATGGGAAGAACAATGCCTGGGGCATGGTGGAGACTCAATATATATTTGTTGACTTTAATGAATTAATCAGCCACAGCCAACAGATCTGTAGTAGAGTGGTGAGGGTATGTCTGTTCTTTAATATTGAAGAATAAAGTGCAGCCATTTGAGATACCTCTGTTTTTGAATTAAATTTCTTCCTGTTAACTTAAAGTGAGAGCCACATCTACGTATTTCCAAATTGTGGCCTTGGACTCAATATTTAGACAATAGTCTATTAATGACAAAAGGAAGAAGAAATTATACATTCTACTTTAATCTCAGAGAGGTCAAAGAGAACTTTGTTGCTTTTACAGAGCAGGAATGTTCATGCCATCTCATTGTTATTATAATAAAAATCTTCCATAAGATTCATTCTCTCAAGAGTACTGCATAGATGATTCCTTCCTCTCACATTGTACTTTCTTCTGTCTCTGGTATAATTAAACATTGCATGAAAATGAATAGGAATGGTAAAGTACATTTTTTCCAAGAATATCTCTTAGTTTTGTGAACATTTAAATGTCATGGTATGACGTATTTGATTCCATCCCAATACCCCCCCCCCCAAGGTATGTTGACAAGTAACACAGAGTGAGTAGCTATTCTTTAGCATATTGGAAAATTCATAATTAACCTTTTTTTCCAAAGTATGATGCTCTGAGGGATGAGGCTACCTGAAATGAATTATTCCTCCCGAGTCTTCAGAATCCCAGTTCATTGACTGGACCCAGAGGTTCTGCAAACAAGTAATTTCTGAAAATTATTTCTGAACTGTATTTGAATCTGATGGACATATAAAGAACAATCTTTAGGAGAAATGCCATGTATGACAGTAAGGCAGAGCTAGTTAATCTGTTTCTATCTTTGTTTGCCCATGAATATCTCTCTAAACAGCAGAGTTTCTCAAGACCAGATCAAATTTGAGGATGGGCAATGTGTAAAAGAAGGCTTAGCATGGGGTTTTTTATCTGGTCTAGCTCAAGCTGGAAAGATGTGTGCTGAGTTGGAGAGAGTCTTGGTCCAAGAGGGGAACCAAGTGTTCCATTCCAGTTAGATCACGAACTGTGTGACTTCAAATACCTGTGGGCTTCAAGTTTTTTATGAGCAAAACAGTGGGGTTGGATAAATGACACTGAGGGCCCATTTGGGATGCTAGCTCATCACAAGCCTTATTAAATTATGAAAGAGTCGACCCTCTGATTAACTCACATTTCAAAAGAATTGTGCTGTTTGGATTAACTTCATTTGAGGAGGAAGTATTGAGGGAAGGAACTCCACCCATTGGGGGTTACTAGCTTATCCTTAGTAATAGTAGAGAAGGTGGCAATTTGTCAAAGTGGCCATGGTAGAAAAATCCTTCGTTCTACCACATATGACCTCTAATGTCCCCCTAAAATCCTCTCCTTTCTGGATGACTTCTCCAGATTAAGGAGAAAGTAAAAATTCTGCATGAATCCAACTAGATTCTAGCCTTCAAAATAAACTCTCCAACTAAAAAATCCACCCAAAACAGCATTTTAAAATTATTGCCAATATTTTCTTTTTCTTATTAAAAAAGTAAATATATGAACAAAGAGAAAGATATAATTTTTTTCTTTATAGTTTCATCAAGTGCCTAGTTTTGAGGTGAAATTCAGTGTTTGAGTATTGAATAATTCAGGATTTTTTTTAACAGTGAATAATGTACCTTGTAAAATCAGGTTCTTGCTGCTCTTGTTCTGCTAACAACAGATTCCTGAAGTTCCATGAATTAAATTCAGCTATGTTTCTGGGAATATGATGATAAAATGAAAGAATAATGACCATTGACTGATGAATTTATTGAAGGTGGTTTGTTCCACTTAGTTATTAGATTGTCAGCATCTACTCTGTTAAAAGCACTGGATTTCAATTTGTAACATATTAGATGTGTCTTTAAAACCAATGAGAATTGCAGACTGTCAATGTCTTAGATAAGCCCCTACATACTAACTTCTGTACCACATTTTGCCCTCAATTTATTTCTCCTCTGAAATGTTTAGACAACTAACTCCAGATGATTCAGACCATGACTTTCCTGAGCATTGAAAGTGTTGGCCCTAGCATATAAGGTACCCCTGAAACCAAAGAGAGCCAGGAATGTTCTGTAGTGTTCCATATCTAATTCCAGGAAAGAGTCTTTTCAGTTTTCCAGAGTGTTATATGGGCTAAGAGAATTCGATGAGGATTATTTTATGCTTACACAATATTGCTTCAGAACAAGGACAGAAGATATATCTGCGTATAAAAGTGAGTTTTCCAAAGGCACCCTTAATTCTAATACCCAATTTAAAATGGCCTGTGAGAAGCCCCTTGAAACTAGAAAAATAATAAATCAAAGGCCCTCAAGTATATAAAGTTTATCTAGCTGCTCTGCAGAAATTTTGCCAACTCAAGTCATGATACTCAAGAAGAAGTATTTCAAAAGAGAGCTCTGCAAATATAGGGAGGATATAAGTCCAGAAAGTCAGGTACAGACTAGGATCTAGCTGGCTAAAATATGAGTGAGGGTTATGCATTTTTCTCTTTATATAAAAAAGTTTTTTTGAGGAGGCATTGACTGAGGAAAGGAGTTCTGTATCCTGGCAACTTAGGGATGGCAGAATAAATTAAGAGAGAGAGCAGGGCATTGATAGTAACAAATGAATTTTCTGTGTCTGCAATACCATCCACACCTGGACTCATCAGGTTCAATGTGAAGAGCATTTAGTTAGACTTGAAGTTCTTCTGTGGCAGGTGCCAGACAGAATAACATACCATCTTAATGTTAAGGAAAAAAGAGAATTATGTTTTGGTGGGTTGTCAGGAAGAGGTAAGGACTCTACTCATCAGAGGCAGAAACTTTGATTAATTAGGATGGGAACTTACAGAAACAGAAAGGCCAAGTAACTTTATGTATTAGTTTGCTGGGGCTGCCATTTTTACTGAACCAAACATGGGTCCACTTGCCAGCGCACAGTCAAGCCAATATACTGACACCGGGATGTGATGAAAGAAAGTGCAGGTTTTATTATAAGGTGCCAGACAAGGAATCAGGGATAGCTAGTGCTCAGAAAGCCAGAACTATCATGGGTTTCAGGAAGGCACTTTAATTTTTATTTATTTTTTGTTTGTTTTGTTTGGTTTTGTTTTAACATCTTTATTAGAGTATAATTGCTTTACAATGGTGTGTCAGTTTCTGCTTTATAACAAAGTGAATCAGTTATACGTATGTTCCCATATCTCTTCCCTCTTGTATCTCCCTCCCTATCCCACCCCTCTAGGTGGTCACAAAGCACCGAGCTGACCTCCCTGTGCTATACGGCTGCTTCCCACTAGCTCTCTATTTTGGTAGTGTATATATGTCCATGCCACTCTCTCACTTTGTCCCTTCCCCCTCCCCATATCCTCAAGTCCATTCTTTAGTAGGTCTGCATTTTTATTCCTTTCTTGCCCCTAGGTTCTTCTCACCATTTTCTTTCTTTCTTTTTTTTTTTTTTTTTTGATTCCATATCTATGTGTTAGCATACGGTATTTGTTTTTCTCTTTCTGACTTACTTCACTCTGTATGCCAGTCTCTAGGTCCATCCACCTCACTACAAATAACTCAGTTTCGTTCCTTTTTATGGCTGAGTAATATTCCATCGTATATACATGCCACATCTTCTTTATCCATTCATCTGTTGATGGACACTCAGGTTGCTTCCATGTCCTGGCTATTGTAAATAGAGCTGCAATGAACATTTTGGTACATGACTCTTTTTGAATTATGGTTTTCTCAGGGTATATGCCCAGTAGTGGGATTGTTGGGTCTCAGGAAGGCATTTTTAAAGCCAAGGTGAGGGAGGGGAAGTGCATGGTCTGTGATCAGCTTGTGCACAATTCTGATTGGTTGATGGTGACGTAACAGGGCAGTGTCACAGGGGTTAACAATATCAATCCTCAGGCTCTAGTAGGCCTATGTGCTTAAGGTCATCAAGTACTTAACCAAAGCCTTCCATTTGGTGGGGGTTTTAGCATCTGTGAAACAGCTCAGGAAATGTGCTGATCCTGTTACCTAGGTTTTTCAGAGACTAGCTAAAGCAGAGGATATGGGGAGGAGTCTGTCTCCAGAATGCCCCATAGGGAATACCACTGACTTGGTGATTTAAACAAGAGACATTTATTTTCTTACAGTTCTGAGATCACAAATCTGAGATCAAGGTGTTGGCAGGTTGGTTTCTTCTGAGGTCTCTCTCCTTGGCTTTCAGATGGCCACCTTTTTTTTTTTTTTTTTTTTTTTTTGCAGTATGCGGGCCTCTCACTGTTGTGGCCTCTCCCGTTGCGGAGCACAGGCTCCGGACGCGCAGGCCCAGCGGCCATGGCTCACGGGCTTAGCTGCTCCGCGGCATGTGGGATCTTCCTGGACCAGGGCACGAACCCGTGTCTCCTGCATCGGCAGGCGGACTCTCAACCACTGCGCCACTATGGAAGTCCCCAGATGGCCACCTTTTTGCTGTATCTTCACATGACCTTTCCTCTGTCAGGTGCCTCCCTGGTGTCTCTACCCCTTCTTATGAGAACATTCATATTGGATCAGGCCCCAGCATAATGGCCTCATTTTAATTTAACTTAATCAGGGCTTTAAAGACCCTACTTCCAAATACAGTCACATTCTGAGGTACTGGGGGTTAGGGCCTTAACAGATTAATTTTGAGTAAGTGGCACATTTGAGCCCATAACACTGCACAAGAGGTGAAAAATTATGGTTTGTTATAAACACTCAAAAGGAGATAATTACCTAAACTTCAGATTCAATTAAGAATGGTGAAAATAAAAAAAGAAAAGTAGGGCTTCCCTGGTGGCACAGTGGTTGAGAGTCCGCCTGTCGATGCAGGGGACACGGGTTCGTGCCCCGGTCCGGGAAGATCCCACATGCCGCGGAGCGGCTGGGCCCGTGAGCCATGGCCGCTGAGCCTGCGCGTCCGGAGCCTGTGCTCCGCAGTGGGAGAGGCCACAGCAGTGAGAGGCCCGCATACCGCGGGAAAAAAAAAAAAAAAAAAAAGAAAAGAATGCTGAATAGACTTTTTCAGAATGCCTGTCATAGGCCACTTATACCAGGGAACTGCTAGGGTATGAATCCATGGTAGGTACCAGCCCTGTTTAGTTTGTGGTCTGCAATGAACTGTGGTCCCTGGATAGTTGACATTCTCTGGGACAATCTCGTCCCACAACCGGTTAGAATAGTCCCACTTGCCAAATTCCCTAAGAGCAGACTACTCTTTATCTCCTAGTCTCTTAACTTGCTTCATAGACTACACTCCAATAGACCTGCCCCTAGGAAGCTTAAGTATTAACCAGGGAGGACTAGAATGGCTTCTCCATGTATAGCTATTCATACAGTCTCATTTCTTCTTCCTAACACACATGGTAATTGTAGATACAATTTTGCAAATAATTTTTAATTTAATGTTTTCTTTTTCTACCATATTATGAGCGTCTTGTTGACAACTGTACACTTGGTACGTCTGTGATATAATAGATGCTCAGTGATTATTTTCTGAGTGAATAAAAACCCAGTTAGTATCCTTTAGTCTCTTGCTATGTTTTCAGCATCATGGTTTTCCTGTGAGTACCATGCTGCGTGATTCCCAGCCTCAAGGAACAGGAAAAATGATTGGAAGACAAAGCAAAATGAAATGAAACTGGGCGTTTGAATGTATGGTGCTGATGAGATGATCATAGGGGAGAAAATGTAAAACAAGAAAAGTTTCTTGAGGTAAATGGGGTATGAACTGGACTTGGAAGGACAAGATACATCTAGAGAAGGAGCAGAGGGGGCTTGTAGCATAGATACAGGCATAAGAGTTAAGACAGTCCATGGGACTTAGCCTGGCAAATGTTTTTGCTATCATTTTAGGAGATAAAGCCCTCTCTGTATTTCTGAAATGAAGATCCTTCAAAAAAAAAAAAAAAAACTGACACTGCTTGCTACTTCTTACCCACCATCATTACTAAGCAGATGACAGATACTGTTTTTGACTAAATGAATGAATTCTACACACACACACATACACACTTTCTAAAAGTGGGATTGGAGGAAAAGAAACCTGAGCTAATCCTTGATGGTGAGGAATGGTGAACTTCTAAATTAAGTAGCACCAGATGGATAAAACCTTAAAGTCTGTTTCACACTGGAAGCCAGTTGGCAAGGTTTCACCAAATTAGCTATTATGTTGTTTTGTTTTTCTTTCTTTCCTGTGCAAATCAATCAGTACATAAAAATGAAAGAAAGTTAACCTAAAACCAATGCCAATTAAAACATGTAAAAAGCTCCAGAGAGACTTTTGCTAGAAAAACATCAGAGAAGTTTTTGCTTGGAAAAGAGGAAAGAGGAGAGAGCAGATAAGAGTACCAACGTCACTACCAATTTGACAAGGCGTTTGCACTGATAAGAGCCTCTAATCCACTGGCTTTTTTTTTTTTTCTCTATGTGGCTTCACATATTCTCCCTCTATGCAACTCTCTGTAATTTTAAATGATCCCAAATGCCATATAGTTGAATCAGACAGTATGTAGCCTTTTCAGATTGCCTTCTTCCACTTAGTAAAATACATTTAAGTTTAAGTCTTTTAATGGTTTGATGGTTCATTTGTTTTTAATACTGAATAGTATTCCATTGTCTGGATGGACCACCGTTTATCCATCTACCTACTGAAGGACGTCTTGGTTGCTTCCAAGTTTTGACAGCTATAGATAAAGCTGCTATAAACTTCAGTGTGCAGGTTTTTGTGGGGCCGTAAGTTATCAATTCCTTTGGGTAAACACCAAGGAGCATGATTGCTGATTCATATAGTAGGAGTATATTTAATTTTGCGGAAAACTGCCAAACTGTCTTCCAAAGTGTCTGTACCATTTTTATATTCCCACCAGCGATGAGTGAGAATTCCTGTTTCTCCAAATCCTCATCAGCATTTGGTATTGTCAATGTTGCAGATTTTGGCCAGTCTAATAGGTGTATAGTGGTATCTCATCGTTATTTGCATTTGCATTTCCCTGATGACATAGGATTTGGAGCATCTTTACATATACTTGTCATCTGTATATCTTTGGCAAGTTGTCAGTTAATATCTTTGGTCCATTTTTTACTCTGGCTGTTTGCTTCCTTACTATTGAATTTTAAGGGTTCATCGTCTATTTTAGATAACAGTCCTTTCTCAGATGTGTCTCTTGCAAATATTCCTTCCCATTCAGTGGTTGTGTTGTTGTTCTTTTGACATTGTCTTTCACAGAGAATTTTTTCAGTTGATTGAAATCCAATTATTCAATTATTTCTTTCATGGATTGTACCTTTGGTGTTGTATTTAAAAAATCTTTGCCATACCCAAGGTCATGTAGGTTTTCTCCGATGTTATCTCCTGTAAGTTTTATAGTTTTGCATTTTACATTTAGGGCTGTGCTTTTGAGGAGGAATTACAGAGAGACTAAGGGTATTGTAGTGTGAGGCAAAAAGGGAGAAGACATAAGCAAAAGAAAGAATGAGAGAAAGAGAAGGGTGAGAAAGAAGAATGAAGGTGTTAAATCTATATGTATGTTAGAATTGTCTTAAAATGAATGGTTGCTACCTCAGGCTGATGGGATTTTAGGTCATTTTTACTTTATCTGCTATACTTTATTCTTTCATGTGTCATTTAAAAATGAGCATGCGGTGTTTATTTAAACAGGAAAACATAATCTGATTTCAGTGGATTGAAAAAAGTTTTGAAAAGAATTTCGCGGTTGAAAATCTAAAAATGTCCTTGTCTAAATTGAAGCAAAAATCTTGCACCTGAAGGAGCTATGAAGAATTTCAAAAGTTGACCAGCTCGAAATCAAAATTTACATAATTTTTTTTATTGCTGTTTGACCCTAGCCTACTTTAGGAGATATTTATTCAGGAAAATAACTTGGGGGATAAAAGGTATAACTATGAAAGCACTTTTTTTTTTTGCTGTACATGGGCCTCTCACTGTTGTGGCCTCTCCCGTTGCAGAGCACAGGCTCCGGATGCACAGGCTCAGTGGCCATGGCTCACGGGCTCAGAGGCCATGGCTCATGGGCCCAGCCTCTCTGCAGCATATGGGATCTTCCTGGCCCAGGGCATGAACCCATATCCCCTGCATCGGCAGGCGGACTCTCAACCACTGCACCACCAGGGAAGCCCTATGAAAGCACTTTCATCTAAAGCTTTCTACTTTGAATATATACATTATCTGTCCAAAGAGCCATTGCAGTGTTAAGTACAGGATGCCTTCACCGTTTGTCTTCCTCTGAGCAATAAAGCTGTTAGGAGCCACTATGCGTAATGCCTGGTGACATGGTCAGCTAGGAATTAAAGAACAATCATAATTTGCTAATTTTTCTAAAATGCATTAAAAATTCCTTTCACATTAATCTCTTTGATTCATAAAGAAGGGAGGCAGGCTGGCAAAGTTTAAATGATTGAAAATGATGCCAGTGGCCTTCTGCAAAATCTGATTACAGCTTTGATGATTGATACCTTGCTATTAGCACAGAAAGGGAAAAAGCCTAGAATTTGAACAAAGTAAATGAAGCAAAATCTTTCTAGTTTATAGGGAATGCTTACACATGATTCAAAAACTTTTTAACCAAGATTTTGTTTTCTGTAAATATATGTTGCCGTCGAATATGAAGTATTCATTTCAGTGACTTTTGCCTGAGCTGCACTTTAATCTTGTCTTCAAGAAAGTCCAAGTTGGCCTGCCACCTTCCCCAGGCCTCAAGGCTGGTGTGATTTACTTAAGTGACAGTGTACCACTCTATCTGTATTCCTGTTTTCATTTGGCAGCTCCTAAGGAATGCATGTTGCTATTGTGGGAGATGGGGACATTGGAAAAATTCAGAAGTGTCTTTTTCTTGGAAGCTTCCTTGCATTTGCTAAATGTCCTGTATCAGTTTGACATATAAGACATGCTGTCACAGCTCATTAGATAGAGCATTAGTGCATTGATTATACATTCGTACCTCTCCATAACATCATGGACCAGAAAAGACAATTCATAGTATACCACAACTACAAAGGAGTTCTTCCACAGGGGTTTAAGCACAGAATAATTATCATGGTAGGATTTACTATCAACTAATGCATGACACAGGCCATCATGTAGCAAATTTCCAATAATCAGTTAGTTGAATTGTGTATAGTTGTGGAAAAATGTTCGTGTATTTACATATCATCCTTGCATGTGTATGAGATACTTAGCACTGTTTAGAAGTATTGAATGGCCCACTATGTCATTATAGATAAACGTATTGACAAACTGACATTTACTGTATGCCAACATCATAACAACTAAATGTCATCATTATGAGCACTTACTATATATGCCAACAAGGTAGAGTCAATACTTATAGAGTGCCTGCAGTATATAAGACTGTAAGCTTCTTGAAGGTAGAAGCTATGTCTTTAGAGTTTAATAAGATGCCTAGTACAGAGTAGTTTCACTTCCTGCAAACTGATTTTCTTAAATGAGTGAACATACTAAGCTATACAATTCTTGTTTAATTTTCAGTCCCCCTTCCCTCCCCTCAAATTTATGATTAGTTGCTTTTATTAATCTTGTTTTAAATAGATTGAAACTGAGACATAAAGAGAATTATTAACATTCCATGAATACACAACTGATTAGTGACTTAGAGTATTGTTTTCAAGATGATTTGAAACCTTGAGGGCCTAGATAATCACTAGGAAATTTTAAGGAAAAGCAAAGTGGCCAGAAAAGAGATGTTCTAAGAATTAACTCTAGGAATGGGTCAATGAATCTCTTTGACCTTCAGAATACTCTGTATAGTTCTCTATCTTTCAAGTTATTGAGACTGTTTTGTATTATTTTCCTGTTGCTGCTATAACAAACTCATACTCTTGGTGACTTAAAACAACACAAATGTATTACCTTACAGTTCTGAAGGTCAGAAGAATATTTATGCATTTTATTTCATACACAAAAGTGTTTACACTTCTAAAAATAGTGGGGTTCCGCTTCCTTCTTTTTTAAAGGAGGTACTCGGAGCTATATGTGAAGGTGTGGTTAGATCCTTATTACAACTCAGACCATATTGATTTCTCTACAAGAATCTTCGGAGTGCATTAAAATTAAACTGTAGTAATACTCATTTAATCACCTTGCAGGTATTATTTTAGTCCTCCAAATCAGACTATTTATCTAAGATGATTTTTCCTCAGCATACTTTCCTTATATTATTTTCCTGTTCAAATTCTTCATTCAATTTCTTTAGGTAAAGGCTTACTCAGAATTGTACTCAATGTTCTCCTTAGGCTGTTCCCAGATGAATGTTTAAACTTTCACTACTCTCTTAAGAGAGCTTTTGTGGGGGGTTTTTGCTTTACGTTTCATTCCAGAAGTTCTGTGGGATCTCCGTAGATGCCCTGGAGCAAAAAGCATGTTCCTGGAAAGGTCTCTGGACTTCTTTTCCCACCTTCAGTCAGAATACTTCAGTGTTTTCTGGTTTATACATGGGGTTTCATTGCAAGGTTATTATTAAGGAAAAGTTTCCAAAGGGGAGTTGGGGAAATTAATGATAATGGCTGTTGTCTATGATTAGTTTATTTAGCCAAATGATTCGCGTTACTGATGAGCAAAGATCTCACACATTAGGACTTCTTACATTTTGCTTCTGCCCTTTCCCTGCTCTTACATGATCACTTCCTGTCCAGGTTCTCTGCCCTTAAGGGCTAATTTCAGTTTTATCTTACGTGCAAGACTGTCTCTGGTCACTTCATTACAGAGTGATCTCTCTTTCTGGAACACTAAGGATGGCACGTGATCATATATTTACTGTCTGGTTTTGTTGTATCCCTACTGCTATGCATATGGCCTGGCATGCAGTGGACATACAGTACCTGGTGCATGATGGAAGGAAGGAAAGTAGGAAGGAAGGAAGATGCACAGAGGGAAAGACAGAAGGAAGAAAGGAATTTGACATTGCACGCATCGTGTTAGGTGTCACTGAACTTTCATTTTGGGGTTTAACTTTTCATATGTATATGAAAATCTACCCAAGTAGTTTAAAACAAAGAGAGATGACAGGTTTAGTTAACATTTATCAAAGGCTCTATGATATGCTAGGTGCATTATATGATTATTCTCTTTAATTTCATCTTCATATCAATCACGTGAAGTTTCACCAGAGAGGAAACTGAAACTGAGCGAGTTAAGTAGCAGTCCCCACGTCACCCAGCACCAGCAGGGCTTGAATTCAAATCCCAGAGCGTGTGTGTTACATGCATTTCTTCAGACTCCCATGAAGCTAGTCACTGCTTTCTAAGTCTCACAGAACATCTGACAGGAAGCAAATACTCATTTCTTTTTTTATGAATAAATAAATGAATTATTCATTTATTAAAGATGGATGACATTATTAAAGATGGATGACATTAGTGCCTTTTAATAAACTATTGCATTTCTACAATTTTGCTACTACCACCACCATCCCCACTGCCCTGTTAAGACCCCCAACTTTAGAGCCGTCCTGCCTTGGTTTCAGTTTTAACTATCTCACAAATCAGCTAGTCAAGTTCCTTAGTCTTCTATGCCTCAGTCTTTTCATTTGTTACAGGAGGAAAATAATTGCACTCACTTAGTTGGGTTATTAGGTGGATTAAGTGCAGTTAGCCCAGTTCCTAGACTGTAATAACAAGGAGAATTTTTGAGCACTGAATGCTACCACCGCTTCCACCAAAATTTATTGGGTTTTTAATACTCGTCAGGAAGTGTGCTACATTCTCACTATAAACCTTCTAACAGCCCCATAAACTAGGTACTGTTACTGTTCCCCTTTCTAGATGAGCAAACGGAAGCTTAGAATAGAAATTGCTTGCCCAAGGTCACTCAGCTAGTACATGGCAGAGCTGGGCTCACACCCAAGTCTGTCAGATGCCCCTGATCTAAACTACTAAGTCTCTGCTGAAAATTTAGCCTCTACCCGGTTGCTCTTTGGGGACTTTTTGTGTCTTCTCCTCTGTGTATAGCACCTCTCCCAATATATGTTATGTTTGGCATGTCTCTTTCATTATATTCCCTGTTGTCCTGATTCATTGTGCATTTAGCTATGCTCACTGGGTGTCCCTAGGACCCCCTTATTTTGCTGTCAGACCTGAGGTTCCTCCAGACTGGGAAGGTAGTTGGGTCTTGTTATTGCTGTGTTTGATTCTCATTCTTTTGGTTTGTGTCACACAGTCTTTCTACTCTGGGTTACCCGAGGAAATGATCTGTTATCAAAATGGAATGACATCAGTCAGCACCATGGATTTCTCTAAGTGTCCTCATGGCTGAGGGGACGTCCTTGTCTAAAATAGTGCCCCCAGGAGAGCCCTATTTAATTTTCTCTAGTAAAAGCAACTTACCGGAAGCAAAGTCAGTGAGGCTGTGTGCTGAGTATGTTCATCTATTACCTGGAAAATGTTTCAGCCTAAAATGGGCTGATCTCCACTACTCTGGGACACTTGTGATCTCCATAGGCGGCACCCAGTGATACAGGTTCAAAGAAAAATATCTGAACTGGGAGGCTGTTCTTTCAGAGTTTAAGTAGTAAACTCTTACCTTTCTTAATTCCCTCTTTTATCCAAAGTAAAGAGACAATCCATGGACCGTTCTGAGGATGCCCGAGGCAAATGAGGCAGCTAGATATTTCGTAGGTTGCCTACTATGTGCAATTCATTCAACATTTGTGCATTTAGTTTTTTTCACAGATACTGGGCTAGAAGCTTGGAATAAAAATAAAGACAGATTTTCAAGGGAATTGGAGTCCAGTAATACCAAATATGATACTATGTGACTTTGCATAAATTTTCTCACTTAATCCTCATAATAGTCTTGAAAGAATTTATTATCTCAGTTTTTACAAATGAGCAATGAGAGGCTGAGAGAGGTTTAATATCTGGTATTTCAATTAAGGACCATTTAATTCTGCAATTCATGCATCTTACACTATATCACTGTGTCTCCCAGGGGCCACTGTGGGAAACCTCTGGGAACTTCTGTGTAGCATAGTGCTTAAGATTGCAACTTTGGCATCAGACAGATTGTAGTTCAAGTACCAGCTCTGTCACTTATAACTTTTATGACTTTGGGTGTGTGTATATAAGCATGCATATGCCTGCATACACACATATATTATATACTACATATAAACCTATATTATAGAAGTGCCATGAGGATTACATGGGATACTATATTAAGCCTGCTATAAACCTAGCATGTAGATCTTTGTTCGATGGCATCTACCATTATACTATTAGTATTGAAGGGAGTTTCTGTTGGGTTGTCCAGTTATAGTAAGAAAAACCCTAGTGTGAAGTGTAGCTCTATTTTTCCACAGAGATAAGAAAAATGGAATTAGCTGGTGGGTAAACTACCATTAACATGAATGAGTAAGCCCCATCCTTTCCCCTTCAATCCCTCCAGTTTATTATTTTTTAATAGAAAGATGCTTTTAAAAATAACAATGAAACAAAACCCATTCTCATCATTTATGGCTAGTTGACACTGGAACTAATTTTTGAATATTAAGTGTAAAGCCTTAAAAAATTGGAGAAGTTCCATTACAATGCTATGCTATTGTTGAAATGAAGTGGGTCATGGGCATCTAGTAGGAAAATGCACAGCCTTCCTGCCCTTGTATGACTCTGTGGCACATTCTCTCCAAAAAAGCAGAAATACCATCCCAATAATACTCCCAAGGAGCTTGAATAAGTAAGAGTAGGGGCAATTCTGACCTCTTTTGCCTTAGTGATCCATAAATATAGTAATTTCTGACTCGGAGACTGGGCATGGAAAATACCTATTCATTCACTATTTCAGCAAATACTTAGTGAGCTCCTCTCTGTAGTCCCTTTCATCACATGGAAATTTTAGTCTTGAGTGATCCCCTTCTTGTGTCCTTCATTCAATACAGGTCACATTTACAGTTGCCTATAATGGGCTTATGATATATACTTGAGTAATATAAGGTCATATAAAGTATCATTATAATTCTGCAAAAAATAAAGACAAATGTACAAAGAACAAAAGACTATAAAAATAGTTAATATTAAATATTTTGTACTGGTGAGGTTACAGGGAATTTTTGGTGTGTATATCTGTGTGTGTGTGTGTGTGTGTGTGTGTGTGTATCTTCCATCATTTATAATATTAAAACTTGTAGGTCATAACTTTGTCTATGCCAACATTCCTAAAATCATCTTTGAGCTTTTACTAGCTCTGCTTTATACATATGTCATTTAATCTTCATTACTCATTGTTTTAAATTTTCATTCTATACTCATTCTCAAGGTGATTCATTCAGTCTCATGGCTTTAAATACCATCTATGTGCTGATGACTTCCCAGTTGAATTTCTAGCTCTGACCTCTCCCTTGAACTCCAAATATGAAAATCCCGTTGCATGCTTGACATCTTGTATTCAGTGTTTAATATCCATCGTGGCAGTAACATGTCTCAGACAGAGCTGATACAATCCTGACAAACGTATCTCACCATTTTTTTTTTTTTAACAAACTTTCCTTTTCTGTAAAATTTCAAGCACCACTTTTCAATGATTCATTCAAATAAAAAACCAGTATGTCCTTGATTCTTCACATTTCCATCACCAAGTTCTACAAGCTTTATTTTCAAAACATATCCCCAGTCTTCCCACTTCTACTGTTAACCAGCCTAATCCAAGCTGACATTCTCCCTGACCTGGATGGCCATGTTGGTCTCTAAGCTGGTCTCTGTTTCTTCCCTGGCCTTCCACATGTCAGTTCTCCATGTAGCCATCAGGATAACATTTAAAAAATGTATCAGATCATGTCACTTAGCTGCTCAAAACTGTTGAATGGTTTCCCATCACATTGAGAATAGAATTCTTTCCATGACTGGACAAGACTCTTAGTGGTCATGGAGTCCCTCCTTGACCACATCTCCCTTCCTCTCCCCCATTCCTGTTGCTTCAGACACACTGGCCACCTCATGGTTTCCTGAGCAAGCCAACCTCGTCTTCGCCTGAGCTATTTTCCTGCCTTGAACACTATTCCAGTCCATCTTCATATGGCTCACCCCCTCCCTTCATTTACAACTTTTTAAAATGTTAGCTCCTCAGAGAATCCTTATCTCACTAACATAGGCAGAATGGCACCTTCTCTGCTCGTTACCCATGTGCTTGTTACCGTTCTTTATCTTCACCTGAAACTTTACACGCATATACCGTATACCCATGTAAACACACACATATTCTGATACTAATTTATTATTTAAATTACTCAGTATATTTTCTGTGTATGTTTTTCTTATAAAAACTCTCCCTTCAAGATTGTAAACACTTCAAGATCTGGGACCATGTCCCAATCTGTACCTATTGAAGGGATCAGCATATAATAATTCTTCAATAAATGTTTGTCAAATCGAATTGAATCAATATAGAGCCCTTCACATTTATTACTCATTTGCTTGTATTGATTTTTAAACTGACTAAAAGATTAAATAATCCATCTTTGCAGGTACATACAAAGAGTTAAAATAGTTTTAAAAAGAAATACAGCTTTTGTTTTAATGCGAATCCTTGCTGGGAAGAGTCACCCTGGTAGCTTACATATGTAGCAACTCCTTGAGGTCAGTACCAAGGAGCTATTTTTATTGCCAATTTTGAGTTAAGGAAATTGAAAATCTACATTGACTTTAATACCATAAACTGTAAGAGCAGTGAATACTAGAGATTAGCTAAATCCAATTAGAGATAAACTGCAGCTAAGAAAAGCTAACAGAATTCCCAAAGTCCTTACAGACTCTCAGTGGACTAAGGCCAAAAAGATGAAGTGTTGGCAATGTTGAAATAAAAAATTATGTTTCATTCATACATGTTTTGAAGTTTTTCCATGAGTCTGTCTTGTCTCTTGTTCCTGGAAAGGCAGCATGCTGGGGAGGAGGGGAACCTGGTAATGAGGATACTGTGTATCCTTATGCATTCCTCAAGGCGTCCACCCTGACATCACAGGGCAAGTTTCAATTAACAGTAGATCTTGGCAGCAGTACTATTTGAGTCCTTTTTTCCCCATGTCTCTTCCAAGGTGCCAGGGTTCATCATGATATTTAATTATAATGTAATTGTAATGCACCTACTACATTAGTGTTAAAGCAACATTTTTTTCTGATGTATATGTGTGTGTGTATATATATATATATATATATATATATATATATATATATCAGATACACACACACACACGCATATTGCTTGCCTTGTTTTACCCACTCTGACCACAAGAACTATGTCTAAAAATAGCCGGGTAGGGTGTACCAGTGTCATTGAGTTATTTATCTTTAACCCTATCTGGAACGGATCTGAGGTTTAGAACTTCGTGAAAATAACAGAAAGATTGAGATTGAATGAATCCACACTATTGAATAAACATACTGTGCTACATAATTTACATTAGGGTGATTAAATATGGCAACTCTGCATGTTTTACAGAGGGTTACTACTCTTTTATTCTCCCCAATTCAGTAGCTGATGAAATTTCTTAGCTGGGGATAGCTGAGGAAAGAGTCCCTGTTTTGATAGAACCTGAATTTCTGCTTCATTTCTTCCTCATGGCCTATGACTAAGCACATGGCAGTCCACACTGAGCATTTACTTCCTCATGTTATCTTATGATTTTCAGAAGATTCTTGCCATTGCATTAATCATATATTTTAAGTTCACTGTTAGCCTTGGGAATGTTCTGTTCTTAGGCCACAGAACAGACTTTGCTATAAGGATATAGGACTTTCTTCCAGAACCCTGTTTAGGGAGTGGAATCAAGTCTCGGGGAGATCGAATATCTGAGGCTGTAAAGCTCTCAAGAATCAAAGCAAATTTAAAGAAAGGTGTGTCTTTCTAGACAAATAATTATATCACAGGTTTTTTTTTTTTTTTTTTTGCGGCACGCTGGCCTCTCACTGCTGTGGCCTCTCCCGTCGCCGAGCACAGGCTCCGGACGCGCAGGCTCAGCGGCCATGGCTCACGGGCCCAGCAGCTCCGCGGCATGTGGGATCTTCCTGGACCGGGGCACGAACCCGTGTCCCCTGCATCGGCAGGCAGACTCTCAACCACTGCGCCACCAGGGAAGCCCATATCACAGCTATTTTTCAGCATTTCTCCTTCATTCTTCAACTCCTGATTTTACTGATTTAGCTCAAATGACCAGTAGAGACAAATTGGCAGCAATCAATCCTGATTTAAATAAACAAGACAAAGTGGATCAAATCACTTGGATGAGATAGTCATCTCTGCATGAATCAGCAACGACCACGGGGAGAAGACCATAGAGTAAACGGCCTATAGCCCATTGCTTAGGCTGAGCCGAGGAAAGGTTCACAGGAGGGAATTTGGAGGCCAGGCAGACACTGCAGAAAGTGCCCCTGCTTGTAAAAGTATCAGTAGATTTGCAAGGAGGCTTTGCTGTCCTGCAATATATTAATATTGAGTCCTGCATGTCGCGCTATGTACTTATGCGGAAAGGCTTTGCTCTATGTGTACAATCCAGCTTCCTACCTTTCTCTCTGCTCTGAATGTTCAGTGTTCCCTTATCTGTATCTTCGGGTTCTGCATGGTCAATATTTACATCACTTGTCTTTTGTTGAACAAACGTTCTTTGGTTGTTCGTGGCCAGTATCTCTCTGTTACACAAATAATGGACTTACTTCACATGAATATTTTTTCCCCCCTGCCTACAGGCAAATGCCAAGGACTGATGGAGAATAAACAAACACAGTGAGGTTGTTTACTATGTTTATTTTCTATCTCAAAAGGAGAGATAGCTCTCTCCAGCAATCCTACTACACATGTTAATTATGTATATTTTCCCATTCTCCAAAGACTATATACAGCCTAGCTGACTCTCCTTAAGCCTTCTCCATTCCAGCAGCCCCTTACCTTCAGCTGATAACTCGCCTCATAAGTTATTGAGCTAATAGAAATAATCAGTAGGTACTTCCTGATCTTTCCAACATCACAGTTGCCAACCCATCCACATTTCTACTCATTCTGAATGGTCTTATCTTACAATGGCTGGATGTGGAATTGATCTTGGATAAGTTTGGCACTTCCATTTGGACTCCTGAATCTCTCCTCTTCTGCTCAAAAGCCTCTCTCCTGCTTTATACACACACACACACGCACACCAGCATCATCAGTTTCTCCCTTTCTGTTGTATAATTCCCCTATCACAGTAAAAGTCTCCAAATTTTTCCTATCTTTTTCTGTTTGTTTATTTTTTGTTTTTTAAATTAATTTTTATTGGAGTATAGTTGCCTTACAGTGTTGTCTTAGTTTCTACTGTATAGCAAAGTGAATCAGCTATACATATATATATATATCACTTCTTTTTTGGATTTCCTTCCCATTTAGGTCACCACAGAGCATCGAGTAGCAAATTTTTCCTATCTTAGAATGCTTTCTGTGGACTCTGCCGAACTTCCTCTTGCCAATAACATATTTTTCTATTTCGCTTTGTTATGAGATTCTTAAAAGTGTGGTGGATAGTTGCTATTCCCACTTACTACCTTGCATTTTTTAAATCAACCTACAATTGTGTTTCTGTCCCTCCCACTCCACCGAGACCATTTGGCCAAAGTTATCAATGACATCCATATTGCTAATGAAGGATTATTTCTCTGTTCTTAAGCTCTCAAAAGCACTAAATATGGCTGCTTATCCCATGGTTATTCGAACGTTCTTATTTTGGCTTCTGTGACAGAAAACTCTCCGGTCTTTTCTCTTACTTTGATGGTTCCTTGTTCCTGCCCTACTTAGCTAACTGATCCTCCTCTGCTCAACTTTTCAATGTTGCATTGATCCCTGGCTCAGTCCTGGACCCCCTTCTCTTCCCTAACTACTCACTCTTTCTGGGTGAACTTTTTGCCCTTGAACCATCTATATGCTGTTCACCTTCAAATTCATTACTTACAGAGTGAGCTCTTCCCACTACCCTACACCAGTGTATGTGACTACTTACTATACTACTGAGATTCCTGAAAGACCTCTCAAACAGAAGAGATAGGAACTAGAATTCTTGATTGCTGACCATCTTCCCTCTACTCATCCTGTAGTCTAGCCCACACAAATAAATATTAAAAACATCCACTTGGTTGCTTATGCCAATAATCTAAGAGCAATATTTAGCCCTCTATTTCACTCTTCTTACCATAGCCACTCCCCAATCGTTTTGACTATACTTTTGAAATAGTTCATCAAGTATGCACCCACTTCCCTGTCTGTTGCTATAGTTCTCATCCACATCACCATCCTATCTTGCCTGGATTTCTTTAATATGTACTTGTCTTTCGATTTTTTTTTTTCAGTAAATATCTTTTGTGTATGTACTTTCTATGTTGTCTTTTTAAAAAAACTTACACATAACTTGACTCCCTCTGCTGAAAATTAAACCCTCCAGTGGAAATTTGAAGTTTAATCTAACCCATTACTCTGATTTACAAAGTTCTGCATGACTAGGCCTCTGACCAAATCTCTAAAATTATTTCCTACAAGTCTTCCCCAAGTCTATTGTGCAGTCAAGAAAAACAACACACACACACACACACACACACACACAATGTTTTCTTTCTGTTTTCAACACACCAACCTTGCTCACATTTCTGGTCTTAGTCAGTTCCAGCTTCTATTAAAAAAAAAAAAATACAGACTGGGTAGCTTAAACAATAATGATTTCTTACAGTTCTGGAGGCAGGAAAGTCCAGGATCAAGGTGACAGTAGGCCTGGTGTCTGGTGAGAGCCGACTTCCCGGCTTGAGCATAGCTGACTTCTTGTTGCATCCTCACATGGTGGAAAGAGAGCTAGCGCTTTGGCCTCTTCTTACAAGGGCACTCATCTCATTCATGAGAGCCCACCCTCATGACCTAATTACCTTCCAAATGTCTCACCTCTAAATACCATCACTTTGGGGCCTAGGGCTTCAACATGTGAATTTTGGGAGGACACAAACATTCAGGCCATAGCAGGGTCTTTGCACTAGGTGTTCTGGAATGCTCTTCCCCTTTATTCATGCTTAGCTACCTTTCTTGTCATTTAGATTTCTACGTTACTATTGCCTTCTGAAAAAAAGCCTCCTTTGACCATCCAATCCCTTTCTAACATGTTGCTCTATTTTCATCACCTGCACATCACTTATCTTTTGAGACTGAAACAGCATCTGTTTTATTGCACATCACTTATCTTTTGAGACTGAAACAGCATCTGTTTTATTGCACATCACTTATCTTTTGAGACTGAAACAGCATCTGTTTTATGGTATATGCTCAATAAATATTTGTTGTTGCTATTTTTACACAATGCTATTGACTTTTTGTAGGCCATGGATTTGTTTAGTTAGTTTGTTTTTTTTTGTTTTTTTTTTTGCGGTACGTGGGTCTCTCACTGTTGTGGAGCACAGGCTCCAGACACTCAGGCTCAGCGGCCATGGCTCGCAGGCCCAGCCGCTCCGCGGTATGTGGGATCTTCCCAGACCGGGGCACGAACCCGTGTCCCCTTCATCAGCAGGCGGACTCTCAACCACTGCGCCACCAGGGAAGCCCTAGTTTGTTTTTTAAAGAAATAAAGAGTAACATCCAATTTGATTTGAATTATAGTAATCAAGACACAATAGAGAAGTGCAACTGAAAATAAAGCAAACAGAAGACAATGCTAAACTGAATATTTTCAGAGACAGCATGTACTTAACCAAAGTGGAATAAATCGGTTTTTGAGAAAATGGGGTAGAGATGAGAATCCATAATGATTGTAATTCTCAGGGTCCTGTATTTACATCTTATTGGAAGTAACATTTTTTTTATCCTGGAAGATTATTGTTTTACATTCCACGAACTTCCAAAGCTCTGTGTTATGTTCTTTGTGAGAAGATTGAAACCAGACTGGTATTTTGTTCTTTTGTCTCATGTCTGACCCTAATAGTAGCCCAGACAGGTGGACTTTGGGAGTTCCAGTCATAACACTAAATGATCTATGGAAGTCAACAGGCCACATGGGAAACTCAGACCATGAACTATGGTCCTCCAAAGAACTGTTCTTTCTTTTACACAATGTGCTCATGGCTGCTTCTTTCAGAAGTTAAAACATATGTGTATAATGTGGGAGAATTAGATTATTTCCATATCTATAGATTTAAATATCAACCAACTAGTTATTTTCCAGCTGTAGCAGAGACATGTTGTTTATGTTGCCCAGAAACTATTCATTTCAGCTCTCTCCTGGGGAACCACCCTGTTATCCCACTTTCAGGTACAGATTTTCTGTGGAGTCAGCTAAGTTGCCAGCTAGAAAGTTGGTAGGTTTCTTTCCGTGGCCAATCAGAATATCACACACTCATGACTATAGTAGTAGGTTCGATGCGATGCAGATAATCAGAGTCAAATTGAAATGGGACTTTTATTGGGATTGCTGAGAGAGAAGCACTCTTTCTGTTTTTCTCGTCTTTGTCATGACAGAATGGGGGCTGGATCTGCCACCCCAAAGAGTGAGTGTGCAGTTGAACAGGCCCCGTGGATAGAGAGAGATAATGTTGTGATATCCAGCTGGCCCCATTCCTGGCCCTGTTCATTATGGGGACTAGTAAGTTTCCATTTGGGGTAAGGTTTTCTGTTATCTGGTATTGAAAGTGCTTCTCTTGAAATATTCAATTTAGGGTTCATTTTCCTGTTTCCTGATATTTTTGTCGTCGTCTTCTCTTGCCTTCCCTTGTACATTGGACTCGAGGAAAACGTTTAATGTCCTGCTCATTTTGATGTCACAATGTATATGAACTTGTATTGATTTCCAATTGTATTTGTATTTGTGGTAATGTGACTGTGCCACACTATATTTTTGAGAGTACTGAGCAGAGAGAAAATACTTATTGAGTATGGATACATTATTGTGAATTATCTTTTTATACTACTCTGTGGATATCATGACATTAGATCTTGAAGAACGTAACAAAGAAGTTTAAAAACCAGGTCTTGTCATCCTAGACTTTCATTTCTGGTTGGGAAGATAGGATTGCTTATGGGAAGCAGTTGAGTGGGGGTAACAGCTTTGTTTAGTTGTCAAAATGAGAGGTACCACTGAATTTGATGGTTCAGAAAAAAGATAGATGAATATGCCTTGGGGTGTGCAGAGAAGAATTTGTGGAGAATTGGAGACTTGAAAGATCTTAAAGGTTAGGTAGGCTAGGTATAGTTGGAGAAGGTTCAAGAGACTTTTTGGTGAGGGGCAAACAGCAAAACCTCGGTGCCTTTGGAGAACAACGAAGGCAGTGTGATTGGAGCAGAAGGTGCCCCTTAGTAATTTGAGCTATTCTTACCAGAAAGTGCCAAGTTGGTCATGTGAAGAATGTAGTTTTGTCAAATATCAAAACCAACCTACATTAGAAAGCCTTATTTCCAGTTTATGGTCTAGAAAATTAATGATTTGTGCAGCTGTGTAACTTGCCCAACTTACAGGGGGCAGAGTAATAAGTGACATGTCTTACTGCAGAGCATGTGCTTTTGAAGGTTGCACAGGCAGAGTGGAGCCAATTCAAAGAGAGTCTCCAATACCAGTCTCAGGAGCCTGGTGAGAATTCTCTGGAGGGATCTTGGGTCTTTAAGGAATGTTCTAGTTGCTCATATAGCGAGGTTTTAAAGTCAAATCAGGATTTTAGTGCAGTTTGAAATAACATAAGTAATAAGGCATCTTCATTTGGGGCCATGATGCCATTCCGATAAGGCAGTATCTTCTAGTTGGAAGAAGGCTTTCATTGCTTTATTTCATTCCAGTTTCCCCCAGAGCATCCCTGGATCTGTTCCCTAGCTGGTTTCCACAGGTTAGAGTAAAATTAGAACTGAAACAGGAAGATTAAAGGTTGTTTTTCATTAGAAGTATTTAAAGTCTATTTGTAAATTTTTCTAACAGCTGCAAAGTGGCTTTTTAGTGTGTCCAGTAATTGAAATCATTTTGTAATGCAAGTCTTGTCATACCTCATTAAGATCATCCTCCTACCTCTAGGCCAATTTAGGAGTGGCTCAGACATTTGGACTGCCCTGCTGAATAAATTTAATTTGTTTATAGTTATCAGAAATGCAACGTTAGTCTTGGTGATTCCAGGGTGACTGCTACATTCAGATGTTCAACGTCCTACCAGCTTTAGTGTTATTTTGCAGAATCTGTCCTTGTCTTGGTTACCAGGGTGTGGGAATGCCAGTCTCTTGTTCTTTATCGTAGGAGTTAATTTTTTCCCCTGAGATATATGTCTCTGTCTCCCACCATTAAATTTAGAAATGGAGAATTGCCCACATTGCTGTCCAATTATGGTACCAGTGCCTTTGCCTTTAAAACTCCCTTTCAGCCTTGCTTTGATTGTTCTGTTTATTTCCATTATCTGTTGCTGCTGTCGTAACAGCACTTTTGCTCTTTTACATTCATAGTGGTACCAAGGAATCAGTAAGCTGCAAACACAATGTTTCATTTTAGTTCATTTTTATTAGGAATACTGATTACATAAACCCTTATCAGGATAAACTTACTTGAATTAAAGCAGAGGCAGAATTCAGGGATATAGCGACCATGTCATACGCCAGAAGCCGACATCAAAATAATCATTTGAAGGAGTCCAAATCTGGAAAGAGTAGAGTAGAGCCAGGTGATAGCCATTTCAGGCAAGCAGGAATAAAGCCAAGGTCAAGCCAGAGCTGAAGAATAAAAATGATTCAGGGCAAAGCTAGAAAGCAGTTGTGGATCAAAACCCAGCACGCATCAGATATTTTATCAGGAGCAAAGAAACAGCCCTGAGACAGAATTCTGCTGGGACAGGCCCTGATGCTGCGGGATTATACTTTCACTTGCTATTTTCATCTGTTCCACATTCAAAAGCTTCTACTTCCAGAAATTCTTTAAGATACCAAGTGATTTCTACCACCCTTGATTGAGAACTGATGCATGGTGCTTTGCATATATCATCTCTAATCTCATAAGAACTCTCAAGGTAAGGATTTTTACTTCAATTTTACTGATGAGGAATTTACAACTCAGAGTCATTTAGTAAATCTGTCTGGGGTTATACAGTTACTTTGTGGCAGAGCCAGGATTCATAGCCAATTGTGTCTGAATCCAAAGTTGATTTGGGTTTTTTCCTGAGCTCTTACTCTGCTTGCCTTTTATCTAATGGAATTCCAAGTCAGAATGTCACCTCCTCAGTTGGAATGTCACCTCCCCATTTGGAATACATGAGCATATCTATTTTATGTGTAGTAGTTTATATCTGTTAACCCCATATACCTAATTTGTCCTTCTCCCGCTTTGTCTCTCTTTTGGTAACCATACATTTGTTTCCTATGTCTGTGAGTCTGTTTTTGTTTCACAGGGAATTATACCCCAAATCTTGTAATAACCTATAATGGAATATAATCTGCATTAAAAACAAACAGTCACTGTGTTGTATACCTGAAACTAACACAATGTTGTACATCAACTATACTTCAATAAGAATTTTTTTAATTAAAAAAACTATACATGAGCAGAAGACAAAAAGATAAAATCAAATGTAGAATTCAAGTAGTTAAATTTATTACCTTTTCAGATTAGCTAAATAACTTTCCAAGGTAATCCATCCCAGTGTTGCCAAAACCATTACTGAAACCCAGGTCTCTAGATTCCTAGGCCGGTATTATGCCCATAGACCTTAGTCTCTTGAGGTCATGCCACTGAGTATTAGGGCTATTTGAATTTGGAGTCTCTGCCATTTACATTCTTTCCTGTCTTCCCTGACAGCCTGAACACTTTGAATTTGGAAATGCATTCAGTTATTGACCAAACACTTGGACCTTATTCAGGTTCAAGGGAGGTTGCCATCCAAATGAATACCCCTGTAGGAATTATTTCACATTAGGGAGGTCACGGGTGAGTGCCTCATGTCAAAACTGATCCATCATACATGAACAGGCAGCATGTGGTTACATTTTTTTTGGTCCTTGTGGATGCTAGGTAATAATAAATCCCTTTAGCCTCAAGGGATTTGTTGTGGCTTGAGTTATGCCATGGTAAATTTCATCAGTCTAGTAGCGACGAAGTACTACTCTAAAAGAGGTGTGCAAATTATTTCTGATATTGAGAAAACAACCCACAGATCTAGTCATTTGCATGGAAATTAGATGAAGCCCTAGAGCTTGGGACTTGGTTTTGTTTTGGATGTCATCTGAAAAGATAAGTGCTTATAAGATGCCAGATGTCAAATAACATTTTCATTGAATCAGTTGTAATTTTAACACTGATAAGAGCAGTGAAAGTATTTTACTTCTCAGTTCTGCTGTATTATTCCATCCACCAAGCTGCCACCTAAATAATCTCTCTAAAACAGTACTTCTCAAAGTGTAGTTCTCAGAGCATCAGCATCGAATGCTTTCGTGTCACCTGTGAACTTGATAGAAATGAAATTCTCAAGATTTACCCTAGATCTATTGAATTAGAAATTCTGATGGCCAGGACTTTGTGTTTTATCAAGGCTTCCAGGTGATTCTGATGCAACTAAGGTTTGAAAACTAGTGCCCTAAATCTAGACTTATTTGTGTTTACTGGGTGTATATATCCAGACTATGTTGTTTGCATGTGTCAGGAACTCAAGTTTAAACCAAGAGGATTTGTGTTGGCTCCCATGCCTGTAAAGTCAAAAGGTACAGCTCATTACACTAGAATTCAAATGTTATCATCATAATGTAGTTTTCAGATTTTGGGTCTGTTCTCCTCAAGGTTGCTTCCTTTATAGGCAGGTTCTTTACATATAAAGAGGGGCACTGACAGCTCTAGGCTTACATGATTCTCATGGACCTTATTTTTGATAGCTTCAGTTAAATTACATGAGGATTACAGTCATTGGCCTCTCCTGGGCCACTTGCCCATCTCTGAACTAATGATCAATGTGGCCTGTTAGATGGAGTATTCTTTGTTTTTTATGTGGAAGGAAATTTTTAAAAACTTTAAAATTTTATTTTATTTTTATACAGCAGGTCCTTATTATTCATCAATTTTATACACATCAGTGTATACATGTCAGTCCCAATCTCCCAATTCATCACACCTCCCCCTCTGCCCCCCCACTGCTTTCCCCCCTTGGTGTCCATACGTTTCTTCTCTACATCTGTGTCTCAATTTCTGCCCTGCAAACTTGTTCATCTGTACAATTTTTATAGGTTCCACATATATGTGCTAACATATGATATTTGTTTTTCTCTTTCTGACTTACTTCACTCTGTATGACAGTCTGTAGATCCATCCACATCTCTACAAATGACCCATTTCGTTCCTTTTTAATGGCCGAGTAATATTCCATTGTATATTTGTACCACATCTCCTTTATCTGTTCTTCTGTAGATGGGCATTTAGGCGGTTTCCATGAACTGGTGATTGTAAATAGCGCTGCAATGAACACTGGGGTGCATGTGTCTTTTTGAATTATGGTTTTCTCTGGGTATATGCCCAGTAGTAGGATTGCTGGATCATATGGTAGTTCTATTTGTAGTTTTTTTAGGAACCTCCATAGTGTTCTCTATAGTGGCTGTATCAATTTACATTCCCACCAAGAGTGCAAGAGGGTTCACTTTTCTCCGCACCCTCTCCAGCATTTGTTGTTTGTAGATTTTCTGATGATGCTCATTCTAACTGGTGTGAGGTGATACCTCATTGTAGTTTTGATTTGCATTTCTCTAATAATTAGTGATGTTGAGCAGCTTTTCATGTGCTTCTTGGCCATCTGTACGTCTTCTTTGGAGAAATGTCTATTTAGGTTTTCTGCCCTTTTTTGGATTGGGTTGTTTGTTTTTTTTGTTATTGAGCTGCATGAGCTGCTTGTAAATCTTGGAAATTAATCCTTTGTCAGTTTTGTCATTTGCAAATATTTTCTCCCATTCTGAGGGTTGTCTTTTGGTCTTGTTTCTGGTTTCCTTTGCTTTGCAAAAGCTTTGAAGTTTCATTAGGTCCCATTTGTTTATTTTTTATTTTTATTTCCATTACTCTAAGAGGTGCAACATAAAAGATCTTGCTGTGATATATGTCAAAGAGAGTTCTTCCTATGTTTTCCTCTAAGAGTTTTATAGTATCTGGTCTTACATTTAGGTCTCGAACCCATTTTGAGTTTATTTTTGTGTATGGTGTTAGGGAGTGTTCTAATTTCATGCTTTTACATGTAGATGTCCACTTTTCCCAGCACCATTTATTGAAGAGACTGTCTTTTCTCTGTTGCATATCCTTGCCTCCTTTGTCATAAATTAGTTGACCATAGGTGCGGAGGTTTATCTCTGGGCTTTCTATCTTGTTCCTGTTTTTGTGCCAGTATCTATGTTTCTGTTTTCGTGCCAGTACCATATTGTCTTGATTACTGTAGCTTTGTAGTATAGTCTGAAGTCAGGGAGTATGATTCCTCCAGCTCCATTTTTTTCCCTCAAGACTGCTTTGGCTACACAGGGTCTTTGTATCTCCAAACAAATTTAAAGATTTTTTGTTCTAATTCCCTAAAAAATGCCATTGGTAATTTGATAGGGATTGCATTGAATCTGTAGATTGCTTTGGGTAGTATAGTCATTTTCACAGTATTCATTCTTCCAATCCAAGAACATGGTATATCTCTCCATCTGTTTGTATCATCTCTAATTTCCTTCATCTGTGTCGTATAGTTTTCTGCATACAGGTCTTTTGTCTCCCTAGGTAGGTTTATTCCTAGGTATTTTATTCTTTTTGTTGCAATGGTAAATGGAAGTGTTTCCTTAATTTCTCTTACAGATTTTTCATCATTAGTGTATAGGAATGCAAGAGATTTCTGAGCATTCATTTTGTATCCTGCAACTTTACCAAATTCATTGATTAGCTCTAGTAGTTTTCTGGTGGCATCTTTAGGATTCTCTATGTATAGTATCATGTCATCTGCAAAGAGTGACAGTTTTACTTCTCCTTTTCCAATTTGTATTCCTTTTATTTCTTTTTCTTCTTTGATTACCATGGCTAGGACTTGCAAAACTATGTTGAATAATAGTGGTGAGAGTGGACATCCTTGTCTTTTTCCTGATCTTAGAGGAAATGCTTTCAGTTTTTCACCATTGAGAATGATGTTTGCTGTGGGTTTGTCGTATATGGCCTTTATTATGTTGAGGTAGGTTCCCTCTATGCCCACTTTCTGGAGAGTTTTTTTTTTATCATAAGTGGGTGTTGAATTTTGTCAAAAGCTTTTTCTTCATCTATTGAGATGATCATATGGTTTTTATTCTTCAATTTTTTAATATGGTTTGTCACATTGATTGATTTACGTATATTGAAGAATCCTTGCATCCCTGGGATAAATCCCACTTGCTCATGGTGTATGATCCTTTTAATGTGTTGTTGGATTCTGTTTGCTAGTATTTTGTTGAGGATTTTTGCATCTATATTCATCAGTGATATTGGTCTGTAATTTTCTTTTTTTGTGGTATTTTTGTCTGGTTTTTGTATCAGGGTGATGGTGGCTTCATAGAATGAGTTTGGGAGTGTTCCTTCCTGCACAATTTTTTGGAAGAGTTTGAGAAGGATTGGTGTTAGCTCTTCTCTAAATGTTTGATAGAATTCACCTGTGAAGCCCTCTGGTCCTGGACTTTTGTTTCTTGGAAGATTTTTAATCACAGTTTCAGTATCATTACTTGTTATTGGTCTGTTCATATTTTCTATTTCTTCCTGGTTCTGTCTTGGAAGGTTATACCTTTCTAAGAATCTGTCCATTTCTTCCAGGTTGTCCATTTTATTGGCATAGAGTTGCTTGTAGTAGTCTCTTAGGATGCTTTGTATTTCTGCAGTGTCTGTTGTAACTTCTCCTTTTTCATTTCTAATTTTATTGATTTGAGTCCTCTCCCTCTTTTTCTTGATGAGTCTGGCTAATGGTTTATCAATTTTGTTTATCTTCTCAAAGAACCAGCTTTTAGTTTTATCGATCCTTCCTATTGTTTTCTTTTTTTTCTATTTCATTTATTTCTGCTCTGATCTTTATGATTTCTTTCCTTCTGCTAACTTTGGGTTTTGTTTGTTCTTCTTTCTCCAGTTCCTTTAGATGTAAAGTTACATTGTTTATTTACGATTTTTCTTGTTTCTTGAGCTAGGCTTGTATAGCTATAAACCTCCCTCTTAGAACTGCTTTTGCTGCATCCTATAGGTTTTGGATCATCATGTTTTCATTGTCATTTGTCTCTAGGTATTTTTTGATTTCCTCTTTGATTTCTTCAGTGACATCTTGGCTATTTAGTGACGTATTGTTTAGTCTCCATGTGTTTGTGTTTTTTACGTTTTTGTGCCTGTAATTCATTTCTAATCTCATAGTGTTGTGGTCAGAAAAGATGCTTGATATGATTTCAATTTTCATAACTTTACTGTGCCTTGATTTGTGACCCAAGATGTGATCTATCCTGGAGAATTTTCCATGTGCACTTGAGAAGAAAGTGTAATCTGCTGTTTCTGGATGGGATGTCCTATAAATATCAATTAAATCTATCTAGTCTATTGTGTCATTTAAATCTTCTGTTTCCTTATTTATTTTCATTTTGGATGATCTGTCTATTGGTGTAATTGAGGTGTTAAAGTCCCCCACTATTATTGTGTTACTGTTGATTTCCTCTTTTATAGCTGTTAGCAGTTGCCTTATGTATTTAGGTGCTCCTATGTTGAGTGCATATATATTTATAATTGTTATATCTTCTTCTTGGATTGATCCCTTGATCATTATGTAGTGTCCTTCCTTGTCTCTTGTAACATTCTTTATTTTAAGGTCTATTTTATCTGATATGGGTATTGCTACTCCAGCTTTCTTTTGATTTCCATTGGCATGGAATATCTTTTTCCATCCCCTCACTTTCAGTCTGAACTCGGTCTCTTGTAGACAGCATATAGATGGGTCTTTTTTTGGTATCCATTCAGGAAGCCTTTGTCTTGTGGTTGGAGCATTTAATCCATTCACGTTTAAGGTAATTATTGATATGTATGTTCCTATGACCATTTTCTTAATTGTTTTGGGTTTGTTTTTGTCGGTCCTTTTCTTTTCTTGTGTTTCCCACTTAGAGAAGTTCCTTTAGCATTTGTTGTAGAGCTGGTTTGGTGCCGCTGAATTCTCTTAGTTTTTGCTTGTCTGTAAAGCTTTTGATTTGTCCATCGAATCTGAATGAGATCCTTGCCAGGTAGCGTAATCTTGGTTGTAGGTTCTTCCCTTTCATCACTTTAAGTATATCATGTCAGTATGATATACTTAAAGTGATGAAAGGGAAGAACCAGTATATCACTCCCTTCTGGCTTGTAGAGTTTCTGCTGAGAAATCAGTTGTTAACTTTATGGGAGTTCCCTTGTATGTTATTTGTCATTTTTCCCTCACTGCTTTCAGTAATTTTACTTTGTCTTTAATTTTTGCTAGTTTGATTACTGTGTGTCTCAGCGTGTTTCTCCTTGGGTTTATCCTGTATGGGACTTGCTGTGCTTCCTGGACTTGGGTGGCTATTTCCTTTCCCATGTTAGGGAAGTTTTTGACTATAATCTCTTCAGGTATTTTCTCTGGTCCTTTCTATCTCTCTTCTCCTTCTGTGACCCCTATAATGTGAATGTTGTGTTTAATGTTGTCCCAGAGGTCTCTTTGGCTGTCTTTGTTTCTTTTCATTCTTTTTTCTTTATTCTGTTCCACAGCAGTGAATTCCACCATCCTGTCTTCCAGGTCATTTATCCATTCTTCTGCCTCAATTATTCTGCTATTGATTCCTTCTAGTGTAGTTTTCATTTCAGTTATTGTATTGTTCATCTGTTTGTTCTTTCGTTCTTCTAGGTCTTTGTTAAACATTTCTTGCATCTTCTCCATCTTTGCCTCCATTCTTTTTCCCAGGTTCTGGATCATCTCCACTATCATTATTCTGAATTCCTTTTCTGGGTTTTTCCTATCTCCACTTCATTTAGTTGTTTTTCTGGGGTTTTATCTTGTTCCTACATCTGGTACATAGCCCTCTGCCTTTTCATCTTGTCTGTCTTTCTGTGAATGTGGTTTTTGTTCAACAGGCTGCAGGATTGTCGTTCTCCTTGCTTCTGCTCTCTCAGAAGTATTCTGATTAACCAGATTTGGGCTATAGGTTCCACCTAGAGCCTGTGAGGGGCAATAGTACCATGTGAACCACATCTGCTAAGTTCATTTTCCCAAAGGAAACATGTAAAATAACAACAAAACCAAAAAAGGAACAAAAGTTTATTATGAAATCATTCCTCTACAAGGTTGTATGTTGAATTGTCACCTCTCCCCAAATTCATTTGTTGAAGTCCTCAGCCTCCACCCCACCCCACCCCCGCCATCCCGCATAACTCAGAACGTGACCTTATCTGGAAACAGTGTCATTGCAGATTTAATTAATTTAGTTGAAGCCATATTGGGAGTAGGATGAGCGTCTCATCCTGTGTGACTGGTATCCTTATAAAAGGAAAGTTTGAACACAGACACAGGCACAGTGAGACGTGATGTGAAAATTGGAGTTATACTGCCACCAGGCAAGGAGTTATAAGAAGATAGGAGAGAGGCCTGCATTAGATCCTTTTCTAGTGCCTTCAGAGGGAGCGTGACTCTGCCAGCATCTTGATTTTGGACTTCTAGCTTTCAGAAATGTGACACAGTAAATGTATGTTGCTGAAGCCATCCAGTTTGTGGCACTTTGTTATGTCAGACTTGGGAAACTAATACGAAGATCAAGGGCTTATTCCGTCTAATACCACACAAGGTTTATATCAGATTATTCAACCCTCCCTGCATATTAGAACCATTCAGGGTGTGCATCATTCAGCTTCTCAGGACACATGGCATACTCACTGAAAATAACTAAAGATAATTTGATAAAGTTACTATTTAGAGAGGCATGGGCAAGGTGAAGGAAACCACCAAGGGGTGGTGAAGCATCAGCTCTACCTGCAGCAGGACACTGTCAGGATCTGGGAGAGGGAATGCTGAGCTGCCAGGTGTTGGAGTAGCCAACTAAAGCAACAGGCCAAAAATAAGAGTCAAGACTTCAATCACTTACTGCAAGGTGAAAGTAAGAGAGAGTCTAAAGCTGGAGAAAGTGCAGACTCCTGCTGTTCTGTTTGTCCCCATGGTATGGGAACTTGTCAAGGCTCAGTGGAGCAGCACAGGTTGGGGAGAGGATGTCTCACTGCTGAGAGAGTCCCAAACCAAAGGCTCTGGCAGTTTAATGGATCTAGGTTGGGGTGTCAGGGGGAAAGGATAGTGAGGAGGAAGGGCTAGCAGTGAAAAAGTGTTGGGTATTGAGATAGAGCAGAGAAAGTGTCTTCAAGGTTTTCCTGTCCTTCCTCTATAAAGAGGTCTTTGCAGATACAACTGAAGAAGACATCTGCCCAAGGCCTTGGATAAAGAGAGACCTAGGAATAAAGGTGCCAGTGCTAGGAATGCAAATGCACAAGAGTGGGACTGGCCAGAGGGACCTGAGTTCTTGACTGCAACTCCCTTCAGAGACTGCAATGCATTGTGTGTGCACGAAGTCTAGTGGGGGGGAGGGTTGCTTCTCATTGTGAGGCCTGTCAGGTAAAGCCTCTGTAATTGTCTATGGTCAGGCCTGATATATCACACATAGATTTTTAACCAGGACCCAGACTCTTCAGGCACCATTAGTACTCCAGAGCAAAAGAGGCAAAAAGGAGAATGATGCAGTTTGAGGTCAGTGAAAGTCATTGCCATGGCCACCGTGGGAAACACTGCCATACTTAGAACCACAGTTGTGCAGGGAGAGAGCATGGCAGGAGGATCAAACCATCCAGTATGCTTTCCCTTCTTCTGCTAATTCCTCCGCCCCCACTGGCTCAATCCGCTGGGAGGGCACAGGGTCAGGGAGCTAGGGGATGTAGTTTTTAGTTGTCAGCCTCCCAGAGTATAAATCAGAGAATGCAGGGTGTGGGGAAGCAAAAGATGCATAGTCAACACTCTGATCTTTGGAAAAAAAATACCAATGCTTGGGCTACAGCTCTACAGATTGTGATTTAATTGGTTAGAAGTAGGCTTAGGCACTTGTGTGTATTTTCTAAAGCTTTTACATGAAACCTAACCTGCATAAAAATAAATTCACAAATTATAATCTCAGTGAGTTATCATAAAATGGACACACCCCTGTAACCACCATGCCGATCAAGAGACAGAACGTTATTGGCATTCTAGGGTTCTCTGTCAACCATAATTTTCTACCTTCCCCCCAAAGGCAACCACCATCTTGATTTCTGGTACCACAAATCAGTTTACTTGTTTTTTAACTTTATGTCCATGTAATCATATACTTTATATTCTTTTGTGTCATTCTTTCACGCAAGTAGAATTTATTACATCTAGGTGTCTATCCCTGTTCTGATAGAACTGAACTTGGAGCACTGCTGCCATGTGACCTACCAATGATGCCAGTATTTACCAATGGGAGAATTTCCTTCTGGACTCTTTCAAGGGAAGAGTCAGTTCATGTTTGGGATTTTGACTAAAACAGAGTTCCCATTTTGCAATTTTCCAGCAGTTAGCTGTTAGCTGTTACTTGTGTAACACCATTAAATAGATATATCTTGGCAGAATTGTTATTCTTCTTTACTCCTTCAAGCCCAGTATGGTATAGCCTGCATCAGGGATTCAAAGAAGTCTATGCTGATGTATCTAAAATCGGATCGATTGGAATGATGCATGAAAAACAGCTCATTCTATCAGACTATATAGGATGCATGTGAAAGGAGCAGTACTGATTATAGAGGCACTATATATGCTTGAAAAGACCTTACTTTCAGAAGAGAAATATGGACTCTTCACTTCAGGGTCAGAGGTTCAAAGGAATTTTCTGTTTTATGGGGAGGACAAGTTTTTAATTGATTGGCATACAAGACGTGGGTTTAATGATGACTAGTTAATGACTCTAGCAGATGGAAACGAAGTAATAATGAGATTTTTGAGGGAAATAAAAGGTGCCACATAAATGCAGAATTGGGATAACAATTTATAGTCATGCAAGGTAGCTATTTAGACCTCAACAAATTGTAGAATCCACCTGTATATTAAAAAGGTGGCAAATGATACAGAAGTTATATTATAAAGAAAGATGGCTTATTAATAGATACATACTAAGCATAAAGAATGGGACAATAATGTATAATTCAATCAAGCCTTATTGAATTTCAAGTGATGGACAGTAATTTCAAATTTTAAATCCAAATAAGCTAAGCCTTAGTTGACATTTTTTTTTTTTTTTTTTTTTTTTACCAAGTTAGTGTTGTGTAACTAGGGCCATAATGTCCAGCTCAGTGGCTAAAATCCTATTAGTCCCTTTTTGCAGATAGCAAATATATTTAGAACTTAGCTTGAAGAGAATGATGTATGACAAGAACTTCTCCAGGGGGACTCCTCTATTTTTTAAAAATTAATTAATTAATTAATTATTTTGGCTGTGTTGGGTCTTTCTTGCTGCTTGCGGGCTTTCTCTAGTTGCGGGAGCAGGGGCTACTCCTCGTCGCCATGCGCGGGTCTCATTGTATGTGGCTTCTCTTGTTGCAGAGCACAGGCTCTAGGGCATGCGGGTATCAGAAGTTGTGGTGCATGGGCTCAGTAGCTGTGGTGTGCAGACTCAGTAGTTGTGGTGCATGGGCTTAGTTGCTCCACGGAATGTGGGATCTTCCCGGATCAGGGATCGAACCCGTGTCCCCTGCATTGGCAGGTGGATTCTTAACCACTGCACCACCAGGGAAGCCCATCTATTTTTTAAGAGGGGAATATTTAGGAAATCTTCTCTGTCTGCAGAATTCTGCCTGAATACCAGCCTTGCAATGGCTTCAAGATCTATGAACATAGGCAGTTCCTTCCGGGTAGAGGCCATTAAGGTAGCAAAGGATTGTCAGTCCCTTTCTTCAAGTGGTTGATCATAAGCTCTTTTGTTTTAATTACACATAAAGTCATCCTGATGAAGTGAATTTCCCACTGTTGCTCTGACTAGAACACTAAAAGCTAATACTTTCATTGGGAACAGTGGATCTTGAGAGCCTTATTTTGAATGATGAAATTTGCTATAAATCTTTCTTAAAACAACTTTGTTTTTTCAGGAATTATTCTTAAAACAGCTCTTTGCCATATTCTTATAACATAAAACTTCCTTCTTCTGACTTTAAAACAGTTTCAAGGTTCATTATTCTGGGCAAGCCCCCTAATTTTGTAACTAATGTGGCACTCACCATTCTCTTACCATGGAAAATATTTTGACGTTGACAAAAGCAAAATAATCTCTAATGGTTGAAATGGTTCTAAGGGGTTTTGAAGGCAGGCACACTCTTACAAGTCTCCTCAGATGCTAAGTCATTGTCCTTGCCTGCCAACCACGTCACCCAAGTTGAGGCCCGAGAAGGTAAGGTTTGAAGAGATTTGGAAAATTTGTATGAGGGGGTGTAAATCTATCGATTCAAGAATTGTTTCCAATGTACACAATTTGAGTGACAGTAGTGAGTTTTAATGAACAGTTCCCTCTGTCAAAGTAAAAATGGGATGCTATAGTTTTCTGTGTTTAAGGCATTAGGATATGACAAGTTCCAAATTTCTTAATATGCTTGTTCGAGACAGTATGTTTAAGAGTAGGAAAGTATGAAGCTTATAGAGCAGTTTTCCCCAGATACACATCCTCGGTCCATAAGTCTATGATGCTGCTTTCACTGGTCTGTAAACAAAATGAGGATGTTGTCAATCCTTCTTAATGCTATTATCATTCATTTGAAACATTGTTCTTTAATCTAATATTTCCCTTTCCTACTTTTTTGGTTTTAAAATTATTATTTTTGTGGCATATCATGTTGGTACTTGGTAGGGGATGTTGTTGCTGTTTGTTCATTTGTTTGTTTATTAATGCCTCTAGCTGAAAACTATTTAAAAGCAGATGACTTCATTTGGGCACCATTCAAATATTTTTGAAAGTGTGTTCTATAAATGGCAAAAGACCAAAAACTGCTGTTTTACAGGATGCTGTCCTAGATTATCAGAAATATAAAAATGAATGGGGAATTCTTTATATTTCCACTCTAGACGAAAACGTGCAAGTATCAATACATTGTAGGACAAAGGGTTTGGGGAATGTGCTTCCAAGTTGCATTGTCAATTGACAACTTAGAGTGCCATCCTTCTGTTGGGCAACGTTCTCCTTGAGGGAAGGGATTCCAAAAATACCTCAGATAGGTTCATGCTTGTCCTCACCCTCACATAGTCTGTACAAGGAGCGCTTGCTATGAATTGGTCTGATTTTTGCACGGCTGTGATTGTTGTGCGTAGATGTAGCTAGCTCTCTCAGGCTCTGTATTCCTTCCTGAGTGCTGAGAGGATCCAACCGAGGTAAGGATCTGACCATCACTCCATTGTCTCACTCCAAGTGTTTGGCTGGAGTACAGCAATACCTGAGATGCATGTTTCAGCTCAATGGGGGAAGGAGGCCTCTTACACAGGGTTGGAGATAGACTTGACATTTGATTATTATAATACATTGCTGTTCTACTTTGTGATACCACTGTTTCTTGTTTCTTGTATATAGATATACATACAAGATACCACTGTTTGTTCTTGTATATAGCTGTCTTTAGAAAGCTGAGAGTGGAGATGCATGTTGGGACAGGACTTGGGTATTTCTAGATTTTATGGTTATGGTTCTACCTAATAAAACTCAGGTAAGATTAACACGTAATACCTCAGTATCATGACAAATGTCAACTTAGCTCTTTTGTTCTAAGCAAACATTTCTATGAAACTTCAGAACAGGTTTCTGAGATTATTAATGGCTGGTTTTGTTCTGGCTCTCCCTTAGGAAATCCTTTCCTTACTCCATTAATCTGTTTATAATCTCCCTCCATTAGATCACCATTTATCTCGTAGATTCGATTCTGATAGGATTATATTATACTTCATTGCAAAATATTTTTGGAGATTTATATGTCTCCTAAAAGACAGTAAATCCTTGGGTGTGAGAGCTGAACTTCGTTTATCTTTGTATCTCTAGCACATATCACTGTGCCTCTCGTGGTAAACATGCACTGAAATGTGTTGAATGAGGACAGAAACATATAACTGAGTTATTTAATTTCATCAAGACTTATAACCATGAAATTGAAATAAATATTTAATTATATCAGCAGGTATAACCACTGTTGTCCTTAATGTTCAGTTCCTTCCAGTCCTAGTCCTGTGAGCTGGTGACAAGAGCTTTCTTTTTCCATTCTTGTGGGTTCACAGTTTGAGTTTCCTTTAGTTTGAGATTTTCTGAAATAGCCATGAAAGTGTCAGTCATTTCCTTTGAGTCAGGCTATCACCAATTCTTTCTCTTGTTCTTGTGATGACAATATATGCCTTTTTTTTTTTTTCATTTAAGAGCAGACTGACATATGTTGACTTAAATAATTTTACACCCTCATCTGATCTGACTTTATTTGGTACTAACAGCAAGTTCTTATGCCACTGCATAGGTTGATTGACATTACCCAGGAACCTAGAATTTCACAGTGTATTTTCGTTTTTATAATAAACATTGCTAACAGTAAAGTTTCTTTATTTCTTTCTTTTTTTTTAACCTAGCACATCTATTTACCTTATAAAGGCATTCTTTATATCTTGAATCAGTGCCATATGGATCATTTTTCAGAGACAAAAACCTCAGCATACAGAGAAGCTGATTTCTCTTTTTAGTGTCTTTAAATAGCTGGATTATACCTTTAAAATGTACTGCAAATAAGGCAAAGAAATCTGGAACTGGTTGACTTTTTGTCATCAATAACTGCAGCTTTATTCATGCAGAATGGAATGGCAGGATGTCTTTTTGATATTTGTTAATCATTTTAATTTATTTCTGCTATATTTACTAGTGCTACAACTTATTGAAGTTTAAGTAGTTGCTTGAGACAATCAATCCTGTTTCTTTCCTTTCTTTTTTTTTAAATGAATCAACCCTTCATATTTATCTTCCTACAAACGCATAGGTTTGCTATCTTCTTGTAAATCCATATATGAACTATTGAAACATAAAGTTACCTTTCTGTGCCCTAGTTTCCTTGCCTATAAAATGGAGATTTCGACTAAAATTTTCTCCAACTTTGATACATTATAGATCTATGAATATTTGTTATGTTTTTCTCTGTAATCCTAACTAGTTAATTTAAGACCTTGATTTTTTTTTTTTTTTTTTTTTTTGCACTGCACCGCACAGCTTGTGGGATCTTAGTTTGCCAACCAGGGATTGAACCCTGACCACTGCAGTGAAAGCACCGAATCTTAACCACTGGACTGCCAGTGAATTCCCAGATCTTGATTATTTTATGTATTGTATTCACAACACTCTCAGGTTTATGTCAATGCAAATTTGATAAATATGGCCTCTAACACCTTAGCAAAGTCACTGATAAAAATATTGTTTGGGATAGGCTGGGAACCAAGCCCTGTAGGGAACTGATTCATTAGTTGCTACTCTTTGGGTATGCTACTTCAATCAATTGTGAATCTACTAAGTTTTACCAATTTCAAACATTTTTATACTTTACATACAGATAGAAAGAGAGGACTTTCAAATGTTTTACTGCAGTCCATCTATACCATGTATACATCGATGTCTGACTTAACTATCTTTTAACTCTATAAAAAGTGGAATGTGATTAGTTTGATATCGCTCACTTTCAATTAATCATGCCTTTAACAAACCCAGTCATTTCTGCTTCTTAGTACGCGGGCCTCTCACTGTTGTGGCCTCTCCCATTGCAGAGCACAGGCTCCGGACGCGCAGGCCTAGCAGCCATGGCTCACGGGCTTAGTTGCTCCGCGGCATGTGGGATCTTCCCGGACCAGGGCACGAACCCGTGTCTCCTGCATCGGCAGGCGGATTCTCAACCACTGCGCCACCAGGGAAGCCCTCTGCTTCTTAATAGCCACAAAGTACTCTATTATAATATCACTCTAGAAGTCCTCCTGGAAATTACATAGGGCTTGGTAGTTGGAAGGTTGTAAAATCTGCCCGGTTCATTTGGAGTCTTAAAAAAGATATTGCCTATCTCCAGTTTCTTTACACCATTCCCATTCTACCTGTTTCTTCCAAGAATCTGGATGTAGCTCAGGTAACACATATTTCCCTCAGCACCCCAGGATGCAGTTCTTCTAAGGCTGAGCCTGGACTTGTTACAATCTCTTTCAATCTCTTCACCTACATTAGACTTCTGTAACCATTTACCATAATTACTTGCATATAGTTTTCTTCATCAGAGAAGACAGAAAATGTAGGAGTTGTATAGTTCAAGTTTACCTTGTCAACAACCAGCATTAAAACAATTGATTTTTTTCTGAAGCTCTCATTTTCTCAGTACTGTTTACAATTAGCTTTAGTTTTGCCAACAATGGTCATTATAGTTTATCACGATTTTCTTCTTTATATCATTCATTTGAGCTCATCAAAGATCATGTCACACAACCACCCTGGTTTCCCTTTTCTACCTCACTGAGGTACTTTACAATGGCATGCTCAGAATAATATTTCTTAGAGCCCTACTATCTTCTCAAGCCATCTTCCTTCCAGAGTGAAATGCCATGGAATCATTCCTATGACCTAAATATTTAAAAAATTGCCTACTTAAAAATTCATGCTGGTCATTTGATAACAGGCTTTACATCCTTATGTACTAGAGCATCATAAATAAAATTATTAATTTAATTCACAATTAACTGTCATTTCAAAGTCCATTAAAAATTCTGCACTTTTATTTCATTCATCCCTATCTATCTATCTATCGATCGATCGATCGATCTTAGGCTGAAGTCACAGTTTTCATACATTAAAGTTCCTCACCGTCAACCTCATCAAATTTTGGGCAGGATAATTCTTTGTTGTGGGGTGCTGTCCTGTGCATTGTAGGATGGTGATCAGCATCCTTGGTTTCTATCTACTATAAGCTAGTAGCACCTTCCCCAATTATGATAATGTCTCCAGATATTGTCAACTGTCTTGTTAGTAGTTAAGTTACCCTGATTGAGAACCACTGCCCTAATAGATTCCTTTGCTGTCTAGGAGATGAAATATCCAGTCAAGATCTTGTATTTCCTCTGTTATTTCTCAAGCAAATCTTCTAACCAGTATTCTTCTTCTCTCTGATTAGAGCATGAGGTACAGTGGAAATTCATCATCATTTCCCCCTTCTGGACACATAACTGTCATAAAAAGTTATTTTCCTCTCATTTTTTATCTTTAAATATCTCTTTTTAAATTAGACTTCTGCCCTCAGGTGAATAGGCTTTATAGCAAATGTACATGTTATTTAAATGCACAGCCACTCTATCTCCCTTCAGGGCATAATTAGAATTTTAAAGTGTTATAAGATGGTATTTGCCTTTTAAAAATGTGCTTTTTTGAAGCGTCATATATTGAAAAACAATACTAACAATATATGTTTATAAATAAAGGTGAAATGAATGGTAAATATAGTGTTATGAAGGTCTGAATAACACATATATTCTTTGTGTGATATGAACAAAGTTAGTAACGAAGGTAGGACTTTGGACCTTCAAGGAAATGTAGGATCAAATGGAAAGGCAGAGAGAGCAGGAAAGTCACAAATGCTAAAACCATGAGAAAAAGCACAAAACTCCAGAAAGAAAAATATTTGCTTGGAGGTGTGCATAGTCTGTTTACCAGCAGCTGGAGAAAAATTTTCAAGGGAAATAATAAACATTTTATTGGGTGGTGTTTTAGTTTTCTTTAGCAGCTATAACAAATTACCACAAACTTAGAGGCTTAAAATGATACAAATTTATGTTTTTAACAATTCTCTAGGTTAGAAGTTCTCACTGGGTTAAAATCAAGCCTTTGGTAGGTCTGAATTCTTCCTTGCAGCTCTAGGGGAGGATCTGTTTCATTGCCTTTTCCAGCTTCTAGCAGCCAGTTGCATCCCTTGACTTATGACCCCTTGCTTCATTTTCAAAGCCAACAACAATAGGTGATGTCCTTTTTATTCTGCCATCTCTCTCTCTGATTCTGTGTTTGCAGAAAAATTACTCTTTTTTTTTTTTTTTTTTTTTTTTTTTGCTGTACGCGGGCCTCTCACCGTTGAGGCCGCCTCTCACCATTGAGGCCTCTCCCATTGCGGAGCACAGGATCCAGACTCGCAGGCCCAGCGGCCATGGCTCATGGGCCCAAACGCTCCGCGGCATGTGGGATCCTCCCGGATCGGGGCACAAACCTGCGTCCCCTGCCTCGGCAGGCGGACTCCCAACCACTGTGCCACCAGAGAAGCCCCAAAATACTCCATTTTTAAGGACCCATGTGAGTATATTGGACATACTCAAATAACTGAGGACAATCTTTCTATCCCAAGGTCCTTAACCTAATCACATCTACAACGTCCTTTTTGCCATATTAAGTAATGTATGTACAGGTTCTAGAATTATGGTGAGAGCATCTTTGTAGGAGGGGTATTATTCTACCTACCACAGATAAACTGGCTAAATGCAGAAAGCCTTGAATGATGGCTCAAAGGGATTGCCCTAAGTCTGTAGAGAAGGAGGAGCCATTGAAGGTGGATCAAGTTTCATAAAGAAACTCAGATCCTCATCACACACAAGAAGGTATGTTTTCATCAGTTTAGTAGACTTCAAGTTTATTTCTATTTCTCCATTTGTTCTAATATTTCTGTGTCATCTACTTGATCCCTCAGTATCTAAGGCTACCATTCAGCACCTAGGCTGCTAGTTCCAATGCAACTAGGATCCAAGTGCCAAATTATGTAATGGGAGTTTGGGCATCCTCTTTATTTATGTGCTGTGAATCAAGGTGGAAGGCAAATAAAGCAGGCTTGGTGCAAAACTGTTAGCTTTAAGTCACAAGGAATGTGTAGCCATGGAATAAAGCAAGAAGATCAGATGAAACATTCCACCATAAAAATGATGATGACTGACCAGAGGTTAAGGCAGTGCAGTGGTTTGTCTTAGTCCTTTAAGGCTGCTAAAATAGAAAACCATAGACTGGTGACTTATTAAACAACAGAAATTTCTCCTAGTTCTGAAGGCTGGGATGTCCAAGATCATGGCGCCAGCAGACTGGTGTCTGGTGAGTACCCACTTCCTAGTTCATAGACTGCCATCTTTTATGCTGTGTCCTCACATGGTGGAAGCAGTGAGGCAGCTCGCTAGGCTCTCTTTTATAAATGTACTAATCTAATCCATCCATAAGGGTTCTACCCTTCTGACCTAAGCACTTCCCAAAGACTACACCTCCAAATAACATTACATTGAGGATTAGGTTTCAACATATGAGTTTTGGGAAATGCATTCAGTCTCTAGCATGGGTACAGGAAGTAGAACAGTCCCAACACATAGTAATTAACAAGAGTTTAAAATTGAGGCAGTATTTGCCTCAGCCAGAAATCCTCTCATATTCTGCCTCTTGCAGAAGAGCCAACAATTTACTTTTCCAAATCAAGTTAATCTAAGGCTCAAGCTCTCATGACTAGCATTTCCCTCTAAGACCTGGCACTCTGCTGATAGGAGAATCATAGAGCATTGGATACAAAGTATACTTCACAATCAGCAGTTTTCAAACCTGCATTGTCATCCCCAAGGGAAAAAAATTAAATATTCTCAGACCAGTGCAACCTCTATATCAGAATCTCCAAGGAGAATAATCAGGAAATCTGTATTTTCAAACAAGATCCCTAAACAGTGTCTTTAAAGAGCCTGACCCAGATCTGTGGGCTGACTTTGGAAATGACAGACATGTACCCTCATTTCACTGAGTGAAACTGGGGTCTAAAAGGGTTAAGACATTTTCCCCAAAGTCCCATTTAATGGCCTAGAAGTCCTCAGCCTAAATATCTGCAGTCTAATCACTGGGGTATGACTGTTTGGGGTCTAGGAGGGCCCTTGGCACGTAACTTCTGGACAATGAGAGTTTCATGCACAAAATGTCTCCTTTGCCCCAAATAATTTGGGGCTTGGCATTACAAATAGCAATAACTAAAACTTGTCCCTCGAAGAGTTGATATTATATGCCTAGCTAGATATGTGCTTACATTTGCTCCATAGCATATGACACTTCCTGCCTTCATCATGAGGAATGTGTAAAGCTACCTGATCTAAAACTCTTGACCTTCTGGTTTCCTCCTTACCTCTTTTTGCAAGTGGGTCTATTGTGCTTAGAGTATTAGGCATTCAAGAGTTAGGCTTTAATGAATTCTCTGAAATCATCCTGGAGAATGGGGAGTTGATTAGGGTGATGCATTTGAAATGTCAAAGGTCTTTCTACGTCATCTGAAAGGAATCAGGAACTTTGATAGATGTGCTCAGAGATAATGGAAACGGAAGCAGATCTTCAGAAAACCCTAAAAACTACCTCAGTTATTCAGCTTTCCATTTTCTATTTTTTCCCACTTTGGGTTAGACAATATAACTAATGCAGATAAATCCATGAGGGACTATAATTTTAGAAAAATCCATCAAACCTAAGTCTCATTACATGTTTTTTAATCCCTCTATCTTCTGCCCCTCCCCTAACTTTGCTTGTAATGGCTAGACTACTTCTTACCCCATTTTGTTTTGCACTTGAGGACTACTTGGTAATGGCAGAGTTCTTCAGGGAACCACTGACGCGCCTTATTCAACAAATATATACTCTGCCCCTGTGTGGCAGACAGATATTAACATGGCCCCTGTGATCTTCACTGGCTGGTGTTCATGACATTATATGATCCCTTTGGCCTGAATGTGGGCAGAACCTGTTGTTCCTGAACTCAAGTTTGGCTGCTCACTGCTCAAAAGCCAATACTAAAGAGACATGTGTAGCTAGAAAAGGAAAGCTTGCTTTATTCAGGAGGCTGGCAACCTGGGGAGAAAGTGGACTCGTGTCCAGGAACCAATTCCAAAGATTCTGCCCGACCATGAAAGTTTTTAAAGGGAGGAAGGGGATGCTAATCGCAGTTTATCATTTGAGAAGGGGGTTAGAATCTCCGTCATTTTCCACTGTGTGCAGACTGGCCAGCTCCATTGCTCTCTTCTGATGCTATCTTGGTCACAGAACCTAATTGACAAAATGCTGGGGAAAGGCCTGGTTATCCTTTTAATCACCTGTTCACCATTTTCCCTTCCTTCAATCTAAGAAAAGAATCAACATGTTAAACAAGAAGAACAAAGGCTTTGGAAACTATGCAGAAGACGGAGGGTCCTGGAATTTAGCTAATGTAGAGATTAGAGTTTAAAGTGTAACTAGATTCTAAGGCCAGGAGGCTGCTTACACTGTAATTTGCTTCTAACTATAGAATATTGCAAAGGGGATGGGATGCAGGTGATTGTGTATGTGATTATGTCTCATAAAATACTAGTGTCCGTCTTGCTGGGATTTCTCTCACCCTGACTGTGAGAAAGCAAGTGGCCGTTTCTGGAAAACCTTACGTGGCGAGGACTGGTGAGCAGTCCTTAGAACTGAGAGCTGTCTGTTCTTGCTGAACAGCCCGCAAGAACCTGAAGCCCTCTTGCTGAAGCTGCAAGGCACTAAATTCTGCCAACAACACTGGTGGTACTCTGGGTGCCAGCAATGCCTGGTTAGTCCTTCCTGAAGAAATGGATGGATGCTATAAACAACAGTCTTCCTTCAGGAGCAAGGAATGATTGTTTCTATCATATATAACATGCAATCTGTTGACCTCAATGGCATTGCTTTACAGATCATTCTGGAATTTTATAAAGACATATTAGACACCTGAATATCACTAGTGCAAAATGAGCCTGGCTAACAATACTGTATTGTGCACTCAAAATTTAAGATGGTAGATCTTCTAAGTGTTCTCTCCCTCCGTCCTTCCCTCCCTCCCTGCCTCCTTCTCTCTCTCTCTCTCTCTCTCTCTCTCTCTCTCTCTCTCTCTCACACACACACACACACACACACACACACACACACACTTAACAGTAATAATAATAAAGTAGTGGGAAGAAACTTTGGGAAGTGATGGATATGTCTGTGGCCTTGATAATGGTGATGGTTTCAGTTATATACTTACCCTAAACTCATTGAGTTGCATACATTAAATATGTATAGCTTTCTGCCTGTCATACTTCAATAAGGTAGTCTAATAAAGAAAGAATTATCAAGCATGCATTCCATATCCACTGAAACTACCAGGAATAAAAAGAAATAAAGGTATTCTCACACAAAGGACAGCTAAGAAAATTTGTTACCAGAAAATCTGTCCTTACTGAGTAGCTGAAGGAGTGGAAGTGAAGAATCTCCTTGATGACATCAGTGAGAGCTAGCAGTGTACCTCAACTAGACGCTAACGCTCTGGGAAACGTAGTTTGCCTGTGTAACCAAAACGGAGAAAAAAACATTGGAAAGCTGTTTGCCCTCCTCTGTTACCACACGTTAAGTGTTCTTCAAAAAACAACGTCCTTTAGCTTCTTCTGTTGCAAATACATTCTCCAGCTAGCAATTAGTCTTTTGATTTTACTTTTTTTTTTTGCTGTTAAGTAGAAAAATATGCTACACTTTGATGTAGCTAGATTTTTGTCTTTTCTAGTTTTGTCTTTAGAGCACCTGTATCCATTGGAAAATGAGATAGATGAATGTACATCTATGTGTTCTCCAATCATTTTAGTTTTATTGATTCCATTTACTATTTTTAATTGATCTTTGTTTCTGTATGGTGTGAAGTAGAGAAATTGATTTTATTTTTCTCAAATTAACAAACTGTCCTAGGAAAACTTAATACAAATAACCTTCCTTTCCATACATTAAAAAATATCATTTTTTAATATGTTTTATTCCTCTCTGAGAAATTTCAATTATCTTTCACTGATCTGTTTAACACATTTTTTTTAGTATTAGAAAGCATAATAAACTTTTCACAACTCTTCTATTTCAAAACAGCCTTCTTTAGCCTAAATACTTAGTTTTCCATATGGATTTTGATAAATATATTATTTCAAAGGCCCTGTACATTTATTTTTAAAATTTGTTCCCAGTTATTTTATATAGGTGATTTAATATTGATAAATGACATTTTTCCTATGTGTGTGTATATACATTTTAAACAAATTACTGAAATCAGATATGAAAACTATTACCATATAATTATATAAAATCACCTTAAAGCATTCTCATTGACTCTAATATAACTTTTTTTCTTAATTGTTTTTTGATTCTTGTGATACATCTTTATTTCAAAGTACCTCTTCCTTTGGATTCTAAGTGCCTCGCTTTTGTTTTTATGTTGCAGAATGCTCCATACACTATCACATGTTTCCTGCTGATGATTCATCAGGTTCAGTAGAGGTTTATGAGGTCTTTTAATTTGCCCAAAGTCAAGTTTTTAATATTTTCATTTATTTTTAGCTTATTGTCCAAATTTGTGCTGGTGGGGATAAATGGAGAATTGATGTTTTACTATTTACTCAGTCATTTAGAGGTGCAGTTGGTTAGAAAGGAGGAGCAGGCTGCAGTTATGGCCCCTTATATCAAGAGACCACACTAAACCCTGGGTTTAGTGAACTCAATATATCTGATGCCTGTTCTTTACATATTATGTGACTCTGTCTCATCTCTTTTACCTTTTACCTTATACCTATATTCTAGACTAGATTCCTGCTTGATCAGGATACATCTAGACCCCTGCTGGCTTTTTAGTTTATGCAACCTTGGTAGCCCTCCATACTTCCACAAGATTCTTTTAAGGATGTTTAGTAAGCAGTCACACTAAGTGCACTTCTACATGTGTGTCTCCTGTCTCAGCCATGGCTACCCTCCTCTTTTTCCTGTCCCTTCTAAATTAGAGTGTATTTGTGGGTTTTGTCTGATCATTTTCCATATATTTTACCAACTTTGGATTGCTTTCCAGAAAGACTACATGTGAATGCACTCTTGATATCTTCCTTTGATCTTGTTCCAACACTATTTGAAGAAATTTTCCAATTTCTTCTAAATTGATTACAGAGGGAATAGTCATGTAGAGGCCTGCTAAAAGTCCTATGCATCTAGTCTTTACTTTCTTGGAGGAAATCTTCTCTATTCCTTTTACTTTTCTCCTATATTAAATAACCAAACATGTTTATCTTCAATACTTTGTCTTAATACATCCACAAGCTCACTAACATTTGGCGTGTTCCATTTACTTGGAGAATGTTTGATGTGCTCTTTCTCTTCATCTAGCTGTCCAATGATTGCTTTACCTATTCTTATAGCCATCATCACCATGACAACGACCACCACCACAATTGCTCTATGTTGGAGATAATCCATTGTTTCTCAACCCTTTTTCACTATTCTCTTCTAAGAAAAATTTTTAGATGTATTTTTCTAATTGGCATCCCAGCATGAAATTTTAATACCACAGATACACTGTACATCTGATAATGTATTCTGACACTTTGCAGGGCCACAATCCATTGTAAGTTCTACATTTGCTTTACCCCTCAATAACCAATTTTCACTCTCTTGATCACAATGTTGCCCACGTTGAAAACGTGGTGTAATTTTTGTGCCAGATAATTTATTACATATTTCATATTTATACTTAAAATATCTTGTGTTTAATTATTTTTGAATGTATGACTGGTCATTTCTCTGATGATGGATTAACAAAAAAACTCTTTCTTTTTATACAAATCAGATTATAAATTTGGCCTTCCAATTCCTAGACAACAAATATTGTCCTTTTGGTTCTTCTCATGCCTGATTTTCCCTCTAATTCATTCACCACACACACTTCTGCAGAGCTGGAACCATGAGAAATGTGTAGTGTCAGAATACTGAAGGACTGTGACTACATCATACCACGTGGCAAAAGCAGTGTCTGCAAATGTAATGAGATTTTCAAATGTTAATCACTTTTTCTTTTCTTTACTAACTGCATAAAACCTCTGGAACCAGGCTTAAAGAGATATGAAGCTACCTCTTTTGTGGGAGTGGTGGGGGTGAGGCTTCTTTCTGTCCTAATGATTTCTACAGTTTTATTTATTTACAAAGCAGTGATCATTATATCCATACTGATTTGCTTTCTAAACATGTATTGTTTTTGTCACTTGCTTTTAAAAAATGTAATCGCATACAGGAGACATGTTTGCAACATGTGACCCTATTCTCAGTGGTCACTGTTGACTGGAATGTGGATGGACAGCTGACTTGGGGTTCGCATCCACTCATAGGTCAGTTAATTAAATTACCTGTTAAGAATTTGACCTGAGAATAAAGACCAGAGTCAGGCAGTACTGGAGGAGGAGGAGGAGGGAAAGTGGGAAAGGGGAGGAAAAAAAAAGAAGGAAGAAAAAAGATGGAGAAGATGAAAGAAGAAAGACTTGCTATCAGCATTATTTCAGAAGGGGAAAATGGTGTTAACAAAAGTGGAAAGAACATATCTCACAATAAAAAACACATTAAAATGAACATTCTTGATATAATGAAAAACAGTGCATTGTTTAATTTCCCTTATTTCACAGTGATCTGTTAATAACTTCAACTCTTACAGGAGTAAGCTCTTCCTAATATTTGGCCCAAGATTGACAAGGATTGACAGACTCTTACATGTTTCAAAACCTGAGATGCAGATAACTGAAAAAGCAATTCTTTTGCTTTTGCTCTGCCTTGACATAGATTAACTTACTCCAGTAACCAGTGATGATTTCATACAAATGAATCATGTTGATTGGCAATTACATATGTCTTTATAATAAACAATAGTCACGTTAAGAATTAATAGACGCCATTTAGTTGATTGACATATCTTTCAAGACACGAGGCTCATGAGGGAAATTACTGTCAATTTTTATCCTATTATTTAAAAGAAAACTGTTCAGCAAACTGAATTGGCAGTTACGTCAGTGTTGACGGGACTAAAGTGGAAAGTTCAGCCTCATCTGACTTTATCTTCTTGACCATTGTTGTACTTTAGGTGTGACCCAGGCATATTATAGGATGCTCCTGGAAAAAAGGAAAGGGTCGAGGCCAAGGAGAGTGAATAATTGTAACATCCTCCACACACATCCATGCTACCATGGCCTTCTATCAAATATATTTCGTGCATCTAAGGTTTCAGGCATGATTATGCATATACTAAGAAAAACCCATGGCCAGTTATGACACATATACCTCCCAATATACTTAAATTCTAACTTACAAAAAGTCTAATCTTTTTTTTTTTTTTTTTTTTTTTTTTTTTGTGGTACGCGGCCTCTCACTGTTGTGGCCTCTTCCGTTGTGGAGCACAGGCTCTGGACGCGCAGGCTCAGCGGCCACGGCTCACAGGCTCAGCCGCTGTGCAGCATGTGGGATCTTCCCGGACCGGGGCACGAACCCGTGTCCCATGCATCGACGGGTGGACACTCAACCACTGCGCCGCCGGGGAAGCCCCGAAAAGTCTGATCTTTACAAATGCATTTTGCTATTTGTTTTTTTCATCCCTTTTAGAAATGTTTTTCTCAAAAAAATTTCACTTTTAATGTGTTTCTTGTTTATCCAAATTTGTTACAATATTCATGTGGTTTTGATCAATTATGTACTTCTAATATTTGAAGAATAACTAAGTCAGGAAGAATATTTCAAGTGTACAGCAAAGTGATTCAGTTATGCATTTACATATCTCTATTCTTTTTTCAGATTCCTTTCCATTATAGGTTATTATAAGATACTGAATATAGTCCCCTATCCTTGTTGTTCATCTGATTTATATATTGTAGTATGTATGTATTAATCACAAACTCCTAATTTATCTCTCTCCCCCACCCTCGCTACCCCCTTTGGTAAACGTAAGTTTGATTTCTATATCCATGAGTTTATTTCTGTTTTGTAAAAAAGTTCACTTGTATAATTTTTTAAGATTACATGTATAAGTGCTACCATATGATATTTGTCTTTCTCTGTCTTAATTACTTCACTTAATAGGGTAATTTCTAGGTCCATCCACGTTGCTACAAATGGCATTATTTCATTCTTTTTTATGGTTGAGTAATATTCCATCTTCTTTATCCATGCCTCTGTCCATGGACATTTAGGTTGCTTCCATGTCTTGGCTATTGTAAATACTGCTGCTATGAACTTTGAGGCTATTAATGTTAAATGAATTCTTGCCCAGATTTTTTTTCCTGTTAGGTTTCAAATGTGGTGGAAGTTGAGGCTTGAGTGAACAGCTTTAAAAAAAATTTTCTATTGAAGTATAATTGACATATATTAGTTTCAGGTGTACAACATAATAATTTGATATTTGTATACATTGCAATTGGATCACCACAATAAATCTAGTTGCTATCTGTCACTGTACAAAGTTACACAATTTTTTTCTTGTGATAAGAGCTTTTAATATTCTATTAGCAACATTCAAATATGCAATGCAATATTATAGACTATAGTCAGCATGCTATAAATTATATCCCCATAACTTATTTATTTTATAATTAAAAGTTTGTAGCTCCTGATGAGTTCTCTTCACCCATTTTGTCCATCCCTCCACCAGTCTGTTCTCTGTATCTCTAAGTTTTCTTTTTTAAAAAAATTTCACATATAAATGAAATCATGTGGTATTTGTCTTTCTCTGATTTATATCACTTAGCATAATATCCTCTAGGTCCATCCATGTTGTCATAAATGGCAAGGTTTCATTCTTTTTTTTTTTTTTATGGCTGAAGAGTATTTCAAGGTGTATATATACCATGCTTTCTATCAATTTGTCCATTGATAGACATTTAGGTTGTTTCTGTATCTTGGCTATTGTAAATAATACTACAATAAACATAAGGGTGCATATATCTCTCAAATTAATGTTTTCATTTTCTTCAGTTAAATAAATAGCTGAAAGTGGAATTGCTGGATCATATGGCAGTTCTATTTTTGATTTTTTGAGGAACCTCCATACTGCTCTAATTTACATTCCATCAAAAGTGCATGAGGATTCTGCTTCTCCACATCCTTGCCAACACTCATTTGTTGCCTTTTTGAGAACAGCAATTCTGACAGGTGTGAGGTGATATCTCATTGTGGTTTTGATATGCATCGCCCTCATTATTAGTGATATTGAGCATCTTTTCATGTGCCTGTTGGCCATGTGTCTGTCATCTTTGGAAAAATGTTTATTCTGATCCTCTGGCCATTTAAAACATTTTTGTTATTGAGTTGTATGAGTTCTTTGGATATGTTTTGGGTATTAACCCCTTATCAGAGATATAGTTTGCAAATATCTTCTCTCATTCAGTAGGTTACCTTTTCATTGTGTTAATAATTTGCTTCAATGTACAGAAGTTTTTTAGTTTTATGTAGTCCTATTTGTTTATGCTTTTGTTGACTTGCCTTTGGATTCAGATCCAAAAAAATCATCTTTAAGACTAATGTCAAGAAGTTTATCACCTATGTTTTCTTCTAGGATTTTTATGGTTTTATGTATTACATTCAAGTCTTTAATCCATTTTGAATTAATTTTTGTGTATAATTTAAGATTATATATATTCTTTTGGTGGAGTCTGTAGGGTTTTCTACATATAAAATCATATCCACAAATAGTGACAGTTTTACATATTCTTTTTCAGTTTGGATGCTTTTATTTATTTTTCCTACCTAATTACTCTGGACTTCCAATACTGTGTTAAATAAAAGTGGTGAAAGTGGGCATTCTTGTCTTGTTCCTGATCTTGAAAGAAAAGCTTTCAACTTTTCACCATTAGATATAATGTTAGCTATGGGCTTGTCATTTATAGCTCTTATTATGGTGAGGTGCATTTTCTTTTTTTTTTTTTTGCCTACTTGGTTGGGAGATTTTAACAGTGTTGAATTTTGTCAAATGCTTTTTCTGCATTTATTGACATAATCATATGATTTTTATCCTTCATTTTATTAATGTGGTGTACCATGTTGATTGATTTGCCTATGTCAAACCATCCTTGAATCCCAAGAATAAATTCTACTTCATCATTATGTATGAATCTTTTAATGTATTGTTAAACTTGGTTTGCTAATATTTTGTTGAATTTCTTTCATCTATATTCATCACAGATATTGGCTTGTAATTTCCCATTTTTAGTGATGTCCTTGTCTGATTTGGTATCAGGGTTATCCTGGCCTTGAAAAATCAGTTTGGAAGCATTCCCTAGTCTTCAAATTTTTGAAGAGTTTGAGAAGGATAGGTATTAAATTTTTGAACATTCAGTAGAATTGACCAGGGAAGCCATCTGGTTCTAGATTTTTGCTTTTGTTTATTCAATCTTCTTTCTAATAATCAGTCTATTCAGATTTTCTATTTCCTCACAATTCACTCTCAGAAGATTGAATGTAGTAATTTATTCATTTTTCTCTAGGTTGCCCAATTTGTTCAGGTGTAATTTTTCATAGTAATTTTTTAGAATCCTTTGTATTTCTTTGGTATTGGTTATAATTTCTCCTCTTTCATTTCTGATTTTATTATTTGAGCCCCCTCTCTTTTTTCATTAGTGAGTCTAACTAAAGTTTGTCAGTTTTGTTTATATTTTCAAAGAACCAACTCTTAGTTTAATTGATCTTTTACATTGTTTCTGTAGTCTCTATTTCATTTATTTCCACTCTAACCTTTATTATTTCCTCCCTTCTACTAACTTTGCACTTCATTTGTTTTTCTTTTTTAGTTTCTTTAGGAGTAAATTTAAATTGTTTATTTGAGATTTTTCTTATTTGTGAGGTAGGCCTGTATCACTATAAACTTCCCTCTTAGAACTGCTTTTGCTGCAGCTCATAGATTATGGTATTTTTAAAAATAAATTTATTCATTTATTTTATTTTTGGCTGCATTGGGTCTTCATTGCTGCGTGTTGGCTTTCTCTAGGTGCGGTGAGTGGGGGCTACTCTTTGTTGTGGCACGTGGGCTTCTCACTGTGGTGGCTTCTCTTGTTGCAGAACATGGGCTCTAGGCATGCGAGCTTCAGTAGTTGTGGCACACGGGCTCAGTAGCTGTGGCTTGTGAGCTCTAGAGCACAGGCTCAGTAGTTGTGGCGCACGGGCTTAGTTGCTCTGTGGCATGTGGGGTCTTCCCAGACCAGGGCTTGAACCCATGCCCCCTGCATTGGCAGGCAGATTCTTAACCACTGTGCCACCAGGGGAGCCCTGTGGTATGTTTTTATTTTCATTTGTTTCAAGGTATTTCTTGATTTCTCCTTTGATTTCTTTGTTGACCCATTGGTTGTTCAGTAGCAAGTTGTTTATTCTCTACTTATTTATGATTTTTTTCCAGTTTTCTTCCTGTAATAGAGTTCTAGTTTCATACCATTTTGGTGAAAAAAATTCTTGATATGATCAATCTTCTTAAATTTATTGAGATTTGTTTTCTGGCCTAATGCATGATATATCCTGGAGAATGTTTCATTTCCCCTTAGAAGAATGTATACTCAGCTGCTTTTGGATACAATGTTCTATATATACCTATTAACTCAATCTGATCTAACATGTCCTTTAAAGCTAAGATTTTCTTAACGATGTTCTGTCTGGATGCTCTATCCATTAATGTAAGTGGACTATAAATTTCCCCTACTTTTGTTGTATTACAGTCAATTTCTCCATTTAGTATTTGCTTTATGTATTTAGGTGCTCCTATTTTGGGTGCATAAATATTTACAAACATTACATCTTCTTGCTGGATTGACCCCTTTATCATTATGTAATGCCCGTAGTTGTATTTTATTAGTCTTTTTAAAAAAAGTTTTTTATCTAGTATAAGTATAGCTACCCTAGCTTTCTTTTGGCTTGTATTTGCTTGAAACTGCTTTTTTTATTCCTTCATTTTCAGTATGGCTGCATACTTACATCTGAAGTGTGTCTCTTGTAGGCAGCACATAGATGGGTCTTTTTATTTCTTTTTAAAAAATCTATTCAGCCGCTCCAAGTCTTTGATTGGAAAATTTAGTCCATTTACATTTAAAGTAATTATAAATAGGTATGTATTTATTGCCATTTTGTTAATTGTTTTCTGGTGGTTTTTGTAGTTCTTTGTTCCTTTCTCTTTTTTGCTTTCTTGATTGTGGTTTAATGACTTTCTACATTGTTATGCATAAATTTATTTTGTATTATCTTGTGTGTATCTACTATAGGTTTTTGTTTTGTGTTTACCATGAGGATCATATATACTATATATGATATATAATACATAGTATGTATATATCATAATATGTATATATCATGATTTGTATTATATATCATATACAGTATATATGATACACACACACACACACACACACACACACACACACACACACACACACACACACACTGATAGCAAGTTAAGCTTGAATGTATTCTAAAACTCTCCATTTTTTTCTCTCCCCTCTAGGTTTTATGTTTTTGATGTCACTTTTCAGATCTTTTATTTTGTGTATTCCTTAACTAATTGTTTTAGCTATAGTTAATTTTACTACTTTTGTCTATTAACCTTTATACCTGCTTTAAAGTGATTGATCCACTAATTTCACTGTATATTTACCTTTACCAGAGAGATTTTACATGTTTCCTGTCACTAATTAGTGCTCTTTCTTTTCAGCTTAACAAAGTCCCTTTAATATTTCTTATAAGGCCAGTTTAGTGGTTTTGAACTCCTTTAGTTTTGCTTGTCTGGAAAACTATTTCTCTTTTGATTATGAATGATAACCTTGCTGGGTAGAGTATTCTTGGTTGGAAGTTTTTATACTTTTCAGAATTTGTATATATCATGCCACTCTCAGACAGCTTGCAATGTTTCTTCTTAGATATATGCTGATAGTTTTATTGGGGTTTTCTTAAATATAAGTTACTTTTCTCTTGCTGCTCTTAAGATTGTCTCTTTAACTTTTGATGTTTTAAGTGTATTGTGCCTTGATGTGAGACTCTCTGGGTTTATCTTTTTAGAAATTCTCTGTACTTCCTGGATCAGGATGTCTGTTTCCTTCTCTAGGCTAGGAAACTTTTCAACCATTATTTCTTCAACTAAGTTTTCTACCCCTTTCTCTCTCTCTTATCCTTCTGGGATCCCTATAATACAAATGTTACTATTTTGTTGTTGTTCCATTGGTCCCTTAAGTTATCTTCACTTTATAAAATTCTTTTTTCTGTTTGCTGCTCTGTGTGAGTTCCACTTCCCTGCCTTCCAGATCACTGATCATTTATTTTACTTTATCTGTATTGCTGTTGAACCCCTCTAGTATATTTTTCAGATCAATTATTCTTCAGCTTTGTGACTTCTCTTTGGTACTTTTTTATAATTTCTATCTCTTTAATGAAGTCCTCACTGGGTTCATCCATTCTTCTCTTGATTTTGGTGAGCATCTTTATGACCATTAATTTGAACTCACCATAGTTATTTTAAAGAAACTCAGGTAAATTATGTATCTCTGTTTCATTAATTTTTCACCCCTGGGACTTTTTTTTGTTTTTTTATTTGGAACATATTCCTCTGTTTCCTGATTTTGCTTGACTCTGTTTTTTCTAGGTATGAAGTGAAACGGCTATCTTTCCCAGTCTTGGAGGAATGGCTTTGTATAGGAGTTAAAACTTATTATTTAATCTTGCCCTAGCTCTTGGTTGTCTCTCAAACTTTTGTGGTTGTTTAAGCAATCTGATTTTTTTTTTTTTTTTTTTAATTGGTCCTACCTGTTGAGGGTATGCCAAGATCTGTGAGTGTTCCGGAGATATGGATCTCAGTCAGCACCTGGTTTCAGGCTGATTGGAAGCTAGAACCTCAGGCAGCAGCTTTTAAGATATGCAAATATATTTAATCCTGTGGGACTGCAATTACATTCTGAATGCTTCAGATCCATACGCCTCAGAAATGCAAGCCTGCCATCCACCAGAGCCAGGTGCTTAAGGGGCATTGCCTGTGTGTGCTCCAAGCCACAGGAGTGACAGGGTGGCACTGTGTGCTCACTGGTGTTAGCAGGTTAGAGGGAGAGTGCAAAGATGATGCCCACCAGTGCTGGTGCTAGCAAGGTAGGGTAAGAATCCAACAATGGTGCCTGCCAGAGCCTCCATTTCCAGAGAGTCCCAGCAGACTCCTGCCCCAACTGCAGATGTTTTAAGATTAGCCAATGTATCTTCTTTACATATGATCTAAGCTCTTTTCAACCTGCTGCTTTTGTGCTGGGTCCTGGGATTAGTGAGTCTCCATGTGAGCTCTTTAAGGGTGGAATCTCTGTTACCTGTAGGCCTATAGTTTATCTAGGCATAAACCCCATTGGTTTTCAAAGACAAATGTTTTGGGAGCTTGTCTCTCTGTTGCTGGTCCCAAGGGTTGGGGTGCCTGATGTGTGGCACAAATCTCTTGCTCCTCAGGGATAAGCTCCTTGTTGGTATTTGATTCCACCCAATTGTGGATCACCCTGACAGGTTTGGTATTTTTTTTTTTTTTTTTTTTTTTTTTTTGCGGTACGCGGGCCTCTCACTGTTGTGGCCTCTCCCGTTGCGGAGCACAGGCTCTGGACGTGCAGGCCTAGCAGCCATGGCTCACGGGCTTAGTTGCTCCGCGGCATGTAGGATCTTCCCGGACCAGGGCACGAACCCGTGTCTCCTGCATCGGCAGGCGGATTCTCAACCACTGCGCCACCAGGGAAGCCCCAGGTTTGGTATTTTTGATGAGACCTTGTCTCAGCCTCTCCTACCCGACTCCATGTGGTGCTTTTATCCTTTGCTCTAGAGTAGCTGCTCAGCTAGTTTTTAGGTCTTTTTCAGAGTGAGTTGTTCCATATGAAGTTGTAGATTTATTGTGCTCATGGGAGGATGTGCGTTTTCAGAATCTTCCTACACTAACGTGTTGAACTGCCCTTCCCTGACTGAAATGCTTTTTAAAAAAAAATGAATCAGCGGGGGCTTCCCTGGTGGTACAGTGGTTGAGAATCTGCCTGATAATGCAGGGGAAACGGGTTTGAGCCCTGGTCTGGGAGGATCCCACATGCCGCGGAGCAACTAGGTCCGTGAGCCACAATTACTGAGCCTGCGCGTCTGGAGCCTGTGCTCGGCAACAAGAGAGGCCGCGATAGTGAGAGGCCCGCGCACCACGATGAAGAGTGGCCCTCGCACAGAAACGAAGACCCGACACAGCAAAAATAAATAAATTAATGAATAAACTCCTACCCCCAACATCTAAAAAAAAAAAAAAAAAAAAAAAAAAAGTCGTCTGCTTTATATAAAAAAAAAAACAATCAGCAACAGATGCAGGAAAGGACATTTGATGTCAGATCAGTAGCAATGTGCCCAGCACACAATATGAAGCACAGATGTTTATCTGGAATGGCCATGGAGTTGGAAAATGAAAACTTGGAAGAAAGCTGTTGAGTTCTAAACACTTTTTAATACCATATTGTAAACAGGCAGGACAGCCTCCGTGGGTAACATGAATACCTGATTCCCTTATGATTTTCTAGTAATGGAGAATGCCCAAAAGTGCTTGTGCTTAGCACTAAAACCTCAAGTCAGAGATGTCTTTTTAAAAAAATCTCTGAACAGTATTTCCAGTTAATGTGCTTTTGTGAGAATTTTTTTTCCTTTTCTTTCTCCCCAGTGTCTTTTTTGAGTTTTACATTCAACGTTTTATTGTCTCTCTCATACCTTATATGAGTGTCCAATTGAATATCACAATCCTTTGATTCCCTTTAACAATGTATAGTTTGAAACATTTAAGTGTCTCAGGTATCTTAGGTTACAATTACCCTACAGAGAACCATTTTATTTCCCCTGAATGGTTGTAAGGTGTTTTTATTTGCTTGCTTTTTATTGATGAGGTAGCATTTTCTATTCCAACTTCCTTAGAGAATGTTCTTCACTCAGCAAAGAGAAAAAAATATTTGAGTGGGCTGTCACTTAACCCCATGGGCATGAATGAAATTATCTGCTCAGAGTGGGATTTCTATTTTCTATATGTAAACAGACCTACCTCTAACATTTGTAAGGCCTGGTGAAAAAGGACAAATGGGGAGTATTCCATCTAATGTCCACCTCTTTAATTCCCTTCCCTGGTTCCAATCTGTGCTGTGGAGAACCAAGAAAATGTTTGTGGACATTTCAGATCATAAGTCCCAGTTCTACCAGACAATGGCTTCTTGAAAAGAACAACCCCTTGAATAACTCCTAGGACTTAAAATTCTGCACATGAGTAGCATGGTTTGTCTTTAGGAGGACAGACTGAAGGAAAGGAAGGAAACAGGCTTGGGACTATTTGGGCAGGGAGTTCTTAAGACTTAAGTATCCAGAGTACAGCATGAAAGAGGAAGTATGTGGGCTCCAGTTGGGCTTATTCCTTTGGCCCCACAGACCCCTCTTCCTGTATGGAGGGACACAGCTAGAAGAGTGCCACAGTAGGAACCTCTACAGCATAAGGCCCAGGACAGTGACTCAATTGCCTAAGTCTAAGGTTGTACTATATGTAAAGGTTAATCCTTTGTAAACATAAGAAAAGGGGAAAGAATTATGATAATTCATACTTGGACAAAGACAAGTGCCCAGTTTGTACTTGATATCATACCAGTCCCATCACTCTATTTAATTGTTTCCATTTGTGGGAGAGATGCCCTAAGGTGACCCCAGTGACCACACTTTTGTATAATTCCCTCTCCTCGAATATGGATGAGATCTGTAATTTACTTCTCACCAGTAGAATATTTCAAAGCTGATAGTTTGTCACTGGTTCTGTTATATGGCTAAGATGATGGAATGCTTACATAAGACAGTCTTGGGATGCCGAAGAGAGAGACTCTTCTGCCAATCTTGAGGAAACAAACTGCTGTGCTGTGAATTGCCTAAAGAGAGGGCCACACGGCAAGGAACTGGGTAAGCCCTTGTGAGGGTCTCATTCTTACAACTGCAAGGAACTAAATTTTGCCATTAACTACATAAGCTTGGAAGATGACCTCCAGCTCCAAAAAAGATCAGAACTGAACCCAGAATCCTGACATTGAGAAAATAATTGAACCGAGAATCCAGACATTGAGAAAATAATTGTGTTGGTTGAAACTATTAGATTTGTAACAACTTCTTATACAGCATATGGAAACTAGTACTCCAATTCTTGGGAGTTTGGGCATTTGTTTCGTCTTGTTTTTCTTGTACTTAGTCTACCTCCATCTTTTATGGTCTGTTAGTCACTCTTGTGCATAGACCCTTGTTTTGTTGACATTGGATAGCATCCTTTAGGAATGCCAAATGCCCTGTATTGCTTGAGAAAATCTTTTTTTAAAAAAATTTACTCATTTGATTTACTTTAACTGAAGAAAGATCATCCTGTTCAAAGACACTGCAAAATTTTTGAAGACCTTGCTCATGATTTGTCCCATTTCCTTTCCTTTCTAATTTGTTCTTCAAGTGCATGCTCTTTCCCCAATAGCTTCCTGGTTTCTTACTTTGCCCCATGACACTGGCAGAAATAGTTTCTCCTCTTCCTTTGAAATATAAACCACTCTCTTTGACCTCCTTTTAAGATTTCTTTTTACTTAATCCTTTACTTAGCAATTGTATATGAGCGCTTTCTTTCCTAATTGAATTGTATTTTCCTAGGGTGGAGGAAGAGGCAGGGGCAAAAATAAAATTATTTTTGTCTCTATAGCCTGTCGTTAAATCCAACAGTGCCTTGCTCTATGTCTTGTATAGAGTAGGCTCTCCTTAGCTACTTGAATGTATACATGAAAGTGATGTTGTTGAACTGTGTAGTTTTCAGCCCAATATTCCTCAGGAAGCTAACTCACTTTTTTTTTGGAATCTAGCAAAACCTATCAGATGATGCATGTCAAGTTAAGGCTTTGGTGATATTTTACCATCCTGAAACTGACAACACCTTATGGATAGACTTGGGAACTTTGATTCAGCAAATCCTCATTTACTTGCAAATTTGGGTGCAATTAAAAATAGCAACCTTAGAGGGCAGTTGAAGTGAATGATATGATTTGATCTATAATGCACATATGAAAAATATTTACAGATATTTTTAGAAGGACAGATAAAGGCTGAAATCAACTGGGAGTCTAAGGAGTAGCTCGTATTTCTGCTCCAGTTCTCTGCTGGGCTAGCAGGAGCCAGGTGGAGCCTCTTGTGGGTTCTTGTCATTCTTGGCTGAGGCCCTAAATGTTGGCAGACTGTCCCCACAGGCAAGGTAAAAGGAAGAATTGAGACGATAATTGGGCTCATTCAGGCAATGTTTGCACTCATAGAGAAAACAGGTGCTTGGGGCTTGGTTGACCCAGAATGAATGCTCTGGATAAATGGCCTCACACTGCTTTCTGTTTTATAACTAGAGGCAGCTTAAAATCTCTGCCCTATTGTTATCTCTGAAAGTAAAGCCTATGTCTCCTTATGGAAAGTGTCCAGATTGCTATGAAGTTCAGCCTACTTACAACAATATTATAAACCTCAGCCATAATTGTAATATTTCCCATTAAAGTTAAGACATTCACTTCAAACAATACTGATAATCTAATATTTGAACAGCTATACAAGAAATAGTTTAGGGACTCAAATATCTTGTCACAATGGGGAAAATTATCAGAAATACTATGTGTAGAGGAAATAATGTTATAATCAATGTGACTTGAAATTTTAAGAGCTTTCTTTCTTTGGATTAAGAGTACCATTAATGCTTTGTAGGGAAGTGTGTCTTGTTCTAGTTTTCTGTGCAGAAGTAGAGAAAGGGTGGCTAATTCCAGATGACACTGCCTCCTTTTATATAGCAGATTACTCTTTGTGATGTTGATTGTGACATCCACCCTGGGGCTAATGGAGATATTTTAACCAAGTTTTCTCTGCAGCGGGTACTTAGACCTTAGACGTTAAAGGGGATATTCAAAAAGACCTATTGTTATATCCCCATTTGATTTTAATAGACATTTGCTTAAGTCTGGTCAATAAAACAACTTGCAATGGCAGAGTCCTTGGAGTTCACTTATAGAGCCAGCAAATGGGAAAACCTCTTAGCTGAAATTGTTGTAGAATATAGGAGGGAAAGAGAGGTTGCCTAAGATCTGTTTACAACTGGCATTTATTAATTTGAGCAGAATTCCAGGAGATTAACTCTATGTCTAGACTGCCATCAAATAACAATAAATAAATCAGGCAGACCCTTCTCAGAATCACTGAATTTCTTCTTGCTGACTTTGAATGTAATTGTTGATTAATTCTGAGACCACAGTACAAAATTTTTAGTTTTCTTTTAGCTTTCCACTTTTCTTTCAATGTAAGAATGGATTCTCTTTGGTTATCTAACTTCCATGAGGACTGCTTCCTACAGTTAGTTTTCAGAAAATTTCTCTTATTTTTAAAAGAATATTTTGCTACTTCATTGCAAATCGAAACATTTAAAAGAATATAAAGACTTTAACAGTAACCATCCCTTTACTCCAGCAATTCTCTTTCTTTCAATTTATGGAAGATTGGACCCCACTTGCCTATGATAAAATCAATACTAAAAGTCTTCACTCCTTCTAGACGCTTAAGGCCATTATCTTAGAAAGACAGTCATTAAACAATAATTTATTTTCAAATGCATAGATAATTATGAACTGAGATAAATTCTATGAAGGAAGGAAACACCACTTTTCAAAAAGGTATTTACAAAAGAACTTAGCTTTCCAGAGAAAAGTATACTTGAGATATTAGTAAGTGATAAATAAATAAGGAGAGTGATGAAATAACATTGGTTGCTGCCAGAGCAGTATGTACAAAAGAGTATATGGGTTGTAGAAGTTAACAGTGGCTGAGATAAGAGTGTGGGGAGACTGATGAGAAGGATGAGCAGAAATCAGAATACATTGCTTTGCGGGCCACGTTAAGGATTTTGACTTTATGTGCAATGGAAAGCCTTTGGACAATTTTAAGCAAACGTTACCATAATTAGATCTAAACTTTGCTCGTTAAACTTTGAGATAAAAACTAAGTATTACAGAATCTACTTTTGAGTTCTTGGCCACTTATTAACTATAGACAAGTCTTACTTTCATACCTAGTGAATGTATGTGTTTTTGTGTGAAATGTGTGCAAAAACTGAACTGTGCCTTTACAGGTTATAAGAGGAGTTCTGAGATAGAATAAATTATAAATTTCCCAATTTTATTTTCGATACTGTCTATGACAATGTATGTTTGTAATTTTGTACCTGTTACTGAATTTCCTTTTTTCTTTATTTCAATTTTAATTTTAATAGCATTTGACAGAGACTAAATATTCATGTAACAATGTCTAGCTTTGTATTGAATTTGATAAACCTAAAGTTATTATCAGTAACATCAGCACTTTCATTTTACTTTTTGACCTTTTCATAGGAAGGACAAAGTACAGTGAATTATTCATATCGTTGCATACATTGATAGTGATTGTGGCAAATAGACTCATAAGGTAGCCCTAAAAATCCCTGTTTCCTGGTATTCATGCAATTATGTGATCCCTGATGCCAGAGTGTGGATAACACCTCTGATTTTCTTCTAACAAAAAAGTATGGCAAAAATGATAGGATGGGCATGATTATGTGTCATTATATGATTCAGTTACATAAGATTGTAGTGCTCTTCTTGCTAGAGTCTCTCCTTCCCTTGCTCACTTTGAGGAAGCAAGTGGCCATGTTGGAGAATCCCACATTGCAAGGAACTATGGGTGACCTCTAGGAGCTGACACTGGCCTCCACTCAATAGCCAGCAAAAAACGGAAGCCCTCAGTTCTGCAACTGCAAGAGACTCAATTCTGCCAACAGCATGAGTGAGCTTGGAAAGCAAAAACTTCCTCAGTCGAGCCTCAGATAAGACTGCAACCCCATTTCAATTAGCCTTTATCGCACCTTTGCAAAGCCCTAAGGACAAGATTCAGTTTAGCCATGTTTAGATTCTTGACCTACAGACACTGTGAGAATGTGTGTTGTTTTAAAGCTGCTGAGTTTGTGGTAATAGTGTTATGCAGCAGTGATAATTAATATGATGAGGAGGACAAAACCATACTGTATATGGCAGAAAGGATGGCCATTCAGCAGATAAAATGTTACTGGCAAGTAGATGAATGGAAGACTGAATTCAACCTGAGAAACTTGATTTAGGAATATCTATGCATTTGTCTGAAAGAGTTTGTTCTAAAAAAAAAAAAAAATCAGTTGTATGAATGCAAAAGACTAGCTGCCTGTTAACTTGGGCAATTCACAATTTCCCTGGTTTAGTTTTCTCATCTCTAGAAAGAGAATATGTGTCCTACTTACGTGAACGATTATTATAAGATTATACTGAGATCAGTTAAATTAAATAAATATTAGGTTTGTTCTTGTATAATACTTTCACATATAGTACATGAAAGCAATGACATCTGTAAAATGTTAGCTATTTAAGTGGAAGTATTAATATAGTGTTAATGAGTTCTCCTCTATTCTCTGTGACCTACCATTAATTATATATCCAACTTGGACAGATTCTTCAGTTACAGTTCTTGATTTTCTGTCTAAGAAGAGACTGGTTGTTAATGTCTTTAGTGACACTCACATTTGTGGCCCTTCATTTTAGCTGCTTACTCTTTTTTTTTTTTTTTTTTTTTCAGTACGTGGGCCTCTCCTGTTGTGGGGCACAGGCTCCGCACGCGCAGGCTCAGCGGCCATGGCTCATGGGCCCAGCCGCTCTGCGGCATGTGGGATCTTCCCAGACTGGGGCACAAACCCATGTCTCCTGCATCGGCAGGTGGACTCTCAACCACTGCGCCACCAGGGAAGCCCTTTAGCTGCTTACTCTTAAACTCTGTTCTTGGGGGCAATACCAGTGGAAATTTTCTTTTGTGAAAATTCAGTATGTTCCATTTGTTCATGTCTTGCCATTAATATTCAGCTTCACATTTGCAAGCTTGTCACAAAAAATGAATTTATTTTCAATTCTTTACTATTTGTGCAAATGCTGCTGTTACCGAAGGGTGAAGATATAGACAGAATTTAAATGCATAATATCACAAATGTTTTTTAAATTCTTTATTAATGCAGTTCACAGCACAATTAACATAAATAATATTGTTTTTAGTCCACCGGTTCCCAAAAGCATTAAGATGCAAAAGCAGATCATGGGGAGAAAATATTCTCAATATGGTTAGGGAAAAAAATGTCAGTAACTCTGTGCAAAATGTGGTTAAACTGCTCCTGTTTGAAAAAGAAAATGTGAATTATGAGAGACCTTTTTATTGTTGTTGTGTGTTTTCCCTACTGGCTGATTTTTTAGCTCGTAAAGTATCCTTGCTGTCTGGGTGAACCATCTGTGATATCGCCATTTTGGCGGATTTTCTCTTTGTGTCAATGACCAACCCACATGGGGAAGGACTTAGCATTATAAATAAAAGTTCAACTTTCATGAAAGCAAAGAGAATTGGAAAGCACTTTATTTAAATTAAGATGTATCCCTTAAAATTATGGTACTTAGAAAATTGGTTATTTTAGATTTCACATTCACTGGATACAAAGTGTATCACTTGTATAGCCAGTCAGGAGCAGACAAGAACATTATCACACAATTACTGGGTTAAACATCTTAACTATTATTTTCAAGACTTAGCTGCCCCAATAAATGGGAGTTAATCACAAAAGAAATACATCTCTATTTAATGTAAATTTCTTATTCCCTTAATGGTAGAAAGCTTTTACAAAACAAGATTCAGACACGGAGAAGTAATATAAAGGAAAATGTAACCGTGGCTAACATTTATTGGGCACTTACTATGTGCTAGTCTCTATTCTGTTGTTTCTACACAGGTTATACAGTTTATTCCTTGCAACTAACCCTATCAGGCATGTACCAGTATTATCTCGATTTTACAGATGAGGAATGTGAGGTAATGAGAGATTAAGCAATGTAACCAAGGGTCAGAGAGTTGGGATTAAATCTAGGTAGTGAAGGAGCTGGGAATCAAACATAGGCAGGTACATTGCAAGCTGACCTAACCATGAATCTTTAATGTAGTCAGAAGTGAAAATTATTGATTCTACCAACCACTAAAGGTCTACTTCACCCCTTCTCAGTGAGGCAATGCATTCTGAAAATCAAACATTTTAGAAACCAAGGATAACATGAACCTGACTCAAATTCTTTCCTTGGATTTTGGAATACCGCAAAGGAGAATGTGTACGTTGCAACAATAATTTCCTAAAGCCCCTCCTGGGAGTCTCTTGTCTTCCTTTTTACCCCAGTCCTTGAAATGTAAGAGACTAGGTGAGGGAGAAGGATATTGAGAGAGCCAAGCCCAAGTTCTTCTTCCTGGGCAAAGGGAGAGAGATATCTTGTGGCACTCACACTTTACTAGTTTTGTTCGGTTACAACATCATTGTTACATGTTTAAAGGCATGGATGATCATGTATGTTTTGGAGACTCCCAAGTTTTAAAATGTTACAGGTTGGCCAGCTGGCATTAGCAACAGAAGTACACAGACTTAAAATGACTTTTTGGCTTTTTTTCATATTATACACGTCTTTCAAATTGAACTAATGCTATTCTGATTACCTGTGTGGGTAGGCAGGGTGAAGGTAAATGACAAAATTTCTCACAGATTAATTGAAACTTGTCTGCTCAAATAGCAAAATGGGCTGGCTGGTTTAACCAATAAAGCCTACTCTATTGCATTGATGTTATTTATGAAGGATTTGTAAGAGGTTCTGTGTAAGAAATATTGATTACTAATACCATTTTACTTGGTAACAGCACTTCACTAACTTTTGAAATGAGGTACAATTCCATCTTTACTCATAACTAATTGGAATGAACATCTCATGAGCAGGCATTTTCATTTCATCTATAGGTCTCACGATATCATCACGTTAATCCACAAATCTTGAGAAGGGGTAGTCAGTAGCCAAAGTGTATGAAGCAGCTTGATTTTGTGCTTTATCCAAGAAAAATTCAACTGCCAGATAATCTCTCACTTTCACCAATAAGATATTTATATTTGGTTACCTCCATATCAAACTGAAATATAGTTTGAGAAGCCCGGCATTCAAATCATTGCTCACTGTTTTTTATATTATTCTCTTATCCTATTAATTAATTGGCTTCTATAGGTCTGAAAATGTATTCACAAGGACAGAAGAAAACTGACATATAGTAAGTTCCAGAGTCTCCAGGGCATTATGTTAGAATATAGCATGTAGACCCTTTATATGTTATTTTATTTATCCTCACAGTGGTTCTTCTGGACAAAGGATCATCCCCACTTTAAAGTTAAGAAACTGAACTCTTGCCAATCACATATAAAGAAGGAAATGGCACAAGATTCAAACTCAGACAGGCTTAAACATTTGGTTTATTTTTTCAGTATACCTTTTATTTTATTATAATATATAATAGATTTCCCTATTTTTAACATCTTACCTTGGTATGTTGCATTTGTCATTATTAATAATAATGTTTCAGTACTGGTTTATTAATTCAGTACTTTTCAGATTTCCCAATGCTTTCCTGAAGGACTGATACATTACTTGGATACATTATTTATCCATATTTGAATATTATCTAGATACGTTTTTGGAATTCTCCTGCATGGGAGATTTGTCTGTCTCCTCCCCTTTGTTTCACCATTTACTTATTTATATTAGTATTACTTACAGATATTTATTTTACACTTTGGGTGATATCCAGTACTACTTTATTTTTGTTGTGGTTGTTGCTGTAAGTCTGAAATCCATGTGTTGATAAGAGAATGCTCTCTCCAAAGTCTCTAGGGGAACATTTTTCCTTGCCCTTCCAGCTTTTAATAACCTCAGGTATTCATTAGTCTGTGGCAGTGCAACTCCAGTCAAAGTGCAAGTTTGTTCCACTTGATCCCTTTCACTTATTTCTCCCACCCTTCCAACCTGCCTCCTCTCTGGCAACCACCAGCTTGTTCCCTGTGTCTATGAATCTGTTTCTGTCTTGGTTTTATACATTTTTAATAGAGTAAGCTTATTTTTTCATATTCTGCACTCCGTAGTCAGATACCCTAAACTCTTACATAATGTTTTAGATTTTGCATACATACATTAAGGTTCATTCTTTGTGATGTAGAGTTCTATGGGTCTTGTTGAAAGCATAATGTTATGAGTCTACCATTATGGTGTCATCCAGAATAGTTTCACTGCCTCAAATAGTAAACTGTGCCTCACCTTTTCAAACTTTTCTCTCCCAACCTCTGTCCACCACTTATCTGTTTATCATCTCTATAGTTTCACTTTTTCCAAAATGGAATCAAACAGTATGTAGTCCTTTGAAGCCAGCTTCTTAGACTTAACAATATGCATTTGGAATTCATCCATGTGTTTGGTGGCTTGAGAGCTTAATCCTTTTTATCACTGAATAATATTCTGTTGAATGTATTGTACCATCATTTGTTTATCCATTCACCTGTTGACACATTGGTTGCTTCCTGTTTTGGGTGATTTTAAATAAAGCTGCTGTATATATTCATGTTCAGGCTTTTGTGTAGACACAAGTTTTCAGATTAACTATGTAAATAACTAGAAGTACAATTTCTGGATGAAATGGTAAGACTGTGTTTAGCTTTGTAAGAAACTGGCAAGCTGTCCTCCAAAGTCGATGTACCATTTTGCGTTCTCAACAGTTAATGAGGGATCATGTTACTCTGCTGCATCCTCGTTAGCAGTTGGTGTTGTCAGTTTTTTGGATTTGAGCCCTTCTGATAGGTGTACAGTGATGTCTCATTGTTTTAATTTTTATTTCCCTAATGACAAGTGATGTTGAGCATCTTCTCATACACGTATTTCTTATTTGTGTATCTTCTTTGGGAAGGTGCATGGTTTGATCTCTTGCTCATTTAAGAAATTGGGTTGTTTGTATTCTTATTTTGGAGTGAACATCTGTTTCAAATGTATAATTTCAAATTATGTTGTAGGAAAGATGATCTATATGGGCCAGGCATTCTGACATGAATTATTTAATTTCAGCCTAAATCTGTTCCTAAGAGGCAGGTATTAAGCTTCTGTTTTTACACAGGAAAGATCTAAGGGTAAGAGATCAAACATAATATTCAGAAGCAACACAGCCAGTAAGAAGTTAGATGGTCGGGCTTCCCTGGTGGCGCAGTGGTTGAGAGTCCGCCTGCCGATGCAGGGGACGCGGGTTCGTGCCCCGGTCTGGGAAGATCCCACGTGCCGCGGAGCGGCTGGGTCCGTGAGCCATGGCCACTGAGCTTGCGCGTCCGGAGCCTGTGCTCCGCAACGGGAGAGGCCACAACAGTGAGAGGCCCGCGTACCGCAAAAAAAAAAAAAAAAAAAAAGAAGTTAGATGGTCTTTTTTAACGGAGTCTAAAAAGTGTTTGCAGACCTATCAGACCTAAGAGCTCCCTTTTCCTGTTATGAGTATTTTTATATCTCAGTTACTATTGCAAAATGATAGTTATAAATAATATGACCTACTTAAAACTATCATAAAACAATATAAAACTGTAGTATAAAGGAAAACTAAAAGGAAAGAGGAATAACAGTAAAACAATAAAATGTCATATGTATATATGTAAATACTTATACAGGATTATATTAGATTATAATACTAAATATTCATGGTAGCATCCACTTATAATTAATAAATTTAGATGTAAAAGATCAGAAACCTTTCCATACCACCTTACCAGAAACTCAGGAAATTAAAAGATATTTTAGTTGAGTAGATGCCACAATTAAAAAAAGTCAGAAATTAAGTATTAGCCAGCTAGATTTGTTTGAATATAGTACAAGAAGAAAGATAATGCTTATGTGAAATAGGGAAAACATAGGACAAATTGTAAACTCTAGAGGTGGAGAAATGAGGAAGCATAAAGTCTTTGTAAACAAGATGTATCCAAAAGTTATATAGGATGTGGAAAAGTTATTTATTGGATGAAACTGTCATGCATTGCAGTTTACCATCTCTGGCACCCAGTTACTAGATCCCAGTCCTAACTCCCATTCATTGTGATAACCCAAGACAATAAGACATTTTCTTAATTTCCAAATTTCCCTAATACCCCTTTATTCTAAATCCATACATTAATTGTTCTAACTTGTAATACTGTAATTTGAGGATTATTGTGACTCAAGTCAAGCTGCAAAATTTTAGAATATTTCAGAATATTTTGGAAATTTTAATGAATGGTAATAGAAATGTTGAAGGTCAATAAAATACAGAGCTTAAATTTCCAAACTCATGGCCTTTAACCAAATGGATCTTATCTTGGATAGCACATGAGCTTTGTAAAAACTAAAATACATTATAAGTCTTCTCCTGTGGTGCAATGGTTAAGAATCCATCTGCCAATGCAGGGGACATGGGTTCAAGGTCTGGGAAGATCCCACATGCTGCAGAGCAACTAAGCCCATGTGCCACAACTACTGAGCCTGTGCTCCAGAGCCCGTGAGCCACAACTACTGAGCCTGTGTGCCACAACTACTGAAACCCGCGTGCCTAGAGCCTGTGCTCTGCAGCAAGAGAAGCCACAGCAATGAGAAGCCTGTGCACCACAACAAAGAGTAGTGCCTGCTCGCCGCAACTAGTGAAAGCCCATGCGCAGCGATGAAGACCCAACGCAGCCAAAAACAAAATAAATAAATAAATTTAAAAAAACCAAACACTATATAGAATAGAGTCAAATACTTTATATTTAGGCAGAAACTGCTCCCCCCCAATCTTACAATCACCCCCACCCCAGTTCCGCCTTGTGTACCTAACAACCTCAAAATCTTTCTCTGGTATAATACTGAGAGATATGAAAAATCATTGTTTTCCTTTTTTTTTTTTTTTTTTTTTTTTTTTTTTGTTGCGGTACACGGGCCTCTCACTGTTGTGGCCTCTCCCGTTGCGGAGCACAGGCTCCGGACGCGCAGGCCCAGCGGCCATGGCTCACGGGACCAGCCGCTCCGCGGCATGTGGGATCTTCCCGGACCGGGGCACGAACCCGTGTCCCCTGCATCGGCAGGCGGATTCTCAACCACTGCGCCACCAGGGAAGCCCCATTGTTTTCCTTTTAATGAGCATCCACGAGGTATTTCTCTTGCACTAAGAATTGTGTGAGGTAGATATGGAGGATACCTACACAACTGGAAACACACACACACACACACACACACACACACACACACACACAAAACCCACAAAAAACAGTCCCTCCTTTCAACTTCTTAACTTCCTTTACCCTCATCTCACAGATTAAGGGCATATGACAGTCATAGTCCTGATAAGCCAGTGTGGCCTTGTCATCTTTGAATTTATCTGAATTTTCTGGGTTGAATTGGTATTTTCAACCTGGGTCACCTCTTGTGGTAATACATACCTCAGAGATATCCAGGAGTACCTCAGAAATATTGCAGGCTCAGTTCCAGACCACCACACAAAGCGAATATCACAAGGAAGTGAGTCACACACATTTATTTTTAACAGTACATATCAAAGTTATGTTTACATAACTATACTATACTGTAGTCTATTAATAATGCGATTGCATATGTCTAAAAACCAATGTATATACCTTAATTAAAAATACTTTATTGCGGGCTTCCCTGGTGGCGCAGTGGTTGAGAGTCCGCCTGCCAATGCAGAGGACACAGGTTGGTGCCCTGGTCCGGGAAGATCCCACATGCCGCGGAGCGTCTGGGCCCGTGAGCCATGGCCGCTGAGCCTGTGCGTCTGGAGCCTGTGCTCCGCAACAGGAGAGGCCACAGCAGTGAGAGGCCCGCGTACCGCAAAAAAAAAACTAACAAAAACTTTATTGCTAAAAAATGCTAACCATCATCTGAGCCTTTAGCGAGTCATAATCTTTTTGCTGGTGGAGGGTCTTGCCTGGATGTTGATGGCTGCTGCCTGATTAGAATGATGGTTGCTGAAGGCTGGGGTGGGCGTGGCCATTCTTAAGATAAAACAGTAATGAATTTTGCTGCATGGATTGACTCTTCCTTTCACAAATGATTTGTCTGTACCATGCAATGGTGTTTGATAGTGTTACACCCACAGTAGAACCTTTCAAAATTGGAGTCAATCCTTTCAAACCCTGCCACTGCTTTATCACCTAAGTTTATATAATATTCTAAATTCTGTGTTATCATTTCAATAACCTTCACAGTACTTTCACCAGGAGTAGATTCCAATTTAATAAACCACTTTCTTTGCTCAGCAATAAGAAACAACTCATTATTCATTAAAAGTTTTATCCTAAGTTTGCAATGATTCAATTCAGCAATTCAGGCTCCATTCCCCTAATTCTAGTTCTCTTGCTATTTCTGCTACATTTTCAATTACTTCCTCCACTGATGTCTTGAACACCCTCCAGGTCATCCATGAGGGTAGGAATCAACTTCTTCCAAACTCCTGTTAATGTAGATGTCTACTTTGACCTCGTCCCATGAATCACAAATGTTCTCAATGGCGTCTAGAATGGTGAATCCTCTACAGAAGGTTTTCAATTGACTTTGCTCAGATCCATCAGAGGAATCACTATCTATGGCAGCTATAGCCTTATAAGTGTATTTCTTAAATAATAAGACTTGAAAGTTGAAATTATTCCTTTATCCATGGGCTGCAGAATGGATGTTGTGTTGGCAGGCGAGCAAACAATGTTAATCTCATTGTACATCTCCATCAGAGTGCTTGGGTGACCAGATGCATTGTCAATGAGCAGTCATGTTTTGAAAGGAATCTTTTTCTCCGAACTGTAGTTCTCAAGAGGGCATAAAATATTCAGTAAACCATGTTGTAAACAGATGTGCTGTCCACGCTTTGTTGTTCCATCTGTAGAGCAGAGGCTGAGTAAATTCGGTATAATCCTTAAGGGACTTCGGGTTTTCAGAATGGTAAATGAGCATTGGCTTCAACTGAGAGTCACCAGCTGCATTGGTCCCTAATAAGAGAGTCAGTCTATCCTTTGAAGCCAGGCATTGTCTTCTCCTCTCTAGCTATGAAAGTCCTAGATGGCATCTTCTTCCAATATAAAGTTGTTTCCTCTACATTAAGAATCTGTTGTTTAGTGTAGCCACCTTCACTAATTATCATAGCTGGATCTTCTGGATAACTTGCCGCAGTTTCTACATCAGCACTTGCTGCTTCACCTTACACTTTTATGTTACAGAGACAGTTTCTTTCCTTAAGCCTCATTCTAGCTTCAGACTTCTCTTCTGCAGCTTCCTCACCTCTTTCAGCCTTCAAAGAATTGAAGAGGGTTAGGGCCTTGCTCTGGAATAGGCTTCGGCTTAAGGGAATGTTGTGGCTGGTTTGATCTTCTCTCTGGATCACTAGACATTTTTTTTTTTTTTTAATTTATTTTTATTTATTTATTTTTGGCGGTGTTGGGTCTTCGTTTCTGTGCAAGGGCTTTCTCTAGTTGCGGCGGGCGGGGGCCACTCTTCATCGCGGTGCGCGGGCCTCTCACTGTCGCGGCCTCTCTTGTTGCGGAGCTCAGGCTCCAGACGCGCAGGCTCAGTAGTTATGGCTCACGGGCCCAGTTGCCCCGCGGCATGTGGGATCTTCCCAGACCAGGGCTCGAACCCGTGTCCCCTGCATTGGCAGGCCGATTCTTAACCGCTGCGCCACCAGGGAAGCCCGACTAGACATTTTCCATATCAGCAGTAAGGCTGTTTCACTTTCTCATCATTCGTGTATTCACTGGAGTAACTCTTTTGATATCCTTCAAAGACTTTTCCTTTGCATTCACAACTTGGCTAACTGGCACAAGAAACCTAGCTTTTGGCCCATCTTGGCTTTTGACATGCCTTCCTCACTAAGCTTCATCATTTCTAGCTTTTAATTTAAAGTGAGAGATGTGCAACTCTTCCTTTCACTTGAACAGTTAGGGTTATTTATTGGCCTAGTTTCAATATCGTTGTGTCTCAGGCAATAGGGATATCCAAGAAGAGGGAGAGAGGTGGGGGGATGGCTGATAGGTAGAGTAGTCAGAACACACACAACATTTATTGATTAAGGTCACCGTCTGATATGGGCACAGTTTGTGGCACCCCAAGGCAATTACAATAGTAACATCAAAGATTACTGATTATAGAGCACCATAACAAATATAATAATAATAATAAACTTTCTAAAAATTGCGAGAATTACCAAAATGTGACACAGAGACATAAAGTGCGCAAATGCTTTTGAAAAAATGGCACCAGTAGACTTGCTTGTCATGGAGTTGTCATAAACCTTCAATTTGTAAAACAAACAAACAAACAAACAAACAAAAACCCACAGTCTGCATAGCTCCATAAAGTGAAGCCCAATAAAACGAGGTAAGCCTGTGTAGATTTATTCCTTGTTCTCTCAGACAAGTCTTGCTGTCATTAGTCCACAATTTCACTCTTCACTTTTAAGGGAAATTTTTGTCATACTAGCCAGACAAACAAACTAGAAGAGTAGTAAGGCTAGAGCAGGAGTGTAGAGGGTTGGAGGGATTTTGGAGACCCATCAAGGGAAAGGAAATGCCCACTAGGTGGCAGTAGTACACAGAAGTTTTATTTGGGAGACCCTCTGAATGCCTCCCAACAGGAGACTAGAGGTTACAGGAACTGGGGTACCATCCAGAAGGGGGAAGGAGGGCAAAGAACTCCCAGGGGAAGATGGGGCAGAGAGGAGGATTAACGTCTAGGTGATGTCGCTCAGCAGCATGGTGGGAAGTCTGGGTCAGAGAGCTCCGAAGGACAGCAGAGACTTGGCATGTGCATGGCCCCAGGGCATATCTTATCTATGGCTAGAATACGTAGGGCAACTTTTCATCGGGTATGCAAAGCAGGAAGGCTCTAAACGACTAAAAAAATCTGCTTATTTGGGTTATGTTTGTTTAAAACAACTGGATGTGCTTAAATTTGAATTCGGTGCCAGCTGGCTTTTGAACTATTGAGTCTCAGCTTGCAGTGAAGAAACAAAAAACTTAGGAGCGAATATATGGGGGCTGACCTTGGCTCATTTATATAACAGGAAGACTGTTGTATGGTGAAAAAAGGTGAGTTTGGAATCAGAGATCAGGATTTGAAGCCCTTATTTTATCTCTTATTAACTATATGACCTTTGTAAATGTCATTACCTTTAAGAATCTCAGCTATCTCATGTAGAACAGGGATGTCTTAATAGCCAATCAGTAAGACTGAGAGATTAAATGAGGTAACACACACTAAACACCAGGTATGTAGTATATATTCGATAAATAGTAGGTGCCTTCATGATCCTTTCCTATACTCTGGGGTTTGTCTTAATTTGCATGTTCTTGGATGACAGCACTTCATCCAAAAACTCACATACAGGTAGTTTATTTTGGGAATTGATCTCAGGTAACAGGAGTGGGGGTCTGAAGAGGGAAAGCTTATGTAAGGATGTGCTCTAGGGTCTGCTTTTACAGTGACCAGCTGTAAAAGTTGTCTGAGGAGTATTCTGAACGTGCCTCAGGATTACTCACCAGAGGAAAAGAAGTGAGGAGAATTTATTATGGGCACTTTCCTCCACCTCATCCAACTGGCATGTTAACTCTTTCTCACGTCTGGTTTGCAAGCCTGTGAGTGCTGGTTTCCAGAAGCTCTCATAATACCACCACTTCAAAGCCAGAGGCGAAAGGGCAGAAAGCCAGAGCAGTGGTGCCCCTGGGGTGAGATGCTTTGCAGTTACACCTGTGTGAAGCTGGTTGCTGCAGCAATGGTTGGAATACAAGTTGGGCCAAAAGGTTGGTGATTGGGGTGTGTTCAGTAGAGAATGCTAACTGAAACAGAAGAGAGAGAACTATCCAATGATGGGCAAATCCTTCTTGGAAAGAAGGGGTTATTTTAAATAAAATCATGAGGTAGCTTATTGTTTTTTCAACTCAGGAGTAGAAAACTTTTGTATGCTACATGCACTACAATTCTTCTTGATAATTTTTTTACATTAATTAATTTATTTTTTGGCTGCGTTGGGTCTTGTTGCTACACACAGGCTTTCTCTAGTTGCGGCGAGCGGGGGCTACTCTTCACTGTGGTGCACAGGCTTCTCATTGTGGTGGCTTCTCTTGTTGCAGAGCATGGGGTCTAGGTGCATGGGCTTCAGTGGTTGTGGCACATGGGCTCAGTAGTTGTGACTCGCGAGCTCTAAAGCGCAGGCTCAGTAGTTGTGGTGCACGGGCTTAGTTGCTCTGTGGCATGTGGGATCTTCTCAGACCAGGGCTTGAACCCGTGTCCCCTGCATTGGCAGGAGGATTCTTAACCACTGTGCCACCAGGGAAGCCCCTCTTCTTGATAATTTTTGAACTGGGCTAATTTTAGATTTTTGATTGTCTATTTCTCTGTATGAAGATAAAGTGATAAAACACATGATTTCCTCATTCTGTTAGGTTCTTCTGGTTGCAAGGGACTGAGGCTTTCTTACTTTATTTAAAGCATCAGTGATTATTTAGGAGAATACACACATATAAAATCCAGGGCATATGTTGAGATAGGCAAAGTTAATTCATGCAAATTCCATTTTACTGGATTTTCTGAGAGAGTAGACGAATAGGACATTTCCTATGACAATTACATTTAATAAACATGAACCCAGGAGTGAGCGTAAACTGGAAGATGGGCATTTTCTGTTTCTTTGGTCATTTTCTTTTATGGTGAGAATATCACATGAAACCTTGGGTAAGACCAGTGTTTAAAGAAGCATATTTTTCACACAAAATTTCTTCCAAAAGCAAGACATCTGCTTCATCTGGTACTCAATGAAAGAAACCATGACTTGCTCCAAAGCTAGAAGAAAAAAAAAAATATTTCAATCTCTATAGTGGCACTCTCTCAAAAGATTTTCAAGGAAATTATAGCTGTCTTGAATTTTTGTCTTATGTCTGAGGAATCTAAATTCCTTGAATTTAAATTAGATTCTCTGAATTGAAATTCACTGTAGAATCTAAATTCTGAGTAAATATGTGATGTAAATGGCAAGCCAGACCAACAGAAGGGAAGGAAAACTAGTAATGCCACTGCCTCTGAAATGTTTTGGTTTTCTTCTTTTTTCTGATATGTTTCCCTTTCTATACTATTGATCTTTTACTTTATGCTTCTTCTTTCTCATAATTTTAGTTTACTCATAGCTTTGACATTCAGGACCTGTCGTGGATCAAATTCTGTTTCAGAGCATCCTTTGACCATCCTCCTGCCAGTGACCTAATTTGGTATGAGATGAGTGTGTGTGTGTGTGTGTGTGTGTGTGTGTGTGTGTGTGTGTCTGGCTTGAATTCCTGAGACTATATTTGACCCAACTCACCACTTTTAGGCTTTAATATCTCACCTATGGCTGACACACCTGAAAGTGTACCATTTGGTGTATCATTGTCCTAGAATTCCATCTGGGGATAAGACAGGGTCACAGTCTTCACAGAGCTTTATGAAAAACAAACGGGCTACGGGTAAGACAGTTTACACAGAAGGGGGCTGTGGCTCTGGCAGGTAATCTGAGAATTGGTCTATTTACCATCAGTTATCTAGTACAAAGAAGGGGTGTTCTTCGCTTAGTAGTCAATAGTCAGCTAATATCCTGTGATCATTCAGATAAAACATAGCCGGATGGAATATTCTTTAGCAAGAATTCTGAATCCAAGGTTTGTTGCATTTGGCTTCTCCTCTTGCTTTTGAACTTTTCCAGTTGTCCTCAACCTAATAGACCTATTATTTTTATTCTCTGACATTTTTACTTAACTCTCTCTTGATTAATAATGCATGAACAAACAACAACCGACTCTTATTCCGAACTTCCTCAGTGGAAATCAATGGAGTCAGAATAACTTAAAAGTTGTGGGTATCACAATTAAATTTCCTTCTGACATTTGAGAATATCCCAAGGTGATAAGGACAAGGGCTTAACCTCAGTCAGGGCAAGGAGGAAATATTATGTGGTGATGTAGCATTGAAATCTGAACTTAGCCAGTGTGGACAATATTTGGTTGGCTTTAATAAAAGTCCATTATTTGATTGATTAGGTCAAAGTTTGAAGTATTCTCTTTTTAGAATGTTGTTCCTGGGCTTCCCTGGTGGCGCAGTGGTTGAGAGTCCGCCTGCCGATGCAGGGGACATGGGTTCGTGCCCCGGTCCGGGAAGATCCCACATGCCGTGGAGCGGCTGGGCCTGTGAGCCATGGCCACTGAGCCTGTGCGTCCGGAGCCTGTGCTCCGCAACGGGAGAGGCCACAGCAGTGAGAGGCCCGCGTATCGCAAAAAAAAAAATAGAATGTTGTTCCTAAATAGCGAGAGAAACAGTATCACTTATTATTAAAAATTAGCCAATTTCTTGAGGACAGTGTATAAAAGAAAAAGGGATAAATGAGATGGTATATTTCATGAAAGAAGAGATATAAAATTCATCAAAATTTAATTTCTATGAATTTTTACTCATTAGGTATGACTGAGTATGTTTTTACAGACTAGAAAATATACCTTAGGATTAAGTTAGAAGGTTTTGGAATACGTTTAAATTCTTTCATTATGCAGGTACTTCAGGACATAACTCATTCTTTGAGAGAGGTGGTCTCATTTTGTTCTCAAATGACACAGTTCAGACATTTAAAAAACTATATCTTAATTAAATTTCACATCTCTTTCCAACATATAGTATAACGTATAGGGTCTATTAAAATGTTCTCAATGTCATTACAAAGTTTAATGATGCAAAATTTGAATCACTGCAACAAAATTTATAATGTATTCACCCAAGTATCCTCTCATCCTTAAAAAAATAGTAAATGTCCACAATGGACACTTGTGTTTGATTAAGGTGTGGAGGTGAGTAAAACAAACAGAAAAAGGAAAGTCATGTATAATTATAATATTATAATACATTATAATACAAAATAGTGTATGTTAAATGTTATACCAAAGGTCACAGTAACATAATTGGGAGAAATTAAATGGATGCATCAAATTAGCTGGATGAATCAACAGAGTCTTCATGATAAAACAGGTATTTGGATGATCCTCAAGAAAAGGGTAGAAGTTTATGGGTATTGGGTAAGAAGGAAGAGAACGAAAGGCAAGAAAAATGAGGTATTGAAGGGTGAGTCATAAAAAACTGTTTGGGGAAAGTTTATCATGAACGTAGATTTGATAAAGGAAAATTCTGGACAATAAGGCCAAAAAAGAAGACTGAGGTAAGCATGTTTGGTACCTTCAGTGACATGCTAAAGAGTTTTGGTCCTTTCCTCTCTTCAACAGATGGGGCATAAATAGGTTATAAGAAGTAACAGCAATTAATCTGCTGACATGTAAGTTCTCTTTGGTTCCTGAGACTGCATAATACCATTCAGCTACTTATTCAATTACACCTTAAAGACAAACAAAATCTTCCTCTATGCATCCCAAACTGCCTTTGAGAGAGTGAATATACCCCAATAATGGAAAGATGGTCTATTCTAAGTTCCACATTATTTTATGTCTATTATTCTTCACAAATTACCTGCAATATAAATATTTCCTTATTATTTGATACAATGAACCACTAAAGAGCAAACCCACACTTCATCCCCAGTACTATCTGGTTTATCTGAGAGGAGCATCTCAGTGAATCTGGAAGTTGTTGTGTTTCCAGATCTTGATTCTCAGGAGAACAGATGTAGGTCAGAGAAAAAGATGGTTGTTCCACAGGCAGTGCCTAAATCTCTACCTGAAAGATGCTCAGACAGAGATTTTTGATGCTTGATAAGAGTAGAAAAATCTTGACTGCCATTAACTAGGAGATACACCATCATTAATAGGCTACAGTCATTAGTCATCTGGGTCTCCTAATAAAGAAGTATAGAGGAAGAGGTGCAAAGAATATTTAGAAGATTCAATAAAAGCAAATTAAACACTTTCAAACTTGGATACTGAAAGCTGACAAAGCTAGAGAGGATTTGAATAGCTTTGGCAAGAAAAAAGCCAAAACAGTACAATGAATGTAACCTAGCTAAAGTTACACTTTGCAAGCCAAATGCAATGTACAGAACTTTGCACTTGGGGGATATTCAGCAAATATTCATTGGTGATGACAAGAATCATAGGATGGTTTAAAACATATGAAATCAAGGAAGTGTGTTTTTAATTATAGGATTTAAAAAAAAAAATCTGGAGTTTGGTTCAAGATTGTGGAGTGGAAGGATGTGCACTCACTTCCTCTGGCAAGTGCACCAGAATCACAACTAACTGCTGAAAAATCCTCAACAGAAAGACACTGGAACTCACAAAAAAAGATCCACCCACATCCAAAGACAAAGGAGAAGCCACAATGAGGTGGTAGGAGGGGTGCAATCAGGATGAAATCAAATCCCATAACCTCTGGATGGACAACTCACAAACTGGAGGACAATTATACCACAGGAGTCTACCAACTTGAGTGAAGGTTCTGAACCCCATGTCAGGCTTTCCAACCTGGGGGTCCGGCAATGGGAGGAGGAATCCCCAGAGAATGGTACTTTGAAGGCCAGTGATATTTGATTGCAGGACTTTGACAGGACTGGGGGAAACAGAGACTCCATGCTTGGAGGACACACACAAAGTAATGTGTGCCCAGGACCCAGGGGGAAGGAACAGTGACCCCATAAGAGACTGAACCAGAACTACCTGCTAGTGTCGGAGGGTCTCCTGCAGAGGCAGGGGACAGCTGGGGATCACATCAGACACAAGGACACTGGCAGCAGAAGTTCTGGGAAGTACTCATTGGCATGAGCCCTCCCAGAGTCCACCATTAGACCCACCAAAGAGACTGTAGGCTCAAGTGCTGGGTCACCTCAGGCCAAACAACCAACTGGGAGGGAACACAGACACACCCATCAGTAGACAAGCAGATTAAAGTTTTACTAAGCTCTGCCCACCAGAGCAACACCCAGCTCTACCCACCACCAGTCTCTTCCATCAGGAAGCTTGCACAATCCTCTTAGATAACCTCATCCACCAGAGGGAAGACAGCAGAAGCAAGAAGAATTACAGTCCTGCAGCCCGTGGAAAGAAAACCACAATTACAGAAAGATAGACAAAATGAAAAGGCAGTGGACTTTGTCCCAGATGAAGGAACAAGATAAAACCCCAGAAAAACAACTAAATGAAGTGGAGATAGGAAAAATCCAGAAAAAGAATTCAGAATAATGATAGTGAAGATGATACAGGACCTGGGAAAAAGAATGGAGGCAAAGATGGAGAACATGCAAGAAATGTTTAACAAAGACCTAGAAGAATTAAAGAACAAACAAACAGAGATGAACAATACAATAACTGAAATGAAAACTACACTAGAAGGAATCAATAACAGAATAACTGAGGCAGAAGAACGGATAAGTGAACTGGAAGACAGGATGGTGGAATTCACTGCTGTGGAACAGAATAAAGAAAAAAGAATGAAAAGAAATGAAGACAGCCTAAGAGACCTCTGGGACAACATTAAACGCAGCAATATTCACATTATATAGGGGGTCCCAGAAGGAGAAGAGAGAGAGAAAGGACCCGAGAAATTACTTGAAGAGATTATAGTCAGAAATTGCCCTAACATGGGAAAGGAAATAGCCACTCAACTCCAGGAAGAGCAGCGAGTCCCATACAGGATAAACCCAAGGAGAAACATGCCAAGACACATAGTAACCAATTTGCAAAATTAAAGACAAAAATTATTGAAAGCAGCAAGGAAAAAATGACAAATAACATACAAGGAAACTCCCATAAGGTTAACAGCTGATTTCTCAGCAGAAACTCTACAAGCCAAAAGGGAGTGGCATGATATACTTAAAGTGATGAAAGGGAAGAACCTACAACCAAGATGACTCTACCCAGCAAGGATCTCATTCAGATTTGATGGAGAAATCAAAAGCTTTACAGACAAGCAAAAGCTAAGAGAATTCAGCACCACCAAACCAGCTCTACTACAAATGCTAAAGGAACTTCTCTAAGTAGGAAACACAAGAGAAGAAAAGGACCTACAAAAACAAACCCAAAACAATTAAGAAAATGGTAATAAGAGCATACATTTCAATAATTACTGTAAATGTGAATGGATTAAATGCTCCAACCAAGAGACACAGACTGGCTGAATGGATACAAAAACAATACCCGTATATATGCTGTCTATAAGAGATGCACTTCAGACCTAGGGACACATACAGACTGAAAGTGAGGGGATGGGAAAAGGTATTCCATGCAAATGGAAATCAAAAGAAAGCTGGAGTAGCAATTCTCATATTACACAAAACAGACTTTAAAATAAAAACTATTACAAGAGACAAAGAAGGGCACTAAGTAATGATCAAGGGATCAATCCAAAAAGAAGATATAACAATTGTAAATATTTATGCACCCAACATAGGAGCACCTCAATACATAAGGCAAATGCTAACAGCCATAAAATGGGAAACCGACAGTAACACAATCATAGTAGGGGACTTTAACACCCCACTTTCACCAATGGACAGATCATCCAAAATGAAAATAAATAAGGAAACACAAGCTTTAAATGATACATTAAACAATATGGACTTAATTGATATTTATAGGACATTCCATCCAAAAACAACATATACACTTTCTTCTCAAGTGCTCATGGAACATTCTCCAGAATAGATCCTATCTTGGGTCAGAAATCAAGCCTTGGAAAATTAAGAAAATTGAAATCATATCAAGCATCTTTTCTGGCTACAGCAGTATGAGATTAGAAATAAATTACAGGAAAAAAAAAAACCGTAAAAATCACAAACACATGGAGGCTAAACTATACACTAGTAAATAACCAAGAGATCACTGAAGAAATCAAAGAGGAAATAAAAAAAATACCTACAGACAAATGACAATGAAAACATTATGACCCCAAACCATGGGATGAAGCAAAGCAGTTTTAAGAGGGAAGTTTATATCAGTATAATCCTACCTCAAGAAACAAGAAAAATCTCAAATAAACAATCTAACTTTACACCTAAAGGAACTAGAGAAAGAAGAAAACCCAAAGTTAGTATAAGGAAAGAAATCATAAAGATCAGAGCAGAAATAAATGAAATGGAAACAAAACAATAGCAAAGATCAATAAAACTAAAAGCTGGTTCTTTGAGAAGATAAACAAAATTGGTAAACCTTTAGCCAGACTCATCAAGAAAAAGAGAGAGAGGACTCAAATCAATAAAATTAGAAATGAAAAAGGAGAAATCACAACTGACACCACAGAAATGCAAAGCATCATAAGAGACTACTACAAGCAACTCTATGCCAATAAAATGGACAACCTGGAAGAAATGGACAAATTCTTAGAAAGCTGTAACCTTCTAATATGGAACCAGGAAGAAATAGAAAATATGAACAGACCAGCCATAGGCACTGAAATTGAAACTGTGATTAAAAATCTCCCAACAAACAAAAGTCTAGGACCAGATGGCTTCACAGGTGAATTCTATCAAACATTTAGGTATGAGCTAACATCCGTTTTTTGCAAACTCTTCGAAAAATTTGCAGAGGAAGGAACACTCCCAAAGTCATTCTATGAGGCCACCATCACCCTGGTACCAAAACCAGACAAAGATACTACAAAAAAAGAAAATTACAGACCAATATCACTGATGAATATAGGTGCAAAAATCCTCAACAAAATGCTAGTGAACAGAATCCAACAACACACAAAAGGGATCATACACCATGATTAAGCAGGATTTATCCCAGGGATGCAAGGGTTCTTCAGTATACTCAAGTCAATCAATGTGATACGCCATATTTACAAATTGAGAATAAAAGCCATATGATCATCTCAGCAGATGCAAAAAAGGCTTTTGACAGAATTCAACATGGATTTATGATAAAAGCTCTGCAGAAAGTGGGCACTGAGGGAACCTACATCAACATAATAAAGGCCATATATAACAAACATCATTCTCAATGGTGAAAAACTGAAAGCAATTCCTCTAAGATCAGGAACAAGACAAGGATGTCCACTCTTGCCACTATTATTCAACATTGTTTTGGAAGTCCTAGCCATGGCAATCAGAGAAGAAAAAGAAATACAAAATGGAAAGGAAGAAGTAAAACAGTCCTTATTTGCAGATGACATGATACTATACATAGAAAATCCTAAAGATGCCACCAGAAAACTACTAGACCTAATCAATGAATTTGGTAGAGTTGCAGGGGATAAAATTAATGCACAGACATTTCTTGCATTCCTATACACAAACAACTAAAAATGAGAAAGAGAAAGTAAGGAAACAATCCCATTCACCAGTGCAACGAAAAGAATAAAATACCTAGGAATAAACCTACCTAAGGAGGTCAAAGACCTGTACTCAGAAAACTGTAAGACACTGATGAAAGAAATCAAAGGTAACACAAACAGATGGAGAGATATACCATGTTCTTGGATTGGAAGAATCAATATTGTGAAAATGACTATACTACCCAATGCAATCTACAGATTCAGTGCAATCCTTATCAAATTACCAATGACATTTTTAACAGAACTAGAATAAAAAATCTTAAATTTTTTAAAAAAATTAATTAATTTTTATTTTTGGTTGTGTTAGGTCTTCTTTGCTGTGTGCAGGCTTTCTCTAGTTGCATTGAGCAGGAGCTACTCTTCTTTGCAGTGTGCAGACTTCTCATTTTTGTGGCTTCTCTTGTTGCAGAGCATGGGCTCTAGGCATGTGGGCTTCAGTAGTTGTGGCACACGGGCTCAGTAGTTGTGGCTCACAGGCTCAGTAGTTGTGGCACATGGGCTTAGTTGCTCCGCGGCATGTGGGATCTTCCGGGCCAGAGCTTGAACCCGTGTCCCCTGCATTGGCAGGCAGATTCTTAACCACTGCACCACCAGAGAAGCTCCAAAATCTTAAAATTTTTATGAAGACACAAAAGACCCCAAATAGCCAAAGCAGTCTTGCCAGAAAAAAAAACGGAGCTGGAGGAATCAGACTCCCCGACTTCAGATTATACTACTAAGCTACAGTAATCAGGACAGTATGGTACTAGCACAAAAACATAAATAAGATCAATGGAACAGGATGGAAAGCCCAGAGATAAACCCACACACCTTTGGTCAGCTGATCTATGACAAAGGAGGCAAGGCTATACAATGGAGAAAAGACCATCTCTTCAATAAGTGATGCTGGGAAAATTGGACAGCTACATGTAAAAGAATGAAGTTAGAACACTCCCTAATGCCATACACAAAAATAAACTCAAAATGGATTAAAGATCTAAATGTAAGACCGGACACTATAAAACTCTTAGAGGAAAACATAGAAAGAACACTCTTTGACATAAATCACAGCAAGATCTTTTTTGATCCACCTCCTAGAGTAATGGAAATGAAAACAAAAATAAACAAATGGGACCTAATGAAACTTAAAAGTTTTTGCAAAGCAAAGGAAACTACAAACAAGATGAAAAGACAACCCTCAGAATGGGACAAAATATTTGTAAATGAATTAACAGACAAAGGATTATCTCCAAAATATATAAACAGCTCATGCAGCTCAATATTAAAAAGACAAACAACCCAATCCAAAAATGGGCAGAAGATCTAAGTAGACATTTCTCCAAAGAAGACATACAGATGGCCAAGAAGCACATGAAAAGCTGCTCAACATCACTAATTATTAGAGAAATGCAAATCAAAACTACAATGAGGTATCACTTCACACCAGTTAGAATGGGCAGCATCAGGAAATCTACAAACAATAAATTCTGGAGAGGGTGTGGAGAAAAGGGAACCCTCTTGCACTGTTGGTGGGAATGTAAATTGATACAGCCACTATGGAGGTTCTTTAAAAAATTAAAAACAGAATTACCATATGACCCAGTAATCCCACTACTGGGCATATACCTAGAGAAAAACATAATTTAAAAAGACATATGCACCCCAATGTTCATTGCAATACTATTTACAATATCTAGGTCATGGAAGCAACCTAAATGCCCATCAACAGACAAATGGATAAAGATGATGCAGTACATATATACAATGGAATATTAGCCATAAAAAGGAATGAAACTTGGTCATTTGTAGAGACGTGGATGGACCTAGAGACTGTCATACAGAGTGAAGTAAGTCAGAAAGAGAAAAATATCATATATTAACGCATATATGTGGAATCTAGAAAAATGGTACAGATGAACCGGTTTGCAAGGCAGAAATATAGATGCAGATGTAGAGAACAAATGTATGGACACCAAGGTGGGAAAGCAGGGGTAGGGGGTGGGATGAATTGGGAGATTGGGATTGACATATATACACTAATATGTATAAAATAGATAACTAATAAGAACCAGATGTATAGCACAGGGAGCTCCACTTTGTTGTACAGTGGAAACTAATACAACATTGTAACAAACTATACCCCAATTAGAAAAAAAAGTCTAGACAGTTTCATCCATTGTTTTGGTGTTCTCAAGGCAAAGTATACTGTAATATTTTCTGGGTCTCAGTTTTCTCACTTGTAAAATGAAAGGTTTGGACAGGGGTCAGAAAACTATAGTCCAGAAAATGAATCTAGCTTGTTGAAAGTGTTTGTAGATAAAGTGTTATTACATACAGTCATGCCTATTTGTTTCAGTATGTCTATAGCTGCTTTTGTGTTACCACAGTAGAGTAATGTAAGAGCAACGGAGATTGAAAATATTTACTATCCATCCCTTAGAGAAAAAATGTACCTATTCTAGACTGGATTTCTCAAGTGAGTTAAAACAACCCAGAAGTCTAAGAGTATATTCTCGTATTAATTAGAGCTGTTGTCTACCATGCAATTCATCAGTGAAAGTCTTGCGAAATATGACACGTTTGTATTCCTGACAAAAAACACTGGATTGAGAGGTTTACCCATGCACAATCACTTAACAAATACCTTGAAAGCCATAGTCTCTTCTTCCAAAGCAAAACGCAGTCTAAATAACCCTTGTTCTTTCTCTCCCTGGGACTGCACAATTATTGACTTGATTAGTTCAGACTTCATTAAGTTTATTTGTTATAATTCAGGCAGACTGGGCTGCAATATACCATTATTGCCTTGTTTCTTCCTTTAAGGATTTGTTGATGGTGTACATAATGAAAGAAAATTTATAGGGAAATATTTTGCCTTACAAACTGAACCCTCTTGAATTATAAATTAAGCACTTGATCACCATGTTCCCCCCCCCACACACCCTTTTTCTGTTCATTGTTGAAACCGATCCCAAAGAATCTCCTCTCTAAAAGCCTTAGTTTGCTGTTTGAATTAGAGACAGAACGACTGGTGGTTTGGATTCAAAAGAGCCAGATTCCAATTCCAGGTCTGAAACTTCGTCAAGTTCTTGATCTCTTGAAGTCTCATAGCCCCCCAGTTCTTTGACCCTCCTCCCATCAAATAGTGGGGACTGTGTGCCTTCCCTTTGACTCTGGGTAGCTTGTGACTCCTCAACCCATAGAGACGGTCTGTGTAATTCATGAAGCTCCGTCATAAAAGACGATGCAGCTTCTGATCTGGGGTCTGCAACACTTGCACTTGAGCCCTGAGCCATCAAGTAAGAAGTCTGCCAACTCCGAGGTCAACATGCTGTGAGGAAGCCACACCACTTGGCACTTTTGGTTTTCAAGTCATCTTGGAGCCTGACAAGAGAAGGAAGAAGATCCCAGGTCATTCCATCCTCCAATCCTCAAGTCATCCCAGCCTTCAGACCTGCCCAGAAGAGATCCCAGACATGGTGGAACCAAGAAAAGCCATCCCCATAAATAACAAAATATAAAAGTGGTTACAGTTTTAAGTTACTAAATTTGGGGGTAGTTTGTTTAGCAACAACAATAACAAAACTGGAACATCCTCTGCAGTATGGAAATCATCATAGTAAATGTGATCCAGCTGTGTTGGAAGGACCAAATGAAATAAGAATATATAAAATACCAGAATGCCTAGTCTATAATAAGTAATAACTTGTAGCTGTTAATGCTATAATTCCTGAAAATATTTCTTTAATTCTGATTTTTTTCATGTGACTGGATTCTGTCACAATGAAACAGAACCGTTTACCCCTTCTCTGTAGCACACACACACACACCTAGCCTCACTGCCACCCAAATAGAAACTATTGGTTCAAAAAACAAGTTTATCTCTTTCATCTTAAGAAACAACAAAAAAAACCTGATGGGTTTAAAAATAGCAAGCTTGGACATTCAATAAAGCAGACTGCTGTTAACACTTAGGAACACTATTTAAGAAACTAAAATACAAAGGACAAGTTAATATTAATTATATGTTTATTTAACATTTATTCAAATTAACATTTATTAAATGTCTATTATGTGTCAGAACCTCTTATATAGCCCATGATAGCCAGCCTTGGGGAAAAAAATGCCTGCTTTGCCTTTGGCCAAGCAAAATAATTACTGCAGCTCCTGATTGAATAACACTATCCTTTCTAGCAAACAGTTTGTGATCTAACTTGCATCTTCTCAGATCAGACAGACGTTTGCATACATGATGAGATGGTAAACCATCACCACATCTCAGGATTTCCTCATTGAGGAGTTACGTCCAAGCATTTCCTCCAAGTTTTATCCCACTCTTTTGATTTGTCAGTAAACAAGGAGTTGTACCATTTGTGTGGCAGAGACTTTGAACAGCATGAGATTCAAATGCACAGTGAATAGAAGTGACTTTTTTCATCCAAAGCAATTCCATTCACAGCCGCATCATTGGAGAATGGTGCCAGTCTTGATGAGGTCAGCTGTGCCTTGAGACCACTCTGTGTAGCCAAATTGTCCTGCACTTAAACCTGAAAACAAGCACTCTGGTAAATAATTCTTTGCTTCAGGATTGTAATTCAACTCACTGTTTATTCCTTTGGAAGACAGTCACTCCAGCTTTGTTAAAGAAGGCAGTAATTCTTCCCTTATGTGGTGTCATCCCAATGGTTATGATATTTTGCAGAAATCTTAACAGATTATAGTGAGATGGGGATGTAGATATGTGCTGGAGACTTGAGGGAAGGTTGAGTTCTGCAGGAATTTGTTTCCCAGGAAGCCAGCTTCATTGTTCTGCAGACATTAGCAGGGAGAAGAGAGAATGTTGGGTTTGGGGGAGTGACGGTGATTTGGGTTAAGTGCCATGTACATTTTCCTACTTGATCCTCGTGATAACCCTACAAGAGAAATATTTATCTTACATTATCTAGAAGGGGAAAGTGAGGTGTAAGTTAAGTAACTTGCTTAATGTCAAGAAATTTGAGAACTTTGGAAGTGTGAGGATGTATCCATCTCTCAGGGGGAGCTGTTTAAGTCCATAAATCAAATGGTTGAATAGTGGGTGGAAAGCTCTCTACCACATCCTTCTAAGAGTATTTATATGTGGTTTCAAACACTTTAAAAATAATTTTAAAACAATGCATACCCAACTAGAAACTTTGCAGAACACTAGCTGATAAAGAGTGAAATGAACACCAGCTTTAATCCCACCGCCTAGAAATAACCATTGTTAAGTTTCTGAAGGACTATGATTCCTTACAGTCTTTTTGCTATGACTTTTATTGACTTAAGAGTCTCCCTCTTAAACTAGAAATAGTGCACTTTTATTTCTAAAAGGCAGAAATTTATGAAGAAAAAAGTTAAAATCACCAATAATTCCACAGTCCAGATATGTTAACATTTGGGGGAATTTTCATACAAACAGATACATATATATTTATTTGTATAGATTTATATATTCATGTATATAGGTATAAGCATATAATTTATATATATTATATATTTTCTAACAATTTGACATCATACCTGACACAGAATTTTATATCTTAATAAATCCATTATTATTGTCTTGTTAGAGAAATCATTCATTTAAATCACATTTATTAAGGGAATAAAGAAGGGAGAGATGTAGAAAAGAGAGGGGACATGGAGGGAAAAGTAAAGGGTGGAAGGATATAGGAGAAAAAATGAGAGTAGGGGAAAGCGAGAGAGCAAGCCTAGTCATATTAATCATATGACTTCTGGCTTTATCAGCCCTAATTATAACTTCAGTCATTCATCTTCATCTCTCTCTGTATATATATGTTTTTCCTATTTAAATCTTTGTGAAGCATCATTATCAAAGATTATAGCCACAATGGGAATAATTTATGTTGTACTTAACAGCGCAGAAACAGACTTATAAGCCTTCTAATCATAGGACGTATCCCAATATTGTGTTCACTATCATGATCGACATTGTATGCCACTTGTCGAGTGCTTCACCCTGCCAAGTCTTCAGAATTTATGTGAGGCATCTCATTTAATCTTTACCACTTAGGGTAGGGACACAATTTCATTTTACAAGTGAGACATCTGAGATTCAGAACTATGAAGTACATTCCCCGAGTTCTTATAACTAGGAAATGATGCTGGGTTTTGAACCTGGGTTTTCTAACTCTTTAGACCATGATGACAGTCCTGGAAATGAGACTATATTGACCCTCTTGATCAAAAGGTAGGATTGTAACTTAGGTGTTTGCTAAATAGATTGACAATAGCATCACAGGCCACAAGAATATAGAAGTGTCACATTTTAGAAATGGAAAAAGTCTTGGTTCAGAGTGTAACATCTTCATATTAAACATGATATAAATGGAACACAGAAAGATGCAATGACTTACCACCTGCCAGGTGGTAGACTTATGCCACGTGAATTTCAGGCCAGTATCCTTTAAACTAAAAATAAATCATGATAGAGATTGGCAGGAAGGACAGTGCTCTGAACTAATAGCACCGAGACTAATTTGCAGGTTCAACTCTCATGAATGTGTCATTTGACCTTAGTCAAGTTACTTAATCTTTCAAACCCTTAGTTTTGTGGAAAAAAAAAAAAAGTAACTTTTCCTTTTTTTCTTTTTTCTTTTTTCCCTTGTGGAAAGAATGGGGGTTAGAATAAGGGATACCTAAAGACAAAGGCTAAAATGCAGGCTTCCCAGCCTAAATGTGGAGTTCAACTTCACCAGCTAGATAGGTCTTCCCTTGAGTAAGTCATGTGACCTCGCTAAGCATCATTTATCTTGTCCTTAAAATAGAGATAATAATAGTCTCTACTTGGGGGTTGATGTGAAGATAAAATGATAATCTAAATAAAATCTCTGGCTCATCCTATGTGCTCAATAAATGATAATTATCTAAAGCCGCTTCAGGTTCTGAAATTTAGCATTACAAATCAGGAAATAGTGAATATCTACCATATCCCCAAGGTCACCTACCATAATCAACTCTAAAATACATACTGCTTACAGAAACCCTTATTTCAACTTCCCAGAGTGTTAGGCCTTTAATTTGAGATAGTAATTTTTAGTTCATGTTTTTGTAGAATCATAGGGAGGGAGAGGAAAGCATACACAGAGATCATTTTGGTATATGCCCTTCACAAGGTTAAATCCCTTAATTAAGTCTGTACTAGTTCTTCTCTCTCCTTAGAATTTCTGTTTGAAACCTCTTCATTTAAGTGCTGATCTAAATTTATGCATTGCTTTATTTTCCTGGATCTTTTCTAGTTCAACTCTCACTTTTTCAAGGTAAAAACAAACCAGATATGCTACAGTCGTCATCACTGTTATCAGAGGCAAGAATTATAATGCGGTGCTCTTATCTGATACTTTTATGACATTCTGCAGTTTGGATACATTTTACAATACAGTACTGCCTTCAAATGTCATTGTCCATAGTTTTTCTCAACTACAGAAACTATTGGCATAGTTGATGTGTTGATATAACTAATAATTGCTTTCAGCTTTGTCCACAAGTAGTGAAAGAAAAGAGGAACAATGCAGCAGTCATTACCAAGTACATCCTTAAAAGGCCTGTCAATTCTTGAGTGTTGAGTTATTCTAAGTCTTAAGTTTTTAGTTTTCTCTCAAAATATTCCTTGGTGCTTCAGACGTAGGGGAAGAGTCTCAGGTGCATGAGGTTATTTAGTCTCCTTAAATAAAGTAGGCTGTGTATTATAAATTTATTAAGAGAAATCTATTTGGTTCTATTCTATCAAAGTGAATAACATGCTCACAACAGGTTAAGGGACAGAAAGTGTAATAGTGTAAGACTGTTCCCTCTGGCAAGAATATTAAATGTCTTTTATTACATATGATAAGATATTCAAGATGCCTAATTTGTAGCCAGTTCCATAGAGTTAGGCTCTTTCAGGTGGTGAGGACAGAGACTGACTTAGGGGATGGGGTTAATTTTGAGGAAACAAAAGGAAGTCAGGATGCTTGGAAGCTACTTCAGTAACTCACTAGTGATTTCTTATTGAGAAACAACATTTACCCAGAATACCCCTGTAACTTGAAAGCCATTCTAACAACATGTCATTCTCATGACTCGGCTTGTCTTTGTCTCTCTGCACATAGACTGCTTCTACAGCAACGCCTAATACTAGTTTTATTTACTAGTACTCGCTTTGTACCAGGTACTGTGTAATGCATGTTGTGTGCAATATGCAATCTTGCCGTCATATACCCTAAAACAGAACATCTGATGAGGTTGAGTTAAATGTTCAGTATGTGATGTTGAATGCCCTGTGGACTGAGTTCTTATCCCAGGAAATCTCATAAGCTAATGTCTTATCTATAGATGACTTCTTTTGGCTCAGGATTTGAATCAGTAGGTAACTGTATAATTGTGGGAAAAGTATAAACCGTTTCATCGTTTAAGTCAGGGAACCTCTTTAGTTGCTTCATTGTGCAGGAGCCATATAACAAGTAGGTATAGTGAAGCTTCTTTCTATTGAGGGCAAAATGGAAAAATTGCAGCTACTATTGCCGATAGTACTAATGTTATTATTACCACAATTGCTAACAACAGGGATTATATCAATCACCTCCACTTATGTTAAAGACTTTTTCCTTTATGTAGATGAAACTTGCTGAATTACATTTATGTCACTATATGCCTTTAAAAGAAAATAATGTTCTTTGTTCACAGTCCAAGGGGGTGGTTTTTGCTTGCTTTATATATGTAAACAAAGAGATATGGGCTTTCAGAACTGCCTTGGTGGTTTACTCTAAATACCTGTCCTAATTTCAGGAGACTAGAAGGCAGGAATGGCTAAAATTGAACTTTAAGATAAAATATTACTGGGGGCAAATAGTCCCAGGGCTTTTATTTTGGGATTTTGTTTACTCTGGTTCAGCACAAAAATCTTACCTTCTGAAAAACTATGTGATTGTACTTTAAATATTTAGAATTATTTGTCTTTTAAAAAATTTTTTTCTTGAAAGCTTCTATTCCTTTGGGTGTAAATACTACTGGGTGTAAATTGGCTCTAAGGATGTTTTGTATAACACACGGAATATAGCCAGTATTTTGTAATAACTGTAAATGGAGTATATAGCCTTTTAAAATTATACATAAAAAAGAAACACACTTTAAAGATACAAATAGGTTAGAAGGAAAAAAAGAAGAGATAACATTCTCCCCTAGAAATCCTATCCTGAATTCATTTATGACTTTTCTCCAGTTCTCCCTTGTTCTCCAGTTTCCCTGTACTTAAACAATTTACAAACATATAGGAGGTTTTGTAGCAACACTGAATGCTGAAGATCAGCTCTCACAGGGCAAAGTTTTCAAACGTTTTGCAAATTTCATCCAGAAGGAAACAAATGAAAACTTTAGCAATTGCTGTAATCCCTTAGGGCTAAACATGACAGCTGTTTTAACATCTGGGAAGTCATGTCTTTCATCAGCTCAGCAAAAGATCTGTAGACTGCTGAACATACCAGAAAGAAAGTGTATGCAAGAAACTGTCTTAGAGCTTCTACAAGACAAATTGATCTAACAGCTTTGCTGCTCTGAATAGTTTAAAACCATCAACTGTCAGCAGGTTGAATCTAAAACTTGGGAATGTTTTCAGCTCTCCATTATTCTGAAATCCCTGCTAGGGTCTTAGATTAGGAGTGTTTAAGGCTAATAGAAGTCCTACTTGGTAATTAGTATTAGTGATCTGAAAAAAATGTTACCTAATCCATTGGATTCAGTGAGAGTTGATTGAAATACTACATGGGCAGGAAGAGGGAAAAGGGCTCTTAGAGGTTTTATAGAAAAAGTTATAGACTAAGAAACAATAATATACATACAGTTAACTCTTGATAGAGCAATATGAATGGTTTTGCCCCGTTTCCACCACTGGATCACATGTGTAAAGATACCTTGTAAGAGCTCATTAATTAATTAAATCTTTCATGCCTCATGTATACTTATTGATCACTTATTATATCAATGATCTACTGTATGTCAACTTTGGGTTAAGTGCTAAAACACACTTTTCCTCCTACCTTCATTGAACCTGATGGGGAGACAATTATTAAGCACAGAATTCCAAGCAAAGGTAAACCATATGTGCAAGTGTCCTTAAGCGAAAGGAACGTGATGACTTGAAAGAGAGGAGAGTAGTGGTACCAAAGTGGACAGGCAAAATCAAGCTAAGACTTTGCAGGAGGCCTTAACTTTAGATTTTATCCTAAGCATATCTGGAAGCTTTGGAAGCTTTAAACAGGAGAGAAAATAAAATATGATTAGATGTTCATTTAGCACAGATGATTCTGGCAACCGAATGGAGGTTGGGATGGCGGCTTGTGGGACCATCAGCATACATGCTGCACGAATGGAGGTGGAGGATTATATATATACATATATATATATATATATATATATATATATATACTATATGAACTCTTGCTATGGAATATCATTTAATATCTGGCTTTCTAAAGCTTGAATAAAAGCTGATGGTTTCAATATGATGATAAAAATTGTATTTAAAACATATTTAATATGAACTTCTTATTCCTGTATAGCAGAAGTAAGCAAAATATAGCCCATGGGCCAAAGTCAGCTCATGTCATGTTTTTGTAGATAAATTTTTACTGGAACACAGACACACCCCTTTACTTTACATACTATCTATAGCTGCTTTTGAACTGTAACAGCAGTGTTGAATAGTTATGATGGAGACCGTATGGCCCGCAGAGACAAAAGTATTTACTATCTAACCCTTTACAGAAAATGTTTGCTGACTCATATGCTCCATCAATACATGAACTGATCTTATAACCTTTGTTTACTCAGTTGATTACTCCTTACTGGATATTTTACAACGTAGGAAATGAATCACATTGTAGAATTGTGAATTTTTTTTTAGTATACATCAAAATTCTTATTGCATTAAAGGATTTAAAAAGGTGTGTTTACTACTGAGAAATAGTTACTACGAAAGAGAGAAGAATTACGTTCTCTAGATCAATTTTTAAAAATACAATTCCATTTAAGAGTCTCAAGAAGTGGTGAATTTGTATAAAATTTGATGTTACTTTGGATGCAAAATTTTGTCAAGGTCCATCTATCTCACACTTAAGAATTTCAAGGACTGTCTTAAATGTGGCAAATTGAAATGTTAAAATACATGCTACATACATAAGTTTACAGGTGTTTTGCTTATGAAACAGTGTATATGGTTAAATAAATGCAGGTTTCTTTTTCACACACCCACCACATAGCAGAGATTAGTTATATATTTTTAATATATATCTATAGCTGCTAAAGTATTTCTGATGCTACCTAGATATCACTTAGCAAAAATGAGGGATTTAAAAAATTTGCCCTAAAGGCCTCTCATCTTGATTGCTTCTTATAAAACCATTAGCCAATGTCAAATCAATTTTACTTGCCTCCTACAAAAGTAAAGTTTAGATTTGAATTAACTTTTCACCAAATGATTTTCACTTTAAAGCATGAAATTATCTCAGTGCTGAGAATCTCCAGTTGAAATTATACCCTTGTCAAAATTTTCCTAATTAGTCATTACTGATGGTAACTGGCTTGTTTTTCCTTTGAAAAACTGGAGTTATCTGTATTGAGAGAGGATGATGCTTCTGTTCACCAGTTATTACTGGAAACGAGCCCTATGAAAAGTCCTCCTGTAGCCGAGAAATTCCTTGTGGAGTGTGTTAAGCATATACTTGACAATGCCAGCAACAATAGCCACTTTCCCATTGTTAACAAGTGCCATGACTTAGCAGTATACCATTAGATGGTAACATGCATCCTGTACATTACACTCTATATATCAATGACCCCATTAATAATTTAAAAACAGTCATCTTCACAAAGGAGAGAGGGTCTGAGTGTTCACTATAATTTTATCTTCATCAGTAGTGTCCTTCAATGTCTAAATGCAAAATTGGTCATTTTTTTCATACTATGAAACTAAAAAAGATATTTTGCCAAAGGAATGGGGTAAAGCAAGGCAAAAATAGAAATGATTTAAAAATATTCAGTGCAAAAAGTAATGAATTACGCTTTGGTAATTCTAAAGGAGGCAGGTAGGTTCCTTCCTCAAACTTGAGTTCATTCTCAATGATTACATCAGATCCTATTGTAATTTGCTATGTTCTCATTGAAATATAGAAGAAATGATTCCACAACGTATCAAAAGTCTTATTAAGCAAAACGATGTTCTCTATATTTCTATTCTCTTTTTTCGATCCTCAAAAGCCATCCCTGAGGATGCAAAAGTGAATTCAGACCCCGTCTCTGATATCAATGGCTAACACTTATCCCGAAGAAGGCAGTTGGATAGGTCAGGCAGAGAGGACCGCCTGTGCAAAAGCTTTCTGTGAGAAAGAGAGTACGGTGTATATTATTTGTGTGTTGAATAAAATCCATGCTCTCCTACAAAGCTCTGTCTCATTGAGCCCCTCCCTCCCTCCTGATATTATTTTTCTGGATACAATAAATTAATTTCCATCTCATAATCTTTGCATCAAAAGTTCCCTAAGCCTGGAAAGATTTTTTCGGGTCTTAGCAAGGCAAGTGCCTTCTTAAACTTCAGATGTTTGCTTAGATATTGCTTCCTCAGTGAGCTATATCTTCATCCCTATACTAACACCTGCTTCATTATTCTGTTACCACACCTTCTTTATTTCAGAATACCTACTAAATGCCATAATTGTATTTGGTTATTAGTACACTTGCTCATTATCTTTCTCCCCCACTAGGCTTTAAATGCCATGATGGTAGTGAGTATGGCTCTTTGATTCACAGTTGTGCTCCTAGGGCCTAGCACAATGCTTGGCTCATGGTGGAAGCATAATAAATACGTATTAAGTGCATATTCTAAAAATCTAGTGGATAACATTCAGTCACGATGCTGGATAGTTCATTTGATGTCAAATAATACACACTATGAAGACCTTATTAATAAAGAATTTAAAGTTTATCTTAATAGCAATAGGGAGTAATGGGTGGCTATAAGCTGCAGAGTTAAATTATTAGGCTTCTTGGACCCTCCTCTCATCTCTTCTTCAATTTGTAAATACTTACATTTTTTTTTCCCATTTGTAGTCCCAGAGAAGCTTCCTACTGTTGCAGTCTTCCATGGATTTCCAGCCAAGAATGGACTACTCCCTAATATGTGCTTCTATTATGACAGTTTTCTATTACCACAATTATTAATTTTTCTTAGATGTGTTACCAGGAGATTCCGAGCAACTAAAAAGTAAAGAGCATTTCATTCTCTGTGTGTCACATAGTGTCTGCTACAGAGTAGGTGCTCAATAAATATTTATAAAATGAGGATTGAATATGGTAGAGAGAACTCTGATACATTATTGTACAGGAGTGTGTGGACAGAAGGGCTACAAATTTTGGCTAAGTGGCCTTGGGCAATAGATTTTAGAACCTTTACTATTTGCATGACATTTTAAATACCTTGTATACTGACTTGATGAAGATCAGCTCAAGGAGCAAGTTCATTGCCAAGGAAATCAAGGTTTTGTAGTAAAGGAAAATATTACCTTATTAGCTGCATACACAGGTAGATATATCTACCTGTCAAATAGATATAATAAAACAAAAACAAAAACTCCATTTCCTTTATCTTACTATGCCAATAATTCTGCATCTTACCAACATGTGCTGATATTTCCAAGATCTTTGGGTGAAATGGGTCTAGTACATCCTAATCCACTGCTGGTATTATAGACTCTGGTTTCTTATTTCTGTATTGAAGGGGACAAAGGCTTCTTTATTTCCATAGGTATCTGTGCTGTAGCCTACTTACGTGTTACAGTAGCGTAACCAGAAAGTATAACCAGAAACCAGCCCAATTTTGAGTGTGCCAGGGTTACTCAGACTCATGAAAATGGTCTCTTAAGGCAGAGATTAGGAATTGGTAGGCTCTTTGGCTAACTCAGAAAAATCTGTGGTTTCTATCATATAGTCTGTAGCACAAAGACAAGGTTTACTGTTGATGGTTTATGGTACGTATATACCTGCATAAAGCCTTAACCAAAGGAAGTCATTTTGATGTGGGTTAAATCTTAAATATCACAGAGAACACATTAGAAACTAGATATTTCAATTCTCCTTCTCCTTCAGTGGATTAAAGAAATCCACTGAACTATTTATTTTCATTTCTTTTTACATCTTTATTGGAGTATAATTACTTTACTATGGTGTGTTAGTTTCTGCTTTATGTCAAAGTGAGTCAGTTATACATATACACATGTTCCCATATCTCTTCCCTCTTGCGTCTCCCTCCCTCCCACCCTCCCTATCCCACCCCTCTAGGTGGTCACAAAGCACCGAGCTGATCTCCCTGTGCTATGCGGCTGCTTCCCCCTAGCTATCTATTCTACATTTGGTAGTGTATATATGCCACTCTCTCACTTTGTCACAGCCTGCCCTCCCCTTCCCCACATCCTGAAGTCCATTCTTTAGTAGGTCTGCATCTCCATTCTCATCTTACCCCTAGGTTCTTCATGACATTTTTTTTTGGTCTTAGATTCCATATATATGTGTTAGCATACGGTATTTGTTTTTCTCTTTCTGACTTACTTCACTCTGTATGACAGACTCTAGGTCCATCCACCTCACTACAAATAACTCAATTTCATTTCTTTTTATGGCTGAGTAATATTCCATTGTATATATGTGGCACATCTTCTTTATCCATCATCTGATGATGGACACTTAGGTTGCTTCCACATCCTGGCTATTGTAAATAGAGCTGCAATGAAAATTTTGGTACATGACTCTTTTTGAATTATGGTTTTCTCAGGGTATATGCCCAGTAGTGGGCATATATTGTAAATAGAGCTATTGTAAATAGCTATTTCTGACAATGGATTAATCTCCAAAATTTACAAGCAGCTCATGCCCCTCAATATCAAAATAACAAACAACCCAATCCAAAAATGGGCAGAAGACCTCAATAGACATTTCTCCAAAGAAGATATACAGATTGCCAACAAACACATGAGAGAATGCTCCACATCATTAATCATTAGAGAAATGCAAATCAAAACTACAATGAGATATCATCTCACACCAGTCAGAATGGCCATCATCAAAAAATCTAGAAACAATAAATGCTGGAGAGGGTGTGGAGAAAAGGGAACCCTCTTGCACTGCTGGTGGGAATGTAAATTGATACAGCCACTATGGAGAACAGTATGGAGATTCCTTAAAAAACTACAAATAGAACTACCATATGACCCCGCAATCCCACTACTGGGCATATACCCTGAGAAAACCATAATTCAAAAAGAGTCATGTAACAAAATTTTCATTGCAGCTCTATTTACAATAGCCAGGTCTGAGGTCTTCTGCCAGAGTTCAGTAGGTGTTCTGTAGGAGTTGTTCCACATGTCGATGTATTTCTGATGTATCTGTGGAGAGGAAGGTGATCTCCGCGTCTTACTCTTCCTCCATCTTCCTACCTTTTTCTATTTTTAATTTTTTAATTTAATTAGGAAGCCATCAGAAGATTGCCATATTTCTTTTTAGGAGAAGTCCTTCCAATGAGCTGTTCTGTTTAGTAATCTAAAGAGGAAATGATTTTTGAAAATAATGCCCCCCCTATAGTCAGAAGGCACAATCATTTAAGGGGGGCTTATTTTATTTCCTTTTATGTTTTATAGACTACATTGAAAACATTAAGCCACAGGGTAATTACGGTCATACAAACCTTAAAAACAATTTCAGCTTGACTTTTTTTTTTTTTTTCTTTTTTTTTTTTTTTTGTGGTATGCAGGCCTCTCACTATTGTGACCTCTCCCGTTGGAGCACAGGCTTCAGGTGCGCAGGCTCAGCGGCCATGGCTCATGGGCCTGGCTGTGCCGCAGCATGTGGGATCTTCCCAAACTGGGGCACGAACCCGTGTCCCCTGCATTGGCAGGCGGACTCTCAACCACTGGGCCACCAGGGAAGCCCTCAGCTTGACTTTTTAGGACAAATTCTATCCATTTTCATTATTGAAGCTGAACAGTATTCTTCCTCCTCTAAATTGGTCTTAGGAAAAAGAAAACATGTTTCTATGGTGAGTTTTGGGACACAGTTTGCAAAATGTTGGCATTTGGTGTTGAGGAAACATTATTTCTTGTGTTTAAGTATATTAAAGTCTTCTCTGTGTAGCTCTAGTCTCAGATCCATGATGATTAGAATGGCAAAATAACTTACATTTTATCTGAAGATTTTAAGTCATTAAAGCCCCATTTCCCCTAAATAAACACACTATTTCTGGTCTTAGAGATAAACAATAATCAACTAAATTAAAAACAAACATTGAATGCCTCTGGGCACAAAGCAAAAGGCTTTGATAATGTGGGTGATACAAAGATAAAGGAAAGGTGGTTTCTGCCACCCAGGAGATTAGTCTCAGTTTGGAAAAGAGAAAACACACAACCAATTCTGAAATAAGGTCTCCCCTGATCAGTTCTTTACTAGAGGTAGAAAAATTCATCTGTATATTGGAATCTGAGTCAGAAAGCATAAGGCTACCTATATGAACTTGTGGTACTAGTTCACAAAGAATTTAAAAATGTGAAGCCAATTTCTTCCTTTTGTCAAAAATATCTTAAGAAATAATGTTTCCATGGAAAATAGGGCTTCACTTCCTTCTCACAAAAGGCACCAAGTGTACTTGAAATACTTCTCATTACATAGGACATCATGAGATGTCTCTGGCCACCAAAATGATAGAACGTGTCATGCATTCATTTGGTTAAGCAGCACAGAAGCTTGACAAACTTCCTGACTTCCTCTTTTTCCCTTAACAGGGTAGGTAGAATCTCAGATAATATCTGGGAAGTTTGTGGGTAAAGACAATTTTCTTCTTAACCTTTACAACTTTATTATTCATGTAACTCTGTAATGACAAGGAAGAAAAATACATAAAAGATACCTATTTGTGTGAATTAAGTTATGGTCAGAGGTAATTATGTGGACATATTTTCCTCTCACTCATAATTGACAGGGATGTTGAAGTTTGCAAATTGCGCCTCTAGTTAGAAAATTAAGCAATGTTACCAAAAGCTAAAATGTACTATGAAATGTTTAAAGGACCATCATCTTAATAAAATGATTCAAACCAAGCTTTCTTTTCTGAAACTTGGTTTTCTTTATGAGAGTATTCACTGCAAATGGGAAAATGTCTGTGTTTTTACAAAGTAAAAATTGAGAATTGTGTAAAAATACTTTCCTTAGCCAAGCCCTAAAAAATGATCCAGTAGAAGGATAAAACATCATTGACGATCCTCAGAGCACCTGAGAACTCATCAGTAATGTTCATGGATGATGAGAAATAGAAGATATTTTGAGCTGCCTTGGAGGACTTCATGTTATCATGAGACTCTAAAAAACTCCTTTCTTGCACTATACCAAGCATAGGGTGCTGGATACCTGTCCCAAAAAACATATCCTATCTTATCCCGATCCAATTGGGTTAACCAACCCAATAGTTAACCTAATCCATGTGGGATTAAGCAAGATTTTACACAGCAATAAAAATACTTTTCAAGAGTATAAAATTTCTTATCCAATATTTAAAACCCTTAGTGGAGTAAGAGTAAGACAAGAATAAAAATAACTAACACTTAAACATTTACCCTGTGACAGGCAGTTTTGTACATTCTTTACACATGTTAACGTCTAATACATGCAACAGTCTTCTGACGTGAGTATTACACTCCCATTTTATGGATGAATGAAGAATAGTGGAGGTCTCTAATTGCTCAGAGTCCTGGAGCTAGTAAGTGGCTAGGATTCAAACAGTGTGTCTCCACTGCTTATGCTCATAAACCACTATCATATATTACTTACAACAAAATTAGGAAAATAGTCCCTGATTTGCAATTATGGGAACTATCATGTAGGCTATTTAAACAATTATGTGAGAAACAATTATATAGGCTATTTAAACGGTCTCTTCTGTGGTTTACCTAAAATACACATTCTACCTTTCTTATTCTTTCTAGCAAGGCTATTTGTGAGTTTTGTGGTTAAGGAGGGCTTGCCTTTATGAAAGAAAAATTTATGCTGATAATTGTTCAAACAAGAAGGCAGACTTTCTTCAAAACTATTGCAATAGGGTAAAGAGATCATACTCACTCCAAACACAGCAAAGACAGCTGGGGATTTATCGCTGAAGAGCAGTGTGAGAGGGTCCGTGGATGGAAAACTACTAAGAGGAGACAAGGTTAAGGGAGTTTTGCTAAACCAAACTAACAGGGTTCTTACTAAAAGTAGGCCAAGAACTTAGACATCAGAGGTAAGGGATGAGGAGCTTGATCTGATATTAAGGATGGAGTGGGATCTTGTTAAACTGACTTAGTAGGATTCTTGCTATGACTGAGCTAGGCAGGCCAAGGATAAGGCCGAGTGGAGAAGAGTGCTCAGAGGAGCCCAAGGAAAGTTTTGGTCAAAGAGAGAGACTTTGTGAGTCCCTCCTTTTGTTTAATAAAAGAAGAGATATTTTTCTTTCCTCTGAACAAATGTCCATATCATGTTGAGTCATCTTTTGTTTACTACAGTTCAGCTGAAACATCTGTTGAGACTTGGTAGTGGAGGATATTTGCTGGATGGTGTGACCCATTAGGCATTTAATTAGGACTTCTATGAAAACAAAATAAAAACAAAGTCTAATGACTGGAAAGACTATAAACCCAGTTTCTGAGTCTGTGGGGGCAGCCAGTTGAGAAGGTTTCTAGATGTTGGGTTGGAAGTGTCTTTAGATGGTGGAATGAGGACAAAAGCATCAGTAAGATTGATTTCCTGGTTTGCAGTTTGAATGTCTTTGGTGATGGCATAGACATCAGTGTCACAGTCATGTTTTCTTCCCTGGAGCAGGGCGTGGAAGATGCAGGTGTTCCAGTGGGCTTCTTCAGTGATCCATACAGTACAGCAGCAAGCAGGAAGTTTGCCCATACTTGATGGTTGTGGTGATGAGCTCTTTGAAGTTTCCATCTAGTTGTCCAGCTTTAGCTTGCAGGGCTTATTTAGATCTTGGGAGGAATATCAGCTACAAGTGAGAGTCCCAGTTAGGATATGGGAAGTTAGGTTTTACTTCTCATTGATGCCAAATCAGGAAAGTGGGAGAAAAATTGAGAATGTTAATTTGAAGAGTTGTAACCAGATATTAAAGGAAACTAGAAGAATTGAGAATTTGTTAATGACTGACAAAGTGTGCAGGATGCTAGGACCAGCCCAGTTTACAGGTAGATAACCAATAAAACGGAAAATGTAGTTTACCAAGAGGTGAAAATAGCTCAAAGACAATTATAAGGAGTAAAAACTAATAACCTGCAAAAATGTGCTGTAGTTTTCTATTGAAACATGAAATATATCTCTACAGACCCCCCCTTTTGGACCAAAGGTCATCAAACAAAGATGATTTTTATTTACAAGATAAGTCTGGTCTCACTTGATGTGGTCTGATCATACAGACCTCGTTAGATGTGGATTGATACATAAGTGCAGTTAAGAATGATAATTGACCTTGACCACATAGACTGTTTGCTTTGTTGGAACTTGTCATAAAGAATCTCAGATTAAACTTAAAAGCCTCTGGAGTCTAGGAAGAAAAAGGCAGATTTCACCTGCAGTAGCTATGGATTTTGGTGAGTTTCCCTCTTCTAGAGGTCCCTAAAATATCCTAAGTTTCCTGGGTCTAATCAGAAAGTGATTTTCTTTGTTCACTTGTAAAGCTGGGAATCCTATCAGCCAGACTCTAAGCAGTTTTGCTAAGAGAGTTTGTAAGCACTGACTCCATAAAGTCAGCCTTAATTCCTTAAAAGTGACTAGTCATATTCGATTCAGTGAATCATCATTCTCAAATATGACATTCCAGTCAAAGCCTTGGTTATATAACCAATCTTTCCAATTATGTTCTGTTACAAGGAGAACATACTCCTATTGAACTTATGCAAATCATTATGTTGCCATGAAAATGAGAACCCTCAATAAGAATTTCTGGATTCTGAGGGATCAAGCAGGGAGAAAAAAGTTTAATTTCTTTCTACAAAAAATATAATCTACTTATTTTTGTGAACTGTAGGTAGTTAAGAGAAATGAGAAAGGGATTACTTATATAGAGAAAATAGAACAATAAAGAACCAGTAATGTTCCAACCAAGATCCATAAAGAAATCATAGCCATTTTTATCAGTTTATTAAGTCTCATATAATTAATTTTTTCTGGTTGATATTGGTTTAGCAGTTTCATGAACCCATCAGCTTCTCTACTAGAATTTTGAAAATTCTTAGTCAATGATATGGTCTCAACGTTAGTAAGCAATTCCATCAGAAGCTTGTACCCTGAGAACCTGTCATAGTTTTATTAAACCAACAATATTAAACTAGTCTTATTTGCCAAAGAGTTATTCAAATTACATAAACTTGAAAAACATTTGGGTTAGTTTCTGTATTTCTTGGGGTCTTAAGAATATATAATTTATGTAAGTGCATATTTATCTCCAAGCCAATCAGAATAGAACTCCTTTATAGGATTTTATAAATTAATGTAGTAATACCATCCAAAGGTAGACAAATGTCACATATACACAACATATAAACATACATACACAAACATACATACAGATACAAATAGAGATCTAATAGCTTTTATTGTAAAATTTTAGCCATGAGTCAGGTAAACACAATAATATAAAACTCACTGGTAAAATAATAAAATATAAATAAAGTAAAAAACAATGGTTGGCTCTCATCTTTGCCCCAAGTCCTGTTTTCATCAAAATTGTGTTTCTGAGAGGTGGACCAAGTTAAGGTTGCCTGCTCAATGTTAGGGCTAAAGGTTTTTACCAATATTTGTGGAGGAGAGTTCATATTTTTTTTCCTCTGATATGTAGTCACTTTAGGTATCCCTGAGTCCCCTGAGAGCTCCTGGTAGGGACAGGCACCTAAAATTCAAGTGACGGTAGGGAGTTGAGGGCTAGAATGGGAAGGGAAAGGCCTGGCAGAGTGGACAGAAGCATATAGGAGGGAGAAGTTGGAAGCGGGACATATCAAAGCATTCATGGCAGCTGAAGGGGTGGTCAAAGGTAATAAAAGGAGGAAGGAGGAAAAGAAGCAATGAACAGGAAGAGGTCTCAGGGCTTCCCTGGTGGCGCAGTAGTTGAGAGTCCACCTGCCGATGCAGGGGACACGGGTTCGTGCCCCAGTCTGGGAAGATCCCACATGCCACGGAGCGGCTGGGCCCGTGAGCCATAGCCGCTGAGCCTGTGCATCCGGAGCCTGTGCTCCGCAATGGCAGAGGCCACAACAGTGAGAGGCCCGTGTACCTCAAAAAAAAAAAAAAAAAAAAAGGTCTTAGAGAAGCCAGTTTGGGGAACATATTCAAGTTTCAAATTATCCTTAGTAAAATCATACCAACAAGACAGGAAGTGAACAGAGTTAGTGCCTTAGTGGCAGAGCACAGAGTTCTCAGAAGTTTGTGAAGTGGGTCATTTCAGTCTACCGAGAAGCTCCAATGTTCTTAACTAACTGTACCTTGTGAATAGAGAAGTCTGGGACCCACTCTAACCCAGCCTCCACAGTATACTCAGAATCTTAAGAGTCAAAATTTGACTTTACTGTGCTTCAACAGGCTGTCATCCAGAGCACTGGCTAGGAGTTGGACTTACCAGTGGATCCCTTATTAATCAGTCATGAGCAAAGGCACAGGCTTCAAAGATGCGCACTTGGAGTTTTGGGTTGGAGGTCCAGGGGTCCACTCATGAACCTGATCCTGTCTGAATCACAGCAGTATAACTGAACACTTGTCAAAATGGTAAGGACATCTTCAAGACTACTGAAATAGTGGTATTGCAATATGGAGGAGAAACCAGGCTCAACTTTGAGCCAGGTAGTGATTGATAGCCAAGGAACACGGTGAGAGATCAGTGGATGGAAAATTACTAAGAAGAGGCATCAAAGGCAGGGGGATTCTTGCCAAACTGACCCAGTAGGATTTTGCTACAGGCAGGCCAAGGGCTTAACATCAAATGTTGAGGATGAAGAACTTGATCATATACTAAGGGTATCAGATATCAAAGGTAGGGGGATTCTCACTCAATTGACTTAGCAGGATTCTTGTTAAGACTCTGAATTGGGAGATAGGGATTGACATATATACGCTAATATGTAAAAAATGGATAACTAATAAGAACCTGCTGTATAAAAAAAAAAAATTCACAAAAGACTAGGTCTTAGTTTCTTCATCTGTTCAATGGGGCTAACATTTATAAAGACTTCAGAGGAATGTTGTGGGGATTAAATAAGATAATACATAAAAATAATTAAGCACAGTACCTCACATATAGTGAGCATTCCATAACCCTTAACCGTTGTTATTAACAACCTCCTCATGACCTGTGAGCATTATATTATTAGTGGGGCCTGGTAGATGTTCCTTTGATGGTGTCAGGCTGCAAACTATGACTAGCCCATGATGAAATAAGTACCGAAATTGAGAAAAAGCATTTAAGTAATTTTATAGCAATTTGCTAGTGTAATTTGATGCCAATTGACTGTGATAATAAAAAGGGCTTTTGTTTTATATGCTTTTGGGTTTTTTAATTTCATTTTTTGGAAACCCATCCTTACTGTATTTTATAAAAATAACTATCTGTAGTGGATTTGAAAGGGAAAACAAGTAACAATTTTTCTTTACTATAAGTGGTTTGAGGAATGCTGGTCTAGACTTGAGATAGAAATTAGGGACCTGTTGGCATACTAATTTTCTAATTGGCCAAGAATGTGGTGGTCTGTGTTTAAAAACCACAATAGCACAGCTAAAATCTTGCCTTTCCTTGCTCAACATAGGTTTCTCTTCTCTCTTTACAGTGTTAGTTCTATCTTTATACAGAATGTCTCTGTATACCCAGGGTAGACTGTAAGCAGTGTTCCTTAATTTTTAAAATCAATTAATTCACTTATTCAAAAACTTAAGAAACGTTTCCTGTACATGCGTACAATCCTAATGATAACCATAATAATCACAGACTATTTGGTGAGGTCATACTTGGTATCTTTTACTTTCAACCTGGCTCATGCTGCAGAGTATTGTATTTTGTAAACTTAAACTCATCTGGTGAAGTGCGTTTGTGGCAAAGAAATTGTAGGTTTCCCTTTCTTAAGCAGATGAGTGAATGTAATTGAGAAATGACTTCAACACTACCTACACAATCATTAAAAATGAAATTTAGTCAATCCACTGTTATTTCTTCTCTAGAGCACTAACTCTGAGTTTGCCTTTTTTTTTTTTTCCCCTTAATCAACTGGCAGTTATGGCATCCTGTATGCACCCTCTTAATAACTTGTTCATGGAGATAAGCAATCAGAACTGCATATTGGTTAAATTTCAATTATTGTAAAATAAGATTTTAAGAAATCTAAGGAGAGGGTACTCTGAATTATACCAATTAAGGATTTTATTAAATTTACGGTATTTAAAATATTCTGTCCTGCTTCTTTTCTCCTGAGTGATTGATGTTACTTGTATCTTAGAAGGGAAACAAAGGGAAAATGATTTTTCAACATACAATGAACTACAATTATACTTATACTAAATTATCTCCTTTCTAAGAAAGGCTTTTTTTTTTTTTTCTTCCTATCAGGAGCTCATGTTTTTTTCCTAGGTGGTACTTTAATGTTTTTACAGTTTGCATTTTCTTACCAAATCTTTTCTGACAGCAACTTGAAAACACCTTTTGATCTCAGATTCATAATTATCCATGGAATTTTCTTAGTCCCCTTTTCACAGCACAGCAGTTTCTTACAGGAAACAGTAAAGAGCGGTATGTTTATTAGAAAGAGTCAAAATCCTTGATGAATTTAGTGTGATTGCAGGCATTTAACAAAGCTTTTGTGTTTGTCCTTTGCATGCCATATGGGTGGGAGTAAGGCTGGTCGTGTTGATTTCACTAGTGGCTTTGTGTATCTCATTATCACATGAGATAATGGCTATGAAATCAGTTTAGATATGCATTAAATGTATTCAAAATGCAGAATATTAATACTAGGTCATCAAAGAAACTCTGGGTGGTATGTTTTTGTATTTCTTACTTTTCTTGTAAGAAATATATAAATCAGTGCTGAGCCAGCAATATAAGTTTGGATGACCCTGTGATCTATAAGCAATACATTAGTAAGGAGATTCTGTTCAAAGCTTGGATCTTTGCTTTATTTACACTTTTATAACCTTGAAACTTCTGTCCCCCAGGCTGTAATCTGGAACTTCTTTCAAAATCACCCCTGCCCCTACCACCGCGCCCCCCCTCCCCCGCACCGCAATCTAGGGAAGTAAGGGTAGTATTCTTGTTTATTATAAAAATTCAGCTTAACTAAATGGAAAATGCCATTTAGGGATCTATGATTACTGAAAATATACTTCCATTTGCCCAGGTGTGTTCCAATTCTTACCTTCTCAGGAGTATTAGTGGTTCAACTTGGGGTAAGAATATTACTGCAGAGAGCCACTTATTTGAGGACAGAAGGAAACTTTTGGGGGTAGGAAATAGAATCCCGTGGAAGTTTCTTTGAATGCAAATTGTCCTCTCTAATTCTGTCTTGAATGCACTTTCATTGTCTCAGGTCATGTTCTAGGCCCTAGGGAGCACAGCACGGACTTGAGGCTACTGGGAGGGGGAAGGGTAAGCTGGGACAAGTGAGAGAGTGATATTGACATGTATACACTACCAAATGTAAAATAGATAGCTAGAGGGAAGCAGCGCACAGGGAGATCAGCTCGGTGCTTTGTGACCACCTAGAGGGGCGGGATAGGGAGGGTGGGAGGGAGGCTCAAGAGGGAGGGGATATGGGGATATATGTGTACATATGGCTGATTCACTTTGTTGTGCAGCAGAAACTAACACAACATTGTAAAGCAATTATACTCCAGTAAACATGTTAAAAAGGCCCATGTGCTCCTGAAGTTCGTGTTCTAGTTGGAGAATATAGTCATTAAATAAAGTAAGATATATTGGTGTAAGATGGTGATGATACAATATGGGAAAAAAATCAAGCAAACTTGAAGGCACAGAATGTGGGAGTGGGGCAGTGGAATGAGAGTCACTATTTTAAATTAGGTCTTTAGAATAGGGTAGGCTTTGAATATGGAGAGCTGAGAAATGTCTTGAGGGAGTAGTCTTATCTCTGAAATACTCCTGGTCAGGGTAGAAGTAAATGCTCTGAGGTGGGAGTGTGCCTGGTCTCTCCCATAAACAGACAGGAGCCCAGTGATGTGGAACAGAGGGAGTGAGGGGAGAGTAAAAAGTGTAATTGGGTAGAAGGAAAGCAAATTGTGTGGGGAATTGTAGGCAGAGATTTGGAGGAGGTTGATCTGGGAGGGATCTCAGTAACAAAACCTGTAAGGAAGTGAAGGAAATGGAATTTAGCAAAGGGAAAAGTTGAACCAAGATGGAATTGCAACAGAAATTCAGAAAATCATATGAGAGCTAAGTTGATCCTTTAGAGTTGTCCCAACTGAGGCAAAGAGCCCGGACCCTTGCACTTCTGCATTAGCCAGTCGTTGGATGAGAGCTGTCTCTGGGAAGGGAGTCCAACTTCGGATGAGCCTACTTCTTTTGGCCAAGGGTAATTGCTGCAAAGAGACTCACCTGTACATTATTAGCAGCCCATACCCCCAGCAGCTGGAGAAATAAGAGTCCTTTTCCTGAAGATAGATCTTCTGAATGACATGCCATAACATTCACTTCAGTGAGGTATTGGGAATTTTCAAGCAAAGTGTTGAAATTATCTTACTTGTCTCATAAGCATCATTTTAGGTCAGTATCAAGAATAGAAACAGAGGGACCCCTTCAGAGGTTATTTCAATAATCAAGGCAAGAGAGATAATGGATTGGATGGTATACTAGTAATAGAAGTGATAAGAAATATTAAGAACCTGGATGCATTTTGATGTAGAGACAGCACGATTTGAAGACAGGGCAAATGAACAAAACTGTCATTCATGATTCCAAAGTTTTTAAAGCAACTCGGAGGCTGGAGTTGCCATTATCTGAGAATGCAAAGACAACAGGAGCAGCACACTTTAGAAGGAAGTTCAGGAATCCTATTTGGTACATTTAGAATAAAACATTTAAGTGGAGATGTAAAGACAGCCATATATGTGAGTTTGAAAAATACGTTGGCGCCAATCATATTTATTTACAACAAATGAAGTCTTTTTTCTGCTAACCTGAGGAAAGTGAGGTCTTTATTTGTCTGTGATTTAAAACCCTTCAATGACTTCCCATTAAGTTGTTTAACCTCCAACAGTTTAGCTTAGGCATTCTTAATAATTTAAGTCATCAAATGAAATAATTTCAGTGAATTATTTCAAGAATACAAAGAAAAGTATGCAGAATATTATGGACACCCATGTCTATCACCTAATTATAACAAATCTTTTATTTTGCCATTTTAAGTTTAAGTTGCACTTTTGTTCTTATTCTTGCTCTCCGTTCACAGCTACAGTTGGTTCAGCCTTTGTATGTTCTTCCAGTATCATTTTCCTTTTTACTTTAAAGGTAATCACTATTTTGGATTTGTTTACCATCCTCATAAATATTTTTTATCACTTATCAATAATATATATGCAACTACAAACTATATATATTCATTTTACATGTGCATTGTACAAAATATATAGTAGAGTAATATGTTCTCTATGTTGTTACATTTCATATGAATAGTATTACAATATATTTTCAATCTGCAACTTTATTTATATAACATAACTTTTTTGAGATTTATCTAGGCCAATAGGTAATGATACAGGTGTAGATATAGATGTAGCTCTAGGTTATTGGCATTGATGCTTATGGTAATCCATTATATGGCTTTACCACAATTGATTTATTCATTCTTCTGTGATGGATATTTGGGCTGTTTCTAATTTTTCACTATAGCATGCAATGATATAAAAAATATTCTTTGCTATGTCTTGCTGAATATTCCTTAAAGATTTTTAGGAGTATGTACTTAAGAGAGGAATTACTTGATAAATGGAAGTTATACATCTTCTATTGTACATAATATTGCCATAATACTTTTAATAATAGACCAAATTACACTCCCCTCCATAGAGTATGAGAATTCTAGTTCCTCTGCATTTTTGTCAATACTTGGCATATTTAAACTTAAAAAAAGACTTATGGTCATGAAGTATTATATATTACTGTTTATATTTTTCAGACTTCTAGTGAAATGGAGCCCATGTTAATTTTTCATTGGCTATTTGTCTTTTTTCTTCTGTGGATTGTCTATTCAGATCTTTGTCTATTCATTGTATTTATTTATTATTGATTCATGGGATATGAGGGAGAGAGAGATTTGTATATTCTGAACACCAAACATTGTCATTTTAGTGCATTGTTAATATCATCTCTTTTAACATGGTATGAGATCTTTTGTTTATTATATAAAAGTTTCAGCTTTACATAATCATCTTTAATGCATCACTCTGCTCTTACAGTTCATTCTTTGTCTATCTTTCTAATACATTCTCAATATTCTGGTTATTAAATATGTTCTTATTTTCTTTTGAAATTTTTGTTAAAGTTCGCTTTTTACGGTTAGATGTTTAATATCTGGAAATGGTCTGGAAATTATTTTTGTGCACCATTTATAGTACTGATCCGTATGAGTAGTTATTTCAATATTATTAAATAATGCCACCTCTAAACAATAACGTAATATTATTTATTAAATAATATCAAGTTTTAATATATTTGTGAGTCTTTTTTTCTGTGATTGCTAGTCTGGTTACTGGTCAATTTGTTTATCTCTGTGCTAACAATTTTAATTACAATTATGTTGTAAATTTTGATATATAATAGGGTAAGTTTTCTCCCTCTAATTTTATTCTTCAAAATTGTCTTATTATTCTTGGTCTTGTGGTACTAGATAGCTAGCCAGATAGATAAATAGATAGCAAAATAGATACGTTAATTAAATTCCACAAAATGCTCTATTTGGATTTTAATATAATTCACACTGATTTAATTCAATAATTCAATTAGGACATCACTGGTAACTTTAATATTTTGCTATTTTCTCTATAAAGGCTTATGCATTTCTTGTTAGATTTATTTCTAGGTACCTTATTTTTTGCTGTTTCTGGTTTTAATTTGAATGAGATTTTTTTCTTATTAAAAGCTGTAACCATAGCCCTAGGCAACAATCAATAACCACACTTTAAAAGTGTTTATTATATTATGATTAGATGTATACAAGTCTGTCCCTTAGTATATTATAAACTCTGTGGGTGTCATGCATGTCGGATCTTCAGTAAACATCAGACGGTTTGGAGGAATGACTGAATGACTGTATTTCAGTTACTCTTGCTGTATATTATTAAGAAGTCCTTTGTGGTTCATTTCTCTCTGCTGTTACCTAATCTATTAAATGAAGTTGGTGAGAAATTAAAGCTCTCAGGGTCTGTGATGGGCTATAGATTCTTTTGCCTCTCAGTGTGGACTTGACTGGCTGAACTAAAGAGTGGTGATATAGGGGTCTCTTCCACAACACTCAGGATTTACTGCTTGAACCTGATGCATGTCTCCAGTTCTGTGGCATTAATAGTAACTGCAGTTTTGGTGGATTCCTTATGGTGACTTATCCTTTCCTGAAATGAAAATGTTTAGATGTGGCCACACAGCCCATCAGGCGCAAGCTGTGAAATGGAAGTGGCCTGAATTTGAACATGCAAACACTAGATCTTTAGATGTTTCTCCAAATCTTTTCCATGAATGGATTGTTTCCAGATCTATTCTGTACTGTGTTGCAAGTAACCTCTGGGGAGGTCTGTCTTCCTGGCAGGTGGGGCGTTTTGATTCATGAATTCTCCTTCTAGAGCAAGGATAACATTAACAAATAGAAGAAAAACACAATAGTGAAGAGAGATTTGAATTTGCAATTTAAATAAAATTGCAACAAGAGGCATTGATTGATTCTGAATGTCCTCTCAAGGTTGTACGAAAAACCTCAAGCCTGAGGACTTTTGATTTTTGTGGTATGTTTGCATTATGAATAAAATATTCTTTGGAGTACTAGCAATAATGCACCAAGTTTCTAAAGAAACTACTTAACAAGACCTCACAGCTCTTTTTTTTTAAAAGAAGCTTTTGTGGTTTTTTTCTCAATGTTCCTCATCTCGGGAAGGTCAAGTTGCCACCCCCATGTTCGTAGTCTATATCGTTTGGTCTGACTGTTTTTCATGAATCCTGTCTCTGATGAATCTGATTTGTATATTCCTCATTTTATTCTTTCATTTCACTGCAAGAGATAATTAAAAGTGCTCTGATGCAGATAAGGAAAGGCAGTCATAGTACAGAAATTCTCTCCCCCAATATGAATGTTCTCTTTTCTCACTAAGATGGAAGGGAAACATATTAAGGTAGTTGTAGCATGTAAGCCTGAAGCTAAGAATGTCTCTATTTTCTTTCTTTCTTTTTTTTTTTTTTTGGAGATCTGTTTATTTATTTATTTTTATTTTTGGCTGTGTTCGGTCTCCGTTGCTGCACACGGGCTTTCTCTAGTTGCAGCGAGCGGGGGCTACTCTGCGTTGCGGTGTGCGGGCTCTAGGCATGTGGGCTTCAGTAGTAGTGGCACGTGGGCTCTAGAGTGCAGCCTCAGTAGTTGTGGCAAATGGGCTTAGTTGCTCCGTGGCATATGGCATCTTCCCAGACCAGCACTCAAACCCGTATCGCCTGCATTGGCAGGCAGATTCTTAACTACTGCACCACCAGGAAAGTCCCTCTATTTTCTTTAAATAGTCCCATATTCTTACCCAAGGGAGCAGAATCAGCTTCTTGTGGGTAATGCAAACAATTTTCAACAACAGTGATAAAGATCCTACTATCAACACTATAATAATAAGAATTATGAGTAATATTGGACACATCCATTTCAGGAATTATCTACATTATCTCACTAAATACAACTCTTTTTAAGATAAATATTATCATTTTACAGATGAGAAGACTAAGACATAAAAAAGCCAGATTGCCTCCCTAAGATCGCACAGCTAGAAATAGGTAATTTGGGCATCTAACTGATGCTCTTCTGACGTTCAAGCCAACACTTCTAATTACTGCACTTTCTTTCCTTATTAAAATAGTGGTAAGATTATTTAGAAAAGGAACAGAAAGGATATTACTATATATTTGACCTTATAGATGACACAAAATATCATAGAAATAATACTTTTTTCTGTAAAATACTTAGAACATTTGGACTCATTTTAACTTTTGTTTCTTTGCATAACTTGAGTTTCAATTACATGTTGAGCACCAGATAAAACATATTTGGGAGTTATAATGGTCAGATTGGAATTTCCCATTGAGAGTGTCCTAAAGCCCGCTGGAAAAAACAAAGAAAGATATTCTGTGTGTTAATCCTTTGCAATATTTTTGACCAGTGTACCTTCTTTAGAATCCCCTCCCTCTTTCCCTTCCTTCCTCCCTCTTTTCCTTCCTTCCTTCATTCCATCCATCCATCCATCCTTCATAACTAGGGCTGCTGGACATGTACCTACCAAACGATGGTTATTCTTGTTATAAACCCTGTTCCCTAAAGGGGCACGGTTCTACACTTAATCTACTACAGGCAGATTCTTCATGGTGTCTGAAGTTCAGAATTTATCATCTTCCTGCTTGTCTCCTTCTATGTTTGCTACTTATAAAGCTTTTCATGCTTACTATTTACAAAGCTTTTAGTTTACTGAGCTGGATTGACTGTGTACTGAGCTAGACGCTTGCATCATGGCTCCTCCAGAGGGCTTGAAGCACACAGCCAAATCAGCCATGGAAGAAGGGATCAGGGTGTCAGGAACCATCCACTAAGATCTTCCTCTTTCTATCTATCTCTTCCCTCCCTCTCCCTGGGATTATTGTTTACTGTAGCTGAGAAGGATGTTCTAGGCAGAAAAACTTGATTTAATGTAAAGGTTTAACACAGATCTTCCCTTTGGTAGGATTAGTTACACTTATAGCATTGGCAGAAAAGTCACTCTGAAATAACTATACTATTGGTAGAAGGGCTCAGACAAGGGATGGGAAATTCAATCTTTCAACCAAGTACCTGAAAATGATACCTCCAGTTTTAATTCATGCTTGGAGGCATTTTCAAGGCAAGCAAATAATTTTAGTAAGTGTTTCAAGGTAGGAGCTGGTTATTAACTCCAGTTGCAACCTTATTCACTGGGACATTGATAACTCAGAGCCATTTTTCTCTATTTGGTTGGCTTCAGTTGCTTTGCTAAGTGCCATTATCAGGAATTAACACAATCATCACATCCAGTGTTCAATATTAAAGAGAGAGAATGAATACTGGAATGTATGTATATGCTACTTTGTGGTTAGAATATCTGACACTTACTAATAATTTAATGTAAGTTCTTAATTTCTAAAGTCAAATTACAGTGTCTGGGAGACCAGCCTGTCTTTAAATCAAGCAAGAATGAACAATGTTGGCTAATACTTCCAACGTTACACCACATTTGCATTCTGAAACTTTGTTTGCTCAGGGACCTGTTTTTGATATCAAGTTCTCTATTTGTTAGAAATATTTCATGAAGGATGAAGAATCACTATTCCATTTTCAGGGTCCTGCTTTATTAAGTATATGATTAAAAAGAAAAGATTTTTTAAAGCCCCAGTAATTAAAGAATAAAATCATTGTCTTCAAAAAATTGCTTGTCAGAATTTTAAAGAAATTGAAGACTGGGAAACTGATTTACACAATGCCAGGGGCAAAAAATTACATGATATGAAGGGCTATAGCAGTCTCTACAAACATTCCTTTCAACATCTCATTTAAAAAATATCCTTGCCTGATTGAAAATGAATTCTAAAAGCGATGTTTCTATAACTATTATTGATTCCTCGCCCCCCCAAAAAATCTAGTTTTCAAATATACTGATTTCTCCTGGGTTTGAGTTATAACGATGTGGGCTCAGGATCCTAGGTCAGAAAGGACGTGCCACTCTGGAGCCCCTTCAATGGAGAAAGGTAGGCAAAGGCAAAGGTTTCCTTATCTTGCTTCTCCTTCCTTTTCAAGTTCTTGGGTGAGAAGGAGTTTTCATGACCACCGAAGTCTATTATTTTCCCTCTCACTTAGTTCTTGGCCTTCTTAGTCTTATAGATCGCAAATTCCTAATTCAGTAGCAAAAGAATTTCTGCGGTCATTGTTGGTAACTTTTTTTTTTTTTTTTTTTAACATCTAATATTCCTTCATCTGCAAGAGCTTCCTGATATTTACCTTGATTTTTTCCCCCTTTGTATACTCAGGGATCTCTCATTTTATTTTCTTACAGAATATTTAACGGAACTCATACATACTTAAAACTCATTAATGCAATACTCAATTGCCAAGAACAGTAAGAAAGCCTTGGAGATTTAGATGACATTAGTTTTTATCAAGATTCTTTTTTTTTGCTTTATAAAAATCATCAGTTATTTCATCTTTGCAGTATTTGCAGTGTTGAGCTGTTAAACAATCCTCTTTTATGTACTGCAAACAATTCTCTTTAGAAGACCAGTGGGTATTTAATTATATATCTATATTGCAATACAAACACACATGCCACAAAACAAATATAGACGTTTGTATTATGGCTCAAGTTAACCTTTAATGTACCTCTTACAACAGAAATAATAACCCAAATGAATTTGTTTTTTACAGTTAATGTCACTGAGCATTAAAGTATTCAATTATTTACAGTTTTGTAGACTGTTAAGGTGATCAGCATGTGTTCATTTTTTAATTATTCTGCAAAAGGTTTATTAAATTTGAAAGAAGTGGCCAGCTTGGCATGCATGAGCAGTTTATTTCAGCCTCATTACCTGGACTATTAGATTGCAAGCAAAGAATATTTAAATACCTATTCATTATCTAATTGCTAAAGAAGTCTGATAAATTTAAATTACTTGCACACTGAAAAAAGATAAATTGAGAAGTAACTGAATGATTGATTCATCTCCAGGGCAAAAAAAGTAAAACATAAATGTGTCAAGTCCAGTTATAGAGAATTGATGTTTTATGTAACTCCTTTTGAAGTAGAAATTAAATTTCCTTAAAAGGTTATATTAAGAAGGAGATGGGATGGAACCATGAACCAAGACACCATTACTCTAATAAATCTAGGGGAAAATACGTTTTGAAAACTTTTCTGAAGTGTGGTATTATATTGATTTATTCAGTCCTAAGCAGTAATTATGGAATGTGCTTATCTAGAAACCCTCTGCTTCTATTGATCCTCATGTCTTCTGATGAAAAGCTCATAATTCATTACATTCTTGAAGTTTAGAATTGTTGGAGTTATTTATGATCTATGGTCCTAGGTACTGGGAACTCAGGCAGTTGGAGTGATAATTTTACATCACAGCACACTGGCTGTTTCCCTGAGCCAAATAGGTGGCTGATGGATCCAGCCAGCAAATGCATAGAAAATGCAGATTTCTTGGAGCTTGAGGAGCTATTTTCCTGTCTGTAAACTAAGGAGTCTGTAAAAGTGTTAGACTTTTATGATCTACTTTTCCCCTGAGGTGCTGTTTCACATAAGGAAGGATAGCCCTCCTTGTATTGGTTCACTTAAAATTGTAACATGCCCTGAAAGTATAGTACTGTAGACTTCTGTTCCAACAGGTCCTAGGCAGGCATATCTCTAAGCATGAAAATGAAGGGGCATGCCAGTATTACATTTGCTTAGTCAAATTCATTTTTTCAGTGGCCATCCCCTTAAATCTAGATTAGCTGTTACTCTTCACTGTAAAGTTAATATTGCATTTGCGATCATCCCAAATCTGTTTCTCCTTTAACATTTGCTGTTCCTGATGATGGCACCCAAGTCTATCCAGTTGCCTTGCACTAAGCCATGGTATCGTCTTTGACTCTGTTCTTTCATCCCTTATATCCAGTTAGTCACAAGGTCCTGTTAAGTCTGACTCCACATGTGTCCCCCATCTGTTCTTTCCTTTCTATTCCCATGATCACTATCAGTTTCAGGACTTTGTGACATCTCATTTGGACATAGCAGTCTTGTCCTGAACAGTCTTCCTGCTTCCAGCCTCTTCCTCAGCCAATCCTTCCTGCTGCAAAATTAATCTTCCTGAAGCACAGCTCTAAATATGTCATTCTCTAGCTCAAACACTTTTACTGGCTCCCCTTTGACTCATAAATTAAATTTGAAGTTTTCCACTTGGCCATCAGTATTCTGAATAATTTGAACACACCAACCTCACATGGACTCTATGTTTTGTCAACCAGACCAGTAGTTTCCAGACTTTGGGATTTCATGGATATTTATATTATTATTTTGTTTGGGGACTGTGGAAATATCCTTAACATATAAGATTTAACAGATAAGATTAATGTAAAAAGTAACAATAGTTAAGAATGCCATCTACTATAATTGTGTCATCATTTTTCATAAAGACTTTTAACTAAAAAAATCTTAAAGATGACAAATTTGGAATAAATAATTGATTTTAAACTGAACTAATCTGTCTTTATAAAACACTAACAATTATGTGCTTATTTCCCTCATTTTGCCAACACCCTCTAAAGAGCTCCCATACTGGGATAGAAACCATAGAACAAATTTATTCCCCAAACACATACCGTGATTTCCCACCTTAGCTGGTGTTCTTCTGTATGTTGAAAGTGTTTTGAGGGTAGAGACTGTATCTCATTCTTTTTTGGATTACCAAAGCCCTGCACTTGAAGAACCTGTGTAACTTCCCAAGTATAGCTGCTGGCTCATACCAGGTAAAAAATTATTGAATAAATTGACTCACATGTCATCCTTAAGGGTGTTTTGCTCTAAACGATCTTCTGGTTATTCACTGTTAAGTAAGTGTTGGTCAAAACTGGATTCTTCACTAGGCTGTGAATGAGAAACCAGGACTCAGTGAATGACAAATTCCTATTCCAAGTCCCATTGAATACCAAGAACTTGATTATTTTGAGAGGCAAGTCATTGTATACTATTCAGATGGAGATTTATAGTTAACACGTGTTTTGCCAAGCAATTAGGATACATATTCACAATAGGAAATAATATTTGAAATGAACTCTGTCCCAGAAAATCAGTTGTTATCAAGGGGCTGCAAACTTTTTCTGTAAGGGTCAGCTAGTGAATATTCCAGGTTTCTTGGGCCTTACATTCTTTGTTATAACTGCTCAGCTTGGCTGTCACAGGGTGAGAGCACTCATGAATGATATGTACATGAATAAGCATGACTGTGTTCCAACATACTTTATTTAGGTACACTGACTTTTGAATTTCCCATCATGTTTACATGTTGTGAAATATTATTCTTCTTTTGAATGTGTTTCAACTATATAAAAATGTATAAAAACCATTCTTAGTTCATGGGTCATGCAAAAGTAGTCCTCATGTCAGATATGGCCCATGGGTCATAGTTTGTCCAGGTCATTTACAAATGTAGCACTAGCTCAGATAGCTTAAACACGCTGAAGTCAATGAAAAGAGCTTAAATAAGAGTTATGTTAGTTTCAGTACAATCAATTTTTTTTTTTTGTGGTACGCAGGCCTCTCACTGTCGTGGCCTCTCCCGTTGCGGAGCACAGGCTCCGGACGCGCAGGCCCAGCGGCCATGGCTCACGGGCCCAGCCGCTCCGCGGCATGTGGGATCTTCCCGGACCAGGGCACGAACCCATGACCCCTGCATCAGCAGGCGGATTCTCAACCACTGCGCCACCAGGGAAGCCCAGTACAATTAATTTTAAATGAGGGAGTTATCCTTAGATACTGTGGTTCTAACTGGATCTTCCTCTATCTGAAGCTATTTCTGAAATGCTTCTTAAATATTAGAACACCACTCAGGAACCAAATGTCTACAGGGTGGAGTTGGGGAGGAGGATTGATTTTCCCCTTATGAATCGGTATTTAGATTTCTGATTTGTTTTTGGTGGACTGGGGAATTAGGTTGAGTTGGAGATCTGGGAAGGCTAACTTGAGCTGCAGGGAAGACTGCCTTTTAAGTTATTCTTTGGGTCTCTTTGGTTCTGTGTTTTATATTCAAAGACTCCCAAGTGATTTGATAGTCTATCTCCAAAAGGGATACACACTGTATCTAGATTTTAAATATTCATTTCAGGCAGAAGGACCTAGACAGGAATCTCTAATACACTTTCTTAGGAAAAAGTTGGTAGCCCCCCCCCAGTTGAAGTTTTCCAACACTTTTTTTTTTTTTTTTTTTTTTTTGTGCTCTGCACGCACAGGCTCAGCGGCCATGGCTCACGGGCCCAGCTGCTCCGCGGCATGTGGGATCTTCCCGGACCGGGGCACGAACCCGTGTCCCCTGCATCGGCAGGTGGATTCTCGACCACTGCGCCACCAGGGAAGCCCCCTCCAACACTTCCTTTAAGGTACATTTTTAGGCAGTATCTTGTCTTTTTTATACCCTTCTCTTAACAGTGTTTTCCTTAGGGTCTTCTGTTCCATCTTTGGTGAAAACATCTAATTCTACTGTAAAATATTAATTATAGTCTCTGGTGAAAGGATAAATTCTTATACCTTAAGGATATCTGTAAAAATACAGGCACAAAAGGTGAACTTCATTACTTTCATGTAGGGTTCAGCTCTCACTGATTCCAAATCCTTAGAAGTGAAAGGAACCGTTCTCTTTGGTTTTAGATTATTGCTTAAGTTAACAATTCTCTATCATTAAATGTTTAAATCCTTGGGCTACTTAAAACCTTTTGTGAGCTACTTCATATTGTAGAACACACATTTAATATAACAAGCAGTAGGAAAAGCAGCCACCTCCTTCATATTTTCTAAAGTATCATTTATTTTCTGTGATACTTCCCCTTCCATCACAATCCTCCTCTAAATCTTTCTTTCTGTCTAAGCTCCTGCATATGGAGCAGCCATTCTTGGATTTCTGTCCTCTTAATTATTATTTAAATTCAATCTGTTAAAGTACTCCCTAATGTGATACAGAAAGAGAAAGATTCAGATATAGCCAGACTCAGAAGCATCACTTTACTCATGTGTTCTAGCTTCAACAAATTTCATATACTTACATAGAACTTTACCCTTTTGAAAGTATACTTTAAAACCTGTGTTTTAGGAGGTGTGTGATATGGAAAACAAATGTTTATTAAGCATATGATATGGCCCAATCATTTTGCAGGCTCTGCAAAATACAGAATAAATGGCAGGAGGGCTCTGCTTTTAAAGAACATGTAATGCAGTGGTCAGAGAGGACAAAATAAGAGGATGTGCTGTGGACTCAAACTGTTGGAGTATGAATTCCAAATTCAGACAGTTACTAGTTTTGTAATCTTGGGTATATTATTTAACTTCTCAGCACCTCAGCTTCCTCATCTGTAAACTGATTAAAAAACACAACTTTTATAGTGTGCTCTGAGGAATAAATAAAATGCTGGATGAAATGTGCTCATTATAGATCTCATCATAGGGTAAGTCCTGAAAGATTAACTCTTTTCTTTTCCATTATAATAAATTTATTACTAGTATTGTTGTTGGAAAAAAGCAGGTGACAATAGAAGCACCTAACCTAGTTTGAAGCCTGTGGGTATAAAGTATTTGGGAAGGTTTTTTGGAGGAGATGATGTCTAGTCCAGGTTCCGATTTACAAGGCTGCAAACAAGTCACTTAAATGACTGAACAAGCCTTCATCTGTTGAAGTGGAGTTAATGAGTCCCACCTGGACATATACTGTACAGAGCAGTGCTCACTTCCTTCCCTCCTCTTCATCCTCACAGCAATTTTATATATATGGTCCATATCTGTACATGTGTGTCCAACTGTTCTGGCTAGATGCTGAAAGTGTTTTCCTTAAGCTTCCTGTATAGACATTTAGAATACAGGATTGAAATGGAAATATCAAAATAAACTGGAAATGAAATGTCTTATAAAACTAATAGTGTGTTTTCAAGTCTGAATACTGTTCAGAATTTCTGAAGTCTCATGAAGATTGATAGCCTGGGGAGGTGAAGGTATAGCTTCTGACAACAGACAGAATGCAGGTTATCGCAGGTCTTGATAACTATTAGCGTGCAGATCACCCAAAAGGACATTATGGAAATTAAACATTCACAATGCATTTTTTCCAAATCAGGACAAAGTTCTGGACAAGGCAGATAGGATTCTCAGATATCCATGGATGACAGAGATCAGCTATGTAATTGAGGCTCTTTGGTTCCTCATTCATACTGGCAAATGTTATTTTTCTCTAGTGAAAATGACAGAATACTTCCCACTGGGTGAGGTGAGATGAGTCTAAATGAAACCTATAATTCATATGATTATAGCCACTGCACATGAAAGAATCTGATTTACCAGGAAGCCTAATAATAGGCAAGACCATAGGGGCAAAATAGCACAGATTAGTCAACCATTTTCTACATTTATGGAGAAAAATCTGTCTTTTATTTCTGCTCAGAGCCATGCAGAGAAGCTAATGTTTCCACTCAATCTATAATGCCCACCACCCCTACTTAGACACATATTTGCATAGATATGGTTCTCTCTTCTAAAGGCTGTTTGTGTTAATAATCCTGACAAAGTTTCCTTCTGTTCTTAGCTTTGTCTTTGATTCCGATTTGTTTTCTTGAAGCGGATTAACGATTATTTTGCTACTCTCATTTTTCCTGGGCACCCATACTGGAAGACAGTTGCTCTCTTTGGGCCTCGGTGACCTCATCTGTAAAACATAGGTGACCAAGATTCCTTTCAAACTAACATCCTATGTTTCTCTTCTGTAATTCTCAAGGCAGCATTAGACACTGGTTTTCTTTTTATACTTGAAGCACCTAGTTCCAAAAAAACAAAAACCCTAAATAAATTTTATACCATAAATTTAAATACTTTTTTCTATAACAGAATAGTCAGTACAAGGGCATATGTAGCTTTTCAAAATAATAACTGTCAGTTTGTTTAATGTGAGGCAGTTGAACCTATTTTTGGAGAACTAATTCTAAATGATGCATTTTGAGATTTAAAAATAATATATTATTTTCATTACTAATGACTTATTAAAACACTGTAATGAGCATAATTCCACAAATGCTGAATTTTAGAGTAGCTTGAAAAGACTCCCAGAAATTTAGATGAATATTTGTTATTGTTTCAACTCATAGGTAATCTTTTAATATTTGATAAAAACGATTTTTTAGCTATGCCATATATTGTTATTCTGTGGTTCTTCTCCCTCTACCCCTTTTTAAAAATGAAGTTGTTCAGTTTCTGTTTTTCTGATTCTTCTTTCTTCTAATTTCTATCGCAGCTCCCCTGGTCGTTCCCCAAATGAATTCTCTTTCTCCAAAACTTATCACAAGTAGAATCTTTTCCAATTTTATTGTCATTGTCATAAAAATGCAAGAAAGCTTTTATTTTGTTCTTTTTCCTGGGAGCTTAAAAAAGTCAACAGAAAAATAATAAAAAAACCGTAATCATTGGTTTTCCCAGGTAAAGATTTTTCCTATATCTTCAATTGTTAGTGTCTCTAGTCTATATAGGCATTCTTAAAACCAATTAAAATATTTTTAGGTTACAAGAGCTATCTAAAATGCAATACTAGGGAACACATCACTGAGTTGCTAGAATGTGTCAGGTGATTTTCTGGATGGACGACGTTACAGTTGTTATCACGTGTGTAATTATATTTTTCTGGGGAAAGTGTTATCTTCGTTTCATAGGAAAATGATAAGGTAATAGAAGTCTGAGCACAGTTTCCATGTTGAAGTCTTTAGTTGTCTGGTAATCATTGGAATAGTGGAGACGTATAATTTTTTTTTTTTTTTTTTGCGGTACGCGGGCCTCTCACTGTTGTGGCCTCTCCCGTTGCGAGGCACAGGCTCCGGACGCTCAGGCTCAGCGGCCATGGCTCACGGGCCCAACCGCTCCGCGGCATGTGGGATCTTCCCGGACCGGGGCACGAACCCGTGTGCCCTGCATTGGCAGGCGGATTCTCAACCACTGAGCCACCAGAGAAGCCCTGGAGACGTATAATTTAAAGCCAGGTGTAAGAGACTCCAAAGCGCATGCATGGTCCATCAAGATCTTTGATCCTCAGAAGCTCAAGTATAGCAGTGCAGTGAATTTAAGGAACTTTTAAATGCTAAAGCTAAATATCTGTGGTGACTAAAAATTACTTTTTGGCCATCTTAAAATTTACCTCCGGCTCTTTTCTTAATAGGGTGATTTATTTATGGGGCAAAGAACTGTCAACCAATTATGTAAAGCATCACAAGAATAGTAGTACGGGTGATGCCCTGAGTACGGTTTTAATGCAGTGGTAGGGCCCAGAGACTGTATCTTCACAAGACAAATATTTGTGCTTTTTTGAGGCTTGCAGGTTTATCATGGCATTACTAAACTGCAAGCAAACCTTCTCTTGCTCTTTACCTTCTAACAGGATTCTTTGATTAATCTAGTTTGTCTCAACCATAGGAAGAACTCTCCGTTCCTCCAGATCATGATATGATCATCTGCCATCTACTAGGGAAAAACAAAAACTCTGCCTCTCCCTCTAGCTACACAGATTTGTTAAGTTTTACTTTCTGTAATTTGTAAAATGAGCACCACTTTTTTTTTTTTTTTTTTTTGCGGTATGCGGGCCTCTCACTGTCGTGGCCTCTCCCATTGCGGAGCAGAGGCTCCGGACGCGCAGGCTCAGCGGCCATGGCTCACGGGCCTAGCTGCTCCGCGGCACGTGGGATCTGCCCGGATCGGGTCACGAACCCGTCGGACTCTCAACCACTGCGCCACCAGGGAAGCCCAGCACCACTGTCTTGTTGCAGACATAAAACTATACTTTTATGTTTGATGATTTGCTTTCTAAAACTCTCTCCCTTAAGCCCTCCAGAAGCAAGAGGAATAATTGCTACAATTGAGTCTATGTAGATACAAAGTGTTTTAGAAAATACGTAAGACTTTTTTATTGCAGAGATTATGATGAAAAGATAGTAGAGGAAGCAGTTGGAGACTTTTCAAGAAGGTACTCATAAGGTTGTTTCTGGGTAAACCAGGATTGAAGATCTGATTGACATATCTTTTGCTGACTTTAAGACTATGCCCTGGAATGATCTTGAGGCATCCCTATTATGTGTCCTACATTACGTGTCCTACAACTGAGCTACATCGCCTGTCATCTTTACCCAAAAGATGTAGGAAACCTATTTTAACTGAGTCATATGAAACAAAATTCAGTAGCTGAACTACATTTTTGCACCCTATGTTTTGAAGAGAGATGGTTTTATTATAATCTCAGGAGAACTGTGGTATGGCTTCTTCAAAACGGTTAATGGTTTGCCTTCAAACGTTGATAAGATGGTTGTAAAAGTGGCTTTTCTAAGAGCAGCAATCTGCAGCTATGTGCACTGAGTAGACCCTGAAATAATGCTTGCTTGGGTAAATATCATGAAGAGTTGGGAGGGGCCCTTTGGAAGACTTGCCATAATATTGAAGCTAACCCAGCTTCTGTACCCTAAAACCAAATGAAATCTCAGAGACAGAATTTTGGGTGAAGAAGAAAGAAAAGCTTTATTGCTTGGCCAGGAAAAGGGGGCCACAGCAGCCTAATGCCCTCAAAACTGTGTGTCCTGACCTGAAGAGGGTAATGAGGAGTTTTATAGTAATGGTTAAAGAGGGTGTGATTAGCTTGTGGACATTCTTCTGATTGGTTGGTGGTGAGGTAATTGGGAATTAGCATCATCAACCTTCTGGTTCCAACAGGTCTGGGGTCTACACCCTTGTGGGCAGCATACAATTAACTTCTCCCACCTGGTGGGGATTTCAGTATCTGCAAAATAGGTAAAAGATATTGTTACATATATCCCTTGAGGGGGAACCAGGACCCTGCCCCAAGGCTGTACTATTGTTTCTTGACCATTCTCTGCCCTTCCCTAATTAGCAACTGTTTGAACCTGCCTGTTGGAATTCAGGGAAGGTCATGGAAGCTGAACGAAGCCTATTTCCAGCTAACAAGAAACCGAGGACACAGAAAGACTCTTGTGCCCAGAAGCCCCACAGGGTCCTGCAGGGTTTCAATGTTTGTATGAACAGTGAAGGTTCTTTAAATTTTCCCACAAGATTCACTCCAAAATTATAGACATCTATGAAATAAAAGCCATTGTAAATAAGCGACCGTTTGCTTCAGGGAGTTGATTCAATTCTTCATTTCTTCCGGCCCTTGCTTTTCACTGTTACTTACCTTCTAACATATCATCGGTTACCTTCATTTTCTTACCCTCATGGCTGAACTCTTGGCTTGCTCCTCCTACCCCATTCGAATTTGGGTGATTGGTCACTTCACTCAGACCCAGATTAGTACAGACTAGAAACCCCCACGTTGTATGAAAAGGGGAAACAGACATTTTTTTCCTCATTTCATTTACTGACCCTGGTACATGTAGGCCGTGAATCAGTTAGGCAACACAATTATAAAATGTCCCATGGGGAGATTAAGCATATGCTCAGAGCCTCAAGTGCATACAGTTAGTGAATATATATATATATATATATATATATAAATTTTTTTTTTTTTTTTTTTTTTTTTGCGGTACGTGGGCCTCTCACTGTTGTGGCTTCTCCCGTTGCGGAACACAGGCTCCGGACACGCAGGCTCAGCGGCCATGGCTCACAGGCCTAGCCGCTCTGCGGCATGTGGGATCTTCCCGGCCTGGGACACAAATCCGTCTCCCCTGTATCGGCAGGCGGACTCTCAACCGCTGTGCCACCAGTGAAGCCCCTGTGAATACATATTTTTATTTTGCTATGGAAAATGGCCCCACAAAACTGTAGGCAACTTCAACTCTAGCTAAGTAAAAATAAAACATAGCTCAGCCAGTAATTCAGAATAGAGGATTTTGGCCAACATAAAGTACAGGATTATCAAACATCTGTGTGATCTTCTCTTCGGGAGAAGAATGATTTTTTTTTTTTTTTTTTTAAGCAAAAGGGAAAATAATCCTCCCAAAGTCTTAACTGAGAGAAAAATGTTATCCAAATTCTAAAGGAGATGATTTCATTATAGTCATACTGTCAAAAAAATCAGATAAAGACCAAATCAACATTTCATTTTCTGTAAACAGAAAGAAGTACTTGGAATTTTAAAATTTTGATCTTAGAAGCAAAAACACTATATATATGTATGTATTCTTGAGTATTATCTCTATTGACATGTATATCTAATAAACACTCCTAAAAATTGTTTTTAGATAAGGAAAGTAGGACTCAGAGAAATTAAGCAATATACCTTGATTCTCATAGTTAAAAAGATAGTTAGACTTATATTTTAAAATTAAACTCAAAACTTGAACTCAAGTCTACAAAGTTCCAAAAGCCACTTTCTACTGTATCATGTCTTCCTAATACAAAAGTTTTGATGGAGAGTCTGTCAGAATTATCCAGACTGTTTTAAGACATTTGATGAAAAGGACAATATAGCCAGTCACTTCCAAAAATAATCAAAAATCCATTTTTAGTGAACCAGCTAAATCACTGCCAAAAATAATGGTGTCCTTAGCAGAGAAGGAAAGTCCAAAACGGCAAAGTGGTGAAGTATGTTTGGGATCCTCTGAACAGGTTGAATAACATCAAATGCTTAAGCTATTTTGCCAAAATTGAAATGCAGTTGGATTTGCTTTCCCTTGAAATTAAATGTTCCTAATTTGTATTTTTTCATATTATTTAATTTCATGCTATTAAAATTAATAGTAAGACTAACAAGAAGAAGAAGGAAATACTCCATGTATCCAAATAATAATAAACACTCCAAAACCCTCCACGGACTGGGGTAAAGAGAAGGACGTAAGTTGGGCAGGAATGATTTGAAATCACTGGATTTAGGGCACAGAAGCAATCTCCAATACACCCCAGGAACAGATGGTAATAATAAAATCAGTCTTCCAAACTGGTTGCATATAATTTCAGATTAGAAATCATTACTGTTCTGAGGGCAATAGGAAAGATATTTTGTAAGTTTTGTGTGTTAGACTTAAAAGTCAGTACTACAGTTTCTACCTCATTGTTCCACCTCACCAATGTTAATGGGTCATCTAAGTAAAACTGGCTCATTTTGCTCTCACCGTAGAAATGACCTGGTCTCCAGGACAGCGATACAAACAAATGGCCACATAATAATTCCAAAAGTTTTGAAAAAATCATGTACATCTTTACTGAAGTTTTTCTTAAGGGGACTTCAAAGGGAAACTACACAACACAGCACACAGCAAACTTTCCTGAAAATCCTGTCTACTCAGTAACCTCCCCAAAGTTATGTCCATCATGAAACAGCTGCCTTGTAAGGCACAACTCTGCTAAAGTCCCTAATCTCATATCAGGCTCCACTTATCACACACTTTAGAGATGGCAGGTCCCTCAATACTTTCAACATTGCACGAAACTAGCACCATTAACTATGAATGAGGCGTGGTAAGATCTTCGTCATTGCATTTTTTTTAAATTTCATGATTGTGTACTTATTATAGTTTCTTTTTAATGGAAGCAGATTACATGACCACACAATATTTCCCTTATTTGGGGGGGATTCTATCCCCTAAATCTCCACTTTGCTCAATGTCCTGACATCTCAGACCATTAACTTGATCCACTGAGATATGTGTCTATGACCATGAACCTTAACACTGCAACACAGGCAATCTCTGTCTGTTAATTATGTCCTGAGCAAAGAAGAAATTCATTTAATGACCTGTGTGGAACCTATACTTTCAATCTTATCTATATTCTGAGCAACACAAATTGAAGTTTGTATCTGTGTATGTGGTAAAAAGATGCATAGTTTTAGTTATTTCTGTGTGGACTTGAAGCCATTGTACACAGGAAGGTTAAACAAAAGTAATACCATGGTAAGTGGTCCCATACCCAAATAGCACTGGCCATTTTCCTAGCCAGGCACCAAATAGCATATGGTACTTTCCTGTCATCTTCGTCTTATTTTCCTCCTCCTTCTCTCCTTCTGCTTTTTTAACTTGACCCAATAATGTCTAGGATTTCAAGAAATGGTTGTAAAAACATTTATGAGGTTATTAAGAGAAATGTGACTACCATTGCTGCATTTATTCCTAGAGATGAGAGAGGACTCTTGCAGGGCACACATCAGTGCTGAAAACTTCTCAGTTGTTCCCATTCCTCTTCTCCTTCTCTTTTCTTCAAAATGTTATTTGTTTGTTTTAGGGTGGGAGGTGCACAGGCATAGTCTTCTGTTTCTGAGTTAATGGAGAGAAAAGAAGCTGTGAATCCACAGGATGCAGTGCTAAAGAGGACATTTGAGAACCTCCCACCCCCTTTAGGTGACAGAAGAGAGTGTTAAAGTTGAGAGAAATGAAGTGGCTTATCCAGTGTCAAACAACAGGGCAGAGCCTGTCTTTCCCTCTTACCAGCATCCGACAGGTACCTAGCATATGCCTGGTACATAATATGTGCTTTGTAAATGTTCACCTAGTGAATAAACTGATGAATGAATTTGTTAATGGCATAGCTGGTACCAGCACTCAGACTCTCTAATTCCTTCTATTTTTCCCTGTTTCAGCTCACTGTCAACAAAATTTCACTTGGGTTGTGATCCTCTTTCAATCCTCCTTGCAAATTAAGGAAATGGTCATGAGAGTAAGATGAAGGACAGTAGAAAGTCAAACAGTTTACACTTTGGGGAGGAATGATTGACTGTGAGGCAAAACTGTAGGAAAACTGCTCAAGACAAATGAAACTATTTGAAATTCAGAGACTTGCTAGACTTGAAACTTGGGTAAAGAGTTCAAGAAATGGTGAAACTGTGATTCAGCAAAACCAATGATAGACGTTTATACTTCAGCAGTATACTCAAATCAAAGGCCATGTATGTGAGCTTCACTTAGCTTTACTGAGCACTAAGCTTATTATCTTTGAAATCAGATCTTAAGTGAAATGCACAGTATCAGATGATCTAAATTCTTAGTATTTGGTAGGTAATCAAAATATCAAATTGTAAAATATATATGCATTATTTTATGTTTTATTACATATGCAAAATATATTAAATTTTTATAAATGAGTACACTTAAAATACATGAACGTATTTTTAAAAAGACACTAGAAATGTTACCCTCCGGATAAAACTACTGTTAACATTTTCATTTATATACATCTACATTTTTCCCATGTCATTATATGCATCTGTGTTTTTACTTTTGAAAAATTAAAATGATAAAATATTAAATTTCTTTTTACCCTCCCTTGCTCAGGGCCCTGTCTCCCTTCTAATTTCACTGGTGCATGAACTTGTTTTGTTAATAGTCAACTGGTGTGGGAATACTAATGAACCAGCTGTTCTTGTCCTGAAAAAGGCACAGATGTTCTGCACTGTCATGCCTTCATAAAAATATATATTCTGCATGTAAATGTGTGTGTGTGTGTAGCTGCTCCATTTTTATTTCCAATTAAGCATTTCTAATGAAGTAGATATTAAAATGTTTTTGCAAACTCAACATATAAAAAAGGGAGGTTAGGATTAAGAGTGAAAAGAGAGCTTAGAATTAAACATCTCCCCCTAGATCATCCATGAAGTGAAAAATTTAGAGCTGAATGTGGTAGAATATTTATGACAAAGTAAGACTCTGTATTCCTAAATTGCTCAGTGATTTGGTTACAAAGCATCTTTCAAGGAAGGAAATGAATTCACTAATAAGTGATAGCAGAGTTTCAATCGGGGGCTATTGAGGCATGGGAGGTAACTGGAAGAATCTATTTTGTCTTTGGAGCAAAAGAGGAAAAATGAACATTTACTACATTTAGGAGACTATGTCAAATATTTTAGAGCTGGGCTGTCTAATATGATAGCTACTAGGCACATGAACCTATTTACATTTAAATTATTTAATAATAAATATAATAAAAGCTCAATTGCACTAGTGATTTTTCAAGTGCTCAATAAGCCACCTGCAGCCAGTGGTCTCCATGTAGGAAAGTGTAGATTTAAAACATTTCCTCACTGCAGAAAGTTCTATTGGACAGCAAGTTCTCTATTGAAGAACATAAAACTCATATCCTCCATAGTATAGTTGGAGGAGGAAGGCATAAATACTTAAGGTTAAATGATAGTAGAAGAGCTTTCATAAGGTCATGAATATTTAATTGCCAAAGGAATGAGAATGATGATTTTAGCTAAGGTGATGTCAATCCATGGAAGTCTGTAATCGAAGTTCAGTCATCACGGACCAGGTGGCACTTGAAGTGGGTATCAAAGAAAATTTCTATTTGGAATAGTAGAGAATAAGGTGATTTTTTTTTCAGACTTTAGATCCAAGGATAAAAAGGGGGGACTCACACTAAATATATTTGCCATTTTCTTGCTGTCTGCTTGTGCTTATATTATGAATTTTTTTGAATCTATGATGTCTTTCTACAAATTTTTTAAGCCACAGACATTTTCTGAGCGTTAGTAAAATTAGCTATATTTTCTTAACTGGGCAAACAGATTCATTAAATTGCAAACCACCGAAAATAAAAATTTTAGGTTGCCTTTATTAAACCCAATGACTTTTAAAGTCACCTCTTCTATCAGGACATCTCTCATTGCATATGATGAGTATCCACAACAACAATATCCAAAGCAGCAACCACAAAAGCAATGTAAAGATTAGTAAAGCTTACTTTTTTATTTTTTGATAAAAATAAATACAAGTAAATTAATCCTAATATTTTCTTTCTTTATTCCAGTGAATTATCTTGTGCAACCCAGGTTGAAGACTGCTAGAGAGATAAAATTGGAGTCATTGTCCCCACGCATAACTCAGGTAATCATTTGCTTCAGTAAAATGGTGCATGTCATCTATACCATAGGAAGATTTAATTACCTTTCATGATAGCAAGGAAACCTGACATTGAATTGGCTTTCCTAAGAGCTCAGAGAAGCAAATGAAACATTGGATGAAATTATTGCATGTGAAACCTTTCTTTCAAGAGAACCAATTGCTATAATTGAAACATCTCACAATATTTGATTCACTTTTGCCCTATAACCAAGTGTTTCAATTAAACTGTTTTGTCTTAGCGTGGCTGAGATGGTTTCCAACACTTTGTCTAAATTGTCACAGACTTTAGCCTGCAATCTCAAACTCAGACTTCAGAGGACACAGCCCAAGCTCTGGGTAGCTTGTGGACTGAATATAACAGGAATTTTTATCATTCCCATATGGGAGTTCTCAGTAGTGACTGTAAGCATTTTGTTTTCCTTATATTATAGTTGAAACAGAAATTCTTCCACAGAGAGCTAATCAGCAACCACAACCCCAAACAGAATTCCAAAGCGGTTTATCTATTTAAAGAGGTGTCTGGTTTCACACATAGTAATGGAAGATAAAAACACTCTTTCTGCTTGCATTTTGGGCTATTCAAAATATTGAAATGTTGTATCTGCAAAGATGAAAGTTCAGCTCTCTCTTTGGGACTCCTTATCTATGCTTCCCCTGAAGAATGAATGAGGACTAAATTCAGATATATTTGTCCAATTATTCTGAGATCTGGAATTTTATCTATTAGCTTAAATTAAAATTTAATCACCTGGGAATATTATGGAATACAGGGGATCCTAAATTGCATCTAAATTGTGAAGGAAGAGTCCACTTCCCAGGAACAGTCCTAATTTGGGTTTGTAGCACATCAATGACATGAAAAGACCTTAATGGAATGTGGTAGTCTGCATATTGACTTATACTCATTGTAGTCTGGTACCATGAATCACAGACTTTTAGAATTCACAGAATGTAAAAATGAAATCTGTGTTCCCCGAGGTGACAATCTTAGTCCAGAGGAGGAGAAATGCCTTGGTTCAAGGTTACAAAACTGTTTTAAAAGGGAGCCAAGACTAGAATCAAGATCCTAGGGACCTCAACCTTGTCAATATATCTCAAAGCCAGTTTGCATCCCAAATTTGGCATTAGCACCTATTATAGTTGGTGACTCAGTTGGCTGAAAAAATAGAGATTTCCCCCGCCTTCACCACAATTTAATAAACATAATTTAAATACAGTAAGGCTTCTTTTTCTGCGGGTTCTGCATCAGAATTCGATCCACAGTTGGTTGAATCTGAGGATGTCGAATCCATGGACATGGAAGGCCAACGAACATGCCATTTTGTATGAGGAACTTGAGCATCTGTGAATTTTGGTATCTTCTGGGGGTCCTGGAACCAAATCCCCTGCTGTTACTGGAGGGATGACTGTGTAAAGCAGCTTGTCTGTGAATTAATTTTTGCTTTTAGCATAGTAGAGGTTTAAAAATGTCTGAAATGTGTATACATGCATTCTCCAAATGTTTATATGCTTTCTGAGGCTAGGGACTGAGTCTTTCATTTCGGATGATTCTGCCCAGATTGTGCAAGTCTTTGTTCAGTGTAAGCGCTCAGACATTGCTCTTCAGTGAGGAAGAGCCTCAGTTCCTGAAGCCCAGAGTATCTACCACCCACCCCTACCCCTGTTCATAAGATAATATCAAAGAAATTATAGTGGTTGGCATAAAATATCTGAGTGGTGGAGATTAAATCTGCTTTTGAATGGATGCCTTTGAAATTGTTCCTGTCTCTTTTCGTCTCTCCATCTCTGCTGTGAAATGTCAGAAAGGATTTTGGAGCTTTTACACATTTTGGTTCTCTGAGTTTGTGAGCCTAACCCTCATCTCCAGTGCTGCAAATCCAACCAAGCAAAGGTTGATGTTGTCATTGAAATTTATAAAGATTCTTTGAGCTAGAACCTTTTGTTTTTAGTAAGTAAAGGTTCTGTGGAACAGCAGCCCTTAGATCTTCAGAGCTATTTACCTAATTGTCAATACACTCAGGACAACTTGTCATCCTTTTTTAAGGCTATACAGGATCTCCGACCTGGTCTCTTTCCTGGTAAATAATAATTTTGCTCTACGATGTGTACTTGACCAATTGTTCCCTGATTCCAGAGAGTGTTTGATAATTACCATCACCACAGCAGAGTGTCATTTGAAAGAGGAAAAACATAGGGGTAGAAGATTGTTGAGGCATAATTTTCAGCTGGCCAAACAAGATAAAAAGGTGGTTAGTTCCTAAATGTGAAGAGTGGTCAAAATCTAAGCAAACAGGAAAAGTTATTTTTGAAATAACCAAAGTAAACTAATACCATAGAAGGCATATTTTCTTATTTTAGTCTATGGTTTCTGTGTCATCATTAGTTGACTCATAGACTGTGATTTCATGACTGGTCATCTAAATAATTTAATCACCAAGGATAAGCAAAGGATCTATAACTGAAGGTTGTCAAATATAATAGGAAAAACTACTAGCTAAAATAATCTTAGGTCATGCTAAAAAATCAAATGAGGTTATTTTAAAAGGTAACTCTAATTTCTGTATTGATGTTGTTCTTCACGTGAATACACCTTCTTTTTTCTTTTTTTTTTTTTTCCTGTCCTGTTTGGAATAGCTTTAACATTAAAACTACTTTCATCAAGCCCATCGAATTCAAGCTGCATCAGGGTTTTATGGATCTCATTATAGCCCCAAACAAACATGAACAAAATAGTGTTCTCCAAAAGCAAAAATAACTTGTTGCCTTGATAAGGGACCCTTGTTTCTTAAAGTCTGACAATGCAGCAGGGATTAGCATGTTTAGTCTTCCTTGCAAACCACATACTTTATTTGTAAAGAAAAACCCTATGCAAAATTCTGGTGAGACAAAGCAATAATGATTATTAGTTTGTAGTTTTGGTTGAACAGATGTTGATGGAAGGAAAGCTCAGCTGCTAGAGTCTTTAGCATTAATATTTTCCGAAGTTGTAAGAAAATCAAAGGTATTCTGACCATGTTAGCAAAGTACAAAATTGGTAGGGGGCTGAAAGACAAAATTAAGAAAAAAGTAATTTTCTCCAGGTTTTTCTGATTTTTTTAAGTGAAATTTTATATTGAAGTACAGTTGATTTACAATATTATATTGGTTTCTGATGTACAGCATAGTGATTCAGTATTTTTTACAGATTATGCTCCATTAAAAATTATTACAAAATAAGGGCTTTAATTCCCTGTTCTGTACAATATATCCTTGTTGCTTATCTATTTTATACATAGTAGTTTGTATCTCTTAATCCCATACCACTAATTTTCCTCTCCTCGCTTCCCTCTCCCCTTTGGTTACTACTAGTTTGTTTTCTGTGTCTGTGAGTTTGTTCCTCTTTTGCATATATATTCATTTGCATTATTTTTTAGATTCCATGTATATGTGGTATCATACAGTATTTATCCTTCTCTGTCTGAATTATTTCACTTAGATTGCTTCCATATCTTAGCTATTATAAATAGTGCTGTTGTGAATATTGGGGTGCGTGTATCTTTTTGAGTTAGTGTTTTGGTTGTTTCTGGATATATACCCAGGAGTAGAATTGCTGAATCCTATGGTAGTTCTATTTTTCAGTTTTTTGATGACCCTCCATACTGTTCTCCATAGTGGCTGCACTAATTTACATTCCCACCAACAGTCAGTGTACAAGAGTTCCCTTTTTATCATATCCTCTCCAACATTTGCTATTGGTAGAGTTTTTGATGATAGCTATTCTGACAGGTGTGAGGTAATATCTCATTGTTGTTTTGATTCACACTTCTTTAATAACTAATAATGTTGAGCATCGTTTAACGTGCCTGTTGGCCATCTGTCTTCTTTGGGAAAGTGTCTGTTCAGGTTTTCTGCCCATTTTTTGATTGAGTTGTTTTTTGATTCTGATTTTAATACTTGTAAGTCATTACTACATTTGTGAAAATCGCTATGGAGAATAAAACAAGGAAACAAAGTTCTAGAAACATAGTGGATGGAAAGACTAATTAACCCTCATATATATATTCTTTCATTTGTTGTCTCATCTGATTTCTGTGTTACATGGAAAGTCAGTAATACCTATTACCATTTTACAGACTGGAAACTAAGGTCTCAGAGAAGCTAAGGTCATTTATTGAATGGATGTGGTAGCCAAAAGCAAGAATGAAAATATACTAACATAAAAAATTATCTTTCAGTCTGGTGTAATCCAATATCAACCCTTCTAATTATTAGAGTTGAATTCCAATTCATTTGTTGTCAAATTCAATCAAGAAATGTATTGGGAGCCTCCCATTGGCTGGTGCAATGTTAGGGGTTAGAAATAAAGTGAAAGACAGCTCTGTCTTTAGTGACTACAGGGTTTAGTGAGGGAGGAAGACAAGAAAAGCAACGAGTGCAAAACATGGGAATATAGAGCAGTAAGCAAGCAGTGCCATTGGAGCAAAAATTCATTCCTTAATTCTTTAATGGGTAATGATTGAGTAAATACCATGTAGCAGACACTGTACAAGGTGACTCTGTGCTCTGGTTGTAAGTATAGCCATCAATATTGGTTCACTAGTGTACTTCTCAGCATTCTAATTAGAGACTCCCAGAAGTAGAAAGACCTCAATTAGGAAAGGGGGTGGAGACTAACTTTTATTGAGCATCTACTCTATGTACTCCTTATTTCACACAGAAGAAAACCAAGGATAAGGTCACAGAAAATATCAGTGACAGAACCAACATGATTCTGAATGCACTCAGGCATGACCCTGGTCCTAGAGGACACTGGGTTCAGTTAACTTGCTTGGAGAACAATAGTAGGAACAGCTTCACTGGCTCTTGTAAAGCACCCACTGACTACCACCTGGCTATGCAAATATCCCCACGGTCTCTAGCACCGATGGGATTTTAGTGAATGCCAGAAAGAAATCAAAGAATCAAGATGTTAAAAACAAACAAAAAACCCTGACAAATTCACACGCAGACTTCAAACCCAATAAACTTGTAATGATCACTCACCTTTCACCCATAGAGGAATTCATGGCATTAGGTTCTGTACATTACTGAGGTTATTATGTACCAACAGGTAGAATTTGAGAATTCTGGGGAGAGGGTCTCTGGTATTAAAGAAGTATACACTCTGGAGATTTTTTTTCTGGCTGACAGCCCTGGGAGATTTACTGGGACTTTGGTGAGGAAGCGGGGATTAAGTTAAAACTTTTTCAAGGAGCCTCAGAAGTTACAATAGAGATTTCTAGATCTCTGCAGGCTAATTCCATGTGAAATATAACAATAGAATAAGTCCAGAGGCTTTTCTAAGCACTAACCCTGTGAGACACCAGTCTGGGCTTTAGGAGAATCTTCCATTCTTCCTGGTGTTAGTTTAAGTGTTAATCTTTCTTTCTTAAAAGGTGCATTGCCAATCACAGCTAATCCCATGTGGCGTTTTTGCATTTCATCCTTCCATAGGAATTTGGGGAATAGAGAAGATCATATACGTCTGCCTAAGACAAGATATAGCAAGGTGGATATTTACTGTCTCCCATAATGAGCTTGTAAGAGAATTTTGTAATTGTGCAAGGGCAAAAAAAGGATAGAAATATGTAAACACATTTTGTATATTTATATCGAAATGTCTAAATGAATGTAAGAAGAAAATTTATAAAAGAATGTACATAAAATAATATATTTATTCTTTTGTATATATTTATATGAGAGACAGATTTAGAATGTTACAGAAAATTTTGATTCTTTTCTTTTTAATTATTTACTTTCTAACTACGATGCATAGAATCTGGGGTTATGGAAAATATACTAACATCGTATCCTACCGTGAACGGTAATTCTAAAACAACAAAGCCCCAGCAGAGAGCTCTGCTAGGGAGGAAATGCTTTTAAATAAATCAGCTATCATGTTTAAATGAAGAGGCTATTTTGAATGCTTCAGGAGTTCATCAGCCATCATTGTCCTGACAGCTATATCCAGTAGTCTGAGCTGCTTTGAGAACTCATCTCCTTACCACTAAGGTCAAGAAATAACTTGTATGATATGAAGGGAAAGTACATCTGAGATAGGTGTTTCTTTCTAGTTGGAGTTCATGCCTCCACAGGCCCATGACATGTAGATGCATGCTGATATGCTTTGAGTTGTGTTCATTGGTAATTATAGCATAAAACTGGAAACATTTCAAGGGTCACATGGTGCGTAGTGCAGCAAGCAGTTATTTTACTTATTCAAAAATTTACAAGGGCATCTTTCATGCTTTATTCTAAATTAAAAGGCTGCCACATGTATGGTACCATCTTGTGAACTTAAATAGTCTTGTCTGTTAATCTCCATAACTGGTCTGCACAATGACCCCCTAACTCTGACAAGCCAAAAATACTTAGCACAGTTATTGTGGTCTCCTAGACCTTATGTATTTTTGCCTCTCCCAATTTTATTTCACTGTCCCTCCAACTTCCTCTGCCAGATTGGTTTCTTTTCAGCTCCTTGAACATACCTGCCTTTTCTCTGACTCAGGGCCTTTCATATCTGACCTTCTTTCTACCTAGAGTACCCATCCTCCAGATTTTTACTGTATGGCCTTCTTAATATTCAAATTTCAGCTCATATATCACAGCCTCGGAGAGATTTATTAAAACACACCTTTGTGTCTTCTTTATTGTCATATCCCCAGAACTCAAAGCAGTGCCTGGTATATAGTAAGTGATTAAAATTTGAATGATTATAAGTCTAATAAAATAAACTATAGCGTTATTGCCATGAGTGGCCTAAATTAGGAATTTCTGCCAAATACCCTGGGAATAGTTAGTGCCATCAACTAGGCACTATGCTTTCTCAGGGCTCTTCCTTTATTCCATACCTTTTGGATCCAATCACTGAATATATCCAGGTTTTGAAAAGAGCAGAACTTAGTAGAGTGCAGTTATGAAAGAATGTTTTTTCTCACCTTTTCCCACTAATCTTGCCTATGGATCCCCTTTTCTGTAGTACCTGGATTAATCTCAGTCAGGCCTCTTGGCTTTCTCAGTCATTTTTAGGCAATAAAAAGGAACTTTGTTCTTGTTCAAGCATTCATCATGTGACGTAACCACTCTAAAATCTTTCAGTTAACATTTTTTCCCTTCCTACGATCCAGTGTGCTTCAAGGTTGGGAGACTGCAGTAGAAAAAGGGGTCTTGGCTGGCTTCTTTCCTCTTTTTAGGCACCACCTCTCCCATTAGCTAGCTGCTTATCCTTACCCTTCCAGGCTTGGACCCTGGGGAGAAGAGTTTAGGAGGAAAAGGGCAAAGCTTCACATGGCTAATACAGATGCACTGGCATCAGTGGCCTCTAGGCATCACTTGACCAAAGATGACTCTTCTTCAGGGACATTTTGCAGGTCTTTCAAATATCTTCTAGGCTTCAGTTCTCTTGTCCTGGGTAAAGCCTCTCCTTTGCTGGCCAATTATGATTCACTTTCCACTTGTTATATTGGAGCCACTTCACCCCTCTCTGTGGTCTTCCTCCGCAGCACTTTGAAATAAGACCTCAGTCCACTTCACTTTCTGAGGATCCATGTCAAATTTCCAGAAAATAATGCAAAAAAATTTTTTTTTCCTGTAAAAGGTGAAGGAAAATGCAACTTCACTCTCCACATAGCCCTCCATACTCCAAGGTTCAGAAAGGGGCGACTGCAGCCATAGATTCTCACCTTGGATACTCAAGTTTGAGTTAAACACTGGTCACTATGGCCCTTCTATTCCAGAGGATACCTTTCAGGCTCACTGAATGGTCCCCTGAAATTCTTCTCCCTTGATTTGAATTGAGGAGGAAGGCTGCCTCTACCTTTCCCCATGATTGGGAATAGAAATATCACAGGGACTGCTCTCTCCATAGAAATCCTCTCTCTCTTTGTTCTGTCAGTCTTGGCCAGGCTTTTCTTTTTTTTTCTTTTTTTTTTTTTTGCCGTACGTGGGCCTCTCACTGCTGTGGCCTCCCCCATTGCGGAGCACAGGCTCCGGACGTGCAGGCTCAGCGGCCACGGCTCACGGGTCCAGCCGCTCCGCGGCATGTGGGATCCTCCCGGACCAGGGCACGAACCCGTGTCCCCTGCATCGGCACGCGGACCCTCAACCACTGCGCCACCAGGGAAGCCCCAGGCTTTTCTTTTCAGATTTCTCAGGAGTGCATCAGAAACCAAGCCACCATTCTTCAAAATCCAGAGGAAATGTAGCTTACTCTCTGAAGAGCACCTTTGAATCCTGTCTTGTCCGACATGGGCTGATTGAAAAGCCCACCCATCCTTTCCTCTATAGAAAGAGAGAACACACAGCAAATGAACAGCTTTCTTCAAAACTATCCTCTTCCTTCTAGCCTTCTCACCTGCAGTCTTTTATACTCCTGAGGTGGATGTTAGGTTAAGGCAGTCTGGACAGCTTTACAATCTCTTTGCAAGTCCTGACTAGCAGGTCTGGCACCTTATTTCTGGACATGAGGATAATTAACAATTTTTTGCATTAGTCTTGGCCCTTGGGGAATCAGTCAAAGATGAGACAAAGTCTTATTTTAAATTTCTGCTGCATTAAAAAGTACATTATTTAGGGGCTTCCCTGGTGGCGCAGTGGTTGAGAGTCCGCCTGCCGATGCAGGGGACACGGGTTCGTGCCCCGGTCCGGGGAGATCCCACGTGCCGCCGAGCGGCTGGGTCCGTGGGCCATGGCCGCTGAGCCTGCGCGTCCGGAGCCTGTGCTCCGCAACGGGAGAGGCCACAACGGTGGGAGGCCCGCGTATCACACACACACACACACACAAAAAGTACATTATTTAATAATGTAAAAATCAGTACTTCTCTCCCCTGTACTGCCATATTTCTGCTCTTATGTGAGTTGACAACATTAAATAATGACTAAAGAGTCTTTCTGGAATGAGCAGTGCCTAATCAGAAGTGGAATCTATTACTGGAGGAGAGATTGAACCATTGTTAATTACTAGATATCATATAAAGATATAGATTCAGAGATGTATACAGGTAAACAAGACCTTGTAGCAAATGAGACAAAATGGGAAGGAACTGTTGAATGTTTTACTTTTTTTGCGGTACGCGGGACTCTCACTGCTGCGGCCTCTCCCGTTGCGGAGCACAGGCTCCGGACGCGCAGACTCAGCGGCCGTGTCTCACGGGCCCAGCCGCTCCGCGGCATGTGAATCCTCCCGGACCAGGGCACGAACCCCTGTTCCCCCTGCATCGGCAGGCAGACTCTCAACCACTGCGCCACCAGGGAAGCCCTGTTTTACATATTTTGATCGCAGGAATTGTGCTCAGGGTGAGTTGGAGTTTGACCAGGTAGAGCAGAAGTTCTGAGCAAAAGCTGAACCTCAGATTTACTACCCTGTCAGTGGAGCTCCTTGACTTTGGGGGATGTAATTTGAAAGAGAGCAGCAGCAACTTATCACTCTAGTGCTTTGGAAACCTCTTCATCTGAATTCATGGTACCTATTATCTCTGCCTCTCATTGGATACTGATCTTTCAGTTCAATAAGGCATCATCCTTTATATAATCCATGTATGCATGTCTTGTTTCCACAATTATTTTCCACTCAGAGTGGCAAGGAATATGTGTTTGCATTCTCCTATAATGTCCTTAAATTCAAGCTTACAGGTTAGTAGGTGCTCAGTTAGTGACTATTGATTGATGACAAGCTTTCCTTTCTTTGTTTATTCATTTGGTTTCTATTATGGGAAAAATAGTTGCTATTTAGTTCTCAGACTAAATAGCAAGAGTCAAGTCACAATCTGTCAAGTGTCACCTTAAAGAGGCTCCCACTGTCCAACGATGTGCACATTTAATCATCTATAAATACAATAGCAGGAATCAGTTATATAGCATGTCAAATATGGTTACATCTGAGATTTTAATAAGAAAAAAATATTATTAAAAGGATAGTAGCAACCAGTTCATTATTTGGAAACTGCTAAATAAAGAGAGGGAGCTAGTATTTATCCTGCTTTATATATACCAATTATATCATTAAGTAACCAAATAGATGAGGAGAAGTAATGTTAATGTTAAAATACCACCATTTTCGATCTCTAATCAAGAAACAAGTCCAGGCATTTAACATCAAAAAAACCCAGAAACAACCGGATATTTTCTACCACCTGATGGAAAAACACATCACTTATGAAATAGTCTTTAAAAAGAGTTAAAATATCTGAATCTGATCAAGCTTCTAGAACCAATTTCCAATTTACAGGAAATACAGAGGACAGAGGAGGATGTTAAACTATTTCATGGGAGTTCAGTCAACAAAATCTTAATTTTCTAATACTCCACAAGAAAAAGGACCCAATTCATTTGAATAATAAACTTTAGGAGACAGCTAGAGGAAAGAGGGAGAGAGAGAGAATCTATGGAGTAAAGGAGACTTAAGACACACACCAACCAATCCCAGTGTATGGGCATTATTTGAATCCTGATTCCAATAAATGGTAAATATAAGCAAGACTTCTGTAAGACAACTGGAAATTTGAACACTAGTTGTAAATTTGGTTATACTAAGAAATAATTGTTAGACTTTTTTTGGTGTGACAATGGTCTTTTCCTTATAGCTAAAGGTCCTTATCTTTTAGAGATGTGTACTGAAATACTTAAGAATGAAATTATATGGTAGATGAGATTTGCTCCAAAATAAAGAAGAGATAGTAGATGGGGCATAGATTCAACATGATTCACCATGAGTTCATAATTGTTGAAGCTGACTGATCGGTATATGAGAGTTCATAGATTCTATTCTATTTATCTGTTTCACATTCTTCATTTTAAAAAAATTGAAAAATACTGGAAGAAAGATAATAATTACTGTGGATCTTCCTTCATAAAACCTAATGTGTTAATTCCCAGAGAGGTAATTTTGTGCATTTCATTGTGCATATCTTTTTTTAAAATTTTTATGAAAAACATTCACTACAGAGCAGCAATATAGGAACTTTTAACCCGGTGTATAGGTCCAAGAGTGAGTCAGGAAGTCCATTACTACCTGAATTGTATGCAAAATTAATTTTGGATGTGTGTTTTTGCATTTTAGAGGTCAAAGAACTGTAAAAGCAAAAAGACTTTAACAACAAACAATTCATAGGTATTATTACTTTTTTAAAAAGGAAAGACTACAGAGAAATTTCAGTTTTCTTAGTATGGTCTGGCAACTGAAATGGGAAAAAAAATGCATTTTCAAAATGACTTACTAAATCAATGAGAAAATGTTTCCATTTTGTCAAATCCAGGCATACCAATGTGTAATTTGAGACACACCTGGTGTTTAAGCAAAAACAGTGATATTTCCTGTGTACTTGAGGTTTTCATTGTCTGGTTCTGATTTGTCCAAATTCTTACCCTCAAAACTTACCTCTTTAGATCATGTGCTTCACTCATGTAAGGCAACCTCCCTTCTGCACTGTAGCCTCCTCCAATGTACCCTGGGCAGTGTTGATCTACAAGTACTCTCATGAACAACTTTTAGATTTCTGTATGTACCATTATATATATATATATATATATATTTTTTTTTTTTTTTTTTTTTTTTTTTTTTCTCTGCAAGTACAGGGTAAGTTCTCTGCTGGCAGAGACCATGTTTTGGCTGCCTGTGTATTCTTATACTTGTGTGAATCTGTTGAGTAAGAAAGTATCACTATTCATTTGCTTCTGCTCTTCATTCCACTTTACCCTTGATCTGGAAGTAAAAGAGCCCAAATCAGATATTGCAGAGGAAACTAAGCAAACACCATGTTTGAAGCAACTACCTGTATAATCTTTACTTGCTTGATTCTCTAAGTATACTCATCTACTTTTATTCTAGTTCAAGTTGAAAAATCAGACACCCATGGAAATATTCAGTGCCATGTCCGTAGGCAACATTTTTTTCAATAGTTTATTTTTTTCTTGTCCTTATGATTCTAATAATTGGACATTGTTAAGCCCAAAGGGTAAATTCAAAGGTAAAATTACAAGAAAACCTTCCTCCCTTATGTAAATTTTCTTGTAAGGTCTTTTGGAATATGATCTTTTCTCCCTTTTCACAGATTCACTTAATTTTTTTTAAGTATATACATTCACAGCTTTACTAGGTTATCACTACCTCTTATTCTCACATTTAAAACTGATTTTAGAAAAGCATAATATCTAGGAAGATTCTCATCAGCAGGGCTACTATATTTTTTTTGCAATGTAACCACTTTGGAACACAAAGGCATTTGAAATAGGCATCCTTGATACAAATTGCAGATTACTTTCTCGCTATTCCTGGCTATGTACTCCCAAATCAACAGAAATTCCTGGGATTTGAAAATCAAATGTTGCTGTGCATTTTTTTCTTTCTGACTTTATGAATAAGGCCATAATCCTTCTGCACCATTTTAGCAAGTTCAGGTGGAAAAGTATTAACACTGATATTTGAAAACGACTGTGTTTGGTAGAAGAGATGGGGAGATGTTAGGACTTCACAGCCCAATTACCTAGGTCCTGTTAAATTTCATAGACTGCACTAAGCACATCAGAGATATTTTGCTCCAAAGCCCTGCTCATGCCCAGTTCGTTCCTTTTGCATTACCCAAATGCAAGGGCATAGACTCTTTTTAAAAAAATGGCAAAGTAAAGCTCAGTCTTTTCCAATGAAGGAACTGCTGATGAGGATCATCAATACTCAGACTCTCCTACAAAATCCAAGGCAGTTTTGTAACTATGATGGCCCCAGATGCATTTCTTAAGGCCCAATGCAGTGTGCTTTATTAACAATCAATAGGTTCTGAATTTAAACATAATCTTTAGAACTCTATATGCTCTTTTGGCTATAATATACCATGTAGTAAGAAGCAAGGTGTTTCCATAGCTCTTCTTCTTGGTAAATCACTCATCCATGCAGTGTCATAGGCACTGTGATTTGTTATTTCAACCAGTCTCAGGAAAAGGGTATCATTAGAACATATCCATCTTTCTTTGGTAAATTATTTGGAAGGAACCATTTTTCATATCCTTGTTTGCTTCAGTCATGATTAGAAGTTTAAAATGCTCTGTTTCTACACCTAGATGGATTTTTAAATATATCTTTTTCAAAATATATCTTTGCCAACATTTTCTATTTTGAGAGATTTTTTTCTTATTGTTTATAACTATCTTAGTGGTATCTTATTGTGGTTCTGAATTGCATTCCCCTAATGACTAATTATGTTAAGCATTTTTTCATGTGCTTATTGATCATTTGTTTATCTTCTTTGGAGAAGGTCTACTCAAATGCTTTGACCGTTTTTTAATTGGGATAGTTTAAAAATATTGGGATTTATAAAAGTTGAATTGTTACCTTTATTTTTTACTGTTGCATTGTAACATTATATATTCTGGATACTGATACTTTTCAGGTGTATTATTTGAAAACACTTTCTCCCATTCTATAGATTATCTTTTCATGTTCTTGATAGTGTTCCTAGAAAACACACATTTTTTTTTTTTTCCCTTTTAGTGACATCTAATTTATCTGTTTTCCCTTTTGTTGTTTGTGCTTTATATGTCATATCTAGGAAACTATTGCCTAATGTAAGATCATAAAAATTTTCTTCTAACAGTTGTGTAATTTTTAGCTCATGAGTTTAGATCTTTGATCCATTTAGAATTAATTTTTAAATTTGGTATGAAGTAGATGTCCAAGTTTATTCCTTTGCAAATGGATATCCACTTACCCCAGGACCATTTGTTGAAAGGATTCTTCTTACTGTATTAAATGGTCTTGGCACCCTTGTTAAAAATCAGTTGACCATCAACATGTGGGTTAAGTTGTAGACTCTAATTTCCATGTCATTGATTGGTGTGTCTGTGCTTATGCCAGGATCATACTCTCTTATTTACTGTAGCTTTGTAATAAGCTGCAGTTAGGAAGTGTGAGTCCACCAACTTTGTTTTTTTACAAAATTATTTTTGCTATTTTTGGATCTCCTGCATCTCTATGTGAATTTCAGGATCATCTTGTCCATTTCCACAAAAAAAAAAGGGTAATTGAGATTTTGATAGAGATTGCCTTCAGTTGTAGATCAACTTGGGGAGTACTGCACCTTAGCAATGCTGTCTTCCAATCTATAAACATGAGATACTTCAATTTATTTAGGTCTTTAAAATTTCCTCTGACAGTATTTTGTAGCTATCAGTGTACAAGTCCTACACTTATTTTATTGAATTTATTCCTAATGATTTTACTTTTTAACGCTACAGGCATCTCTCAGAGATGCTGCAGGTTCAAGTCCAGACAACTGCAATGAAGTAAATATCACAAAAAACTAAGTCACAGGGCTTCCCTGGTGGCGCAGTGGTTGAGAGTCTGCCTGCCGATGCAGGGAACACGGGTTCGTGCCCCGGTCCGGGAGGATCCACATGCCGCGGAGCGGCTGGGCCCGTGAGCCATGGCCGCTGAGCCTGCGCGTCCGGAGCCTGTGCTCCGCAATGGGAGAGGCCGCAGCAGTGAGAGGCCCGCGTACCGCAAAACAAAACAAACAAACAAACAAACAAAAACTGAGTCACACAATTAGAAAAAAAAATTTCTCAGGACATATGAAATTATGTTTACACTATACTGTAATCTATTAACTGTGCAATTAAAAATACATTAATGCTAAAAATTGCTAACCATCATCTGAGTCTTTAGCAAGTCATAATATTTTTGCTGTTGGAGGGTCTTGCCTCGATGTTGATGGCTACTGACTAGGATGTTGACTACTGAAGGCTGGGATGGCTGTGGCAATTTCCTAAAATAAGAACAACATCACTGGCTGCATCAATTGACTCTTCCTTTCGTGAACAATTTCTCTGTAGCATGCAGTGCTATTCTGTAGCATTTTACCCAGAGTAGAACTTCTAAGTTGAAGTCAGTCCTCTCAAACCCTGATGCTGCTTTATCAACTAAGTTTATGTACTATTCTAAATTTTTCAGGTCATTTCAACAATTTCATAGCACTTTCACCAGGAGTAGTTTCCATCTCAAGACACTATTCTTTTTTGATCATCTGTAAGCAGCAGCTCCTCCTTCTTTAAAGTTTTATCATGAGATTGCAGCAATTCAGTCCCATATTCAGTCTCCAATTCTAATTCTAGTTCTCTTGCTATTTCCATCATATGTGTAGTTACTTCCTCCACTGAAGTTTTTGAACCCCTCCAAGTCATCCATGAGGGTTGGAATCAACTTCTTCCCATGAATCACAAATGTTCCTACTGGCATCTAGAGTGGTGAATCATTTCCTAATGATTTTCAATTGACTTTTCCCAAATTCATCTGAGGAATCACTATCTATGGTGGCTATAGCCCTACAAAATATTTCTTGAAGAATGAGACTTGAAAACCGAAATTACTCCTTGGTTCATGGGCTGCAGAATGGATATTGTGTTAGCAGACATGTAAAAAAACACTAATCTTGTTGTACAGTTCCGTCCTAGCTCTTGGGTGACCAGGTGCATTGTTAATGAGCAGTACTATTTTGAAAGAAATGTTTTTTTTTCTGAGTAGTACTTCTCAACAATGGGTTTAAAATATTCAATAAACCATGTTGTAAACATATATGCTGTCATCCAGGCTTTGTTATTCAATTTATAGAGCACAGGACAAGTCAATTTAGCATAATTCTTTTTTTTTTTAATTTTATTTATTGATTTATTTATTTTTGGCTGTGTTGGGTCTTCGTTTCTGTGCAAGGGCTTAGGGCCCTAGGATTTTCAGAATGGTAAATGAGCATTGGCTTTAACTGAAGGTCATCACATATATTAGTCCCTATCTCTCTAGAGCCAGCCTGTTCTTTGAAGCTCTGAAGGCAGACATTGACTTCTCTCTAGCTGTGAAAGTCCTACATGGCATCTTCTTCCAACAGAAAGCTGTTTCATCTACATTAAGAATCTTTTGTTTAATGTAGCCACTTTCATTAATTCTCTTAGCTAGATCTTCCAGGTAGCTTGCTGCAGCTTCTATATCAGCACCTGCTGCTTCACCTTGTACTTTTGTGTTATGGAGATGACTTCTTTTCTTAGACCTCATGAACTGGATATCCCTGGCAGTCCAGTGGTTGGGACTCTGTGCTTCCATTTCAGAGGACACAGGTTTGATCCCTGGTTGGGGAACTAGGATCCCATGGGTGGTGTGGCCAAAGAACAAACAAACAAACAGAAACACTTCACGAACCAACCTCTGCTAGCTTCAAACTGTTTTTCTGTGCTTCCTCACCTCTCTCAGCCTTCACTGAATTGAAGAGAGTTAAGGTCTTGCTCTGGATTAGGCTTTGGCATAAGGGGATGTTGTGGTTGGTTTGATCATCTATTCAGACCACTAAATCTTTCTTCATATTAGCAATAAGGCTGTTTCACTTTCTTATTTGTGTGTTCACTGGAGTAGTACTTTATAATTTCCTTCGAGAATTTTTCTTGCATTTATAACTTGTCTAAGTGGCATAAGAGGCCTAGATTTCAGCCTATCTCTGCTTTCAACATGCCTTCCTCACTAGGCTTAATTATTTCTACCTTATCATTTTCGGTGAGAGACTTGTGACTCTTCCTTTCACTTGAACACGTTGAGGCCATTGTTGGGTTATTAGTTGGCCTGATTTCAATATTTGTGTTTCAGGCAATAAGGAGTCCCAAGGAAAGGGAGAAAGATGAGGGAACTGCCAGTCAGTGGCATAGTTAGAACATATACAACATTAATTGATTAAGTTCACTGTCTTATATGGGCACATTTTGTGGTGCCTTAAAACAGTTGCAATAGTAACATCAAAGATCACTGATCACAGATCATCATAACAAATATAATAAAAAAGTTTGGAATGTTGAGAATTAGCAAAATGTGACAAAGGTACACAAAGTGAGCAAATGCTGTCAGAAACGTGCCAATAGACTTGCTTGATGCAGGGTTGCCACAAACCTTCAATTTGTTACAAAAACGCAGTATTTGTGAGTTGCAATAAAGCAAAGCAGAATAAAATGAGGTATGCCTGTATTGTAAATAGAATAAGGCATTATGAAATTTCTTAGTTTTATGTTCAGAGTTTTAATTGCTAGTGTGTTGATTTTATTTCTATATCTATCTTGTATCCTATAACCTAGCTAATCTTATTAACTATAATAGTTTCTTTTGTGTGTGGATTCTTGAGAATTTTTATATGAAATATTATATCCTCTATGAATAGATGGTTTTAGTTCTTTCTTTTCTATCTGGATGCCACTAGCATTCTACTACAATGTTGAATATAAATGGTGAGGGATGACATTCTTGTCTTGTCCCCAATCTTAGAGGAAGAGCTTTGTCTTTGACCACTAAGTATGATGTTAGCTATGGATTTTTTCATAGCTGTTCTTTATCATGCTGAGGAAGTTCTCTCCTATTCCTAATTTCTTGAGTATAGTTATAATGAAAGATTGTTGATTTTTGTGAAATGATTTTTTTCTACATTATTGAGAGGACTGTCAGTTTTTCTCCTTTATTATATTAACATGGTATATTACATTGATTTATTTCCATATATTGAACCAGCCTTACATTCCTAAGATAAAATCCTACTTGGTCATCCTATATAATCATGTTATGTACAGCTGTATCTGTTTCACTAGCACCTGCGGATTTTTGCGTCCATATGCATAAGGGATTGTATTAGTTAAAGTTCTCCAGAAAAAGAGACACAATAGGATAAATACACACAGCACACACATATGTATCTACCCTGTTTTATATATATATATATATATATATATATATATACACACACACACACACATATAGTTTGTGTATATATGTATATATATCTCCTATTCTATATCTTTATATATATCCTATTGTGTGTGTGTGTGTGTGTATATATATATATATATATATATATAAAATATATATTTTATTGTGATGTTGCATGTATGAGAGAGAGAAAAAGAGATTGACTTAAGTATTTGGCTCATGTGACTGTGGAGGTTGGCAAGTCCACACTCTGCAGGGTAGGCCAGAAGGCTGGAGACACAGGGAAGGGTTGATATTTCAGTTTAAGTTGGAAGGTAGTCAGCTGGCAGAATTTCTTCTTCTTCAGAGTACAACTTCAACTGATTAAATAGGCCCATACACATTATGGAGGGCAATTTGCCTTATTCAAAGTCTGCTGATTTAAATGTCAATCTTATCTAAAAAATACTTTCACAAAAACACCGAGAATAATGTTTGACCAAATATCTAGGTAACAGCTTGGCCAAGTTGACACATGAGATTACTCATTACAGGGATATTGGTTTGCTTTATTTTCTTGTGATATCTTTGCCTGGATTTTTTATCAGAGTAATACTTGGCCTAAGAGAATGAGTTAGGAAGGATTCATATTATGCTTTATGGAAGAGTTTGTGAATTATTGACGTTAATTCTTTTATAAACATTTGGTAGGATTTGCCAGTGACACTGTCTGAGTTTTTCTTTGTAGAAAAGTTTTGTTTACTAACTCAGGCACTTAATTTGTTAAAAGTCTGTTCAGGGCTTCCCTGGTGGCGCAGTGGTTGAGAGTCCGCCTGCCGATGCAGGGGACGCGGGTTCGTGCCCCGGTCCGGGAAGATCCCACATGCCGCGGAGCGGCTGGGCCCGTGAGCCATGGCCGCTGAGCCTGCGCGTCCGGAGCCTGTGCTCCGCAACGGGAGAGGCCACAGCAGTGAGAGGCCTGCGTACCGCAAAAAAAAAAAAAAAAGTCTGTTCAGATTTTCTATTTCCTTCAGTGCTACTGATTTTAGTAGTATGGATCTTTCTAAGAATGTGTCCATTTCATCTAGATTATTTTTATGTTTATAATTTGTATGTTTATTTCATATTTATTTACAGAGAGTTTATTTTTACTGAATTTATATCATTGTACAACCATCATTTCAATCTAGTTTTTGAACATTTTTATCATACAAGAGCTCCCTTTGGGTATATTACAGGTCAGTTCCTTACCCACTCTTAGCCCTAAAAAACAACTAATGTGCTTTATGCTTCTATAATTTTGTTTTTTAAAAAAAGAAATTTCATATAAATAGAATCGTGCACCAGGTAGTCTATTGTGTCTGGCTTCTTTCACATAACATACCATTTTTGAAGATACATTCTTGTTTCTTGTAAAAATAGTTCTTCTTCATTGTTAAGTATTTTCCATTGAATTGCTACACTAAATTTTAGTTATTCATTAATTGAAAACTATTTCCATTTTTTAAGGTTTTTGGCTATTATGAATAATGCTGCCATGAACATTTGTGTAGACATATGTCTTTATTTCTTTGGAAAAAGACATAGGAGTGGGATTGCTGGGTCATAAGGTATTGGAGGTCCATGTTAATTTGTTTTCAAGAACTGCCAAAGTGTTTTTCCAAAATAGCTGTACATTTCCACTAGCAATGTAAGAGTTTTGCTTTAACATACTCTCACTGACAGTACTGTCAGTCCCTTTGAAATGCAAATTAAACCCACAATGAGCTACCATTACACAGCCACCAGGCTAGTAGTATTCATTATCATTTTAATTTGTATTTTCCTAATGACTATTGATGTTGAGCTTCTCTTCATGTGCTTATTAGCCATTTGTATTTCATCTTTGGTGAAATGTCTTATGTGATGAAATTAAATCTTATGTAAATATTATTTAAACTGGGTGTTAGTTTTATCATAGAGTTATGTGTTTTTGATATAATCTAGATATGAGGCTAATAATATATGATCTGCAAAACTGTTCTCGTAGTCTATGGCTTATCTTCTCATTTTAAATAGTTTTTAAAGAGCATATTTTAAAACTTTTAATTAACTCCAGTTTACCTTTTTCTCTTTTTTCTTTTATGGACCATGCTTTTGGTGTTATATATAAAAACTTACTTCTAAACCCAAGGTCATGAAAATTTGTTCTCTGTTTTCTTGTATAACTTTTATGTTTTGGATTAAAGTATCTAATCAAAAGACATAGAGGGGCTGAATGGAAAAAAAATAACAAATAGGATTCAACTATTTGCTGCCTGCAAAAGACAGTATACTACAAGTAAAGAAAATTATAGGTCAGTATCCCTAATGACCATGGAAGAAAAATCCTCACCCAAATTTTAGCAAACTGAATTTAACAAAATATTAAAGGGATCATGCACCATGAATATGCAAATTGATCAGTGCAGTTCACCAGATTAACAGAATGAAGTATAAAAATCATATGATTAATAGATGCTCAAAAATATTTGATTAAAACTCAAGATCTGTTTATGATAAAAAAAAATACTCTCAAACAATTAAGTATACAAGAAATGTACTTCAACATAATGTAGGTCATAAATGAAAAGCCCACAACTAACATCATACTAAATGGTGTAAAGCTGGAAGCTTGTTTTCTAAGATCAGGAGCAAGATAAATATGTCCATTCTTGCAACTTCTACTCAACAGAGTACTAGAATTTCTAGCCAGAGCAGTTAGGTGAGAAAAATAAATTAAAGCATCCAGATCAGAAAGGAAGAGGCAAAACTGACTCTATTGGCAGATGACATAATCTTATGTATAAAAAACACTAAAGACTACACCCAAAACTCATAGAACTCATAAAAAAATACAATAAAGTTGCAGGTTATAAAATCAATGTACAAAAATCAATTACATTTCTATCCTCTAACAATAGATTATATACAAAATAAATTAAGAAAACATTACTATTTCTAATAGCATCAAATAAAAAATGCTTAGGCATAATTTTAAATAAGGAGATAAAAGATCTGTACATTGCAAACATACTGTTGAAATGTTGACAAAAATTGAAGAGGACACAAAGAGAAAGATACATCATGTTCACAGATTGGAAGAACAAATATTGTAAAAATATCCATGCTACCCAAAGTGATCTACAGATTCAATGCAATCCCTATGAAAATTTCAATGGTTCTTTTAGAGAAATAGAAAAAAAATTCTGAAATTTATATAGAACCCCCAAAGACTCTGAATAGCTAAAGCAATCTTGAGCCAGAAGAACAAAGCTGAAGACATCACACTTGCTGAGTTCAAGTTATATTACAAAGCAATAGTAATCTAAACAGTATAGTACTAACATAAAAACAGACACATAGACCAATGGAACAAAACAGAGAGCCCAGAAATATACCATACACCAAAACCAACTCAAAATGATGAAAGATTTAAATAAAAGGCCTGAAACTTGTAAAACTACTAGAAAAAAAACCTAGAGAAAACTCCATGACATACTTTTGGCATAGGTTTTTTTGTTTGTTTGTTTGTTTGTTTGTTTGTTTTTGCATATGACACCAAAAGCACAGGCAACAAAATGAAAAAATAAGAGTGATTACATCAACCTGAAAAGCTTCTGCACAGTAAGGAAACAATCAACAAAGTGAAAAGACAACCTATGAATGGGAGAAAATATCTGCAAACCAAATATCTGATGAAGGATTAATATTTTAAATATATAAGAAATACATGCTACTCAATAGAAAACAACAACAAAAAACCAACTAGAAAATAGGAAAGGGACTTGAATAGACATTTCTGCAAAGGTATACAAATGGTCAACAGGTGTATGAAAACATGCTCAGCATCACCAATCACCAGAGAAATGCAAATTAAACCATGCAATATCATTTCACATCTATTAGGATGGCTACTATCAAAAAGACAAGGAATGAAAAGTATTGGCAAGGATGTGAAGAAAAGGAAACCCCAGTATACTGTTGGTGAGAATGTAAATAGGTACAGCCATTATGGAAAAGAGTATGGAGTTTCTACAAAAAATTAAAAATAGAACTACTGTATGGTCCAGCAACTTCACTTCTGGGTATTTATCCAAAGAAATTAAAATCAGAATTTCAAAAAAAGAACTGCACTCCCATGGTCATTGCAGCATTATTCACAATATCTAAGATATATGAATGACCTAAATGTCCACCAACCTATATAAATAAGGAAAATATGGTTTGTACATGTAATGGTATATTATTCAGCCTTAAAATGAAGGAAATCTTCCATCTGTATTAACTTTGATGGATCTGTAGAACATTATGTTAAGTGAAATAAGCTAAACACAGAAAGACAAACACTGTGTGGAATCTAAGATAGTCATACTCATAGAAACAGAAAGTAGAACGGTAGTAGCCAAAGGCTGGGAAGAGAAGTCAATGGGGAAGTGATTGTCAAACAGTACAAAGTTTCAGTTATCCAAGGTAAAAAACGTTTGGTGATCCACTATACAGCATAGTGCCTGTAGTTAACAACACTGTATTGTATACTTAAAGTTAGCTGAGTGGATAGATCTTATGTTAAATGTTCTTGCCATAAATAGTGATGATGATGATGTTGATGGATGTGGAAGGAAACTTTGGGAGGTGATGGATATGGTTATGGTTTTGATGGTGGTCATGGTTTCACAGGGGTATACTTATCCCCAAACTCATCAAATTGAATACATTAAATATATACAGCTTTTTACATGCCAATTATACATGCCAATTATATATAAAGTGGTTTAAAAACTGAAAAACATATATCAACACAATGTGGGTTTGTGTATGAGTGCAGACAAATCAATGGAACAGAATAGAACATACCTGGAAGTAAACTGTGACTTTTATAGTGAACTGATACTTGACAAAGAGTGTTAAGGGAATTCAATGAATGGTCTGTTCAATAAAAGATGGTAGAACAATTGCATAGCCACATTCAAAAACAGTGAAAAAACAGTACCTTAGGCTGCCATGACAAAGAATTAAATGTAATTTCAATTCCAAATAATCTTTGAGTTTGCTGATTCTTTCTTCTGCTTGATCAAGTTTGCTGTTGAATCTCTCTTTTTAATTTGTTAGTTCAGTCATTGTATTTCTACAGCTGCAGACTATCTGTGGTTCTTTTTTTATGGTCATTCTCTTTTTGTTAAAATTCTCATTTTGCCCATGTATTGTGTTCCTGATTTTGTTTAGTTGTCTATTAGTATTCTCTTATAGCTCACTAAACTTCTTTGAGATACTTACTTTGGATTCTTTGTTTGGTAAACATAGATTTTTTTCCCCCTTTGGTGTCAGACACTGGAGCATTGTTTTATTCCTTCATTCTTGCCTTCTTTGAAGCCTGCCTTTGTTGTGTTCACATTTTACTCTAGTCCTTACTGACTGGCTTTGGGAGAGACAAACCTTCACTAGCTAGGTTATCTAGAGATATTGGTCTCTCAGACCTTTTCTATGGGTGTACCTGCTCCACTCCTTTTATGCTCTCTTGAGGGTGAAGTTTTAGGATTGTGTGCCTTCCCTTGATCCTGAAAAGCCAGCCTGAACTGGCTGGTGCATAGAACTTCTTGTTTGTTTTTCCTAAGGTAGTGCCCTGAAGTCCTTAAGGTTGTGTACCTTTTCCCAATTTGGCAGAACTGAGATGTCTATTGATATTTATTTGGATATTATCTGCAGGAGCTCATGTATGCCATCTGTGAAGCCTGGCACACACCATCTGCGGAGATGCACTTTCACACCGTCTGTGGGGGATGATAGGTGACCACTATGGCTGGTGTGTGGAATACTGGGAGCACAGATAGGATAGCTGGGGGTGCCTGGTAGGTAGAGTCCTCTGGGGTTTGTGGGCAGGGCTCTCAGGGGAGACTGTGGACCACTGAGTAGGATCTGAGGCTGACTGTTGAGATTCATGTGCTGTTAGCAGTGGGTCCCCATCTCTTTTCTCTGTTCCTAGCTGTTCCCAGACTATTCAGCTGTGCCAGTTCTCTCAGTATACTGTGTGGGGCAAATCAAAAGGGGGCCTCTTGGGTAATGTCCCACAAGTCTGGGGAAGCCAGACAAGCACTTTGCCTTTAGAGAAATTGTGGGCCAAGTGGTTCTCTGCTGGCCCTCAACTGTGCCACCTTAGGAGAGGGGTGATGGGGATAAAGTGAAACTGTTCTTCTTACCATCTTCAATGCATCTATTCTCAGACTTTTTGCACCACTGAGGTGCTGGGATCTCTCAGATGTAGTCTGGGCTCGCGTAAAGTTATTCCTGCCCACGGTGGTTGTTAAAATCAGTGTTTATTTCAGGGATAGGAGAGCTGAAACCTCCTATTCTGCCATCATGCTGATGTCCTCTGAAATAGTGAGTTGTGAAATCAGGCTGTGTAAATCCTAGCTATCTAGATCCTTTGGGTATTCATATATAATTTAAGTTTTTAAATTTTTAAATAAACTATTGCTGGCATATTGGTAAGAATAGTACTGTCCTGGGCCCAAGGCCCAAGGCACAAGCACTTCTAGATTCTCTGCTTATACCACATTTGCTACATGCATGTTGGTTAAAACAATTTACAAGTCCAGAGTCAAGGGACTGAAAGGCAAAGGAACACGGCAAATTGATGGATACAGAAAAGGGAAGAATTTGTGGAAAGGTGGTAAGACCTCATAAGAGGGGAAATGACCATGTAATATGCCTAGACAAATGGGGCCTGAGGCAGCCTTGCAGATGTTTCCAGGGCCACAGCAAGGCACCAGAAGTATCAGGAGATCCCTTTGTACCCATAAATGGCACAGAGTTAATAGAAAGAGCTGGTTAATATAAAGGGGCTTTGTGGATGGGCATAAAGGATGACTTAACAATGACAAGGTAAACTAACAGCTTGATGAGACCTCATGACTTGGTATTCAGAGTCAATGTAGAGAGAAAAGCTGTGAAGGGCAGATAAAATGAAATAGATTGAGTATTCCTATAGCTTGGCAGAAAAGGGGCTTGAAACAGAAATCTAGTTGCAATACAGAAAATTAGAAAATGTTCTGTTTCTTGCAGATCTTAATTTGTGGTCTAAGATTCATTCTGCTAGTTTGAATTTTCTCTGTTATTTTTCTACTTTGTCCCCTACAACGATGGTCACACTAGAGTGTTTGGCCAGGGGAAAGGCTGCTTTTACATGGCAAGAACGAACACACTGCATTTACCGTTTTCCTTATCTGGACCCCTCCAGATAAGGAAGGGTCCAGATAAGGAAATTTTTCCAAAATTTCACTGCCTTTGGCAATACTCACGGTTTTAGAGCTCTTGTCATTTTCAGCAGCTAAGCCAGTGATTTCACTGAGTCCCTAATGAATTATACTTAGGTGAGAACATCAGGGGGCCAGGTGGCAGAGGCTGGGTTCTAACCACATAATGAACCTTTTGGAATCATATCCTACCCATTTTATCTTTTAATAATTTTATTTATTTTTATTTATCCTCTTGCTCTCTTTTCTCCCTCATCTAGCCCATTCTAAATTTCTCCTTTCTTTTCCTCCCTTCCTTCTTTTTCTCTCTTCCTTCATTACTTCCTTTTCCTTTTTTGGTTTTTCTAACCTGTATTTTTCATGGCACAGGTAGCTTTGGTGATAAAAGCTGTAGAGCCCACATTGAATGACCAGATTTAACACTGTTCAAAAAATTATCTTTCATATTACACGGAAAAGGCAGTCTAATATTAATAACATTCCTTCATTTGAAGTATAAAATTTATTTAACTGACATTTAAGTTGCTTCCAAATTGTTACCAATATAGATTGAATGCCATAGTGAATACCTATTTATCTTTCATCTATCTATCTATCTTAGTGTATATCACTGATTATTTACTGGATAAGTAGAGTTAAAAATCTTGTTTAATAAACTTTGTTCAATTGCTTATCATTAATAAGAATGTGTTTCTAACGGAGGTGGAGGTATACTTTAACACTGAAACCTCTTCTAAGGCTTAAAGAAATAGTAGCGCAAAGTTGAGGCATGCTGGAAGATGCCCCTGTTAGGAGCTCCTATGGAGTGTAGGCTGGACAGTGGGAGGGTATGCCTGAAACTCATGGGCTAATCCTATAGTTAGACACACAATCAGAATCACAGGGGGAAAAACATGTCAGGAAGACTAGAACACACCCATATATAAACAAGCAATTTCAAGATATAGGAATCATGAAAACAAGCAATTTCAAGATATAGGAATCATGAAAACACTACCAGCTGATAAAGAACTGGGAAAAAAATTCTGCAGAGAATGAATGGGAAAATTCAGTTGAGGGTTAGTACAGATTGTTTCCCAAGGAAAAGAATCAACACCCCCGCCCCGGAAGTTCGCAGGCAATGGCTCAAACCTTAACATGTATAATCTTCACCTGGGCCTGGAGGTCTGAGTGTGTGTGTGGGGGGGTTACTTAAGGGCTTCACCCCAGAGATACTGATCTATTACAGCTGAATCGGGGTCCAGGTGTTCCTGGTGGAGATGTTCCTTTAGGGACATGCATTTCCAATATATGCATATGATTTTAAAGGCAACTGAATTGAGGAATCCTTGCAGTCCCTCCGCAAACACAAAAGAGTTTAGTTCAGATCCTTTCAAATATATGTTGGGGGGCCTTTCAACTGTCACTGACGGCTTGCGGGTGAAGAGGTGAATAAGGTACCTTATGTCTTCCCTGCTAAGGGACTCATCCCAGTGGGCAGCTGCTTATCTTACCTACTTTTAAAACCTCATCTGACCACAGGCAGGTGCTGTGTAGAGTCTGAAAGCTCAGTTTTTATTCATCAGTTTGCATCTCTTTCTGCACCCTCTCCTCACCCTCCCTCCTTTGTACCCTCAACAAAGGCACGCATGAAATGACACTCTAGCTCAGCAGATAAAGCCAGATTTCTCTGAGCTGAAAGCTGCCTCCCTTCTATGAGGATGTGTTCAGAGACATTGTACACAGACAAGCAGCATTAGCATTGGATCTGCTTTATCCTGCGGCAGCAGAGCCCCAGTGTTTTCAGGCTGAAAGCTATTCCGTGGTGTACGTGGGAAGATAGGGAGCTTCTCCGTGCTCAGCTTATTCCAGGATCAGTGCCTAAACTTTGTTTCCAGTGGTGTTGTCTGTGACAAATGCCTACCCAAAGGCAGACTGCATCTCTTTACCGATGCCCAGCCCCCATACTCAAGATTTCAATTAGCATGTTCCTTTCAGTGGTTCTCTAAAAGAAATGCTTTTGCAGCAGAGCTAGCAATGGAATCCATTGCTAGCTCCAAACTTTCTCTGAAAGTACCAAATTATTTGTTTAATATTATGCAGATTTGGTCTTTTCTCTTGTTATGGTTCTGTGACAGGCCAAAAGAAGGAAAAGAGAAAATTAACTATTTCTCCTGCTTGCCTGCGGGTTGAATGATGAGATTCTTATGTTAGCTAATTGCAAGACAGCCAGAGAAGCACAGAGCAGGGTGTAACCCTGGTTTGAGCTCCCTGTGGTCACTCAGAGGCAGAGAGACCTTAGATACAGTCATATCTCTCAAGTGGAACAGCTGGATTTAATCTCATCCAAGCAGGGACCTGGGAGGATGAAGTGTGCTCTATAGTAGCAGCCTTCCTCATGAAAACTGAAATGCAATGTAACCTAAGTCTGAGCGAGCAGAAGTGCTGTTAGCAGTGTCCCGGCACTTGATCGCATTGGCTGACACATAGTCTCACTTCTGTCTGCCCTCGTTGTCTTCAGCTCTGCCTTTCACCAGCACCAGACCCGCCTCCCTAGTCTAAGTCTGCATGGGAATCTTTAGCCAGTTCTCTTTGGAAAAGAGACTGAGGCATCGACATTAAAAAAAAAAAAAAAAAAAAAAAGATAATTAACAATGGACACAAGGATTGATAGAACATACAGACAGAACTGAAACAAATTTCTAAAAGATATTCTACTAATCTCACAATCTGCATCTCTCAGGGTCAAGTGAAACCAAGGTGCAGACTTCCATTCCATTTCTGAGTCTCCAGTTATATTATCAAATGAGAAAAGTTTATGCAAATTGGGACATTTTAAAATTTTCTGTTTAATATATTGACACCTTAAATTTTCCATTTAACAAATTGACACTTTCTATAAATTTTTAATGGCTTTATATATAACCTCTTATCTAAGACCAAAAGTCTACATCTGAGGAGGACTTTTGTGCCAACTAGGCTCAGGACAATTCTCCTTGCCTCCCGCCATACTGGGTTTGCTACCTAATGGCTGATGCAAAGCCTCTCATCATCCTGGACTCTCTCTTTCTTAGCTTGTCAAATATCTCCATGAGGGGACTCAGCATCTTGTTTCACGCCACAGTGGAGGAGTTTCCCCCCATCGGGACTCAGTCAATGTTCCCAAGCAGAAAGGAGACCAGGTTCAAAGCATCCAGGTCCCTTAGGCTCTGTCTTTCAGGCTGAGTATACACAGGAGTGATCTCTCTCTTAAGATCCACTTTATCCACCCCTGCTCCTCCCCATCCACAAAGAGGCCAGTCACAGAGTCATAGCAGTAGGAAACCTTCACCATTTTAACACTGGAGCCATGTGTGAGAACTCCCTGCACGCCCATCAAGGGGAGTACCAGTAGTGTCTACTTGTAAGACATTCCCTTGCATGTGTACCCCAGGACTCCTGCGTGCATCACCCCAGGTTACAGGCAGCCCGACAGCCAGTCTTCTAATTTGCTACCTGAGAATGCATTGTATTTCAACGTTGGTACAGAAATTCCCTCTTCAGTTTTTTGTATACTTCCCCTCAATCATCAACATAGCAGCATACCAAACAGCAGGATGTCTTCATAAAATAGCTGCCTTTTCCTAACAGTGACAGTTTGTTCAACCGTGTGTCAGACTCAATTTCTTGAGTTACCCAAGATGGACAAATAGCCACACACACAAAAAAACCCCACATTGTTTCATATAAAATGATTTAAGCCTTTATTTTTCAAAACTCTTCACAAGGACACTGCAAACACCAAGTGGACATATGACCACCAGCTCACTCCTTCTCACTAACAAGCATTGTTGGCTGTAGAAGGGTTGGAGAGTTTTGGTATTGCAGCTCCCAGAGATGGCTTCTTTTGCTCCTCTTCTGTAGGTAGCCAGCTGCCTCTGACATGGCCATCTTTGGAAATTTTAGGTAGACTCAAAGGGCAACTTGGCTTAGAATTTCAATTGACTTCCCTATCATGATCACACGGAGAGCATCCAAGTTTGGCTATGGTTATTTAACTTCACATTGGATAAGGTAGAAATAAAATGCATCGTATGGTGAAATCCTATCATAATTAGATGTTAGTTTAGTTCAGTTTTAGATTTCCAAAGGCCAGATGTCACATAGCATGTCTTTGAGTTGAACAGCATTAGATTTAATTTTTTGTTTGTTTCTGGAGCTGTATACTCTGTGGGAATCAGGGATATTTTGACATTAGTAGTCCAGCCTTCTTAGTGGTTGGAGTTAGAAGGGGATCTGCAATCCTATAACTGAGGTGGGCTGTGCCATTCTGTACTGGCTTATGGCCACCTTGAGGTAGATACTGTTATTATCGTCGTTTGATGGAGGCTTCAGAGATTCAGGTGATCTGCTCAAAGTCTCTCAACTAATTAAGGCTGATGAGTAACACTTGAACCTAGGTTGAATCTGACCCTGGGGCCTGTCCTTCTAACCACTACACTGTATTCTATTCACCAAAACAGGAGACATAGTCCGGATTTTTGTTCTCACAGTTTATGACTCTTGAATCTATCCTATGTGTAATTTATGAAAATCAGAAAAATTATAGCCAAGTTCAAAGTAGTAAAAATCTCAGTTTCTTTATGAACTTCTAAACGTTTAAAGACGAATAAATATAGCTTGAGATTTCTGATTAAGAGATGATAACTGGCAAATTGACCCTTACAATTCCTTACCTCTTTGTATCATGTTTGATGTTTGATGACCTGGTAAAGGGAATATTATTGCAGTTTGTTATTCATTCTTTTGAAGAACCAGCATATAGTTGACTCTGCTCTCCCTCAGGCCTGTACTTACCAATAGGCTTTGACCTAAATTTAAAAGAGCTTTTTATTTTTATTGGACATGATGAAGGAGCACAAAGAAACAAAAGAATAAACACAAAACATGCTCAAACCTCTAAAAGAAGGTTTTTGTCCAAAACAGTTTCAAATGCCACTCTATATTTTTTACCTTCTCAATAGCAAGTGCTTATATTGCAAACAGAAGACTAAAGCTTTGTGGAGTTATTGCAAACATTTTATCAGAGACGAAAAGCACAAAAAATGAGTATGGGTTTAAAAATAGGGTTTTATACAAAGCTACCTAGTAACACTGCTGCCAGGTGATTTTGTAAATTAATATTCATTGCATAGACTTTGAAGGAGCAGTTAATGTGCTCAGCCCTCCTTCACATGTTAAAGTATGAATTGGGAAAAACACAAAAATATTCTGTGTTTGTGCTGTGAGAAAGATGCTCCCAGTAGTTCTTAAGTGTGTTAGGATATAGGTTTATATTTTGTTAGTTAATAAACTAATTGTGTGAATATTTCTCAGATTGTGTGTAACTGTTTGGCCATGTTTGATCACAGGATCTTAGTATAGTCAACATATGAAAAAAAAATCTGCACGTAAGTGCAAATTTGAAGCAACAGTATTCCCAGCATTTCGCTTAGCTATGTTCTACTGAATCTTCCTTTCAATATTTTGGCAGATACCATGGGTTTCCTGTCATGTTTTGTTATGACAAATCCCACTTGCATTAAATCCAGGTAAAAAAAAAAATTCCACATTGCCCTCCCCCCACTCCTTTTTTGCATGGCTCAGGAACTTCCTCTGAGGACAGGACTGGTCAGTGTCTCACTCATCCTCCAGCTTGAATTTCACTTTGGTACTAAAAGATTCAGCAGTGTGTGTATTTACGGAAAACTTTTTCAGGGTTGGTACCTGAGACAGAGAAATGAATCTGTCCTTTACTCTCAAAACAATCATAGTCTGATGGGAAAGAAAGACATTAAAACAATTCTACTGTAATGCCATGTAATATAAGTCACAATGAAGGGACACCAATAAGGAACATAGAAGTCAGTTTGCCCCAGAGTGGATTTCAGGGAAGAGACCATAGAAAAGAAGTTGCAGCTGTGTTTTGAAATTGGCTCAGTGGCTCAGGTTGAGAAAAGACCTTCTGGGAAGCAGGGATAATGAGCAGACAAAAAAGACAGATGTAGGGCTTCCCTGGTGGCGCAGTGGTTGGGAGTCCGTCTGCCGATGCAGGGCACGCAGGTTCGTGTCCCGGTCCGGGAAGATCCCACATGCCGCGGAGCGGCTGGGCCCGTGAGCCGTGACCACTGAGCCTGCGCGTCCGGAGACTGTGCTCCGCAATGGGAGAGGCCACGACAGGGAGAGGCCCGCGTACCGCGAAAAACAAACAAAAAAAACGAGTTATTTTTGTTTAGGGGCCCAGTCTCTAATGTGAACATTCCATTACCATGGGTTTCTCTTTGTAACATCGTGAACACAGCTAAATGCCACTTGTTATAGTATCTATTATGAGAACTTTGGGAAATTCAGAAAGAAAGGAGCATAGCATAGGTGTTCGTAAAGGAACTTGAACGTGTATTGAGGTGATATATTTTCACTCACTCACTCTTGTATTATGTATTGTTGCTAACTGTGTGTAAGCTATATGTTGGGGACTTAAAGAGTAATGGCAGAGCTGCTCTTTTTAAGAAACTTGCAGTTGTGTTGAGGATGTAAACAAGTGGGAAGCACCTTAAGAAAGGGATAGAGCATATGGATTTCAGAGGAGGGGGTCATGATTCCCAAGTAAGAGGTCAAGGGAATAGCTTCCTTTTTGCTTTAGCAAATGGCGCTTGATTGCGGAAAAAAGTAAGTACAATATTAATACAAAAATAAGTATGATGCTGGTAGCTCTTGGGTGGCAAGAACTTAAGCAAAAGCATAGAGGTGGGAAAGCATAGGCATAACTCAGTTACAGAGAGAAATCTGGCCCATATAGGAGAGTGGGAGAAACAGGAGTGGAAAGTACGTCATGACTGGAGAACAGACAACCTTGAATGTCAGGCAGAACATTTTCACTGGTAATCAATGGAGAATCACTGACTGTTTTCTGAATATAAAAATAATACAAACCGAGCATGTGTCAGGCAACATGATGGAGGAATTCAAGAGGGAGGAGCACAGAGGACAGTTAGAAGGCTGTTCTAAGAGCACAGGAAAAGGAGGGTAGCAAAACTGTGTAGGTAGATTAAAAAGTTTGGAAAGCATGACATGGTGGGAGGTCGTGGTAAAAGTTGATACTAAGAAAGATCAGAGGAACACCTGTCACTAGTTGAGAAGATGAGAGTTGCCTACATTAAGCTGTATCCTATATCCGTGTTTAAGAATTGGTTGAGCTGTGGCCTACATACACATTACATAGTTTCTTTATATGTGTTGGCAACTATCAGAATGAAATCCATGCAACTACCTGGCGATCAGTTAGTCCCCAAGAGAGGATATTATTTAAAAAAATCAAGAATTCAAAAAGATAAGACTTCAGTAACCTACCTTTGCCTTTGGACAGGTGTGCTCCGGGTTTGAACTGCATGAGCAGATTCAGATACAAAGGTCCTGGCATTCACACACTGTAGGCAATGTGATTTGTAAGAAGTTTGGCAATGAGGAGATTTGCTTTGCCAAAAATGTTCACGACTCAAACAAGGCAACATTTATCCCAAATTAGTTATCTTTATTTTATTAACAGAGAATACTATCTCTTTATGGGTAGAGGAGAGCTACTGTCATTCCCACGCATGAGATTGAACCATAAGAAATTTACTCTTGTGGAGATAAAAATGGTCAAATATCACAAGGATTTCTCCTCCGCATGCCCAGTAAGAATGATATAGAGGAAAGAACATTGAGTAAAACACACAGAGAACCTGAGTTCTGGTTCTGATTCTCCCCTTAGCTAGATATAGTCAGTTCAATTTCAAAGCTTGGAACAGAGAACCATAGAATGGTAGAGACAAGAGATATTGTACTCATGAAGCAAGCTTATTTTATCAGATCAAGCAGCCATTATTAATAGCAGTATTTTCACTCATGTAGTATCAGCTACAGAGGAATGTCAGTTGTGCTGATGAAGGAGGAAGATTCTGAAGCCAGATTACTTCGGTTTGCATTCTGGATCCATCACTTAACTATGTCCGTGAATGGGGCAGTTAACCTCTTTGCTTCACAGTTTTCTCACCAGGAAAATGAGGATAATAAGAGTACCACCTTATTGGCATGTTGTGAGAATTAAAACTGTACATATATGTATATATAGTTTATAGAATAACGTCTTCTGCATAATAAGCACTTTATCCATAGTTGCTGTTATTATCAATATTGTAAGGAAGTTGCTATTATCATCAATATTGTAAGGAAGTTCTTTGCTAGAAGATTCTTGCTGCCTTCACTTTTCATTCAGCCCTAATGGACTAGTGCTTAACTGTCAGTGGTCAACTTTGAAACCATGTACAAATCCCGGGGGGATGGGAATCAATAGTGGGAGTAGATGGGAATCCATAGTGACAGTGGCTAATTGTGGTGCTTGAACACAGAGAATCTTAATTTAAATAAATCAGTGGTATCAAGGAGTGGGATAAAGGCCCAGTTGGAGAGGTTTGAAATGGAAAGTAACAAGGGCCAAATTACACTTTAAAACTTTCGATCGAATCATCATCCTTTAGAGAACAGAGTGCTTTATTACAGAAATGTAACCAAGCAACTGCTGTACAGAAAGGCAACCATTTTTCATGAGTTGCTGATGGTCTTGAAAGCACTTAGCTGACCGTTCAGCCCAATTGGTGACGGGATGTGCTCTCCAGACACTTTAGACAAGGGGAAGTGAAAAGAAGTTATTGAAATCCGAGAATACGAGAGTAAGGGGAAAAATCAGCTTCCAGGTCAACTGCTAGTAATGAAGAAATTTAATTTTGCTTCTCACTCCTTTGCCTTTTATTTGCTGCCTGCCTTTTCTCTCTGCCCTTAGCTCACAGAGTAACTTCCAGCTCTCCCAGCTACAAATCTACAGACTGCTGCAAAATAGAAATTGCTCATGAATCTTGATGCACAGCAGACAATAGGGACAACATTAAATACAGAGAAAAAAATGGTTTGGGCAGGATATCTTTAAAAAATCAAGCAATTTTATTCTAAATTTTGAAAATCAGCATTTGCTTACTCAACTCTTGTCATATGGGTTTCTGCCGCTGGTGGTAGCATCGAGGTCAACAATCAATAAACTCATTAGGACTTACAAGGATCTTTGATTAATATTCCTTGTCTAATTCCCTGAGAAATGTACTATATCTTCTAGCTTAATGAAGACCAGGCTGAGTTATTTAGGTGTTTGTTAGTGAGGCTTATTTGCATATAATTAACTAGATTCTTTTTGTTTATAGCAAGCAGTAAAAAACTTTGTACCAGTAGATGTTCTTTTCACCAAGTTCTGTATGGTTAAGCAAATGCCTTTGTTCCATGAGAACTCTCTGAATGAGAAACGGGGCTCATTTTTCTATGAATTAAAATCAGACATAACCATGTAAAAACTGGAGTCTTTCTTGAGCGCAAATTTCAAATTTCTCCTTTTCAAATGAAGAACTTTTAAAAAAGTAGTTTTAGGTTCACAGCAAAATTGATAAAAAAAAAAAAATGTGAAATTGCCATTACCTCCTGTTCCCACACAAACACAATTTCCCTCGCTATCAACATCCCACATGAGAGTTTTGTTATACACTTGTTATAATTGATGAACCTACATTGATGGTTTATTATCACCCTAAATAGTTTAAGTTAGAGTTCACTCTTAATGGTGTACATCCTGTGGGTTTGGACCCATATATAATGACGTGTATCCACCATGGTAGTATCATACAGAAAAGCTGCACTGCCTTAAAATGTTCTCTCCTCTGCCTATTCATCCCTCCCTCTCCTCTAACTCCTGGCAATCTTTTTACTGTATCCACAGTTTTATCTGTTCCAATATGTCACATAATTGGAATCTTACAGTATATAATATTTTCAGATTGACTCCGTCCACTTAGTAATATGCATCTAAGTTTTCTTCATGATTTTTCAAGGCTTTTTGCAGTGAACAATATTCCATTGCCTGGATGTACCCTCATTTAGTTTACCTAGTGAAGGAAAGTTTGGTTGCTTCCAAGTTTGAACAACTATGAATAGAACTGCTATAAATTTCTGGATCATATTTTGAGTATGTTTAATTTTGTAAGAAGGAGCCAAACTGTTTTTCAAAGGGCCATACCATTTTGTATTTCCACCAGCAATGAATGAGAGTTTCCATTGCTCCATACCACATCCCTTCCACTTTTTGAGGTTGTTAGTGTTTTGGATTTTGGCCATTCTAAACAGGTATGTAGTGGTATCTTGTTATTTTAATTTGCACTTCCCTCATGATGCATGATGTTGAACATCTTTCTACATACTTATTTGCTATCTATATATCTTCTTTGATGAGGTATCTGTTCAGGTCTATTGTTCATTTTATAAATTGGGTAGTTTGTTTTCTTATTTTTGATTTATAAGAATTCTTTGTAAATTTTGGGTAACGGTCCCTGATCAGATATATCTTTGCAAATATTTTCACCTAGTCTGTGGTTTGTCTTATTCTCTTAACATTGTCTTTCACAGAGCAGAAGTTTTTAATTTTAATTAAGTAAAGCTTATCAAATTTTCTTTTATGAATCATGCCTTTGCTTGTATATATGACAAGTCATTGTCGTACACAAGGTCATCTAGGTTTACTCCTATGTTATCTTCTAGGAGTTGTATAGTTTTCTGTTTTATATTTAGGTCTTTGAACCATTTTTTAGTTAAGGGCATAAGATGTGAGTGAAAGTTCACTTTTCTTGCATACATATGTTCGGTTGTTCCTATTGTGTTACCTTTGCTCCTTTGTCAAAGATCAGTGGACTCTATTTCTGTGGGGCTCCGGGGTCTCTATTCTGTTCCATTGATCTATTTGTCTATTCTTTCATTAATACTATACTATCTTGATTATTGTGGCTTTATAATAAGTCTTGAAGTTGAGTAGTGTCAGTCCCTGGACTTTGTCCTTCTTTAATATCGAGTTAGCTCTTCTATATCTTTTGCTTCTCCATGTGAACTTCGGTCTCAGTTTGTTGATTTGTGCAAAATCACTTGCTGAGATTTTTTTTTTTTTTTTTTCGCGGTACGCGGGCCTCTCACTGCCGTGGCTTCTTCCTCTGTGGAGCACAGGCTCCGGATGCGCAGGCTCAGCGGCCATGGCTCACGGGCCTAGCCGCTCCGCGGCATGTGGGATCCTCCCGGACCGGGGCACGAACCCGCATCCCCTGCATCGGCAGGCGGACTCCCAACCACTGCACCACCAGCAAAGCCCGCTTGCTGAGATTTTGATTAGGGTTGCATTGAATCTATAGATCAAGCTGAGAAGGCCTGACATCTTGAAATATTGAGTCTTCCTAATCATGAACATGAAGTACATCTCCATTCATTTAGTTCTTCTTTGATTTCATTCACCAGAGTTTTGTAGTTTCCTTCACATAGATTTTGTTTCCTTCATATAAGTATTAGATTTATGTCTAAGTATTTCATTTTTTGGCTGCTAATGTAAATGATAATGGGTTTTTAATTTCAAATTCCACTTGTTCATTGCTGGCATGTAGGAAAGTGATTGATTTTTGTGTACTAACCTCATATTCTGTATCCCAGGTATAATTATTCATTAGTTCCAGGAAATTTTTGTTGATTCCTTCAGATTTTCTATACATATACAATCATGTCATCTGTGAACAAAAACAGTTGTTTTTTCCTTTCCAATCTATATACCTTTTATTTTCTTTTCTTGCTTTATTGCATTAACTAGAACCTCCAGTACAATGTTAAAAAGCAGTGGTGAGAGGGGCATCCTTGCCCTGTTCCTGATCTTAGTGGGAGAGCTTTGTGTTTCTTATCATTAAGTATGATGTTAGCTGTAAGTTTTTTGTAGATGTTCTTTATCAAGTTGAGGAGTTCTTTCTCAGTTTGCAGAGAGTTTTTTTTTTTTTCTATCAAAGATGGGTGTTAGATTTTGTCAAATTTTTTTTAGCATCTGTGTATTTAATCATGTGATTTTTCTTCTTTAGCCTATTAATGTGATATGATCGATTAATCAATTTTTGTATGTTGAACCTGTTTTGCATATCTGGGATTAATCCCATTAGTTTGTCGCATGTAATCATTTTTATACTGTGTTGGATTCAATTTGCTAATATTTTGTTGAGGATTATTGCATCTAGGTTTATGGGAGATATTGGTCTGTAACTTTGTTTTAATGTATTTATCTAGTTTTGATATTAGGGTAATGCTGACCCCATAGAAATAGTTATTATGTATTCGCTCTGTTTCTATCTCCTGGAAGAGATTGTAGAGAGTTACTGTAATTTATTCTAAAGAAGAAGTAATTTCTTCTAAAGAAGAAATTAAGTAGAATTCACCAGTGAACTCATTTAGACTTGGTGGTTTCTTTTTTGAAGGTTATTAATTATTGATTCAATTTATTTAGTGGATATGAGCATATTCTTCTTGAGTGAATTTTGACAGATTGTATCTTTCAAGAAATTGGTCCACTTCATCTACGTTATCAAATTTGTGGGCATAGAGTTGTTCATTGTATTCATTTATTATCCTTTTAGTGTCCATGGAATCTGCAGTACCTCTCTTTAACTTCTGATATTAGTAATTTGTATTCTCTCTCTTTTTTCTTAGTTAGCCTTGCTAGAGGCTTATCAATTTTACTGATCTTTTTAAAGAACCAGATTTTAGCTTCCTTTTTTTCTCTATTGATTTCCTGTTTTCAATTTCTTTGATTTCTCTTCCAATTCTTATTATTTCTTTTCTCTTGCTTTGTGTTTTATTTGTTCTTGTTTCTTTAGTTTCCTAAGATGAACACTTAAATGGTAGATTTTAGATCATTTTCCCCAATATAGGCATTTAATGCTATAAGTTTTCCTCTAAACACTGCTTTCACTGTACTTCACATATTTTGATGTTATGTTCTTTTAAATTTAGTTCAAATGTTTTAAAAAGTTTTTTTCCTGAGATTTCTTCTTTGATTCATGTATTATTTAGAAGTGTGCTGTTTAATCTCCAAGTATTTTGTAATTTTCTAGTTATCTTTTTGTTACTGGGTTCTAGTTTAATACCATTGTGTTCTGAGAGCAGATATTGTATGGTTTCTATTCTTTTAAATTTGTTAAGATGTATTTTATCATGTAGAATTTGGACTGTGTTGGTGAATGTTCCTTGTGGCATTGAGAAGAATATGTGATCTACTGTTGTCAGATAGGGTAGACCATATATATATGTATATATGTAATACCTAGTTGATTGATGGTGCTTCTGAGTTCAATTATCACCTTATAATTTTCTGCATACCAGATCTGTCTATTCATGATAGAGAAATGTTAGTCTCCAACTATAATAGTGAATTCATCTATTTCTCCTTGCAGTTCTGTTTTTGCCTCTTATGTTTTGACACTCTTTTGTTAGGTGCGTACATATTAAGGTTTGTTATAGTGTACCTTGGAATATTGACCACTTTTCCATTATGTAATGCTCCTTTTTATCCCTGATAACTTTCCTTGTTCTGAAATCTTCTATCTGAAACCATTATAGCTACTCCAGGTTTCTTTTGATTAGTGTTAGCATGGTATGTCTTTCTCCATCTTTTTATTTTTAATCTATATATTTTTATATATTTAAAGTGAGTTTCTTGTAGACAAAATATAGTTGTACCTCATTTTTTGATTCACTCTGATGATCTTTGAATTGTATATTTATTTCATTGATGTTTAAGATTATCATTGATAGATTAATATTGGTCATTGTTGCTGTTTTTTGTTTGTTGCCCTTGCTTTTTGTTCATATTCTTGTCTCCTATACTTTTTCTGGATTTTGTAGTGTGAATTGAGTATTTTTTGTGATTCCATTTTCTCTCCTTTCTTAGCATATCAATTATATGTTTATATAAGAGACTTTTGCCTTTTAATATGCCTTGCAATTTTTGTTGAAAAGTGAACACAGTGTACTGGGAAAAGGAAGTGAGGTAAATAGGCCTTTAGTGGTGGTGAGTTATGGATGGAGGAGAAACCTTTTATAGTCCTATGATTAGGTCTTGGTCTTCTGATGCACCTGCACCCCCGGACTGTAAATTTCACCATTGTTTTTCAGGGTTTTTCTCCCATTAGATGGGACAGGATTGTCAGAGGGGCTGGAGTTGCATATTTCCTTCTCTAGTGTCGAAGCCTAGAGAGAGCGGGAGTTGGATATTCCTGACCATTCCCCTCCCCTGGTGAAATAGTTTTTCCTGAGGACAAGCCTAGTTAGATGAACACAGTGCTCTTGGCATGTTACAAAATTGTTCCTGTTCCCCTCCCCTTGTCAGAAGCATAAGGGCATTTTTGTCTGACATTCACTGTGAGGACCTGGGAGAGATCCTGGAAGTAAACCTGACAAAAGTATTGGGGTCCCCCTATGACTGGGTTCACATGGAGTTTTTAACCCTCAGAGCTGTCCACACTGAGTCTTTAATTTGCCAATTATAGTTCAAATTTGCCTACATCAGCACTGATTCCCACAAAGATTCCTACATGTGGATTTCTGTCGTGATTAAGTTGTAGTGTTCTGTGTACACCTATCTGTCTCCCCAATTTGGGGGGCAGTAGTATACCCTGTGACCTCACTTCTCTAGTGGATCTAAGAAGAGTTGTTGATTCTTATGTTTATTCACCTATTTACTTGTTAAGAGGATGGAGTGGTAACTTCCAAGCTTTTACAGGCTGGATTGGAGTATCCCATATAACTTACTTTATGAGGGCAGAGGAATGGACAACCAAAAGAACACAAATTAAGAAATGATAGATTGCAGTGAGTGTGAGGAATAGCAGATTTCAGGCCATATTTGGCTGCACAGCAGTAAAAATTGCTCAGGTTTTGTCTTTTGATTATCTTCAACTAGTGTTCAGGTGAGGTAAGTGATTTAACTAAAGATTTACTTTAATATACCTTGTATGGTTGTTCTAAGTAAATAATGTGTCTGGATTAGAATATTAGCACTAAGAGGGCAAGAACTTTGTATGTTTGTGCCTAGCATCTACCCAAGGGTTGAATAATGAAAGAACAAAGGAATATAAATGCATTGTAAATGGTAAAGCATTAATAAATGTAAGACAGACATTTTAAAATGCTTCCATCAAACTGTTGCAGAGAGGAATGGAAATTCTGGGAGTGTTGAGGCTATAGCCAAGAATTGTATCCTTTCCTGGAGCACAGAATGTTTTTAATCTCAACTGTTAGCTCAAAAATAAGTTTAAGTAATGCATAATCAATCTAACTTTTTTCTACTATAAAATGAAAATTTGCAATTCCTGGGTAGAATGGATGCTGCCAAAGGTGTGTTCTGTTTGTTCTGTGGTTCAGGGAATTTCTAGGCATCTGGCAAGTACCATGGGGGTCCGTGTTTTCTCATTTAAAAAGCACAGGGTGATATATCATTGGTATAAGCTTATATCACAGAACTTTGGGATCAGATTACAAACCATAGTATTCACTAAAAAAGATGAGTATTTATCACCCTGCCAAGCAAACATGTCACATGACTATTTTATCAAATAATATCATATGTAATCTAAAGAATGGACAAAATTTAACAAAAGCCTTTTATAAAATCTGTCTAAGCTGAACAGTATTTCTAAACATTTTGTAGTTCTTAGATTCTTTTGAGAATGTGGTGAAGCTATGAATTTTCTCCTGAGAAATAATGGATATGAGCAGATACACTAAAAATTTTTCATTCAATTTTCATGTGTCCCCTCAGGGCCTGGACTCCAGGCTGAGAACTCCTACTTGGTCCATTATAAAATGGGTTAATCATAATGATAGCATACATTAGACATTCTGAAGTGGAAATGTGACGTGTGGCCTCTATCTCCTTTCTCCTCTTTCTCTTTGTTTGAGAGAGAATATAGGTGTTGGTGTCTAAATAGGATGGGTTATTTTTCTTAATACATGCATGTGGTAAAAACTACTAACAATAAAAAAGGTTATACAGTGAAAGTCTTCTCTCTATCAGAGGTTACAACTATTGTCAGTTTCTTTTGTATCGGGCAGGAGATACACTATGCATACATAAACATGTGTTTCATACATGTAATATATAATATACACATACACATATACTAAAATATTTTGCAGAATTTTCTATGCCTTTTTTTTCCTCCCACTAACTGTATATCACAGATATACTCAATGATTTTTAATACTGCAGAGTATTCCATTTATGTAGCATTGTTTATTAACCCCATATCCTAAGGACATGCAATTTAGGTTGTCTGTGATCCTTTACTACTTAAACCAATGAAGCAATTAACATCCTTCTACATATGTCTTTGTGCACATGGGAGCTACTCTATTTTAAACATAAGGAAAGAGCTGGGACAGCCATGGAATGACTGGTATTTGTTCTCAGACTCACCACGTTCAGCACAGCGCGTTTAGTCATAAGAATGCTGTGGGGAAATTAATTCATTATATTCTTGCTACCTCAGGGTACCAGTCATCCTTTCTATTCTTGCTTCTTTGTCTCTCATTATCACTTGGTTCTGTGAGGGAACAGAAATGAGGCTGAGCCTTAATTACGTTTCACCCTCTAGTTTGCCAGAATTAAAGAAGGACGGAAAAGCTTTCAGCGCCCTGACCCACCCTGACTGCATGTCCTTCCCATAGCAGTGTCCAGCATTCTCTTGTACGCTGACTATTGTCTGCAGTCTCATTGGCAATGGCTCACACCGGGAGTCTCTGTGGGTGTGATGAGAGTGGAGTGTTGCCACTCTGGATTTCTGGTACATGGATTTTCTTATTCTGAAAGAAAATCAGGAAATTAAAAGGACAAAAATGCATAACTGTCAGGTTTCTCTAAATGATATAATTAAGGTACTGTAACTGTACATCAAGGCCAACAAATTGCTATATGATAACAAATTGTTCTATTCTAGAGGGGAGCAAGCATTCAAGACACTTTCAGTCTTAAGTCACAATTTATATCAGTGCTCCTTTGTTACTCACGGAGGCCCTTCTGACACTTTTGCACATGATAGATAAAAGCTAGTTTTTGTTTGAGTTGAAATCAAGTCCTTTCCTCAGATATACTGATTTCTTATTTTAATTTTATCCTATGTCCATCTTCCTTAACTTGCACATTGGCACTAGTTTACTTCTGGTGCTTGACTCACTGCTTCATACGCCCTCATTGGTACTTCCAGACTTCAGACTGTTCAGAAAACTTCTGATTCACAGCAATTCTGGATGTTTTTCCAAGTCCAACTGGCCTGTCTTCTTTGGATGGGCTTTATTCCTGTACTGATTCTTACGTTGTTTTGTGTATTCACAACTGATTGTGTGTATCAGGAGAGAAGTCACAATTGGAAAATAAGAAGCAGAATGCAGAGAAATCACCCAGGTTTCAGAGGTCAGAATAGAGCGTGAGTCAAGTAAGGCAGACTCAGAATAGAGTCATGAGAAACAGTGGGTCAGGATGCAGTTAGAAGATCCAAAAATCAGACTCGGGCAAAGTGAGAGAGCTAACAGGCAGGCTCATTGACATGGACCAAGAGAGCTATAGATGTTGGAGAGGAAGATAAAGAGATAAGAGACAAGGAACCAATGACAGTAGAAGACCTTATAATTCATTCAATACATATTTGTGATGTTCCTTCTATGTGTTGACAACTATTACGCATTGGAGATACAGTGAACAGTGAGGGAAAAACACTAACAAAAATCCTGTTCTCATGGAGCTTATCTGAAACAATGTTTCTTTATTTAATTAAAGGGAAGGAGGGATCAAATCCATTTGCATGAATAACCTGAGGCTTGTATGTAGGAAAACTTCATAATTCTTGGATTGTATAAGGCAATATTTCTTAAAATATCTTTGAAGGATAATAATTTTATAGAAATGTTTTAGAAGTTCTTTGTTCAAAGGCATTTAATAAATGCTGGCAAACATTAGATTTTTCAAAACTGGAATTCTTCATACCATTAATAGTCTAGAAGGCCACATGAATGTACAAGCGAGCTATACATTTGAGTGTTTCCCAAACCTGCATATTAATTGAACCCTTCTCTAATTGAGTATCTTCTGGAACTGTAATTTATAAAGCAATTTTGATAAATGTTAATGTAAGGAATGTGTGAGTGGGATAAAAAAGATAACTCTTGTCACTTAATGCCTGCAATGATTCCATTGGCTCCCCTGCTCCTCCACTGCCGGTACTTCTTATAATGTTATACCTTTGTGTGGGGACAACTTCAGCGGCTTAACTTCCCTCTCTTCATCTGGTACGAGAGCCATTGTGTCACATGAAAAAAGTCTGAATTATTTTCTGCGGCATATGGAGAAGTTAGATGCTAGTGGAAAAGATGGCAGGTGCCTGCTTTCTAGCTGGAGTGGCTGATGACTTTGTACATGAAGAAAGTGTTACCATCTGTACATAAAATCAGCTGTCACCCCAAATGTGAAAATGTGTGAAATGGCTATCCCAGATTGCCATTCTGTTTTGACAGGCGAAGTAGTGGAACGTTTTTCTCTAAATCTGCACTATAAGATATTCTTTCTAATCTAAGTCAATCCCATCCCATTGCTTCCAGGTAAAATTCCTGTAATCCATATCTAATATGTGTCCCCAACTTAGAGTCTTAATTTTGAGGGAATCTCATAATTGTTTATGGTTGTTTACTGCATTTCTGTTTCTCTAGAATAATTTTATATATGGGGTAAAATGTGCATAACTTAAATGGAAAATCAATTATTTCAATTCATTAGTTTATTGAGAACAAGATAAAAAATATCATGTTTGGAGAGTTATACTATTTTCTACTTTTTTTATAAAAGAAGATTGTTTTATAACTGTTGGTGAAGTATATTTTTTCACTGTTTTCATAATTCCAGAAATACCATCACCTAATGGCCCCGATACATAATAAAACTAGAGCCCTTGGTCTATATACTCATAATCATCAGAACAGGGAGTCCTTCAAAAACATATCCAGAGCAGTGAAAGATAACTTCATGAATTATGTCTGATATTTAAGGGAACGAGGGGATGCCCTTATCGCGAGTATGATTGAGGCATAAGTGTTGTTTTGGAAATCATGAGCAAGTACGAATGCCTTTCTTTAGGGCACATGATGACAGGTTCAATAGCTACATTAGATTGGTACATTTTTCAGTCTAGTAAGTTTTGATGGAACATGACTAACCTCATTGTTCAACAGATTGAAAGCAAAATAAGGTGTTGATTAGCCTTGGTATCTGTGTAGTTCATCTGGGTATGACGACCATCCGTATCCAGTCTGGCACTAATTAATGTATGAGTCATAGGAAATGGGAGTTCAGAGGTTATGTGTCCTAGTTTTCACAAAAATTTTCTACTTAGGATGACAAGAAGCAGAAACATTGTCTGTGATGATAAGCATCATGGCGAATTAAAGGATAAAGATCAAAATGTGTGTAAAGGAATTAACCTGAATAGATAGAACCCTTCCTCATTACCCTTTCCTCCTTCTTAGAGATGGTTGGGAAAAAGGCAAAGAGAAGCCACACAGACATAAACAACTGAAGATAACTGATGTAACTTTTGGAATGCAGCTTAGCAGGATCAACCTAGGTTCAAATCTTAGTTCTAGTATCATTTACTAGAATAGTTCTGTGACCTTAGGCATGTCTCAGAATCATCATCTATAAATACGTATTTGTTGGCAGAATAAAATGAGATAATGTATAAAATATGCCAGGCATAGTGATTTAATGATTACCCAATAGTAATAAATGTTTTTTTAATTTTTCCTCCATCCTCACATCACATTTGTATTTGAAACACATGCCTATTCTACCCCTCTAATTTTCTTCTTGGTTGTCAGAATCTCACTTTCATATTCAACTGCTTTCATGTGCTGTGTGTTATGGCATATAAATAAATATAAATATATCAGTCATATATATGACTGGTTAATGTTTGGAAATGCATAACAACACGAATCATTTTGCTTTACATATGCATTAGCACTCTATTAGAGTATAACTTTATAGAAATAATAGGACAGCAAGCATCAAGTTTAATGATTGAAAGGTAAAAAAAAAAATCAATGTCTCAGAAAAATTTTAAATCAGCCAATTCATGATCTCATGCCTCTATTCTTTTATCACAGTGACTCCTTTCTACTGTCAGCCTGGTGACTCTAATGAGCACCCTTGTATTGCTTCTCTGTCTTCTTTTTCCAATTCCCTTTCTCTACAGACACATGTGCCAGACTGACCTAGCCCAGAGAGCACTGGATGGGTTAAAGTGCCACTCTCTCCACGTTTCAAAATAGCATCATTAGTGCATAAATGTCTACAGCTTTTAAAAATAATTAAAAACTCTTTCATATTTATTTCTCATTCTGTCTTGCCTGAGAACCTCTTTTCTTTCTAATATGATGGCTTTTATTGTCTTCAACATATGAGGATGCAGAAGTCTAGACACAGAGGTAACTTCCTTTGAACACCAAGCGTCGAAAACCAGGGTGGATGTGAAGCCTCCTGATTCACAGGTGTACCTTTCACCACCCCATCTTCCCTTGTAAAACCCAAAGTTAAATTGAAAATTCGAATGGAATTCTAGATAGAAGGCTCTGGAATGGGAGAACATGATAAATTCTTACATCTGTGATTCTCTATTGAGTTGGTTGACAGACACATGAAATATGGTTAGACTTTTTCCCACCTTTGAGACTCATTTGTTGAGAGCCACCAAACAATAATCCTCCTATTCAGTCCCATCAGGTGGACTATTTTAAGGTGAAGGCCATTTTATTTTTTGCCAAAACCTACACTGGAATCCTGGTAATTGGCAGAATGGCTTAAGAAAGGGCACTTAACTTTATTTAATACGGAATTTTAGACTTTTTTTCATTCATTTTTATAAATTTTAGGAATAAAAGGAAAACTTTATTATCTAATTAAAACCCCTCATTTCACAGAGGGAACTTGGTCGAGAAAGTCAGTTGAGCTACCCAGAGAAGCCAATAGTTAGTGGTTGTTTTTTTTTTACTAGAATCTCGATAGTTTGATTCTTCTAAACTTTGGTTCAATATTCTTTTGTCTTTTTAGTGTATCTCACTAACAGGTTAACCCAAAAGCTTTTTTTAAACCTGTATATCATTATAAATCTCCTTATAATTTACAACTTTTAATATTCTGATGAAGTGCTAGGTTCCATGAAGTATACTACATTTCTTTTTTAGGTTACACTATTCTTTTTTCATTGAAGTATAGTTAATTTACAATGTTGTGTTAGTTTCAAGTGTACAGCAAAGTGTTTCAGTTATATATATATATATATATATATATATATATATATTCTTTACCTATTTTATATATAGTAGTGTGTATAAATTAATCCCAAACTCCTAATTTATTTTCCCCCCTCCCCATTATCCCTTTTGGTAACCACACATTTGTTTCCTAAGTCGGTGAGTCTATTTCTGTTTTGTAAATAAGTTCATTTGTATCATTTTTTTTTAGATTCTACATATAAGGGATATCATATGATATTTCTTTCTCTATCTGAGTTACTTCACTTAATATGATAATCTCTAAGTTCATTCATGTTGCTGCAAATGGCATTATTTCATTTTTTTAATGGCTGAGTAATATTCCATTGTGTATATATATACCACATCTTCTTTATTCATCTGTTGATGGACATTTAGGTTGCTTCCATGTCTTGGGTGTTGTAAATAGTGCTGCTGTGAACATTGGGGTGCATGCGTCTTTTTGAATTAGAGTTTTCTCTGGATATATGCCAGGAGTGGGATTGCAGGATCATATAGTAATTCTATTTTTCATTTTGATGGAGGTTCCTTAAAAACTGAAAATAGAGTGTACTACACCTCTGGTCGCTTGTAATCATTTTAAAAATGGTTGATGTCTAAACTAGCCTTTAAAGGCAGTCATATGCTCATTTTATAATTTTCTTTTTTATCAGCTTTACTGAGGTATACTTAGAGTACAAACTTTGCACATATATAATGAATACATTTTGATCTCTTTGATACCTGTGATACCATCACCACAATTGAAGTAATAAACATATTTATCACCTACAAAAGATTGCTTGTGTCCATTTGTTTGTTCCTGTGTGTGTGAAAAGAATACTTACCATGAGATCCACTCTCTTAATGAGTTTTTACGTGTCCAACTAACATCTAATTTAGAAAGATCTACTGGAAAGGATAGAGCCTATAGTTAACAATACAGTCCTATATACTTAAAAATTGCTAGGAGGGCAGATCATATGTTAAGTGTTCTTATCACTAAAAATAAATAAAGAGGGCAGAAAGACATTTTTAAAGGTAATGGTCATATTTATGGCATAGTTTGTGGTGATGGTTTCATGGGTGTATGTTTCATGGGTGTAAACAAGTTGTATATATTAAATATGTACAGCTTTTTGTGTGTCAATCATACCTCCATAAAGTGTTTTCAAAGACAGAGAGACATAGAAAGACCTATGAGATTTTAAAAGCATATGTATATACGTATATATATTCCCAACTCTACTTTGGAACCAATGAATCAAAATTTCCAGATGATGTCTATAAGCAAGAACAAACAAACAAAATACCTTACGTTATTCTGTTGCATTACACATAGAAGCTACTTCACTAAACTATGTCACAGCAATAAAATAAAAGCTTAATGGTTTTGGAGAAAATGCCTCTTAGAGTTACTCACTAATCTGACAGCAAAGAAACCTGGGATGAGTAATACCCTTATATCTGAGGTCCTGGGACCCCTGCCTTGGACACCATACCATACAGGGTCTCCTCTTGCCCTTCTGCAGCTGTACCCTATCACCTTCTCTGGGATGAGGAGTCCATGGAGCTAATAGGATATGTCTGCCAAGGGTAAATGCATGTATGTTCCCTTCTAGACCATGTTTCAGGTAACTGGGATCCAGAAATATCTCTGTTCAACCGTCTCTAGTCTGTTTCAGGGCTTGTGAGGACCTCTTTCCAAGTCCATTCTTTTGTGGGCAGAATGCTCCTTTAGTGAGCATAACTGAGGGTCCTGGAGTGGGTGGGGATGGAGCCTGGACTTGAAGATAGGTGTCCAGATACATACCGGTCAGTTCTGGTAGGGAGGGGAGGAGGGTGAGAGCCATTTATTTCCATTTATTTATACTCTTGTTCCTAAGCCCTGTCCCACCCCCCAAATAATATCAGGAGCAGTCTGGAATTACCTGATATCATAAAGTATTGTATAAGTCTACAAAGGCTCAGAATTTCTCAGTTATCATGATTTTATTTTAATGATGTGTTTAAAGTGTAATGAGAAATTGTATGCTGATTATGGAAATACATGAACTAGGTAGAGTTTTTTAGTGCTGCCCAAATACAGAGTGCCACATTGCTTTCCACAACCACGACAGGACACTCCAACCCTGCCCTTCTTAGGCAGTGCCCTAGGGTTAAAGCAACAAGCACGAGGATCAATACCTATCTTTGCTGTGTGTGGTTGAGTGCCTGCTCTCTTCTTTTACAATCCAGTCACTCAAATCACATGATGGCCTAATATATGACCCTGGACATCAAGCATTCCATGCACATGGTGTATCACTGAGCATGAATCCCCTACCCTTCCTTGGCATTGTATGATTCACCAAAAAGTCGTGTGGGGTATGTGTGTCAGTAAAACGCTACTCTTTACAAATGAGGTTATTCAGCTTGGAGCATTTTATTTTCTTGTCCAAAGTCACATGCCTAATAACTGGTAGAGCCATGCTTTACTGAAGAGACACAATTCAACCTATAACAGACACATTTCTCTAAAGTTCCTACGTGATGTTGTGGGGAGAGGATATTAAGGATGAAGAAATCAGAGAAAAGAGTATGTTAGGTTCATGTCTGATTACAATTTGGAGGCAGAAATATTCTGGAGCTTAGGAGGTTAATAAGGAACATTTTTACTGGGACCTGTATGTAAAAAGGGACCACCCAAAGAATAAAAATTAAAGAGTAACTTTTACATTGGCAAAAGGAAATCCACATCTATTTGAAAAGACAGAAAAGGGGCAAAGTAGAAAGATATAAAAAAAATACAGCAAGTAGAAAACACAAAATAAGATTCAGAAATAAATCTAAATACATCAGTAATTACAATATATATAAATAGGCTCAATTCACTGACCAAATGATAGCCTGTCAGAGTGAATAAAAATCAAGATACATTAGTATTGTTATACACATTTTTATTTAAAGCAATCACTTTTGATTTGTTTGAAAATAATGTATAAGCCAAAAGAAATCCAGGTTAGGAATTTTAATGTCAAAGCAAACTTAATATAAGTGTAGACGAGGGCTTCCCTGGTGGCGCAATGGTTGAGAATCCTCCTGCCGATGCAGGAGACACGGGTTCGTGCCCTGGTCCGGGAAGATCCCATGTGCCGCGGAGCGGCTGAGCCCGTGAGCCATGGCCGCTGGGCCTGCACGTCCGGAGCCTGTGCTCCGCAACGGGAGAGGCCACAACAGTGAGAGGCCCGCATACCGAAAAAAAAAAAAAAAAAAAAAAAAAAAAAAAAAAAAAAAAGTGTAGACGAAAGGGAAATTGCATCAGAAGGATAAAAATGATGATTAATGAATATGTGTTTAATAATATCATTAAAAATCCATAATTAAAAGTCAGAAAAAATAAATGAATAATTATATTCAATAATTAAAAATATCCATTATTGCAATTAAGAACTCAAGCAAACACAAATAAGAAAATATATAGGAAATTTGAATATCGTGTCCCAGCTATAACTTTATAATCAACAAAGATGGAATATACATTTACTCGTTATCTTCTTCTTTTCTATTTATTTGCATTTTTCTTCTGTTCTTAGATAATTATATGCCTTATAGATTTTTAAAATAAAAGAATACTTTTAGCAATTTACATGTCAATAAACATGAAAATCTAGATAAAATTGATACATTTTGAGAAACATAAAATGCCAAAATTGGCTAAAAATGAAACAAAAAAGAATAACACACTAACAGCAACAAAAACTTAAATTAGTAATGAAAGTTCTAACTCCATTTCCATCAAAAAGCTCAGGTCTGGTTTAAAAGCGAGTTCTGTTAATTTTTCAAGAAACAGATAATCCAAATCTTATATAAGAGGTTATAAAAAGTAAAACAAAATGGAATAATGAAGGAAGTTATTCAGTCACTTTAATAAAATTATTTTTGATACCCAAACAAGTTGAAGGTAGTACAAGAAGAGATATCATAGGTCAATTTCAGTATTAAATATAGATGTAAAAAGTCTGAATTAAATGAATCTAACAGAAGCAAATAGTATGTTTAAAAATACATCATGGGGCTTCCCCGGTGGCACGGTGGTTGAGAGTCCGCCTGCCGATGCAGGGGACACGGGTTCGTGCCCCAGTCCGGGAAGATCCCACATGCCGCGGAGCGGCTGGGCCCGTGAGCCATGGCCGCTGAGCCTGCGCGTCCGGAGCCTGTGCTCCGCAACGGGAGAGGCCACAACAGTGAGAGGCTCGCGTACCGCAAAAAAACAAAAACAAACAAAAAAACATCATGAACCAATGAGTCAATTCCAGAAATGTAATCATGTTTTAACACTAGAAAAATATAATTGTAGTTAGTAATGGAATATAGGGAAGAGATGCACATAAATAGCTCAAAACGTGCAGAAATATGACAGTGTTCTATATGACTTTATAATAAAAAGTCAACTTTGAACAAAAGATAACTTTCTTAACTTAATTAAAAAATCACAAAATTACAAAGTTGACATATATTAATGTACTGCTGAGACTATTATAAAGCCTTGTCCACTGCTGGTGGGTGATTAAACTGTTCATTGTGAAGAAGAGAGTACCAATGTCTAGGATATAGGATACATTTTTATGTCATTAAGACCAAGAAATTTTACTCCAAGATTTATATCCAAAAAAAAAAGCCTGCATAAATTTGTAAAAGGACATGCACAAATTTTTCATAACAACATTTATTTTTTGCTGGTGGCTGTCACTAGTAAGAAGCAACCTACATGTCCATTCCCAGGGGAATGATTAAATAAAATATGATTTATGCACAAGATGAAATATGATGCAGAGTCAGAAGTAAAGAGCTCGATTTATTGCAGTTAGGCTACATCTTGGAAACATGTTAATAAGAAAAGGGAGCAAGAGTAAGATTTATAGCACCATTTATGCAAATTAAAAACACATGTTAATACCATATATTTTTCAAAGATACACATATATCTAAATAGGTAGAGAGAAGGGAAATTGGAGAGACATAGATTAAATACACTAGTGTGAATACCTTTCAGAAGGAGGGCAATAGCAGTAGTGATGAGAAATGAAGGGAAAATAATACAATGAAATAGGGCATAAATAAGGTACAGATAAAAGATAAAAGTAAAATCAATTATGTTATATATGTATAAAATTCTTGTATTTTTATGTGTTCTTTGCTAGGCTTTCTTAAATAGCAATTTCTCCAAATGCATTTAAAAATAGGATTCAAATTTTATACCATTTTTTTTTTCCATGAACACGTGGAAAAGAGTGTTTTCACTTGTCATGCTCTGAAAAGTGGTTACTTTGCAGGGAATCATAACTTTTCCATCTTTCCTTGGCTGGAGGATTGAAAAGTTTGCATATTTCCTTTGTCTGTTCAGATAGTAAGGATGAAAGAACGTCTGTGGTTTTTAGATAGCCGTTCGGTTGACTGGCTGCCACCTTGAATCAGAATCAAATTTTTAAGGGTCAGGCTGACAAAGTGAATTAGTCTATGAATATTCTTTCTTGATGTTGAATTGGCTTGAATGAGGACCCTGTTCTAACACAGCCCCAAGCCCCTATTGCCAGTATGTATAAATAAGAATATAAAGGTAAATCAAATAATAAAAAACACACAACATCTTTTTCAAGATCAAGTATTATTTCATTTTACTGGAAACTGAGGCACAGGAAGATTTAGTGACATAGTATTCCCAATCACACCATGAATGAGGAAAAAGACAAGCCAGAAGTAGAACCACATTTTTTGATTCCCAGCCAGTACTTCTTCCGCGATTTTCCTTCCTCTATAAAGTGTTCAAGTGCACATGATTCAAAGCACAATAACAAAATGCATCATCAATATTTAAGATTCTTCGTATGAAACATTTAATAGAGTTTGGAGATTTATGGGAAGATGCAAAGTAGCAATTTGTGTTTGCAGTAGAGACATTTTAAATGACTAAAGTTTTAATTAGCCACTAATTTTTTTCTTCCCACAGCGTGCACAGTCACCTTTACCTGTTTGCTGTCTGAAGCTCTGTGTTTGCAAATTAGAAACTCCTGCTTCTTTCCATTTTAATTTAAAATTGTGAGCCTGACATAATCAACTTCTTTCCTTTTTTGGTTGTTTAATGAACATTAATGAAACAAAATCAAGGTGCTATTTGACATTCAACCAATTTATTAATGGTTAGGAGGGATAACTTTGTTTTCAGGGACTGGAGTTAAACTTGACTTATTGAGGGAAATTAACTTTTTCACTAGCATTTAATAAAACCACAGTAGGGCATGGGGCCTGCAAAATCAGGTCAACCTATGGTTGATGTGACTGTTTATATTGAGAAAATATCTTCAAATCAGAGAAACCATCAGAAGTTGAATTAGCAGTTGCTTCTACTTGATTAAAAGGAATTTCTGATGAGGACAAGGTGACATTTTCTCATGGCTACTTTACTCATATATGTTCTCTTATTAGCATATGCGCTTTCCAGCTACCTTTTTGTGCATTCACTGCTTGCATATTAAATGTCTTCTAGATACCTGGCCCTACCAGATATTTTATATACTTCTGAGCATATATTTATTATACTCAGAAGTTGGTTTTTTTTTAAGTCTATGAGAGGCAATATAATAGAGTGTTTTCTGGTAAGCATTCATACTTTGACAACAGTAACAAAAAAAACCCCTTACTTTGAATCCTAGATCTGCCCCTTACCAGCTGTGTGATTTGGGGGCAAGTTATTATGTTCTTTGATCCTCAAGTTTGTCTCTTCTCTGTCTGCCTCACAGAAGTTATCATTCAACCAGGAAATATTTTCGTGCCAGTTTTTGTAATAGGCCTGGGAACAAACAAGGAACGTATTTGTGCTCTCACGGAATTTACCATTTAGCAGGGGAGAGACACTTGAAAGAATAAATCACAGAGAATGATTATTTACTTAAATTTCTACCAAGTTTACTGAAGGGCTTATAAGTCTGGAAAACATGATAGTCTTCCCTAAGGAAAAAAGAATATTAAACTAGGACTTGAATGCTGAGTAGAAGGTGGCCAAGAGAAAAGAAGGAGGAAAGTGTCCCAGGGAGAGGATAAAGCAGATGCAAAAGCTGTGAATAGAAAGGAGATTGATTTTCCTGAGCATCTGAGGAAGGCCAGAGCAAAGGCAGGAAAGGGGAAGCTGACAGATGTGGGCACAGAGTAGATTGTGCAGAAACTTCTAAGCCAAATGGAGAATGTTAGATTTTGCCTAAGTGCAATAAACCACCGAAAGGTTTTAAGCAGTACAGGAAAGAAGAGTGTGTTCATTTTCTATTGCTGTTGTAATAAATTACTGCCAACTTAGTGGCTTAGAACAACACAATTTTTTTTAGTCTTCCAGTTTTCTTCTGCAGAATCACAACGCAGGTCTCGCTAACCTGAAATCAGTGTTGGTAGGACTGTGTTCCTGTCTGGAGGCTGTAGAAAAGAATGCATTTTCTTCACTTTCCAGCTTGTGATTATAATGCTTGTGATTATAATAGGCCTAGTCTGGTCATCTACTATAATCTCCCTTTTTAAGATCGTTTCATTAACCATGTAACAACCTTATTCCCATGTACAACCTTAATTTCCCTTTTTCATGTGGTGTAACTTATTCACAGTTTATTCTGGGTATTAGGATATGAACATTTTGAGGGGTTGTTTTTCTGCCCTCTACAGGGAGAAAACCTAGTAAGGGTGTGATCTCAGAAAAAGTCCTGCAGAGAAACTCAGGAGTGTAGATTCACTTAAGAATTATTCCACATTGGTCACTCCAGGGAGAAGTAAATTCCTAGGTACTTGCAACTGGAGGACAGAGCTCTTAAGAAGAAGGTGGTGGCCTTTGAAAGAGCAAGTAAATCAGGGAAGGTACAATGTGCGACTATTTTAGGTAGCACTAAGAAAAAATGTGCTGGTAATTAAATAACAATAGTTCTTCAATTGTAAGATGGTTCTTGATTTCAACTATGATACAATGTGAGCAATGTTCATCTACCAACTGATGAAATCCGAAAAGGATATTAAAATTTTAATAAGCACTTATTGTTACTAACATCACCATTCCCTTTTATATTTTTTACATGTGCCAATGTAGAATATGTTGTCAAGTTGTACATTCCCATTTGTTGACTTCCTTTATGCTTCTTATTCTTTTGGTTAAACAAAGTATTTGCGTCGGGCTCATCCATTAACTTAGACATGGCGAACACGAGGTACATATGCTATGCTGCCAACCCTCCCAGCTTTTTAAACTACTCTTAGCCCTGGGAAGACAACACAAATCAATCAGAAACATTCTTACAGAGCTTTAGGAAGACTTAGGATCTTTCTCACAGTTGAGGTGACAGCATAATTGCTTGTTGAAGCTAGGGCTCTTCTGAGAGTCACAGTGAGAGCTATTAATAAATGCTTGAGTAAAAGTAGGAAGTGAGAACATCCCAGGCAAAATGGGATGTATTGTCTCTCCGCTCATAAAAGTTCCATTGATTAGAGTTAGCATGAAAGTTGAAACATATTTGCCAACTTTGTCTAAAAATCGGGTTCTATTGGAAACAAAAGAATCTTTGGGCTAGACTGGCGGCCATGTGAATTTATGATCTCCTTAAGGAATCTCGATCATTCTTGCCTCCAAGCAACTCTCCTGTCTGTCCATCCCCATCTCCTGACTTGCTCTCTATCCTTCCTTAGCTGTGTTTGCCTAAATTCTAGCCTTATCACTCGGGAACTCTGAACAGTTCTTTACTGAGGCTGCTCCTTACAATTTTTGTGCATAGGTCTTTCAATACCGGTGTCACACTGATGATTACCGTGGCTTAGGAATTGTCCCCAATCATTCCCTGATATGACAATTGGATTTATTATGTGTCAGATAAACATGGAAAAGTCAAGAGACAATGAACCACAAAACAGACACCATTTGCGAGGATGATCTATACAATAAAGATAGACTGAAAAAGTGAAGTTTATAGTTTGTAAAATGTCTAAATATTTTCTTTTATTTCTGACTAGAGATTTTTGAAAAAACTTATGGGAACCATAAATACTCTAAAAGAAATGAACCACACATTGAAGTGAGGGGAGAAAAACAATTCCATTAAATGGCTTGATGTTTTGGCTATATAATGCAAATAATCTAAACAAGTGAAAAAACATGTAAAAATACAACATATCTGGTTACCTTGTGTTCTTTGATTCAAAGTACACAATTAAACACATACTTCTGTATTTTAAAAAGTTAAATAAGAATTGGTGCCATGATGTTCCTTCTCCATTTAAAAAGAAAGTTAAATCATACATCAGGCTGATTTCTTTTCTCTTCTGTCTTGAGGGTAGAAAATGAAGGCCACATGGCTATGAAACGCTACTGTTCTTTTTCATGGCACAATTGCTTTGTTCAGCTGTTTTGAAAAGAAGAATCCAAGGATAAAGAGTTCTGTCATAAACATGAAGGCTTATATTTTAATTTCATAATATAGAGTGAAGGAGCAAGTTAGGAAGAAGAAAGAGACAAAGATTAGAAAGAAGGTAAAGGAAAAGAAAGATAATGAATACTTAAAAAAAACACAACTGTCTAGACAACTGAAGACAAAGGCAGTTACCTACCTGCCCTTCTGTCTCTCAGTATTTCCTATCAAACAATACAGACCTTTGAGAACAGATACAGAGGTAGATATACATATATATCTGTACATATATCTCATGAAATATCATTTATATATAGCATGGTATATACGTCATGCCCTCTGCATATTTAAAAGTAAGAATGTCCAATTTTCACAATAAGTAAGTAGAAGAAAATAGCCAGATTCCAGCTGTAATTGCTCGTCCTCCCACTCTACTCCTGCCCCCCCACCCCGCCCGCTTAAAGCTTTGTGACAAGCAAAGACATACGGAGAATAACAGTGGAGAAGAGAAAGCTTAAGCTTACTATGGAACCACTACTATTAGTATAAAAATCCTAAAAGCGTTTCTTGGTAGATCAGAGCATGGACTACACGAAGAGACCTAAAAATATGCAGGATTTAAAGGGCGCTTTGATAGGCATAGCTTCTGAAGGAGGAAAAGGGCAAAAAGAAACACCTTTGGACAATTGGGGGAAAGGGAAGATAAGCAAAAGGGCAAAATATAGGGTTTCAAACTAAAATTGCCAGTCTGCAAGTCACAGAAATGTAAGGAATTAACTCCCCCACCAGACCAGGAAAATCGATTCCAGTGTCTACACAGATGGAATAAAGTATCTTTAAGAATCTAAGGGCTTCCCTGGTGGCGCAGTGGTTGGGAGTCCGCCTGCCAATGCAGGGGACACGGGTTTGTGCCCTGGTCCGGGAGGATCCCACATGCCACGGAGCGGCTGGGCCCGTGAGCCATGGCCGCTGAGCCTGCACATCTGGAGCCTATGCTCCGCAATGGGAGAGGCCACAACAGTGAGAGGCCTTCGTACGGCAAAAAAAAAAAAAAAAAAAAAGAATCTTAGAAAGTGCAACACCACAAAAATTCACAACATTAACAAATCTGTACAGATCTATTGAAAAATTCAGAAAACCAAATTCCAAACACATCAACTGCAGATAATTCTCCAGAAAAAAACAGGAAGCAGAAGAAAACTGCAAATATCAATAAAAGTCCAAACAGAATTAAATACGCTCAAACAAGCATTCGAGGGTATGAAAACCACTTTGAATCAGAAATTCAACAACTGTGCACGTAAAATAATATCAAGTGAAAGGTTTTCCGCAACGGAGCATATTCTTTAAAAAGTCTTTCTTTTGTTTGCAAGCTCTAATATTTAAAGCCTTCTAGTTGTATATAAAAGAGATGTCTATTTACTAATTAATTCAGTTACCAATGCATGATTAAAATAACATAATTACCCTTTTCACACATGTCATAAAACAGCATTATTTGAATTCCTTTTTTTTTTTTTTTTTTTTTTTTTTTTTTTTGCGGTAACGCGGGCCTGTCACTGTTGTGGCCTCTCCCGTTGTGGAGCACAGGCTCCGGACGCGCAGGCTCAGCGGCCACGGCTCACGGGCCCAGCCGCTCCGCGGCATGTGGGATCCTCCCGGACCCGGGCACGAACCCGTGTTCCCTGCATCGGCAGGCGGACTCTCAACCACTGCGCCACCAGGGAAGCCCTATTTGAATTCTTTAAATCATCTTTGCCATTCCTGTTTTCATTATTATTAAAGTTACTTTTTGGGTCTTCTAACATGTTTACCTGGAATACCACCGTTATTTTTGTCTAAAATATTTGAGATAAATTATTATTTCTGTAAATATTTTTCTTTCTCTAAGTTACTTTTGAATCTATCATTGAGGCTGCCCCTAAAATTTATAGTCTGAGACATGGTACTAAACCATGAGACGTTAGGACAGTTTTTTTTTTTTTAAATACGTCTAAAATTAAATTGAAAAGTTTGGCAGATTGGTGGAGCTAGTTACTATGTTGTTTTTAAAGTAGTCTTCAACAGGTTTATTAAACCTTATTAAAAATATTCAACATTTACAATTGGAAATAATGATTAGAAATTTATCTTAAATGTATTTATTTCCTTTCAAAATTTCTTTCATAATTCTTTTCCTTTCAAAAGTCACAGGAACTTATAGTTATCAAAACTAATACTGTTTGAGGTCTCTTCAATCTAATATGCATTCCCCAGACAGTCCTTTGATGTAGAAAATGAATTCAGGAACCACCTCATAGTGTGAGATTCATAAGGTGACTTTTATTTTTTTATACTGGGGAGTAAACGGCACATAGTATGTTTCTGGAGTATTTCACTTTCAGAGGAAAATGTCAAAAATCCAACAGAATTTTTAAAAAACTTTTCATGTCAGTGATTCAGAACTGTTTACACACTTCAGATCATGCCTCTGTGCATTGGGCAGGCTGAACTACATAGATTCAAAATCATCCTCTGACATCTCTCCCTATTCTATGGTTCTGATTAAAGCAGAATGGCTTCAGGGAAACTTTACAGTAGCAGATAAAAGTTTACTGTTTTTTGTGGAAACGAAATGATGTCTGACAACTGGTCAGAGATAAAATGAGATGCTTCCTGAAGTGGCCAGGTTCAGGGTACACTGCTGGGCAACAGCTGGAGATAAATCTGTCAGCACGATTCTATTTTCCTTGTTTCCAAGTCCAAACAATTCCCTTCGCAGATATGTTTTTCGCTTTTACAGAGCTGCAAATCAATATTTACTTTTATTGGAGAAACGTATGTGGTAGATGTGACTTAGTTCCCAAACTCAAGCATGCAAGAGAACATGGGGAGGGAATTCTCTCCCAGTCGTTCGTGGAAGGTTCACGTGCCTCTAGGAAAATCCAGCAAGTCTACCCTCCAGTCTGGCATGGTTGTTGCTGCGGACCATGTTGTTCGAGGCTGCATGCTTTCTGGAAGAATGCTGCCTCTTGGATTCCATGCCACATGCTGGCATGTGATTCTTTCTTATGTTGGCAAGAGCCAAGGGACAGGGAAAAATCTCCCTAAATTTGCCAAACTCCACCCTCTCGATGTTTCACCATTATGCTGGAGTGATGTCCAGAAATGGAGACCATGTTGTTCCTGTTGCCTGTGAAACCCAGAGACCTTTACGTCCTACTTGGTCTGGGGGAAACATCTCTGTTTTTCCCACTTATAACCTGCAAGCACAAAGACTCTCACCCTTCCTCTCCCCTCCACCAGGAATGCTCTCTTCCCTGAGTGTAAACTTTTACTACAGAATGGAAAGAAGCACTTCATGATGAAGCTTTTGCTTTACACTGGTAAAATTCCAGAAACAAGGAAACACTAAGATCTGTATAGCCTGGAGGAGGGCCAGAAGACAGGGAAGAAGTGGAGTAGACTCTAAATGAAACCAAACTGATATCTTAAAATTTATTTTGCTGCAACTGGGCAAATTACAGTTGACCAAAGGTGTGGTCAAATGAACACCAGGAAAACATATTACAACTGACTCGTAAGGGGAAGGTCAGCCCTATTTTCCTACAGTCACTGAAATCCAATTATGTGACTCCAGAGAATGAAAAGCCTTATAAAATACGTACTTGCTTCCACATATCATCACATTCGTTTATCTTAGACACTAACTTTTCCCAGTCAAAAAGTGCCTCCTGCAGATTCTGTGAATGCCCTAAATGCTAATATGTCTCTTTTACTTAGCTCTTTCTAGCTTGAGTGTGTGTGTCTATGTATACGTATATACACACACATGCTTTTCCTCCAAGCCATATGCAAGCTTCCTGAAGTTCTTGACTGATTGAAGTAGAGTTGATATACAGTGTTGTGGTAGTTTCTGGTTGACAGCAGTTCATATTATGCCACGACTGTTGTACATGAGCGGTGGAAAGTTTGTATTGGGTCTTTCAGCCTCCTTTCTACCTATTTTGTCTTTGAAGAGGCTGGAAAATATGAAACCACATTTCCCAGATTCCCTCACAGGTAGGTGTGAATATGAATCACGTGCTGCAATTAGAAGAACATGTGCAGATCTGGAATCCAGGTGTGAGTAGTTCAGACAGAAGTCCTCATCCTGCTGTAGGAGCCAATGGAATTGTTGGCAGCAACTGGCCACCTTGCACTAGTGTTGCATTTTCAGTTTTCAGAATTGTGATGGTGAGAGGCCTTTAAAACTCAGCAGAAGCAGCAGCTTGCTAAACTCAGGGTTCTAACTACATCAGAATATTCTCAACAAGCCAGAGGTACCTCCCTGACGTGTGCTACTCTGCCCCTTCCAACTGTTTTTTAAGCACCCAATTCTGCCTTTCAAATGGGTAGGAGGAGTTTTGCAAGAAACTACCCATATTCCCCCACCAGGAAGCAGTTTGAAACGTCAATAAAAAAATAAGATATATATGTGTATACGTGTGTATGTTATAAATATCTATGTATTTTACTGATTCTATTACCTGTAGGATCACACAATACCAGAGAAAGAAAGAATCTGAGAAAGGCTATGACCCCCCTTTTCAATTACACATGAAAAAGCTGAAGTCCAAAGAAGTTTTGGCTTGTCCAGGTTTAAACCACAGTGACCTAGAGCTGGAGTTACTACTCTGGTCTTTTGGCCACGTATTCAGGGCTCTTTCTGTTGTATGACTCTGATTCCAAAAGATTCAAGAAGACATTCTATCAGTTTAGTTAAAATTACTGCTAATTGCTCTTTTCTCTCTCTATATGAGTCAATCTCTCTCCTCCCTTCTCTTTTTCTTTCTCTCCTACTTCATTAACCCAGAATCCAATTAATTAAAGTTCAAATATGTTGTTTATACTTGCAGTGAAAAAAATATATATATATATTAGATGTATAAATGTGAGTATACCTGCACATGTGATGTTTCATCAGAAATGTGACTTAAGTTTGAAGATGATTTGAATCCAGTAATACTATTTACATCATACCATGTGTAATATACCAGTCACTTGGGGGTAGTATCTAGGTTGTAACACTTTATTCACTTTGTGACTTGGGAAAGTTTCTTTACCTGCATGGGCTCTGGTTCTGTCATCTGGAGAGTGGAGTTAACACGAGAGCTATTAAACAGGGCTTTCCTGAGTATTAGGTTGATCATGTTCATGCATGACGGGGCAACTTTTGTGTTGTCTGCATGGGGCCTAGCATTGACCTGGTGACACGGGGACTGCAAACTGGAGATATAAAAATATACCACTCTTGGCACAGACATTGGTTTTCTCTTGATTAGTAGAAGCAGCTGTGAGACCTCTCCAAGCAGCCACATAAGCAATTCGAAATTTGAAGACGGGAGGAAGGACAGAAGGGCAGATTCCTCCTGGTGACTGGAGACGACAGAAAGATTTATAGGCACATTGAAAGAATCCTCTTCTGGATCCCCACATATGGCTAGGAAATACTTTGGAGAGGTTTCCCACCTTGCTTGGGAGAAAAGGTGCTATCAAGATAATAAATTTTTGCATTACAAATTTGAAACATTGATAACAAAACATTTGGTATGTAATTTCCACGAAATAATTGGTATGCCATCCATATACAGCTACTGTATTTTGTCTTTTTAATGTAAAGATTTTGCCTCTTCCCCGTGGGGAAACATTCTTTGCTTAATCAGTTTCTTTAGTTAGGAGAGCTTCAGAAATGGCTAGATTTAGAGGCTCTATCAGCCTGAGATGATTAAAGACCTAAAGGAAGTCATTTGCATCACTCACTGAAAGACAAAGTTAAGGGCTATATATTTTGTAAAATACCCAGACACAGACATTGATTCTGCGGTGGACCACCAGCATCTGCACTCTGTCCTGGGGAAGCAAAATTTAATGCCATTTTGAAAAGTTAATTAAAACCACTGATGTATGACCAATAAAAAGGTAAGCATGTCAGAACGCTGGAATTGTGAGGAGGCGCTCCAAGAGAGCAGACTTCATGACTGAAAGGCTGTCTTAAGAATGGTGCCAGCCTCTTCCCTCATCTCTCCGGAGAAGCCCAGAGAAAATAATACAATCAGGAAAAACTATTGAGAAGTCTAATGGCATAATGCAATATTAACTATACCAAATTATAAGCCAAGGCATCTGAACTCCTTCCCGCCCCCATTCATTTATTTAGAAACATTTATTTAGTACCTGAAATGCACTAGACAGTGTACCAGCTCTGAAAGATGTAGTCCTCAATAAGAAAAACGAGGTCTTTGATTTCAAGGAGTGAATATTCAGTGGTTTATGATTGTACTCACTGTATGTTCTTCAACAGGTTACTTTTCCTCTCTGGGCCTCAATTTCCTTATCTGTCAGTTGACTAGTAATCTGTGATTCTATTTTTGTCACAACCCTGGAAAACAGGGCATGCAAGATGATACATAGATTTGGAGGAAGGCAATGGAGGGGTGATGGCTCTGATTTAGGACCAGGCTTTGGAGAATCCTGGCTTGGAACAAGGGATGGAGACAGAGATTTAACACGAAGAGGAGCTGAATCCACAGGGGAAAAGCTTTATCGCCTCTCTTCTAGAAGGAGGGTTTACATGGGAAGGGAAAAGGGGATGAAGGCAGGAAAAGCACTAGGCTGTCACACTACCATGTTACTGCCCTCAGTCCTCACAATAACTTGGTAAGTGTGGAATTTCCCCTTGTTCCCATTGTAGAGATGAGGAAATTGAAGTGAAGCAAGATGAAAATGTCAAAGATTACACACTTAGTACCCTGTTCAGTCTGCTCCACCCAGTTCACTTTAAAACCTATGTGTGTCCTTCTCATCATGTGGACTCTCCTTGCATGTATAAAGACAAGAGAAGCAGCAAAGGAGGAGAAATCACTTCCTGCTGCGGGCAATTTTTGTGGAGTTATGTGGAAGAGGTGCCATTTAGGCTCGGTCTGGTTAGGACATATGACAAGGAAGAGCAGAATTGGATATTATAGGCAAAAAATGCAATATAGATAAAGAAACAGAGTGAAAAATTGAAGACTGCAAAAAGAAGAGTAAGACTGAAACTTGTAGGTGAAGAGAAGAAAAATAAGAGTGGAAATGTAGTTTAGAACAGTTTGTTCAAGGCTTTGAATATGAGGTCAAGTAAATAGTTTCAACTAATAGCCAAATGATAGAGGGTACAGCATTAAAGGTTTCTGAGCAAAGCAGTGATGTACTCTGAATTGTGTTTTGGAAAGATTAATTTCCCATTATTTTCAAATTGCCTGAAGTTCTTTTTTTTAATTAAAAAATTCTTTTTTAACATCTTTATTGGAGCATAATTCCTTTACAACGTTGTATTAGTTTCTGCTGTATAACAAAGTGAATCAGCTATACATATATATATATATCCCCATATCCCCTCCCTCTGTTTTTTTGTTTTTGTTTTTGTTTTTTTTGCGGTGCGCGGGCCTCTTACTGTTGTGGCCTCTCCCGTTGCAGAGCACGGGCTCCGGACGCTCAGGCTCAGCGGCCATGGCTCACGGGCCCACCCGCTACGCGGCATGTGGGATCTTCCTGGACCGGGCACGAACCCGTGTCCCCTGCATTGGCAGGCGGACTCTCAACCACTGTGCCACCAGGGAAGCCCTCCCCTCCCTATCCCACCCCTCTAGGTGGTCACAAAGCACCGAGCTGATCTCCCTGTGCTATGCAGCTGCTTCCCACTAGCTATCTATTTTACATTTGGTAGTGTATATATGTGTCAATGTCACTCTCTCACTTCGTCTCAGCTTACCCTTCCCCCTCCTCGTGTCCCCAAGTCCATTCTCTACATCTGCATCTTTATTCCTGTCCTGCCTCTAGGTTCTTCAGAACTTTTTTTTTTTTTTTTTTTAGATTCCATATATATGTGTTAACATACGGTATTTATTTTTCTCTTTCTGACTTACTTCACTCTGTATGACAGACTCAAGGTCCATCCACCTCACTACAAATAACTCAATTTCATTTCTTTTTATGGCTGAGTAATAGTCCATTGTATATATGTGCCACATCTTCTTTATCCATTCATCTGCTGATGGACACTTAGGTTGCTTCCATGTCCTGTCTATTGTAAATAGTGCTACAATGAACATTGTGGTACATGACTCTTTTTGAATTATGGTTTTCTCAGGGTATATGCCCAGTAGTGGGATTGCTGGGTCGTATGATAGTTCTATTTGTAGTTTTTTAAGGAACCTCCATACTGTTCTCCATAGTGGTTGTATCAGTTTACATTCCCACTAACAGAGCAAGAGGGTTCCCTTTTCTCCACACCCTCTCCAGCATTTATTGTTTGTAGATTTTTTGGTGATGGCTATTCTGACCAGTGTGAGGTGATACCTCATGGTAGTTTTGATTTGCATTTCTCTAATGATTAGTGATGTTGAGCATCCTTTCATGTGTTTGTTGGCAATCTGCATATCTTCTTTGGAGAAATGTCTATTTAGGTCTTTTGCCCATTTTTGGATTGGGTTGTTTGTTATTTTGATATTGAGCTGCATGAGCTGCTTGTATATTTTGGAGATTAATCCATTGTCAGTTGCTGCGTTTGCAAATATTTTCTCCCATTCTGAGGGTCTGACCGAAGTTCTTGGTTGACAGCACCAAGAACCCTGAAATTTGGGGGAAGAAAATTTAAAATGGTTCCTGGCTCATTTTCAAGGTTGGCCTTTGTCGTCTAATCCTATTGGTTCATTTTTTGTTCTCTCCCCAGCCCCCATCTTCTAAGATATGTTAGACCCAGTGTTCCAATATGTCCTATAGAGTTTCAGGCTACTCTGTTCCTTTTAGTTAAGCCATGACACACAGCTCCACATGTAAGTAAGCTCTGATAAACATTGCTTCCTGTGTTACTGCATTGCTCTCTGTGTATAACCTTGATAAGCATGGGTCTGTGGAGCAGAGCAGCTCAGACACAGCCTCTTAGATGGATGTAAGAAAATACTCTAAACTCCTTGCATGTTGCCTTCCTCCCTACCCTCAAGCCCATTCCAGCAAAACACAGGCTCTCTCTTTTGATATTAAAAAAATCCTCTGGGATCTGAGCAAATGGTTCCAAGAATGAATATGGGGATATTGTTTTAACTATCCATTTTCACTTTCACTGGAAGATCTCAGAGAATACAGGAAAACAAATAATAACAGCTCTTAATGTTTGTCTTTCTGGAATTATTCCATCACAGTGCTATCCAAATGCCAGTGGACCCTGAATACCTTTTAAAAGGGAAACGATGGCTTTGATCCCCAAGAACATGTTTGTGAACCCAGATCAAGAAGAACTGTTGTACAGTCAGCGTCTATCTCTGCAAGCAGTGGAGTATAGTTTACAACAGGTCTCAGAATTATTCGCTCTCCAAATGACTGGGGAATTACTTCCTGATATCAGACCCACAGTATTTTGTGTCTAATCCTGAAGCCTGTATTGTCGCTGCACTGACTGCTTTTCTGGTAAATATTAAAAAGAATCAACTTACGTCTTCCACTAAATTTCTAAATAGGACTCTGAGTTCACTCAAAACCAAACAAAAAAAAAATGAACATACAAAGTAATGTTCATTCTTTCTCAGATGACAAATGCAGAGGTGGTTCCTAATTGTCTTACTGATAGCTGGGCACTAGATTCAGTGACTATTTAATTAGATGCATTTTATTGGAAGCCTAAAAATGAGCCATTAATGGTTCTCTTTCTATTAAATGTTAACCAATAACCAAGAGGTGGGGTATGCTTGAATATTTCCTTCAAGATTATTTACTGGTAAGTTTCAAGAGGTTCTAAATTTCATAAGCATTAGTAACAAAATATCCCAAGAATGTAGACTATATAAAATGCTTAATTTACTGTAATATGTAATACCTCCCAATATTAAAAAATTAACCTATCGTAACTTTGGCCATTTGTTTCTTTGATTAGAACATTCAATCTAAAAATGCTGTGTATGTTAAGACTATCCAAAACTCAAATTGTTAGAATTAATTTTCTATTAAAATGTGTATCTAAGATTTTATTCTATCTACAGACAATTATTTTATACTAACAGTCTGCTAGAACACAGGATGCCTGTAATGCATTTGTTATTAGCTTGTAAATAGAGCACAGTATGTCACTTTGGGGTCAGGGAAGATAAATACAAATTATGGGTGGCAAATATAAAATGAAAACATAGCTTTCTGGCCACAACAAATTTCCCTTTGGCCTGCCTCCTGTAAGTTAAAATCAACCTAGTGTTTAGCATGAAACTGGAAATATTCCCTTCACCAGTGAAATCTGAAATCTCATTCATTTTAGAGAGAATCAGAATACCCTGAGCAAGAGAGTTCCATTCTGAATAGACGACATAACAAGAAGAGAGAATGGTCCTAAAGGAGAGTGCTCATATGCAAAGTCTAGAGAAAGTCAGTAACTAAAACAATTGCATTAATTCTTCCCCCTGCTTATCTGGCAACTAGTTCTAAGGATTTTATATCAAGTTGATTTTATTGTTCCCATAATATGACTGTCCTGGGTTTGCTGGCAGCTCATCTGCATTTTATTTCCTTTGATTGTTTAATTGTTCATAAAAGACTGCCCCCCTCTTCCCACTGGTACTCTCCAATTCTATAGAACCTGATAATAGAGATGTCTTTACAGCATCCAGTGAGGGACTTCATAAATTCCTTCCACTCTCAAGGCAGCACCTAGTTTAAGATGATTAGGGTGTTTTGCCAGCATATACACAGTTCCTGATTCTTGCTCTACAGGTCGTTTACTGAAAGTGATTCCACACGTCTTTTGTTTGCCTTAATCCTAATTCTTCCCAGACTTTTTTTTTTTTTTTTTTTTAAATATCAGATCTCAAGCAGGATTCAGATTCTGTGATTAATCAGTGAACAACCTTTTGTTGGCTGGAAGCATGAAAAATCCAGGGATGATCACCTGAATTGGAGTGTGGCTTTTACATCTAGTATTTGTTACACTCTTGACTATAATACTTCCAGATTTATTTTAGATTTGTTCTCTGTAAGACCAAAATTGATTTTCACATGCTCTGTTATATATAAGCACCTACTTCTGCCTCCACATGCCTCTCTTTTTCCTCCCCGTCCCTCTCCTCTTGCTTTCTCCTCCCCGTCCCTCTCCTCTTGCTTTCTCCTCCCATTTCCCAACCTCTCTGTCTTCTTTGTGATGACTATACTTGGCAAGAGTTAGGTATGGCACATGTCAAAAACATTAGCATGCAATTGTAATGGAGAATGAAGGTTAAACCTCATAGCCGCTGAAATATGTATTGCTATTAATTATTAAGATTTTTTAAAACATGTAGGAAAAATTAGTAAAAATCCATGATAATAAGTAGACAGCCATTTGCATAACTGTCAGTACATTTTTTCGATGCAGAGAGACGTTGTTTATACCTCCTTTCCTAAAGCATATTCCGCCCATATCCCCCCTAATCTTGTCAGTGTCCTTCAGGAGTGCCAACAGAGATAGAGAAAGCTTTCCTTGGCTACTTTCTCATGCTGGGCATTATAGGGGGTTATGCAGAGCTCTAGATCTGTCCCTGTTTCCTGAGGCATGATCCTAGTATCATTGAAATAGCTGACCAGATTAGATGGAAATGTTGCTTATAGCAAAAGCACATGTTAGTGACTGGTAAAGCCTCGTTACACAGCAATTCCAACATTGGATCCTTTATAAGTCAACATGTGCTGTGTGTTGTGATAGGGAGTAATTACAAATGAAAAGGCTATGTATGATGAATGTTCTTTTTTTTTTTTTTTCCAGAAACTAAGCTGTATATCAAGAAACAACTGTGCAACTGTAGTAGTAGCTCTTTGGGTGTATGTGTATGCATGTGTGTATATGAAGGCGGGGAAAGAGAAACAGAGAGAGATGGATCAAAACAGAGAGAAAGAGAGAGAACCTAGTAATATAATAATGGTAACTACAGCCAAAAAAAAAAAATGCATAATATTTATTTAGTGTCCTAAATATGTCAGGTAAGGCAGGACTGAGACTAGGGTGAGGCAAGTGTGTAACTCACTTCAGAAGTGAAATTTAAGAAGATACCAAAAAACTCAGCCACCAAGATAGGTAATATTTTAAAGCAGTATTTTAAAAATCAAAATTAATAGAAAAATCCCATTTTGAAAAAGTATCAAAATATTAAATAAAGACAAGATCAATTATAGGATGCTAAACTCTCCACCTACGTTGTCTGGTTTAATATCCAAACAACCATATAAAATTGTGGGGTTTTTTTGTTGTTTTGTAAGCCTTTATTCAGCAAACAAAAACATAATTAAAAAAAAATTTCCCAGTGAAACTGACTTCAGGAAAAAGTTGAACCAAGCTACTTAATTCTAATTTTCCAGGTATTACTATATTATTTTTGCTAATAAGTTACACTCATTTCTTTTTCTTTATTGAAGTATAGTTGATTTACAATGGTGTGCCAATCTCTGCTGTACAGCAAAGTGACTCAGTTTTACATATATATACATACATAAGATGATTGATGCAGAGTTATGAGACTTAGTGCTATTTAAAAAACAGTGAAATTCTTAAATCGATGCTTTAATAAGTCCATATAGAAATTCACTCTAAGTGCCTTGATTAAAGCCTACTTACACATGACATTTAGACATGGAAGCAATGTCTAGACCATGGAGAAGAGATGATATGGTTACTTCACCTCAATTTACAATGGCCCAACACTAGTTTAGCCCATGCATATAACTGCTTATATCATTGAAAGACTAGAGCAGCAAATAAATGGGAAGTATTCTTTTTAAAATAGTCTTTTCTATTATGGTTTATCCCAGGAGATCAGATAGACTCCCCTGTGCTATACAGTAGGACCTTGTTTTTTATCCATTCTAAATGTAATAGTTTGCATCTACCAACCCCAAACTCCCAGTCCATCCCTTTCCCTCCACCACTCCCCCTTGGCAACTACAAGTCTGATCTCTGTGTCTGTGAGTCTGTTTCTGTTTTGTAGATAGGTTCATTTGTGCCATGTTTTAGATTTCACATATAAGTGATATCATATGACATTTGTCTTTCTCTTTCTGACTTACTTCACTTAGTATGATAATCTCTAGTTGCATCCATGTTGCTGCAAATGGCATAATTTTGCCCTTTTTTATGGCTGAATAGTATTCCATTGTATATGTGTACCACATCTTCTTTATCCATTCATCTGTTGATGGACATTGAGGTTGTTGCCATGTTTTGGCTATTGTGAATAGTGCTGCTATGAACACTGGTGTGCATGTATCTTTTTGAATTATAGTGTTTTGTCTGGGTATATACCCAGGAGTGGGATTGCTGGATCATATGGTAATTCTATTTTTAGTTTTCTGAGGAACTTCTGTACTATTCTCCATAGTGGCTGTATCAATTTACATCCCCACCAACAGTGTAGGAGGGTTCCCTTTTCTCCACACCCTCTCCAGCATTGGTTATTTGTAGACTTTTTTAATGATGTCCATTCTGACTGGTGTGAGGTGGTACCTCATTGTAGTTTCAATTTGCATGTCTCTAGTAATTAGTGATGCACATCTTTTCATGTGCCTACTGGCCATCTGTATGCCTTTTTTTGAGAAATGTCTATTAAGGTCTTCTGCCCATTTTTCATTTGGGTTGTTTGGTTTGTTGTTGAGTTGTATGAGGTGTTTGTATAATTTGGACATTAAGCCCTTGTCATTCGCATGGTATAAAAATATTTTCTCCCCGTCCATAGGTTGTCTTTTCATTTTTTTAGGTTTCCTTTGTTGTGCAAAAGCTTGTAAGTTTAATTAGGACCCACTTGTTTCCTTTTGTTTTTATTTCTATTGCTGTGGGAATCTGACCTAAGAAAACATTGGTACGATTTATGTCAGAGGATGTTTTGCCTATGATCTCTTCTAGGAGCTTTATGGTGTCATGTCTTATGTTTAAGTCTTTAAGCCGTTTTGAGTTTATTTTTGTAAATAGTGTGAGGGTGTATTCTAACTTCACTGATTTACATTCAGCTGTCCAACTTTCCCAGCACCACTTGCTGAAGAGACTTCCCCATTTTATATTCTTGCCTCCTTTGTTGAAGATGAATTGACTGTAGATGTGCAGATTTATTTCTGGGCTCTCTATTCTGTTCCATTGATTCATATGTCTGTATTTGTACCAATACCACACTGTTTTGATTACTCTAGCTTTGTAGTATTGTCTGAAGTCTGAGAGGGTTATGCCTCCTGCTTTGTTTTTGTTGCTCAGGTTTGCTTTTGCAATTCTGGGTCTTTATGGTTCTATATAAATTTGTTCTAGTTCTGTGAAAAATGTCATGGGTAATTTGATAGGGATCACATTAATCTGTAGATTGCTTTGGGTAGTTTTGCCATTTTAACAATATTCATTCTTCCAATCCAAGAGCATGGGATATCTTTCCATTTCTTTGAATCTTCTTTAATTTCCCTTATTAATGTTTTATAGTTCTCAGCATATGATTCATTCACCTCCTTGGCCAGGTTTATTCCTGGGTATTTTATTTATTTATTGGTGCAATTTTAAAAGGTATTATTTTTTTACATTCCCTTTCTGATATTTCATTGTTAGTGTAAAGAAATGCAACTGATTTCTGAATGTTAATCTCATATCCTGCTACTTTGTTGAATTCATTTATTAGATCTAGTAGTTTTTGTGTGGAGTCCTTAGGGTTTTCTATATATAGTATCATGTCATTTGCATAGAGTGACAGTTTTACCTCTTCCCTTTCAAATCGGATACATTATATTTCTTTTTCTTGTCTGATTGCTGTGGCTAGGAATTCTAATACTATTTGGAAGAAAAGTGGTGAGAGTGGGCATCCTTGTCTTGTTCCAGATTTTAGCAGGAAGGCTTTCAGCTTTTTACTGTTGAGTATTTTATTTGCTGTGGTTTTGTCATAAATATCTTTTATTATGTTGAGATATGGTACCTTTATACCCACTTTGGTAAGATTTTTTTTATCATGAATGGATGCTGAATTTTTTCACATGCGTTTTCTGCATCTATTGAGATGATCTTGTGGTTTTTGACTTTTCTTTTGTTAATATGGTGTACTACATTGATTTGTGTATGTTGAAACGTCCTTGTGAGTTGGTCATGGTGTATCATCTTTTTTATGTGTTGTTGGATTCAGTTTGCTAATATTTTGTTGAGAATTTTTGCATCTATATTCATCAAAGATATTGGCCTGTAATTTTCTTTTTTGGTGGCATCTTTGTCTGGTTTTGGTATAAGGGTGATGGTGGCTTCATAGAATGTCTTTGGGAATGTTCCTCCTCTTCAATCTTTTGGAAGAGTTTGAGAAAAATCAGTGTAAGTTCTTCTTTGTATGTTTGGTAGAATTCTCCTGTGAAGCCATCTGGCCTGGACTTTTGTTTGTAGAGACTTTTTTTTTTTTAAATTACAGTTCCTATTTCACTTCTAGTAATTGTTCTGTTCAAATTATCTGTTTCTGCTTGATTCAATTTTGGTGGGCTGTATGTTTCTAGAAAATTGTCTATTTATTCTAGGTTATGAAATTTGTTGTCATATAATTGTTCACAGTATTCACTTATGGTTTTTGGATTTCTGTGGTATCAGTTGAGATTTCTCCTTTTTCATGTCTTACTTTTTTATTTGTGTTCTCAAAATTGGTATTATTTCTATACATAATTTACTGATAAGCAGTAAGTAGTAAAGAGCAAAAAGAGGGTAAATGACATGATGGGTTTGAATATGACCTGACCCTCTGGGTTTGGAATAGTGTTTGTTGGGAATCACATTCAGAGGCAGACAGAGATGTGTGATCACCTACTGCCCACTGTGTTCTGGGCAGCACATAGGAGTCTAGGTAGGATCAGATGTCAGATACAGAGAGGAACCATGGTTCCAGGTTATGGAGTTTTTCTCCTGTATGATAAGGATGAGGTTGACTTGTTGTAATGTGGTAGATCAATGGCCCCTAAGCCCTGTTCTTGCACCTCAGTGTTCAGGGTTGGTAGAGCACTGGCTCCTCCCCTGGTATAACTGGGAGCAGGAGTCCATGCATTGGTTGCAGCTGTGTGGTCAGTTCTCCTGCCTCTGATTCTTGGTAGGAGGCCCAATTCCTTTCTCAATATTATATGGCTGTGTGGCTCTAGTATGATTTACTGCCTCAGACCTGTAATCATAATAAATTGCCTAAAGCTCCTAGCAGTGACCAGTTTCCATGAAATAGTTTTTAATTCTCCAATGGTACTGCTCAGTAGAGGATCAACTCCTGCTCTGGGAGGCCATCCTTCAGAGAATCCATCATTCCCTGAGTTAGCCATTTCCTCTAAGTTTTAAATCTGTTTGTTCAAGGGTACACATCCAATAAATTTGGAAAGTCAGGATTCAAATATAGGTCAGTTAGATTCCAGAACTCAAGCATTTAGCCACTATAAATATTGACATCAACCACCCATTCATTCATTCGTTCAGACACTTTTATTGAAGCTTTAATTAGTGTCAGATTATTTTCTAAGTTCTGGGGATAGAATAGTCAACAAGACAGTCACTGTCTTTATCTTCACAGGGCTTATTAAAGGACAAGCAACATAAATCTTTATGGTTTTAAAGCAAAGGGATTATTTCAATGGGTCACTCACACTTTCTTTAGGTTTATGTTCTGTGATATGCTGTAATTGGCAATTGACCACCCATATCCATCCTCTAAGACTTTGTAGAAGTCAAGAGAGAAGATTCTGGAATTTAGAGAAGGGAGTTCTTTAGAGAGAATTGTTGGCTCTGTGAGTTCTTCCCCTTCAAGGCTTGAAGGTTGGAGGAGTTGATACTCTCTCATCTCAAGTCTTCTCCTAAGGAGAAAGTCAAATATGTCTCCTATGAAGATTTCTGGAGTAGCAGAGGAGAGGGCTATGTTTGAGAAGCCCTCTCTTATTGATGAGAAGCCCATTTTATAGATTGTGGGACAACGTGCAAGTCTTCTCTTGGCCAGATATGAACTATGTGTGAGAGACAGTAGGCTGGGCAATGTCTGACAGAGTCACCTGGAGGAGCACGGAACCCTCAGCTGGAAGAATTGGGGGTGTGCCACCAAATGCCACAAGTCCACTGGTGGAGTTATGTTCCCACGAGTCAACAGAGCTAGAGATCTTCAGAGGTAGGTGTTTCTGTAGAACCTACAAAGAACCCCAGAGAGGAGGGTTGGCTTTAGATATGTACCTGGTTCAGAGAAAACAAATGGTAAATGGCATTCATACTGGGCAGTAAGACCTTTGCTTGTCCTACCTACACTTTTGCTTTCATCCCTTCTTCTAGAAGTGAAGGTAGAATAGAAAAGCAGCTTTCTGTAAAGTGAGAAGATAATGCCTATGCCAGCATTTCCCAGTGCAGGCTTCCTCATGGGGCTAGTTATATTTGCAGAAGGGTGAGGTATCAACTTAAATACATTTCAAAGTTTTGATCGTTGTGTGGAATTACCACATGAACATGAACATTTTAATTACTTAAACGAGGTTTTTCTACCAGTAGGAAAATATTATCTTCTCTGAGTGTGATTGAATAACATATGGAGACTGCTCAATATTTTAATACAAAGTAGAGGTATAAGCAGCCTCACAGACAGGGTTCATATGGGAAGGGGGGAAGGGAAGAATGCAATATTTTCTTATTGCACCTAGATTTAATCAGTCTATGAGATTACACACACTCACACCCTTTTTTTTAAAAAAAAAAGAATTAGGGTCATGTCATGCCTCCTATTCTCAATATACCATGTTCATACTTCCATGTCAATACATAACCAGTTATAAGGTAAGCGCTTTTGTTATTCTCATTTACACAGCCTGAACTTCCTGGTTCCAGTATATCACTAAAAGCCAGATAAATGGGTACAGCCAACAAATGACTTTTTCTGGTCTAATACAGCAAAAATGACAGGCCATTTTCTATGGAAGGCAGAACTTTTCTGATGTATGAGACTTTTATAATAAAGTCAGTTTGACCCAAGGTTACAAAAGAGGTCATTGGGGAGGGAGGGATTCAAATAATACTGTCTTAGTCCGTAGCCTTCCCTCTTCTCTACTGCTCAGTTTTGACAAGCTGTATGTGGTCCAAACTTAGCAGGCTCAAAGGGAGGGAAGAGGAGCTATAGGATGAACAATGAGATTAGTGGAAAACATACTGACCTTAGAAGTAAGAGATGATCCTGGTCCTGTTCACACCCTGATATTTGCTAGCCTGATGACCATGTACTAGTCACTTAGACTTTTAGAGCCTCTACTCTCTTAGATGTAAACTAGAACAAGATATATTCAACATGCTCAGAATTGTTTTGAGAGTCAAATGTGTCTGTCAAAGTACTTCATAAGCTAGCTATAAAGCAATATACACACATAAAAGATTATATATTTTTGATCAGAATAGACAATTTCTTTAACATCTGTGTGTGTTTCTTGGTTATTTCAAGCTGAGGAGAACTTTGCTGATATTTGCTGTGTTGGGTAACTTCAGAAGTGAAGCCCCAGCGGTGTGCAGTTATGTACCATTGCACTTAGCTTAGAATCCAGGGTTTTGAGATATTTCAGACTCAGAATGTAGCTCTGTATTTACTCATCTTGTGTCTTTGGACAAGTTGTTTCATCCCTGTGAGTCTCATTTTCTTCATTTCTAATATTGGGTTAATAATAGCTACCTCAGAGGTTTGTTCTCAGGATTCAATGATATGTTTTAAAAACGTAGCTGGCATATATTAAAGGCTCAAAAATTATAGTTGTTATTACTATCCTATTCCTTTCCCGTTCTGCTCCAGTTGGGCGTGGTGGGGGAAAGGAATTCCCTGTTTCAATATGTCTAGAAACCATCATGCCAGCCCTGAAAGGGCCATGGTAAACAGGTCACAGGCAACAAATCATTGCTTCTGGGCTAATAGGAGGACAACAGCACACTGCCTTGTGCGGGAGGTACGACCTCTCTCGTCTTGGAGGCATTTACACTGTTCATATGGCTGATGATGATCCAACAGTACCTTTCTTGAAATTTATAGGAAGAAAAAACATGGCCTTGTAACCCTTAAAACAGGAGGAAAATAAACTGACACATGAATTTTGTGGGTTTTGTTTGAGTGTATCCAAGATTCTTTTCTTTGGATTGAACGCTGACCTTCATGTCAAACATGAACAGCTGAAAAGGTTTTTTTTGTTTACCTGCTTCTAACAATGGTGAGTCTTTGGGAGTTATTAACATAACTAACTATAACTAATTAGTTCTTAGTTATTAGTACAAGAAAAGGAAGATTGTGTTTAGGTCTATATTGCTATGACCCCTTCCCCCATCCAAGTTCTACATGGCAGCCAGAGGGATAGTTCACAACTCTAAGACTGTATCACTCAGCTTCTGTGTTATGGACTTTATTGCCCCCACGCCAAGTTCATATGTTGAAACCCTAATCCCCAAAGTTACTATATCTGAAGATAAGACTTTTAAGGAGGTAAAGTTAAGTGAGGTCATAGGGTAGAGCCCTAATCTGATAAAAACGAGTATCCTTTTAAGAAGTGGAAGCCATACCAGGAGTTTGTTCGCATAAAAGAAAGGCCATGTGAGGACATACTGAGAAAGGGGGCCATTGAGAAGCCTGGAAGGGAGGTCTCACCAGAAATCAAACCTGCTGGCACCTTGATCTTGGACTTTCAGCATCCAAAACTGTGAGAAAAAAAATTTCTGTTGTTTAATTGAGGGATATTGAGGGATATCATGACTAGTCCAATGTCCCTCAATTTGAGATCACCATCAATAACATTTAATTCCATCCACGTGGACTTGTATTACTTTGACATTCTAAATTTGTAGGGATTAAAAATAGTCATTAAGTTCCCTATACTTGAAGTTTGTCTGTCTGGAACTTTCTTTCTCTGGTAGTTTTAAAGACTGGTTCCCTCTTTTCCTACACATCTCAGTTCAAAGGCCCCCTCATCAGAGAGGACATATCTGACCATTCCATCTAGAGTATCTGCCCTCGTCCACCACCCCCAAGACATTCTACAGTAGTGTCTCTCATTCCTTTCTCAGCATTTATCACTATCTGCCCATTGTCTTATTTATTTACTGTTTGTTTATTGTTGATCTCTTCTCACTAAAATGAAAAATGCATGAGGGCAGGGACCTGTCTTGTTGACTGTTCATTCTTATCTCTGTGTCCAGTGGAGCATCTGATGTATGAGCTGTGTATGGAATGTGGTGTGTGTGTATATCGAATGGTGAATGTGTGAATGTTTCTCTTCTGTTTCCTGTTTCCCATCCCCTTTTCACCAAATCTCCACCCAGTTCCTGCCCCATGCTGCATGCTTTTAAATATCTGCTCCAATGAACTAAAAGCTCTTACAAAATTAAGAAATTCTCCTTACAGGGGCAGTTGTATTTCCTCTGGAATTAGATTTTCGGTGTTGGAAATTTAATCCAACGGGCAAACATTGAGGGATTCCATGACCAGTCCAATGCCCTGCAAATTGAGATCTCCATCAATAGCTTTAATTCCACTCAATCTGAAGGACTTACAGGCCTTTGCCTGTTTTCAAGCTATAGGAGGAAAGATTGGTGTTTATAAAAGAAAAATGGTGTGTTTTTAATAAAGTGACCTTCTGAGAGATAAGACGTTGGCTGGTTTTGAAGGTCTTTTATTGCACTGAGGTTTCAACAAAAGGCAATCCCCTCTTCCGTGAAGGGGTGAGAGGGAGATATTGTGGGAATGAAGTGGTCTCAAATAGAGGGAAGTCTCCACAGCTCAATGACATTGAAATTCAGTCTTGAATTGTATAAACCACTAAACTACCACCAGTGTAATTCACAGCTACTTCACATGCTGACAACACAGGGAAGTAATGTGCCAACTAGAATTTCTAATCACTGCTTTCCCTATTTTGAGATGCCTTCAGTCTATTATCAAACCTTTATCTCCCTCAGTTCCTGCAAGTTGTGCACACTAAAACATTCTGATTCTAATACCAGCATGAGGTTACTTGTCATTCTTCAATGCAAGTGTTTACATAGAATATACTATCCAGCTTTCAAGGAGGAAGACTTGAAGTTCATCTCTTCCTTTACTTCATTACCCTGAGCCTAAGCTCAGTTTCAATATCAAACACAGAGAATGATCTGAATCTAATAGAATTGAGATTGGTCACAGAGTAGAATTAGCCAGGCCTCTATGTGCAAACATGGTTTCTCAAACCAATATCCTGCTAAAAGCTCTTCCTCCTGTTTTATTAAAATATCAGGATGACTTGTAATAGCTCTAGATTTTTTTTTCCATCAGCACCCAGTATGTTATTCTAGGACTTTGTAGAGTAAGATTCTATTAGGTTGTTTTATATAGTTAGCATTGAATATATAGATTCTCCCCCCACTTGTGCATAATAGGAAAAAGCTACTTTAGTTCATAGGATTCTTAGCACACAAACAGCTTACCAGTTCATTGAACAGCTCTAATAAAAGCCAGTCTCTGTAAGTTTAAATGCTACCTTCTATCTGTCCCATTCCACGTATTCCCAATTGCCTTTGCATGTAGAACCTGGTCCCTATTTTACGTTAAGCTTGATTTGATTAAAGAGAAACTACTTGTATTTTCTTTTCCGAAACTTAAATAGCAAAGCAAATATCCTAGAAATATCCCTCACCTTTAACAGGATAAAATACTGACAATGACATCTGATCAATGCAAAAGGGCTCGTGAGACAACGGGCAGCTGGAAAAAAGAAGCGTGAAGAAGGGAAAAAATAAATAAAATAAAACCTTTAAAAAGGTAGTAGACTGGAAGATGAAATATATTACCTTCTTAGTGATTTCTGCTGAGAACAGCACAGTCTTTTTTCCCCCTTCTTCTTCTTCTCCTTCTCCTCCCTCTCCTCTCCCTCCTCCCCTCCTCTTCCTCCCCCACCTCCTCCTCTCCCTCCTCCTCCTCTCCCTCCTCTCCTTCCTCCTCCTCCCCTCCTCTCCTCATCCCCTCCTCTCTCTTGTCCTCCTCCGCTCCTCTCCCTCCTCCCCCTCCTCTCCCTCCTCCTCCCCCTCCTCCTCCTCTTCCTTCTCCTCCTCCTCCTCATTCTCTTTCTTCTCCTTCTTCTTCTTTCTTCTCCTTTCTCCTTCTTCTTTTTCCTTGACAAAACAATTCTCTAGGAATGGGAATTTTTTTCCTTATTAAATGGAAAATCATTGCAGTTTTGCAGTAATACTAAAAAAAACAAATAATAGAGTATATATTTTTTGTAAATATGTAATTTTTTGGCAGACTTACAGGAACAAACCTGCAGCAATGTTTTGTCTGGCACTTATTTCTACTTATAGGAATTCTCTCTAAAGTAAGTTGCTGATAATATTCAATCCAACTTTTTAAAATAGATGGCAAGACTTTTAAAGGTCTTGAATCTTATTTGCTTATAAGGAAATAAAAATCCTAATAAATTAAAATTTCAATATTTATACAGTCTTGTGTTATGGTTTACTCATTTAAATATATGGCATATAAGATGAATTCATTGATCCATATTATTTGTATTTTTCATGATCATTTGTTTTGTCCTCAACAGATAACAATATTGTTGTTATCTATTGTGCTTCCTTCCCCCTGGTCCTTCAATAAGAAATTTGCAAATCTCTGCAACTACTTGTTTCCATAATCTTTCTCTTGTTATGTTCTGTAAAATAAGCTGGCATAATATTGTCACCATGTGATCAGACCAGATTTCAAGCCTACTCTATATTTGCTTATTTCCCCTAAGATTACTGCAAAGTTATATAGCAGGCTTGTCTCTTAGTGTAGTAAAAAAAAGTTAAAAGAACTAACCCTACCCCAGTGTGCCTGTTTTCTAAAATAATTTAGCATATCATTTTTCAAAACAATTCTTAGTTTATTCTATTTTTTGTTCATCGTGTATTTTGTTTTATTGGCTTAAGAGAATGTAGTATTTAAAAATTCTAGGTATAACAGAGTACTAATTTTTTTCACTCAAATATTGTCATTTAATGCATATCTTAATCCTTGTTGCTTGTCTTGCTTTTTACAAGCAGTAATCTTCCTAGGCATTGCTTCTAGAAAAAAGTAGTTATTCTGGTTCTCTTAAATCTTTGAATTATAATCTTGTTCCAGAATAGTTTATGCCTGTTTGTTCTTATGAGTGTGTGTACTTATCAGAAAAGGAACCACTTTCACCTCTACAATTTCTCTAATAGATAACATTTATTTAATATTTAGTGCATGACTGACAGTCTTTAAGCGTATGTTGTTCAGGAACCCAGCTGGAAAGAGTTGTACTCCAAAGCAATTATTAGAGAGTTTAATGAAGGGACTATTTACAATAATATGAGCAGGATTAAGGGAAAACAACAGGGGATAGTGAAGGACTCCAGTGTTAAGAACAGAGAGAAGCTGCTACTCCTCCTAAGCTAGAAAGAGCAAGAGGTGGGAGAGGGTATCAGAACTTGGCGAAACTGTAGTTGTGGACAAATCCCTCTCAATACCAACTTGGCTTTTGGTAGAAATGGCAGCACAGCCCATCTGCGGCCTGGCAGGGAGCTGCTACGGGAAAAAGTATACAGACCTCACTGTCCTGGTGCCCTCCCATTTCCTGCAGATGTGTCTTGTATTTGACAAAACGAATTGCAAGTCAGAGGATGAAGCTGGCTGCTTCAGCATAACAAGGTCTGCCTCCCAGGCACAAAGGTCAGGGGAGAAGAGTGAAGTGAGTGAAAACTATGTTGCACAAAGTGGTCCTGTTGAGAACTGATTTAATCCTCACAATGACCACATCTTGTCGATAGTTAATATTAGCCCCTTTTTATGGGTGAGGGAACTGATTCATGTGATTTGCATATGGGTCATGCATCTCATGAACAGGAGAGTCAAGATATGAACCCAACGTCTCTCCCTACAAACTGTATTTCTGAATCACTACAGTATACTACCCAAGGAATAGCTTTCTCATTGCTCCCTGGACAGAAACCAAGACACAGAACATGGCACTCTTTCTGGAGATTCTCTTCCCTTTCCTTGGCTCCCATTTTTACATCTTCAAATAGTTTAATTTGAGAACCATAGCAGCCGTGGAACTACTGTGATTCTTGTCATTTGCCTTAGGATGTAAATTACCAGTTGAGGGAGTTTTCTTGTGAATAGAACAGGTACATTTTCTGAATCAGTAACTATTTTAAGAAAGATAATTCTGTCCTGTTAGCCTTTTGAACTCTCATTCCAAACTTCTAAATATAATTATATTGAGGTTTCTATTCTTTTGATTAGACAGAGAGAAAAAAACATATTCTGAGGAATAGTATAGTGGGATAGAGGTGACATGCTAAAGTTTAGACATTTATCAGAATGATTTTCAAAATTTCTAACTTCTTTTACATTGAAAGTCACAGTGAAGTCATGTTTATGCTATTCTGGAGTAGAGTGAAATTATACTCTGTCAGAAAGCTTACTGGAATGCATTTTTAAACTATATCCTTGTAGCAGTCAAGACTTTTCCTGTTGCAAGTAACAGAAACCCAATTCATACAAGCTTAATGAAAAAAGAGTTTATTGGCTCATGAAGTTAGGAAAGATACTGGAGGATCAGCAGGATGAAGAAGGTTCTGTAGGAATTCGTGTTTAAATCTGTGACACCATTCCAGAAAGGATCTTTCTCTGTCTCTCTGACTCCACCCACATTTCATCTCTGCTTTTTCCAGTTTCTCTATGTGTTGGTGTCTTTCTCTTTTACTTAGAGAAATACTTTCCTAACATTATGGGATGGATGACCATTGTCAGCTCCAGTTTAACAACTCCAACAGATGAGTTTCTTTTCCTTAGGGTTCATATATCAATCCAGGGGATGAACTCTGATAGATTCCCCTGGATTTGAATAACTATCCCATATCTTAATCACTGTTACCAGGAAAATGAGGTACTATGATTCTACAGCAATGGCTCACCTGACAACCTATGAGATCAAAAGTATTATATAAGTTAGCAGATGAACAGAGAGGGAAAACATGTTGCACAATTAAAAAAAAAGAGGATCTGTTATCATTGTCAATAAAGCTAGCTGTATACCTACTGACTTGATAGATTCTTTGCTTGCCTTCTTCCTTTATTTTCTTCCTCCTCAACTATCAAAGAAATAATGACAATTTAATTTACTACTTTGTTTTGAAATGCTATAAATTTCAAATATATGAAAAACATTCTGAGATTTTCTAGTGAAAAATCCGTTTTTAAGGTACTTTCATCTTACATTTTGATGAAAAATGTTTAGCCACAGATGTTCTATGAGGTATTCAAAACTTGCTTTTGTTACATGATTCACATTATTTTTCTTCTCAAATACCAGGAGGAGGTTGGTGGTAATATACTTCCTAATCAAGTGTTCACAATTCACCATCTTATCTATCTGGAATATTGGCATTTTATTCTATTCTCAGTCAATACAGTAAAGCACATTTTCACTATCCTTATCAGCAATCTTTAAAATTCAATTGAAATTTTTCAATTTCTACATTAATATCACATTGATTTACTGTTCCCTATCCTCCATTTTGCCCAGATCTCTAAAAAATAGTAGCAGATCTACATGTTTGTCAAGGCTTTTTTTTTTCAGAGTTCTGAAATTTTTAAGGCAAACAAAGTTAACAAAACTCAAAATATAATACTTATTCTCTCTACCTATAATATTATTAAGCATTTATAAATTCCCTTGTGGTAATAATTAAATATTTTCTGTAACTGAATTGTAAATAAAATAATGGCAGGAAACAACTTCCATTTTTTAAAAGAATTACACATGATACTTAGGAGAGTGACATACACATCACAGGCATGTATTATGGCTTGGAATATAGTTGTTTATAGTGTCCAAAGTCCAAGGAGAAATTTAAATACTCCATTTCTCCAAACAGCTTGAAGATTTGAATACACCTTTCTTTTATATTTTAGTAGGGTAACATTTTCAGAGAATGTTTGATTGAACATCTTTTTCTGTTTAATCTCCTACAACTTTATAGTATCCCAGGACCTACTGGGAGAATTATCTCTGATTGTTAGGGTGGGAGTGAGACAGAGGAAAGGGTGATAACAGTATATGGAAAGAGGAACTAAGTATTAAGAGCATGATATGCTAGTTAGTATATTATCTAGGTACGCTGGATAACATTTACTGAACATTTATTATATATAAGACCCTAGACCAAGTGCTTCTGTACATTGTCCTTAATCTTCATAACCATTTTATCATGTAGGAATTAAAAGATCCATGTTACACATAACAAGTTGAGGCTTAGTGTGTTAATGCAGTCATGCATGGACACAAACTCACAAACTTTAGAGCTTTAAATCAAATGCAGGATTGTCTTATGTCAAAAGTCCTAGTCCAAACCAGTACAGTATATTCTCACTTTCAAGCTTTGTCACAGAGCATGATTTAAGAATTGCTACCACTACATAGGTGTGTTAAGTGTTTTAAGAAAATATATGGCTCACCCAGTTTCCCAGCATTAATAAAGGACAAAGCTGGAATTGAAGCTTACATCAAGTTGTTGTCGACTCCAGCAACACTTCTAATAAGAAGTGCACAAAGGCTCTGCAGTTGTATCATTTCATCCAATGAAGTCCCCTAGAACAAAAATCAGCTGCTATTTTCATTGTGCTCAGTTTAAGTCATAAAGGTTTAAGGTGTATCTCCTGGAAAACTTCCACCTCTGACAAATAAAAAGTGACACCATTGGAATCAATTGAGTGAGCAGACACTTACCTGGGCAATCTTTATTCACTGCTGTTATTTACAAACCAGGCCTGGTGATTTAGTTTTCAGCTTAGTTATTGATTCACACTCTAGAAAGAACACGTTTTTTTGCTTTTCTTTTGTTTTATCTTTAATATCATACTTGTTCATGGGAGTAAACAGGAAGAAAAGCTTCAGGGTAATGAGGAGCAAATATCTTCTTCTTTAGGAAATTCGTTGTGGCTCTGAACCTCCAACTTGAAAAGATGACACCTAGAAGTAGCCGTAAAGAGTGACTCAAGGAAACGTAGTAAGTCAGGCTCCTGACCTTAGTACATTTTATCATATCTCTGTGCCATGACTCGGGTCACAGTCATATTCTGATATTGTGGTCTGAATGCTCAGTCTATTCCTCATGTGTATTAGTTTTCCATTGTTGTGTAACAAATTCTCACACACTTAGAAGCTTATTACAACACATTAATTAACTCACAGCTCTGTGGGTTAGGGGTCTGTGCATAGTTAGCTAGGTTCTCTGCTCAGGGTCTCACAAGGCTGTATCAAGGTGTACTCAGGATGTGTTCTCATCTGGAGGCTAGACTGGAGAAGAAATTGCCTCCAAGCCTAGTCATGTTGCTGGCAGAGTTCCCCTCCTTGTGGTTGAAGGACGTATGTCCAAGGCTTCTTGCTGGCTTTTGGCCGGGGGCTGCTTTCAGCTGCTAGAGGTCACGTGCAGTTCTTTGTCATGTGATCCTCACCTTATACCCTCTTACAACATGGCAGCTTGCTTTTTCAAGGCCAAACAAGGGAGAGCTAGATGCTCTAGCAAGACAGGTACTAGATATTTATATAATCACCATAAACTTTGCCACATTCCATTGATTAGAAACAAGTTCCAGGTCCCACTCCCTCTCAAGGTGAGATTTCACAAAGGCAGGCCTCATGGAGTTCAACTTAAAATCTGTCCCACACTATGCAGAATGGAAACAAGCTTCCTCTGAAAAAGGTACATAAAATAGTTTCAAACACCTAACTCTTCACTTTTACTCTCTCATCAATATCCATTAGAGGGCCGAGGTCTGGAGTTTTCTGGGAGACAAACTTTAGCCATGAGTTGTGAATAGTTGCTTAGGGCTGTTTTTCCTCTTGTTTCGGTCTCATTAAAGCTAGCTTAAGCAATAAAACAAAATAATGTGTGGACAGTAAAGTGGCTATCACATAGCATCTGGCATTTAGGGACAGTTTGGAATCAGGGAAGAGATAGTTGAAAGGAAGCAGTATACCTGTCTCTCCATCTTTTGTTTTCATTGCACTCTGAGCTTCTGCTGAATTCTTCTAACAATAGACAATTTTTTTGTATTAAAATACATATAGGAAAATGGTTGGAGCGAAAGAGAGGTTTTGAAGAAGTGTCAATTGATGCACTACAGGTAAAGAACTACAACTATGATCAAGAGGCAGAATTATGTTATAAAAACCTGACTGTGCCTGACTTACACTATTATAGATGGAAGTGGGTGAAAGAGAAAGACTTTTCTAGAAAAGTATGTGATAGAATTGGGGTCATTTCTGTTTTATTGAATGCCCAGGAAATTTTTCTATCAATCTATCAGCTCTTTGGTGAGCTGGTCCTCAGACTATGTGCTTTTTGTGACCTTGAGTCTTTAAGGCCCTGGAGAACTGTAATCTTAAGATTATTCTGTGGACATTTAAATGTTCAATGAATGCTGAACTTGATCTGTTCTGTTTTTCAGTAACACTAGATCAGAATTTTATACCTCTTATTAAAGTCTTCCAAAGACTATTTTATTCAGAATGAAAATCAATGTTCTTATGATAGGCCACATTGTGATTTGCAGAACAGATAGGGTGCCTATTTCTTCCATGACCTCTTTTCTAGCTACCTTTTCTCTCACTCACTCTGTTTTAACCATACCAGGTTTTCTGCTGGACCTGGAACACATCAAGCCAAATGTTACCTGAGGGCCTCTGCTCTTGCTATTTCTTCTCTTTGGAACAGCCTCCCATTAAGTAGCTGAATAGCTCTCCCCTCCCCCCGTCTCTAACTTCCCACTCCAAATCAATTTTTACAAATTTATTTTTATTTTTTCAGCTTTATTGAGATATAATTGGCAAAAAGTGTATATATTTAAGATGTACACTTGATGTTTTGATATATATATACACTGTGAAGGAATCGCCCTGATCAAGATGATTAAGATATCAGTAGTTACAATTTTCTTATTTATTTATTCATTGAGTGGTGAGAATACTTAAGGTAAACCCTCTTAGCAAATTCCATGTATACAGTATAGTATTGTTAACTATAGTCACATTGTTGTATAGCAGATCTCTAGAACCTATTCATCTTACATAACTAAATCTTTATACCCATTGAAAAGCTATCCACTCCCTCTTCCCCTGCCCCCCGCCCAACGCATGATAACCATAATTCTACTCTTTGTTTCGATGAATTTGATTGTTTTAGGTACTTAATATATGTGGAATTATGCAACATTTGTCCTTCTGTGATTGGCTTATCTCCCTTAGCATTATGTCTTGCAGGTTCATCCATGTTGTCACAAATGGCATTATTTCCTTCTTTTTTAAGGCTGAATAATATTCAGTTTGTATGCATATATCATATTTTCTTTATCCACGTATCCACTGATGGGCATTTAGATTGTTTCTATATCTTAGCTATTGTGAGCAATGCTGCAATGAAGATGGGATCGTGAGTAATACTTCAAAGAAGATCCCGATTTCAGTCCTTTTGGATATATACCCTGAGTGATATTGCTCGTTTATGAGTTAGTTCCACTTTTAGATTTTTGAGGAACCTCTATATTGTTTTCCATAGTGGCTGCACCAATTTAAATTCCTATCAACAGTGTACAAGGGTTTTAATTTCTCCATATTCTTACCAATATTGATTATCTTTTGTTTGTTTTGATAAAGCCATCCTAACAGGTATGAGGTGATATCTCATTGTGATTTAATTTGTATTTCCCTGATAATTGGTGATGTTAAACACCTTTTCATAAACCAGCTGGCCATTTGTGTATCTTCTTTATAGAAATGTCTATTTAAGTCTTTTGCCCATTTTAAAATCAGTTTTTTTTTTTTTTTTGGCTATTAAGTTGTAGGAGTTCCTTATATTTTTCTATTAATCCCTTGTCAATTATATAATTTGCAACTTTTTTCCATTCCATGGGTTGTCTTTTTATTTTGTTGATTGTTTCTTTTGCTGTGCAGAAACTTTTAAGTTTGATATAGTCTCACTTGTCAGTTTTTGCTCTTGTTGCCTGTTTTTACTTTTTTAACATTGTTTTCTTAGTAGCACCTTGACCTCCATTTTACAAATTGCAATTATCCCCCCTTCATTCCTATTGACAGTCCCTACTTTATTTTATCCAAAGCATTTATCATTAACTGGCAGAGTATATACTCTATTTTACTTACATGCTTAGTATATATTTCCACATCTAGAGTGTAATTGCCATGTGCGTGGGCATTTTTGTCTGTTTACAATGGGTAAGTGTGAAGGTTGGATGTACAATCTTCAGTATGATGTAAATCTTTGGCCTCTGAAATTCTTTGTTTTATAATATCATTTGATATGTACTGGGTTGGCCAAAAAGCTTGTTCAGGTTTTTCCATAAGATGTTATGAAAAAACCCAAACAAACTTTTTGGCCAACCCAATATATAATGTAGTTTAGTGACAGTTTACTGGTCACCGAGTGCTGTGATCTTTGTTTCTACAGCTTTTTAAATTTAAACGCTTTCACGTAAGGAGCACATTTAAAAGAATGTTGTCAATGTCAAAATCATGTGCAATAAAAATGACAATAAAATAGCAGCCTTTTGGTTCTGCAACTGATGTTATACCTTGTTTTATTAACCCTGGCAGAATTTTGTAAGTTGGATTTGTATTTCCTCCTTTCTATCTGTTTGCCTTTTTCATTACTCTCAGCTTGGACAATCAAAATAAGATGTTCATTGTGCACACCTTCAGAGCTTCTTGGTCTTTCTTGATACTTAGTCCAATACAGGCTGACATCCTCTGTCACAATGGACTTAAACTAACTTCACCCTAGATAGACCCAACAGTGCTCTGCCTCATGTTTGTGCCTCCCATCCTGGGTTTTCTGTGCGACAAGGGGCCATTTGGATGCCACTGACTGTACTTTGTGATCACATTTGTGAAACCCAGAAAAATATGGGAATTCACAGACTGTAGCGCAAACCTGTGATCAGTGGGAGATGGATCAAACCCAGTGTATAAATTTTTTCCTCTATTCCCTTCTGTGTGATCTATCAAGATATAGAATTAATATGGTTTGTGGGGGACAATTGAGTGAGATACACTTCAAGAAACAACCTCACATTGTTTCTTCCTTGATTCCTACCTCAATTTCCTTTCCCTCAGTCTGGTCCTTGAGATAACATTCCTGATAAAGGATAACTTAGACATCTGTATATTATATCCTGCCTTGTACAGGAAGGCAAACTAAGACAGTGGCATTGGGGGTGACTCTAGAAAGAAGATGGGAATTTGGAGCTGGATTACTCTCTGATCTGATGACAATAACGATCCTAGTGGGGTGGTCATTATCATTGAGACTTTCACTAGTGAATAATCAGAAGGGAGTGTAGGTGGAAGGTAAGGCATTGACTATGCAGTGGCTGAGGGCCTGAATGATGTGGGGGAAATTATTATAAGGATTGTTTGATTCTTTACTGGAGAACTTGAAATCAGGAGATGATAGGTTCAGGGCATCCAAAGGCTATCTCAAAGCACACTAAAGCCAGAGAGCCTCTGGGGCAGCTGTTAAAGAAGATTTTCATCTTGTGAAGCCACAACCAGACTGCAGTGAAAATTAGGCTCACTGTAAGGATGATCCTACCATATGGCATAATTCCTCCAGAAACCAGCTATCCACATGGTAGCAGGTCAGTTAAATTGAATTCCTTCCACCAAGAAAGAGAAAGAATTGGCACCTACTACATATATGGAGTTTCTTTCTCTATCAGCAGTGCATCCACCATCATCACTTAAGAACTTAACAAAATGCCTGATGCATTGTCAAGGTAGCGCACACAAGATTGTTTCAGAACATGGGGCCCTTTTACAGCAAAGGAACTATGGCAATGATTGCGGGATTGTAGATACATTGATCTTACCATAAACCCATCATGCAGACAGAGCAGTAGAATGTATTTTTAAAGGTTCAGCTAACGAGACAGTTTGGGAACAATATTGTGGGGATTGGGGCACTGACCACCAGAATGTAGTCTTTTTGATGAGCTAACATTGTCCATAAAAGCTAGTGTGGGGCTTCCCTGGTGGCGCAGTGGTTGAGAATCCGCCTGCCGATGCAGGGGACACGGGTTCGTGCCCCGGTCCGGGAAGATCCCACATGCCGCGGAGCGGCTGGGCCCGTGAGCCGTGGCCGCTGAGCCTGCGCGTCCGGAGCCTGTGCTCCGCAACGGGAGAGGCCACAACAGTGAGAGGCCTGCGTACCACAAAAAAAAAAAAAAAAAAAAAAGCTAGTGCATATGAATCTGGGAACCAAGCAGTGGAAGTAGGATTGGCTCTTCTCAGTTTACTCTTATTGAGCTGCTTGTGGAATTAGTGTTTTCCGTGACCCAGACCTTAGGCTTTGCCAAGTCAGTAATCATAGATCTTAGAGACACTAAGAGTTTTGTTGAATTTTAAGTTTTAACTTTTTTCTGGTTGCTTTGGGCTTTTGATGCCAGAAGAACAGGAAGAAAAAAAGTTACTATATTGATGGGAGTAACAGACCCTGATTATCATGGTGAACTAGGGCTGATTCTACATAGTAGGTGACAGAAGGAATGTCTTGAATCTAGGGGATTCACCTTGGCACCTTCTACTTCTCATGTCAGCAACAAGAGTGAATGAATGTCTGAAAAACCTTGACTTTAAAAGAGTAAAACAATTGAGGGCACAGATATATCAGTGATAAGTGCCTGAGTCCTCCCCCCAGATAAGCCATTAGGATCAGTTGAAGTGCTGACCAAGAGTGGGGGAGACCTACAATGGATAGTAGAGACTGGAAATTGGTGTTTTCAAGCATAAACAGAGTAATCCAGAGACTGGGGATACTACAGAGGGACAAGATGACCCTTAGAGTCTCTCTCCATCCTGGGACTTGATGGCTCAAGAGGTCCAAAGATTCATCTATTTTCTTAATCTCTTAAGTACCTACCTGTTTTGTATCTTTCACTTAGGTCCGTTTGGATAATATCATTATCTTGATAAATATCTGCCAACAGCATACTTGATTCCCTTACACAAACCAGTGCTTCATGATACATCAGGTGCACAGAAAACAAGAAAAAGAAAGTTCTTAAGTAATGCCTAAGAGGATAAGTGGGTGATTAATAATTCTTAGGTTCAAAAATACATACACTTCACATACAGCAAGCTGGTGTCTAAGCAAAAGCTTTTTCGCAAGAAGTGTAAATAAGGAGTTGGCTATTACTTCTTTAGGGAAAAAGGGGAAAACACTTTAATCAGTGAAGGTGAGCAACTAACTTGATAAGCTAATGAGATGTTGGGTCTCAGTAAAGGAAGATTCAGGAAGGAACTATTGCCAATATCAGGATTTGCTGCATGGCTATGTTAGAAAGTAATTGAGTAAAGAGTAGAGGGAGAAGAGTTGATCTTCAAGTCCCAGGCCTGTATTATAGGGGGTTTGACTTAGAAACCCCCTGGTAGGCCTTCTCCATGCACTGTTCTGCTTTAGCATGATCATTATTTTCTTCTTCCTCTTTCTCCTCCCCCTCTCCCCTTCTCCTTCTCCTTCTCCTTCTTCACAGGAGAGAGCTTCAGGGTTTGCTGTATGACCTTAGATAGATCATTCATCTTTTTAGAATTGAGATACCTCTACCATAAAATAAAGCACAATGCTTAATTCCTTTATAACTTTCTTCAACTAATATGTTTTGAACACATGGGATAGACTAAATTTTGGGGATACATTTAAGAACAAGATCATAAACTCTGTAAAAGCAGTGAAGGTGACTTTCTAGTATACAAAATAAACAGCCCTCTAAGTAGGCTCTTTTTTGAGCCTGTTTCCTTGCCTACATGCTGAGAATTAATACCTGAAGTGAACTATAACTTCTCAGATTAAAATTTGAAGAGACTATTTCATGTAAACCCTGCCTTCAGGCTTACTCTGAAATGGATATTGTCTCTTTCATTCTTGAAGACTTTCAACTTTCATCAGTCACTCATTTCTGTTATTTATTCCAGGCAAGTAAGACATTCTTCCTAACATCTCACCAAAACCTACCCTGATTTATGGTAACTTCACTTTATGTGATTTAATTTTCAAAGCAACTGCGTAGATCCTTGTAAAAAGTAGTTGAAAATAGTCATTAAGGCTGAGGAAAAAGATCTCATTAAAACCATTCTGCTGTCTTATGGCTGTGACACACAGGTTCAAACACTTTATATGCCTTATATGACACCTGTTGCTGCAGGTGTCATATAAGGCATGGCATAGTGAAAATGGCTATTTGTTAGAATAATCCCAGGAGTGAGATCTGGAGAAGTGCTATCAGGCTTTGCCTGACAGATGCAGACTTCCTGAGGGACCTGCCAATGGCTTTTGCCAGCAGTTGACTTTGGTTTTATCTCAAGGTCTCAACACCCAATAGAAAAAAAGGAGATTTTTTTTTTTTTTCCGGCTGGATTTGGGGGAATTAGGCACATGAAGCTAGTGATGGAAAGTATAATATGCATGCAAAATTCAGTGAGCACCCCAGCGTAATGCTAGCCTTGAGCATTTGCTAGTTCTACCAAACCCATTTTTGATTAGTTTTGAAATTGCAAGTATTTTTATAATAACACTTTAGAAACAGGTTGCAAGAAAATGATGACCTTTTCCTTCTCAGTTGAAAACTGCCTTGAGATTAGCAGAAAGCATTCGAGAGGTAACTGCTTCTTTTGCACTTAATCCTACAGAGACAGGATGGCTGGATGTTTAGACAACCCTATCAAAGTATTACAGCTCTCTCTAAAGAGTTGGGCTTACTTAGGTGTTGTGAGCCAATTATAGGAGGTCCCCTATTTTTCTTGGTGATACTACAAAAATAGAGACAAAATTCCCACCGAAGAAATGTAGATGAATTTTATGACTGGCAGCAATAATAATAATAATAGCAACAACAGTATCTACTTCTCATGGGTTGATTGGTAGAAAATCAAACAATATTACATATACAAAGCATTTTCATAACCATAAAATAAAGTTGAATTTATTATTTTTTTTATCCATTCACTTATTTCTTAAATTAGAAAAATAGTTGGTAAGAATTAGTTTGTTTCTTTTTCTGAAATCGGCCAGGAGTCATTCCTCACTGTAAAACCTTTCACCTTTGTTAAACCATATTCAGGGTCATATTGTTACAATGTATCCTTACATATTTCTTTCCCGTAGGGAGTTAATGTCTCTCTTAATAGTGAAACACTGTCGAATGAAAAAACAGAAAATATAGAATTCTTCACATATTGTCCATAAACCAGAAATGTTTATTCTTTGATTAACTTATTTGGCTCACAAAGAGTTCCAGGTGTATTTTCTAATATAGCTGCCAACTATCTTGCAGATACTTTTGGATGTTTATAAGTTGTCTAATAAAGAATGTGGAATCACATATATATTTTTGAAACTTAAATAAACACACTTAGAAATTAGAGTGTCATAGTAAAAAAAAAAAAAAAAAAATCAGAAATTGAATTCGAGAAAACTGGAACCTAGTCACTAACTAGGTCCCACGAGATGTTACTTTATTTTGCCTAGCGTCAGCTCACCCTGAAGCAGATAAGGACTGAGAATTAGATTGTCTTTAATATTCTTTCCATCTTAATGTCTAAGGTTTTAGTTGTCTATCAGATCATCTGGTCCATCCATCTCACCTCTCATTATTATTACTATTATTATTACTACTACTATTTAATCAAGGAAGAAATCAAGACCGTGAAAGCTGAAGTTATCTATTCAAAGATATACAGCTTTTTTTTTTTTTGGTGGTAGAGCCAGAAATACAATAGTATCTAGATTTGGTTTTGTGGTAAACACATTAGGAAAATTCCCTTGTTTGACTCATCTCTCAAAAATTTAAATAGATAAGAATATGTATCTCCTAGTTCATTAGAAAGAAGCCGGTAAGAACAGATGATTGGTCCTTAAAAACTGAGGGCTGGGGCTTCCCTGGTGGCGCAGTGATTGAGAATCCGCCTGCCGATGAAGGGGACACGGGTTCGTGCCCCGGTCCGGGAAGATCCCACATGCCGCGGAGCGGCTGGGCCCGTGAGCCATGGCCGCTGAGCCTGCGCGTCCGGAGCCTGTGCTCCGCAACGGGAGAGGCCACAACAGTGAGAGGCCCGCGTACCGGAAAACAAAACAAAACAAAACAAAAAAAAACTGAGGGCTTAGTTGATCACAGAACCAAATAAGATGAAATGGACTGTTTAAGTCGCCTTCAGGCATGGAGAAGTGTAAGATGAAGCCACCATCAGTTCCTAGTGTCATCTCCCTGTAACCCTTCCTTTCTTTAGGCCATGCTCCTTTCAGTGCAATTTCTGTTTGAAATGTTTTATTATTTATCAAGGCCAACTTAATGTGAGTCCCTTCGCTCTCTTAGCCAAAAGGCCTGAAACCCCCAAATTAGATCCCTGAAATGATGCCACCAAGCCAAACCCTTTTAATTTTGTCTGGGTCTATTCATTTGCATAATGAATATTGAGCTCATTGACAGCTCTAAGAGAACACTCCATATGAGCTAGTGGCAAAATTAAACTCTTTTATAACCAGGAATTTCTAAGTAGCAGTCACCCAAAATAACTTGCTAAAATATTAAAATTGTGAGTTGAATTAAAGATAAATTTGCATAATTTCAAACATAAACAAATAAAAGGTATAATTTGTTATTTGACACAGTTTAGTAATGAAATAAAATGGAGGGGAGTCAGGGAAGATGGCCGATTAAACTGGTGGTCCTTATGTGCACTTTTTGTCACCTGCTTGGCACTCTAACTCGTAAAGTAACTAGGATTGACTGTAGATGCCTAGGAGAGAACCAGATATGCAGGCTGATACTCCCGTAAAAACAAAGGGAAAAAGCAGATACATTTTAAAATTTATATACACTAAGGCATCAAAGAGCTGCAGAAGCAACGTAATACTAAGTTTTAAAGGCCAGCCACAAATGACCACACACTAAAGGTGTCTATTGACATAAAATACTAAACAGGCAAAACTATGGTGATAGAATTCCGAATGGAGTGTGTTCGTCATGTATCACTGCATAACAAAGTAATACAAATTTAGACTTAAAACAACACACCTTTATTATTTCACAATTTCTTTGGGTTTGGAGATCAAACATGGCTTAGCTGGATCCTCTGCTTAAGGTATCCCAAAGAAGCAATCAGGGTATCTACTCAGTTACGTCGTCATCTTGAGGCTTGACTAGAGAAGAATCTGCTTCCAAACTCGTTCAGTTTGTTGGCAGAATGTATTTCCTTGTGGTTGTAAAAACGAGAGACCCAGTTTCTGTCTGGCTGTCAACTGAAAGTTGCCTTCCTGTCCTAGAGGCTTCAGGCAGCTCCTAGAAGCTACCCTCAGTTTCTGACTATGTGGGTTTTCCCAACACAGTCACTTACTTTGCCAAGGCAGTGATGAGTCTCTAAAGCCAATTTACTAACAAGATGAAGTTGTAAACAACATAGCAAGCGCAGAGTAGACATCTTATCACCTTCACCATTTCTTTTGTTCAGAAGCAAGTCACAGGTCCCATTCACACTCAGTAGGATGGGATTATCCAGAGAGGTGAACACGAGAAGGCAGTGTTTGTTGGGTGGGAGTTCGGGAGGAAGAGTGGCTGAAGCACCACCTCTCTCTGCCCAGAGAGGAGAAGTTACTGGAATCAGAAACAAAGGTGGTTTTTTGGGTACTGGAAACACTGTAGTTTTTAATCTTACTGGTGGCAACAGAAGTATAGTCATTTCAAAATAATGTAGCAAGCTGTGGACTTCGGATTTTTGGCCTTTATGAATATTACATTTTGAAGAAAAGTTTACTTAAAATAATTACGTTGAGCATTTTTTTGTATACTTGTTGGCCATATGTATGTATTCTTTGGAGAAACGTTGGTCAAGTCCTTTGCCTCTTACAGGAGGTCTCTAACATAGTCAGACTCATAGAAGCAGAGAATACACTAGTGGTTAGCAGGAGCTGGGTAGTGGGGGAATTGGGAAGTTTTTATTCAAACGGTATAAAGCTTCATTTATGCTTAGATGAGGTAAATTCTAGAGATCTGCTGTACAACATAGTGTCTGTAATGGACAATATGGTATTGTGCACTTGAACATTTCAGAGAGCAGATCTCATGTTGTGTTCTTACCACACACACACACACATACACACACACACAAGCAAAAAACGAAAGAGACAAGGAAACTCTGGGAGGTGTTAGATATGTCTATTATCTTGATTGTGGGGATGTTATCAGACTGCCCATATCATAACTCATCACATTGTATTTGTTAAATGCTGCACTTCTTTGCTTATCAATTATAACTCAATAAAGTTGTTGAAAAAAGTCTACCTAAAATGAACACATAGACACTCACATACAAGCATACACATTTATAATGTGTATTTTGTACTTAATATATCTATATAATGTAAGTGCAAAAAAGAAATTGGCTTTATTAATATCAGTCTTATTCAATACTAACTATATTAAATTAAAGAAAAAGAATATCTATCTACCCTAAAGGAAACAATCTATAGTAATATACTAGTCATTACTGTATTGTACTGAATTTATAGCTGCAAAATGTGTAAAGGGAGGTATTTATATGTCTTTCAGAGAATTTGATAAACCTAGTATGCAAAAATCAAACAAAAATATGAATAATATAGTCAAGTATTTCCTAAGAAGTCACATATATACACATATTTTTCTTAAATCAATGGAATATTTGTAGAAAAATTTACTAATTTATAATAAAGAAAATCTAAATTTTCAAATATTAGATACTTTATAGGTCAAATTCTTTGATCATAGTCCAATAAGACTATATAACAAAGAAATAAACACAAATTCCAAATAACAGTAAAAGGGAACAAAATTTTACTCCTTAAAAATTAAACAATCTTATAAGTATGTCTTAATCAAAGCAATGTTAAACTAGCATTAAAAATTATCTAGAAATTAATGAAAGTAACAAATCATAGTAATAAACATGAGCTTAAGTGAAAGCTATACTCAGATGAATATTTGTAGCTTTAAATATGTTTTAATTAAAAAAGAAATTAAAGTTGTGAACAAATTATTATTGTTAAGCAACTAGTAAAATACAACTAAAAATAAGCTCCCCAAATTGAAAGGAACTAGGAGCTTGTTAATAAAGACAAAAATAGCTATTAATGAAATAAGTAGAAAGATTATATACAATAAATAGCTATTCTTTGAAATGTTGGTCAGTTTGAATCAGGAAATAGAGAAAGAAAACAAACAGACACACATTAACAATGAAATATTTTAACCTGACTGATGTAAAACTATAGAAAGTTACAATATAACATTGTGACTAACTCTTTGAAAATAGATTTAAACTATAGGAAATATAAATGATTTTTAACAAAATATAAATATCACTTTGCTAAAGAGAGTTATAAAATCATAACAGACAAATAATCATAGGAGAATTTCAAGAGTTTTTTGAGTAACTACAATTTAAAAGTTGCCAACCTCAGGTGGGGTTAAGAATTATGGGTTCCTCAAGAGTTGCATAAGAATTGAGTTGAAAGCTGTTTTATATTGCTGATAATCCTATACCAAAGAAAACTCTGGAAATTTCCCCAGGTAATTTTATAGGTTATCACAAATTGTCTCACTCAAACCTGAAAAATATGGTACAAAAAACATAGACAAAATTTATTTATAAATATAGGTGTGAAAATTCTAAATAAAATATCAATAAATTATATATTCAAAGAAAAGGTAACCAAAAAAAAGTTGGGATTATTCTAGGAATGCCAATATATTTCAATGTTATAAAATCTATCAAAATATGAACAATATATTTGAAGTAAAAATAACATCTACACCTTATTAACTAAAGAATATATCAATAAGTTAAAGGAGAACAAAAGTTCATTGTGAAAAATATTGTGACTAAAATAGAAATAGCAGGAAACTACCTATACTTGATCCTATTTATCAATATTTACCCCCAAATAATAGCATATTATCATCTTGAGTGAAATAATAAAGCCATTCTCATTAAAATCTGGATCAGAATAAGGATGACTGCTATAATCACTACTAATCAGCATTACTAATCAATATTATAAGTATAATTGACTTACAATATTAGTTTCAGGTGTCCAGTACTTTTAAACATTAGAAGTTTTATCTAATATAACATAATTTAAAATAGGTCATAACATGAATAAAAGAAAATTAACTGTGTTTTTAAAATACCCAAGCAAACTAAGATGTAAAAATTAATAAATAATTTGATGTTTGAATACAAAATAAATCTATAAACCCAAATAGCTTTCTTTATTCAAACAATAATATTATGTCAATAATAGAAATGAAAAAAAATTATAATAATGACCAAAAAGTATAAAATACCTAGAAGCGAATTTAATAATAAGAAGTATATAACACCTCACATGAAGAAATCTATAAAATATTATGGAAGAGTATTAAACAAGATCTTGATAAATGGAGTAACAGATCATTTCACTAGGTGGCATGAATTAGCAATATAAAAATGACATCTTCTTCCAAACATACATATATACTTTGTTACCTTTTTTTCTTGAAGTATAATTGACTTACAATATTGTATTAGTTTCAGGTGTACAACTTGGTGATTCAGTACATTTATACATTATGAAATGGTCACAATAAGTCTAGTTACTATCTGTCACCAAAGTTATTGAAATATTGTTATGTTCCCTATGCTGTATATTACGTCCCTGTGACTTATTTTATAACTGGAAGTTTGTTACCTCTTAATCCCATTCACTTATTTGGTGCATCCCCCCACCTCCCTTCTCTGGCAACGTCCAGTTTGTTCTCAGTATCTAAGAGTCTGTTTCTGTTTTGTTATGTTTGTTTTGTCTTTTAGATTTCACATACAAGTGAAATCACGTGGTATTTGTCTTTCTCTGTCTGGCTTATATCCCTTAGCATAGTACCCTCTAGGTCCATTCATGTTGCAAATGGCAAGATTTCATTCTTTTTATGGCTAAGTAGTATTCCATTGTATGTATATATACATACATCTTCTTGATCCACTCATCTATTGATGGACACTTACATTGCTGCCATATTTTGGCAATTGTAAATAATGCTACAATGAAGATAATTGTGCGTATATCTTTTCAAATCAGTGTTTTTGGGGTTTTTTTGGATTAATACCCAGGAGTGACATTGCTGATTTGTATGGCAGTTCTACTTAATTTTTGAGGAAACTCCATGCTGTTTTCCATAGTGGGTGCACCAATTCTCAATCCCATCAACAGAACATGAGGGTTCCCTTTTTTCTACATTCTCACCAACACATTATTTCTTGTCATTATGCTGACAGCCACTTTGACAGATGGGAGATGATATCTCACTGTACTTTGGATTTGCATTTCCCAGATGATTAGTGATTTTGAGCATCTTTTCATGTGTCTGTTGGTCATCTGTGTCTTCTTTGGAAAAATCTTCATTTGGGTCCTCTGCCCATTTGTTAATTGAATTGTTGTAGGTTTTTTTTTTTTTTTTTTTTGCTCTTGAGTTGTGTGAGCTGCTTATATATTTTGGATATTAACCAAAATATCAGACATATTATTTGCAAATGCCTTCTCCAGTTAAGTAGTTGCCTTTTTGCTTTGTTGATGATTTCCTTCAATGTATAAAAGCATTTTAGTTTGATATAGTCCCATTTGTTTATTTTGGTTTTGCTTCCCTTGCCTGAGGAGACAGATTCAAAATAATATTGCTAAGAGTGATGTCAAAGAGCTTACTGTCTATGTTTTCTTCTAGAAATTTATGGTTTCAGGTCTTACATTTAGGTCTTTAATCCATTTGGGGGTTTTGTGTATGGTGTAAGAAAATGGTCTAGTTTCATTCTTGCTGAGTAGAATATTTCGAGGTGGAAGTTTTCCCTTTCAAAACTTTAAATGTATCCAGCAAGTTTCTACTGAAAAACCAGCTAATAATCTTATGGAGATTTCCTTGTATGCTACTCTGTTTTTCTCTTACTGCCTTTAAAATTCTCTCATTATCTTTAACTTTTGTCATTTTAATTATGATATGTCTTGGTGTGGATCTCTTTGGGATCATCTTGTTTGTGACTCTCTCTGCTTCCTGGACCCGGGCATCTATTTCCTTCCCCAGGCTAGGGAAGTTTTCATCCATGATTTCTTCAGATGATTTTTCTACTCTTTTCTCTCTCTTCTCTTTCTGGAACTCCTGTAATGTGAATGTTAGTAGTCTTGATGTTTGCAGAGGCCTCTTAAACTATTCTCATTTTTTAAAAAATCTTTTTTTATCTTTGCGTTGTTCCGATTGGGTGATTTCCAATATTCTGACTTCTAGATTACAGATCTGTTCTTCTGCATCACCTAATCTGTCCTTGATTCCTTCTACTGTATATTTTATTTCAGTTATTATATTCTTCACATCTGATTGGTTCTTTCTTATATGTTCTAAATCTTTTTTGAAGTTCTCACTCTGTTCCTCCATTCTTCTCCTGAGTTCAGTTAGCAGTTTTATGACCATTACTTTGACCTCTTCATCAAAGTAAATTACTTATCTCCTTTTCATTAGGGTTTCTAACTGGGCTTTATCTTGTTCTTACCTTGGAACATACTCCACTGTCTCCTCATTTTTTTTTTTTTTTTTTTTTTGCGGTACGCGGGCCTCTCACTGTTGTGGCCTCTCCTGCTGCGGAGCACAGGCTCCGCACGCGCAGGCTCAGCGGCCATGGCTCACGGGCCCAGTCGCTCTGCGGCATGTGGGATCTTCCTAGACCGGGGCACGAACCCGCGTGCCCTGCATCGGCAGGCGGATTCTCAACCACTGCGCCACCAGGGAAGCCCTGTCTCCTCATTTTGTTTGACTTTCTGTCACATATGTAATTTCAAACTAGGAGCAACATTTAAAAAGTAAAAAGAAAAAAACTCAGAAAAACAAAAAAGTGAAAAGACAGGTTAAATTAATTTAGATATATTTTATTTAACCCAATATATTACCATTTCAATATGCAATGAATATAAAAACAATTATTAGATATTTCTTATTCTTTTCATTTTTCCTACTAATTCTTCGACATTAGTATCTATTTTACATAGAAAGTACATTTCAACTCAGACTTCAGCAGCAGCATGTAACTAATGGCTGCCATATTGGATCCTCCTTCCACCATTCACACTTTGGTGAAATCAGTGCTGTAAACTGCATTGATCAGGCCCCTTTGTTCTATGATTTCTTATAGAGTTCAGCCAAAGAGAGGCATAAATAAGAGGGACTTAGAGTAAAAGTACAGTGAAGTTGGTGTATTTATTCTTCCATATATCTCCCTGCTGGGCTGTGAGTTGGTTTCATCCCTCTCCTGAAGGACATACTTTCTTTTAGGTGCCCCTCTCCTACAGTGTTCTAGTAACCATTCTCTTCCCTTGCCTTCCTCACTCTTCCTATCCCTCTCAGTAGAAGGAGTAAAAAAGGTCTTTCACTATTTGCTGTCTTCCCTCAACTTTGCCTCATCTTTAAAATAGTCCCTTTACTAAACCTTTTAATTTACCCTGTTTGTGCCATCTTTTTCATGCGAGAATCCTAATCGATAAAGTTATTCAATTCAAAGAGTGTAAAAGTATACCACATCACACATCACAGGCAATGCACATGCACAAACACAACCAGATGTGTTATAGCTTTAAATATAAGGTATAAAATTTTAAAGAAATTTTTGCATAATTTTGTGGGAAGAAGCACAAAATTGAGAAGCCATCAAGTAAAAATCAAAACAGGTAAACAAAAAACCCTGAGAAACTAAATGACATTATAATTAGGAGGTTTATATAGCTAAATTGTCAAAAATGGAAGATTTACAAAATAGAGAAAAATATTGACGTCATATAAAATAGACAAAATATTAATGTCAATTCACAAAATTCTACAGATTTATTATAAGAAATCAATCAGAAAAATGGACAATAAATTTAAACAGAAAATGTACAAGAAATTAAATGCAAATGTCAAATAAATATATGAAAAGTTGTTCAAGTTCATTAGCAGCTGGGCAATCACAAATTAAAACAATAATGTCATTTTATTTTTCATTGACAAAATGGAAGATTGCCTTTACTCACTTATGAAAAAAGTTCAGGGAGAGAAACACCATCATAGATCATTGGTGTGAATGTAAATTTCCACAGCCACCTTCTTTGATAGTAAAATGACTTTATAATCATAAAATCAAAATATGCCTTTGCTTTGCCTCTGCAATCCCATAATTAGTCACCTATCAAAATGAAATAAATTTATTAATATCTAAGGATGTATACACAAGGATGTTTATTACTGTACTGTGACAGCATATACTTGGGGGGAAGTCATTCACACAGAAAATACTAGAAGAAATTATGGGCATTCATTTTATGAAACAGAATGAAGCTAATAAAAACAGGTTGTGTCTACATGTATTGACCTGGTAAGAGGGCCATATTATTGTTAACAAGGAAAAATGTACAGTATAACATATATTTATAATCCTATTTTATCAAAAAACAGAGGGATAAAAAGAGAAAAGCACACATATGCATTTATATGTCATAAAAAGCCATTGTGGAAGGATGGACACTAAACAATAATAATTACATCAATATATTGGGAATGAAGAGGGAAGAGAGGTGATGTTACAGTTATACAGATTAAAAATATGACAGATGATTCATTATAAAAGCAAGTACTTTGAAATAAGAATAAAGAACAAAAAAGGAAAACTGCACAAAGCATAATTTATAAAACTGCTCTTTGGTACCATCCCAGAAGCAGATGCTAGGTACAATCTAAATACCTGAAACTTGCAAAAAGAGAGGGTTCTCATGCATACAGAACCAGATTCCTAACACTGTCCTATTATCACACCTTCTATTCTGCATTAAGGTCAGTTAACAATTTAGAGCCTTCTGATCAATGTATACTTATGCATTCATTAACTGATATAATTATTTTAACAGCTTAATTGACAATTTTGGCAGTAATTCTGTCCAAGTTTAATTCAGAAAAAAAAATCTGTAATGAGAATTGGGCTTTCCCTGGGTTCTATCTCAAGGAATTGCTTTCTAAATTAGGAGTATATAGTTATACTCAGTTTTATGTATCTTAATCTAAAATGGTTATGTAGCAACAGAAGAAGCTGAGTGAAATCTTTATCACAAGTTAGCAGAAATGTTAATATTTAATAATTCCTCTCCTTGTTTTTTTCTATTCTTAAGTGAAGATTTCATAATTTTATTGTAAGTAATAATATATTTTTCTCAGCTATATATATATATATATATATATATATAACTTTATAGCATAATTAGTGTAGTTTATGGGGGCAAGACGAAAACCTCACAAATTCCTGCTATTTTAGGATAAATGCCATTCAAAACAAACATCCCTGCCAAACAAAACTTACCCTCTAAATGCAAAACCAAAAGATAGCTGGTATATTAGCAGTTTTGACTGGCAGATATTTGAGAGCCCTACCTAGCTTATCTGAATTTATTTTGTGAGGAATCCATGAAAGTTTTTCACTGTTAAATTTTCACCTTACTCCTGCCATTTTCATTGCCTGCAAGTTCTTCCCAACTTCAACCATGCTATTTTTTTACCCAGTCCTAGTTCAAATGTCACCTCTTTCCCAATGATTTCCTTAACGACAGTGATTGGAAATTGAATCTTTTATCTCTTATCCAACATTGTCATGTATTTTTAATACTGCTGTACATATTTTAGTATCCTTAATGCATTATAAACTTCCAGTGGTAATTAGTAGAGCTTTGCACAAATTAGTTACCAATATAATTTTTAATAAGAAAAATGTTGAACATGAAAAGATTTGCTGTAATTTTTATACCATATTTAAACAATTGCTTAAAATATTCTAATCTAGATGTTTTGGGGAATTGCAGAATAGTCCAAGTTTTATAACAAAAACTAGTTATTATGAGTCAGTAAGTTGGAAAAGAGAAGAGAGTCCACTGGTTCTATATCTATTTTATATCACTTTGGAGACCAGAGAATGTTGGAATCAATAGATTTATAAAACCTTAGCCCTGCAGCTTTCTTGTGTTTATTTTTCCAGATGGTACATTGCATATTGTGGGTATTCATACAGTACAGAGAAGATTAATCAAAAGAGCAAAACATGTAAATGTCTTTTTTTAATCATAATTTCAATTCTCTAATTTCTCCACCTCCAAAGATTAGGATAAAATATTTTCCCACATTGGCAGTATTTTTCTTTGGAATTTAAGTTCCTAGTTTGGAACAATCACATATCCTTCTAGGCCAGAGGTCTCTAAAATGGTTAGCATATACTAAAGGTTTACCTATGAATCTGTGGTATGTATTCAGAACCCCTGATAATTTTAGGTAAACACAGGTAAAGAATCAAAATGGAAGTGTTTACTTGCCTTAGGAAAATGAAGGTTGGAAGATTTATATCTACTTTCATTCCATAATATAGGGCTTGTTCATCCCTGCCTCTGACCATATTCACACACCTCCTCACAATAAATAATTCCCTCTTCTCTTTTGTTCATTGGTCCTTACTTAGTGGTTACTTTAAATTCCATCCCCAAAATAGTTTCCTCCACGTTATCTTTCAAGATTTTCCTACTCTGAACTTCATTTATTCAGATTCCCATTTAGTACATATCTAATCATTGTCATATATTTATTCTATCATATATATTTTCTGACTTGTTAATGTGTTATTTTACCACTATTCTTGTGTTGGATTGTGGTTTTTTGTAGTTAGAGTGTAAGCTTATTAATATCAGAAACTTTATTCCATCAGTGTTTTGCCCACTTAGGGCTGAAAGAATGATGGCAGAAAATATATAATTAATATACTACATGACAGAGTTGGGAAAAATTAAAAAGAATAATAAAAAAATAAATGTTGAAATCATGGACCTTAGCTGATGAGGCAAAATTGAATTTTGATCATTGTAAAAGTACTACTTTTTGGTCCACAGAAACTATAGCAAAAGTGCATAGCAAGGTTGTTGTAGAATAGAAATATATGTAAAGAAGACTTTGGTGGTGTATTTGGCTGGAAACTATGGTATTTTAGAGTAAATCTGCATGTTACAGAAATTATACATTATTGAGAATGGTTGGAATTTAGGATACAAGAGCTGAAAGCACATGAGGTTGGGAAGGTACATATAAACAAACTCACGAAAGCCCTGTATGCCATTATTTGTACGCTTAGATTTATTGAGCACTGAATATATTCCAGACACCAAAATTTATCTGGTATATTATGTATAATATATCTCATTTAATCTTTGCACCATCCTTAGATAAGTGTACTCCTATCCACATATTATAAATGCAGAAACTAAACTTTAGTAAAGTAGAATAAGAATACGTAGAGAAGGGAAGTTTGAATTAACATGCTAAGAAGTTGCAAATAATTACAGAGTGAATAAATCAATGAAACAATTAGATCAGAAGAGTGATTGTGTTAGATCTAGGTTATAAAACAGATTGAAACGTCTTCAGTTTTTAGTTAAAGAACAGTAATTGTGAGGGGTGAGGAAGTTCTATAACATTTGGGAAAAAAAAAAAGTTTCCCCAGAAGATTTTGGTAACCTCTCTCCTACTCAGTTGAGAATCACTGCCTCACAAATATTGCTTGGCAGCCACTTGCAGAGTAGACTTTTATGCATAGTTCAATTTAGTATTCCAGAGAAAAGAATATTTACTGTGTTCTCTGCATGGGTCAGATCATACTTGTAATACAGCATCTATTTGTAAGGTACTAGTTAATAAGAGAAGTTGATAAAGCTCCAAGTATCTAGGGGCAGGCAATTAGGATGGCTAGGACACTCAAAATCATATTAAGATGGAAAAGAAATCTGGATGTTTATTTAAAGAATGGAAGATTTGTGGGGAGCATCAGACATGCCTTCAAATGTTTAAAAGGTTGTTACGTACATGGTAGAGGAAATCAAGTGTTTTGAGTCATAAAATGAAACACTTTCAGAGTTCAGTTCGATAGAAAAGGGCGTTTCTAATAATCGTCTTATAAGTTGGAGTGGATTGTCATTGAAGTAGGTGAATTTATGATCACTAGAGGTTTCAAAATATACGTTGCACAACCTCTCTTCAGAGGTATTGCCCTCTTTAATTTTTCCATTGGATGTGGAAAATGCCTTAACATTAGGATTTTCTATGCTTCAAACAGGATGTAATCCAACTAAAACCAGTTTACCTTTAAGGGAAGTCATTAGCTTATATAAACAGAAATCATGAGATAGGGCATGCTTCAGGAATGGTTAAGACCCAGAAGTTCACCTACCCCTGTCACCAGGGATACAGTTTCATTTTCCAATCTGGCGTCACTCATGTTGGCTCTAAGTTGGCATGGATTTTGAGTTACATTCATCTTTGTTCATATTAAGCAAGAGAACGCTTGGCTTCAATGAATTATACCATGTTAAAGCTCATGCATGAGATTAACATAACATGCATAATGTTCTGATTTTGTAAGTCTGGGTTATAAGCCCATCCCTGACCCATAATATGTGGGAAATAAACTATGAGTATACTGATAAATTTGGTATATCCTCCTGAACAAGGGTTTTTGATCTTTAGTATGCACTACAGTCATCTGCAATACCTGTTAAAACACAGATTGGTGGACCCCACTCCCATTCTTTCCGATTCAGTAGGCCTGGGGCGCCAGTGACTTGTCTTTTTAAGACTCCCTCAGGTGATAATAATAATGCTAGTCCACGGACAACACTTTGAGTACTACTGCCCAAGCCCCATCTCAAAGCAATTAAATAAGAATCTCCGATGATGGAACCCAAGAATCAGTATTGGTTTTTTTCGTTTTTTTTGTTTGTTTGTTTGTTTTGGCGGTACGCGGGCCTCTCACTGTTGGGGCCTCTCCTGTTGCGGAGCACAGGCTCCGGACGCGCAGGCTCAGCGGCCATGGCTCATGTGCCCAGCTGCTCCGCGGCACGTGGGATCTTCCCGGACTGGGGCACAAACTCGTGTCCCCTGCATCGGCAGACGGACTCTCAACCACTGCGCCACCAGGGAAGCCCCATGGACCTCACTTTGAACAACGATCTAGAGTAGATCTGATTGAGTTAATCTGGGGAGAAGCCAGGTGTTCCTAATGTGGAGACTTCATTTTGAATCATTGCCTTAAGCAATCAGGACCCAGGAGTTAAAAGCCAACCCAAGAGCAAGAGGAGGAGTGGGTTTCTTCTAGAAAGACAATCTCTTTGCCAGCAGGTGGGTTGGTGGAGTTAGGTTTTGGGGCATCTTGTTTTTAGGACCTGTCTTGAGCTCCTTTGTGTTAGCCCACACAAAGGAGAACTCAGTTGCAGAGACTCTTAATAGTTGAAAAGTAAACTCAAATAGAGACATTTGTTTCTGTCAATTCAAAAAAATCTGAAATCATGAAAATCTTCTATTACCAGGCTCCAAGTCACGATGTGTTTTAAAAGGAAGTCACCAGCATTTTAATCCTCTGTTAGAATCACAGACACCTAGCAGCTGTTATGAGAAGAAAAGGTAAGGAAAACAATTTTTTTCCACCAACAGAAAAGAACTTGTATTAGCATGTTAGTCACTTCTTTTTTCTAATTCACCTGCAGTATTTACTTTAACTTTGCTAATATGTTTTGCTTCCGAATTGATAAGAGAATCAGTAAGGCAAGTTTAAATCCCCAGGTGATATGGAGAAAGGAAACAGGACAAAGTAATGTGTTGATTGTTGAAAAATTGTGAGCAGAGAAGTTTTATGCACACACACACACACACACACACACACACACATACACACATTGGGGGCGGGGAAGAAGGTATGTGATATCAAAAGTGAAAATACTGGGAAAATTCAAATAAGTGGTCTTAAGCCTTTACTTTATCCCACAGTCATAAAACCTGATTTGACCTGGTGATAGAGTCTGTCCATTAATAGGAGAAAAACGACTTTCATAATTAAGTCCTTAGATATACACTCTGTTTTGCCCAATATGAAGTGATACTTTGACCAAATATGTGTGAGTCTTCTTTAAGAGAGTCTCATCCCATAAATAAGGGAGAGGAGAGTGGAGGGAAAAGGGGACATTTTTCTATGGATGTTTTTGTTGTTGTCCCATTCTCTTTGATTCTGACACATGAAGCATGGCTTGTGGGATTGAGCTGGGTCTGTTAGGATCATATTTTAAAACTCAAGTAGCACTTCTTGCAGTTATCCACTGCCTTTCTATGGCATATTTTATCATTAGGATCTGCAGGGTAAGCCTCATAAGAATTACAGATTTTATCGCCCGACATTAAAGTGACGAGTATGATGGTCTGGATGACTTAAGAGAATGGCTAATTATCCGTCTTTTACCATTTGCAAGGTCAGTGTATCACCTTCTGAGAGGGCCAGTATTGGATAAAGGCTGACAAGAATTTGAGAGGTTTTTTGAAAAGATCAATGACCTTCATCTGTCATAGGAGGTAGAACGGTCTCTAATAATTCCAGTAGAGGGCAGAAATTCCTACATGAGCATGTGCTTATGTCAGAGGCCAGCAGCAGATGAAAATGATAGTAGTAGCAACAGCAAAGATAATTGCTAATTGAGTTATTACTCAGGCATCATATACATATTCTTTCATTTAATTTTCAAAACCAGCACAAAAGATTTTTTTAATCCTCTTTTTACTAATGAAGAAGCAGGCTTTGAGAATTTAAGTAATATACCAGAATGAGTTGACTGAGCTTGTATATAGCAGAAGTAAGACTTTTGAATCCAGGACAGTGAGGCAGGTTGGTACCTGGAAAACTGTCAGGACTACAATTAACATCCTATCGTGCTCTGGTAATGGTCTAATGTGACTTCCTCCAATTGTCTTCCCAACACACTAATATTTCTGCTAGATGTTACTAGGTGTTCTGGAGTTGAGGGGTAGTTCTGGGTGGGTAGGAGTGGGATAGGATTCATGAGAAATCTGGGTTACATGATTTTAAGCAAGTTTATGTCTTGTAATAATTCTCCAAGAGGGAGATGTTTGAAACGTAGTTATGATATTACAGAATATTATCTTCTGTGGAACACAGGTTGGGAAGAGCTGAACTAGGGAACAAGTACAAGACCAAGAGTTAAAATCCTAGCCTCCAGATCTGCTTGGATGACTAATTAGCTCCCACCTCCCACTGCAATTGGGAAAGTTGATGTCATTCTTTTTGCATGAGTAATAGGATAATAATAATGCTTTCTCATGTCACAAGTTGATGGAAAGTCCCCTCGTATTTTAAATGTGATGTATGCAAGGTGATTATTTAAAAGCATTGTTATTTATCAAGGAAGTTGATAAACATAATTACTATCTCTGAAACTTTTTCCATTTGGCTTTTCTGTAAGTACATCCCTTGCAGCTATAGTTTACCAAAGGAAATGGCTCAGAGCACATAGGAAACTTTTTTCCCCTACAAAGCATTTGAGGAGACTTATAGCAAGATACATACATATTTGCATATATATAAGAAAAGAAGACCAAAAATTTTAGACCTATTGGTGAATTTAGTGGATATGAGGAAGGGAGAAAGTAAGAATGTAGATTGTCATCCTGTAAGAGTGTGACATTATTAAAGGTAAACCTCAACTTATGAGAATTTATTTGTTCTCAAAGAGTGAGAACAAATAGTATTATTAAGGGAAGGAAGAGAAGAAATTGTGTAAGTTTAGAGAAGGTTAGGGGACAGAGCCAGACGATCCTATCTGCTTGATCTAAAATATTTTTTTAAACTCCTGTATTTTAAAACCTCATTTGAAATTTATACCTCTCCTTACCTTCAAGATTACATCTATATATCAATAATTGACACTCTTGGATAGGGATTGTAAACATCAGAGATTATATGATGATCTGTGTTCTTATTCTATGAATCCAAGATGACTGCCAACTAAGACATGTAGAATATAAAAACAAAATAAAAATTTAACATGTAAGTGCTTGAAATGACTGGATTATATCATCAGAATATACTGAACACATAGCTTAAATGAGAATTTATTTATTTTTGAGGCAGACCAAACACCAGATCACAGAAACCCTTAAATCTTTAGGAATTGAGGGACCTCACATCTGGCATCTCTTCTATGGAAATAAGAGATTCTTTTTATTGATTAAGATGCTGTGTCTATTACTTTGTGCACTCTATGGAATGTATTTGAACCACAGTGCCTGAACTCAAAAGGATAATGGGACTTAAGTTCAAGTGAGTTATTTATTTAAGTCAAAAGAGGACTTGAGGGGTCCTACATTTTCCAAATAAGGTAACTGAGGTCAACTAGGGAGCCATATGTTCTCAAAGCAGATTGATGACAGACAGGGCTTCAAGTTTCCATTCACCTGATTTGTGACCCTTTAAGAGTCTATCCCCCTGTCATTTTGTATCTCCATCTTCAGAGCTATAGTGTATTTTGTAAGTCAGAGAGCTTCAGAGCTAATTAGAAGTCAAAACAAGAATGCATTCAATGAACATACAAAAGAAAACAGCTTTCAGGTGGGCTTGGAAGGAAAAGAACAGACTGTACTTCTCCTTTAGAAAGTGTTTTGGGAATGAAGCTAAGTACTTAGAGTTAACATTTACCATGATGTGTAATTACAGAAATTTGAACTGATGCTAAGGTAAAAATGGTCCCCATCTTTTCAGCAAGCATTTTCTGCTCAGCCATGGGGAGGGATCAAATAAGACCACTGAGAGATGTGACTGAATTATTAAAAACCTAGTCTGCTTATAAAGATTAATTGTGAATTCTGAATCAATATTTTATCATTTGAGCTAGTGAAAAAAGGATGACACAACCCCCTTTCTGTAAGCACCCCAGTATAATTAAAAAATGATCTAACCCTCCAATTGTCATCTCATTCTGCTTTACCTGTATTACATTGATTAGCTAAATTCGGATCCAGCTTGGAACAGTCTCTGAGAGCCTCTGTGCCCAGCATCACTGAAACCATAACATTACCCCCACCCACATAACAGCTTAATTTTTAAAATTTATTTACTCTCTGAGAAAACACTTATTGGTTACTCACATGCAGGTCACTGCAGGTTAAGTGTTAAGGTTAAGGTTAAGTGTTTGGGGATATATAGTGATGAGACATACGTAGTTGAAGCCTACCAGCAACATACAGATGTCATTATGTTGAAACACCTACGTGTAGCCCAGCTTTGCTTATGCAGATCATTGTGTGTATATGTGGTGTGTGTGTGTGTTCATGAATGATGTATCTATTGATTCACAACAAAAAACCAAAAAACCTAAGTAGCTCTGTCTCCTACCTACTATTTTCAGAGGATAATATTATCGTCTCTTTAAAGTCTTTCCCAGACCAACAGTTTTTGGAAGTTCTCAAGAAGTATCTCACATGGAAGCACTGTAAACACATGGATATGAACATGAGTTTGGAGTCTGAGTCCTGTCTACCCAACTTAATAGTTTGGTAACCTTGGACAAGTTCCTTAACCTCACTTTCGTCATCTGCACAATGAAAATTAACAAAGTACATACCCTCTCTCTCCAGATTTGTTATAAACATCAATGAATGTAAAAACACCTACAATAGTGCCTGATATAAAATAACTCCTCAGTAGTCATTTATTATAATTATATGCATAATGATGTGGACTATGTTTCAATAGCTCTGAGATGCATTCTTTTCCTATTTTAGCACCTCTGAAATTGGGATGTGAATTTGAAGCCATAGTGTCTTCAATACAATAAAGATAACTATATAAAATTCATATTTGTATATCACACATATATACATACTAACATATTTATAATAATATGTATTATCATGGGCTCATGAGTAGTTCTATCAGCTACCTTAATATTTCTACCCTTTTTTTTCCTTTCTTAATCCAGTTCAGTGTGGCAGTGTGACATTCAGGTTCTGCCTCATGTAGTGATGTGGGCCTTACAGCTTGAACCTAATAAAACTGCTGTGTTGCTGCTGACACCTGCACTGGAGTGTCTAGCAGTCAAGGTCTAGAGCATTAAGGTATCTATAGAAAGCAGCCATGTCTATTACTACAAGAGTGGTTACTGCTTATGATGCCCCAAATCACTTTTTTTCTGCCAACATGGAAATGATGTCTTGAATGTACCTTTGTGTCATACTGTGGAATTATAACATACAGCCGTGCTGCTTGGGACTCCTTATACGTTACCGATTTTAATTAATCAACTGTTTTAGGTTTGGTTAGCAGACTGCCCTTCCTAAGGCTCAAGCTTATATCCTGGTGCTAAGGTCAGGCTGGAAGGAGAAGCTGAGTGTCTAGCAACGTGCACTGCTCATGAATTATCCCTCCCCTCAGTCAGGAATGACTCTGGTTTGAGGAAGAATTGTTTCCTAGGTATCTATTCACCTCCCAAGGTGCCTATGTGAGCTACATAAATGTCGTAGCTGAGTAGTCAGGTTGTGATGTATAGTGTAGGTGTGGCAGTCCTGGTGTCTGTTCCCATGGTGTTCATTCAGCTTGTTTATGCTCAGATACATTCCCTGCCCACCCTCTGCTCCACTGCATATTATAAACGATTGACCTCTGCAAGCTGTATTTTCCAGACTCCCTTTCCTTCCGGCCTCCAGCTAGGTTTAGCCAATGGCAAACACAAGATCTTACAGGGAGGAGAAAAGAACCTGCATTATTTTTCACTCTCTGTGTCTTTATTGGCACTGTTCCTGACAGGGCTGCACCCCACCATTGCTGGACTTCTTTTCTCTCTTTGGCCCCACTCCCATCATTTCTGCCCCCTCAAGATAACCAGTCCTTGGGCTCCAGTGATGTTTCCTCCCTTTATCCCCGCAGCCTAAGGGTGATGGTGCTGTTGAATTTGCTAATTTCTGAGTTGCCTACTGTTTGGTATTTTAGCTCTTCCCATATCTTTGCAACTAGTTTTCTATATTAAAATCCTGCTATTTACATGAAGTGGGTGTTACTTTCCTGACATAGTCCCATGCCAAAAAATCTGTGGGAGCACCAAACGTACAAAACCTTGAGATATACCCTGATGTAACTGAATGCTGGTGAAGACAATGTAAATTTAAGTTGAGATTTATTATATACATACACACACACACACACACACACACACACACACACACGTCATTAACTGGCACGGTCAGATGTCAGATGAATGTCATTTAAGAGATGTCAAGAATGATGGCGCTCTAGGCCAGGCTGATGGAAAAGATGGCAGGGTGGTGGTAGATGGTAGGAGTGTTACTGTATGGCACTCAGGTTGAGGGATGGCATCTCAGGAAAAGAAATCGTATATTTAGAGACTAATGATTTACTTTGGAGTATAGGATATTATGGAAGACAAGGGAAGATATTACAAATTAATAACACCAAAGTCGGAGACAGCTAATGTCATTTATTTTGATCTTTATATTAAGCATTAAGACCTTTATATTAAGCTTTAAGTTGTCGACATATGTCCTGCAATTTAACTGTACACACCTTGTAAGGAGAGCATTAGTAACCACAGATGATGATGTAGAAACAGAAGGTAGGAGATGTGAAGTGGTTTTTCTAAGTTCACACAGCTAGTAAGTGGAAGAACTAAGCTGTCAAATATGATGCTTGTTTACCTGCTCAGCCCACCTTACTTGCCAGCCTTGAACATGCCAAGCTGGCTCCCACTTTGGGGCCATTTTTACAACCTCTTTTATCTCCCTGGAATGGTCTTTCCCTAGATCTTCACATTTCTCTCTCCCTAAACATCTAGATGAAGTGTGTCCGTGTATTTGATTATTATATTCTCCTGTTCCTCCAACCCTTACTAGAACATAAGCATCATGAGAGCAAGGGCTTTGACTGTCTTTCTGCTGTTGTATTTCTCGTGCCTAGAACAGTGCCTGGCACAAAGTAGCTACATAATAACCATTCATTGAATGGAAGAATGGCACATAGTGGGCTTGTAATAAATATTCAGTCCCCTATCCTATTCTAATCCTGTGGGTGCCCCAAACCAGCCCCTCAGCCACTTTCAAGGACATATTGTCTGCACACAGAAAAGTCAATGGCACGACTTGCAGAAACAAAACAAAACAAACCATAAACCAGCCAACCAACAAACAAAAACCTTTTAGGGCAAATCTATCAGCAGGAGAATTTGGAACCATCTTTCCCAGACACTACTGTCAAGTAGGCTGAGGAATGAAATTCCTACCTGGACAAACTATTTATATTTTTTAGGTAATTAAAGTAATGAGGTTGTCTGAGAGCACAGTTCATTGTATGACAGGTCCAACTCATCTGCTTTCGTTTCTGACTCCAGTTAACCACTCTATGGAGGAAAATCACATAGAAGAGTGGGAACTCATGTAGAGCCCTGTGGAGGAGCAAGCTATTTGCTACTTCCAAGACAGAAATGAGTGAAGAGAAGAGAAGGCATGAGCCTGCCTTCCCTGTTTAAGCAAGAACTGTGTATTGTGAACAGGTCTCCTGATGAGGCCTGGGGAGCTTCAGCCTGTGCCAAGCCCTCTATGTGGACATTAGACAGACACTGTATTTGAAATATACACACATAAAAGGCAAACACGTGGAGACATGGTCTATTTCACTAGGGATCAGTGTAGCGCAAAAGGGTATGTGTATTCCTATAGAAATGGAGTTTCAAACAGGAAGCAAAGCACTGTTTCTTTCCAAGACAAAGGCTTGGAGGGAAAACTTGCCTCTGAAAGGGACAGCTTGAGCTTCTACACATCCTTAACAGACTGTTCCTCACTGCAAGTTCAGCCCAAGAGGCAGAAATCTCAAGGGATGCTCTCTGGATGAGTTGAGATCCTAATTACTAGTTGCGTGAGCTTCTGTGGTTGTTGTCTATCATGGTTTGATCTCTGAACCTCAGTGGACTCATCAGTGAATTGGAGGGTAGTAGTTTGAACATAAGAAGCAGAATCCAAGTGACTAACTTACGTTTTTTTTCTCCCCCCCCAGAGGCTTTGCTTTCTCTCTTTCTTTCTTTCTTAGTTATCTATTTTATACATATTAGTGTATGTATGTCAATCCCAGTCTCCCAATTCCAAGTGACTAACTTTCGAAAAAGAATTTTATTGAAAGGATGCAATAAAAGATACATTTACTGTAGCTCATGGAGTCAAGGGAAGAACTGAGAAACTGAACACTGTTGGGAGAAACAAGAACCACAGTAGAGCTGGGCATTTCTGAACAGATGTCTTGGCTCCAGCTCTATTCCATCTCTCTGGATACGTTGTTCAAATTTCTGAGAGAGAGAATCTCATTGCGCTAGTTTGGGTCTCGTGCCTGTCCTTGTATCAAGGGGAGCAACTCCCTTTGATTGGCAGCCCCACAAGAACCTCTTGGGAGAGGGAAGGGCAAGTTTCCCCCCAAAAAGAAAAACAATCAAACAAACAACAACCAAACAAGAAATATGCACTTCACTTGAGTCTTAGGGGCACAGCAGAATTTTTAAAAGATAGCATATGTCAATAGCTTAGCTTACTGCATAATGCAAACACTCAACAAATAGATGCTAAGTATGAAATAAATTGTGATACCACAAATAGGGTAAATATAGCATCAATATATTACCCATAGCAATAGCAGCAATAACACTATTACTATGAGGATGACATGGTCTTTAGCTTTAGCTAGGCTAGGTGTAAGTCAGTAGCAAATTCACGATTCATTTTTTTTTCATCAGAGAATGAGGGATATAATAGTTCCCTTGGGTTGCTACAAATGACACAATGTACATTAAGCACTTAATACAGTTTTTTTGGCTTGTGGCTAGGTACTCAATTTTATGTTTGTGCATATGGTCATGTCTATACATCTACATATATATATATACACACACACACACATCTTTATCTGACATATAGGATTACATCTTAGGACTTTAAAGGAATCATAAAATCCATTATGAGGATAAATTTGAGGTTGTGTCTATCTTTAGCTTTTTCTTGACCTCTTCCACCTAAAACTATGCTTCCTTAGCATCCACATGCAGGTAGAATTGACATTTCATTCCACAAAAAAAGTCTTCTCCTGGAAGTCTCTGGAGAAGTGTATTAATTACTGTTTCCCTCATCGATTTTAAGGGTAATGTTCTTGTTGTTGTTATTATTATTAGCTTACAAGCTCCACACTGATTATTCAGAGTGGATATTAACAGATGCACTTTGTAAATAAGATCTTCATGGTGATAGAAGAAACTGCTTGTGAAACTGACCCCAGGGATGGGTGGCTTAAAGCCTACCTCACACCTCTTGTGTGGGTGGTTTTCTTGTTTGTTTTTTTCTGGAAAAGAAGAGCTTGGAGGAGGGTGATTTATGTCATTAAGATAAATTTTCACTTTTCCAGTCACTTTCTTGGCAAATTCTCCTTCACTTTCCTATTTGTGGCCCATCTTGGTAAAGCAACTGGTGATTAATACAGAAATAGATGGGCTCCCTCTTCTCAGGGAAAGCTCTGCTCTGAGCTATTTGCCTTTGAAGGTAAAAGTTATTTCACTACAGAAGAAGAATAGAACGAACAAAGTTATTTTACTACACACCCCATCAACCCATCCCATTACATGCTTCCTTCAGTGATATTTCCAAAATATAAAGTAAAAAACTTTTGTACAATATTCTCCATTAATACTAAATTTGGGATGGGACTAAGTAGACATAGTCATGGTGGTTTTCCCCTAACAACTGCTTTCCATTTAATACAATATAGAAAATACAACTGATTGTTTACCCCTTTTTGCACACCCAGAAATATTTAGAAGTGGTCCCACTCAGTTGGTTAAGTAAGTTATGGTACATAAAGTATACTACTATGCAGCTATTATTTTAAAAGACTGTTTAATGACATGGAGAAATCATTCCAACATATTGTTAGCTGAAAAGACAGGATTCAAACAGTACCATGTGGTATAATCTCAAATGATATAATCACAATGATTTTAAAAATTCTGTATTGATATATTTCTCTATTTTCCAAGTTTTCTACAAGAAATATGTGCTTCTTTATAACCATAAAGAAAATCAGTTATTGCTCTCTTCTTTTTTTTTGGAGGGGGGGAGACAATATTTGCAATGTTGGCAAAAGACATCTTATAAAGGACTATCACCCAAAATATATGATGGACTCTTAAAATTCCACAATAAGAAAATAAACAACCTGCTTAAACAAGACCAAAAGACCTGAATAATCACCTCACCGAAGACGATATATAGATGGCAAATAAACATATGAAATATTCTTCAACATCGTATGTCATTGCAGAATTACAAATCAAAACAATGAGGTACGACTATACACCTATTCCAATGGCCAAAATCTGGAATGCTGACAACACTGAAAGCTTCTGAAGATTAAAAAAGAAAAGAGAAACCTTAGAAACTTTTCCCCCCTCTAATCCAGGTTCATCATCAGTAGGCGTGAAAATCCTGGTGGGAGAAGTTTTCACAAAGAGAATGGATGGTTGTATAATCGTTAAATAATTATCAGTTAATAGAGTACAAATCGGATGTGCCTTTGCTTCCCAACTCTTCGTCCTCCCTGCTGTTAGGAAGCAGTGCTGTTCTTTCAGGCATCAAGCTTCTAAGCACCCGTGTCATCTTTAATTTCTTCCTCTTCTTTGCCTTTAGTTTCCATTCAGTGGGTAAGTGCTTTCTCTTGAGTCAATTCAGAGATATTTTTATGTATCCTTTTGTCTTCCACTGAAGTTCAAGTTCAGATCATATAATCTTTTTTCTTCAAAGTAAGTGTTCAACTTTTTTTTAAATCATAAGATACCACTTATAGAGGGAATGTAAACATCGCTACATATGAACTGAATTACAAAACAGAACAGAGTCACACATTTAGAAAACACACTTATGCCTGCTCCCTTCTTAAAGAGGGCTCCATTGACCCTTTTTTCACCCTCTAGACACTGGGAAGGATTGTCACTGGACCTAGCCACCCCTGGACTTCTGGGATGGCCCTCAACCCCTTCCATCAAATATACACCTTCACATGCGATTTCCTAAGAAATCGTATTGATCCACTGACCGGACTGTGAAATAAGTCTCAAAGTCTATACCAGACCACAGTATTTCAATTTGGATGGTAGAATCTTGCTACTTCCATAATGAACTCATGCTTAGCAATTCCATCAGCCCCACCAGTTCATTTTTCACCTTATTTTATTATGTGTGTACATGACAAGCTCTCGCTAGATTGTGGGCTCTGTGGAGGATACGGTGTTAGATCCTGCAATATATCCTTAGTGTCAGCGCAGTGCACATCACACCATGACCAAGGGCAAAAACAAGCAAACGAAAATTGTACAGTGCTAAAAACTGCTATCAGCAAGGTACTATGACAACTGCTTTAGGATCTGCAAAGATGACTATAATCAACATCTTTCAAGGAGAGAACGAGGTGAGATTGATAAGGTGATCATGTGAAGACAAGAACACAAATAACTAATATAGGACAGAAGATGTATGTCAAGTTGTCAGAAATGAAGGCTTGTGAGATTCAAAGGAGATAGAAATCTGGGTTTAGTGGGTTTCTGAGGATAATTTACGTAGGATTTATCACTCAAGATGGGACTTGAAAGAGGTAGAATTTGGTAAGCAGATAGTAAGACACTTGAAGCAAGATGAAAAGCTTGAGTAATTGGAAAGCATGGATAATTTCCAAAAATGGAAATATCTCTGGGAGCCAGGGGAAATTGGATTTGACTATCTCATAGTAGTGTAGATGATGCAGGGTATTTAGGTCATCTTCCTATTGCAGAGAGCACTTATCGCCAGAGAGGTTATTCTCAATTTGGTAGGAACTAGAAAACCACAAGTGGCTTGATATTATTCAACTGAGTGGAAGTATGGCTTATATAGAAAAAAATCTGGGGATGGGGAGACCAATTAAGTGGTCATTTCAACATTTCATTCAAGACAGGAAAAGGAATTTTAGAGTGGTGGCACAGGAAATAGAAAGGAGAAAAATACTGAGATTGAAAGAATCCATGGTTTGAATTCTAGCCATCTTGCAAGGTAAATAAGGTACTTTACAATCTGTATTTAATTTACCTCACCTGCAGTAGCATATTTCAAAGCCCACCTACCTACCTACATTTCTGCCATCTGAGTATACTATTTTTCAAATAATTCTGGATCATTCTCTCTTCTGTTGCTTTGCACATGCCACCTATGTTCAGAATGCCCTTTTCTCCAAGCTCAAATGTCCTCTCTTAAGTATTTACTGACTCATCCCAGGTAGGCAGTTCTTCCATCGTAAGTTTCCCCCCAAGTATTTTTTCATCTCTCTAATATTTGACTATGTATGGTTAATTTAGTTGAATGCATATCTGTCTCCCCAAGTAGACTATGAGCTCTTATTCCTGAGAGATATCTGCAAACTTGAAAGGCATTTTTTCAGGTCTTCTACATCATTTTCCCAAATATTAAACAAGACGAGGCCAACACCCTATCACACTCCAAATTTATTCTATTTTAAAATATTTGTAGAGCACCGTCTGTGTTGAGTCCTGTGATGGATGCTGTGCAGGACCTAGAAAAAATAAAATATATCTTCCCTGTTCCCAAGTTTCTCACCATATAGTGAGGAATCAAGATTAACACTTGTAAAACAATTAGAGGATGAAACATAACCTTATATAATTAAGGGTTTAATTGTGTGGTGAAGATTTATAGAAATTTAAGGGGAGGGAGGTGGGTGAGGGCTGAAGAAGTTAGGGATAACTTCATGGAAGAGATGGGAAGAAACAAAGGAGAGCTAGCAAGGGCATTAGAAAGTGTTTTCTAACAAAACTACCTTCTCTGGCTCTTTCCTTTGTGACATGTTCCTCTAGTACTTGGCCAGAACAAGGAGAGACATGGATGTCCTGTAGTTTGGTGTTAAGGTATCTGGCAGCAAAGGACACAAGTGTGGACATTCAAAGACAAAGAACTAAGACAGTTTTTTATGAGACAAATTAGCCAAATACATCTCCAGATATTTTTATCTGGGGTTGGAATAGAGTTCTGTTCATGACTTATTCATGATCCTTTTAACCACAGTTCATAAAAGAGCTGGTAAACCAGGAAAAATTGATTTCTTTATAATAATTATTAAAACATCCTTGTATCCAAATCCTCTTGAATTTAAGATATACAAATAAGACAAATAGAAACAGCTATAGATAGCAACAATGATGTTAATATTTGTTTGGAAGGGTTTGGTTTTATTTGATTTCTTTCCAGCTTATCATTCTAGAATGAAAACCACTCCAGTGTTTACATATTATAAATATTCCCCAGAATTGAGATGTGTTCCTTCTTAGCTTTTAAAACCACATAATGTTAACATGATGTTCGAAGGAGAGGGTACCACCGGTGGAAACCGGCAGCAGTACTGTATATTTTTTCTGTAACTATGTTTTCCCTCAATAAAAAGAATTCAGTGTGTCTTCTGAGTTTTAGAATCCATCTACATGAGAATTAATAATTATGTGGGACTGAGGGAGGGCTAGTGGGCTGACTAACCAAAATGTCAAGGTAGAAGGTGAATCTAGTATTTCTATCTTAAATAAGATTTGATGACTTTTTTGTCTCTTTGTATTTTACGAATGCTACCAAAGTGACATTTTATATAAATGTAGACATATGTGTTTCCTCTTGTACGTAATGCACTATATTTTTCCTTACATAATGATATTGAAACAGGGAAAACAATGGTTTCTCTTTAATCTTTAGGTCAGTCTGCACCACTTTCTCTTAGATTTTGATCTCTGGGTATGACTGAAGAAATATTTGGTTCATCAAGGTTAATATAATGACAGCAATCACATGCAAATAGTATGGATTTATTATGTCCTATGTATAAGCTTTTCTCCGCCTACCTCTACTGCCTTTTGTCCACAAGGTGGCACTCTCTAGATACGTCTAAATGCAAACCTTTTTAATAAAGATGCATCAAAATAGAAATCATCTCCAACCAGCCTCTATGGTTAACAGCATTCCCCAAAAGCCAGGCGAATTCACTAATACACTTTTAGAAAAATAGCATGGTTAAATATGTCACATAGATCGCTAACAAGGTGTCATTGTTTATATTGTAAATGTGTGAAGTATTTAATTCTGCATCAGTCCGTTTAGGTCTAATTTTTTTCTCCCTTCAGGTATGAACAGGAAAGCAGATTGTCCCCACCAAATCTGATTAGTCCTAAGGTCCCTCTATTTGGGGTTGCTTCTTAGGATGTCTACAGACACATTCCAGTGGGTGGAGTTTATGGAAAGAGATGGGACTCATGCAGCGACCATATATCCCAAATTTTTCTGGACAAAAGTAATTTTAAATAGCCCATTTTAATTACCCCCTATGTATATTCATATTTCTGTAGTTCAAGTTGCAACTTTTTAGATTGGAAAATAGTTTATTTTAAAGACAATCTTGATTTACTTTTCAATCCATATGCATGGCATCTCTCAATAGCATGAAAAGAGATGCTCAGTCCCTTCTTAAGTATTTGGCCTGGGAGATGGCCTATTCATGAGCCAGAGTATGGTACAAAGACTTGGTGGCTGAATCTTAGGAGCAACTCCTCCTTATCAGCTTTCACTGCCTCTCTTTTAGCTGTCTCAGGAAGGAGATATGTCCTAACCCTTGAGATACTTCCTTTGAAATCAAACTCTCAAAAATTAGGAAGAACACCCACCAAAAACCATCCCATTGCTCTATGTTCTGATTCTTCCAGTCAGAATTTTATACAGTCTCTTCTCTCAACATTGAATAATTATGTAATAAACGGATTGTCAGTAGGAAAAAAAACCTATGTATGTTTGACATCATGCAACTGACACTGTTTAGGTAGTACCTACAAATAAGGATAACAAGTCCTCTAGCCCCTCCCCCATTCCCTTACATATATACAGGGAAACTGAGGTCTCGTGAGGACCAGGGATTTGCTGAAAGGTACATTGTCACTGGTTGTCACTATGACAGATTAGTGTAATCTAACAGGTAAAGTAGTTGTAACAGGTTAGCTACAATCTACCTTTGTAATCTTTGCCCATTACTTAGGTGCGGATAAATCAGCAACGATTCCTAAATTCTAATAATGTGGATGATGCTGCCTGCTTATGTTTCAAAACATTTTCTTGGCACATGGAGCAGCTTATTAAAATGTCCACAGAGAGAAATTCATGACTGAAATGAACTGAATTTAAACTAAAGGAGGAGGAGCCTGTAGAAATTCTCAAATACAGAAGAATGTGGTGTGGGTGATGATTAACAGAGACTAGCAGAAAAAATAAACTGATTAACTAAAAAAATGGACTAGACAGAGAGACATCCTGTAAAATTTTCATACCATCAGTGTCCTCCCTGGCACTATTGTGGAAATGACAACTGGGAGGAGTTTGGGGCTTGCAAAATTGAGTAGATGTAATAAAATGGAAAAGAGTTTTGCTCTGGGAGGCATTTTTGATGCATATGGTAATGTGAAATGCATTACAGGACCAGCATAAATAATCTAGGTATAAGTACACCTGATAGACATTTGTAGTCAGTAGTGTAAGTGGAAAGTAAGCAGAAGGACTTGCTTTGATTTAAAATGAGGAGGGAATTTGATAAAACAGAGACTATGATGGAGAGGTCAAATTGGAGAATAGGGGTTACAGAGCAGAAACAAATCAGCATGAAGAGACAGATGAGTGTAGAGACGAGTGAAATAATCAGCAAAACACTAAATAAATTATACACTCTGGCCCTGCTGTGCATAAAGAGTATTGCTACATGACCTCAGGGGCTACAACAGGAACAGTGTAAGGCATGGCACTTGTTACCAAGAATCACGTAATCTTTTTGGGGAGAAAAGATGTCAGCACATAAAGCTAGATTTTAACACAAACATTAACAAGAAAAGATAATGCAACAAAAATGTCACAGCACAGTACATGAAGAACTACAGAGACACAAATCATATGACTGTATCACCAACATTAAGGGGAAAAATTAGATCATTTAAATCCATTTCTTGGACAAATTTTTATCCTATACAACTATTTGATTTCTGATAATAAGAATTAACAGTCTAAGGTAAAACGATAGACATATAGGTGACTTTGTTTCAGTATCTATGATTTTCCAAAATTTAAGCTTTAGACTTTGATCTCAAGGATTAAAAAAGTATAACAGCTGTATTTTATAGCTCAGAAGAGTAAGCTTTCTAAGACCTTTACTTTTAAACATTGATTTGATTAAAACAAAGGTGAAGGCTGCTAAAATAGAAAAACAGTTCCTAAACTTAAATGAGTTTAGTTTGAGTACTAATATTTTTAAAATTAACTTTTGGATCCCAGGGAGAAACACTCATTAGAATTGTTTTTAAATCTTGTTGGTGATCATTAATTACATACAATCATTTGTGGATTTAAAATGTTTAAAAACTATAATTCACCTTGTGATTTGGGCTGAAGAAATTATATTTCTCAAGGAAACAGTTTTTCAAAACTCATTTTAAATGATTTCCAAAGTACCTACTTAATTAATAGTAGTTATTATTATTATTCCTCTATTTGAGTACCTAGATCAGGCACTATATATATATCAACACCAGCTGACAAATTTCCAATTACAACAAATCACTCAAGCTCAGAGAGGTGGTGACTTGTCACTCAGCTAGAAAACGGCTCAGGTGAGGTTTACTCCCAGTGCACCTGATTCCCAAGTCACTGTTCTTTCCACCAGGTTATGCTACCTCCTTAGAGAGTACCATATTAGCAAATTGTCACATTATAGGTGTGTGCATGTGTTCAGGTACGTATGTAGGTACAGGTTTATGTAAAATGTTTTATCTCTTAGACAAGTCTCTAACCAGCTTCAAGATTTGGGAAAAACTGAGATGCAAATTAGAATTGGATTATTCCTTTTTCTTTCCTGATCTCAACATATATTACCTTTATCCTATTGCAGAAGAAAACCCCCAAACTTTGTTTGGAAACATACAATTTATTGTCATCGACTTTTGGGGAGGCATCTTTTTATCCCCATTTGTTTATGATGACTGATATTTTAATAACTACATAGTATCTGACCCAGAGTGGATACTCAAACATCCTTGAAAGACTGAATGCTATAAATCTGTATTTGTATTTATGGTTCCATAAGTAATACTCATTTTCCCTCAGGTCCCAGAAAACCCAAATACACATTGAAGCTTTATTTTTTTAAAAGAAAAGTGTTCTCAGATGTACTTATATGTGGACAATATTTTAAAGCACACATGTTAATTTTTTAATGTTTGTGTTAGACAATTATATAATCCAAGAGTCCTTTAGGGTCCTTAGATATAATCCAACTCTTTCATGTTATCAATGAATAAAAAAGAACCTTCAATCAATTAGGACATCTTCATCTTAAAATTTTAAATTTGACAAAGAAATTCAGAGCATACACAAAAACATTTATTTTCGTAATGAAAGTGTACCTTTCTGTTGGTGTCTATCTCTTCCCTTCCTTGCTTACCTGCTGTGGCTGGGTATGGGGCAATGATGCTTAGTGTTGTGGAGTCAGACCTCAGTCTGGTATCCACTCCGGCATGTCTAAAATGTGGGTTGGGAGTATATTAGACAATTTTCTCTACCTAGGTTTCTTTTTCTACAAATCGGATATTATAATGACTATCTCGAGACTATTTTAAAGATTAAATGAGATAATACATGAAAAGAACTTAGCACAGAGTCCTGTTTGTAGGAAAATTTCAATAAATATCAGTTTTCAGTACCGTTGTGTCACAACCACTATTAGTTTTTTTCACTTTGAAGATATATTTTAGCCTTTCTAAAACAGGTTGATGCAAAAATGGTAATAATTTCTGATCTGCCTACTACAGTAGGCAGCATGTGCTCTTTCTTCCTTTCCTTCCCTGTTTTTTTTTTTTTTTTTCCCTTACATCCATCCCTTCAACCAACTTCTGATGTCAACACTGCTGTTGTGGACAGGGCAGGGCATTCAGGGATACATTACCTGAGCGACACTGCAAAGTTTCTTCACTTTTCTGCCCCAAGGCTTTCCTGCAACTGGAAGTCATTCAACGTGACCTCGGGTGCAATCTGGAAGTGCGGAGTTATCAACAATTACTCTCAATCAGTGGGGTTTGGGAATTGTTGGATAAATGTGCAGCCTCCTGTCCTTCAGAGGGACAAGTCTGAGGCACATTCTACATGGTCCCTCAGAGTCCCCAGGATTTTAACCCCAGTTTCCTATATCAGTAACCAACTGTATAACATTCCCTTTATTGTCGTTTATCCTTCCCCGACTTTCTCTGTACATTGTCTCTCTCATCATCTTACTTAGAATTTTATCATAAATAGACTACCTATACCCAAGTCCTTGTCTCAGGCTGTGTTTTTAGGGGAGATCATCAAAGACAGCCCTCTTTATTAAGTTGCTTTCAGTTATAAGTAACCAAACACCAAATTTAAACAGATGGAAACAATAAAAGGGCTTTATTGATTTATATAAGTAAAACTTTCAGAGGAAGGATTCGTTTCTTGTGAATCTTGATTCCTGCACTTTTACCATATTCCAAAGATCTTCCTTCTCTCCATCCTTCTACCTGGACTTCCAGTGTATCAGCTTCATCCTGTGCTTGATCTCATTCGTGGTGTCAAGATGGGTTTCAGTGGCCTGCAGAGTAGATATTTTGCCATCTGACATGAAAGAGGCAATACCTTCATCCCACAATGCTCAGAAACTTTCAGCTTAGGTTTCATGTCCATGCTGCTAAAAATCACTGTGACCAGGGAAATGACATATGCTGAGGGCTTAGATTGATTCATGGGTTTCTCCCTAGAGCTGATAAAGGAAGCAGCTTCTTGGGACCCACGTAATTTTCCCCATAGAAATTGGAGCTGGGAGAAGGGTAAACAGCTAGGTGGATGATAAGGAGGTAAAAAATGTCTACTGTTTTACCTCACCCAGTGGTGAAACTGAAATAAGGTGGCATCTGTGAATATCCTCTATATAGCTAGAAGTTGCCATAGAAATGTTAGTGGTTGTTATTAGCATCTGATTTTCTTTGGTAAGAGCGTCTTGTAAAGTTCCATCCCTTTGTCCTCAGCCCAGGGCAAGCGTTCTATATGCAAAAATGTCCCAAGGCCACTTCTGCTTTTCCTTGGCGTTCAGTGAGAGCTGTTGTCATTTTTGTTAGCCATGACACCCCAGCAGATGTGCGTGAGTAGGGGAGCCAAGAAAAATTTATATATATATAGGAAGAGCAATGCATGCGTTCCTCTGGGCAAGATTTTATGTTCATTGAGACATCTGTTATCTCTCAGCTGCTGCACATAGGTTAAAGGGAGTAGGATATTGTTAGTATAGGCTCGAGTAGGTTTATTTTAGCAACAGAATCATACCACACTGGACTATTCTGTCACCTTTGAGAATGTTCAATTTTATTCCTCAGAAGACAAAATAAGCCAATTGATTCTACAGAAAACATTATAGTCTACCTAAACACAACAGGCATCCTGTTCTCAGCATCTTAAAGCTCTTAAACAATTTGGGAAGTAACTTTGATTTTTTGGCCATCAACTATGATTTGTTTGAGAATACCATTTCTAAATCTGAGTTTCAGCATGAAATAAATTAATAAATGAAACAAGTTTTAAGATGTGTGATAGTGTTTAGACCAAGGAGATCCCAAAGGGAGTAGGAACTGTCTTACTAAATAATATGATGACCACTTCAGATATAAATAGTGTTGGTCAGAACACAGATAGCATCTTTGAAATAAATGGCACTGAACAAAATATAGTGAAGTTGGCCAATATAATTTTTTTTCTTTTTTCCTTAATAAAAGAACATAGGGGTCATGTACTGAGGCACAAATAGAAGGAAAAAATGCCCTAATCCAGGAGAAAGAAATAGGTCAGCATTAATCCTAACCTTGCTGTATAGCGATAAATGTATTTTTTAAAAAATGACTAATTGAATACAAGACAAGAAATGACATTCCTGGAAAATAACTGCAATTGAGAACATATTGCTACCTTGTAGAAACCCAGGCTCACAGTAACTCATACTGAAACACTGAGATGAACAAACGGAGTGAGGATTAGTAAAGCACGGTAATAATTCAGGGTGTTGTGAAATGGTTGAGAAAATAGTCTTTATTCTTCAAACTTTTGACACCATGCTTCTCTGATCCTTTCCTGATTTGCAGAAAATCACATGTGATGGCTCCGTGAGTAATAAGTCATGAATATTTCAGGCTATGGTAGTCGATTAAGTACACAAGGCAGGACAATTGAAGAAGTGGGAAATAACTTGAATTGGATATTGGTTATGTTTATTACTTGGAGGTATATATACTCAAATCCTCAAAGCTCCACTTTTTTTTTTTCACTAGTTGCACCCTGTCATCTGATGCCACAGATAGGACATAGCAGCATGACCACATCTGGGTCAACAGTATGGGAGAAACATTTCAGGGAGAGGTTCAAAGTCCCACAACATAAGAGACACACCATGTGCAAGACTGAATGAAGGATATGTGCTACAGAACCTAGGAGTCAAAGGTTCTATCTGTTTATCCTGCATTGCTCCAGAGGGCACATTAAGAACCAGGTAGGGAAGTGATTAGGCCATTGATTTCAGCACAATACAAAAAACAAAAACAAAAAACCTTCTTACCAGTGAGAACAGTCCAAGTGTGTAAGGTCTAATCAGATCCTTATCAATGAATGTGGTCAATAGACCCCCCCCCCACCAAGATATCATTGAGGATCAAGTTCACAGTTGAACTAAGCAACTAGATAAAGAGTCAAAGGCTCTAGGGGGAAATAATTCTTATCCCCCAGCTATTGTGAATATTTTCTTTTTTTAATTTCTGTAGTATTTTGAAAATGAAGAGGAGTTTTCTGGAGCATTTGAGAAACATATTTGATATGGGAGAACTGAAAGCAAGATAAATTTCACTGAGGTTCTCGGAATTTCTGAATTGCAAGATGTATTTATTAGCTTTGTTTGGTTTGAAGATAGATTTTCTCTTAAATGAGAAGTGTATGTGTGTTTGTGTGTGTGCATTAGGAGTAAGACTCAGCCAGGAGTAAAACTGAGGGACTATTTTGTTTGGAAGAGAAAGTTAACAAAGCTTATTTGGCATTATAGAAATGTTGTGAGATTAAATGAGAATGTACACATAGAGGTATGGCATATAAACACTGCTTCCTATCTCTTCATGGAAAAATCAGACATTCTCATAAGTGATAGGAGAGTGTAAATTCTTAACTCTTCTAACATGATAGTAATAACCTGGGATACAGAAACCCATCCATCCGAAGATTACAATCTCCTCCTGCTATTTGTTCAGGGGTCCCACAGTGCCTATGAGTACCTACAGTGGGAATGTCCAGGTTGGCTCTGCCTTATCTTAGCAAGTGAATTGTGGCTGAGTTGAAAACAGCCTTGGGATGTTCTGTCCAAAGTACAGAAGATGGGGCTTCCCTGGTGGTGCAGTCGTTGAGAGTCCGCCTGCTGATGCAGGGAACACGGGTTCGTGCCCCGGTTCGGGAAGATCCCACATGCCACGGAGCGGCTGGGCCCGTAAGCCATGGCCACTGAGCCTGTGCGTCCGGAGCCCGTGCTCCGCAAAGGGATAGGCCACAACAGTGAGAGGCCCGCATACAGAAAAAAGAAAACCCAAAACAACAACAACAACAAAAAAAAACACAAAGTACAGAAGATGAACCAAGTTCTGGCCATATCCTTACCACAGATACTGGAATGGTATCATCCCCTACAGTAGCTAAGGTTCCTAGCTTTAAAGGCCAGCTTTCTTTCAGTGAGTTTATAGACCCTTGGTGAAACAGTTTTCCAGACAAAATGTCATCACCTCTATTACCTCATGGGAGAGATCTGATTATGGTGCTCTGATTCTGTTGCACATCAAGGTCTAGCCCACTGGGCATGAGACTATTCAGAAATGTATTATATTTCAGACTCCCTGGTGGAAAAGAATTTCTCAAACACAAGGTGTAAAGGAATATCACCCCTAGAATAGATGAGCCCAAAGGCTTGTATCCAAGAACCACTCCATACCCTACCTGAACTCCTTAATCCTCCAAGTGTGTATTTTCTTACACACTTCTTTCTAGACAGTCAGAGCTAGCAAACATCAAGGAAGATGACTGTGAATTCAAGTTGATGTTTTTAACTTCAGCCTGTACTGTGAAGAGGTTGGCTCTGTTCACTAAAAAGACAATGAATCAATTTAAACTCTAGTGGCACACCTTTCTAGCAGGAAGCTTTTACAATATTGTTAATATGTTAGGTTTTAATTAATTTTTGTTAAATGTATACATTGGGAAATTATCACAATATTAGAAATACTTATTTTCCCTGTGAGATGAATGGTATGTTTCTCCATTTAATGAGCTTGTTTAATGTGTACTAGTGAAGTTGTATCGTTTATTGACTTAGGTTCTACACATGTTGTTTTAAGACTGTGAGAAATTCATAAAGCAAATAGTAGCCTTTATATCCTTACTCTTTATGATCTCTCAATAGTCATGAATTTTAAAGTTAATTTTCTTGCATTTCTAAAGTCAATCATATTGTTTTGAAGTAGTGTCTATGTTCTTGTTTCCATTTGTTATAATTTCAGTTGATTTATTTGTTGTCTTCTGTTTTTTAGGGAAAGCATCCAGTCTTTCACCATTAAGTATAATTAAGCATATGGGTTTTCATAAATCCCATTATGAGGTTGAGGAAACTCTCTTTTAATTCTGTCTTTCCTGCTGAATGCTTTTTAATCATGAAGTGATATTGGATTTTTATACAAATACCTTTTGTGCATCTATTGAGATATATTTTTGTCCTTTATTCTATTAATATTGTATCATATATTAATTGAATTTTGGGTATTAAACCAACCTTATATTCCTGGGATAATTCCCACTTGATCATAGTGTAAATCCTTATGTGTTGCTGGATTTGGTTTGCTTGTATTTTGTTGAGGATTTTCATGTTTATATTCATAAGTGGTATTGGCCTGTGTTTTTTAATGTATTTACATATTTTCCCTGTGATATCATTGTTTGGCTTTTGTATCAAGGTAATACTGGCCTTATAGAAGGAGGTGGTGACTTTTCTCTCCTTTTTTACTTTTTTTTTTTAAAGAATTTTTATAATATTGATATTAACTGTACTTTAAATGTTTGGTGAAAATGAAAAATGAGTCCTGTCTTAGGTTTTTCTTTGAAATGTTTTAATTTAATATCTTTATATGTTATAGATCTATTCATATTTTCTAGTTCTTCTTGAGTCAGTTTTAGGAATCTGTGTCTTTCTAGGAATGTGCCGATTTTATCCAAGTTATTTAATTTATTATACAGATGTTATATTCTTATAATCCTTTTTACTTCTGGTTGGTACTGATGTTCCCTAATTCATTCCTGATTTAGGAATTTAAATATTTTCTTTTACTTTTGAAAAGTCTGGTTAAAATTTTGTCAATTAGGTGATATTTTCAAAAGCCAATTTTTTAATTGTTTCTCTTGATTATTTATTTCATTTATTTCCACTCATTTAAATTATTTTCTTCCTCATGCTTATTTTGGGTTTATTTTTCTTTTCTTCAACTTCTTAAGGTAGTAGGTTTTCAATTTGACATCTTTCTTTTTTAAAATATAGATGTTTTCAGCCATAATTTCTCTGTCAGCACTATTTTACTTGCATCTCATAAGTTTGAGTGTGTTGTGTTTATTATTTACATTTATCTCAAAGAGTTTTCTAAACCCTCTTGTGATTTCTTTTTTTACTCTTTGGTTATTTAGGGATTTGTCATTTAATTTCCACATGTTTGTCAATTTCACAATTTTTCTCTGTTGACTTCTAATTTAGTATCATTGTGGCTAGAGAATTTATTTTATATGATTTTAATGTGTTTAAATTTATTGAAGCCTGTTTTGTGCTCTAGCAGATGGTCTATCTTGGAAAATGTTACATATGCACTATAGAAGAATTTGTATTCTTTTGTGTGGAGTGTTCTATGGATATTTGTTAGGTCTAGTCGGTTTACTGTTGTTGAAGTCCTCTATATATTTGTTATTCTTCTGTCTCATTGTTCTATCCATTATTGAAACTGAGGCATTAAAGTATCTAACTCTATTATTGAATTGCCTATATCTCCCTTTAATTCTGTCATATTTTGCTTTATGAATTTTAGAGCACTGCATTTGTAGTTGTTATGTCTTTGGGTTTAATTGGTGCTTTTACCATTATATAATATCTCTCCAGTGACACTTTTGTTTTAAAGTCTATTTTGCCCAGCGTTACTATAGTTAGTCTCTCAGCTCTTTTATGGTTGCTCTTTGTCCTGGCATATTTTTCTCCATTCTCTTATGCCCAGACTATTTGTATCTTTGAATCTAAAATATTGACTCTAAAATATGGAGAACAGTATATTTTCCATTCTTATTTTTAAAAATATTATTAAGTCTAACAATCTCTTTTGATTGGACTATTTGATTGGCCTTTTGATTGGACTACTTAATCTACTGACATTTAATGTTGTTATTGATATATTTGGGCTTATGTCTGACATTTTTCTTTTTGTGTTCTATATGTCCCATATCATTTTTTCTTCCCTAGTATTCTTTTTCTGTTTTCCTTTGCATTACGGTTTTCTAGTGTAACATCTTAATTGCTTTTTTAAAAACTTTTATTTTCTTAGTCATGGTCTGTAGCTTACCATAAACAGGTTATTAGAATTTACTTCAATTTATACTAACTTAATTACAATAACATATAGAAAAATTACTCCTGTATAACTTAACTCCATCTCTCCTTCTTTGTGCTGTGATTGTTATAAATATTTCATCTAAATATGTTATAAACACAATAATAGATTATTTTAAATATTTCACATAGTTTTATGTTTATTTAAAAAAAAAACAAAAAAGAGAAGTATAAGCTTACAGAGTTTGTTATATTATCCTTCTCATTTACTATTTCTGGTTCTCTCCTCTTGTCTCTGTGAACTCAAATTACAATAAGTAACATTTCCATAGTTTAGTACAGCCTTGCCCTCACCTGCCTCTTTTGTGCTATTCTTCTCAAATATATTAGATTTCTATATGCCATATGCTTAACATAACCAGTACAATTATGCATATTGTATTATATAATTACTTTTTCAATTAGTTAAGAAAGTAAGGAGAATTATACACTTATGCTGTCTTTAAAAGTCACATAATTATCTTTACTGGTGCTTATTATTTTTTCATGTGGATTTGAATTACTGTCTCTGGTCATTTGCATTCAGCCTAAACAAATTCCCTTAGTATTTTATTTTAAGATGGGTATGCTAACAATGAATTCTCTCTTTATGTTATTTGAAAATACAATTATTTCACTTTCATTTTTGAAAGATAATATTGCTGGATATACAATTCTTAGTTGACTGGATCTTTTTTTGCTTTCACTACTTTGAATATGTCACCCACTGTCTCATGGCCTCTACTGTTTCTGATGAGAAGTCATTTTTTAAAATCTTTTGGGAGTTCCTTTGTACATGACAAGTCATTTGTGTCTTGCTGCTTTAACGATTTTCACTGTGTCTTTAGCATTCATCCTTCTTATTCTAGTGTGTCTGGAATTTCTTTGAATTCATCCTACTTGGAATTTATTGTGCTTCTTGGATGTTCAGATTAATCTTTCATCAATTTTTAAGTCTTGAGTCACTATTTCTTCAAATATATTGTTTTTGCTCTTTTTTTTCTTCTCTTCTTCTGTACTTCTGTTATATATATGTTGATGTGCTTAATGGTGTTCCACATTTCTCTGATGCTCTGTACATTTGCTTTCTACTCTTTGAATTGAATAATCTCTATCAGTTTATTTTCAAGTTTGCTGATTCTATCTTCTATTGGTTCAAATATACTGTTGAAGCCCTCTAGTGAATTTTATGTTTTGGTGACTTAACTTTTCAGAATTTCCATTTGATTATTTAAAATATAATTTATATTTCCATATTACCATCTCTATTTGAAGAAACATTACCATCATAGCTTCCTTTTATTTAAGCATGGTTCTCTTTGTTTTTTTTAATATATTTATCATTGATGTGTTGAACTTTTCTCTGTTATATTTGCTATTTGAGCCCTCTCACAGGCAGATTTTGTTGTCTGCTTTTAAAAAATTTTTATCTTATATTGGACTATAGTTGACTTACAATGTTGTGTTAGTTTCAGGTGTACAGCAAAGTGATTCAGTTATACATATACTTCTATCTATTCTTTATCAAATTATTTTCCCATTTAGCTTATAATAGAATATTGAGCAGAGTTTCCTGTGCTATACAGTAGGTCATGTTGGTTATCTATTTTATTTTATTTTATTTTATTTTATTTTTATTTATTTATTTTTTTTAACATCTTTATTGGAGTATAATTGTTTTACAATAGTGTGTTAGTTTTCCCTCTACTGGTTATCTATTTTAAATACAGTAGTGTGTATATGTCAATCCCAAACTCCCAATTTATCCCTCACACCCTCACCTTTCCTTTGTGGTAACCATAAGTTTGTTTTCTAAGTTTGTGAGTCTGTTACTGTTTTGTAAATAAGTTCATTTGTATCCTGTTTTTTTTCAATTCCACATAAGCAATATCATATGATATTTGTCTTTGTCTGACTTACTTCACTTAGTATGATAATCTCCAGGACCATCCATGTCGCTGCAAATGGCATTGTTTAATTCTTTTTAATGGCTGAATAATATTGCATTGTATATATGTACCACATCTTCTTTATCCATTCATCTGTTGATGGACATTTAGGTTGCTTCCATGTCTTGGCTACTGTAAACAGCACTGCAGTGAACATTGGGGTGCATGTATCCTTTTGAACCCTGCTTTTCTTCCTGTTTATGGGTCACACTTTACTGTTTCTTCACATGAATCACGACTTTTTGTTGAAAACTAGAAATTTTAGGTAATATATTTTAACAACTCTGGATCCATGTTCCTCATACCTTTTGGAATATCCTGTTGTTGTTTGCATATTTATTTCTTTAATGATTGGGCTAGTTTAGTGAATTTGACTTTTCAAGTAATGTGAAGTCTTTGATGTTTCTTCTCGGAGTGCATCCTTGGGTGAGCACAGTCTCTCTGAACACCTGGGATGGTCTACCTCTATTAATATCACACCCAGCTGTTAGTCTCCACTGTTACCTGATTGCTGTATTGTTTGCATGAACTGTTCCACAGTCTGATCCAATTAAAGTAAGGCCGCTTTATAGGGGCAAAAGCTTGCCAGTCTTTGAAGCTGATCTGACCCCATGAAGGCTCTCCTTAATTGTCTCTTTCCCTGGTTCTCTCTGTTAAACTTCTTTTTTGTTTACAGTTTTGCTTTCTGTTATTAGTGTCAGAGAGCTACCAATCTCTTCTTAACTGCTCATTTTATGATCATTGTTGTGTTCGACAATGCCCTTAGACATGAACTTTCCCACAATTTCTTGCTAAGTAAGTGAATCTTAGTTAGGCAATGCTGTGAACTCTTTGTTTTTACCATCTGCCTCTCTTATTGAACCTCTGTCCACTGCATATGGGCTGAGGGTGAAGAAAATAGACCACCTCTCCTTGAGTGACATCCCTGCTCAACAAATGGGACTGTGAACAGGGAATTAGCCCCTGAACTTCTGGACTTCTCCTTTTTGGCATGGAATCTCTACACTACAAGCAAGCTAGGCAGGAGTGTCTGGGTTCCAGTTTTCTTGCCCTGTTGTTCTTGGAGTAGAGCTTCTGCCATTTGAGTGGAGGCTGGGTGAAGGAAGAAACCAGTCTTCTTGGCTTCTAGAGCTTCTGCAATTCAGACCTGGGGTGGAATGTGGGTGCCCTCCTGGATCAAATTGTGTCCCTAGATTGAGAGCTAATAGAAAGGAAGACCCATCTTCTTGGTTTCAAATGCCTGAAGTAGCACTTTCATCACACTGAGCTAGAGGTGAGAAAGAGAAAGATAGGAAATGATGGTGAGTCATACCTTAAATGTCACATATTTTTGGTGTTCTTACCTATATTTAGTCATTTGTTTTGAATAGATGTTTGGCCATTTGCTGTACCCCCTTAGGAGAATTTCTATAGACTTTAAATTGTTAATTTAAAAAAATGTATCAGTTAAATGTTTCTGTTTGCTTGACTGGGGAAAGACTCCACTGTGCTCCTCACGCTGCCACTTTTAAAGTCAATCTCACTGGTTGCCTTTAAGATAATATATTGTCTTTGATATTCAGCAGTTTCACCATGATTTATAAATTGGATTGGCTTTCATTTATAATATCAGTGGATCATTTTCTTACTCCAGTTTGAAAGTTCTTTCTTATTTTTTCAGTTCAGTGATATTCATAGCCACTATGGTGTACAGTATTGCATTTTAAAAAATATCCTATTCCTTTCTTCCATGGAATATATGAAGTATACTGAAAAACTTCTATGTCTCCATAGCTCTTTTATCCTTTTTATATTTCTAGTTCAGATATTCTCAAATTTAGCATATATTAGAATCATCTCAGAATTTATTAAAAGACAGATGCTTGGTCCATACCCCCAGAATCTCACATTCGATAAATATAGGGTGGGGCTCAATATCTAACAAGTTGTCAGGTGGTGCTGATATTTCCGATCCAGAGATTACACTTTGAGATTTGCCATTCTTTCATATCTCTTTGCTGAATTTCAGATGATTTCCTCAAATTTATCTTTCAGTTTACAAAACTCTCTTCAGCAGTATCAATTTGCTATTTAACTCGTCCTCTATATTTGAAATCTCAAAGATTCATCTTTATTTATGGACTCCTTGTTTAACTCTCAGAGGATTATTCACAAACTCTTATTTTGTAATTGTGGTTTATTTTATTTTTATCCTTCCTTTTTATTTTTAAAATCTTTATTGGAATATAACTGCTTTACAACAGTGTGTTAGTTTCTGTTGTATCACAAAGTGAATCAGCTATACGTATACATATATCCCCATATCCCCTCCCTCTTCCATCTCCCTCCCACTCTCCCTAATCCACCCCTCTAGGTGGTCACAAAGCACAGAGCTTATCTCCCTGTGCTATGTGGCTGCTTCCCACTAGCTATCTATTTTACATTTGGTAGTGTATATATGTCCATGCCACTCTCTCACTTGGTCCCAGCTTACCCTTCCCCCTCCCCATATCCTCAAATCCATTCTCTAAGTCTGGGTCTTTATTCCTCTCTCACCCATAGGTTTTTCAGAACCAGGTTTTTTTTTTTTTTTTTTTTTTTTTTAATTCCATATATATGGGTTAACATATGGCATTTGTTTTTTTCTTTCTGACTTACTTCACTCTGTATGACAGACTCTAGGTCCATCCACCTCACTACAAATAACTCAGTTTCATTTCTTTTTAGGGCTGAGTAATATTCTATTGTATATATATGCAACATCTTCTTTATCCATTCATTTGTTGATGGACAGTTAGGTCGTTTCCATTCCTGGCTATTGTAACTAGAGCTGCAATTAACATTGTGGTACATGACTCTTTTTGAATTATGGCTTTCTCAGGGTATATGCCCAGTAGTGGGATTGCTGGGTTGTATGGTAGTTCTATTTTTAGTTTTTAAAGGAACTTCCATACTGTTCTCCAGTGACTGTATCAATTTACATTCCCACCAACAGTGCAAGAGGGTTCCCTTTTCTCCACACCCCCTCCAGCATTTATTGTTTATAGACATTTTGATGACAGCCCTCCTGACTGGTATGAGGTGATACCTCATTGTAGTTTTGATTTGCATTTCTCTAATGATTAGTGATATTGAGCATCCTTTCATGTGTTTGTTGGCAATTTGCATATCTTCTTTGGAGAAATGTCTATTTAGGTCTTCTGCCCTTTTGTGGATTTTGTTGTTTGGGTTTTTTTTTGATATGGAGCTGTATGAGCTGCTTGTATGTTTTGGAGATTAATCCGTTGTCAGTTGCTTTGTTTGCAAATATTTTCTCCCATTCTGAGGGTTGTCTTTTGGTCTTGTTTATAGTTTCCTTTGCTGTGCAAAAGTTTTTAGTTTCATTAGGTCCCGTTTGTTTATTTTTGTTTTTACTTCCATTTCTCTAGGAGGTGGGTTAAAAAAGATCTTGCTGTGATTTATGTCAAAGAGTGTTCTGCCTGTGTTTTCCTCTAAGAGTTTTATAGTGTCTGGACTTATATTTAGGTCTTTAGTCTATTTTAAGTTTATTTTTGTATATGGTGTTAGGAAGTGTTCTAATTTCATTCTTTTACATGTAGCTGTCCAATTTTCCCAGCACCACTTATTGAAGAGCCTGTCTTTTCTCCATTATATATTCTTGCCTCCTTTATCAAAGATAAGATGACCATATATGCATGGGTTTATCTCTGGGCTTTCTATCCTATTTCCTTGATCTATATTTCTGTTTTTGTGCCAGTACCAAACTGTCTTGATTACTGTAGCTTTGTGTTATAGTCTGAAGTCAGGGAGCCTGAATGCTCCAGCTCCGTTTTTCTTCCTCAAGATGGTTTTGGCCATTTGGAGTGTTTTGTGTTTCCATACAAATTTTGAATTTTTCTGTTCTATTTTTGTGAAAAATGCCATTGGTAGTTTGATAGAGATTGCATTGAATCTGTAGATTATTTTGGGTAGTAGGTCATTTTCACAATGTTACTGCTTCCAGTCCAAGATCATGGTATATCTCTCCATCTGTTTGTACCATCTTTAATTTCTTTCATCAGTGTTTTATAGTTATCTGCATACATGTCTTCTGTCTCCTTAGGTAGGTTTATTCCTAAATATTTTATTCTTTTCGTTGCAGTGGTAAACAGGAGTGTTTCCTTAATTTCTCTTTCAGATTTTTCATCATTAGTGTACAGGAATGCAAGAGATTTCTGTGCATTCATTTGCTATCCTGCTACTTTACCAAACTCATTGATTAGCTATAGTAGTTTTCTGGTAGCATCTTTAGGATTCTCTACGTATAGTATAATGTCACCTGCAAACAGTGACAGTTTTATGCCTTCTTTTCTGATTTGGATTCCTTTTATTTCTTTCTCATCTCTGATTGCTGTGGCTAAAACTTCTAAAAGTATGTTGAGTAACGGGCAACCTTTTCTTTTTCCTGATTTTAGTGGAAATGGCTTCAGTTTTTCACCATTGAGAACGATGTTGTCTGTGGGTTTGTCATATATGGCCTTTATTATGTTGAGTAAGTTCCCTCTATGCCTGGAGGCTTTTTATCATAAATCAGCGTTGAATTTTGTTGAAAGCTTTTTCTGCATATATTGAGATGATCATATGTTTTTTCTCCTTTAATTTGTTAGTATGGTGTATGACATTGATTTGCGTATATTGAAGAATCCTCGCATTCCTAGGATAAACCCCACTTGATCATGGTTCTTTTAATGTGCTGTTGGATTCTGTTTGGTAGTATTTTGTTGAGGATTTTTGCATCTATGTTCATCAATGATATTGTCCTGTAGTTTTTTCCTTTGTGACATCTTTGTCTGATTTTGGTATCAGGGTGATGGTGGCCTTGTAGAATGAGTTTGGGAGTGTTCCTCCCTCTGCTATATTTTGGAAGAGTTTGAGAAGGAAAGGTGTGAGCTACTCTCTAAATGTTTGATAGAATTCTCCTGTGAACCCATCTGGTCCTGGGCTTTTGTGTGTTGGAAGGTTTTTAATCCCAGTCTCAATTTCAGTGCTTGTGATTGGTCTGTTTATATTTTCTATTTCTTCCTGGTTCAGTTTCGGAAGGTTTTGCTTTTCTAAGAATTTGTCCATTTCTTCCAGGTTGTCCATTTTATTGGCATATAGTTGCTTGTATTAATCTCTGATGATCCTTTGTATTTCTGCAGTGTCGGTTGTTACTTCTCCTTTTTCATTTCTAATTCTATTGATTTGAGTCTTCTCTCTTTTTTTTTGTTGATGAGTCTGGCTAATGGTTTATCAATTTTGTTTATCTTCTCACAGAACCAGCTTTTAGTTTGATTCATCTTTGCTACCGTTTCCTTCATTTTCATTTATTTCTGATCTGATAGTTATGATTTATTTTCTTCTGTTAACTTTGGGTTTTTTTTTTTTTGTTGTTCTTCTTCCTCTGTTGCTTTAGGTGTAGGGTTAGGTTGTTTATTTGAGATCTTTCTTGTTTCTTGAGGTAGGATTTTATTGCTACAAACTTTCCTCTTAGAACTGCTTTTCTTCATTCCATAGGTTTTGGGTCATCATGTTCTCATTGTCATTTATTTCTTGGTGTTTTTGATTTCTTCTTTGTTTTCTTCAGTGATCTCTTGCTTATAAAGTAGTATACTGTTTAGCCTCCATCTATTTGTATTTTTTTTTTTTTTTTTACAGATTTTGCCTGTATTTGATATCTAGTCTCATAGTGTTGTGGTTGGAAAAGATACTTGATATGACTTCAGTTTTCTTAATTTTATGAAGGCTTGATTTGTGACCCAATAACATATGATCTATTCTGGAGAGTGTTCCATGAGCACTTGAGAAGATAGTGTATACTGTTGTTATTGGATGGAATGTCCTATAATATCAAGTAAGTCCATCTTGTTTAATATATCACTTAAAGGTTGTGTTTCCTTATTTATTTTCATTTTGGATGATCTGTCCATTGGTGAAAGTGGGGTGTTAAAGTCCCACTGTATGATTGTGTTACTGTTGATGTCGCCTTTTATGGCTGTTAGCATTTGCCTTATGTATAGAGGTGCTCCTATGTTGGGTGCATAAATATTTACAATTGTTATATATTCTTCTTGGATGGATCTTTTGATCATTATGTAGTGTCCTTCTTTGTCTCTTGTAATAGTCTTTATTTTAAAGTCAGTTTTGTCTGATATGAGAATTAGTACTCCAACTTTCTTTGATTTCCATTTGCATGGAATATCTTTTTCCATCCCCTCAGTTTCAGTCTGTATGTGTCCCTAGGTCTGAGGTGGGTCTCTTGTAGACCGAATATATATGGGTCTTGTTTTTGTATCCATTCAGCCAATCTAGTTCTTTTGTTTGGAACATTTAATCCATTTACATTTAAGTTAGTTATCAATATGTATGTTCCTATTACCATTTTCTTAATTGTTTTGGGTTTGTTATTGTAAGTCTTTTCCTTGTCTTGTGTTTGCTTCCTAGAGAAGTTCCTTTAGCATTTGTTGTAAAGCTGGTTTTGTGGTGCTGAATTCTCTTAGCTTTGCTTGTCTGATATGGTTTTAATTTTTGTGTCGAATCTGAATGAGATTCTTACTGGGTAGAATAATCTTGGTTGTAGGTTTTTCCCTTTCATCACTTTAAATATGTCCTGCCACTCCCTCTGGCTTCAAGAGTTTGTGCTGAAAGATCAGCTGTTAACCTTATGGGGATTCCCTTGTGTGTTATTTGTTGTTTTTCCCTTGCTGCTTTTAATGTTTTTTTCTTTGCATTTAATTTTTGATAGTTTGATTAATATGTGTCTTGACATGTTTCTCCTTGGATTTATCCTGTATGGCACTCTCTGTGCTTCCTGGATTTGATTAACTATTTCCTTTCCCATATTAGGGAAGTTTTCAGCTATAATCTCTTCAGATATGTTCTCAGTCCCTTTCTTTTTCTCTTCTTCTTCTGGGACCCCTATAATTCGAATGTTGCTGTGTTTAATGTTGTCCCAGAGGTCTCTGAGACTGTCCTAAATTCTTTTCATTCTGTTTTCGTTATTCTGCTCTGCAGTAGTTATTTCCACTATTTTATCTTCCAGGTCACTTATCCATTCTTCTGCCTCAGTTATTCTACTATTGATTCCTTCTAGAGAAGTATATATTTCATTTCTTGTGTTGTTCATCATTGTTTGTTTGCTCTTTAATTCTTCTAGGTCCTTGTTAAATGTTTCTCCTATTTTCTCCATTCTATTTCCAAGACTTTGGATCATCTTTAGTATCATTACTTTTAATTCTTTTACAGATAGACTGCCTACTTCCTCTTATTTGGTCTGATGGGTTTTTACCTTGCTCGTTCATCCACTGAGTGTTTCTCTTTCTTCACATTTTGCTTATCTTACTCTGTTTGGTGTCTCCTTTTCACAGGCTGCATGTTCATAGTTTCTGTTGTTTTTGGTGTGTGCCCCCAGTGGCTACGGTTGGTTCAGTGGGTTGTGTAGGCTGCCTGTTGGAGGGGACTATTGCCTGTGTTCTGGTGGATGAGGCTGGATCTTGTCTTTCTGGTGGGAAGGTCCATGCCCAGTGATGTGTTTTGGGATGTCTGTGACCTTATTATGATTTTAGGCAGCCTCTCTGCTAATGGGTTGGGTTATATTCCTGTCTTGCTCGTTTTTTGGCATAGGGTGTCCAGCACTGTAGCTTGCTGGTCGTTGAGAGGAGCTGTGTCTTAGCATTGAGATGGAGATCTCTGGGAGAGCTTTTGCCATTTGATATTACGTGGAGCTGGGAGTTCTCTTTTGATGTCAGAGGGCCAAAAACTTGATGCTTAGATTGTGTGGAGGCCTGTAGCCTGGTTACACCTGCGCAGAGGGCGATTCTAGACACTATTTTATGATATCTTGAAATGGAGTATAATGAAGAAAAACATTGAATTAATATGTTGTACACGTGAAACAAATATAATATTGTAAATCAACTATACTTCGGTATAAAAATAATATAGAGGAAATATGTGTTGAGGGCTATACAGGAACTCTCAGTACTCTGCTCAATTTTTTATAAACCTAAAACTGTTCCAAAAAATAAAATCTACTAATGAAAAGGAAAAATGCATATTGCTCATTCTCAGAGACTGCCCTTTGTCTCTGGTCCTAAGATTTTCCTACCATTCACCTTTTATATTTCAAATATGAAATTTATTATCATTAAATTTATATTTATCAATTTTTATGTATGAAGTTTGGTGTTACACATCAACTGAGTCTCACAACTATTGCAAGTTTATATTAATTTATAATCAGAAAATCAAAAAAATAAAATAAGGTGTTAATCATCTAGGGGTGTACACTTATGATCTGTGCACATATTGTGTGTATTTTATATTTTTTGAATGAGGTTTTAAACAGGTGGCACAATGAATGTTTACAAACACAAGTGTGCTGTATTTACACACTACATCTTCTGATTATTGTAACTTCCTTCCTCTTTCATCCATGTCCATTTGTTACACCAGTCACTGTTGCCATAGAAATGGCCAAATTCAAACTTTTCCTATTTCCTGAAAGCCAAATGGGAGTTGAATCACTGTTACTTTAGAGGAGCAATAGAACTGACAGCAATTGGACTGACAAGTAAGTGCTCCGGTCCCATTTTGATGAATAGTTTTCCAGTTCTGCAGAAGCAGTCAGAGTGTTCAGGCAATCCTAGCTGTCTTATTTACTGGTATATTCCAGCACATAGAATAGTGCCTGGGATGGAGTGAATGTTCAATAAATAATTGTTGAATGACTGCACGAAACTGTTAAACTGACCTAAACCAAAGAATTTGTTGTGGTCTCTGTAATCAAAGGTTAAAATTCCAAATATTGATTCCCAATCAGAGCCCTAGCCCCTGAGTTCCCTTTCCTAACTGAAGCCTGGATATTAAGCTGAAATCTTCTGTGAATGTTAGGCAATGACAAAAGTAAGGGGCTCTGTGAGTACATGACTATTTGTGAAACCCAGTACAGCTCAAACTCTATCTTTGCTAAGGTTTATGATCTCTCTAATGAAACAAGTGCCCTTAACATTAAAAATAATAAATATTCTGTTAAGTGTCAAGTACTTAGTTTATTATTTTTACAAACCCATAAAGTGGAAAAGTGAGCTCCCATACAGAGTTTGGTTAATTTGCTAATTACTGAGATCATGACCTCGGCAGAAGATCAGAGGAAAGCCAGCACCAGTAGAAAGATCCACTCAGGGCCACAAACATATTCAGAGTTCCTATCTTTCTCTTATAAATAGAAATCTTGTTACTGGGGTAGGGGCAGGCAATTGACGTAAGGAAAAATCAGCCTTCCTCCATTGTTCTCAACATATTTGGCCATAAGGCTGCATCTGGGCTTTGATTAATGAAAAGTCCCAATAGAATCTTAAAAGTTTTTAATGAGTTTTACCCCAGTCGGTTTTAATAAGTTATAAAATGGAACATGAGGTGAGGATGGGTCAGATTTTGCCAGTAATATGTTAACTTGAAATCTGCTAACTTTAAAAAAATCCCGTTCTTGTTTAATTCAAAGAGTTTCTCCTTCCCAATAAATTTATCCATCAAGGGTTCGCTCCTCAGGGATGTCTGTTTCTTTCGCTCCAATGTGATTTAGGGACCACTTTTGAGACTAGTACATAGGGTGTATCTGTAACATTTACTGTCAGTTATTTTGATAATTAACATATTAGGGTTTCCTGCTAGATTATATTTCTTGAGAATGAGGTCCAAGTCTTATTTTCATATCCCTGGCAGCCTATATGATACCTGACACAGTACCTACTCATTACACATTTTTTAAATGATACTTTATTATTTGTTAAATGATACATGAAACTTGACACTCCCCTCACTTGATTATTATCAGCAAATACCTCTGAAGATCCGGAGACATGAGAAAACCCTTTCCTCATGAGATCATCCCTTCCCCATACTATGGAAATCTCTTGAAATGTTACTCTTTGTGAGCTGGATGGATTCAAATTAATATACCCAGAATAATGGTACATTATAGCTAATCAAAAGTTAAAATTAAAGCAATAAAGGGAAACTAGGTCCTCACTTTAAAGCACTCATATTCTTTTTTTCTTACTTAAAAACACTAAAATGACTTGTTAAAGATAGACTATTGAAATGCTTAATATTCAATTTACTAGTTTTCTTTCTTCCTCAAGTTCTTCTCCAAGGGGTGAGACAGAAAGGGAAATACTATAGTGACGTTTCATCCATGACGCAGAATCATCCTCTTTCCCAGAGTGGATCCCACAGTTTGTGACTCTTCTCTGCTACTTTCTGGTTGGCATGACTCAAAGTTTCTAGGGCTTTGGGGGTGGGGAATGGGGCAGAAATAGGGAGCACAAAGACAAGCAGAACCTACCGATTTTAGTGAATACAGACTTGAGTCAGGCATGTCGCTTTTCTGGCTTTAGTGACTTCGTCTATTAAATACGTGTCTTTTTTTTTTTTTTTTTTTTTTTTTCTGTATGCGGGCCTCTCACTGCTGTGGCCTCTCCCGTTGCGGAGCACAGGCTCCGGACGCGCAGGCCCAGTGGCCATGGCTCACGGGCTTAGTTGCTCCGCGGCATGTGGGATCTTCCCGGACCAGGGCACGAACCCGTGACCCCTGCATCGGCAGGCGGATTCTCAACCACTGCGCCACCAGGGAAGCCCTAAATACGTGTCTTGATCTAGAATACCTCTTCCATTTTTAACATTCTGTCTGCTCTTTGTATCTCAATTTGCTCTCTACCCATGATTCTCCCTGCTCTTGCATCATCACTGCCAACAGACACAGAGGAATCCTCTAACTGCAAGGAATCCACTGGGCCTAAGATACAGAAGCATAATTACACACAGATGTCGGCTACAGCATCTGCACACACAGGTTCTGGTACCATAGGGATCTTCCATGATCTTCCAATGCAAGATTCTCAAATACCAGCATATTTTCAGAGTTTATTTGTGTTAACGTGATGATGGAGAGAGGATCGGGGAGTGTTATAGGGTAGGGAAGGAGAAACGGAAAGGTAAGATACAGTTTGATTATCACCATTCTTTAATCTAGCAGTTCTTAAATCCTTACAATGTTCCAGTTACTGTGCTATGAGCTTCCAAATCCAAATTTAACCATTAGAGTAAAACTTCGAATTAGGTACTAAATATTTTAGGTCCCTTATACAGATGGAGAAATTGAGGCTCCAGGAAGTGAAATAACTTGCCAAGTTCACACAGATTTTAAGTGATGTGAATGGTAAGCCTAGGTAGTCTGACCCCAAGGGCTAAGTTCATAATAATTGACATATAGGGAAAGTGTGTCTTGCTTTTGCTAGTTAAAAACAAACAAAATTCAGTGAGAGGAAAGAATCTGACTATTTCCTACAGACTCAATGTGAACAGCAAGACCTGTTCCAAAGAAGAACATTTATTTTATCTCCCTAGTTCTTGGGGCAGTGCCTTCACCTGAGGAGAGCCCTGGGTGTAAGACAGTGCAGGACCAGCTCTGAAATAAAGGTCAGAGAAATTTAAAAAACAACAAAACAGCACAAACAATAAGAATATAATTTCCAGTATTCTGGTTAAAAAAATATATTAATATAATGAAGTAAAAGAGAATTCTGCAGAAGCCTAATTTTAGAACATCAGTTTCTCAGTGGTCACTATGATGCATAAAATGTCTCCTTTCCTTTGTTGTTATAGGGATTTTCAAATATTTTCTCTATAATTTGACACCTTTATTAAATTTAACTTGATGGCACATTGATATTCATTTGTTTAGTCATTCATTCATTTTATTCAACTTTATTGAATGTTTTTTATGGGTCAGGCAGGTTGGGTTAATGTGATCATATAGGTAAACACTCAGCCTTGTGCCTGACATACAGAATATGTTCATTTAATGATAGCCATTATGTTGATGAGTTAGTCACCAGTTCTCTATTTAGGATTTAGGTTCAAACCAACCAGGAGTACAGTTTCAGCAGCTATGAGGTGGAAGTGGAATGGGCTGTAAAAGAAAGGCTTTTCTAGCTGAGGGTCCTGGGGACACACTTAACAGGGCAGTGGCCAGGTATAACGATGTGTGCACATTTGGCTTGCATCTGCATCAATCCAATCTGTGCTTCTGTTGTCACATGGCCTTCTTCCCTCTGTGTCTGTATGTCTTCACATGGCCTTCTTACAAGGACACCAGGCATTGGACTTAAGGTTCACCCTAACCCAGTACAACTTCATCTAACTTATCATATCTGCAAAGACTCTATTCCCCAAGTATGGTCACATTTACAAAAACTGGAGGTTAGGGCTTCAGTTTATCTTTTGCAGGAATATAATTTATTGCAGAATACTCCCATCCTATTTTCCTTTATAGCCATGGTTCTCTAAGAAGTTATGTTTGGGTTATGTCTCTCTTGAGTATTATAATTCATGTAGGATGCAAAAGAGGCCACAAGATTTTTAAATAAATTAGTGGGTAGTACAAAAATCTTCCATTGCCTCACATTTCCTTAGGCTGGTCCTTTGAGAAAATGTATGCTCAGTTCACAAAAAATGGACAACAGAGAGGGGTTTTTGTGTATAACTATTCAAAGAGGAAAGGCAAAGAATATAGTTATATATAATTTTGAAAGGGTGATATAGTGTTATCTTCCCTAATGCAGTCATAATTCTAGTACTTAATGATCGTTAAATGAACTAGCACCATCCTGTCTTTGGAAAGTCTCAGCATGACTTGAGGAAGCTTGGGAAATAAAGTGCCGTGTCACTATTTCATGTGTACTTTTCTATTCATTTACTTCTAATCTGCCTTGTTCCAACAAGATTTAAAACAATATAAAAATGCCCTCTGGAAGATATAATAAATGTAAACTAAGGAAGAAAATGAGGGGATTTAGACAATAATATTTTGGAGACTGGGTCCTCCAAAACAAATGTGGCTTTCTCCACTTGATCATCTTGGTGTCCCATACATTAGAAAGGTAGATTTTTAAAGAGTCCTGTCTAAATATAGAGAAAAAACTAGTTGTTACCAGTGGGGAGAGGGAAGCGAGGAGGAGCAATATAGGGGTAGGGGATTAAGAAGTACAAACTCTTATGTATAAAATAAATAAGCAACAAAGATATATTTTGTAGCATGGGGAAATATATCCATTATTTTATAATGACTTTCAATGGAGTATATTTTATAAAAATATTGACTCACTCTATTGTATACCTGAAACTAATATAATAATATATATAATATTATATATATATAATATTATAAATCAACTATACTTCAAAAAAATTAAGAAAAGAATCCTGTCTAATCAACAGGCAGTATATCCTTCAGGCAGTCCTCTATCAATACTTTATCTCTGTTGAGTTTAATAGCTGACCTTCTGGGAGTTTGAGATTACATTTCTTGAAAACTACTTGTACTGAGACTATTCTAGATTCACAGTTAAATGCAGCATCTCACTCTTTAGTAATCAAATATGATAAAGTACAAATTGACATTTAAAAAAGACATTTAGGTCTTTAAAAAGACATTTAAAGTCACAAAGTGAGAGCCCTGTGGTCATCTCTCCAGGGCAACCTGAGTCAACAGGATGGGCTCCTATCTGGTGTATACAACACATTGTATACAATGTGTTATATCCTCATGTTAGTAAGGATACTAATACATGAGTGTAGGAAGCTATGCTCCATATGCTCTGAGATGAACCACATTTACTGCTGCTTTGCAAGCAATTACATATTTTACCTTATTGGTAGCACATTTGTCTACTTGGTTATTTAGGTGCTGAACAGAGTCTGTCTGTAATGTATGCACGTATGTATGAGGCATTCCATCATCTTACTGTAATTGTCATTAAAATGTGCCTGGCAACTCAACTCTCAATGCTGACAGCAGATCTGCCTGACAGAGCACCTATCCTCTTAGTTGCCATTGGCTCTTCCTACACTGATTTTCTATTATTGGTGATATCATCTCAGAGTCTTTTTCATTCATAGTACCAACAACTTTTCCAGTTTGGAATAATTTCAAAGTCATTGAGTTTATGTATTTTTCCTCTTCTTTTTCAGAGTAAGAGAAATTAAAGTGTAGAGGTAATATGAGCTCTTAGTACTAAAGCCAGTTATAGAATCCAAACATCTTGACTCCTAATTTAATCTATTTTCTTCCTTCATGAGTTTCAGGGTATTCTCCTGGAAAAGATTTAAAGCACTTGATACATCATCCCTCTTACTTAAACCTATTTTTAATGGGTTAATTTCTGTCATTAAAAAAATCCCCTCCTGTGTCTCCCCAAATATATCAGCAGTAGGCAAGTTCAGGTGAAGTTTTCATTTGGTTTTTAACTGATTCACATAGATAGGACTTAATTACCGGACTGGGCATTAGCTGAGATATTATACCATTCAAGAATTTGCAGTGTACCTGGTTGTGATTATACAATGATTAAGCACCCCCTGAGCTCTTTTAATCTGAGTATCCTCTGAACAGGACCTTGAGTCAAATCTGATTGTTTGCTTGCTTTTTTAAATAAAGTTTTATTAGCCAGACTCTCCTTGCACAGCCTGCTTCATACTACTAGAATAGAGTTGAGTAGCTCAGACAGAGGATGGTTGGCCTGCACAGTTTGAAATACTTCATTAAAACCTTTACCAAAAAAGTTTGCCAATTACTGCTCTGGAAACTATAAACATTACTTCTTATAATCAAGATTCTGCTAGTGTGCTTTTATTTCTTTCTTTATGATCTATAAGAAAAGCATTAGGTAATTTTAGATTCATACTAAGGTTTGTAAATAGACAACTTATTTAATGCCTTCCAGAACAATCAGTGATGTTTTATTTTTTGTTGCATGGATGATTCTTCCTATGTCCTTGAATATTCATTTTTCCTGAAAGCTGACATGTAATTATTAGCTGAAATGACATATCCTACATAAACATGGATGCATTTCTCCTTTTAAATGTAAGAACCTGAAGATAACAAATGTGTCTTTGATTTGTGAATTGACATTTGCAAGCCTTTAATGAATTATCTATGAGAAGAATATAGGACAAATCAGCATCTGCTTTCAAATTACTCTTGAGTTTTTGTGCCTACTCTTATTCTTAGTGAAGATGCTGAGACGATAGATTTTGGGTTTGTCATGAATATAGTCATAGAATTAGCTTTGTATAATAGTAAATTGGCAAAGTCTGAGATTATTTTTGAGAAATTTCCAAACAAATCCAATAAACTGACTGGCACCATTTATAAAGTTGACTTAACATTTAAAGTGCATTTCAGCACTTGGCCTAATCATGTTCTAAAGAAGTAATAAATATCTAAAAATTGTACTCTGAGTCCTTTTCAGTTTTCTCTAGAAACATTGATCAGTATCTCAACGACTTCTGTTATTGTTATTTTGTTGTATAGTAGTCATCATGTTATAAATTTCTACAGTGATAAATCACTGTCACTATAAAACAATTGTTCATCACACTTATGACTAAATAATATAATCATGTGTTTAAGAATCTCTCTTCCATTTGACTGTAAGTTCCACACAATTAGCCACCAAGTATATACTCTTTAGCACTGTATCCACATATTAAGAATTTATTTATTCAGCATATATTTCTGGGTAGCTACTTATATCAGAAGCTGTGCTAATCCTGAAAATGCATAGTATTAAACAATCATGTTCCAATCCATCCAGAGTTTATAGTTTAGTTCCTAAGACAGAATTGAGCACATAGAAATTGCTTAGGGATATTCATCTAAAAAATGAATTAATGTAGATTATTAATATTTAGTACCAAATCAGTGAGAATTAGTTAATTTTCATTTATTTCATACCTACATGCCTTTAATCTTGACAAGTAAGAGTATAGGCAGTAAAGAGACTAATATGAGAAATAGTGGATGATTTAACACCCACCCACTACTGGAAAAATAACACCTAACAAATTAACTAGAGTGAGTGTCAGAGAAAGGATGAACTTCAGTTTCATCTGAATTTTTTATTAAGTAAAAATATGTATTTATTGAGTCTAAATGCCACTGGCCTATATGGGTCCATGCAATCAGGCTCCTCTGGAGGTAGGACCCATGTTCGACTTCTCGCCTCTTCATTCATTCTACTCCAGCCACATTGTTCTCTTTGTTCTTCAGTCACATCAGGTGTGCTGCTGCACATCTAGATCTTTGTGCGTTTTTTTTTTTTTTTTTCTTTCCTCTGGCCGAACCATTCTTCTTCAAGGAATCTAGGTGGCTCACCTTCTCAGCTCCTTTGGCCAGATCTTATTTTACTCATGATGCTTTTTCAAACACACTTTTCCTGACCTCTGTATCAAAAAATGAGCAGTTCTACCTATGCCCTTTCTTTCTGTTTCCCTTGCTTTTTTTCCCTTCTTCCTTCCCTTTCTTTCTTTTCTTTTCCTTTCTTTATTTTTTTGAATTTTTGAATTTTATTTATTTATTTTTGTACAGCAGGTTATTATTAATTCTTTTCTTTTTTCTTTCTTTCTCACCCATGCATTCATTTATATACTCAGTTATTTACTTTCTTTAACCAATGATACTACTTATTTTAAAAGAGGCACTTTTATGTATTATAAGGATCAAAGTTACATCAACATGGGTTTAGCAATGAAGAATGCCTTGGCCATATATATATATATTTACACACATATATATGTGTGTATATATGTATATATATATATATATATATATATATATATATGGTGCTACTAACATTTACAAAGGATGATGATTACAGAATGTCTTGGTAATAATAGATCTAGTCTCTGTTTCTTAGCAAAGAACTACTCTGAATGAAAGCTAGTGACTACAAAACTCCATACAATAATGTTTTATAAACATTTGGTGACCAAACTCTCTGTGCCATATTTGATCAACGCTGTGTGCAAATGACTCGTGTGCTTTTGGATTTCCTAATGTTCTAAGGCATGACCTTTTCATCTGATTTCAGAATTTCAATTGGTTATATTCACTAGAGTCCTGATTGAACATTGTCCAAATTTGAAACCGGTAAAGGTGAGCACCTACAGCTCTTTGGCTGGCTCCTGTCTCAATTCAGAAGTCACTGCAAGCATCTTCTAAATTTTATCAACTCAATTACCAAGACTCTTGCTGTACTCCTGTAAAATGTTTGGAAAATCCTGAGCCCTCAGAGCCAGCTTCATCAATCCTAGTACCAAAAACTCAGGCAGCTACGTAAGAAACCTTGTTCCCTGCACTACTCATACAGGTTCTTAGATTAAATAAACACATTCTATTACGTAAATCTCAATGTTTATGTGGAGTCAGGTGAATTTTGTTGTGTGACTAAGGTTATAGATTCAAAATTCAAAAACCCTACTTTGCCAATGATAAACATTACATTAGAGGAAGCAAGTGTGTGGAGTATAACATAACACCTCCTCTGAAAACTGCCTTAAAATCTGCAGGACAGAGGAGGCTCTTGACTCCTCTGTGCATGAGAAAACATGGCACTCATCAATGGAGGGGAAACTGGGCTTTATTGTAAGAATTAGCCATTTGGAAAATAGTATTAATAACATGTCTTAAAGGGTCATGACGTTGGTCCAAAACATGTTTTAAGTACAAAGAATTTGCTTCACAGAAGTGAAGTATCTAAAATTTATGAAAAGGATACAATGTTTTCATTTATAAAGTAAAACCTTAAGAATTTCCTTGTAAACTGAGAGTTTTGTCTCTGAGATTATGAGCCTGGAGCTGTGTTGATTACAGAGGCAAATTCCTCTGCAGCATTGTGTGTTTGTAGCAATCTAATATTCACATATATTCATCATTGCTTATTTGCATAATCTGAGGGTAACATACAACTTCTGAACATGCCATGCAAAGTTTTCCTTTCCCAATTCAGCTGTTAGTTCTTTTAATGTCCCTCTCAACCATCTCATGTTCTCTTTGGTTGCTGTTAGAATCTTGGGTTGGCCCATGGCCATCGACTCCATTCTCCAGGGAGTTCAGGATATTTTTGCTCTCAGAGGACTATGGTTCACAATTACAAGTAGAACAGGTTTCCCTAAGCTACATGGCTTTATGGGAGGCAGGAAGTTAAGGGAGTGTGGGCAGAGATTCCAGTGATTGGCAGATCCCCAGTCCCAGCGTTGAGAATATACCAGTCACAGAGGGCCCTGAGGGCAGATTGTTGCTCTGTCTAGTCTGGAATTTCAGCTCTATCATAGTATGTTTTCTATTCTAAGTTTAAAGACCTGATTGAATCCATTTCTGTTTTCCCTGTTTAGTAATTGTTGGCAGTTTGTCTTTCATCTTGTGGCTAACTTTCCATCATCAAACAAATAGGTAATTAATTGTACTTTGTTAAATGCTGTGGACTTCTTCGGTGACCTGCATTTTTCCTTGGATCCTAGTACTGGATATTTTATTGGAAATGTTGGCAGTTTTACCTAAAGATATATTATGGCCTTAAGGACCTAATCAGTCCAGGAACATATGACCACCGATCAGCCAACAGTGAGGACAGAGTCATGTCAAGGAATACTTTGGTTTGAGGGTTGGGAAAGATTCTGTAGTCTCATAATATAATGCAAAGTATTCTCCTTACATATAAGGCAAGTATCTTCATAGATCAGTGTTACTTAGCATTCCTGGGGAAACAAATTTAGAACTACAGAACAACAAAAACAAAAATCCCCAAGTAAAAAGATTTTTTTTTTTTTGTAAACTAATACACCTGCTCTATCCTTCTACCTACCTCTCAAGGTCAATGGTTGATTTATTTAATCTGAAATGGTAGTTGGAGATTCTTAAAATTTTAAAAAGATCATAAAGTGGTGAACCAATGAAAGCTTTAAATTTTTACTGTAAGGAGCCAGATCAAGACAAGTGAATACATTTAAAGGACATGAAAGCATTAAGGAATCAATATACAGTTGCAAGAGCTTCTCAGTGAGTCTATCATCCGAAGAGTGAGACACTTTCTACAGCCATTATATCAATATGTGGCAGACAGTACCTTGATGTTTATGTACAGGTTGTTCTCACTTGAATCTGTAGCCTGTTCTTTGAACTCATGGTTTAAATAGAACATTTTAGGTGTACTATTGACTGCAATTTTTGTTATATTTTTCTTTTCAAACTTTTAGGAGTCATTGGTAAATACATGGGTTAAGATGAAAATAATTTATGATTATTAGCTCAGTGTAGGAGACACATATATGCTTTGAGTTTCAATTAACTCAGTTTTTGACAGTGAATTATAAATAGTTCTTCTGTGGAACACCAAGCATGAAACATGGCTTAAAATAAAATGTGCTGTGAGCCAATGAAGTTTGGAAACACTGCATTGCTGTAGTAAGGAATATTAAAGGGATTTGGACTTGGTGATAGTGGAATTAGAGTAATGGGTCTATTGGGGTTGAGAGATGTATAGGTGGGGAGCAGAGATAATTTTGTTACAGGATACCTTGAAGTGAAAAGTTAAAGGATTAACATATGTCCCAGAGTACTAAATAGAGAGGTTGCTTAAGGAACAAGATGAGTCCTGTTAAATTGATTTAACTGTGTAACAATTTAATGTCTGGTTAAAAAAACACAAAGATCATGAAAGTAGAGTATGGGTTACTTATGAATAATGTGAAAAAAACTGGCTAAATATTAAAAAACAGCAAACCAATGCAACAAATGGACATCAACACAGTCCAAAATGATTTAGACACAGATTCCTTAACATCACCCCTTAAAAAGGCAAAAAAAGGATGAACTGCAACATCATTGTATTTTTAATTTTTAACATAGACTTTTTTGAAGTTTTATTTTATTTTGTTTTTTAACATCTTTATTGGAGTATAATTGCTCTTCACTGGTGTGTTACTTTCTGCTTTATAACAAAGTGAATCAGCCATACACATACATATATCCCCATATCTCCTCCCTCTTCCGTCTTCTCCCACCTTCCCTATCCCATCCTGCTGGGTGGTCACAAAGCACCAAGTTGATCGCCCTGTGCTATGTGGCTGCTTCCCACTAGCTATCGATTTTACATTTGGTAGTGTGTATATGTCCATGCCACTCTCACTTCGTCCCAGCTTACCCTTCCCCTTGAGGAGAAGGGTAATGTCCTCAAGTCCATTCTCCACGTCTGTGCCTCTTTGTTCCTGTCCTGCCCCAAGGTTCTTTGGAACTTTTTTTGTTTTTTAGATTCCATATATATGTGTTAGCATATGGCATTTGTTTTTTTCTCTTTCTGACTTAATTCACTCTGTATGACAGACTCTAGGTCCATCCACCTCACTACAAATAACTCAGTTTCATTTCTTTTTATGGCTGAGTAATATTCTATTGTATATATGTGCAACATCTTCTTTATCCATTCATCTGTCGATGGACAGTTAGGTTATTTCCATTCCTGGCTATTGTAACTAGAGCTGCAATTAACATTGTGGTACATGACTCTTTTTGAATTATGGCTTTCTCAGGGTATATGCCCAGTAGTGGGATTGCTGGGTTGTATGGTAGTTCTATTTTTAGTTTTTTAAGGAACCTCCATATTGTTCTTTGTAATGGCTGTATCAATTTACATTCCCACCAACAGGGCAAGAGGGTTCGCTTTTCTCCACACCCTCTCCGCCATTTCTTGTTTGTAGACTTCTTGATGATGGCCATTCTGAACTGGTGTGAGGTGATATCTCATTGCAGTTTTGACTTGCAAGTCTCTAATGATTAGTGATGTTGAGCATGCTTTCATGTGTTTGTTGGCCATCTGTATATCTTCTTTGGAGAAATGTCTATTTAGGTCTTCTGCCCATTTTTGGATTGGGATGTTTGTTTTTTGATATGGAGCTGCATGAGCTGCTTGTAGATTTTGGAGATTAATCCGTTGTCAGTTGCTTGTTTGCAAATATTTTCTCCCATTCTGAGGGTTGTCTTTTTCTCTTGTTTATGCTTTCCTTTGTGGTGCAAAAGCTTGTAAGTTTCATTAGGTCTCATTGTTTATTTTTTCATTTCTCTAGGAGGTGGGTCAAAAAGGACCTTGCTGTGATTTATGTCATAGAGTGTTCTGGCTAGGTTTTCCTCTAAGAGTTTTATTCTGTCCAGCCTTACATTTAGGTCTTTAGTCTATTTTGAGTTTACTTTTGTGTATGGTATTAGGGAATGTTCTAATTTCATTCTTTTACATGCAGCTGTCCAGTTTTCCCAGCACCACTTATTGAAGAGCCTGTCGTTTCTCCATTGTATATTCTTGCCTCCTTTATCAAAAATAAGGTGACCATATGTGCGTGGGTTTATCTCTGGGCTTTCTATCCTGTTCCCTTGATCTATATTTCTGTTTTTGTGCCAGTACCATACTGTCTTGATTACTGTAGCTTTGTAGTATAGTCTGAAGTCACGGATCCTGATTGCTCCAGCTCCACTTTCCTTTCTAAAGATTGCTTTGGCTATTCAGGGTCTTTCATGTTTCCATATAAACTATGAAAAATTTTTTCTAGTTGTGTGAAAAATGCCATTGGTAGATTGATAGGGATAGCATTGAATCTGTAGACTGCTTTGGGTAGTAGAGTCATTTTCACAATTTTGATTCTTCCAATCCAAGAACATGGTGTATCTCTCCATCTGTTTGTAGCATCTTTAATTTCTTTCATCAATGTCTTATAGTTTTCTGCATGCAGGTCTTTTGTCTCCTTAGGTAGGTTTATTCCTAGGTATTTTATTATTTTTGTTGCAGTGGTACATAGGAGTGTTTCCTTAAATTCTCTTTCAGAATTTTAATCATTAGTGTATAGGAATGCAAGAGATTTCTGTGCATTAATTTTGTATCCTGCTACTCTACCAAATTCATTGATTAGCTCCAGTAGTTTTCTGGTAGCATCTTTAGGATTCTCTATGTATAGTATCATGTCATCTGCAAACAGTGAGAGCTTTATTTCTTCTTTTCCAATTTAGATTCCTTTGATTTCTTTTTCTTCTCTGATGGCTGTAGCTAACATTTCCAAAACTATGTTGAATAATAGTGGTGAGAGTGGGCATTCTTGTCTTGTTCCTGAACTTAGAGGAAATGCTTTCATTTTTTCACCATTGAGAATGAATGTTGGCTGTGAGTTTCTCCTGTATGGCCTTTATTATGTTGAGGTTAAGTTCCCTCTATGCCTACTTTCTGGAGGGTTTTTATCATAAATCAGTGTTGAGTTTTGTCAAAAGCTCTTTCTGCATCTATTGAGATAATCATATGGTTTTTATCCTTCAATTTGTTAATATGGTGTATCACATGGATTGATTTGTGTATTTTGAAGAACCCTTTAATTCCTGGGATAAACCCCACTTGATCATGGTGTGTGATCTTTTTAATGTGCTGTTGGATTCTGTTTGCTAGTATTTTGTTGAGGATTTTTGTATCTATGTTCATCGATTAAATTGGCCTGTAGTTTTCTTTCTTTGTGACATCTGTGTCTGGTTTTGGTATCAGGGTGATCGTGGCATAATAGAATGAGTTTGGGAGTGTTCCTCCCTCTGCTATATTTTGGAAGAGTTTGAGAAGGATCGGTGTCACCTCTCCTCTAAATGTTTGATAGAATTTGCCTGTGAAGCCATCTGGTCCTGGGCTTTTGTTTGCTGGAAGATTTTTAATCACAGTTTCAATTTCAGTGCCTGTGATTGGTCTGTTTATATTTTCTATTTCTTCCTGGTTCAGTCTCAGAAGGTTGTGCTTTTCTAAGAATTTGACCATTTCTTCCAGGTCGTCCATGGCATATAGTTGCTTGTAGTAATCTCTGATAATTCTTTGTATTTCTGCAGTGTCACTTGTTACTTCTCCTTTTTCGTTACTAATTCTATTGATTTGAGTCTTCTCCCTTTTTTTTCTTGATGAGTCTGGCTAATGGTTTATCAATTTTGTTTATCTTCTCAAAGAATCACTTTTAGTTTTATTGATCTTTGCTATCATTTCCTTCATTTCTTTTTCATTTATTTCTGATCTGATCTTTATGATTTCTTTCCTTCTCCTAGCTTTGGGTTTTTTCATTTTTCTTTCTCTAATTGCTCTAGGTATAGGGTTAGGTTGTTTACTTGAGATGTTTCTTGTTTCTTGAGGTAAGATTGTAATGCTATAAGCTTCCCTCTTAGAATTGCTTTTGTTGCATCCCATAGGTTTTGGGTCATTGTGTTTTCATTGTCATTTGTTTCTAGGTATTTTTTGATTTCCTCTTTGATTTCTTCAGTGATCTCTTGGTTATTTAGTATTGTGTTGTTTAGCCTCCATATGTTTGTATTTTTTTCAGATTTTTTCCTGTAATTGATATCTAGTCTCATTGTGTTGTGCTCAGAAAGGATACTTGATATGATTTCAATTTTCTTAAATTTCCAAGGGTTGAGTTTTGACCCAAGATACGATCTATTCTGGAGAATTTTCCATGAGTACTTGAGAAGAAAGTGTATTCTGTTGTTTTAGATGGAATGTCGTGTAAATATCAATTAAGTCCATCCTGTTTAATGTGTCATTTAAAGCTTGTTCCTTATTTATTTTCATTTTGGATGATCTGTCCATTGGTGAAAGTGGGGTGTTAAAGTCCCATACTATGATTTTGTTACTGTTGATTTCCCCTTTTATGGCTGTTAGCATTTGCCTTATGTAATGATGTGCTCCTATGTTGGGTGCATAAATATTCACAATTTTTATATCTTCTTCTTGGATTGATCCCTTGATCATTCTGTAGTGTCCGTCTTTGTCTCTTGTAATAGTCTTTATTTTAAACTCTATTTTGTCTGATTTGAGAATTGCTACTCCAACTTTCTTTTGATTTCCATTTGCATGGAAAATTTTTCCCATCCCCTCACTTTCAGTCTGTATGTGTCACTAGGTCTGAAGTGGGTCTCTTGTAGACAGCATATATACGGGTCTTGTTTTGTATCCATTCAGCCAGTCTATGTCTTTTGGTTGGAGCATTTAATCCATTTACATTTAAGTTAGTTATCAATATGTATGTTCCTATTACCATTTTATTAATTGCTTTGGGTTTGTTATTGTTGGACTTTTCCCTCTCTTGTGTTTCCTGCCTAGAGAAGTTCTGTAAAGCTTGTTTGGTGGTGCTGAATTCTCTTACCTTTCACTTGTCTGTAAAGATTTTAATTTCTCCATCGAAGCTGAATAAGCTCTTTGCTGGGTAGAGCAATTTTGGTTGGAGGTTTTTCCCTGTCATCACTTTAAATATGTCCTGCCACTCCCTTCTGGCCTAAAGAATTTCTGCTGAAAGATCAGCTGTTAACCTTATGGGGATTCCCTTGCAAGTTATTTGTTGTTTTTCCCTTGCTGCTTTTAATATATTTTCTATGTATTTTTTTGATACTTTGATTAATACGTGTCTTGGCATGTTTCTCCTTCAATTTATCCTGAATGAGACTCTCTGCGCTTCCTGAAGTTGATTGACTATTTCTTTTCCCATATTAGGGAAGTTTTCAACTATAATCTCTTCAAATATTTTCTCAGTTATTTTCTTTTCCTTTTCTTCTTCGTCATAATTCAAATGTATGTGTTTTTAATATTGTGTCAGAGGTCTATTAGACTGTCCTCAATTCTTTTCATTCTTTTTTCTTTATTCTGCTCTGTGGTAGTTATTTCCACTATTCTATCTTCCAGGTCACTTATCCGTTTTTCTGCATCACTTATTCTGTTATTGCTTCCTTCTAGAGAAGTTTTAATTTCATGTATTGTGTTGTTCATCGTTTTTTATTTGCTCTTTAGTTCTTCTAGGTCCTTGTTAAATGTTTCTTGTATTTTCTCATTCTATTTCCATGATTTTGGATCATCTTAACTATCATTACTCTGAATTATTTTTCAGGTAGACTGCCTATTTCCTCTTCATTGTTTGGTGTGTTTTTACCTTGTTCCTTCAGCTGCTGTGTGTTTCTCTGTCTTCTCATTTTGCTTAATTTACTGTGTTTCGGGTCTCCATTTCACAGGCTGAACGTTTGTAGTTCCCATTATTTTGGTGTCTGTCCCCAGTGGTTGGTTCAGTGGGTTGTGTAGGCTTCCTTTTGGAGAGGACTGGTGCCTGTGTTCTGGTGGATGAGGCTGGATCTTGTCTTTCTGGTGGATGGGACCACGTCTGGTGGTGTGTTTTGGGGTGTCTGTGACCTTATTATGATTTTATGCAGCCTCTCTGCTAATGGGTTAACCTGTGTTCCTCTCTTGCTAGTTGTTTGGCATAGGGTGTCTAGCACTGTAGCTTGCTGCTACTTGAGTGGAGGTGGGTCTTAGCAATGAGATGGAGATCTCTGGGAGAGCTTTCACCATTTGATATCACATGGAACCAGGAGGTCTCTGTTGGACCAATGTCCTGAACTCAGCTCTCCCACCTCAGAGGCACAGCCCTGACACCCAGTCAGAGCACCTGTCAACCACACAGCTCAGAAGAAAAGGGAGAAAAAAAGAAATAAAGAGAGAAAAAAACAAAGTAAAATAAAATAAATTTTAAAAATTATTGAAATAAAAATTTTTTAAAATTATTAAAAATAAAAGTAAAAGGTAAATAAAAAAAGAAAGAAACAAGAGAGCAACCAAACCCAAAAGCAAATTCACCAATGATAACAAGCACTGAAAAATATAGTAAAACAAACAAAAACTGACAGACAGAACCCTAGGACAAATGGTAAAAACAAAGCTATAAAGACAAACTCACAGAAAGAAGCATACACATACACACTCACAAAAAGAGAAAAAGGAAAAAAATATACATACATCTATATAGTTTTTAAAAAGGAAGAGAGCAACCAAATCAGTAAACAGATCTACCAGTGATAATAAACTCTAAATACTAAACTAAGATAAACATAAATCCAGAAACAAATTATTTGCAGAAAGCAAACCCCAAGTCTACAGTTGCTCCCAAAGTCCACTGCCTCAATTATGGGATGACTCATTGTCTATTCAGGTATTCCAGAGATGCAGGGTACATCAAGTTGATTGTGAAGATTTAATCCACTGCTCCTGAGGCTGTTGGCAGAGATTTCCCTTTCCATTCTTTGTTCGCACAGCTCCTGGGGTTTAGCTTTGGATATGGCCCCACCTCTGAGTGTATGTCACCTGAGGGCATCTGTTTTCCACCCAGACAGGATAGAGTTAAAGAAGCAGCTGATTCGGGGTCTCTGGCTCACTCAGGCCAGGGGGAGGGAGGGGTATGGAATGTGGGGAGAGGCTGCGGCGGCAGAGGCCAACATGACGTTGCAACAGCCAGAGGTGCGCCATGTGTTCTCCTGCGGAAGTTGTCCCTGGATGACGGGACCCTGGAAGTGGAGGGCTGCAAAGGCTCCTGGGAGGGGAGGTGTGGATAGTGACTTGTGCTTGCACACAGGCTTTTTGGTGGCTGCAAAAGCAGCCTTAGTGTTTCATGCCCATTTCTGGTGTCTGCGCTGATACCTCCGCCTTGTGCCCATTTCTGTAGCTCGTTTAGGCAGTGCTCTGAATCCCCTCTCCTCATGCACCCTGAAACAATTGTCTCTTGCCTCTTATACAGGTCCCAACTTTTTCCCAGACTCCCTACCGGCTAGCTGTGGTGCACTAGCCCCCTTCAGGCTGTGTTTACACAGCCAGGCTTAGTCCTCTCCCTGGGATCTGACCTACGAAGCCTGAGCCTCAGCTCCCAGCCCCCACCCATCCCGGCGGGTGAGCAGACACACCTCTCAGGCTGATGAGTGTTGGTCAGCACTGATCCTCTGTGCGGGAGTCTCTCTGCTTTGCCCTCTGCACCCCTATTGGTACGCTCTCCTCCATGTCTCCTAAGCTTCCCCCCTGCCACCCCCTGTCTCCACCAGTGAAGGGGCTTCCTTGTGTGTGGAAACTTTTCCTCCTCCACAGCTCCCTCTCAGAGGTGCAGGTCCTATCACTATTCTTTTGTCCATTTTCTCTTTTTCCTTTTGCCTTACCCGAGTACATGGGGAGTTTCTTGCCTTTGGGGAAGTCTGGGGTCTTCTGCCAGCGTTCAGTAGGTGTGCTGTAGGAGTTGTTCCATATGTAGATGTATTTCTGATGTATTTGTGGGGAGGAAGATGATCTCTGTATTTTACACCTCTGCCATCTTGAAAGTCTCTCTTTTGAACAGTTTTAGATCATAGAAAATTTGAGACGTTAATAACAGAGTTCCCATTTACACCTGCACCCAGTTTTCCCTATTGTTAATGACTGACATTACTATGCTATATTTGATAACAACTATTGGACCAATATTGATACATTATTAGTATTTAACACTCATAGATTATTTTTATTTCCTTAGTTTTTATCCACTGACCCTTTTCTGTTCCAGGATAGTTGTCATGTCTCCTTAGCCTCCTCTTGGCTGAGAAAGCTACTCAGATTTTTCTTGTTTTTGATGACTTTGACAGTTTTGAGGAGTACTGGCCGGGTATTTTGTAGAATGATCCTCTGCTAGAATTTGATGTTTTCCATCATAATTAGACTGTGGTTATAGGTACTTTTTGGAAGAAAACCACAGAAGTATGTGCCATTTCATAACATTATATCAAAGGTATGTACCATCAGCATCACTTTTGATGTTGGTCTTGATCACCTGATTAAGGTAGTATTTTTCAGATTTCTCCACTGTAAAGTTTCTCTTTCTACATTTTTTCTATACTGAAGTGTTTGGAAGAGTGTCAGTATGCACAGTCCATGCTTAAGGAGTGGAGAATTACCTCCCTCTCCTTTAGGGTAGAGTATCTACATAAATTATTTGCAATTATTCTTCATGGGAGATTTGTCTCTTCTCCTCCATTTATTTATTTATTAAGTCATTTATATATAGTACTATGGACTCAAGGATATTTATTTTCTCTTCAGGTAGTAATTCAATACTACTTTACTGATTTTGTTGTTCAAAGTACTCTAGTTTTATCCATTGGGAACTCTTCCTGTTGGCTCCTGTGTCCCTTTGACATGCCCCCATCAAAGTGGAATTTGTTTTTAGCACTTCCTTCCTTTCTGTTACTATAAGGTACTCCAGCTCATCTTGAATATTTCTTGCTCCAGCACAAGAATCAGCCATTTCTCCAAGAAGCCCTTTTTCCTTTTATTAGAGCATGGTATTTGAAACCAAGGTCTGGATGCTAGGTGTGCTTTTGTTTGCTTTTAGTCCATTAGAGAGCAAGGGATGTAAAGAAATCTAAAAGGACCAAATCAAAAGGGGTGCTAAATCTTTCTAGGTAGGAGGAGAAGTATACCACTTTGTACTGCAGGCAGTTGTCTATTCTTGGCATAGATGGGCAAAATATTCTGCTGAGGCATAGAAAAATGAGCAGATTTTTTGACTGTGTATGAGTTGTCCTGCAGAATTGAACCTGTTAAACTAAATACAGGGCGAGTTTTCCTGCCTGTTGATTTTATTCTTTCTAGGAGATTTATGCTGAATGTTGGACAGTGTAGGAAACTAGGGACATCACTCCAGATCCTGCAGTTATTAAATGAACTATAAAGTTATTATGAATAAATTCATGCCCATAAATTTAATAGCTTTTTTTAAAAAAAATACACCTTTATTTTATTTTGGGGCCGCACCATGTGGCTTGTGGCATCTTAGTTCCCCTATCAGGGATTGAACCTGTTCCCCTTGCAATGGAAGTGCGGAGTCTTAACCACTGGATCACCAGGGAAGTCCCTTTAATAGTGTTGATGAAATTGATATCTTGTCTTGCAAAATGAAACAATGAAAGCTACAGAAGAAGAAATTAAAATTGCCCTATATATTTCTTAAACAATAATAAATTTGTAATTTAAAAACATCTCACAGAAAAAACTTCAAGCCCTAGTATCTTTATGCTGAATGAAACATTTAGGAGAGGAAACAGTGCTTTCAGATAAAAGAAAAAAGTACATTTTTCTCATTTTATAAGCTGTCATAATTCATCATAACACCACCTAAGTAACACATAGTAAGAAAAGAAAATTATTTCTCATGAGCATGAACTGAAAAATATTAAACAAAATGTTAGCAGATTGAATCCTGTCATCAAGTGGAGTTTATCCCAGTTAAGAGAATTTGGTTTACTATTCAAAAATTTATTATTAAGAAAAAATAGATTTTTCTCAATAGATAAAGAAGAAAGCATTTAATAGAATTAAACAAGCACGCATGATAAATGTTTTCAACATAGCTGGAAACTTTCGTAATATGATTGAGTTTCAACACAAAGGCATCAGATAACATGATTCTTCATAGTTAAATAAATATTAAACACTGACCCCTGAATTTGGAAAAAAAGACAAGGATATCTCCTTTTTTGACTGGCTTCTTTCATTTGGCAGAATGCTTTTGAGATTCATGCACATTGTTCTATGTGTCAATAATTCTTTTATTGGTGAATGCTAGTTCATTGTATGGATATGGCATAATTAGATTTTATATTCACAAGTTGATGGACATTTAGATTGTTTCCAGGTTTTACTCTTATAAATATAGCTGCTATACACATTTTCAAGTAGTCTTTGCATGGAAATGCATCATTTTTCTTAGCTAAATATCTAGGAGTGGAATTGCTAGGCAGCATCATGCTTATTTAACTTCATAGGACACTGACAAACTTTTCCAAAATGGCTGTACCATTTTTATTAGAGAACTTTTTTTCTTATCTGAAATAAGAATTGAATTCTATCCATTTCCTACTAAGCACTGCTTTAGCAGCAGCCCACTAATTTTGGTAGGTTGTATTTTTATTTTCATTCAGTTGAAAATATTTCCTAATTTCCCTTGAGATTTTCTCTTTTTCCCATGGATTATTTTGAAGTATCTTGTTTAATATCCAATTCTTTGGAGATTTACATGTAATCTTTATGTTATTGATTTATATTTAATTCCATTATGGTCAGTGAACATGCTTTGTATGATTTCAATTCCTTTAAATTGTTAAGGTTTGTTTTATGAACCAGGAGAGGGTTGCCTTGGTTAATGTTGCATGCATACTTAAAAATAATGTGCATTTTACTATTTGGGGGTGAAGTACTCTGTAAATATCATTTAGAACCCACTGGTTGATGATATTGTTACTTCTTCATTCAGTTCTTTTAGTTTTTACTTCCTGTTCTGAGTTCTCTTCTTATGTCCATATACATTTAGGGCTGTTATGACTTCTTGATAGATTTAACCTTTTGCCATTTTGTAAGGTTTAACTTCTGGTAGTTTTCTTTGCTCTGAAGTCTATTTCAATATTAACGTATTCACCCTGTTGTAGGAAGAATGAGGGACGAGAAGATGGTCATGTCCCAGGTCTTGGGTGAGTCGCTGGGATAGGCCGCCAAGTGAGGATCCTTGACCTCACACAGGGAAGAATTCAAGAGTGAGTCACAGTAATGTGAAAGCAGGTTTATTTAGAAAGATACATACTCTACAGACAGAGTGTTGGCCATCTCAGAAGTTGAGAGTGGTGCCAAGGCGTAGAGCTGGTTAGTTTTTATGGGTTGGGTAATTTCATAGGCTAATGAGGGGGAGGATTATTCCAAATATTTGGGGGAAGGGGCAGAGATTTCCAGGAATTGGGCCACCACTCACTTTTTGGCCTTTTATGGTTAGCCTTGGAACAGTCATGTCACCTGTGGGTGTGTGTCATTTAGCATGCTAATGTGTTACAGTGTGCATATAGTGAGGCTCAAGGTCTACTGGAAGTCAAATCCTCTGCCATCTTGGGCCTAGTATAGTAAAAGTTTCCATCCATTTAATTTTAAGCTGACATGAGTTTTTTGTAGATAGCATGGAGTTGAGTCAGTTTTTTCAACCCAGTTTGGCAATCTCTCTTTCTATTGGTGTATTAAGATCATTTAGATCCAATTAGTCCATAAACAACTATATGGGCTTGCATTCCTTTGCTCCTTCCTGTCCAAAATTCCCTAGTACTTTCCAGTTCCCTTGTATTCCCCTTTTCTCTCTTCTGGCCTGAAAGGTGGAGCATTAGCCATTCTGTCTGCCATGCTCTTCTCATGACTGTGCAATATCAGGGGCATGGGAGAATAGAATAAGAAAAGCTCCGGCTTTCTGGACAGTGGGGGGGCGGAGAAAAAACACTACTGGGATTTCCTCCTTCTAAGAATTTTATTTGCTAATGTGCATCATGAATATTCAAGGGGGATTTATAATATGCAGATTTAACCTGTTTGCCCATAGATCTTTTTAAAATTTTAATGGTTTCCCTCTGATCATTTCTTTGAGTGTTTCACAATGTGGGCTATTATATCTTTTTATATTTCATACTTTGTTCAAGGAATAATCTACTTTTACCCTCAAAATCCCCTCACCACAATTGATTCACATATTAGATATATATATATGATCATTAGATGAATGCATAAACAATCTCTATTAGAAACTTATATAGAGAGTTCAGAACTTTAGTACTTTGTCTAATGTGGCCCTTTAAGGATAATAATCTTTGTTTAACCTCTTGAAAATGAAATCAAGCCTGTTAAATTGAACCCCATCCCAATCCTCTTCTAGTGTCCAAAGTGAACAGTGAGTTGATAGGGCATTTGTGAGGAATTCGTCATCTTCTGTTATTCCTGAATAGCTCACTGTGTGAACTTGTTCTGTACATATGAGGCAAATTCAATTTGACAGGTAGACGTTGCCTTTAAACTTTTGATGGGAATGAGAGGAGAAAAGGTGACCTGAACTTTTCTCCACCCTTTCAGTGTTTGTTGACAAAATTTTTTTTAAAGATTACAGTCAAAGATGGTGTTTTTTGGAGAAGGAAGGGGTTGGAATTTCGTTTGGTTTCATGATCAAACAAATTGACTAATTTGGATTAAGTCTGAGTTCTGAATGTGGGCTTAAGTCTGCTCTCATAGAATTCTAATGTTCTGTTCACTTCAAAATGTATTCAGAGAATGAACCATTGTCATTCCATGTGTTTTACTTTTGACAAGTGTAATCCTTTTAGAAAGATTTTAGCTGAAATTATTTATGAACTAGGAAAGCCCATGGTGATAACACTGAATTGGGGAAACTCATCTGTCCTTTAAAAATTATTAATTTAACAGGATAGTGGGCAGTTAAAACAAAAGTTCTAACTTGAGCTTCATAATCCATATTATTGACTAATTCCCAAATTTTAAAATGTCTTTTTGTGATTCTCTCTGCCAATGGCGTACATTTTTTCAATGACTGAGGTAAGTTTTCCAATTACGCAGCAGTATTATTGTTGTGGTTAAAACCCATTGTGTACTAAGCATTTACTAAGTACCAGGTATAATTCTAAATATTTTACATATATCGTTTTACTCAGCCATCACTACACGTCTATGAAATTAATAGGAATGTTATACTCTTTATTATCTTCTACCAATCAGAAGACTGAAATGACAAGAAAATAAGTTACTTTGTCCAAGGACACAGAGATAGTAAGGGGCCAACCTAAGATTCACACCCACATAGTCTTTGTTCAGATCATGAATGTTTAATTGTGGCTGTACAGTATACAAGTGAATTTAAAAGTATAGGCTCTGTAGTAAAAAGTACCCCAAATTCCAAGCTCTACTCTATATTAGTTGTATGACCTTGAGTAAATTGTTCAATTGATTTAAACCTCAGTGTCCTCATCTGTAAATCAAGAAAGATACACATCTCATAGGAGATTTGTAAAGATTAAAGAAGTTTATGCATGTGCATGGTAGAATCAAGTAAACAATCAGTAAATGTTACCTGTTATTCTGACACCTACCACTGTTATTCTGTGTCGGGAAAGTTTCTCCACATAAATTGGTAGTTTCCCTATGGAAAGTTATGTCAAAGGCTAAGCTGGAAAAAGATAGCAATACTGTAATAAAAGTTTGGTGTTTTTCAAGTCACAGACAAGATATCCTTCAAGAACACATTATTTTAAATCACTCTTGAATTAATCTTTCCTTTTGCAAAGGGGTAGTAGTTCAATACCATCACCATATACTTCATCATCACCAACTATCATATTCATGATCAATAAAGGCACAAAATACTGTTTTTAAATGTGTGCTCTCATCAGCAAAGAAATAGCATCCTTGCCCTCTCTATTGACCACAGAGATAGGCTTCCTGCTAGATTCTTCCTCCAGTTTCCTCCAGCTTCACAATCCATAACACCAAATCAAGAATTTTACTTATGGAATGGATTGTCTGATTTGTGAGAAGAAAATGTATGCATTGACTTATAATTCATTAACAGACACAAAGCAGATTTACCCTCATAAGAGACCTGGGGAACAATAAATTCCTAATGAATATTCCTGGATTTTAAAATTCTTTCATTGTACCTACTGTATGAAAAATGGCCTAAACCAGTTCATAATTTCTGTTCATTTATCACATAGTTTTTTTTGCAATCCAGGTACTTTTTAAAATAAATGGACTGACTCTTCTTTCTAAAATTCAGAATTAGTGGTAATCTGCTTAAACGTTTGACCTAAATTGCTGTGTTCAGCAGGTTATTTGCTGGTTTTACACATGAATTTCCCTTGGTAGAATCCAGTAGAGTATCATACATTATTGCACATTACAGTCTCTGCCTATAATTCCCTTTATCCTTCAGTACTGTAATACCTAAACCCTTCAATTTATAGCCCCTTCTTGAATTGCCATCTTTTGACCCTCACACTCACAGGTCTGTAGCTCTGGTCTAAGTGTATTATTATGTACAAGGGAAAGGAATTTTGCTTTATAAAGGTAAACTGTCTTGCTTCCACAAGGTACCAATGAGATATCTCATCCTTCCGAGAAGAAAAAGTTCATATATTATCACACCACATCCTACTCTAACGTACTGTTGTTCCTTTAGTCACCAGCCAAGAGGGTTTTGGTGGCTCCACATGTCTTAAGGATATGCATTTAGACAGTCAGCTACAACATATATGGCTTGCATTTTTCTTTGCTTGCTTTTTTTTCCTCAATGGGAAGAGGGGGATCTGAATTAAGTTTCTTGATGCTGTGAAAATGGTCTGAGAAGAATAGATATCGTCTAACAAGTCTCTACTCTTTCTGTTCCATCTTCTTTATTTCCTACCACTCTTTAGTTTGCTCTATTTTATTCCCACCCTCCACTAAACTGCTCCTTTTATGGTCAAATCCAGTGGCCATTTCTCTTTATCTTGCTTTATCTCTCAGCAGCAGCAGCACTTAACATAGTTCTCTGTGGTATTTGCCATGTTCTCTGTCTTGCTCCATCAATGCAAACCTCTCAGGGTTTGTGGGATCATGCTCAATTAGTTCTCACAGATTTCTTCTCAGTGTCCTTTCACAGCTACTCCTTCTCTACCTGCCTTTTGAATACTGGAAAGTTGGGTCTTCTTATTTTGATACAGTGTTTACATTTCTATGTGTCTCATTTAGTTTCAAAACTGGAAATACTCTTTGTATTCTGATGACTCTCAGATTTGAAGCAAGAGTCATGCATGTTCCCTTGAGCTCTGGATCTAGAGATTAAAATGGAGACTAACATGAGAATACACTTAAACATCTCAAATTTATGTCCCCTGATTTTCCATAGAAATATGTTTTCTACCTTTCCCCATCTCAGTGAACGAGTCCACATTCTCCTCCATTTTTCACTTCAAATTATAGTTATTCTTAATTCCTTTCTATATTGTAGAGCATGGAGAGTTAATTTTGACCAGGTTTCTGTGGGGAAATATTAGTGGGAGACTGAATGTTATGTTCTTCTATCTGCTTCAGTCTCCTTTATTCCCTTGGCTTTGGTCTCATTTTATTTATTATCCTACCAAGGAGGCTTCTGGATTCTTAATTTTTATTACATTTTTATATTGCATGTTGAATGTAGGGACCATGCATAGCAGATAAGGATATTCAAAAAATGTGTCTAAAATATAATTGTTGAATGAGATAAAGCAAATTCCAGACTTACAACATCCCTCTTCTATGAACTCTTTTCATTTTAAAACCACTACAGTAATGGCTGTAATTTTTATTTACGAACAGCTGACAACTGACTCCATAGCATCAGGCCCACTGACAACCATCCTAGGAGGGTGAGGTCAAAGGTAATATAGGTAATATGACCGATTCAGTCTACACATGGAATCAGGGGAAAACATCTTATCACAACACTTTCATTTTTTTTTCAAATTTAGAAATTTATTCACTCTTACATAAGGAAATAAAATAATGATGCATAGAATGCCAGATAGCTTTATAAACGAAGTAAGTCAACAAAATTGCTGGGTGAAAGTGAGTGCGCTGGTCTCTAAGTCAAAATTTTCACTCTACACACAATTTTGAACTTAAAAAAGAGAAATAAAAAGGTTTGAAAAGCAGAAGTTTTGTATAATTGAATGCTTGAGAAGAGAACCTTTTGACTATCTAGAAGGGCATACCTCTAAGTAAAGAATGAATTCTGGCCAAGACAATGTCTGCCTTTTTAGAGGTTAGCAAGGCCAGTGGCTAAAGTGAAGGAAGTGTTCTTGACAAACTTCTCATGATTCTGGAGGAGACCCTGTTGCAACTTTTGAGGACAGGGGTCAGTTATAAGTGCCAGTATGAAACAAAGAGTTAACTTTAAAAGTTCACCAAAATATTTGTTCAGGAAAGCTATTGTTTGTAGTAAGTGAAATGTCTGGTTATAAGACAGCCATGAAAAGATGTTTCTTCCTCTCTTCTTTTTTCTCCTCCTCCAACTCCATCAGAGATCCCATGCTCTTCCCTTTTCCCCTGTACTGAGAAGTACGAGAAGATGATAAAAAGAGGAGAAAGTACTCCATTCTCCAGGATATGTCATCAGAAGACTTTTGATGCATTTTAATATTCAAAAGAAAATGGCATCTTGGAGGCAGATGCACTTATATTGAATGAAATTACTTAAACTAGGATTTGACAACTTAATTCTGGAAAGGGCCAGATAGTAAATATTTTAGGTTGTATGTGCCATATGGTTTCTGTTACAACTATGCAACTCTGCCATCATAGGGTGAAAGCATTCATAGACTAAATGTAAACAAATGGGCATGGCCATATTCCGATAAAACTTTATTACAGAAACAGATGGAGGGCCAGATTTGGCCTGCAAGCCTTTTATTGCTGATCACTGCCTTCAACTATTGACTAATGTAAGGGTATCTTTACTAGAAAAGTGGATAAATATTTAGCACAAAGTTTACAAGACACATAGTTTCAGGAGCCTCACTCAAGGTGTTTGGTTCATATTTAAAAAACAAAAAACAAAAAAAAACCCCAGAAACAAACAAACATTTCTAATATTCTTTTAGTTTTCAGTTTTAAATTAAAATATAAGAATTTTTATTAAAACAAAATAACGTGTTATTTACATAAATTGGGGAATAGTGAATAGACTTCCAATATCTGAATCCCAATTTTTAGAGCTACATTGAAAGGAAATAAAAAGAGTACTTACATGGTTGTTTGCTATGATCTTCTTGGTACAAACTGAGCCATAAATCTGGCATTTTGCCAGTCAGTCTTTTGTTAAAACAGTAAAGCTTGTTCCTAAACTTGCTGAGAATTCTTGGGTCATGTATGAAATCTTAAAAGACTAAGGTAAATATACTTAAAGTCTAAGGTAGCTGAAGAATGGGGTACAATTGCAACCTTTACTAGTTTTCTTAGTATTCTTGTAATCATCTCCTTGCATATAATTGTCACCATATCCTAAAATATCTTTCACCAAAGAATCAGCTTTGTGTCTATTGTAGATTGGAAAGGGAAAGATTAGTAAATCAGTCTCTTACTAACAATGTTAAGACATCTGCAAAATTCTGATGCAAGTGTTAAGCATATAGTAACAAGCATGCAGTTTTAGAGAAATGTGGCCAAGGCTCTGTTACAGAGGAATTGACGTAAGAATTTAATACATGCCATGGAACTGAGTCCCATCTTCAGAAGCTGCTTAGACTTTAATTTTTAAAAAAAAGATTCATGAGGTAATGGATGTAATCAAGGAAGCACTGGCATCATTAGCAAACAGAGTATGGAACTAGACTGTAAGCAAGTCAAACCATTGTAAGACTGTTGTATGTTGGATGAAGGATTAATGTAAACAGTTTGGGATTTTTTAGAATCTGAAAATTGGAGGATTTGAAAACTATCTTCCTTACAGATGGACAAAAAAAAAAAAAAAAAAAAGCTCTTTGGCTTTAGAATTCAAAGCCATTTTTTACCTCTGTGGGTTTATAAAATAAAACATCCATAAAGCTATAGATTCACTATTAAGAAAACATCCCAATGATTTACAAAGATACCTTAAAGAGATTGTTTTGTTTTATTTGAAAGTTCTATTTTCCCACTGTGCAAACATGAACATGGGTGGTCCCCGAAGGAAAACATGATCTTAAGAATGTAAAAAGTAATTATAATCTCATTGGGGTTTAGAGAAAGAAAGGGAAAGCAGTAAAAAAAGTTTTTTCAGTTAAGGTAGGGCAGCTTTTCATGTTCACCTGGAGCCTATAGAATTGCTTCAATTTGTCACCAAAGCCTAGCACCAATCCTCTTGCCAACTGTCTAAAACACACATATGCACCCCACACAGTCCTGGAGCAGCTGTGCATCGTTCTGAATTATGCACTGTGGCTTTAAAGTCCTTTGCTTCCTGCTTCCACAGCAACCTTCGGATAAAAAAGTATCTTTTTATATACCATGATGTGCAAAATGTTTTCTCTCCAGTCCCTGCATTGCAGAAGGTGCATTTTCAGTGACATATAGCATACAATGTAAATGAGCTGTGGAATAACAAATTTAAAAGCTTTTACAGAAACCTGTAATTACTATTTATGGCTCCCCGGTATGACCTATTGGCTGCTATTCAAATAATTACAAGTTCCCCAGTGAGTATGGGGGTATGCATTATTGACTAACAGCAGATACAGCGAGTAGTGTGATTTTTTATTAAGGGAAAACCATAAAGGTAGTTTTTTGTTTTTTTTTTAAATCTGTGATGCTCTTTCTGTGCATTGCCAGGCAGACAGTGAGAAAGGGCATTTTAAATAATGGTGGCATATTTCTCCCCTGCAACTGTTCTTCTCTGGTGAGAACTCCTCAACCCTTCCATTTTTCTTTAGAACATAATGTCAATATCACTAAAAATGTGAACAGATATGCTCACCTAGTGATACAGTAATTTAAGCAACATGAAATTTATAGTGCATTTGTAGTTATACAATTAATACATTTACTGAGACCTACCAATAAGCAAGGCACTATGCTATTGTCTTGTTAAAATCATTAAAATGGTCCTTGACTCCAAGGGTCGTAGTACATAATTCTTTCTTTGTTATATAATACTATTTCCTAAAATGACAAAATGGTATAAATTTATAATCCAAGATTTACTTAGTATCTACTACGTGTTAGCTATTGGTTAGACTCCGGAACTCAAAAATTAATGACCTGGCCTATAGATGCTCATGATTTACTGAAGGAGGACAGAGAAATCTACACAAATAGCACTTCTAGATGGCAGAGAGGGGTAAGTGATCTGATTTCTAATCAATATATTATGAGAGTAGGAGGTGGGAGATTAAGTCTGAGTGGAGCTGATGGAAAGACATCTGGGATAAGGTGGAATATAAGCTTGCTTGAAAGAAAATGTAAGACTTAGCTTGGTATGAAAAACCTTTCTATGTAAAATAATGACTTGATTTGAAAAACAAACATACAAAATATTCAAAAGGATAAAACTGGCAGAAACAAAGTTTATGGAAGATGAAATCCATCACATTTATTGTTTAGACATCTGTTTGATGTGGTGATATAGAGGTAAAATTAAAAAGAAAAAGGTTAACTATTATTTTCATGATGCTTACAGTCTAGCTGGAGAGTGAGAGCATCTACTTTGCAGGATCAGATATGTTTATGCATAGTTTGTTGTAATTACAAAAACTTTAATTTTGAAGTACAATTGTACCTAGTCTAACTCTTAGAGATTGTGTGAGTGCAAAGAACACACTTGGAATTGCCTTACAAATTCTAAAACTTTAAAGGAATGTCAATGTTCTGACATGGCTTAAGGGTGGCATAAGTACTTCTTCTCCCCAAATATCACACAATTGACTTCCTCACAACCCAGGAGCTACACTGGACAGAGCAGACACTACTCTCCTTTGGGACTTGATCAGCAGTGACAAAATGCTGTCAATAATGGTGCTGCCTCTTTGGAAGGCGAGATGGCATCATGTTTCACCATGCTGTGGACCTTGTTTTCACAGCTGGCAATCAAGAAGTCCAGAAAGGAAGTTGCTATCACTTATTGAGAATGAGTGTCAATGCATGAGTCTTTGCGTCTCAGGTTGGGAGCCCCAGCTCTGTCTGAACTTTGGATGAGCCTGCAAACACATCAGCAGTGGAAACCACAGTAGTAGCAACAGCCCTAATGGCCAAGAATCTCATGCTTGTGTAGATTCCTGGGCAAGACCTAGTGCCATTCTTGACTTGAACCACACACAAACTTCTAGTGGTAGGTATAGTGTTCTCTGGTGCTGTGATGTATCCCAATCTCGGTGAGTCCAGGCTGAGCAGAGCTAATTAGTTAACTCTCTGAAATGTGGGATTATAAGAGGGAGAATGAACCCGGGATACGAAGGAAGTAAAAATTGGCAGAGGGGAATTTGAGGTCAACTTTAAATGGTGATGTAAAAGCAGCTCCTTTATATTTGCGGCCCAGGCTGGTTTTCCAAATATCTCTTTCACTCACCACCCACATTTTGTTTAAAAAAACACTAATTTTACCTTTTATATGAATCATAAAATAATGACTGTGTACCCTTTCACTGTCACATTGTTCTGAGATGTGAATGAGCACTATATTTGATCTCTTAGACACTTCACATCATTTTCCATTATACCACATGTCTCAGACTCCTTAAGTATTTGGATTTTTTTGTTTAATGCTACCATATGGCTCTTCTCATATATAGATTTTCATATTTCTGTCTTTGGACAGATAGACCCAGTGTTGGTATCTCACCATTATATATATATATGCAGTGGTTCTGAAATCAGCAATTATAATGGCCATTGGCATTTACTGTAACTGACCTCTTTAATGACAGTTGTCATAGCCTAGGGAACAAGGTGGGACATGAGAAGTGGACTATCCACTGATACTTGGAGCTCATTCAAAGCCCCAGGAGATTCTAAGTTCTTGGGAAATTATCAGAATGTCTGTGTGCATTGTTGTCTCTTTTTGATCTTTAGGCAGAATTTATCCAAATTAATGCATTAGTGTCCAAAGACGATGAATAAAAATGCCAATGAGATGGGCACATGTAACTCACTTACCCAATTTGTAATACTGGAAGCCTGGTGAATATTATTTCGAACTTCATCCAAATACCTTTACTCAAGGTTTAAAATGACTCAAATATTCATGTAAATGGAAGTTCCAATTATTCCATTTAGATGTGTGCAGAGCGAAGGTCTCTAAGACCCAACAATCTTTCTGTTTTCTCATGTTAAAAGATTCTGCATTTTTCCATTTTCCATAATGGTGTACATATTTTAAAAACTAAAGGATTAAGAGCTTAGAAAAATTGTCTAGGGCTGACCTGCATAGATAAATAAAAGTGTTAATCTGTGAGAAGAAAGTTTGAATTAGAAATTAGATAATTAGAAGTGAAGATATAATGGAACAAATAAGTAGATAAGGATGGAAGATTAGGTCCACTAATGGGCAGAGTCTTAATAAGTTTGCCATACTATCTCATTGATCAACTTGGTGCCTACAAATTGTGTATTTTAGTGGAAACAGTAGAAAGTCTATCAGTAATAAGGTGTAAAATAGAAAAGCAAATCAGTACTTTACTTGAAACAGTTTAATGGGGCCAGTGACCAATGAACCATGATAGGGGAAACTACATTTTAAAATTAATTAATGAAAGAATTGCATGCCCTTTAAATGACCCTAGTGTCTTTGTTTATAACTTTCATGGCTCTTTACATGCAAGCTCTTGCTCATGTTTCACACAGTTTTCATAATGAACATTAATCTGCATTGTTTAATTGGCAGGCAGAGGAGGCAATCCTTACAGCAAAGCAGGATGGGAGACAATTCCTATTCTCTGCTGTGGCTCCTTTTGCTTGAGGTCCTAGGAGCAAATTGGAGACTCTAATTTCTTTAGAATAGATATAATAATATTTTAGTATCTTTTACTTCCAAATGCCAAATATTATTATTACATCTAGTAGGAGTGGGATATTCTTGGCTTTATCTAATTATATAGTTCATGTTGAAAAGTATACCAAATTATTTAAAACATATTACCACTACTCTAAAAAGATCTCATTCTCTCTCACTGAAATATTTGTTTTCTTTTGACTCCTTTCAGTTTCACTTTTTTGTTCCAAACTACTTGGAGACCCTCATAGAGATCACTTTTCTTTGTCACAATGGGGTGACATTCATCTTTTATTAATATTTCATTTTCAAAATCATTGATAAGTGCTTTTCCAAAAATATTTAAATGTTTCTCAAGTGTTGTGAGTGTTCTCTGGTTATACCAGAGATCTTTATGACTCTCATACAAATAAAATTCCAATCAATTTGAATGGATGCTGTATTATTCTGTTTTCTGTGACTTCAATTGAATTACTGAAATGTTGATCCTAAAATAAGCATTAAAAAAAATCGGTGTCACCTAGTTGATTTAATAGTGGTGAAAAGGTACTATCCCTGTCAGGATCTGGACTATTGTGTCGTACCCGAGGTGACTTATCTTATAAAGACAAACACAGATGGCACTCTGCCTGGTTCCTTGTACCTGATGGTAAAGCTGCAAAAATGAGACAATATCTGTGAAGTGTTTTGAGACCTCCAGGTAAAAAGAAATCTATAAGTGAAAGCCATCCTTGTTATTATAAATGGAAATATAAAAGATACTGGGGAGGCAATTCTAGAATCTAGATCATTTTCCAAAACATAGCCATGCCCTTTCCCTCCCAGCACCCACAAGAAACTAGAAAACTCTCATTTGAACCACCAAAGTGGGTGTAGGGAAAACTTAAGCATCTGTGCTTTGGATATTATGTTACTACAGACACCAATAGATTTCTCCACTGGCTGCATATAAATGAGCATTTACTTTGACAGGTCATTCAATATGCTCCATGCTGTCCAGCCAACATACAGTATGGAATGAAATTAGAGAGCAGGCAATTTCTGTCTGCAGGAATATATAATTACAATGTTTACCAAGTGTCTACCTGGGAGCTCCATTAAATTACTATGTAATTAAAAGGCAGTTTGTTCTTTACTCAAGCTACTACTTTTCTCAGAGAATATGGAAGTTTCCTACAATAGTTAAAGGGATCCTGATATTTTATAGAGCAGTCCAGAACACTGATTGATAACCTCAAAGTAAATAGATGCACGATGCTTTCATTAATCATCCATGGAGTGTCAATTAATTCCCATTTTATTTGTTCCACTATTTCAAACGAAAAAATACTTTGCTCTTTCTAGTGACCAAACACTTAGAATTGGATAACATACTACATAGTTTATCACATTGATAAAATTGATGCAACACCCACTCCCTCCATGTTTTTAATTTAGTAGAAAGAATACAGTGCCTTTTGGAAAACTTGTCCTGAAAATGCCAGGCTCGTAGTTTATGCTGGATTCTGTTCCACTTCAGATATTCCAACTTCAGTGGTAAAATTATAATGGCAAATTGTCAGATTTGTTCTGTACTTAAATAAACAGAGGTTAAGGAGATAACTGGTAAATAGTGACAAAAGAGCATTCAGTAATGAAATCTAGCCATAGTTTTCTAATGCTTTCTTCACATATGGTTACTACAACTATAAGGCAGGGACTATAAAGATCTTCTTGACTCTGTTTCAAGGTGCTTATGACTAAGGGCAGTGTATTTCAACTGGAGATGCTTAAATAGTCCAAATTTCAAGTCACTCTAGAAAATATTAAGGGGAAACAAATGGTTGCAGCAGAAATTTGCAATTCAAATAGTGCCATTTTATCTTCTTTGTAGCAAATTCTTCTTCCATTAAAAAAAAAAAAAAAAAAAGGAGGAAAAAAAGAACCTCATGCTGTGAATACCTACCGTACAGAGTAAGGTTGAAATAGGTGTTGTTTCATCATATCACTATTGTTTTTCATATACTTTTGTCAGTGTTTCTCAGGGTGCAGTTTATGTTTTAAAACATTTTGCATTTGATCATAATTACCTGTACTTTTCTCATAATCTTTTTGCAATTCTGGCTATTAAGATCCTGTATGTAATGAAATATGTGTGTTAACATTTATTGGGTATTGTTGCTTTTTATCTTTTCTGCACTTACACTTGGGCCTTCAGTAAAGGTGTACAGGAGTATAGCACAGTGGAAAAGAAAATGGGTATTTTTTTTTCCTCCAGACAAGTTTTAAGATTTACATTGTTTATTTTTCCATCAAAGCATATTGAAAATGTCACGTATAGATATTGCTGCAGTGACCCAAGCCAGCTGAATAAATGGTGAGTTCAGCCACCGAAAAGACATAGAGATGGATGCAAAAAGGGAGGAAATCATTGAGGGTAATGTTACAGTTTTGCAAAAGAGAACTGTGGTGTATCCGGGAATTCTGCACATGAGGTGGGATTTATTTTCCAGATATCTTCCTGGATTCATCCTGTGATGAAAAGTGATTTCTCAGGTGTAAAGAAATTTTGGCAGGGAAGAAAATAAGTGCTATATAGAAGATGAAAATAGAATTTTCCTTCTTGCTCCCAGTCCCTCGTCCTACTGTTCTATATTTATTGCCTCAAAGGAGGCATGGAAGGTAGAAAATGTATAAGTTCTTCTGGCTTCGGTTTCTTATATAAACCAAAACCTTGCAGAAACACAGAGCCTTTCGAACCTCAGTAAGATGATGGGGAGAAACATAGACTAAAAAGATCCTGCCATCTTGGCCAAGAAATAGGTTCCCTTAGCCTACGAAGTAGATAGAGGGAAGTAAGGAAAGGAAATATATTGATGTACTGAAGAAAAATGAGCCCTTTCCTTTTCTCACACAAAGTCCCTGAAAATTTTGTCCAGTGATATAAAGTAGGCAGGACCACAGAAAGCCTTCCAGAGAGTCCTAGGTCCCTGCTGACACAATAGCAGTAGATGTAATCCTGTTAATCCAATATTGGTAGGGAAATATCAGAGCTGGTAGACCTTAAGATGCCATGAAGACAAGTATTGCCAATGAAGATACTATCAATCCGTGCTGACCAATGACTAGAAAAACACATTTCCCATTTTCCAATGGCTCAGCCCTATGTAGCCTTCCCAGTAACTTGACATAACTCAAAAAAAATTCTGAGATACTATGGTTCAATTTTTCCTGAAATGGGGAAATTTCCCTCTTTTCGTTAATCCTAGTAGATGGAGGCTTGAGACTGAAATAATTTGTTTCTGTACAGCCCAATAAAATGGTTACTACATACCTGAGATTTTGGACAGCTGACTTTGAATTTAGTGGGCTCAGTACTCAAATGATGCACTTTTGTTAGACCGGCTTCCCATGAAAGGAGGAGTCTGAAACAAGACATGTTTCAAGGCAGTTTGAGATGTTATCCCAGAAAGCCAGAGTGAGGGAGAAAGGAAATTAAGATAGAGAAGGAGGAAAAAAACAATACAAAATTGTGTTATTGTGGTTGCTGCTCTTGACAGTAAGAATTCGAAACTTCTAGGATCTCTGAGCAGCATGGCGAAAGCCTCCCAGAATTGTGTCCTGTCTCCTATTTCCCACTGGTTGAGGGTGGCTTCTGAGAACATTAACTCTCTCATGTGTCTGCATTACATTTTTACTTGGGCTGACTGGGATCCCATGGTGTGGGGGAACACCTGGAAGCAGGAAAGCAGACGAAGACACACAGCGTATGTTTAAGTTGGGGCACCGTCAGCATGGGAATATCTACCACTGCTGAATCAGAAATCAGAGTTGATCCAAGCAAGAAGGATAAAGGATAGGAAAAGCATCTGGTATGGTCCCTCCCTTATATGATTCAGTTCCAATTTTGCCCAATCTTATGTCCATCTCTCACTGATTCCTGAAGATAGGGGCCAGGTAAAATCTCTATCAAAAGCTTAAATAAAGAAGAGTTAATAGAATGTACGACTAGTCCTACTGCTGCAAACAGTGCTAAAACCATGTAAAGTCACCATTTTCATCTTCAACCACTGATTCTATATTCCTATACATTTTGCTAGACCTTCAGCTATTCTCTATTTCTTGTCTTCTAAGGTTTCTCAGCCCTCTTTCCTAAGGGATCTGAGCACTGGGTTCTCTTGCCCTTATTAGGCTGTAGTTGTCCACACAGAGTACCAGCAAAAGTTTCCAATGAATCCCTTGATTTCTAGAGATAGTCTCTACCACTCCCTTTAGGGTAGCAGTAACCTTAGCTCTTATGATAATTAACATACTACAACAGCAGCATGAATAGTCCAAAGTGATCTAGGTGCAGTTGTAATTTTAGGTTTAGGGGAAATTTTACTATGTCCCCTAGTGGAAGCACTCCTTCCCACAACGGGGAACCAAGGTCTCTAATCTAAAAGGATATGAGAAACACAAATTTTGCCAGTGGCTCATTAGGAGTGATAGTGAGAGACATTAATTCTTCTCCCACAACTTGGCTTCCAGACCAGTGCATTCTGGCTATTTGAAACTCAGCATCATATATTGGCTATTGGTTTTTTGCATATAGTGCATTCTGGAAGACAGAAACTAAAGCCTGCAGAATGTTATTCTTGAACCTCAGTGCAGCGCTTAATGGGCCACTCTAACATTCTAGTAGACTAATTCCATGTGATGCACCAAATAGTAAAATAAGAATGAGTTATGTGGTCATGCAACATTTTTTCTGCAAATTTGGCCAGTTGGTCTGAGGTGATGTATACCATAGTCTATCCTAGTATATCAGACATTCCATAAGTACTCTAATGTTTCTATAATAGGCACTTTGATAAGGGAAACTTATGTCTAGAGTAGGTTTCAAATCTAGAGTAGGTTTCAAATCTAATCTACAGGGTGGAAGGGATCCAATGTCTTCAACTTGACAGAAGGTGCAAGCTAATTACTGTTTTGATGCCACACAGTTGAATTGTGTTGATGATATGCCTGGTGTTGGGCAGTTTCTATATCAGCTTTATTCAAAAGGGGTTGCTGTTGGAACCATGCATAGACTCCATCCAACATGTATATACCATTTGTAAGCTTATTTTACAAGTAGAGGAGTGACGGAATATAGAATATTACATAAGTCATTCTGTTCACATGTTATTGAAAGCCTCCTTTGCTGTGGGTCCTCTCTGATGTTCACCAATATGATACACAAATATCCACATAGTTAGTACCCACCAACATAGGTTCATGCATCTGCATCTACCCTAAAGCTTCTTAGATTTGCTTTTCCAATTTTTTCTAGTCTCCTGACCAGCCAGTCAAGATATTTGCAATTTTTCATGAGCCCACATAGATCCTTACTTCAGACCATTTATCTCTCTGAAAAAGGATATAAATGAGTGTATTTCTAGAAGTTCCCCTCACCACTGTCTTTTAAGTCTGCTCCTGAGACAAGCTGAAGAGTGCCAGAATAACATTTTCATCTTGCACTGACATAGCTGGACAAGGCATGTGCACAGAGGCCTGAGTTTTTTCGTTTCATTCATCTTGTTTTAGGGAATTACCACACAGGGTCACAGTCATGACCATTGGTGCAACATAGGTAAGGAACACGGGTATCTGGTCCAGGTGTTCATGAAACTGAGTTGTACTCTCTGGACCTGTTAGGGCACGATTCTGAATGTATCATTTCCATAGTATCATAGATTACTGCTGACCAGCATGATGTCATCAATAAAGAGTTCAAGCTTGGTGTTCTGTTGAATATAAAGATTTAACATTTCCTGTGGCTATATTATGACAGAAATCAGGAGAGTTAACTGAGCCCTGGGCTGAGACAGTGAATGTGTATTGCCATATTTCACATATAAAAGCAAACTGAATTGTATCCCTATTATTGATGAGGTTTGAAAAGAACATATTTGTCTTACAAATAGCTGCATACCAAGTTTGAGAGGCTGTGTTGACCTCTTCTAGGAAACAGTCATTATCTATCAGAACAGTTATGACTGTGGATATCAGTTAGGTTGATAGTAATCATTAGTCACCCAAAACAATACAGTTGACCCTTGAACAACACGGGTTTTAACTGCCTGGGTCTACTTATGTGAGGAATTTTTTTTTTCAGTAAATACCTGCTATGGTACTACACGATCTGCAGTTGGTTGAATCCATGGATGCAGTACCAAGGATAAGTAGTGTCAACTGTAAAGTTATATGCAGATTTTCAACTGTAAGGGGAATCAGCTTCCCTAACTTCCACATAGTTCAAGGGTCAAATTGTACTCTGATTTTTGCAGGAGTCAAACATTCTTTAAATTTTTGATGGTGGCATTAATCTCTATAATGGCTTATGGGGTGATATAGTGCTTCAGGTTTCTCTTTTTGTCAGGATGGGGATAGTTTTAGGGGCTTACACTTGACCCTACCTACCATAGTAGTTATTAATATATGGATCATGGAATCAACATGAGGAGCCTACCAGCTGCTAAGGAAACTAATTCTAATTATAGTCCCACCAATGTTGGACAACATATTTAAAAATTGTTTCAAGGCACTGGAGATTAATCAAAGCAGGAATAAATCTGAAGAATGTGATTCTTGCAAAAAGAGAAGCATACTAGGTAAATTCCATTTACTTGACTTTCCCTCTGAGGGCACTCCTTGGTTCACCAGCATGGAGAATAAAGTCCCAACAAAAAAGTAACAGTCTTAGTGAACAGGGAGGTGGAGCTGGAAACTGGGAGTGGTGGGAATCCTAAAGAAGAGCAAATCAATAAGGAAGGGGAATTCAAAATATGCATGAAATTTCCTCTTAAATTGTCAGCTGACTGCTAAATTGCACATGAGTAAGTCAAGGCTTCAAGAAACCCAGTGTAAGCAGCAATTGATAGAATATGAAACTAAGTAGAGATTTAATTAGATGTCTTGGAGCTAAGGAAACAAAGTTTAATTCAAGTCCTGCCAACTTAGAGGGGCTTGTAAACAATTTAGGTTTTTTTTAAGGCTCCCCAAAGGATACACCCTAGGAGTAAGGGCAAAACTAAAATCAATCAGGTCTTACAAAGGATAAAAAAACCACAAAAACCACTGTCTCTAATATTAAGTTGATCTGTTGGTACTCTATTTGCAAAAAAAGAGAAAAAAATCATCCTTCAGGGACTCTACAAACTTACATCCAATCAAAACTTACATCCAATCAAAACTTCTGAAGCATGATTATTTTTTTAAAAGGATGAGTTAATAATAAGCTAAGAAAAACAACAGATAAAAGTAACTTACAGAAGTTGTTCAGATATTAGAATTGAGATGGGATTTTAATTTTTTAAATTTTATTGAATTATAGTTGATTTACAATGTGTTAATTTCTGCTGTACAGCAAAGTGACTCAGTTATACATATATATATTCTTTTTCATATTTTTTTCCATTGTGGTTTATCACAGGAAATTGAATATAGTTCCCTGTGCTATACAGTAGGACCTCGTTATTTATCCCATACATAACAGTTTGCTTCTGCCAATCCCAAACTCCCAATACGTCCCCCCCCAGCCAACTCCCCCTTGGCAACCACAAGTCTGTACTCTATGTCTGTGAGAGACAGGATTTTAAAATAACCATTAAAGTGCTAAAATAGAGGAAAAGGTGGTCAAAATGGAAGTAAATGTGGTATTCCAATAAAGAATTAGTACTTACAAAAGAGTGTAATATACAAAATTAAAAATACAATGAATGAATATGAAAAGAATCTGGGCTCAGTAGAAGCCAGGGTTAGTGAATTGAATGACAGGTCAATATAATTTAAACAGAATCACAGAGAGGAAGAAAATGGAAAGAAGAGAACAGTGTATGAAAGACACGTGAGACATAGTCAAATCTTCTAAGGTGTGTGTAATTGGAGTCCCCCAAAAAGAGGAGAGAGGGAATGAGGAAGAAGCAACCTTTGAAAAGATAATGACTGAGAATTCCCCCAGACTGATAAAAGATCTCAACCCACATATTTTGGAAGATAAGTGAAACCTAAACAGGAGAAATACAAAGGAAATCACACATAGACACCTTATAGTCAAATTGCTGAAATCAAAGTTAAAGAAAAATATCTTAAAGCAGCCAGAGAAAATAGGTGCATTATCTTCAAAGAAACAACAGTAAAACTGACGTCTGATGTTGCAACAGAAACTATGAATCCAGAAAACAATAAAATGGCATTTTTTTAAAGCACTGGAGAAAAAAAAGAATTTCAGTCTTGAACTCTATACCTAATGAAAACGTTCATCAACAATGAATGCAAAATGAAGACTTTTTCAGACAAACAAAAGCTGAGAGAATTTATTACCAGAAGAGTCATACTGCATGAATCCTGAAGGACATTTTTTAGGCTGAAGAAAAGTAATTTCAGGTGGAAGCTTTGAACGACATGAAAGAATAAAGGATTATAGAAAGGATAAATAAGGGGGTAAATATGAAAGAATACTAGCTGTGTAAAGCAACCACTATTTTATATAACATGTAGAAGGGAACTTTGTGAGGCAAAATCACAGACAGGAGAGATTACATATGGTTAAACTTTTTAGAGTTTCTTGTATTATTCTATATGTGAATATACTAACTTAAGTTAGACAGTAATAAGACAAGTATGCTGACTAGGATAGCCACTAAATAAACAATACGAAGGTGCACTAAACTAATAAGATACTTATTCAATTATAATTTTTTTTCTGGGCATTAGGAGTACATGTTGAGCAAGCCGAATACCAGCCCCATTGAGAAGAGAGAAAGAATCTTAAAATATGAATATATAACATGCAGATGATGAGTGATACAGAGAAATAACTTTTAAAAATTCCTACTATTTATTGACCATCTCGTAGATTTGGGCATTGAGCTAAGGGTTCAACATGCATAGCTGTCTTTTTCTCATAGCAATCTGATGAAGGAGATATCTCTATCTGTATTTTACATATGAATAAAATAAAGTTTACAGCAACTAAGTGATTTACTCAAGGCTACAAAACTAATAAATGGCATATGCAAGTTTATGACTTTTTCAAACATCATAGCAAACGCATTTTTTCACGTTATTATCTGTTCTTTTTAAACATTATTTTAAATGTCTACATATTTTTTTTTAATATACAAGGTACAAGCTATGCCAGATACAGCCTAAGTGTCCATTGGCAGATGAATGGATAAAGATGATGTGGTACATATATACAATGGAATACTACTCAGCCATAAAAAGGAACAAAACTGGTTCATTTGTAGAGACGTGGATGGACCTAGAGTCTGTCATACAGAGTGAAGTAAGCCAGAAAGAGAAAAAACAAATATCGTATATTAACGCTTGTATGTGGAATCTAGAAAAATGGTACAGATGAACCTAGTTCCAGGGCAGGAATAGTGACATAGATGTAGAGAATGGATGTGTGGACACAGGGGAGGAAGGGGAGGGTGGGATGAACTGGGAGATAAGGTTTGACATATATACGCTACCATGTGTAAAATAGATAGTGAGAACCTGCTGTCTAGCACAGGGAGCTTAGCTCGGTGCCCTGTGGTGACCTAGAGGGGTGGGATGGGGGTGGTGGTGGGAGGGAGGTCCAAGAGGGAGGAGATATATGTATACCTATAGCTAATTCACTTTGTTGTACAGCAGAAACTAACACAATATTGTAAAGCAATTATACTCCAATAAAGGTATAAAAAATCAATATTTTAAAAAGTAATTCCTCTCTGTGGGTTATAGTATGTTGGTTCACAAAATGGCCCCCATACATAGAGGGCAAGGAGAGACTGAAGAAAGAGGCAGACTACTCCGGATTGCTTGCAGACTTAGCAAGCAAGGGAACTTAGGAGGCTTGTCCTGCGTGGCCACAAGATGAGTGGATCTCTCTACTTGTCCACCGTAATCTTAAAGTTTATGTAGAGGCCTTAACTGGGTTCAGTCAGGTGTACCATTTAGGTGGTCTCCTTGACACCTTAGTTTCTCAAGGCTACATCCTTGAAGCAGCTGTTAGTATGGGGATAGTGGGCAGGATGTACATTCCAAGGATGGGATAGGGTTGGGGGAGCTTCTGATTGCCAAGTCCAGCTCCTGGGTCAACTGATGGTATTGTCCTCTCTGTGACCTCCTCCAACAGGCAGTTTGTAGTGCTATTCCACATGTACCACCCTCCTTTTATTCAGCTCAAGGGACATGTGAATAATTCAGCTTGTGAGTAAAATCATGTGGTTCACTTCTGGTCAGAAGCAACTAAGGTATAAGTTTCTCATCTGATCTTTGTCTGCCACCATGCTACATTTGAGATGGCAGAATCACAAGATGAAGTGAGTCTGGATTTCTGATCAATGGATGAAGTAGGACCCCTTGACCTGCATCTTTATGTGGGGAGAGGTAAACTGTGTGCAAAAGCCAATGTGCTATTTACTTTCACAGTTTAGCCTAGAGTTACTTATCTGACTGATGTATGGGGTATTTGGCTTGGGTCCATTTCTTTGGACTATTAAATATAATACCACATTGAAAATATTGTTTTAAATATTTTCTATATTTGGGATTATTTTCTTGAGGTAGATGAAAAGAAGTGGAATGAATGGTTCAAAGTTCTAAGACATTCCAAAGGGTTGTTTCCAACATAAGCCCATTGGGACTTTTGAGTGCCTTTTTTTTTTTACTAGACTATCAGCATCATTAATCATTAAGACCAAAATTATATATTCATACACATGAATCAGGAAAGAACCTCATTGTTAATTAATATTTATTCGATTATTGGTGAAGGTGAACTTGTGTTAGTTTCTGGTGTACATCAAAGTGAGTCAGTTATATATATATATATATATATATATATATATATATATATATAAAATATAACTGAAAATATATATATTCTTTTTCATATTCTTCTTCATTATAGTTTATTACAGATATTGAATATAGTTCCCTGTGCTATATACAGTAGGAACTCATTGTTTATCTTTTATATATAGTAGTTTGTATCTGCTAATCCCAAACTCCTAATTTACTTCTCCAACCACCCTTTCCCCTTTAGTAACCATAAGTGTAAATAAGTCTATTTGTATCATATTTTAGATGTACTTAAAAGTGATATCATATGATGTGTCTTTCTCTGACTTCAAGGTGAACTCATTTTCATACATTTATTCTTTAATAACTTTATTGACTTATAACTGACCTAGAATAAACTATATATATTTAACTTACAAAATTTGATAAGTTTGGACATCTGTATGTGCCAGTGCAACCACTGCCACGATCAAGATAATGAACATATTCATCACTTTCAGAACTTTCCTCATGCTCCTTTATAATCCCTCCCTTTGCTCATCCCAGTTTAAAAGATGTTGCTCTACTATCTTTGGCCTGCATTGTTTATGATGAGACATGCTGTCATCCTTATCTTTGCTCTTTATACGTAGTATGTCTTTTTCTCTGGCCATTTTTAAGAAATTTGATTATGATATGTTTTGGTGTAGTTTTCTTCATGTTTCTTATGTTTGGGGGTCCTCAATCTTCCAGGATCTGTGGATTTATAGTTTTCATCAAATTTGGCAATTTTTTGGATATTATTTCTCTAATTACATGTACATTAAGCCAGTTAAAGTCATCTCACATTTTCATAGGCACTCTGTTAATTGTTGTAATCTTGTTTCTAATTCATTTTGCATAGTTCTTATTGCTGCATCATCAGGTTCACCAATCTTTTCCTCTGTAGTGTATAATCTGCTTTAGTCTTATCCAGCTGTTTTTGTCAGTAATTGTAGTTGACATTGCTGGAAGTTAGATTTAGTTCTTTTTTGTATCTTCCATGTCTATTATTATTTTTTTGAACATATATTGCAGTTATAATAACCATTTTCATGTTTTTGTTTGCTAATTCAAATGTCTGTGCCAGATCTGGGCATGGTTTGTTGTGGTAATTTTATATACTTGACATATAGTATTAGTTTCAAGCATGCAACATAATGATCAATACTTGTATATATTGTGAAATGATCACCAAAATAAGTCTAGTTTACATCAGTCACCATACAAATTTATAGATTTTTTTTTCTTGTGATAAGAACTTTTAAGATCTACTCTCTCAGCAACTTTCAAATGTTATTATTAACTATAGTTGCCATGAAGTACAGTATATCCCCATGATTTATTTATTGTATAACTGGAAGTTTTTACCTTTTTATCCCCTTCACCCATTTTTTCCACCCCCTACCCTTTACCCTCTGCCTCTGGCAACCACCAGTCTGTTCTCTGTATCTATGAGCTTGTTTTTTGTTGTTGTTGTTTTTGGATTCCACAAATAAGTGAGATCATACAGTATTTGTCTTTCTCTGACTTATTTTACTTAGCATAATACCCTCAAGGTCCATCCAAGTTGTTGGAAATGACAAGATTTTCCTTTTTATGGCTAAATAATATTCCATTGTGTATATATACCACATTTTTCCCCTTATCCATCCATTTATTCATTGATGGATACTTAGGTTGTTTCTGTATCTTGACTATTGTGAATAATGCTGCAGTAAACACGGAGTACAGATATCTCTTTGAAATAATGATTTAGTTTACTTTGGATATATATGCAGAAGAGGGATTGATAGATTATATGGTACTTCTATTTTTAATTTCTTGAGGAAACTCCATACTGCTTTCCATAATGGCTGTACCAGTTTACATTCCCAACAGTAGTGCACTAGGGTTCCTTTTTCCTTGTTGTCACCAACAATTGTTATTTGCCTTTTGGGTAATAGCCATTCTAACAGATGTGAGGTGATATCTCATTGTGGTTTGATTTGCATTTTCCTGATAATTAGTGATGCTGAAGAATTTTTTGTGTACCTGTTGGCCATCTGTATGTCTTCTTTGGAAAAATATCTATTCAGATATTCTGCCATTTTTGTTTTTTTGCTATTGAGTCGTATAAATTCTTCATACAATTTGGATACTGACCCCTTACTGGATATCTGATGTGCAAATATGTTCTCCCATTCAGAAGATTTCCTTTTCATTTTGTTAATGGTTTTCTTTGCTGTGCAGAAGCTTTTTAGTTTGATGTAGTCCCACTATTTTATTTTTGCTTTTGTTGACTTTGCTTTTGGTGTCAAATTCAAAAAGTCACTGATAAGACCAATGTCAAAGAGCTTACTGCTTATGTTTTCTTCTAGAAGTTTTATGGTTTCAGGTCTTACATGCAAGTCTTTAATCCATATTGAGTTATTTGTATATGGCACAAAATAGAGGTACTCTTTAATTCTTTTGCATGTGGCTGTCCAGTTTTCACAATATTATTGAAGACTATCCTTTCCCCATTGTATAATTTTGGCTCTTTTGTTGTAAATTCATTGACCATTTATACATGGGTTTATTTCAGGGCTTTGTATTTCTGTTCCATTGATCTGTGTATCTGTTTTTATGGCAATACCATACCATTTTGATTACTATAGCTTTGCAATATAATTTGAAATCAGGGAGCATGATGGTTTCAGCTTTATTCTTCTTTCTAACCATTGCTTTGGTTGTTTGGAACCTTTCATGGTTCCATGTAAATTTTAAAATTGTTCTATTTCTGTGAAAAATGCTATTGGAATTTTGATCAAGATGATATTATCTATTGTTTTGAATCAATTGATTGTTTTGAGTAGGACATTTAAACAATATTAATTATGCCTATCCATGAGCATGGAATGTATCTTTCCTTTTTTTTTCCCTTTGGTCTTCTTCAATTTCCTCCATCAGTGTCTTACAATTTTCAGTGTACAGGTCTTTTGCATACTTGGTTAAATTTAATCCTAGGTATTTAATTGTTCTTGATGCAATTGTACATGGGAAGATTTTCTTAATTTTTCTTTCTAATAGTTTATCATTATAGTATAGAAACATAATTGGTTTTTGTATATCGAGCTTGTATTCTACAGCTTTACTGAATTTACTAGTCCTACAGAGTTGCTTTTTTTTTGTTGATGGGATCTTTAGGGTTTTCTGTATATAATACCATGTCATCTGTAAATAGTGACAGCTTTACTCCTTTCTCCCCAATTTGGATGCATTATTTTTATTTTAGTTGCTTCATAGCTGTGGTTAGGACTTCTAATACTATGTTGAATAAAAGTGGGGAATGGGTATCCTTGTTTTGTTCCTGACCTTAGAGGAAAAGATTTCAGCTTTATACTATATTATATTAGCTATGGACTATAAAATATGGCCTTTATTATGTTGAAATACATTCTCTCTATACTCACTTTTTTGAGAGTTTTTATCATAAAATGATGTTGCATTCAAATCTAATTTTGAAGTCAAGTATGGGAGAAATAACCATAGGGGTGTATCTGAGTACTCATTTCTTCCACTGTGAGATGGAAGTTGGCATTACTTGTTACCTGTCCTCCATGAGCCTCCAATAAAATCAGAGGTCAAAATGCTTAGACTCTGTAGTAAGTACACCTTAGAAGTCCTTTCCAGTATATAGTCATATGATAATTGGCTCAAGGTCTCTTTGGGTAAGTATTGACAGGATGTTTATTGTATTAACTTTCAGTGACATTTCAGGGTTCCAATCCACATAGCAAGTAGCCTTCCATTTAATTCTTGGGAACTGTCTGAAAACTAGGAGGAAAATACTTTTAAGATTTCTGACACCAGCCTTCTTACAAGATCTTTCACTTTTCTGTTTATACAAGTCAAGCAGTACTCTTATCAGCTGCCCTACTATCTTATCAAGAAAAAATTATTGCCAAAGATCACTAGACAAAAAGGCAGCCTGGTTGCTGCTCTTTCCTTATTTTATATTAAAAAAGAAAAGTCCATCTTGCATCAGATGGTTAAGTTTCACCACGTGGCCTCTTCTATGTCCATTGACACTAGGGAGCTCAGTTCCATAGTAGCATCTCCTAATGCCCATCTTGACCTACAGAGAACAGTCACCACTAAACCAGGGGTGGGGTTGAGGTGTGCTTCAGCCAAGTTGGAGGGTTCCCAGAAATCTACTCAGGCATTTCCACTCTAATCACAAATATTAGGGTCTCATATAAGGTCCCTGACTTTGCCCTGGGCTATCTGTCAAGGTTGTTCATGCTATTCTTTGCTGTTCTGCTAACAAACTCTCAGCCTAATCTTTAGCACAGCACTGGCTTCATTGAAGGGATTTTTAAAAATTATGTCAGGAAGATCTTCAAGTTTTTACGCCATGCTCTGCTAGTTGGCAGACCTGAGCTTGTCATCTCTCTCCTCAAGTCTTTTCAGAAATGTAACAATAGACAGTCACCTCCCAGGCTTTATAATTAGCATTGCCCCATACCATTCAAGTGCCAGAACTATTGCATAAGTTAATGCTTCCTCTCCTAATTGTATCTTATTTCAAAACATCACAGGTGGTATTATTGATGACTGTGATATTGCATCATATATCAGAGGTTATCATCACCCTGTTTACTGTCAGCAATAACTGATATCTGAGCAGTGAGAGAACCAGTTCCAGAATCCCATCCTAAAAATATATTTTCTAGGACCATTTCTGGAAAAAAACTGTTTAGGCCTTCCCAATTATAGAGCTTTATAGAAGGGAACTTATGAAGGCAGTTTACTTGAAAGGTTATTCCATGAAATAAGAGCAATAGAATAGGTAAGAGAAAATAAAGAAGAAAAATTTAAATTAAGGGCGAGATTTAAGTTGTTGCTGAGGGCAACAGGGTCCTTGTGAGAACAGAATGCTTCCCTGTGTTAAATGTCCAATAAGCATGGCACCTTCCACGAGTTGAGAGTTGCTTTTGGGGGGGTATTAACACTAATGCACTTTAGAGCTTTGCAAAAATACGTGAACGAAGCCAACACCTCCCTTTTAGGAAGTGCCCTGATATTGAAAAAGAGAGATAAATGGGAGTCTTTCAATCTGTGTGAAACTCTATCACAGTTGGGGCTGAAACCAAAAATGTGCAGAAAACAAACTAATATGCTATGTACAGGATTCAGAGTGTGTCTTAACCAAGGTCCTCTTGAAAATATAGCTGGAAATAAAATTTACATATTAACAGTATGGTGGGAGGAGGGAGGGGATGAGTAGGGTCATATAATCCTAGTACCTAGGAATAAAGAACTGAACATGACCTCAGTTTTACTAAACACAGTGACTTCTAAGTCACATGGGATAACTTGGAGCAGACTGTATAAAACTAGCATCCACTTGTTGAGGAATCTGTTGAGGAGAGGTAGAAGGATTTTCTTCTGGCTCTCTCCTACCTCTTCTCTCATCAACATTTGCCATTTGCCCATAGAGCTGATCTTAAAAAAAATTTTTTTTTCATTTGTTAACAGTTTTACTGAGATGTAGTTCACATACCATACAGTTCACCCATTTAAAGTGTACAATTCAATTATTTTTTAGTATATTCCATTACCCATTATTGTGTGTGTGTGTGTGTGAGTGTATATATATACTCTCTTTATGCATACATATGATGATGGACACAGGTTTCTTTCGTATCTTGGCTATTATAAATAATGCTACTATGAACGTTGGTGTGCATATATCTTTTCAGATTAGTGTTTTTGTTTTCTTTGGATATTTATCCAGGAGCAAAATTGCTGGATCATATAGTAGTTCTATCTTTAGTTTTACAAGGAATCCCTATACTGTTTTCCACAGTGGCTGCACAAATTTACATCCCCACCACCAGTGTACTAGGACTCTTTTATCCATATCCTTGCCAACATTTGGTTACTTGCGGTTGTTTTGACAACAGCCATTTTGTTGGGTGCGAGGTCAAATTTCATTTTGGTTTTGATTTGCATCTGCCTGCTGATTTGCAATGTTCAGCATTTTCTCATATGCCTGTTGGCCATCTCTATGTCTTCTTTGGAAAACTATCTATTCAGGTTTTCTGCCCATTTTTAAATTTCGGGTTTTTTTCTTTGATATTGTTTTGTATGAGTTGTTTATATATGTTGGATACAAATGCCTTATGAGACAAATCACTTCCAATACTTTCTCCCATCAGGTTTTTTCATTTTATCAATGGTTTCCTTTGCTGTACGAAAGCTTTTACGTTTAAATAGGTACCATTTGTTTATTTCTGCTTTTGTTTCTTTTGCTTTAGGAGACAGATTAAGAAAAATATTGCTAAGACTACTACTAATATATTTAGAACAGATTACCAACAAGGTCCTATTGTATATCACAGGGAACTCTGCTCAACATTTTGTAATAACCTAAATGGGAAAAGAATTTGAAAAAGAAGAGATACATGTATATGTAAAACAAAATATTAATTTTCCAATCCATGAACATGGGATATCTTTCCATTTCTTTATATCATTTTCAACATCCTTCATCAGCATTTTATAGTTTTCAGCATATAGGACTTTCACTACAAGTTTATTCCTAGGTATTTTATTCTTTTTGATATGATTGTAAATGGAATTGTTTTCTTGATTTCTTTTTCTGATAATTCATTATTTGTGTATAGAAAAGCAACAGATTTCTGTATATGAATCTTGTATCCTGCAACTTAATTCATTTATTCGTTCTAACAGTCTTTTTGGTGGAGACTTTAGGATTTTGTGTATAAAGTATCATGTCTACCACAAATAGTGACTGATTTACTTCTTCCCTTCAAATAGATATCTTTTATTTCTTTTTCTTGTCTGATTGCTGGGTCTAGGACTTCCAATTTTATGTTAAATACAAGTGGCGAGAGTGGGCATCCTTGCCTTCCTTATTTTAAAGAAAAAGCTTTCAGCTTTTAATCATTGAATACGATATTAGCTGTGGTTTTGTCAAAAATGGTCTTTATTATGTTGAGATATAGTCCCTCTATATCAACTTTGATGAGAATTTTTATCATGAATGGTTTTTGAATTTTGTCAAATGACTTTTCTCATTCTATTGAGATTACAATGTGCATTTTATTTGTCATTTTGTTAATGAGGTGTATCACATTGATTGATTTGTGGATATTGAACCATCCTTGTATCCCTGGAATAAATCCCACATCATCATGTTGTATAATCTTTTTAATATATTGTTGTATTTGTTTTACTAATATTTTGTTGAGGATTTTTGCATCTGCATTCATCAGAGATAGTGGCCTGTAATTTTCTTTTCTAGGTAGTATCTTGTCTCATTTTGGTATCAGGGTAATTGAAGTCTCATAGAATAAATTTTGGAGTGTTCCCTCCTCTCTTCAATTTTTTGTAACAGTTTGAGAAGAATAGTTATTAGTTCTTCTTTATATGTTTCACAGAAATCCCATGTGAAACCATCTGTCCTGGACTTTTTTTTTGCTGGGAGTTTTTTGATTACTGATTCAATTTCACTACTAAGGATCAGTCTGTTCAGATTATCTATTCCTTCCTGATTCAGTTTTGGAAGGTTGTATGTTTCTGGGAATTTATTTCTCCTAGGTTGTCCATTTTGTTGGCATATAACTATTCATAGTATTCTCAGGATTTTTTATATCTCTGTGATGTTAGTTGTAATTTCGCCTCTTTCATTTCTTATTTTATGTGGTTCCTCTTTTTTTTTTTTTTAATGAACCTGGCTAAAAGTTTCTCAATTCTGTTTATCTTTTCCAAAAAACAGCTCTTGGTTTTATTGATCTGTTCTATTTTTTTGATCCTACTGTATTTCCTCTCTGATCTTTATTATTTACATCCTTATGCTGACTTTGGATTTTTGTTTTTCTTTTCCTTATCCTTATAGTTGGGAGTTTAGGTTGTTTATTTGAGATTGTTATTGTTTCTTGAGGTAACTATAAACTTCCCTCTAAAAATGCTTTTGCTATGTCAATAGATTTTGGAAAGCTGTGTTTTTCTTTTCATTTGCCTCAAGGTATTGTCTGATTTCCTCTTTGATTTCTTCATTGACCCTTTTTTTTTTTTTTTTGTAGCGTGTTGTTTAGTCTCCACTTCTTTGTGTTTTTTCCACTTTTCTTTCTGTAATTGATTTCTAGTTTCGTACTGTTGTGGTCAGAAAAATGCTTGATATAATTTCTATCCTATTAAATTTCTTGAGACTTGTTTTGTGGCTAGCATGTGATCTATTCTGGAGACTGTTCTATTTGCACTTGAAAAGAATGTGTATTCTTCTGTTTTTGAATGGCATGTACTGTAGACTAAATCTAGTGGATCTAATGTGTCATTTAAGACCACTGTTTCCTTATTGATTTTATTTTCTCTGGATGATTTGTCCAACGATGTAAGTGAGATGTTACAGTCCTCTACTATTATTGTATTATTGTCAATTTCTCCATTAAATCCATTAATATTTACTTTATAAATTTAGGTTCTCCTATATTAGATGCATATATGTTAACAAAGGCAATATCCTCTTCTTGAGTTGATCCCTTTATCATTACATAATGCCCTCTTTTGTGTGTTGTTACATACTTTGTTTTAAAATCTACTTTGTCTGATGTGAGTATTGCTACCTCTGTTTTCTTTTTATTTCCATTTGCATGGTATATATTTTTCCATTCCCACACTTTCAGTGTGTGTGTCTCTTTGGCTCTCAAGTGAATCTCTCATAGGCAGCATACAGATGAGTCTTATTTTTTTTATCAAATTGGCTACCCTACGTCTTTTGATTGGAGCATCTCGTCCATTGACATTTAAAGCGATTATTGATAGGTGGATACTTATTGCTATTTTGTTACTTGCTTTCTGGTTGTTTTTGTACTTCTCTCTTCTTCTTTAGTCTCTTCCCTTGTGATTTGATGATTTTCTTTGGTGGTATTCTTGTATTCCTTTCTCTCTGTTTTTTTGTGTATCTGTTATAGATTTGATTTGTGGTTACCATCTGATTCATATATGTTGAACCTATAACTGTACTTACTGGTTTTAAACTGGTATTCATTTAAGTGCAAACACTCTAAAATATCTGTATTTTTTACGCCCTTCCCACACACTTTGTGTTTTTGATGATCTATTTTACATCTTCATTTCTGTCTCTTTACTGTTTGTAGTTGTTATATCTTACAATTTTTTTCTTTTAATCTTTGTACTAGCTTAAGTGTTTGATTCATAGCCTTTACTATTTACTATTTTTGCCTTCCCTAGTGAGCGTTTTTCTTTCCTATAAAATTTTTTATTGCTGTAGCCTTTTATTTTCCACTTAAAGAAGACCCTTTCACACTTTCCATAAGGTCAGTTTAGTACTGATGAACTCTTTTACATTTTGCGTGTCTGAGAAGTTTTCTCTCTCCTTCAGTTCTGAATGATAACCTTGCTGTGTAGAGTATCCTAGGTTGTAGGGCTTTTTCCTTTCATCACTTTAAATATATCATGCCACTCCCTTCTCTCCTGCAAAGTTTTTGCATAAAAATCAGCTGATTGCTTTATAGGCATTCTATATGTTACTCTTTGTTTTTTTCATGGTGCCTTTAAAATTCTGTCTTTACCTTTAATTTTGCCATTTTAATCATGACATGTTTTGTTGTGTCGTCTTTTTAGGCTCATATTGTTTGGGACTCTCTGTACTTCCTGTATCAGGATATCTGTTTCCTTCTTCACCTTCAGGTGGTTTTCAGCCACAATTTCATCAAATACAATATCTACCATTTTCCCCTCACACTTCTTCCTGTACCCCTACATTGCTAGTGTTAGTATGCTTGCTGTTGTCTCAAAGCTTCTTTAGACAATCCTCATTTAAAAAAAAATTGTTTTCCTTTTTCTATTCTGATTGGGTGATTTACATTATTCTCTCTTCCAGAATGCTATGTGTTCTTCTATATCACTGAGTCTACTATGTATTCCTTCTAATATACTTTTCATTTCAGTTTTTGTATTCTTCAGCTCTGTTTTTTTCTTATATTTTCTAGTTTCTTGTTAAAAGCCTCACTGTATTCATCTCTTTTCCCTAGTTCAGTTAGCCTTCTTAGTACTATTGCCTTGTACTCTTTATCTGGTAAATTATTTGTTTAGTTAGGGTTTTTCCTTTTTTTTTTTTTTAAACATATGCCTCTGTCTTCTCATTCTGTTTATCTCTCTGAAACTAGGTGAACCAGTTACCTATCCTGGTCTTGAAGGTGTGTCCTTGTGTGGGAGAATCCTTATGCAGTCTGTGTCTGCCCAGTGGCTTTGTCAGGGGAGCTGAATCTAACCTAAGCATGAGTCATATCTTTTCTCTGAGTGTGCTGGCAGCCACCCCGTTAGTGGGAGGTAAGGCTGAAGATGGAGGAGAGGTAGGGCTAGAGCTAGGTGTGAGCTCAAGTTTCTTCCATGCTCAGTGGCTATCACAGCCCTATCAGAGGCAGGATTGGGTCCAGGTTGGCTTCATTCCCTTTAAGTGTGTGCACTCTCCTTAGCAATGTCACCTCTGCCATACTGGAGAGCAGTGCCAGAGCAAGAGGTGCTAGCAAAGTTGCTTAGTGTGAGCTGGGGTGGGCACTGGGGTATGCAGTTGTGAGAAACCAGCCAGAATCCAAGGCAGTTTTCAAACTGCTCCTCCATGCTGTTCCCAGGAGTGAGCAAGCATGTCTGTATGCTCTTCATGAGTGGAGTCCCGGTTTCATACAGCCCTCCAGTGAGTCCCACTGTTTTTCACAACCAGCTAAGGAAACTCGTCTTTCTGGTGTGAGACCCCAGGTCTGGAGCACATAACCTATGGCTTTAACCCCCTCACTACCCAGGGAGGATCCAGGAGCCCATAATATTCTCCTCCTCTTCTGTGTCCCCTGCTAGGGCTATAGGTCCTGACCCAATTGCTTTTTATTCTTCCTACCCAATTTTTTGTGGGTCTTTCTATATAGCTTTGGTTGTAGAAGAGCCTTTCTGCCAGTCTTCATATTGTTTTCAGAGAGAGTTGCCCCACATGTAGATGTATTTTTGATGTGTTCATGGGGGGTGGGGGAAGGTGAGCTCAGCATCTTCCTACTCTGCCATCTTGACCTCCCTTCTGACTCTTTGTTTTTTATATTCCATATATAAATGAAACCATGCAGTACCGTCTTCCTCTGTATGATTTATTTTACTTAGTGTGATGCCCCTGAGGTTCACCCACAATGTTGTAAATGACAAGCTTTCCTTATTTCTTAAAGCTTAATAATACTTTATTGTGTATATGTACCATATTCTCTTCATCCTTTCATTCATCAGTGGATGCTTAGGTGGTCTTCAAACCTTGGCTATTGTGAATAATGCTGCAATAAACATCAGAGTAGTGATATCTCTTTGAAATAATAATTTTGTTTTCTTGGGATATATATGCAGAAGTAGCATTGCTCGATTTATGGTAGTTGTATTTTAATTTCTTTAGGAACTTCCATACTATTTTTCCATAGTAGTTGTACCAGTTTACATTCTCAACAACAGTAAATAGGATTTCACTTTTCTCTATATCCTCCCTTGTTCTCTCTTCTCTTTGTTTGACAAGATATCCTTGTCTTTAACTTGACAATTTTGCTGTAATGTCTCAGTGTGGGTCTCTTTGATTTTACCTTATTTGGTGCCTTTTAGGATTCCTGCATCTGGATGTCTGTTTCTTTCTCCACTTTAGGGAATTTATCAGCCATTATTTCTTTGAATAAGCTTTCTGCCCCTTTCTCTCTTCTTCTGTGACCCTCTGCAATGTGAATATTGGTCAGCTTGCTGGTTTTCAACTCCTTTAAGTAAATATCAAAGAACAATTGCTGGATCATATGGTAAGAGTGCATGTTGTTTTGTAAAAACTGCCAAACTGTCTTTCAAAGTGACTATCATTTTGCATTTCCATCACCAATGTATGAGTGTTCCTATTGTTTTGCATTCTTGCCAGTTTTTGGTGTTGTCAGTGTTTCAGATTTTGGCCATTCTAATAGATGTGTAGTGGTATCTCATTTATGTTTTAATTTATATTTTTCTGATGACATATGGTATGGAACATCTTTTTTTTCCTTTGCAGTACGTGGGCCTCTCACTGTTGTGGCCTCTCCTGTTGCGGAGCACAGGCTCCAGATGTGCAGGCTCAGTGGCCATGGCTCATGGGCCTAGCCACTCCGTGGCATGTGGGATCTTCCCGGACCAGGGCACAAACCCATGTCCCTTGCATTGGCAGGCGGACTCTCAACCACTGCGCCACCAGGGAAGCCCATGGAACATCTTTTTGTATGCTTATTTGATGACTTGTATTCTAATCCACTTGATGCCTTGTCTTCTAGTCCTCTTGAGTATTTTACAGAGGAGAAAATTTTAATTTTAATGAAGTCCGGCTTACCAATTATTTATTTCACGGATTATGTCTTTGTTGTATCTAAAAAGCATCATCATTTCCAAGGCATCTAGGTTTTCTCCTATGTTATCTTCTAGAAATTTTATAGTTTTTCAATTTACATTTATGTCTATGATTTATTGTTTTTAAAATTACTACTCTATTTATTGGCTGTGTTTGGGCCTTCATTGCTGCATTCAGGCTTTCTCTAGCTGCAGCAAGCGGGGCCTACTCTTCATTGCCGTGTGTGGGCTTCTCATTGCCATGGCTTCTCTTGTTGTGGAGCATGGGCTCTAGGCACATGGGCTTTCAGTAGTTGTGGCATGTGGGCCCTAGAGCAGGCTCAGTAGTTGTGGCACACGGGCTTAGTTGCCCTACACTATGTGGGAACTTCCTGGACCAGGGCTCAAACCCATGACCCCTACACCACCAGGGAAGTGCCTATGACTCATTTTGAGTTAACTTTTGTCATGGGTGTAAGGTCTGTCTCTTTTTTTGTTTGTTTGGTTTTTTTTGCATGTGGATATCCAAGTTGTTTCAGCATCATTTAAGGACTATATTTGCTCCATCTTAATACTTTTGCTTCTTTGTCAAATGTCAGTTAATTATATTTATAAGGGTATATTTCTGGACTCTGTATTCTGCTCCATTGATCTATTTGTCTGTTCTTTCACCGATGCCATACTGTGCTGATTACTGTAGAAGTCAGGTAGAGTCAGCCCTCCAACTTTGTTCTTTTCCCTTTATTCTTTGTTTTTAATATGTGGCAAGATGTACTGTATTTGAACTGAGAACTTCAGAAAACTTTACAATTCCAGTATAGTTTACTTAATTTGAAGCATCCAGAAGGTCATGTTGAAATGTTTGTCAAGGTTCACTTAAGTAAAGAAGGGACTTGGTAGTGTACTCATTTGAGGAAACAAATCACACTGAGTGGGGATTTTTATGCATGTCTAATCCTGTTTTGAACTTGACATTAGGTCTGTTTGCTATGGTCTGTGTGTGTTATAAAGAAACATATGAATCCTGTCTGAAATGAAGATTCCTATTTTCTGATACAGTGAATATTTAGACCTTAGGCTAGCCTCACAACAATCTTCCTTGTGCTAAAATATTGCAAGTCAAATTTGGCCTGGCATTTAATCAGATTGTGTAATTTCAGGAATATGCATATGATCTTTATGACTCTTCTTTCTTCAAGATCTTCTTTGCTTTTTTTCTCTTTTTTAACCACTAGAACAGTGACTTAGTTTTTTACCTCAATAAAAAGAAAGCAATTCTAGGCTATAAATGAGAAAACAGACGTTCAAACCAGATGATTATAGATATTACCAACTTTGGGCTTTCCTATAGTTAGCTCTTAAGTTAATTAACAATAGCTAGATTGAAGTATGAGTAGAATCATCCAGAAAACTAATACTGCTGTAATTTTGTTCTTTATATTAACTTACACAAAGGACTCAGCACTGTACCTGATGCATGGAAATTACATTTTGCCCTGATTTTCTCATTTACTCCTCACAATAACATTAATCAGTATTATCATTATCTCAATTTTAAAAATAAAGAACTGAGGCACGGAGTAGAAAGTTGACAAGTCACATAGCTAGTGATCCAGAGCTGAGATTCAAACCCAGACTCTAAGTAACATGTATACTCAGACTCTTAATCCACTATGCTCTAGTGCCCCATGATTATTACTAAAAAGCCAAATGCTTATTTTGTGATGATGGAAGGGAAGAGGATACTAGTTAATATATATTAAGTGTTTACCACATGCCAAAATTATAATGATAACTTTAATCTCAGAAGATATAAGCAATATTTGGTATTTTCTCTGTTAGTACCATTCTTCTCCTAGTCAAATATCATGTGCATTATTAGTCACATTATGTAGGTTGTTTTTTCTTTTTTTCAGTTTAAGGCACAGAGATCTTTCTGATACAACTTAAAAATTTTTTGACTATAATATCCTAAACCTGTTTAAAATGTATAGCAGGGCTTCCCTGGTGGCGCAGTGGTTGAGGGTCCGCCTGCCGATGCGGGGGACGCGGGTTCGTGCCCAGGTCTGGGAAGATCCCACGTGCCGCGGAGCGGCTGGGCCCGTGAGCCATGGCCGCTGAGCCTGCGCGTCCGGAGCCTGTGCTCCGCAACGGGAGAGGCCACAACAGTGAGAGGCCCGCGTACCGCCAAAAAATAAAATAAAATAAAATATATAGAAACATATTTATAAAAAGCATAATCAAGTAGCCACATGTGTACTCTGTACAGATTAAAAAACAGAACACTGTTGAAGCGCTGTGTCCCTTCCCCACAGGGATAACCGTTACTTTAAGCGTGTATTTATCATTCTCTTCCTTAAAGACATAGTTATAAAATGAGACAGTCTCCCCATATAAAAGAATCTTTAGTTTTTATTGTTTTTAAACTTAACATAAATGCTGTTTGACTCTGTGTATTCTGACTTCATTTTATCAGACGACATTGTTGATACAGTTTATTCTCATGGATGCAGGGCAGCAATAGTTCATTCATTCACCAAACTGAATCCGAATATATCCCAATTTATTATACATTCCCCTTTCACTGAACATTTGGTTTGTTTCCAAAGTTTGCTGTTACAAACGTTTGTTTATCATGTCTTTTGGTACACTGATTGATTCTAGAGCTTCTCCAAAGGGTAAATGCCTGAAAGTGGAAATAATTGGTAAGATATGTGCATTTTCAACCTTACAAAATAACGCCAAAGTCTTTGTACCAATTTGCATTTCTCCTTATACTAGTTCTCATTGCATCATACCCTTATCAACACTTGGTATTATGTCTCTCCATCTATCATATAGATAGATGTCTACATCATATGTATGTCTATCTCTAGAGAGAGACTTAGTAATTGACTCAACAGCTATGTAAAATTTGTGATGTATGGAATAATGGAATAGACAGATTCACTCAGGAAATAATAAAAATTGGGAGGAGAAGTGAAGAGGAATTTAAGGGTTATGTAAAGTTAAAAACCCTGATCACAAATGATCTGGCCATACAGTAATATGAAAAATTCTTCAGTGTCAATAAATTTCTACAAGTAGGGACTTTCCATAGTTGTAAATTTCTAAATAGTGGAATCAAAACCAAAACGATATTCAGAAAAACGGAATACTTTAGTTCAGATGCAATAGAGAAAGGCATATATTTATCTAATTAAATTTTTATTATTCTAATTGGTCAGAGGTCTCCTGATAGTTTGCTTCACAATTCTTTTGTACAAATATGAGATCAGATTGTGTACTTTCATTTGTATCAGCTTTATTATAAGCCTACATTATTAGATATAATTTTGCTGCCTATAAAATGCTTCAGGGCTTCCCTGGTGGCACACTGGTTAAGAATCTGCCTACCAATGCGGGCGACATGGATTCGAGCCCCGGTCCGGGAAGATCCCACATGCCGTGGAGCAACCCCTGCTCACGGCAATTAGAGAAAGCCCACGCTCAGCAATGAGCAACGAAGACCCAATGCAGCCAAAAACAAATTTTAAAGAAATTCTTCATTATGCTTATATTCAGTGTTGGTTCCATCTCTTTTTTTCTTGGAGCCTTTCTCCATACAACCCTGGTCTCATCATCAGTGCCTTGTATTGCTTGTCCTGCGACAAAGAATATTGCTCTGGGGTACCATTCATGCCTGCCCTCCTCTGACTATGAGTGTTTCCATTAACCTTCCTCCTGATATTCTGTCGATCAGAATTTACCTTTGCTGGATCCCAGTCTAATTGAGATTACTCACAGGAGGGATTATTGGGTGCTCCTGGCATAAGTTATTTTTCATGTCTGCATTTGCGTCCTGTAACTGGAGAAAATGTCTCTTTAAGAAACCAGGATTTTATGGTACTATGACAGGGTAGATAGACTTTCTTCACAGAACTGCAAAATAAGGATTAGCACCTTCCTTTGGGTCCAGCCCTCCATGTGGGGTTTTATTTTTGGCAGTAAAAGTATTAGCTGATGAAATGAGGGGTTTTAATTCCTCAGGCCAAATTTAGGTGAAATCCCTATCTATCTCTATTTTAATTTCTTTATTGAGGGGAAATGAACAGCCTTAAATTGTATTACTGTGGTTTTGATGAAACAATCACACAATAGGGGGCTGCTCAGTCTTTGCTTAGAGTGAATAGAAAGTACTAACATCTCAAGGTCCCTTTGAAATACATTTGTTCCTTTCTCATTGTTTTTGCTTTTATTAAAAAGAATCCTTATGCAAACCCCCCCCCCCCACACACACACACACAAGGTATCAAACTGCATACATTAAAAGTTTCCAGATGATCAGATCATCTGGAAACTTTTAAGTAGAAGAGAAAATGCAATTGTAAATATCCTAGCCCAGTAACATCTGAATGAGTGTTAAATTCAGTTTGAATCCAGACACAAAGGTCCCTGAGTAACTGTACAGATTTTAAAGCTTCATTCTGCTACCATTTCTGGAACCTGTGGTTTTGCGTTTTTGATCTCGCTTCTTTCATGCCCCACAAAGCTCATAAATATTGTTCAGGCCAAACCTACTCATTGATGACCTTCCAATGACTTGGGTTTTATTTGTATGCATCAGCTGCTCTCATAAACATGATACATACATACATATATATACACAGACTATATATTTCTATTATAGAGCTTTCCTTTTTATAAATCATTTAGTTCCCTTCTTTATCCTCTACATCCTATGATAACCTGTACTTAAAACCAAGAGAACAAACTACCTGAAATTATTATGTGTTAGTGATCTGTTTAGTACTTGCATGAGACTACTAGGTGAAAGGTGATATATATGAAATTAGCTTCTCCCACTTACGCTAATAGCCAATGCCAGTTAGTGACTGCCTGGGGGAACTTTGCCCTTAAGGTAACACAGGGACGGCTCCAAGGTGTGTGTGTGTGTGTTGAGGGAGAGAGTGAGGGATATTTGAAATGCCATTGCTGTTCTCTCTTTGGAGATGCCACTAAGGTTAGGAACAGTACTGATTGAAATTTTTAACTGTAGCATAAAGGATAAAAGAGACCCCCCCCCCAAAGGACCTTTTTCAACTTCTTTAGGGTTCCTTTATCTACTTTTCCTCAAATGAGAGATTGAGTATATGTGTACTTTGTTGGATACAAAATTTTCTTTCACTCGTTCTGGAGTACTCTGCCAGACCTTGGTGCTACCTTATCACATTGACTATATTCACCAGTAATAATAGTAGAGCTGTGGCTGGCCGATGATATTTATTTGCAAGAACCAGATTATTAAATCCTTAAATCTCTTAGTAATGCCCAATCTCTCCTAAATATAATGACTTTTTAATTGAATAATTTTAGAATCAGATTTAGTAAGTATCAGTGCCAAGCACTTGGACCCACCTAATTTTTTTGACATTAGAAACACTTACTTTTTTAAGATGACCAATAGGCAATCTGAACCTATACCTTTTTTCTCTATGACAATGTTTCTCAAAGTATTGCCCTTGAACCCTGCATCATAGCATCTAGAGTGACTGCCAAAAACTCAGATTTCTGGACTGTATCCTAGACCCATTGAACCAGAATCTCAGGGAGGGGGTAGGATGAAGGAATATGCATTTTAACCTGCATTCTTCTATCATAATTATTTTACTGATTGACATTGGCAAAGCAGTTATCTGGAACAAGTGAAAATTCACACTTGAGCTCCTTTTACTCTGAACATAAGATGATGCTAACAATATATTAAGTCATTCTAGGATCTGCCAGTGCTCTCAGTTCTGCCATTCCTTTGCTTGTATAATGTTGACCAGGATAATTCTGGTACATTAGAAGTAAGTTGGGAATTGAACCTCGTCTTGCAAGTCCTGACTCTTATCATTTATCAGCTCAGTAAGTGCACAAGGCAGATACCGAGAGTTTCCAAATCTCAGCCACTCATGTGAAAAATGGGGTTAGTAAGAGTACCTTTCACTTTTGTTTCATGGCATTACTGATGTTGGGACTTTTTTGAGACCTTGTATGTGCTCTAGTGAGGAAAACATAGATTGAATATTTATTTTTCCTTAAAATCTTTGGTTTGGGTTTTTCTCTAAGTAGAAGCAAGTAAGAGAAATTCTAAAATTATGAGTACTTTGCAAGGTACTCCCATTTACAATAAAGAATAACTGAAACAGCCAGTCCTATGAAATAGTTCTATAGTGTCTCCTGTTGTTGAAGATGTAGTATGCAATGATTTGTTAATTATTCATAATATGGTTAACAGATGGTGAAATTTAAATTTGTAGGGGAACAATGTGTGTAAATCTGTATAGGTACCTGGAGCTACATCTGAACCTTTTAAGGATATAAATATGTAAGCACCATTCTATTTGTGAATACGTCAGGGTGTTGTGATTTCAAGAAATGTAAGAAATATACGGTTGAAATGTGAAACTTACAAAATATTTATGAGTTGATTCACTAACAAAGATAATGCTGATAGATTTTGATTCTTTCTCAACTGAGAACTGGAAACCATATTTAAAGATTTGAGACTACTCTTTGGGTTACTCGCTGTCAGTCTCTTTCTGTGTGGGTATTAGTTCTTGTTGCTCATCACAGTGAAGTAGGCTTTGGTGATGCTCAAGACAAATTATGCAGTTAAAAAATGTTATAACAGCTATCGATGTCTAAAGACAGGAATCTAGGGGTGACTAGTCAAAAAGATATATCTTTTCTCACTTTTAAACACCTTTAAAAATCTTAAATATCTAATAACATGCATAGTGTCTGAAGTTTAACGAAATCATCTCAACATAGTTCAAAGAGTTTTAAAACATTTGGTTGGTTTTGTGTCAGTGTTTCTCAATTCATATTACTTTGACTTATAAATAGCTGGACTCCTCTAGTTTAATGGAACAAACAGGACAATTTGTCACTTACCTCCTGATAGAAGATTCTGAAAGAAAAGTATCTTGCCATCTGGGTCTCACTAAAAGCTGTTGTTGGCTGCTGCATAGATGACCCACAAGAGAATCTGGTGTGCTGCAAGTTATTAGTAGGTCACTACTAATAAAACTTGAAAATAATTTTCTTTAAAAAATTGCACAGTTTCAAGGTTTACTTACAACAACCTTATTCTCACATGCAAGCTTTATGATATGCTTTCTTAAGCAGGACAGGATAGATTCTTACCTCATACAAATATTAGCCTTACCTTGTGCATAGTTCCGAATCAAACGTGAAAATTATGTGGTGTGTGTCATAAGATGAAAAAAAAACGTTGCGATCCACTTGCCTGTAAATTGTATTTTTGCCTCCTGAGGTTGCAGAGGGAAGAGTAGTAGTTTAGTGTCAAAATCTCTGTGTTCTTCCTTTCTTGGGAAACTGTACACGGTACCTTAAAAATAAACAAGCATCAGGAGGCTTTAATATTTTCTTGGGGCTGTTTGGGTAAACCCTTTGAGTTTGCTATTTGTTTCCTCTGGGATACTTACTGACTGATATACTTGTTCTAAAGGTTTCTAAAGTTAGGGTAACTTTTACAGATTTTAAGGGTCAAGTTAATTAAACAGCAACAAAACAGGTGATGCACCCAGGGACCAGGAACCAGCAACAAAGGCAAGCCATTACCACCCTTAGTCCTGATGGAGGGAAAGGAAGGAGTTGTACAACTGGAACCTTTAGAATGTGTTGAGCCATGAAAGAGAGATCATCCCATAGGACCTGTAATTACTGAGTGCATTTACCAATCAGTAAAGGAGTAGAGGAAATAAACATCCCAATCTTCTAGTTCCTGACAGTTCCTCTCACTGGCAAACTCAGCCAAAAGAGAGAATAGAAGCCCAGGTGACACAGTCCATAGAGGTCAGTATCCCAGAGCACAAGCCAGACAAAGAAGGGCACAGGGTGAGTCTGAGAGGAAAAGGGAGGGTCAACCACAAAAGGATTACCTTGTTAGATGTGAAGCAAATTAAAAAAAAAAAAAAACAAAAGAAAACCCGATTCTTCCTCTGTCCTCCAGCTGACTTTGCCAACTCCCAATTTCTATGTACTGAAGGAAAAGCAGCGAGCAGAAACATCATGCTAGGGAAATCTGGAGCTAATGTATTATCTAGTTCCACATACTAAGTTAGACTTTTACTTTGGATATTTTAACTTTAAGCAAAAGAGTCCAGGCTAAGCCAGCTCTATGTTATTTCTGCATTAAAATCCAGATGGGAGTGGTGTTTTTCTTTGATGGCTGGTCGGCCTTTGTTGGGACTATGGAAGATAATGTATCATTTGATGATCTCTCTACTTTATCTGCTTCTGACAAGTGTGATCTTCTATTTCAGTGTGTGTTATTATTTCTGTTCCTAGAAAGAAAGGAAGAAAAATTATTAAGCCATTAAAAAACCTTTTGAATATTCATAACAATATGCCCGTGCATGATTATTTAGAACAGGAAGTCAGTATAAGATAAATAAGTAAAAAATGAATCATTTTTCTTCTTCAGTCAGTTTCAGGACAATTACTTACGGTTAATCTTCATTATTGCTAAATTATTTTTGTTTGGAGTCTCTCTCTCTCTCTCTACTAGCAAAGGTGCGTAGATTGTGGGGAGCCATCCACATCAAAATTAGTGCTTGAACAAATAAAATGGTTTACTTGTTATATATTAATCATGGATGAATGTGGGATGGAAATAGAGTTGGCTTAGTAAGTGCTGGAGGTTTTCTTAATCAAAATGTGCTTGAGGAATGCTTTTTAAGTGAGAAATGTTTTTTAAGAGAAGTTACGCACAAACTTTTCCTGACTCCCGCTGTATATAGCTGTAATAGATTTTTTTAAAAAGTCTGACCAGTAAAATGTATTACAGAGTGTATAAATATATATTCCATGCAGATATAATTAGGAATACCCATGTATGGGCAAAGACAGTGAAGAAGACTTGGTGATACTAATTCACCAATTAAACCACTGATGTAATAACTATTATATATATATATACACACATGCATAAAGTTTTTTCCCCAATTATTGTAGTTAATATGCAAACATATTTTATTAGTAATATCATTGTATACCTCACTTTTCCCCACTACACTGTGTTCCCTTGAGGGCAATAATGGATCATAGGAGGTATTTAAAAATATTATAATGAATATATAAGTGCGTTGAATATAAACATGTTGAAGTTGAATGAGTTTATGAATATGATATATCAAGTTTCAGTTCAAAAAACTGAAACTTGATATATCATATTCATAAACTCATTCAACTTTAACATGTTTGTTTATATTCAACACACTTATACAAAGGGAGGCATCTATATCACACATGACTTTTTTCTTACACAAAACTTGCTAGTATTGGAGGCATTGATAACTCAAGAACATCCTCTCAAGGTATAGTTTCCCTTTGGAAAAATCAGAATTTACGTTACTGTCAGAAATATATTAGGCTCCAAACAACAAGAGCAACAACAATAAAAACTTGGATTGTCACAGTTAAAATAGAATTATTTACTTACTTTCCTATGTTAGTCATTAATGTCAAAGCCCAAGACATCTTCTCTTATTCCACTCTGCTATGCTTGAGGAGATGTTATTTTGCCTCATAGTCGTAAGAGAGCTATGCTAGTGCTAGCTATCGTACATATGTTTAAGGTAGGAGGATGGGAGAAAAGAGCAGTGCCAAATGCATCTATACCCTTAAATCTATGCATCAAAGTTTTGCTTAGGTAACATTGACTATCACTGGACAATTGGGTCTTGTGAGCATGTGTTAAATGAAGAGAGTCAGAAGATACTGGGAAAACTATAAAAGCTTGTATCAGGACGTTACTCAAGGAAGATCTGTATGTTATTCAGATCTGGAGTTTCCCATGGAAATATGAGTAAGGGAGAAAAAGAAAGGCTAGGTCCCCCATTCATAACAGAGGAAAGTGGAATTTCTCTGGTTCCTTTGTAGAGATTCCATGAATGTTTCATTTGATAAAGTATCCTATGAAAAATGCTCTCGTAGACCTTTTCCATCTATGTTATCTTATTTTGTATAAATTAGAAGAGAAACTAAAGTATCTCTCATCAAGTGTAAAGCCTTACCCTATTCTAATTATCCCCGGAGACAATACAACTGTATCACACATCATTTGGATATGAGTTTCCACTTATTTTTTTTAGAAACTTATATGTTTGAGTAGATTCTAAGGAAAAACAATTCAAACTCTTATAATTGTGATTGAAATATAAGTTAATTTCCATACCTAGAGGAAAGTAGGTAGATATCTACACACATGGGATATCCATCTACAGCTGATATATATCAAATATAGATGCACATATATGTACATACATACTTGAGCTAGATATACTTGGGATATATATTTATATACTTTATAGGTATACCTGATAGATATACTTACTTGATAGAGCTATACATTTTCATATATATATATATGAAAGAATGGATAGGATTGGAATCTGTAAAATTCGGGAAAAAACTAATAGAACATGAAGGATAGAAATGGAGGAACTTAAGTTTGGGGCAAATAAAGTAACAATCTACTTTATGCAAATGGGTAGAAAATTAAGAAATAAATGCCTTTAAACTTTGAAAAGAGTATAGGTGTGTCTTAAGCTTATGAACTGTTTGGACATATAACAGACAAGTTGTTTTTGACATACTCTACATTATTTCATAGTATATGCTGTTAGTCACTGGCCTCTTCTAACCAAAATTCCTTGGTGTTACTGTTCTCCCCAAAAACATAGTGGTAAAGAGATCAGACTGACTGAAAGGTACGTTTTCAAAATTTTTGTGAATCAAATATATTTACATCTCTCATTCTGCACAATTCCCCATGCTAAGCACAGTAAAGCCTACAAAGAAACATAAGTTACAATGCCTACCTTTGTGAGTGCTTACCACCAAATTAGGAAGTTAAAATGTACTTCCATTTATTTTTCTATATGTTAACATATGGGCACACAATGTGAATTCAATGACTGTTAGCAATTATTACATTCTCACATCTATCATATAACAGTATTATTAACAGTATTATTATCCCTGTTTTGCCGAAGAGACTGCTCAGTATTACCCAACAAATAAGCAGTGTCGAGAGTCTCTTTATCTTCACTTATTGAGATGCTCAGAACCATTGCACTATAATACATTTTCGATGATAAAATTAATCTAAACCTTTTTTTTTCCCCTCAAGCCTCTTTTGCCCCAGCAGATGACATCGTCCCCTCCTAACAAAGAAAACTGAGAGCTTGGATGAAAAACTCTGGGATCTGTGTTTTGTTTGTTTTTTCTTTTCTTCTTCCCCGAGTTAGGGAAGAAGAAGAAGAAGGAAACAAAGATGAGTACAGATGTAAATAAAAGCCTTGCCAAATAATTCTATCACCACTACTCTTGAGACTTCCTGGACATCTTTTTATCTCTCCCCCTCCTCCCATATACCTTTCACTTCTCCCTCTGTTGTGACTAGTTTACCTCTGCGTTAAAATGTGAACACTTACTCTATTTTCCCTAAATAAATGTAACATATCAAAATCACTATAATGTTAAAAGAACACAACCTTTTCCTTTTTTCCATTCTGGCCACCAATTTTTCATTCATGACTACATTCAGTAAAGAAGCACTAACCTTTTAAGTGTTTTACTCTTAAACCTCAGAGCATGGGCCTACTTCATCAGTCTATTAAGAATGGCCTTCTAAGAATACCAAAGACCTGTGAGCTGCCCAATTCAATGAAAAATCGAGAATGCTTACTTACCCAAACTAATGATATTTGACACTGTTGATGATAATTTTTTTCTTGAAAATGAATATCTTCTCTATCATCTTACTTTCTGGAATACATAGCATTCATCTCTCAACATTCCTCTTTGTTGTATTCTCAAATGTCAGTGCTCTCCTGCAGCCTATCCCTCCCTTTCTTCTCTTCTTCTGGATGATTCTATGCATATCTCTATAATACAGTCTCTATAGCAATGAATTGATGTCATCGGTTTTTACCTTTCTCTTGAGCTCCAATCTCCAAAGCAGTCCTCCAGTACCTCCATTCTGATAGTTTTTTGAACCTGAAAATCAACATATTCCTTTCAAATCTCATATTTTTTCATCCAAATCCTCTTTGGTTTCATCTTTGAACACTATTCATACTTTGCTTTTTTTCCACCTTATGATCTAATCTCTGCCCAAATCTGCAATATTACTAGTCCTGATCTCTCCTTCCTTCTTGTTCCAACTTTTCAGGACATATCAATGTTTGAATTCTCCTTGAACTTCTCAAACTTTATATATAGACATAGATATATCTCTGTTACAAAGCTCACTCCTATTCCTACTGCATTTCTATACATCCTCCATGAGCTAGGAGTGCTATCACCAAGATGATGGCATAAGTCATACCTGATTTTACTCTGCTTTACAAGAATAACAACTAACAACCCCTTTTAAACTCACATCCAAAAAATAAAATACTTAGGAATAAACCTGGCCAAGGACATGAAAGACTTATATGCTGAGAACAATAAAACATTAATTAATGAAACTGAACTTGATTCAAAGACAAGGATAGATATCCCATGCTCTTAGATTGGAAGAATGAATATTGTTACTACCCAAAGCCATCTACAGATTTAATGCAATCCCTATCAAATTACCCATGACATTTTTCACAGAGTGAAACAAATAATACTAAAATTTATATGGAAACATAAAAGACCCAGAATTGCCAAAGCAATCCTGAGGAAAAAGAACAAAGCAGGAGGCATAACCCTCCCAGACTTCAGACAATACTACAAAGCTAGTAATCAAAACAGCATGGTATTGGAACAAAAACAGACATACGGATCAATGGAACAGAATAGAGAGCCCAGAAATAAACCCACACACCTATGATCAATTAATCTTTGACAAAGGAGGGAAGAATATAGAATGGAGAAAAGACAGTCTCTTCAGCAAGTGGTGTTGGGAAAGTTAGACAGCCACATGTAAATCAGTGAAGTTAGAACACTCCCTCATACCATAACAAAAACTCAAAATGGCTTAAAGTCTTAAACAACAGACATGACACCATAAAACTCCTAGAAGAGAACATAGATAAAATATTCTCTGATATAAATCATATCAATATTTTCTTAGGTCACTCTCCCAAGGCAATAGAAATAAAAGCAAAAATAAACAAATGGAACCTAATCAAACTTACAAGCTTTTGTATAGCAAAGGAAACCATAAACAAAACAAAAAGACAACCTACGGACTGGGAGAAAATATTTGCAAATGATGTGATCGACAAGGGCTTAATTTCCAAAGTATACAAATAGCTCATACAATTCAATGACAAAAAAACAACCCAATCCAAAAATGGGCAGAAGACCTTAATAGACATTTCTGCAAAGAAGACGTACAGAAGGCCAACAGGCACATGAAAATATTCTCAACATCACTAATTATTAGAGAAATGCAAATCAAAACCACAATAAGTTACCACCACAGGCCAGTCAGAATGACCATCATTAAAAGGTCTACAAATAACAAATGCTGTAAAAGGTGTGGAGAAGAGGGAACCCTCCTGCACTGTTGGTGGGAATGTAACTTGGTGCAGCCACTATGGAAAACAGTATGGAGATTCCTCAGAAAACTAAAAATAGTGTTGCCATATGATCCAGAAATCCCACTCCTGAGCATGTATTCAGAAAAAACTATAGCTCAAAAAGATAAATGTACTCCTATGTTCAAAGCAGCACTATTCACAATAGCCAAGACATGGAAACAACCTAAATGTCCATCAACAGAGGAATGGATAAAGAAGCTGTGGTACATATCTATCATGGAATATTAGTTAGCCATAAAAAAGAATGAAATAATGCCATTTTCAGCAACATGGATGGACCTAGAGATTATCATATTAAGTGAAGTAAGTCAGACAGAAAGGCAAATACCATGTTATTACTTATATGTGCAATCTAAAATATGACACAAATGAAGCTATCTGTGAAACAGAAATAAACTCACAGACATAGAGAACAGACGTGGTTTCTGAGGGGGAGGGGGAGTGATGGTTTGGGAGTTTGGGGTTAGCAGATGCAAAATATTATATATAGAATGGATAAATAACAAGGTCCTACTGTATACCACAGGGAACTATATTTAACATCCTGTGATTCATATATATATATATATATATATATGAATCACTTTGCTGTACAGCAGAAATTAACACATTGTAAATTAACTATACTTCAATTTAAAAATATATAAATAAGAAACAGCTAACAACTATTCATGAACAAGACACCACTGAGAGAATCCTCGAATATGGAGGCAAGGCTAAAGAACCCCCCGGCAACACAGAGACCAGGACAGGCTCCATCAGAAGGGTAAGAGGAGCTGCTACGTGCTGACCACATTGTTCCTCCCCAAGGCTGGCACAACACCATGCTGATAGATCTCCCTTGAGCTTACGATTCCTCCAGTGGGAAAGAGAACACAGGGTGGACATACAGCACCTCTGCCAATATTGTGCGTCACCTCTTGCGAGCCCCCTCTCTGGTCTCACCCCACAGCAATTGCAGGGAAATCTCTGAGGCTTTACTACTAGGAACCTCTTTATGACTGAGAAAGGGAGAGGAACCTGCAACAACCAGCACTCAAATCTCAGCAGACAGTTCCTACCTGCAATGAGCGAGTATAAATCCTGGCCAGCAGCTTCGCTCATCTGCAGAACAAGGTCAGTTGCATAGTCAGACCAAGGAACTTAGCAGGGTACAACTCTGCCTACTTGGGCTCCTCAAACAAAGAGATGTGCTGGTCCTGGAGCCTGGTCTGCCCTCACCCAGGCAGGTAAGCTGAGTTATAACCCCAGCCTTTGCTGAGTGAAGCTTCCAGCCCTGCTGGGCCAAAAAATCCTGGACAAAATACATGGAAAACTGGGTAGCCCGAAAACACTTGAACAGAGAGTCTGGCAGCAGTGATGATAGTCTGTGGAGCAAAGCCAGTGGCTCTGTTTAACCAAGGAACTTAGGGCATGGGTTGGCTTTAGACCATAAATGAAGAACCTTACTGGCCTTGGAGCTAGTTCTACTGGCCCTGAACAGGGAAACTAATTTGCAAACCTGCCCATTGCTGAATACATCTTTTAGCCTGCCCAACCAGGGAATCTAACCAGAGCACATAGGAAGATGCATAGCCCATCCAACAACCCTGCTTACAGTGGCACATGAACAGAGAGAATAGCCCATGACTCTCCCTGTCTGCAAAGCATAATCATTGGCTCTATCTGGCCAAGGAGTCAGGGTTCCTTGAAACAAGCTATGCAGACCCCAGGGCACTTCCTGCTACCCTGCCAGGGCAGAAAAAGTAATTTGTAACCCCACCTACTGCTGAGTTTAGTACATAAACCTGACTTTCTAATAAGCCTGACTAAACAATCCAATCCAGGTGATTGTGGAACCCTCGCTAGAGCAGGAAACCAACGCTGCAGTCTTGTTCAACTGTTTTCAACCAAGGGCCTCCTCCAACTCCTGAGCTTGGGTAGTTGCTTCACCCCAAAGTAGACCCTGATAGCAAGCGCTAACTGCCTAAGGCATTATCAGCAGACATGTCGAGAAAACCAAACTGAGCTGACTGGTGAAGAACTGCCTTTGCTGAAGCAAATCTATACGTCTGGAAGAGGAAACTACTTACTTAAATGTGCAGATACCAATATAAGGAATTAAGGGTCTCAAAAAAATCTGGTAAATGTGACATCACCAAAACAAAAAACAAACAAACAAAACCTAATAAAACTTTAATAACCAACTCTAAAAAGTGGAGATCAATGAACTGTCAGACAAAGGATTCAGAATAATTCTCTCCTTAAAGCAGCTTAGTGAACTACAGGAACACACAGATACCTGAATGAAGTTATGAAAACAAACAATGCATGGACAAAACAAGAAGTTCAACAAAGAAAAAATCAAACAACAAAAACCACATAGAAATCCTAGAGCTGAAAAATATGATCACTTAACTTGAGAATTCAATAGAGACGTTCAAAAGCAGAATCAACCATGAGGAAGAAAGAATCAGTGAACCAGAAGGGAGGACATTTGAAAGTATCCAGTAAAAGAAGCAAAAATGAAAGAGTGAAGAAAACCTATGGGATATATGGGACACAATCAAAGAAAAGATATGGACCTGACAAGAATTCCAGAAAAAGAGAAAGAAAAAGGGAAAATGTATATTTAAGTAATAGTGGCTGAAAACTTCCTAAATATGGGAGAAAAAATGCACATCCAAATCCACAAGGCCCAAAGGAACCCCAAGAGGTTGAACCTAAATAGGGCTACACTGAAAGAGCTTATAATTAAATAGTCAAATATACAAGACAAAGAAGGAATTTTGAAAGCAGCAAGAGAAAAAAATTGCATAGAAGGGAGCTGCCATGAGACTATCAATAGATTTCTCAACAGAAACATTTCATGCTGGAACGAATGGGATGATATATTTAAAACACTGAAAGATAAAATTGTGAACCAAGAATTCCATATTCAGCTAAACTGTTCTACAGAAATGAAGAAGAGATGAATACTGTCCGCAAAAAACAAAAGCAAACAGCCTTACAAGAAGTGAAGGGAATTCTCTGATTGGAAATAAAAAGATGCTGATTAACATGATAAAAACACAGAAAGGTAGTGTAAAGCTCACTGATAAGTAAATATCGATATATAGTCAAATTTTGATTCTATTATATGGTAATGGTGGTATGTAATTCATTCACAACTCTAGTTTACAAATTAAAGAAACAAATGTAATAAAATTTACCATAACAATAATAATTTGTTCTTAGTAACATCATATAAATGATAAGTAAACATCAATAACCTGAAATGTGAGAGCAAGGAGAAGTAAAATTGTAAACTTTAGGAATGCTGTTGAAGACATTATCAGTTTAAAATGGGGTGTTATAATTTCAAGATATTTTATGTAGTCCTCATGGTAACCATAAGGGAAAACCTGTAGTAACTATACAAAAGAACATAATAAAATCGAAGCATTCTGGTACCAAAAGGCATCAAAACACACAAAAAGGTAGTAGTATATGAAACAGTAAACAATGGATCTAAAAAACATCCAGAAAATAAAACAAAATGGTAATAGTAAGTTCATAGCTGTCAATAATTAATGTAATTAAATTATCCAATCAAAAGCTGTAGACTCTCTGAATATATTGAAACAAACAGACAAACAAGATCCAAAAATATGTGACCCCCAAAGATTCACTTTAACTTTAAAGATACACATAGAATGAACGAATGGGAAAAAGGTATTTCAATCAAATGGTATCCAAAAAAGCAGGGATAGCTATATTTAGAGCATACAAATTAGACTTTCAGCTAAAAATAGTAGAAAAGAGAAAAAGCAGCTTATTATATATTGTGAAAAGGTGTCAATCCTTCAAGAATATAAAACAGTTGTAAATATTTATGCATCCAATATCACAACACTACAATATATACAAAGCAAAAACAGAGGTAAAAGGATAAATACACAAAAATATAATAATAGCTGGAGATTTTAATACCCCACTCCCAGTAATGGGTAGATCACACAGACAGAAATCAATAAGAAAAGAGCGTATTTGAAAATCACTATGGACAAAATGAATCTAAGACACATATACAGAATATTCTATTCAATGACAGCAGAATACACATTCTTCTCTAGTGCATATGGAACATTTTTTAAGGATACACCACATGTTAAGCCACAAAACAAGTCTTAGCAAATTCAAGAAGACTGAAATCTTACCAAGTATCTTCTCTGACCACAATGGTATGGAAGTAGAAATCAACAACGGAAGGAAAATTAGAAAAATTTATGAATACATGGAAATGAAACAATACTTTCCTCAATGACCAACTAATCAGAGAAATTAATGGTGAAATAAAATTGTATCTTGAGACAAATGAAAATAGAAACACAACATATCAAAACTTATGGGATGCAGCAAAAGCATTTTTAAGAGGAATGTTCATAGAAATAAATGCTTACATTACCAAGAAACATCTCAAACAACCTAACTCTATGCCTTAAAGAGCTAGAGAAAGAAAAAACTGAGTGCAAAATTAGCAAAATAAAAGGAATAATAAATAACAGAGCAGAAATAGAGAATAGGAAAACAATTTTTAAAAGATTAACAAAACTAAGAGTTGGTTCATTGAAAAGATAAACAATTCAGAGATTTTTACCTAGACAAATCAAGAAAAAAAGAGAGAGGACCCAAATCAACAAAACTATAAATGAAAAGGAGACATTACATCTGATACCACAGAAATACAAAGGAACTTAAGAGGCTACTATGAATAACTATATTCCAACAAACTGGACAACATAGAAGAAATGGAAAAATTATTGGAAACAATGTAACAAGACTGAATCAGGAAGAAATAAAAAAATCTGAACAGACCAACTATCAAAAAGTTGCCAACAAAGAAAAGCCCATGACTAGGTGGTTTCACAGGTGAACCATGCCAAATATTTAAAGAAATAATGCCAATCTTCTCAAACTCTTTTAAAAAACTTGAAGAGGAGGGAACACTTCCAAACTCATTTTACAAGATCAGTATTACCCTGATACCACAGCCAAAAAAAGGACACTACCAGAAAAAAAACGAACAACCCCTCACTCCCAGACTACAGGCCAATATCCCTGATGAATATAGATGCAAAAATTCTCAGTAAAATACTAGTGAACTGAATTCAGCATCACATAAAAAATATTATTCACCATGACCAAGTGAGATTAACTCCTGGGAATTGAGGGTGGTTCAACATATGCAAATCAATCAATCAATCATATTAATAGCATAAAAGAAAACAATACATGCAGAAACATCATTTGAGAAAATTTAACATCCACTCATAATAAAACGCTTAACAACTTAGGTATAGAGGGAACATACCTCAACACTATAAAGGCAATATGTGACAAGCCCACAGCTAACATCATACTCAATGGTGCCAAGGTATAATGCTTTTCCTCTAAGATCAGGGCCAAGACAAAGGTGCCCACTCTCATCATGCTTATTCAACACAGTACTTGAAATCTTAGAGCAATTAAGCAGGAAAAAGAAAGAAAATGCATCACAATTGAAAAAGAAAAGAGAAAATGTCTCTATTTGTAGATTACATGATTTTTATATATAAAAATATCTCAAAGTCTCCCACCAAAAAAAACCTGTCGTATCTAATCAATGAATTCAGTAAAGTTGCAGGATACAAAGTCAACATGCAAAAATTTGTAGTGTTCCTATATACTAACAGTAAATTACCTGAGAAAATAAAGACAATGATTCCATAAACTATAACATCTAAAACAATAAATACTTTGGAATAAATTTAGCTAAGGTGAACGATCTCTACAGTGAAAAATACAAGACATTGACAAAAGAAATTGAAGAAGGTGTTCTGTGTTCTTGGATTGGAAGAATCAAGATTGTGAAAATGTCCATTCTACCAAAAGCCATATATGGATTCAATGCAATCCCTATCAAGATTTCAATGGCATGTTTATAGAAATAGAGAAAACAATCCTAAAGTTTATTTGGAACCACAAAAGACCCTGAACAACTAAAGAAATTTGAGAAAGAACAACCAAGTGAGAGTTATCATGCTTCCTGATTTCAAGCTTTATTATAAAGCTATACTAATCAGTATGATTCTGGCATAAAAACAGACAAATAGACCAATGGAACACAATCAAGAGCCCAGAAATAAACCCAAGAATATAAGGTCAACTAATATTTGACAGGAGAACCAAGAATACTCAATGGAGAAATGACAGTCTCCTCAATAAATGGTGTGGGAAAATGGGGAAATTCTTTCACATGTAGAAGAATATCTTACACTATTTAGAAAAGTTAACTTGAAATGGATTAAAGACTTAAATGTAAGTCTGAAAGCCATAAACTCCTAGGTGAAAATATAGGAAAAATCTCGTTGACATGGGTCTTGGCAAGGATATTTTTGGATATGGCACTTAAAGTTCAAGCAATAAAATAAAATGTAAACAAGTGGGAATACATCAAAACTAAAAAGCTTTTGCATAGCAAATGAAATGTTGAACAAAATGAAAAACTATGAAATGAGAAAAAATATATTTGCAAACCATATAGCTAACAGGTTAATATCCAAAATATATAAATAACTCTTACAACTCATTATAAGAAAAAAATAAAATAATCCAATGAAAAAGTTGGCAACAAACTTGAATAGAGACCACCCCCAAAAGAGGATATACAAATGGCCAAAAGGTCCATGAAAAGATGCTCAACATCACTATCATTAGGGAAATTCAAGTCAAACCACAATGAGAGATCATGTCACACTTGTTAGAACAGCTTGCATCAAATGACAAGAGATAATAAATGCTGGCACGGCTGTGGAGAAAACCCCTTGTGTACTGTTAATGTGACTGTAGACTGGCACATCCACTAAGGAAAGCAGTATTGAGGTTCCTCAAAAGATTAAAAATAGAACAACCATATAATTCACTTCTGAAAATATATCCAAAGGAAATGAAAACACTATGTTGAAGAGATACCTGCACCCTCATGTTCATAGCAGCGTTATTTACAATAACCAAGACATAGAAACAACCTAAGTGTACAGTGAATGGATAAAGAAGATGTGGCATATATACATATATGTAATATTCACTTGTGTATATATACATAAGTGAATATTATTCAGCCATAAAAAGGAGGAAATCCTACCATTTGTGAAAACATGGGTGGACCTTGATGGCATTATGCTAAGCAAAATAAGTCTGACAGAGAAAGAAAAATACTATATGATCTTAATTATTTGGAGATTAAAAAAAAAAAAAACCTCAGAAAAAGAGATTCAATTTGTGGTTACCATTGGTGGGGTGTGGGGAGAGGGGAAAGGTAGTGAAAATGTACAAACTCCCAGTTATAGGTTTTAAAAAGTACTAGGGATGTAATGTACAACATGTTTGCTATAGTTAACACTGCTACGTGGTATGTATGAAAGTTAAGAGAGTATATCCTATGAGTCCTCACCACAAAGTTTTTCCTTTTTTCAGTGTGTGTCTGTATGAGCTGGTGGATGTGAACTACATTAATTGTGGTAACCATTTTATAATATATGTAAGTGAATCCATTATTCTGTACAACTTAAACTTACACAGCACTTAATAAACTTATACAATAGTACATGTCAATTATATCTCAATAAAACTAGAAAAAATAAAAAAATAAGTGCCCTACCATATTCATTATCCCTCCAGCTTAAAATCTCTACTGTCTGGCACATATTAATGATCATTTTAAAAAAGGAATAAACCAGTACATTTTTAAACTCCTTTCTGTTCCTTGCATTCCCATTTCCACATTCAATTTTCAAGTGCTTCAAAGTACCTTCACAACATCTTTTGAATTGGGTCTCTCTTTCTCCCTATATCCATTGTTAGATTCTCATTGTCTATACTGAAATAACATTCTACCTGATTTCATGATCTTCAGTCTGTTTGCCTTTTATATGTCACTGATGAATTAATAAAACTGAAACATAACACTGGTCCTGTCTTTCAAGAGGCTCAAATTTTTCTTTGATCACCATTTCCCTGTGTCCCCAAACTAATACTCATTTCCATGTTTCTACTTCCATTAGCCTTATTCAGCATATATTTGAATGAATAAATAGATAAAACTATTCCTTTTGTCTTCCTTTTGATTTTTACTCAATTTTCATCATTTTCTGTTATCACATCTTAACTATAAATCTAAGTGAACTCTACTTTTCAAATCTCGGTTAAAATGCTTCATGAGGACTTCTGACAAGACGGTGGAGTAGGAGGACCTGAGCTCACCTCCTCTCACGAAAACACAAAAATCATAACTGCTAAACAACCATCCAAAAAAAAAAAAAAAAAAAGACTAGAATCTACCAGAAAAGATATTGTACTTCCAAAGACAAAGAAGAAGCCACAATGAGAAAGTAAGAGGGGTACATTCATGATACATTAAAATCCCATACTTGCCAGGTGGATGACCCACAAACTGGAAAATATATCTCAGAAGTTCTCCCACAGCAGTGATGGTTCTGAGCCCCATGTTAGCTGTCCCCCATGTCCCCAGTCTGGGGATCTGGCATTGGGAGGAAGAATGCCCAGAGCATTTGGCTTTGAAAGCTGGCAGGGTCTTATCTAGGGAACTCCAAAGGACTGGGGGAAACAGAAACTGCACTCTTGAAGGATGCACACAAGGTCTCATGTGCACTGGGACCCAGGAGGAGAAGCAGTGACTTCACAGGAACATGAGCCAGACCTACCTCCTGATCTTGGAGGGTCTCCTGGGGAGGCTGGGGGAGGCTGTGATTCACCGTGGGGACAAGGACAATCCTGGCAGAGATACTGGGGATTATTCATTGGCATGAGCTGCCCTGGGGGCTGCCATTTCACACCAAGACCTGGCCCTACCCAACAGCCCATAAGCTCCACCGCTGGGTTGCCTCAGACCAAACAACCAACAGGGAAGGAACATAGCCCCACCCATCAGCAGACAGGCTGCTTAAAGTGTCCTGAGTCCATAGCCTCCTCTAAACATACCCCTTCAAAAGGCTCTTAGACCAGCCTCATCCCCCAGGGGGCAGACACCAGAAGTAAGAGGAACTACAATCCTGCAGCTTTGGACTGCAAACACAGAAAGTTAGACAAAATGAGATGGCAGAGGAATATGTTAGAGATAAAGGAACAAGATAAAACCCCAGAAGAACAACTAATTGAAGTGGAGATAGACAATCTACCTGAAAAAGAATCCATAGTAATGATAGTAAAGGTGATACAAGATCTTGGAAAAAGAATAAAGGCAAAAAAGGAGAGGATACAAAAACTGTTCAACAAAGAGCTACAAGATATAAAGAACAAACAGAGTTGAACAATACACTAGAAGGAATCAATAGCAGAATAAATGAGGCAGAAGAACAAATAAGTGAGGTGGAAGAGAGAAATCACTGCTGTGGAACAGAAAAAAGAAAAAGAATGAAAAGAAATGAGGACCGTTTAAGAGACCTCTGGGCAACATTAAACACAAAACATTCACATGATCAGGGTCCCAGATGGAAAAGAAAGAGAGGAAAGGCTTGAGAAAATATTTGAAGAGATAATAGCTGAAAACTTCCCTGACATGGGAAAGGAAACAATTACCCAACTCAAGGAAGTGCAGAGAGTCCATTACAGGATAAACCCAAGGAGGAACACACTGAGACTTATATTACTCAAACTGACAAAAATTAAAGATAAAGAGAAAATATTAAAAGCAACAAGATAAAAGCAACAGATAATATACAAGGGGATTCTTATGAAGTTATCAGCCGATTTTTTCAGCAGAAATTCTGCAGGTTAGAAGGGAGTGGCACAATATATTTAAAGTGATGAAAGGGAAAAACCTACAACCAACAGTACTCTACCCAGCAAAGCTCTCATTCAGATTTGATGAAGAAATCAAAAGCTTTATAGACAGGCAAAAGCTAAGGGAATTCAGTACCACCAAACTAGCTTTACAACAAATGCTAAAGAAACTTCTCTAGGTGGAAAAGAATAGGCCATAACTAGAAACAAGGAAATCATGAATGGAAAAGCTCACTGATAAAGGCAAACATACAGTAAAAGTAGGAAATCATTCAATACACAAATATGATATCAAAACCAGTAATCATGAGGAGAGTACAAATTCAGGATATTGGAAATGCATTTGAAATTAAGAGACCAGCAATTTAAAACAATCTTCTTTACATGTAGACTGCTACATGAAAACCTCATGGTACTATCCTAGGTGCTGAGGATGCAAAAATTAGTAAGAAACACACCTTGCACCCTTAAGAAGCTCAGTATTTGCAGTGAGTCTCTCTCTAGTGGGTTTAAAAAAATAAATTGTCTAATCTAGTTATCTAGTTTATTCCCAAAGGACCTGCTGATTATACAAGGTCCAGATAACAAGGAAGATGAGTCTCTTCTTTCCTATTTTCTCTTGAATCCAAGCCAGGGGAAGAGTAGCCGGCTCAAGGAATGTGATACTATTGTTTTATTGCACTTGAATTGGATGCTTTGCTCACATTCTTTTTTTTTTTTTAACATTTTATTGGAGTATAATTGTTTTACAATGTTAAGTTTCTGACCCAACACAAAGCAGGTACCCCCCAAAATGTGTATGTAAAACAAAAACTAAAACCAGTATTTATTATTAGGTTTTTATTACTATCATCATCATTATATCCAGGTAGATCTAACTTTGTACCTTCCATTTGGGATACTGTAGATAAAGAAATATGTTCTCTAATAAAAGAAAACAAACAAACAAAAACCTCATGGTAAGCAAAGACCAAAAATCTACAGTAGATATACATACAAAAAGAAAAGGAATCCAAACGCAACACTAAAGACAGTCATCAAATCACAAGAGAACAAAAGAGGAAGGGAAGAATAAAGACCTAAAAAAACTAATCCAAAAGAATTAACAAAATGGCAATAAGAACATACATATAAATGTAAATGGATTAAAAGCTCAAACCAAAAGACATAGGCTGGCTGAATGGATACTAAAACAAGACCCATATATATGCTGTCTATGAGAGACACACTTCAGACTTAGGGACACATACAGACTGAAAGTGAGGAGATGGAAAAACATATTCTGTGCATATGGAAATCAAAAGAAAGCTGGAGTAGCAATACTCATATCAGACAAAATAGACTTTAAAATAAAGACTGTTAAAAGGGACAAGGAAGGACATGGCATAATGATCAAGGGATCAATCCAAGAAGAAGTTATAACAGCTGTGTATATATATACGTCCTCAACATGGGAGGACCTCAAAATATAAGGCAAAGGAGAAATTGACAGTAACACAACAATAGCGGGGGACTTTAACACCCCACTTACATCAATCGACAAATCATCTAGACAGAAAATCAGTAAGTGAACACAGGCCTTAAATGACACATTAGATCAGATGGACTTAACTGAAATTTATAGAACATTCCATCTGAAAGCAGCAGAATACACATTCTTTTCAAGTGCATATGGACCATTCTCCAGGATAGTTCACATGCTGGGCCATAAAGCAAGCCTTGGTAAATTTAAGAACATTGAAATCATATCATGCATCTTTTATGACCACACACTATGTGATTAGAAATTGACTACAAGAAAAAAACTGTGAGAGACACAAACATGTGGAGCCTAAACAGTATGCTATTAAACAATGGATCACTGAAGAAATCAAAGAGGAGATCAAAAAATACCTAGAGACAAATGACAACAAAAACATGACAATCCAAAACCTATGGGACACAGCAAAAACAGTTCTAAGGGAAGTTTATAGCAATAGAATCTTACCTCAGGAAACAAGAAAAATCTCAAAAAAGCAACCTAAACTTACATCTAAAACAACTAAAGAAAGAATCAAAAAAGAAAATCCAAAGTTAGCAGAATGAAAGAAATCATTATGATCAGAACAGAAATAAATGAAATAGAGACGAAGAAAACAATAGTAAGATCAATAAAACTAAAAGCTGGCTCTTTGAAAAGATAAAGAAAACGGATACACTTTTAACGAGACTCATCAAGGAAAAAAAGGGAGAAGGCTCAAATCAATTAAATTAGAAATGAAAAAGGAGAAGTTAAACTGACACCAGAGAAATATAAAGAATCATAAGAGACTATTATAAACAACTATATGCCAATAAAATGGACAATTTAGAAGAAATGGACAAATTCTTAGAAAGGGACAATCTCCCAAAACTGATCCAGAAAGAAATAGAAAACATGAAGAGACCAGTCACAAGCACTGAAATTGAAACTGTGATTTAAAACTCCCAACCAAAAAAAGTCAAGGACCAGATGGCTTCAAAGGCAAATTCTATCAAACGTTTAGAGAAGAGTTAACACCTTTTCTTCTGAAACTATTTCAAAAAATTTCAGAAGAAGGAACACTCCCAAACTCATTCTATGAGGCCACCATCACCCTGATACCAAAATCAGGCAAAGATCACACAAAAGAAAATTACAGGCCAATATCACTAATGAACATAGACTCAAAAATCCTCAACAAAATACTAGCAAACCAACTTCAACAGTACATTAAAAGGATCATACACCATGAGCAAGTGGGATTTATCCCAAAGATACAAGGAACTTTCAACATCTACAAATCAATCAGTGTGATATACCACATTAACCAATTGAAGAATAAAAACCATATGATCATCTCAATAGATGTAGAAAAATTTTTGACAAAATTCAACACCCATTGATGATAAAAACTCTCTTAAAGTGGACATAGAGGGAACATACCTCAACATAATAAAGGCCATATATGCCAAACCCACAGCTAATATCATAATCAATGGTGAAAAGCTGAAAGCATTTCCTCTAAGATCAGGAACAAGACAAGGATGTCCACTCCCACCACTGTTATTCAACATAGTTTTGGAAGTCCTAGCCATGGCAACAAGAGAAGAAAAAGAAATAAAACGAACCCAAATTGGAAAAGAAGAAGTAAAACTGTCACTGTTTGCAGATGACGTGATACTATACATAGAAAATCCTAAAGATGCTATCAGAAAACTACTAGAGCTCATCAATGAATTCAGTAAAGTTGCAGGATACAAAATTAATACCCAGAAATCATTTTGCATCTCTATACTCTAACAATGAAAGATCAGAGACAGAAATTAAGGAAACAATCCCATTTACCATCACATCAAAAAGAATAAAATAGGAGACGGCTTAAAGATGGCGGAAGAGTAAGACGCGGAGATCTCCTTCCTCCTCACAGAGACATCAGAAATACATCTACACGTGGAACTTCTCCTATAGAACACCCACCGAACGCTGGCGGAAGACCTCAGACCTCCAAAAAGGCAAGAAACTCCCCACATATCTGGGTAGGGCAAAAGAAAAAAGAATAAACAGGGACAAAAGAATAGGGACGGGACCTACGCCAGTGGGAGGGAGCCGTGAAGGAGGAAAGACTCCCACACACTAGAGGCCCCTTCGCGGGCGGAGACTGCGGGTGGCGGAGGGGGAAGCTCCGGAGCCGCGGAGGAGAGCGCAGCCACAGGGGTGCGGAGGGCAAAGCGGAGAGATTCCCGCAGAGGATCGGTGCCGACCGGCACTCAGCAGCCCGAGAGGCTTGTCTGCTCGCCCGCCGGGGCGGGCGGGGCCGGGAGCTGAGGCTCGGGCTTCAGTCGGATCCCAGGGAAAGGTCTGGAGTTGGCAGAGTGAAGACAGCTTGAAGGGGGCTAGTGCGCCACGGCTGGCCGGGAGGGAGTTCGGGAGAAGTCTGGAGCTGCCGAAGAGGCAAGAGACCTTTTCCTCCCTCTTTGCTGCCTGGGCGCGAGGAGAGGGGATTAAGTGCGCTGCTTAAAGGAGCCCTAGAAGCGGGCGCGGAGCTGCCGAAGAGACAAGAGACTTTTTCTTGCCTCTTTGCTTCCTCGGGTGTGAGGTGAGGGGATTAAGAGCACCGTGTAGAGGAACTCCAGAAATGGGCGCGAGCCGCGTCTGTCGGCACGGACAGTAGAGACGGGTGTCGGACGCTAAGGTTGCTGCTGCCACCACCAAGAGGCGTGTGTGTGAGCACAGGTCACTCTCCACACAGGCCCTCCCGGGAGCCCGTGCAGTCCGCCACTGCCGGGGTCCCGGGATCCAGGGACAGCTTCCCCGGGAGAACGCACGGCGAGCCTTGGGCCTGTGCAGCGTCACGTCGGCCTCTGCCGCCGCGGACTCACCCCGCCCCCGTGCCACTCCCTCCCCCCAGCCTGAGAGAACTGGAGCCCCCGAATCAACTGCTCATTTAACGTCGTCCTGTCTGAGCGAAGGGCAGTCGCCCTTGGACAACCTACACGCAGAGGCGGGACCAAGTCCAAAGCTGAACCCCAGGAGCTGTGCGAACAGAGAGGAGAGGGGGAGGTCTCTCCCAGCAGCCTCAGAAGCGGCGGATTAAAGCTCCACAATCAACTTGAAGTGCCCTGCATCTGTTGAAAACCTGAATAGACAACGAATCATCCCAAGTTGAGGAGGTGGACTTTGGGAGCAAGATATACTATTATTTTCCCTTTTTTTTTCTTTTTGTGAGTGTGTATGTGTGTGCTGCTGTGTGAGATTTTGTCTGTATAGCTTTGCTTGCACCATTTGTCCTAGGGTTAGACCGACCCATTTTTCTGGTTTTCTTTTTTTTTTTTTTTTTTCTTTTTTTTTTAAAGGAAATTTTTCTTCTTAATAATTATTTTTTATTTTAATAACTATACTTTATACTACTCTGTCTTCTCCCTTTCTTTCTTCCTTTCTTCCTTCCTTTCTTCCCTCCTTCCCTCCTTTCTTCCTTCCTTCCCCCCTTCTTTCCTCCCTTCCTCTCTTCCTTCCTACCTTTCTTCCTCTGCACCTTCCTTCCTTCCTTTCTTGCTTCCTTCCTTCATTTCTTCCTTCCTTTCTTCCTTCCTTCCCTCCCTCCCTCCTTCCTTCCTTTTCTTTCCTCTCTATTTATTCTACCTTTTATTTTGAGCCGTGTGGATTAAAGGTTCTTGGCGCCCCAGCCAGGCACCAGGGCGGTGTCCCTGAGGTGGGAGAACCAACCTCAAGACACTAGTCCACAAGAGACCTCCCAGCTCCACGTAATATCAGACGGCGAAAATCTCCCAGAGACCTCCATCTCAACACCAAGACCCAGCTTCACTCAAGGACCAGCAAAGAACAGTGCTGGACACCCTATCCCCAACAAAGAGCAAGACAGGTCTACAGCCCCATCCATTAGCAGAGAGGCTGCCTAAAATCATAATAAGGTTACCAACATCCCCAAACACACCACCATACGAGGACCTGCCCACCAGAAAGACAAGATCCAGCCTCATCCACCAGAACAGAGGCACTAGTCCCCCCAACCAGGGAATCTACTCAACCCACTGAACCAACCTTAGCCACTGGGGACAGCCACCAAAAACAACAGGAACTACAAACCTGCAGTGTGCAAAAAGGAGACCTCAAACACAGTAAGATAAGCAAAATGGGAAGACAGAAAAACACACAACAGATGAAGGAGCAAGATAAAAACACACCAGACCTAACAGATGAAGAGGTAATAGCCAATCTACCTGAAAGAGAATTTAGAATAATGATGGTGAAGATGATGCAAAATCTTGGAAATAGAATGGACAATTTGCAAGAAACAGTTAACAGGGACCTAGAAGAAATAAAGAGGAAGCAAGAAACGATGAGCAACACAATAAATGAAATTAAAAATACTCTAGACGGGATCAGTAGCAGAATAACTGAGGCAGAAGGACGGATAAGTGACCTGGAAGATAAAATAGTGGAAATAACTACTGAAGAGCAGAATAAAGAAAAAAGAATGAAAAGAACTGAGGACAGTCTCAGAGACCTCTGGGACAACATTAAACGCACCAACATTCGAATTATAGGGGTCCCAGAAGAAGAAGAGAAAAAGAAAGGGACTGAGAAAATATTTGAAGAGATTATAGTTGAAAACTTCCCTAATATAGGAAAAGAAATAGTCAATCAAGTCCAGGAAGCACAGAGAGTTCCATACAGGATAAACCCAAAGAGAAACACGCCAAGACACATAATAATCAAACTGTCAAAAATTAAATACAAAGAAAACATATTAAAAGCAGCAAGGGAAAAACAACAAATAACACACAAGGGAATCCCCATAAGATTAACATCTGATCTTTCAGCAGAAACTCTACAAGCCAGAAGGGAGTGGCAGGACATATTTAAAGTGATGAAGGAAAAAAACCTACAACCAAGATTACTCTACCCAGCAAGGATCTCATTCAGATTTGATGGAGAAATTAAAACCTTTACAGACAAGCAAAAGCTGAGAGAGTTCAGCACCACCAAACCAGCTCTACAACAAATCCTAAAGGAACTTCTCTAGGCAAGAAACACAAGAGAAGGAAAAGACCTACAAGAACAACCTGAAACAATTAAGTAAATGGTAATAGGAACATACATATCGATAATTACCTTAAATGTAAATGGATTAAATGCTCCCACCAAAAGACACAGACTGGCTGAATGGATACAAAAACAAGACCCATATATATGCTGTCTACAAGAGACCCACTTCAGACCTAGGGACACATACAGACTGAAAGTAAGGGGATGGAAAAAGATATTCCATGCAAATGGAAATCAGAAGAAAGCTGGAGTAGCAATTCTCATATCAGACAAAATAGACTTTAAAATAAAGACTATTACAAGAGACAAAGAAGGACACTACATAATGATCAAGGGATCGATCCATGAAGAAGATATAACAATTGTAAATATTTATGCACCCAACATAGGAGCACCTCAATACATAAGGCAAATACTAACAGCCTTAAAAGGGGAAATCGACAGCAACACAATTATAATGGGGGACTTTAACACCCCACTTTCACCAATGGACAGATCATCCAAAATGAAAATAAATAAGGAAACACAAGCTTTAAATGATACATTACACAAGATGGACTTAATTGATATTTATAGGACATTCCATCCAAAAACAACAGAATACACATTTTTCTCAAGTGCTCATGGAACATTCTCCAGGATTGATCATATATTGGGTCACAAATCTAGCCTTGGCAAATTTAAGAAAATTGAAATCGTATCAAGTATCTTTTCCGACCACAACGCTATGAGACTAGATATCAATTATAGGAAAAGATCTGTAAAAAATACAAACACATGGAGGCTAAACAATACACTACTTAATAACGAAGTGATCACTGAAGAAATCAAAGAGGAAATCAAAAAATACTTAGAAACAAATGACAATGGAGACACAACGACCCAAAACCTATGGGATACAGCAAAAGCAGTTCTAAGAGGCAAGTTTATAGCAATACAATCATACCTTAAGAAACAGGAAACATCTCGAATAAACAACCTAACTTTGCACTTAAAGCAATTAGAGAAAGAAGAACAAAAAACCCCCAAATTTAGCAGAAGGAAAGAAATCATAAAGATCAGATCAGAAATAAATGAAAAAGAAGTGAAGGAAACAATAGCAAAGATCAATAAAACTAAAAGCTGGTTCTTTGAGAAGATAAATAAAATTGATAAACCATTAGCCAGACTCATCAAGAATAAAAGGGAGAAGACTCAAATCAATAGAATTAGAAATGGAAAAGGAGATATAACAACTGACACTGCAGAAATACAAAAGATTATTAGAGATTACTACAAGCAACTGTATGCCAATAAAATGGACAACCTGGAAGAAATGGACAAATTCTTAGAAATGCACAACCTGCCGAGACTGAACCAGGAAGAAATAGAAAATATGAATAGACCAATCACAAGCACTGAAATTGAAACTGTGATTAAAAATCTTCCAGCAAACAAAAGCCCAGGACCAGATGGCTTCACAGGCGATTTCTATCAAACATTTAGAGAAGAGCTAACACCTATCCTTCTCAAACTCTTCCAACAGATAGCAGAGGGAGGAAAACTCCCAAACTCATTCTATGAGGCCAACATCACCCTGATACCAAAACCAGACAAAGACGTCACAAAGAAAGAAAACTACAGGCCAATATCACTGATGAACATAGATGCAAAAATCCTCAACAAAATATTAGCAAACAGAATCCAACAGCACATTAAAAGGATCATACACCATGATCAAGTGGGGTTTATCCCAGGAATGCAAGGATTCTTCAATATACGCAAATCAATCAATGTGATACACCATATCAACAAACTGAAGGAGAAAAACCATATGATCATCTCAATAGATGCAGAGAAAGCTTTTGACAAAATTCAACACTCATTTATGATAAAAACTTTGCAGAAAGTAGGCATACAGGGAACTTTCCTCAACATAATAAAGGCCATATATGACAAACCCACAGCTAGCATCGTTCTCAATGGTGAAAAACTGAAACCATTTCCACTAAGATCAGGAACAAGACAAGGTTGCCCACTCTCACCACTCTTATTCAACATAGTTTTGGAAGTTCTAGCCACAGCAATCAGAGAAAAAAAAGAAATAAAAGGAATCCAAATAGGAAAAGAAGAAGTAAAGCTGTCACTGTTTGCAGATGACATGATACTATACATAGAGAATCCTAAGGATGCTACCAGAAAACTACTAGAGCTAATCAATGAATTTGGTAAAGTTGCAGGATACAAAATTAATGCACAGAAATCTCTGGCATTCTTATACACTAATGATGAAAAATCTGAGAGTGAAATTAAGAAAACACTCCCATTTACCACTGCAACAAAAGAATAAAATATCTAGGAATAAACCTACCTAAGGAGACAAAAGACTTGTATGCAGAAAACTATAAGACACTGATGAAAGAAATTAAAGATGATACAAATAGGTGGAGAAATATACCATGTTCTTGGATTGGAAGAATCAACATTGTGAAAATGACTATACTACCCAAAGCAATCTACCGATTCAATGCAATCCCTATCAAACTACCACTGGCATTTTTTACAGAACTAGAACAAAAAATTTCACAATTTGTATGGAAACACAAAAGACCCCGAATAGCCAAAGCAATCTTGAGAACGAGAAATGGAGCTGGAGGAATTAGGCTCCCTGACTTCAGACTCTACTACAAGGCTACAGTAATCAAGACAATATGGTACTGGCACAAAAACAGAAATATAGATCAATGGAACAGGATAGAGAGCCCAGAGATAAACCCACACACATATGGTCACCTTATCTTTGATAAAGGAGGGAAGGATATACAGTGGAGAAAAGACAGCCTCTTCAATAAGTGGTGCTGGGAAAACTGGACAGCTACATGTAAAAGTATGAAATTAGAACAATCCCTAACACCATACACAAAAATAAACTCAAAATGGGTTAAAGACCTAAATGTAAGGCCAGACACTATCAAACTCTTAGAGGAAAACATAGGCAGAACACTATACGACATAAATCACAGCAAGATCCTTTTTGACCCATCTCCTAGAGAAATGGAAATAAAAACACAAATAAACAAATGGGACCTAATGAAACTTAAAAGCTTTTGCATAGCAAAGGATACCATAAACAAGACCAAAAGACAACCCTCAGAATGGGAGAAAATATTTGCAAATGAAGCAACTGACAAAGGATTAATTTCCAAAATTTATAAGCAACTCATGCAGCTCAATAACAAAAAAACAAACAACCCAATCCAAAAATTGGCAGAAGAACTAAATAGACATTTCTCCAAAGAAGATATACAGATTGCTAACAAACACATGAAAGAATGCTCAACCTCATTAATCATTAGAGAAATGCAAATCAAAACTACAATGAGATATCATCTCACACCGGTCAGATTGGCCATCATCAAAAACTCTAGAAACAATAAATGCTGGAGAGGGTGTGGAGAAAAGGGAACCCTCTTGCACTGCTGGTGGGAATGTAAATTGATACAGCCGCTATGGAGAACAGTATGGAGGTTCCTTAAAAAACTACAAATAGAACTACCATACGACCCAGCAATCCCACTACTGGGAATATACCCTGAGAAAACCATAATTCAGAAAGACTCATGTACCAAAATGTTCATTGCAGCTCTATTTACAATAGCCAGGACATGGAATCAACCTAAGTGTCCATCAACAGATGAATGGATAAAGAAGATGTGGCACATATATACAATGGAATATTACTCAGCCAAAAAAGAAATGAAACTGAGTTATTTATAATGAGGTGGATGGACCTGGAGTCTGTCATACAGAGTGAAGTAAGTCAGAAGGAGAAAAACAAATACCGTATGCTAACACATATATATGGACTCTAAGGGAAAAAAATGTCATGAAGAGGTTAGTGGTAGGACAGGAATAAAACACAGACTTACTCGAGCATGGACTTGAGGATATGGGGAGGGGTAGGGGTGGGCTGTGACGAAGTGGGGGAGTGGCAGGGACATATATACACTATCAAATGTAAATTAGATAGCTGGTGGGAAGCTGCTGCATAGCACAGGGAGATCACCTCTGTGCTTTGTGACCGCCTGGGGGGGTGGGATAGGGAGGGTGGGAGAGCGGGTGATGCAAGAGGGAGGAGATGTGGGAGCATGTGTGTATGTATAACTGATTTAGTTTGTTGTAGAGGGAAAACTAACACACTATTGTAAAACAATTATATTCCAATAAAGATGTTAAAAAAAAAAAAAAAAGAATAAAATACCTAGGAATTAACCTACCTAAGGAGGCAAAAGACCTGCACTCTGAAAACTATAAGACATTGGTGAAAGAAATCAAAGATGACACAAACAGATGGAAAGATATACTGTTCTTGGATTGGAAGAATCAATATTGTCAAAATGACTGTATTACCCAAGGTATCTACAGATTCAATGCAATCCCTCTCAAATTACCTGTGATGTTTTTTGCAGATCTAGAACAAAAAAATATTAATTTTTGTATGAAAACACAAAAGACCCCAAATAGTCAAAGCAATCTTGAGAAAGAAAAATGGAGTTCAAGGAATCAGTCTTCAAGACTTCAGACTGTACTATGAAGTTACAATAATCAAAACAGTACGGTACTGGCACAAAGATAGACTTGTAGATCAATGGAACATGATAGACAGCCCAGAAATAAACCCATGCACCTATGGGAGGCAACAATATACAATGGAGAAAAGAGTCTCTTCAATAAGTGGTGTTGGGAAAACTGGTCAGCTACATGTAAAAGAATGAAAATAGAATATTCTGTAACACTGTACACAAAAATAAACTCAAAATAGAGAAAAGACTTAAATGTAAAACAGGATACTATGATACTCTTACAGGAATACATAGCCAGAACTCTCTGACATATCTTTTTGGATCCACCTCCTAGAGTAATGAAAATAAAAACAAAAATAAACAAATGGGATTGAACAAAACTTAAAAGCTTTTGCACAGAAAAGGAAACCATAAACAAAATGAAAAGACAAACCACAGAATGGGAGAAAATATTTGCAAATGATGTGACCTACAAGGGATTAATCTCCAATATATACCAATAGCTCATGCATCTCTAGCATCTCTATGTCAAAAAAACAGACAATGCAGTAAAAAAAAAAAAAAAAAAAAAAAAAATAGGCAGTAGATCTAAATAGACATTTCTCCAAAGAAGACATACAGATGTCCAACAGGCACATGAAAAGGTGCTCAACATTGCTAATTATTACAGAAATGCAAATCAAAACTACAATGAGCTATCACCTCACACCAGTCATAATGGCCATGATAAAGTCTACAAACAATAAATGCTGGAGAGGGTTTGGAGAAAAAGGAAGCCTCCTACATTGTCAGTGGGAATGTAAGTTGTTACAGCCACCATGGAGAACAGTATAGATGTTCCTTAAAAAACTAAAAATAGAACTACCCTATGACCCAGCCATCCCACTTCTGGACATATATCTCAAGAAAGCCATAATTTGAAGAGATACATGAACCCCAATGTTCATTGCAGCAGTATTTACAATTGCCAAGACATGGAATCAATCTAAAAGTCCATTGGCAGAGGAATGGATAAAGAAGATATGGTACATATATACAGTGGAATATTATTCAGCCATAAAAAAGAATGAAATAATGCCATTTGCAGCAACATGGATGGCGCTAGAGATTATCATACTACTTGAAGTCAGACAGAGGAAGACAAATATCTTATGATATCACTTATATGTGCAATGTAAAAAAATACAAATGAAGTTATTTATAAAATAGAAACAGACTCACAGTCTTAGAAAACAAACTTATGGTTACCAAAGCAGAAAGGTGGTGGTGGGCAGGATAAATTAGGAGGTTGGGATTAACATATACACTCTACTATATATAGAATGGATATTCAAAAAGAACCTACTGTATAGCACAGAGAATTCTACTCATACTCTGTAATAACCTCTATGGGAAAAGGATCTGAAAAAGAATAAATATACGTATATGTATAACTAAATCACTTTGCTGTACACCTGAAACTAAAAGAACTTTGTAAATCAACTATACACAACATAACATAAACATTTAAAATAAACAAATAAATGAATGAAATGCTTCATAAACATTTTCCTGATCTATCTAGTCAGAGGCAACTCCTTTCTCCTCCAAAATTCAATAGCACATTGAATTTGTACCAACATAACATGTATTATTGCTTATCCTTTCAATATTGATTTTATCTGTTTATTGAAACATTATTTATTGAGCACCTGCTGTGTCAGGCAATACTAGATTTCCAAGTGGCAAAACTGACTCAGAGTATGGCCACTTAAAGTTCATAAGCCAATGGGAGAAAGACACTACAATTGTCAAGAGTCCTGTGAAAAATAAATGCATAAGAACTAATGAAAAAACTGATCTTAATTTTGTTTCTTTTTATGGCTGAGTAATATTCCATTGTATATATTTGCCACATCTTCTTTATCCATTCATCTGTCGATGGACATTTAGGGTGCTTCCATGTCCTGGCTATTGTAGATAGTGCTGCAATGAACATTATTGTACATGTCTCTTTTTGAATTATGGTCTTCTCAGGGTATATGCCTAGTAGTGGGATTGCTGGGTCATATGGTAGTTCTATTTTTAGTTTTTTAAGGAACCTCCATATTGTTTTCCATAGTGGCTGTATCAGTTTACATTCCCCCCAACAGTGCAAGAGGGTTCCATTTTCTCCACACCCTCTCCAGAGTTTATTGTTTGTAGATTTTTTTGATGATGGCCATTGTGGCTGGACCTAGAGACTGTCATACAGAGTGAAGTCAGAAAGAGAAAAACAAATACCGTATGCTAACACGTATATATGGAATCAAAAAACAAACAAAAAATTGTTCTGATGAACCTAGGGGCTGGACAGGAATAAAGATACGGACATAGAGAATGGACCTGATGACACGGGGTTGGGGGGAGAGGAAGCTGGGATGAAGTAAGAGAGTAGTACTGACATATATACATATATACTACTAAATATAAAATAGATAGCTCATGGGAAGCAGCTGCATAGCACAGGGAGATCAGCTCGGTGCTTTGTGACCACCTAGAGGGGTGGGATAGGAAGGGTGGGAGGGACGCTCAGGAGGGAGGGGATATGGGAATATATGCATAGATATAGCTGATTCACTTTGTTATACAGAAGAAACTTACACAACATTGTAAAGCAATTATACACCAACAAAGATGTAAAAAAAATAAAATTTACAAAAGTATTGATAACATGAAAAAAAAAACTGATCTCAAAGATATCACATTTGTGTTAAGATAAGAAGAATTAATGAATACAAGTATTTTCCTTGATAAACTTGAATTTATCTGGCAAGGACTTTACATGCTTTGTATTTTTATCTCCTATACCTATCAACTCTGCTTTTCACTTGATACATAAGAAATATTTTTTGAAGGAATATGTCTAAATATTGCCCTAGTACCTATCCTATCACTATTTATTTATTTATTTTTGGCTGTGTCGGGTCTTAGTTGCAGCACGCGGGCTCCAGAGCGTGCGGGGTATCCTATCACTCTGAAGACTATAATTTTGGAGGTGCACTCTGAGGGGTGGCCCCAAATGAGTATGCTTCCCAGCCCATGAAAATAAGAGGCTCTGCCTACTATGACAAGAGCACCTGTTTCTAATTAACGTTGGCATATTCTTTGTAGTTGGTGGGGCTGATGGTGACCCATGCTGTGTTCTAGCAAATCATGTCTCCTTAGCTGACACAACTGAGGTGGGATCCTATAATGTAGGTGTCACCTTCAATCATCATCCCAAAGGAATTTTTTTCTTCAAGAAGCTAGAGAGGATGGTGTATCAGTGCCTAAGACAAAATTCAGCACGTCCTCTTCAGTGAAGTGAAATGTCGTCACAAAGCAGTATGTTCCTGCTGCTCCCTAAATGCCACAGTCTTGATTTCACTGATCTCACAGTGGTATTGTTTTCTCTCATATGAAGCACTTGATGAAGATATCATTACTCAAGTTCTTAAATGCCGTTACTTGACATCGCTGCTGAGAAATGATTCATTCAAGATATTGCCATCAAAAGCAGAAGACTTAGTCACCCAAGTATCTAAATCCAAAAACAGAAAGCAAATAGTTTTTCATTTCCAATGCACGCCTGTATCAATCAGCAGTGGCTGCTTGGAGTACACTTTGGAGAAGGGTTCTGAGTTTATACTAGGCTCAGCCAAACATTAGGATCTTTAACTCTCTCCCAGCCTTCAAAACCTTGTGCCTCCCTTTTTCCCCTTAATTTACACCATTCTTCTCTTAACCTTCCATTTTTCTCAATATTTCATTCCAATATCTCAATCCTACCTTCAATTAATTCTATACTCAAAATAGACACTGACTAATGATGACTCCAACTGTTCTTTTACTTTCAACTCACTTTTCACCTTATCTTTCTGCCACTCCTGTTCACCCCAAAGCCCCCCAAAAGATACTCACTGACATACATCTGATTTAACTGTAGTCACCTATGCATAGCTTAATTAGGATGAGAGTAGGATTCCAGTGAGTCCCACAAAAGTCAAAAATGAAGTTTAAATAAGTATGATAAGAAACATGTATAAAGTTTCTATAATAAATAAGGCAACATTCTATACTCTTCCTGAAAGATATATAAATAAAATTGTGTAAGTGTTCAGAAACCATAACTACCTGTTCACATCAAGAAAATTTTTCAGGAATTGGTATGTTTTCATGTAAACATTCAGAGAGATGAGGCTGAAGTAGGGTTTCCTGAATTGGAGACTTTTCTAGACCATTTGGATCTATACACCTGAACTATTCTTAATTCAATTTACTGAGGACAAAGTATTAAATAGTTTGTATTTCTAATTAGCTATTGCCTTGGATTTAATGTGTGCTGTGATCTTACATACAGGGGTTGTCAGACTTTTCCACTGAGAGGTGTGTGTGTGTGTGTGTGTGTGTGTGTGTGTGTGTGTGAGAGAGAGAGAGAGAGACAGAGAGAGAGACAGAGACAGAGAGAGAGAGAGACAGAGAGAGACAGAGAGAGGAGAGAGAGAGAAAAAGAGGGACAGAGGGGTGGTGGGGGGTGAGAGAGGGAGAAGGGGAAGGAGAGGGAGAGGTCCTGACCCAAGATAAATTTATTTAATCATATGCTGTTGGTTACATCTGTTTGTTTGTTTTTTAAGAAATTTGTTTTCAATAAGAGAGGGAGCTCTCATAATTTTCCAGTAGTTCCCCTTTAGACATTGGCTAATTATAAGTCAATTTATTAGAACTTATGTGATATCATACAAATACCCTAGAACTGAATCCAGTTTTTTAAAAATACCATCTTAATGGTCTTGGATGAATCTTCTAGTTTTATCATTCTTCATTTTATCTATTCATAGAATTTAATTTCATAAAATTTTCAACTTAGAGGTAAATGAACATTTTACCTGTTTGGTATATTAAAGTTGTATTTTAAAGAGATACATTCATATGAAAAATCATTTTAACCTAGGATGCAGTGATAAAAGAGTTCATTTGGCTTATTTTTGAAAGGATGAAGACACATTCAGAAGTGAAATTATTTTGATGAGGACCCATGATCAGTAGTTATTCCACACTGTTAAATTTAGATATTAAATCTTACAGATCATGAAAATAACTAAAATAATGAAATGGAGTGGTATCAAAGAACCTACATGGGTTGGCCCAAGGTTGTTCAGACAACTTGAAAATGTGACTCTTTAGTAAGAACAAAATAAAGGACTGAAAAATTTCCAAGTTCTGCTATACAAACAGCTCTATCCATGCCTCTTAATGACATTTTGGTCATAATGTTCTCCTCACTTAGGCTGCTAGATTTGAATTGCCATTTCATTGTCAGAACTCCCAAGATTCTGGATTTAGGAGATTGGAATACTTTGCTTGCCATTCCTCAAAATGAATTTCACAAGGTTTCAAGCATTATGCTGTTAAAGCATCTACTGGGCATGCTAAATAACACACTTTACCTATTTCAGCATTTCATAAGAGAGTTAAGAAGCATGATAGTATGTAAATACAAAACGCTTGGATTTTCAGTATAAATGTTCAATAGAAGTACAAACAAGTATTAAGTGCTGCCTGCTAAAAAGTGCCTTAGATGGTTATCAATAATTCCTGCTCAAACTGAGTCTACTTCCATCATTAAAAAAAATAGATATTTCATTTACACAGCACTTTACACATATTGAAAGCTTCCACAACCTCCATTTTCTCAACCTAACGGGGTTTTTTTGTTGTTTATTTATTTACTTATTTAATATCACAAATGGGGAAACTGGAGGAGGTTAATCAGCTTTTCACTGAAATGAAGGGTGAGTCAGTGACAGAGCCAGAAATAGACACCAAGGCTTCATCTCTTCTCATCCTGGTTCACATCATGAGAAAGAACTTTCTGCTTATAAATACATTTAATGATGTGGTTCCTGGAACTGTTAATTAGGGTAGTTTTAAAAACCCACCTGGTTCCAGAGATGGAAATTTCCAAAGTTAAGCATGTTTGGATGAAATGTTTCGGAGCTTTGTGTCAATTTTGTGAGACTTGGGAACTTTGTGATGTACTTAAGGCAACTTAAAAAGAATGAAATAATAAAATTTGTGTATATTTTCCTCCACATGTACTTACTAAATATGGTCAACCTTGTTGTCCTGTGTGAGTTACAACAGTTGTGTTTATAACTTCTATATCAGGTAAGACCACACTGATTTCATTGGGAACGCACATATGAAAGACATACACATGTAAAATGGAGAAAAACTGGTATAAAAGGGAATAGAATCAGGATTGTCCTCATCTGTCTTAGTGGCATATTTGACACAGAGTTAAGAGTTTCTATCATTGATGAGTTTATAGAAACAGTGAGCTTATAAACATCAGAGAAGACTGCCAATAATAATAATAATGATGATGATGATAATACCACCTAGCTTTTATTAAAATGCAAGTATGAGGAAATGTTTTTGTTTTTTTCCAACTCTACTGGGTAGAACACACAGAACTGGTTTAGTTAGAGAAAAGCAACTGGTCATATTTTTAAGCTTGTAGCCAGAGCAAAGAAGACCCTTGAAAATTATTGATTTATAAAGGTGGAAAATATTTAAATTGGAGAAGAAAAGATTCATGATAATATTAATATTTTATGAGATATTGTTTGGAAATGGCATTAGGCTCATCCCATATGGCACTAATGGAGAGAATCAAAAAAAGAATGGGTGGAAGCTATAATGGCACAAAGTTTAACTCCAAATGAAGATGAGATTTCTAACAGAGTTGTGCAAAAATAGAATGGGCTCAAGACATTTCTGGGGGTGAACAAGCCTATGCATTAACACTCAGCGGACTCAAGCACTGAATGGATTATTGATTTAATTGGAATTTAAGGTCCTTACAAGCACAGAGAGTCCATTATTCTTATTGACAAGATGTGTAGTGAAGCAGTAATTTCTATCGGGAATTCAGGACAAAGAAATGGAGAAACCACTGTGGAGAGACTGCAAGGACTTGAATTTGAATGGAAGTTAGAGTTTCCATAGATAGAAAGGAACATTGAGTCCATTTTAAAGATCAGCAAGAGATAAATGGGAAAAAAAGTAGCCTGTGCTTATGAGAAATTGTCAAAAGACCTCAGCCTTGATAGAGTTGAATATAGTACATATTCAGATTGTTAATAAGATTTAAATATCAAGAATATTGTTTTAACTTGGTTTAACAAGTAATATGTTATAAAGGAAAAAGAATACAGACTTTGGGACCAGAAATATTTAGATTCATATGCTAATTTAAAAAATCTTGAACTCTAAAATAGTCCAATTCTCAGAAACCTAATTGTTACCAGGGGCTGAGGGGAGCTGTTGTTTAATGAGTGTAGAGCTTCAGGTTTGTAAGATGAAAAAGTTCTGTTTCACAACAATGTGAATATACATAACACTATTGAACTGTACATTAAAATGGTTAAGATGGTAAATTTTATGATATGTGATTTTTAGCAATAATGAAAGAATACCAAAAAAAAAAAAAAATCTCTAAAACCTGTATTTAAGCTCTCTGAAAACTCAGCTTTCTCTTCTGTAACAACTTTGCATGCTTGTTGGGAGTCTTAAGTGAGTTCTACTAAATGAAATGAGAACCTACTGTATAGCACAGGGAACACTACTCAGTGCTCTGTGGTGACCTAATTGGGAAAGGAATCTAAAAAAGAGTGGATACATGCATATGTATAACTGGTTCACTTTGCCATACAGCAGAAACTAACACAACATTGTAAAGAAACTGTACTCCAATAAAGATTAATAAAAAATAGATTCTCAAAAAAACCTTAAAAAATGAAGTCATTACTATATAGTTCATCACATGAATGAAAATGTCAAAAACATTTTCACTGATCTCCATTTATTTCCCTCTCTCTAACTTGTCATGAATTTTATCGAGGAAAACATAGGGAGTTACATGAAATTACCATTTTTGTGCATGATGGTAGTAAGTGTTCAAGTCAGTTTCTAAGGTAAAAATGGCATATAGTAAGAAGTTCCCTTGGATAACATTTTAATTTTGCAATACCTTTTCTCAGGAAGTATACAGTTATTTTTTACCCAAATCTTAGCACATTGTTGTTACGTTGTTTAAATAGTACTCCAGACAGTTTGGCTTATGTGTAACAACCATGTTGCCTGGAAAATATAAACTTGATTTTCAAATGAAAAATCACATTCAGCTCACACAGTGAGAGAACAAGGCAACCAAGACTGAGGCAACAGTAGACCAACATCTTCAATCACCTGCTTACTCCAAGTCAGTGGCTCTTAAACCCTTTGGGCATCAACATCATCTGGAGCGCTAGTTAAAAGCCAGATTTCTGGGCCCCACCCCTAGCGTGTCTGATTCCGTGGGTGTAGGGTGGGTCTTGAGAATTGGATTTCTAACATCCTAGGCGAAGGCGGATGCTAAGTGCATCATTAGCACTTAAATAACCACTACTCCAGCTCATACACTTCCTGGGTCAAACAGGAGAAGGTATCTCCAAAATTATTCAAAAAGTCTCTCTTCCTCCCTCCCTCTCATAAACAAAATCACACATGTGAGGTAGCTGGCTTTATAAGACCTGATTATATACCTAACTCCTAAGCAAGTAAATTTCTAAAACCAGAAGAAAAAAATTACAAAGGAATAAAACATACATAAAATGAACACATTCTTTATGGATGAAGTTTCTTGGCCACTTATGAGGAAACCTACCAATTCCACATTCCAATCTGAGTCAAAGATAAACTGTCTAGTCAAAGTTAGTCTCTTGTTGGTTTGACTCATCATTAAAGTTCAAGCAGTGACAGCTCTGGTACTGCTGATCGGGAAGAGTACTGATTTGATGACTGGGCTGGAACTGAGGGCTAGAGTCTCCACTTGCACTAAAATTTTGAGGTCATATAATATGCTGAGGATCCTTCTCCAACAATTTATACCCCTTCTAATATTACAATACACATGGATTTAAAAGGTACCCCCTTTCTTTACTGACCGCACTATTTAGGCAAATAAAATCAAGGCGCTGGCCTGCTTCCCCTGAAGCGATACGAGATAAAAGAAAAAGCCATGGTTCATCTCTTTAGGCAAGAGATCAAAAATTGAAACCACATGTGAGAAGCCTGATTTATGTGTGCCAATGTACATGTTTTTTCCTGAACACTATATCCATTTTTCTAACTACTTTATTCAATTTGCTTTTGTAAAATCAGTTAAAGCTCTTGTTTTAAATTGCTTCTAGTATACATGGCCCCAGATTGTTTACTCAGTTCTATTTGAATCAAAACTTTGTTTTTCCTTTCAGGACTCTCATTTCTCTACCCATTATGCACATTTTCACTAAAAGAATCCTCTCCTGGGAGGGTTATTATCATGCCTCTCTTAATGGTACGGTTAAGGTTGTGTCAAAAGGGTGCTTGCATGCTAAGATTAACTACTCTTTTGTAAGATTTGCCGAAATCAAAGTAATTATTTCCAGTTACAGTGGTATCATGGTGAATTTACTCTAAGTAGAAACTGAAAATATTTAAACTCACTGGTGGAGTGAACTCAGCCTAGGCAAGTAATGGGGGAAAAAAGGCTAAATCTTATCTTAAACTTGCAGTTAGTTATACTCCTCCAGAGCATAAGGGCATGGAAGAGGATTGGCTTCTAGATTTTCAGGAAGATAAATTGTCTTTCTTGCATTTCATGTTGGTGCACTGTGCATTAAAAAGTATAATAAATGAATTATTTCAGTACTGGGATGGCATAGTAAGGAGGGTGGAAGGAGAGAGAGAGAGAGAGAGAGAAAGAGAGAGAGAGAGGGAGAGAGAGAGGGTGGGGGGGTGCTTGTTCAGGCTTTCACGAGAGGCTGTCATCCCAAGTTTATGTATCCTCAAATTTTTGTTGAGTGCATTAAGGACAACCCTAGCTTGAGCAAAACACAGTGAGAGGAGCCAGGTCTTTACTTCAAGTTTTACCACTATCATTGTTTTCTAAATTACAGTATGAAACATACCTCCTTACAAGAAGGAGGCAAAAATAGGAGTTTTACTGTACTATTTTTATACCCAAGGAGTATAGAAAAGTCTCGTCAACATCAAAATCCTAAGAGAGAAATTGACTGATGTAGTATGTGTTTACTGTTATACACACACAAACACACATACATACACGCACACGTACATCTTAAGTCCTGACTACTGAGATGAATGAGATGGCATATAGAATGATCGTTTCTGGGGTCCGCACAGATGGCAGTGATGATAAAACCCGAGCAAGGTAAGACTACCTGTTCATTTCTTAATAAACAAAAATTTATCAGGTTGTCAAGAATTCAGTTTTAATAGTTTATGTTCCCACAATGAAAGCTGTCCAACAGAATTAAAGTAACTCAAAAGGCGGTGCTTTGCTTAAACATTTCCATAGAATTTCTGCATTGTAATATAAATATCTATGTTTTGCAATCTTGAGGTGAAAAAAATTGGTATTTGGATGCCCCCAATTCCATTTAAACTAGTAATTACATGGAGAATCTTTTAAAAAATCACTACATTAATAACTCCTGCATAATTGACAAACTAAAAATAAGGTGAAAGAAATCAAAGTAGAATCCTTGCTCTTAGGGGTTTGTTTCATGTATTCAAAAATAAGTATGTGGGTCTGTTATGCCCAGTTCAAATCAAGAAACTCTTCTGGAATGCTGTGATTGTAAAGATACAGTCTAGGCCATGTACTGAACAGTGGGGATTAAAGCAAGTTCTTTTCTTCATTAAGCACACAGTCCAATAGCAAAATTAGGTAAATTCAGGCTCCTTATGGTGATTAGTATTATGTGAAATCATTAATTTCTGCAAAAGTGTGAGGCAGTTATAGGAAAAGAAAGATTGAGTATGGCCAAGAAGCATTTAAGGAAATGTCTCTGAAAGTTTTGGTATTTGAGCTTGACCTTAAACAATGGATAGATCACTGCTTAAGTCTCACAACCTCAACAGAATGCCATATCTCATATCTTGGCATGTCAAAGGCATAGAAGAAGCAGAGTCCAATCTATACGTAGGCAATGGGGATGAGTAGTCCGCTGCAATTGGAAGGTGTGTAGCGAAGTGTACTTTGAAATGTGCTTGAAAAAGGAGTCTGGGTGATTAAAGATGTATTTAATTTCTAAAACCACCTTATGAATCAGCACAGACATCATTACCCCTATTTTATCAATGAGGAAAAGGAATATAAAAAGTTTAGACCTAACTCTATTGTGAGAGTTGACTGAACAGTCTATATAATTCTGTCTTCTCTGGGGCTGAAGTCAGCAAGGCTAGCAGTCAAGAAGGGGAGATGGACATGGAATGGGAAAGGCCAGGGGACAAATCTGGATCTAGGAGGACTGTGTCTTGTTTCTCAACTCTCCCAATCTCACCGATGGTGATGAGCTCGAGGATAAACTCGCACCTTTCCCACAAAGTTGCGCATACAGCTGTCCCAGGATTCAGAAGAGGTAAGGAAGGTGTCTGGTAGAAGCTGGAGGAACTGTTAGCCCATGTACTGCCTCACTCTACAGGTGAGCCAGCAGATCAGTGACAAGTATGAGTTGGAACAGCACTCATGCCTTCACCTATGCCTTGTAAATCTCATGCAAATTTCTCTTGTGGCCAACACTTACTCAGAACCAGATAGAGAAGAGAATTCTGGCAAAGTAATGCTGGTTTAGCTGAAGTGACATGTTCAAAGTCACCATAGTTGTAGAGATTCTAGATAATGTTATATTCCCCTGAAGAGTGATTTTTGTTCGAGAAGGTAATTGATATGACTAGACTTAAACTGCATACTCTGTCTCCTGGGCTTGGGCTGCAGTGGAAATCTTCATTCATTTTCTTCAACTTCTTGGGGTCATGCTGATGCCCGTGTTGTTCAGCAGTAAGATTTAGGAAGATTTCTTATGTATTCCTTCTGTGTCTCCCTTCTTTCTGGGATTTCCCCACCTAAATCTTAGTTTGCCATACCAGCACCAAACTCTGTCCTCTGAAATCTCAGGCCAATAAATAAGGTGTAGTTTTCTGCTGCCCCAAGCCATATACAATTTGAGAATTTCCTCAAAGGGGGAAAAAAAAAAAAAAGCACCAACAGGCTATTCATTGCGTATAATTCCTTTTTTCCAGAGGTAGCATTATGGACTGAAAATTTATGTTCCCCCAAATTCATATGTTGAAGACTTAACCCTCAATGTGATGGTAGTTAGAGGTGGGGTCCTTGGGAGTTAATGAGGTTTAGATGATATCATGAGGGTGGGGACCTCATGATGAGATTAGTGTCCCTATAAGAAGAGGATGAGAGAGACCAGAGCTTGAACTTTCTGAGCACACACAAAAAAGAGGTCATGTGAGCACACAGCAAAAGATAGCCACTTAGAAGCCAAGAAAAGAGGCCTTGGAATGAAACCTACTTTGTTGGCACCTTGATCTTAGACTTCCCAGCCTCCAGAAGTGTGAGAAATGTTTATTGTTTTAGCCACTCAGTCAATGGTAGTTTGTTATGGAGCCCCAAGCAGACTAAGACAGATGTTGGTACTCAGATGCGGTATGTTTTGTAACAAATACCTAAAAATGTGGAAGCAACTTTGGAACCCAGTAATGGGTAGAGTCTAGAAGAATCTTGAGGTGAATGCTAGAAATATGGACATTAAAGGCAATTCTGGTGAGATCTCGGAAACGAGGAACATGTTATTGGAAACAGGAGAAAATACAACCCTTATTACAAAGTGGCAAAGAACTTGGCTAACCTATGTTCTAGTGTGTTATAGAAAGTAGAACTTATGAGTGATGAAAATGGGCATTTAGCTGAGGAGAATTTTGAGCAAAGTAGTTGGAGAGGCTTGGCTCCTCCTGACTGCTTATGGTAAAACACAAGAAGAGACAGATGAATAGAAAAAATTGTTAAGCAAAAAGGAACCATAACTTAAAGACTCAGAACATTCTCAACCTGTCCATATTGTAAAAAAAAATGAGAAAGCATGTTTGGAAAAGAACATCAAAGGTGTGGCTGGAATATCACTCGATAAAAAGATTGTAGGTATAATTCATGAACTTAAACAGCCATCACAACAGAAGCAAGGAATAGAGAAGGGATTATATCAGCAGAAACACTGCCAGGTTGTGCTAAAGGAGACAGAGTCACATGGGTAGAAAGAACCCTAGGTATAGCCTAGGTAAAGCTCTAGCAGAGAGCCATAAGGTGGTGCCCCATGGAGCCAAAGGAGTAGGTCTGCCATGCCAAGCCACAGGGGTGACATTGACACCCCAGCAGGCCTGCAGAGCAGAGCAATGAACCAAAGAGGATGATTCTTGAGCCTTAAGATCTAATGGAATTTGTCTTGCCGTGTTTGAACTTATTGATATCTGTCACTCTTCTTTCTCATTTCTCTTTTTTGGAATGGGGATGTCCATCCTATGCACGTCTCACCTTAAATTTCTACTGTTTAAGCCATCTGGTATATGGTATTTTGCAATGGCAGCCTGAGCAGACTAAGACATGTAGTCTCCACTACAGTTTCAGCCTTCAAATAGTATGCTGTGCATTTTTTTGCTAGAATATATAATTATTCTCTGTGGGAGGATTAGTCTGATTAAGCTATTGCACTGTTACCAGAAATCAGACCTATTTCTTGATGGCAATATATTATTAACAAAATAAATCATGTTTCAGAAGTGTGTTCCATATATAATGCCTTTTAAAATTTCTAAATAAACATTTATATATGTATGGAAACAAAGATCTGGAGGAACTTTCAGCAAAATATTGAGTGGTTTTGTTACAGTGATGAGTTTGTGGGGTTTTTTTTTTTTTCTATTTTCTCATCACATTTTCTCTGTTTTCTTACACTGATCATGTAATATTGTATAATTTTAAAACTAAATATAGAATAAGGTGAAATAAAGAAAAGCAAGTTAAGCAAAAATATTATGCTGTCAGTTCACATTTGCAATATTTTTGTCTTGAGTTGAGACTAACCAAAATCAAGAAATTTGTTTTTATTGCTAATTTGTGTGCACCCAGTGACCTCATTCACTATTAAAAGTTAATACTTGGATCTAAAGTCAGCAAATCTGGCAGTATTCACTGGGAACTAGCAAGTGTTAGAATCAGCCGGAAGGTTTTATTTTGTAATCATGACACTATGTACTTATATATTAAATAATCCTTTGCAAATCAGTTTACTACAGTGGTGTGCTTCAGTGTTTTTTATTTTCTTAAAAATTGGAATTCCCATTTTCTACATAAATTGTCAACTGATATTCTCTCCCTTTATCCCCTTCCCTTTTTTCCCTCCCTTCCTCCTTTTTCCCCCTCGTTTATTCCTTCCCCCCCCCCCCGCCATTCTTCCTTCTAATATTTACCAATTTTTTACTCTGCCAAATATTACACTGGGCTCTGGAGATCCAGAGTTGAATAAACTGTGGTTTCTCAAGAGGACTATTTGGGATGACAGGCAAGTGCGTGAACTATTACAATGTGATATCATGATGGCTGAAAAGGGTATGCACAAGGGGCTGAGCATCTCTAGAAAATCAGGAGAGCAAAGACTCGCTGCTTCTGAATGGCTTTTATAAGAAAAGATATAAACAACATATTCAGGTTGTTTATCTCCATTTTCTCCCCTACAGATTCAGATTTAAATTATGATTTTTCATTTTATGTTCTCTTTTAGTAGGTAGAGACAAAGGAGAGCTGTTTCATATCAAGTAATAATTGTATAGTTATCATAATTTATATTTCAGAGCTATTTTGTTTACTTTTAAAAGTACGAAAAGAACCCTTATAGACACCTAAGGATTGATTCAGTCATGATTAGGACAGTAGTGACAGAATCACATTTCCCTTACAGTCTAGATCAACCACATGAAAGTTGAGAAAAATCAGTGCCTTTTAGCTGATAAGAGATTTGTAAGTATCAAAATGACTCTAGTATTAGCATTTGGATCAAGCCTCACTTAAAGAGACATAAAAATAAAAATTTTCACAGTAGCTTTAAATGACTTACGATGAAGCTGATGGATCTCCTACATTAGGCAGAGAAAACTAAAATCCCTCAAGGAAACACTTAACATGAATAAAAAGCAGGGAATATTAATACAGTCTGTCTGTGGGTCCTGCATATTTTATTTCCTTCATAGTTCATATAACGTTCATTAAAAACATAGTGCCTTCATGCATATTTGAAGTAAAACTCCCCCCTGACTTCACTGGGTAAAGTATGCAAGATAACAAATGTATTTAGCCTTTAAATGAACTCATCAGAAGTGAAGGGTGCTTTACAACTAGTGATGGGCAGAACTTGGGAATTTGGGGAGGTTGGCACACATTTGAATATTTTATCTGAGGCTAATGTGAACTATTTGATTCAGCATTATGGGCTGAAAGTCTCACAGGAACAGAATTAGCACAATCAGCAACATCGCAGTAATATAGAAGTTAACATTTGTTAGGCAGATGAATATTTGTGTCAAACATAAAAATAGGATATTTTTTCCCCCTGTAACTTACTGTGGAGACCCATGAGGACCATAAATCTGAAATGTTGTGCCTTTTGAAAAGAGAATGTCAAAGATTAATTATTTCTATGAGAACAGCACAGAGCTTTTGCATTATTCACACTGACAGAGAGAATATGCCCTGTAATTTGAAAGGGGGGAAAAACAGGATATTTCTTACATATACTCAGGAGAAAAATCTTGAAAAATAAAGTTATCATCCCATTTTATACATAAATTTTTAAAGATATTTATCTTTTGGAAAAATAGATATAGATATGCCTTTTATTTCCACGTGATCTTTACATTAATATATGAGAAATTTAACCAATTCAGGTTTTATTCATAAAATATATAAATTCAATGACTACTAGCTTCTCTTTAACTGTCTTCCACACTGCCAACTACCTCAAAATGTAAATCAGATGAAGTCTCATTCTGACAAATTTTTGGAACAATAGAACCAGGTTACATTCATCTCAGCGTCTTGGTGCCCCGTATGTCCACAGGGACTATGAATCCAAAATGGGGACGTGAACAACATACTAAATTAAAAGTTCAGCTCAATTCCAGTCAAGAAAATTTATTCTCATAGTAACTCCTTCCACAATATTGGTTATTTTCCAGGCATGAGGGAAAGTTTGCCATGATACCACCAAGCTCCTTGTCTTGGTTCATCCCATAATGTTTTTTGTGACTTTATGATCTGAGCTATAAGCGATTTCTGGGGGTCCTTGAACCAAGCCTGTATTAGCTCATAAGGAAATAAGGCACATTGTGAGCCACTAGAGGAAGGCAGGACATTCCTGACCCGCACAGTATACTGTTGGCTAACTATGCTGTTCATTCAGAAAATATACTGCACTTTGAAGCTTCACTTAACCCAAGAAGAGAGCAAAGTGGGAGAAGGAATCAAAGTAGGGAGGGCAATGAGTCTTGGCTTGGTACTGCTCAGGAATGAGTTTTAGAGGTCTTAAGTGGGGAAACACAAGGAAGAAAAATTAGAGCCGAGGAGGAGGAAACAGGTAGAGTGATTAAGAGCTTAGACTTTGGAAGAATGCAGCCTCAGCTTCTTTGCTTGCTTCACCACTCTACCGAATTGGTTTGGGCACATGCCATAATGCTTTTAAGTTCCAGGATTTTATTTTCCATCTATACACTTCACACATTTACAGTATCTTTTTCATAGCATTATTGTGAGATTTAAAATGAAATAACAGTAGTAGTAATAAAACTACATTACAGTACTTCATAATTATACACTTAATATGGTTACATAGTCCCTGGCAAGTAGTATGATCTTCAACATCATTGCTTTTATTAGGGTGCTACTCTGATTTTTATATCAGCTCTGCTTTTATCTTTGCAGTACTGGTTAGATGAGTCTCTATAATTCTCCAGACCTTCGTTTCTCGACTCAGAAATGGCAAAGATTGGTCAACTAGCCTCCAGGGACTCACCTAACGTTAACAATCTATGACTTGGTCTACTTTTACAGACTGCACTTCTGAGAGTCACCAACTATATACACATATTCACATGCAATTCCAAATTGGGGGACTTTATGTGGTGAATAGAAATGGAAAAATAATCTAAGAAAATAATTACAGGAAGAACATATGACAGAAAGGCCTCATAAAAATCCCTGCCTATTTCCAAAGTCTGTTTTTATACTAATGCATTCCCCATGAGACTGCCCAAATGCAATTGAGAGAGACACTGAATTGGATTCAGAAAGTTGAGTGTTTTATGATTTTTTTGTCTCTAAGTGACATATGTCTTTCTGCAAAATCAGAAAATAGATTTGTTCAGTGCATGGGGTGGAGTATTACTGATGTAATTGGGTAAGCCTGGCAAGATATGTTCAATTTTAGTTGATGACACTGAATAAATCTGTCAGGAATAAACTGAGTATTCATGGAAGCTTCAATGTACCTATGAACATGGACCAGCACAGAAATCTGAGCGCTTGATCAGATTTTCCTATATAGATTCAAAAGCATTATGAAAATTGACTCAAATGTAGAGGAAAAGGCAGCTGTTGAAACCCAGCAGTTTATAAGAAAACAGCTTCTCTGCAGCCCATTGGAATTGTGTGTGTATAAGCTGGTATGCAATGCTGTGATACAAAAGTTGACCAGTGAGCCTCATTTCTTTTGGATCTCTTATTAACCCTAACTTGATCCAGCTTTCTGGTCTTTCTTGCCCAAATTAACATAAACCCTAATGCATTTGATTTGACTACATTTATAGAGGATGCTATGATGGTCAAAATTTCATCCTCACAGACTCCTAGCAAAGAGGACTGATGATGAAATAGGACTTATGATTGGCACACAATACTCATAGCACTTAAAATAATATTAGTTGGAGAACATACCTTGTACTATTTCAACTTTTGAGGTTTGTTTTATGATTCATTATACAGACTATCTTGGTGAATGTTCCAGGTACACTTAAATAAACTATGTGTTCTACATTTATTGGGTATATTATTCTGTAAATGTCAATAATTGGGTCAAATTGGTTGGTAATATTGTTCAGACCTCCTCTATTTACTACTGATATTTTTCAAGTTATTCTATTAATTACTGAGGGAGAAGGGTTAAAGTCTCTCATTGTGATTTAAATTTTTTTTCTCCATTTAGTTTCTGTCAGTCTCTTAAACTACTTTGAGGATCTGTTATTAGATGTAAATACGATTAAGATCTTATATCATTCAGATTTCTCACTCTTTACCATCATGAAATAATACTTCTTATGATTAGTAATATTTTTTTCCTGAAGTCTACTTGTAGACTTGATATTGATATACTCATGCCAAATCTGTGTACTTACTGATAGCAGGTACATATGTTTCATTTTTACAACCTGTCTGTATCTTTCTATCTAAAGTGTGTCTCTTATAGACACATCTGTTTTTTGTCTTGCTTTTTCACTTCTACCCAGTTCAATAATCTTCACCTTGAGATCATAATTTTTCTTCCATTAACATTTAATATAATTACTGACATGGTTGAGTTTACATATACATTTTATTATTTTCTTTTTCTTCTGTGCCCTCTCTTATTTGTTTCTCTGTTTCTCATTTTCTGATTTTGAGGGTGATAATCAAAAATTTTAGAATGTTTCATTTTATTTTCTTTATTGGATTTTTAGCTATAACTCCTTTCTTTCTTATTTTTTTGTGGGATTGCCCCAGGGCTAGCAATATGCAACTTTAACTTATTAAAGTCTACTTAGAGATAATATTATCCTGCTTTAAACATAACATTTCACAGTTCCTAACCATACTTTACATGTTTTTCTTCACAAATATCATAATAAAAACACTGTTAAAGAATTAAAAAAGCAAGAAAAAATTGTAAAACTTATATCTGACTAAGGAGTTATTTCTAGTATATACAAAGAAATCTTAGACTGGACAATAAGATGATGACCAATGAAAATATGTGCAAATGATCTGAATAGCTACTTCACCAAATAAGATATATGGGTGCCAAATAAGCACATGAAAAGATATTCAGCATCAGTAGTCATCAGAGAAATATAAACTGCAACCATGAGATACAATTGCAAGTCAATTATACTGTCTAAAATTAAAAAGAGTACAAATACCAAGCATTGGCTAGGATGTATGCTAATAGAAAATCTCATACACTGCTGGTAGGAATTGAAAATGGAGTAACACTCTGTAACCTCACCCTTGAAAGGCCCCAGTCAACCTAGTTCAGTGCAATATACCCCCCACTCCCAATTAAAAAGCCACTGGCTGAAAAAAATTTTCTCCAATCCACTTAAATGTTCCCTATTACAGAAATTTATCGCTTGTCAAAAAAGACCCATTTTTTTTTTCTACTCTCTTAAAATTTTCCCATTTGAACCCAAACCTGAATCATTAGTGACTGAATTTTTTTTTTCTTTCTTTTTAGGATTGGAAGGAGCTCACTCTTTAAAGCATAATGCCTTATCTCAGTCCCTTTGAAGGAAAGGAAATGGGGGGTCTTGGTTGTGGAGAGGGGAGTACCTGCTGCTTCCCCACCCCTAGGATGAATTTTTCCTAATACAGACATCATCTTCAACAATAAAAGAGTGCCAAAGTGCTGCTACATTAACATCAAATTGAATATTTATATTTTTCTATACAAATACATTTCAAATAAATATGAGTTTCCTTCAGCACAATTTAACAAGAAAGGTGAAAATTGTCACCTTTGGAGATCTATTTCACATTGAACTTAAGCTATCTAGAGTGCTTTAATACAGTCCCATCAAGAATAAAGGAAATATACAGTAGGTGCTTTATCTATTTCTTTCAACTAGAAGATCCCTAAGATACAGATTCTAACCAACTGTTCTAAGGATCATCCAGTACAAAATATTTTTGATGTCACAGTAACTAGGAAGACCTTGATGAGGATAACAATTTCCAATCTAAATTGAAGTTTCCTATAACTCATCCTGGGGCAGAATCTAATCTCAGTACAAGAGTTAACTCAGCACTGTAGGGAACATGAATAGGGTCCAATCTCCAGGAAGAAAGGAGATAACTGTCAGTGTTATCTCAGTGATGAACATAACCCTGAATAAGTGCACCCCTATGAAAGACCTTTGTGGGAGTTCTGGTTTAAAAAAAAAATTGAAAACATCTCCATGAACAGGTTGAGAATAGATTCAAGTGAAGGATCTGAGAAGATATAAATACAAACAAACAAAAATTTAAAAAAAGAAATACTTCATTTTTAAAAATATCAACTGTTGCATAGGTGTCTTAGCCTGGGTTCCTCCAAAGCAGATCCTGAGGCCAGGTTATGCATGTAAGTACTTTTCCCTCCCTCTTAGAGGAGGGAGGATTGAGAGCAAGGGACAGACGTTTCACTGGGAAGATGGAAAGTCATGGAGGATGTATATAAAGTTATATACTAAGTTCCTCCATTATATCCTTTGAGATTAAAAAAAAATTACTGTTTTCCCCCTCTGGATAATGTGGGAATTTTGATATTTGGCAGACCCCATAGGAAAACCTGGGTTTTATTTCCTTCATGTACAGTACAATTATAGCTCTCTGTCTCAGCCTAAATTGCAACACATTTTCTCTCCTCTAAAAGTTGGAACAAATCTAAAAGTACATTTATGTTAGTTTTGGAATTTTTCAACTGACGGAAGTTTCCCAATAATATTATCTGCATTAAAATATTTCATTGTAAGCATCCTTCAAATGTATCTTTTGTTGTCAGGGAATTTGGGCTTCGTTTTTTATGAAACACAATTAATTATACATACAACATATTTCATATTCTTACAGCCAGAAAGTAAACCTGTCACCATCCAACTGAAAATAGGTCCCTGATTGATATAGTACTTTGCCAAGTAGCCTCTGTGAAGTGATTGACCCCCTTGTGACTCAAAAATTTGTGCATCTCAGCAGTGATTATTCATCTGTCCATGCACCCTTTTTTTTTTTGCGGTATGTGGGCCTCTCACTGTTGTGACCTCTCCCGTTGCGGAACACAGGCTCCGGACGCACAGGCTCAGCGGCTATGGCTCACGGGCCTAGCCTCTCCGCGGCATGTGGGATCTTCCTGGACCGGGGCACGAACCCGCGTTCCCTGCATCGGCAGGCGGACTCTCAATCACTGCGCCACCAGGGAAGCCCCATGCATCCTTTTATACGACATTGTTTTGTGTTTGATTTAATTCAACAAACCTATACTGAATATATGCTATGCATCGGGAACTGTGTTTTGCTGGGGAAAAAAGAGATTAAGACACTCTACCTGTCTTTGCAGAGCTCACAATCTAATGAAAGAAGCAGAGATACCCAAAGTCCTATAATACGAGCAAAGTGATAATAGAGATAAATGATAAATTCCAGGAAAGCTAACTAAATTAAAAATCAAGCTTGCCTGAAGATGAGAGAGATTGGGAAATTTTATACAGGAGGAAAACAAGAATTAACACTGAACTGGGTATTAAAGATTATATTGAAGTTTGCCAAGTGGACATGAGACAGAGAGAAGGGATTCAGATTTTTTTGAGATGGACCAGCATATACATAAATATAGTGGGAAGTCAAATGACCTGCTGTGTTTGGAGAATGGCAAGTGTACCCACCAAGAAAAGATGGAGAAAAAAATGAGTGAGGATGAAAAGCCTAGTTATAAAGGGCACTGATTCCTTGCCAAGAAATTTGGAGTTTTTCATGATCTGCCAGATGTTACCAAAAACACCTTACCTGCTAAGCTGCCAAGATGTCTCTAGAATTAGATGTTTTTCCCCTGTAGCCAGTAAAGGCTTTTTTTTAGCCACAGCCCTCGGTCTTCTTAAAATTCAGGAATAAATTACAAAATCTCTAGATTTCACTCTTGGGAAGAAAAGAGAAACTTCACTGGGGTTGGAGTAGACTTTTGAACACTAAACTATCCCGCTGACCAATATCATCTTTGACACTGGGAGAAAAAAATGAATAACTGGCCCTGGCCAGTAGAGCTGCCTTAGAATAGCAAACACCGCCATTACTTGGTTTGTATACTTATTTGAGTAAAAATAAATGAAAGTGAAAAGATTTTAGCACTTGTAAGTTTATACACTTGGACCTCATTTTAGTGCTTGGAAGAAGAGAGCTTGTAAGCAGATTTCCCCAGAAGGGGTAGGAGAGAGAGAAAATAAAGACATAAAGTCAGTAAACAAATCCATGAGGCTCTGCCAAATGATCCTGTTTCCCCTTGAATGCTGTATCTGTATGAATTGCACACTGATGACAAATGGAAGACCTCCATTTACTGGCAGGGCAATCCAGAGAATTCGCAACTTCTGATGTATAGCTCCAATTTCTATACTCTGAGAAAACTTTCCTTTCCTTATGCAGCTCTTTAGAATTCTCCCTTGGGGATTCGTTGCCTACAATGATGAAAAGACAGGCAAAGAAAGGAAACATCAAATGGAACCCAAATGATGAGAATAAACATAAAGGGAGTTTCCAAGGGCTATTTGCTGCTGAATGAGTGCAGTCACGTGCTATTGTGCATATGTCACGCGATCCAGGTTCAGCCTAGTCCCAGAGGTCAATACCCATTACTAATCAAAATGGCCTAAGAATCATAGTGCTACAATCACATAAGTGAGAGCAAGTGGCTTTTATTGTACTCTCAACATTGACAGCCAAACATGTGCTTCAAGGCTAGAAATTAGTGGAAGGGATAATTATCAACTAGCATTGGAACGGTATTCTTATTCTCCAAACTAATGATTCCATGTGCAGGAAATTCCCAAGAGCAACACACATGGCTTAGCACTACACTTCTACCTTCTCCACATATAACTACCCACCACGAGCAGACACTTTTCTCAGGAAGAGCAATTTCTTATAAGGCAGTGAGCACTGAAGATTCAGTCTCTTTTCTTCACTCTCCTCCCTTGACTGTTTTAAGTTTAATGATTCAGAACCACTCTACAGAACTCACATCTTTCCTTACGTGGGTTGTCCCAAAGCCACACTGGGGGATGGGTGAGGCTAATGATCTAAGTCAGGGGAGAGAAAACTTTAGAAAGCTTGTTTGTTCTCTGAAATAAGTCACATTCCCCAAGCAGCATTATCTGTCATACAGATGATATTTCAATTTTTATTTTCCAGACTCTTCTATGTTCTCATTGAATCCAAACTAATGCAAAATCCAGAGTTTAGTCATAGAAGATATAGGATCCCAATAAATATCGTTGCAATTCAGAAGCAGTACTATCTTTACTTTCTTCTTAGTACTGTGTGTAGGTGTGCATGTGCAAAACTAAACGAAAAGTTGCTAAGTTCATAAAGGCCGTGGAAGTATAGTAGAGTGGAAAAGGTAATAAACTGGGTCATGGATATGCTATTAATTAGCTGGGGAACTTGTATGAATGACTTAAACTCTATTCTCTAATTTCCTCCTCTCTAGTAATTATTGAATACAATATCTTTACTTTAAGATATTTAGCATTCCGAAATTCCAAAATGCTAGTTCTCTGTTTACTATGTACATGACTCACTTTTGCTTTCCCGGGTTACGGATAGCTGTGACCTGTTGGTGGTAATACACACACACACACACACACACACACACACACACACACACACACACAAATGCTTAGTGAATGGAAAGAAAAAAAGTGATTATGTGTATTACCAATAAATTAAAACCTATTGAACATGCTTATTCATTTATTTGACAAAAGCAGAAAAGCAAGGGAATTCTGCCATCAAAATTTGAATGGTGGTAGACTGATAGAGCAATACTGAAAATACTAATTTAGAGACTGTGAAAGATTAGATTATTAATGAGCAAATATTTACTCTTTCCTTCAACCATCAAGGGAGGAATGTGTTTCCCCATCTCAAAAATGTTGGACTTGGCCATATAAGTGATTTGGGGTAATGGGATGTAAGTAAAAATACAGTTTAAAGTCCTTATCTGGGGCCTTAAGAGATAGCTCATGTCTCTTCTTCCCCTTGCCTTTCTATCATGAAAAGAACATGCCTTGGTTATTGGCCATTCAGTGATGATGAGGACACATGGAGAAGAACTGGACCCAACCCAGAACTAGGAGCCAAGCTAAAAAGAGCCCAGGTTAGATCAGTTGAAACTTATCTGATCCACAGATACCAGACTAAGAAAAAAATCTCTATCATTTTATCTTTCTAATATATTGTGGTTGTTTTTTATGCAGCATCAAATAGCTAAAGACAAATGTTAGGGTGAATGTGGAAGAAAGAGAACACTTAAACACTGTTAGTGGGAATGTAAATTGGTACAGCTGTTATGGAAAAGAATATAGAAGTTTCTCAAAAAACTTAAAAATAGAATTATCATATGATCCAGCAATCCCACTACTAAGTATATATCCAAAGGATATGAACTCAGAATCTTGAAGAAATATCTGTGCTCCCATGTTCACTGCAGCATTATTCACAGTAGCCAAAATATGGAAACATAAACATCCTTCAAAAGATGAGTGTATAAAGAAAATGGAGTATGTGCATATAAACAAAATATTATTCAGCTATATAAAAGGAAAACCTGCCATTTGTAACAACGTGTATGAACCTGGAAGGCTTTATGCCAGAGAAGGACAAATACTGTATGGTATTACTTATATGTGGAATCTTTTAAAAAGGTGAATTTATAGAAATAGAGAATAAGAGAATAGAATGGTGGTTGCCAGGAGCTACGAGAAGAAGAGGGGGAAATGGGGAGATACAGGTCAAAAGGTACAGACTTTCGGGCTTCCCTGGTGGCGCAGTGGTTGAGAGTCCGCCTGCCGATGCAGGGGACACGGGTTCGTGCCCCGGTCTGGGAGGATCCCACATGCCGCGGATGCGGCTGGGCCCGTGAGCCATGGCCGCTGGGCCTGCGCGTCCGGAGCCTGTGCTCCGCAATGGGAGAGGCCACAGCAGTGAGGGGCCCGCATACCACAAAAAAAAAAAAAAAAAAAAAAAGGTACAGACTTTCAATTACAAGAAGAATAAGTTCTGAGACTCTCACATACAGCATGGTGACTATAGTTAATAATACAGTATTATATACTTGAAAGTCACTGAGCATAGATCTTAAGCTTTCTCACTTCACACACACAAGAAAGAATTAATCATATGAGTAATACATGTTTAATTATCTTGATCTTGGTAATCATTCCACAATGTATAACAAACCACGTCATATACTTTTAAAATATATAATTATATTTGTCAATTATTCCTCAATAGAATTGGAAAAAATAGCTGCCAAGACTCAACAAGTTCAATTGCACACTTTACTTTTTATAAAATTCAAAGTCACAGCACAGTCAGTAAATGCATTTATTATTTTTACATATCTTCAGGTAATTCGGCCCACCACAGAAAAGACCACTTGATATGTAAGAGGACTGTCTTCCACCACACTCACCTTGGATAGAACTGCATAATTAACTTCACTTACTTTTACCTTCAGCAACCATGAGTTGAAACACCACCATTAACAGAAAGTTCAACTGTCCCTCCTACACTCTAAAGAGCCATCACCATGGCTCAGGGGAGATTGACTTAGTTAAATATTAATACAATTTTCATTGCTTCTTCATGACATGGTGAGTCTTGCTGAGGCCTTGAACCTTCCAGAATTAGTTGTACCAAACCAGCAAGAAATTTCACTTTCAATAAGTGGCTGAAGAGAATTTATATTATTAACACATTGGAGTGTTATAATGCTTTCATCAGCCACCTGAAGCTCTAGGTTACTTCTACCAAGCAAGACTCTGGATTCTTTCCTTTGTTAACATTAAAACACTCCACAGCTGTACTTCTACAAACTTCAGATCCTTACAACTCAACATCAAAAAAACCAAACAACCCAATTAAAAATGGGCAGAAGACCTGAATAGACATTTTCCAAAGAGGAAATGCAGATGGCCAACAGGCACATGAAAAGATGCTCAACATTGCTAATCATCAGGGAAATGGGGATCAAAACCACAATGAGATATCACCTCACACCTGTCAGAATGGCTATCATCAAAAAGCGATCTGTGTTTTAACAAACCCTCCAGGTAATTCTGACACATGCTAAAGGTTGAGAACTCCTGGTAAAGAGTTCAAGTTTTGGTGATAGGGCCAAATGGAAAGATTGGGGCCAGGTTGTAGAGGGACTTGTGAACAGCTCAAGTAGCCTGGACTTCGCCATAGGCAACTGTGTAGAGAGCAGTGATCAGGATGTAATTGTCCTATGTTGGGGAGAGAGCTGAATGGTGTAGACTTAGGTGAGTTTCCTAGTCAATCTTTTTAAGTTTGAAATGTTTCTATAATTTGGTATTCTTTCTTTAATAAACTGTTCATTTATGCATTTATTGTATTTCTATAAGATTACAGCTTTGTTATAAATCTTTGCTCTTTTAATTTGAGGTTAGTAAAATTCTGAGATATTACTGATACTAATATTCATCTTAATGAGTTAAGTTTTTGGAGAAGTAATCTAATATTTCTATCCTTGAAATTAAAAAAAGTATTTTCTTCAAATTATAATCTTATCAGATGACATTTGTCTGTAAGCTGCATTCTTTTGCAGTTTGGAATGATTCATCATGTCTTTTTCTCCAGAAATAGACTTCTTCAAGGAGTTCCTAAAAGGACATTGTTAAGAAAATATCCTCATGAACTTTATTACCTTCTTACTGGAATTTTCACTTTGAAAAGTCCAATTCGTATTGCAGCATTCAATAGCCAAAGTTCACACTCTCCAATGATAGAATGAAGTGCACTAATTAGACCCACTTGACAGTTCCTGAGGCAGGAGAATGAAGAAAAAAAAAAAATCAAATGCCCTTAGAGATCATTTTTAAAGAGTAAATACCTGCTTTCCCAAATGGAGACCCTTTGAAATAAGTGGGTACTTATATTTTGGCTGCCATTTTAGGAAGCATCAAGTGACCGTTACAACAAATCTGGGAGTCATTCTCCCACTCCATCTCCCTATCCTTTACCTCCTGTAGGGAGTTAAAGATAAGAATGTAAGGAAAACACATCTTCTTCAAAGAGACCTGTTTTTCTCACTGTGCTCTAAAAAGTGTAAGGGCTATTTTGTTTTCTCTTTCCATACTGGTTTTCACTTATATGTATGTATGTATTTGTCAGCTTGTTTCTTTATTTGTATGTTCATGTATTTACTTATTTAGTGAAAATGACTGAGGTGCATTTTCTGACTTCTCTATTTTTTATTTTTTTTCAATTTCTCCTTTGTTCTCCCTTAGTATCTAGTCTCCACTTTCATGGAGAAGTATCTACCAGTAGGGTTTTATTGACAAACAGGAGGGATGTAGTCAGTGTTAGAGAAATTTAATTAAAAATAAAATCTCCTCCCAATTCAGAAAACCACTCTCCTCAAAGAGGTTTCCAAAATAATTTTTTTATTGAATAAGCATTAAGCCAGACGTGCATCACAGGTAAGTCAATAAGGAGACTGCAAAGACAGAGAAAAAAAATCTCACTTTTTTATAAAGCCAAGCAGATACAACCCACTGCATACATGCTCACAAGATAAACAATAACTAGTCCTAAGTAGGAGGACTTGACAGCACTACTTGTCACACATAGTTTACCCTAGATCCACCTGGTCGTTGGGGTGGCCATCTGTGGTAGCTAAATGTCTTTTTCCAAGGGAAAAATAAACTTCTTTTAGCTTTATGACAGAAAGCAGTTTGGGAGAAAGACATCAGCCCCACTAAAGGTAGGCTACTGCCCTTACGTAGAAACTGCAAGGTAAGGCTGTTATCTTCCTTGATGATTACATTTGAAAGATGTGGTTCCCAGGTCCTTAAAGAGACATTTCTGGATCCTAAAGCTGGTAAGAAGATTATTTAGTTTTTAAAAAATTTACTGTACATTTCAACCAGAGAAAGAACTTTCCGTTCCAAGCTTTCCAAAATAAATGTTCTAAGAAAAGAGAGTGGGGTGAAGTCTCTTCTCTTACTTTCAATAAGAAGTATTAAGCCTTTTGTTTTAAATTTGTAATTGTCCTTACATCAGCCAAATACATCACACTAGGAATCAGAAAATTAGGCATCAGTCCTTGATTTCTCTCTCAGTGGCTGTTACTTAGCATTCTATGAACCTCAGTTTATATTAGGAGTTCAGGCTAATAACCACAAAATATCTAAGACCTTATATATAATGTGCCAACAGCAGAAGGACCAACAGCAGTAGGGCTTGTTGGATAAACATAATCTCAGCCTCCCTTCCAATACTAAGTCAATGTACATAATTTAAGAGTACTTCTGATGATTCAGCATGTTTCAGAAGCATTAATCTAAAGTCATGGTTCTCAAAGTGTGGCCTTATACCAGGAGCATCAGCATTATCAAGGAACCTATTATAAATGGAAAATTTGAGCCCAACCAGATCTACTAAATCACAAATCCTGAGTACAGTATCCAATAATTGTATAATCATGTGTGCGTGTGTGTATTTGTATTTGAGTAAGATTTGCTGAGATAAAATCTACATATTGTAAAATTCATGCTTTTCAGATTACAAATCAATTAATCCTGACAGTCTTGTAACCATGACCACCATCAAGACATGAAACATTCCTATTACCCCTAAAAGTTTCATCATTTCCCTTTATACTTAATTCTCAACTTAACCTCTAATCCTAATGACAACTAATCTGTTTTACAACCCTATAGTGTTGCTTTTCCTAATGTCATATGTGTAAAATAATACATTGTGTAGATATTTGAGTCCAGCTTTTTTCACTTAGTGTAATGCATTTGAGAATCATTCATGTGTATTGTTTTATACTATATATTTTTGAATTTTCTAATTATTTTTCTGTTATTGACTTCTAGTTTTATACCATTATAGTCAGAAATATGATTTAATATGATTTCAATCTTCTTGAATTTGTTAAGACTTGTTCTGTGGCCTAACATTTTATCTATTCTGGAGAAAGTTCCATGTGTGCTTAAGAAGAATGTTCCATGTGTGCTAAAGAAGAATGCTGCTGCAGGATGGAATATTTTGTGTATGTCTATTAGGTCCATTTTGTCTAGCCAGTGATGAAAGTGGAGTATTGAAGTCTGTTACTATTGTACTGCTATTTCTCATTTCAGTTAAAAAGGAGAGACCACTTACAAACTCATTTTTTGAAGCCAGCATTATTATGGAAGAAAGCTAGAAAAGTATACTACAAGAAAACAAAATTACAAACCAATATTCCTGTTAAAAATAGATGCAAACTCTCAGCAGAATACTAGAAAACTGAATTCAACAGTACATTAAAAAGATCATACTCTGTGACAAAGTGGGATTTATCCCTGGGATGCAAGGATGGTTTGATTTATGCAAATCAATAAGTGTGATACACCACATTAACAAATGAATGTTAAAAAATCATAATCATTTCATGATTTTGAAAATGTAACATCTTTTCCTGATAAAAACTCTTGAATTAGGCATAGAAGAAATGTACCTCAACGTTATAAAGGCCATATATAAGAAGTCCATAGCTAACATCACATTCAGTGATGAAAACGTATAGCTTTTTTCTAATATCAGCAACAAGTCAAGGATGCCCATTCTCACCACTTCTCTCCAACACAGTACTAGAAATGCGAGCCAGAGCAATTAGAGAAGGAAAACATATAAAAGGCCTTCAAATCAGAAATGAAGAAGTAAAACTGTCTCTGTAGATGAAATGATCTTATATATAGAAAACACTAAAGACTCCACCCAATAAACTAATAACTGAGTTCAGTAAAGTTGCAGGGTATGAAATCAAGGTTCAAAAATCAGTTGTGCTCATATACACACAAAAATGACCTATCTAAAAAAATAAATTATGAAAACAATCCCATTGAACATAACATTAATAAGAATACAAAAAGTAAATATAAGCAAGGAAGTGAAAAATCTTTGCTCTGAAAACTGTAAAACACTGAAGAAAGAAATTGAAGAGGATACAAATAAATGGGAAGATATCCTGTGTACATGTATTGGAAAAATGAATATTGTTAAAATGTCAAAAATGCCCAAGGAATCTGCATATTCAATTTCTATCAAACTTCCAATGGCATTTTTCACAGAAATAGAAAAAAAAAATTCATATGAAATCATAAAAGTCCCCAAACATCCAAAGCAATACTGAGCAAGAATAAAGCTGGAGGCATCACACTTTCTGATATTAAATTAAAAACCCATAGTAACCAAAATAGTATGATACTGGCATAAAAACAGACAAATAGACTGACTAAAGAGAATAAAGAGTCCAGAAATAAACTTACACATATATGGGTGACTATTCTTCACCAAGGATATCAAGACTATACCACGAGGAAAGGATTGTCTCATAAATAAATGGTGTTGAGAAAAGCTTATATACAGATGCAAAAAAAATAAAAAGAGAAAAACAAAGAAGAAAAGAGAATGAAATTAAACAGTTACTTTATACCACACAGAAAAATATCAAATCAAATGGATTAAAACTTAAATGCAAAGCATGAAATTATAAAAACTCCTAGAAGTACATAGGGGAAAACTTCCTTGACATTAGTCTTGACAATGATTTATTGGATATGACATCAAAAGCAAAGGCAACAAAAGCAAAAATAAACAAGTGTGATTAAGTCAAACTAAAACACTTACGCACAGCAAAAGAAACAATCAACAAAGTAAAAAGGTAACCTATAAAATGGGAGAAAATATTTGCAAGCCATATATCTAAAGAGAGTTTAATAACCAAAATATGTAAGGAACTCATACAACACAATAGTAAGAAAGAAATTAATAATAATAATAATCCGATTTAAAAATGGGCAAAGGAACCGCATAGGCATTTCTCAAAAAAAAATACTAACGGCCACCCCCCTGCCCTCCAAGGCCACTCCAGGCTGCGTGGGTCCTTGGGGGCACAGGAAGGAGGCCAGGGGGATCAGGAGAGGTAGGCAAGGGGGGCCCTCTGGGAGGAGTGGGAGAGGAGCAGAGGGCGATTGCCCCACCCACTCGGGCATGGGCAGCCTGCTGAGCTACCAGGCAAATCCCCTGCCCTCCAAGGCCCCTCCAGACTGCATGGGTACTTGGGGGCATAGAAGGGAGGCCGGGGGTTCAGGAGAGGCAGGCAGGAGGGACCCTCCCAGACCCCAGACTGAGGAGCAGGAGAGGAGAGGAGGGTGTTTGCCCCACCCACTTGAGCCCAGGAAGCCCGCTGGGCTCCCAGGTGAGGTCCCCTGCCCTCTGAGACCAGGGGTGGGGGGCATGCCTGGGCCCCTTCTGTTCCTTGAGCCTAAGCCCCACTCCCCACAGCCCCCCGGGCCTTTTCCAGCCCTGTGAGTACTGAGTATTGGCCCCGTCCACTGCAAAAACCTCACCCTTGTTCAGGCCCCACTCTCCACAACCAAGGTCTTCCCCTCTCTTATTTTTTCTTTTCTCTCCTCCACTTTTTTACTATTGTAGTACTAATGTACCTTCCAGTTGCTAATTCATCTACATTTTTATTTTTACATTCTAACATATCTGTTAGTTTCTGAGTCTAATTTTACTTTTTACTTTGTTATACTTTTTTTTTTTTTTTTTTTTTTTTTTTGCCACCTCATGCAGCTTGCAGGATCTTGCTTTGTGAGCCTGGAGTTGGGTGGAAGCTCCTACAGTGGGAGCTCCAAGCATGAAACACTGGACTAACAGAGAACCTCAGACCCCAGGGAATATCCATCAGAGTGAGGTCTCATGGAGGTCCTCACATCAGCACCAAGACCCAGATCTACCCAACAGCCTACAAACTCCAGTGTTGGAAGACTCAGGCCAAACAACCAGTAAAACAGGAACACAATCTCACTCAAAAAAAGAAAAAAGAAAGAGAGAGATAGCAAAAACATATGTCACAGGTGAAGGAGCAAGGTAAAAACCTAAAAGACCAAATAAATGAAGAGGAAATAGGCAATCTACCTGAAAAAGAATTCAGAGTAATGGTAATAAAGATGATCCAGAATCTTGGAAATAGAATGGAAGCACAGATTGAGAAAACAGAATAAATATTTAACAAAGATCTAGAAGAACTAAAGAACACATAGACATGAAAAACATAATAACTGAAATGAAAAATACACTAGGAGGAATCAATAACAGAATAACAGAGTCACAAGAATGAATAAGTGAGCTGGAAGACAAAATGGTGGAAATAATTGCTGAGGAGCATAATAAAGAGAAAAGAATGAAAAGAATTGAAAACAGTCTCAGAGCCCTCTGGGACAACACTAAACACACCAGCATTCAAATTATAGGGGTGCCAGGAGAAGAAGAGAAAAAGAAAGGGTCTGAGAAAATATTTGAAGAGATTATAGTCAAAAACTTCCCTAACATGGGAAAGGAAATAGTCACCAAGCCCAGGAAGCACAGAGAGTCCCATACAGGATAAACCCTAAGAAAAACACACCAAGACACATATTAATCAAACTAACAAAAATTAATTCAAAGAAAAAATATTAAAAGCAACAAGGGAAAAAAAAAACATGGAGAGGAATCCCCATAAGGTTATCAGCTGATTTTTCAGTGGAAACTCTACAGGTCAGAAGGGAGTGTCAGGATATACTTAAAGTTATGAAGAGAAAACTTACAACCAAGATTACTCTACCCAGCAAGGCTCTCATTCAGATTTGATGGAGAAGTCAAAAGCTTTTCAGACAAACAAAAGCTAAGAGAATTCAGCACCACCAAACCAGCTTTACAAGAATGCTAAAAAAAACTTCTCTAAGCAGGAAACACAAAAGAAGAAAAAGACCCACAAAAACAAACACAAAAAAATTAAGAAAATGGTAATAGGAACATACATATTGATAATAACCTTGAAATGTAAATGGATTAAATGCCCCAACCAAAAGACACAGACTGGCTGAATGGATACAAAAACAAGACCCATATATATGCTGTCTACGAGACCCACTTCAGACCTAGGAACACATACAGACTGAAAGTGAGGGGTTAGAAAAAGATATTCCATGCAAATGGAAATCAGAAGAAAGCTGGAGTAGCAATTCTCATATCAGACAAAATAGACTTTAAAATAAAGACTATTACAGGACACAAAGAAGGACACTACATAATGATCAAGGGATCAGTCCAAGAAGAAGATATAACAATTGTAAATATTTATGCACCCAACATAGGAGCACCTCAATACATAAGGAAAATGCTAACAGCCATAAAAGGGGAAATGACAGTAATAAAATCATAGCAAGGGACATTAAGCCCCCACTTTCACCAATGGACAGATCATCCAAAATGAAAATAAATAAGGAAACACAAGCTTTAAATGTTACATTAAACAAGATGGACTTAATTGATATTTATAGGACATTCCATCCAAAAACAACAGAACACACTTTCTTCTCAAGTGCTCATGGAACATTTTCCAGTATAGATCATATCTTGGGTCACAAATCAAATCTTAGTCAATTTAAGAAAATTGAAATCATATCAAGTATCTTTTCTAACCACAATGCAATGAGACTAGATAACAATTACAGGAAAAAATGTGTAAAAAATACAAACACATGGAGGCTAAACAATACACTACTAAATAACCAAGAGATCACTGAAGAAATCAAAGAGCAAATCAAAAAATACCTAGAAACAAATGACAATGAAAACACGATGACCCAAAACCTATGGAATGCAACAAAAGCAATTCTAAGAGGGAAGTTTATAGCAATACACTCCTACCTCATGTAACAAGAAACATCTCAAATAAACAACCTAACCTTACAGCTAAAGCAATTAGAGAAAGAAGAACAAAAAACCCTAAAGTTAGCAGAAGGAAAGAAAGCATAAAGATCAGATCAGAAATAAATGAAAAAGACATGAAGGAAACAATAGCAAAGATCAATAAAACTAAAAGCTGCTTCTTTGAGAAAATAAACAAAATTGATACACCATTATCCAGACTCATTAAGAAAAAGAGGGAGAAGACCCAAATCAATTGAATTAGAAATTGAAAAGGAGAAGTAACAACTGACATTGCAGAAATACAAAGGATCATGAGAGATTACTACAAGTAACTATATGCGAATAAAATGGACAACATGGAAGAAATGGACAAATTCTTAGAAAAGTACAACCTTACGAGACAGAACCAGGAAGAAACAGAAAATATAAACAGACCAATCACAGCACTGAAACTGAGACTGTGATTTAAAATCTTCTCACAAACAAAAAGCCCAGGACAAGATGGCTTCACAGATGAATTCCATCAAACATTTAGAGAAGACCTAAAACCTATCCTTCTCAAACTCTTCAAAATATAGCAGATATAGGAATACTCCCAAACTCATTCTGTGAGGCCACCATCACCCTGATACCAAAACCAGACAAAGATGTCACAAAGAAATAAAACTACAGGCCAATATCACTGATGAACATAGATGCAAAAATCCTCAACAACATACTAGCAAATGGAATACTACAGCACATTAAAAAGATCATACACCATGATCAAATGGGGTTTATCCCAGGAATGCAAGGCTTCTTCAATATATGCAAACCAATCAATGTGATACACCATATTAACTAATTGAAAGATAAAAACTATACGATCATCTCAATAGATCCAGAAAAAACTTTTGACAAAATTCAACACCCATTTGTGATAAAAACCCTGCAGAAAGTAGGCATAGAGGGAACTTACCTCAACATAATAAAGGTCATATATGACAAACCCACAGCCAACATCATTCTCAATGTTGAAAACCTGAAAACATTTCCTCTAAGACCAGGAACAAGAGAAGGATGTCCACTGTCACCACTATTATTCAACATAGTTTTGGAAGTTTCAGCCATAGCAATCAGAGAAAAAATAGACATAAAAGGAGTCCAAACTGGAAAAGAAGAAAAACTGTCACTGTTTGCAGATGACATGATACTATACATAGAGAATCCTAAAGATGCTACCAGAAAACTACTAGAGCTAATCAAAGAATTTGGTAAAGTAGCAGGATACAAAATTAATGCACACAAATCTCTTACATTCCTATATACTAATGATGAAAAATTTGACAGAGAAATTAAGGAAACACTCCCATTTACCATTGTAACAAAAAGAATAAAATACCTAGGAATAAACCTACCTAGGGAGACAAAAGACCTGTATGCAGAAAAGTATAAGACAGTGATGAAAGAAATTAACGATGATACCAACAGATGGAGAGATATAGCATGTTCTAGTGTTGGGAGATTCAATATTGTGAAAATGACTATACTAACCAAATCAATATACAGATTCAATGCAATCCATAACAAATTACCAATGGCATTTTTTATGGAACTAGAACAAAAAATCTTAAAATGTGTATGGAGACACAAAAGACCCCAAATAGCCAAAGCAGTCTTGAGGGAAATAAACCATCAAACTCTTAGAGGAAAACACAGGCAGAACACTCTGTGACACAAATCACAGCAAGATCCTTTGTGACCTACCTTCTAGAGATATGGAAATAAAATAAACAAATGGGACCTAATGAACCTTAAAAGCTTTTGCACAGCAAAGGAAAACATAAACAAGACAAAAGACAACCTTCAGAATGGGAGAAAATATTTGCAAATGATAAAACTCACTAAGGATTAATCTCCAAAATATACAAGCAGGTCATGCAGCTGCATATCAAAAAAACAACCCAATGCAAAAATGGGCAGAAGACCTAAATAGACATTTCTCCAAAGAAGATATACAGATTGCCAACAAACACATGAAAGGATGTTCAACTTCACTAATCATTGGAGAAATGCAAATCAAAACTACAATGAGTTATCACCTCACACCGGTCAGAATGGCCATCATCAAAAAATCTACAAACAGTAAATTCTGGAGAGGGTGTGTGAACCTTCTTGCACTGTTGGTGGGAATGTAAATTGATATAGCCACTATGGAGAACAATATGGAGGTTCCTTAAAAAACTAAAAATAGAACTACCATATGTCCCAACAATCCCACTACTGGGCATATACCCTGAGAAAACCATAATTTAAAAAGAATCATGTACCACAATGTTTATTGCAGCACTGTTTACAATAGCCAGGCCATGGAAGCAACCTAAGTGTCTATCGACAGATGAATGGATAAAGAAGATATGGCACATATATAAATGGAATATTACTCAGCCATAAAAAATGAAATTGAGTTATCTGTAGTGAGGTGGATGGACCTAGGGTCTGTCATACTGAGTGAAGTAAGTCAGATAGAGAAAAACAAATACCATATGCTAACATATACATATGGAATCTAAAAAATAAATTAAAAGGTTCTGAAGAACCTAGGAGCAGGACAGTAATAAAGATGCAGATGTAGAGAATGGACTTGAGGACACAGGGAGTGAGAAGTGTAAGCTGGGACGAAGTAAGAGAGTGGCATGGACATATATACACTACCAAATACAAAATAGATAGCTAGTGGAAAGCAGCCGCATAGCACGGGGAGATCAGCTCTGTGCTTTGTGACCACCTAGAGGTGTGGGATAGGGAGGGTGGGAGGGAGGGAGATGCAAGAGGGAGGGGATATAGGAACATATGTATATATATAACTGATTCACTTTATTATACAGCAGAAACTAACACACCATTGTAAAGCAATTATACTCCATGAAGATGTTAAAAAATATAAATAAAAAATAAAATACGGAAATCCTTCCATTTGCAACAAGATGTATGATTCCTTTTTTAAAAAAATTAATTTATTTATTTATGTTTGGCTGTGTTGGGTGTTCGTTTCTGTGCGAGGGCTTTCTCTAGTTGTGGCAAGCGGGGGCCACTCTTCATCGCTGTGTGCGGCCTCTCACTATTGTGACCTCTCTTGTTGCGGAGCACAGGCTCCAGATGTGCAGGCTCAGTAGTTGTGGCACACGGGCCTAGTTGCTCTGTGGCATGTGGGATCCTCCCAGACCAGGGCTCGAACCTGTGTACCCTGCATTAGCAGGCATATTCTCAACCACTGCGCCACCAGGGAAGCCCCAAGATGTGTGATTCCTGAAGGTATGATGCTAAGTGAAACAAGCAAGACACAGAAAAGGGAATATTGTATGGGCTCACTTTTGTGTGGAATCTGAAATAGTCAAACTTGTTGAAGCAGAAAGGGGAATGGTGGTTAACATGACTGTTGGGAGGGGGAAATAGGGAGAAAATGGTTAAAAGGTACAAAGTTTCAGTTATTTAAGATAGACAAATTCTGGAGATTTACTATGTACACAGTACCTGTAGCTAACAATACCTTTTTATATATTTAAAATTTGCTAAGAGGGTAAATTTTATGTTAAGTGTTCTTATCATACACACACAAATAATAATAAAGGAGATGGAAGGAAACTTTGGGAGGTGGTAGATATGTTTACGGCCTTGACTGTGGTGATGGTATTGTGAATATATTCTTACTTCCAAACTCATCAATTTATTTACATTACATATCTACTGCTTTTTCTATGTCAACCATTACTCAACAATTTTTAAATAGTATGTTAGAAAAATAATTATAATTTATAGTCTAAGAAAGAAGAGAAAATGCAATCATATAACATGCTCCACTAAAACTATAGAAAAAGAGTGGGAGACCAAAAAGTAAAAAGAGAAAAGACTTTAAAAAAGCAACTAACAGAAAACATTTACCAATAGGTAGATATTAAACCAACTATATCAATAATCACTGTAAATATCAGTGTCCAAATACACAGAGTGGATTTAAAAGGAAACAAGATCCAATTACATGTTGTCTATAAGAAACCTACTTTAAATATAAATACACAAATTAAAAGGTAAGGGGTGGAAAGAAATACACCATGCTAACACAAATCAAAAGAAAGCTGAATTAACCATATTAAGTTCAGACAGTGCAGGCTTCAGAGAAAAGACAATTTTCAGGGTGAAAGAAGAGAATTCACCTAATGATAAAGGAATCAATTCTCCGGGAAAAACAAACCGATTCTAAATGTGTATGCATTTAACAACAGAGCACCAAAATACATGAGGCAAAAGCTGGTAGAACTTCAAGGAGAAATAGACAAATTCACTATTATAGTTGTGGATGGAGACAACACCCATTGATTAGTAATTATCATATCCAGCAGGCAGAAAATCTGGAAGGATGTAGTCGAAATGAACAACATGATCAATCAAATGAATATAATATAAATAGAATATTCCATCTTAAAACAGCAGACTACACACTATTTTCAAATTTACATGGAATTCACCAAGATATACTAGTATCCGAGACATAAAACATGTCTTATCAAATTTAAAAGAAGCTAAATCATATAAAGTATGTTCTCAGACCAGAGTGTTACTAAACCAGAAATCAATAACAGAAAGATAGCTAGAAAAATCTCCCAAAGTTTGGAGATTAAACAACACACTTCTAAATAACACCTGGATCAAAGAAGTCTCGAGAAATTTTAAAACTGTTTCAAACTAAATGAAAATACACTTTATGAAAATTTATGATACAGTGAAAGCAGTATTTAAAGTGAAAGTAAAGACATCAAATGCACATAACTAAAAAGAAGATCTAAATGTATAATCTAAGCTTCTACTTTAGAAAACTAGAAAATAAAGAGAAAACTCAATTCAATGTAAGATGAAGACAAGGAATAATTTTAAAAATAGAGCAGAAATCAATAAAACTGAAAAAGAAAACCAACAGAGAAAAAAATCAATGAAATAAAAGCTGGTTCCTTAAAAAGACTAATCAACTTGAAAAGCCTCTAGCCAAGTTAAACAACCCCCCCCAAAAAAAAGCAGACAAAAAATAAAAATTGTTAATAACATAAATGAAAGAGGTGTTATCACCACGGATCCCATGAAAATTGAAAGGATAATAAAAGAACATAAAAACAAGTTTATGTTCCAAAATTTGGTACCCTAGATGAAATGGACCAATTCTTTGAAAGATATAATCTACCAAAACTCACAGAAAGAGAAATAGATAATCTGAATAGACTTATAGCTACTAAAGAAATTGAATCAATAATTAATAATCTTCTAAAAAGAATGTAAGAAGCCCAGATGGGTTTACTAGTGAATCCTTCAAAATATTTAAAGAAGTGATACTAATTCTCTACAAACTGCTCCAGAAAATACAAAAAAGGGGAACTATTCTGAATTCAATCTATGAGGCAAGCACTACCTTAATACCCAAACCAGAGAAAGACATTAAAATAATGGAAAACTGCAGGCCAGTATGTCTTATGAACACAGATGCAAATATTCTCAACAAAATATTAACAAAAGAATTTATACCATGATCAACTATGATTTATCCACATTATGCAAAGCTGTTTCAGCACTGCAAAATAAATTGATGTAATCTATCACATCTACAAGCTAAAGAAACAAAATGAATGAGCATATAAAAAATACAGAAAAAGCATTTGAAAAAATGCAACACCCATTTATGATAAAAACTACCAGCAAACTGTGAATAGAGGGAAACACCTTTAACTTGACTTTTAAAATCTACCAGAAAATTACACTTAATGTTGAGGAACTAGTTATGTTCCCACTAAGATCAGGAACTAGGCAAGGATGGCCACTCTCACTACTCCTATTCAACATCATGTTGGAAGTTCTAGCTAAAGCAAAAAAACAAAAACAAAACAAAACCAAGAAAAATAAGTAAAAGGTATACAGGTATACAGCCTGGGAAGAAAGAAAAAAAGAGCTTTTTAAGTCCAACTGGTCTATTGTGTTATTTAAGACCTCTGTTGCCATGTTGATTTTCTGGCTGGATGATCTGTCCATTGATGTAAGTGGGGTGTTAAAATCTACTATTATTGTATTGTTGTCAATTTCTCTCTTTAGGTCTCTCAATATTTGGATTATATATTTAGGTGCTCCTGTATTGGGTGCATATGTTAACAAGTGTAATATCCTCTTCTTGTATTGATCTCTTTATCATTGTATAATGTCCTTTTTTGAATCTTTTGTTATAGATTCTTGTTTTAAAGTCTATTTTGTCTGATATGAGTATTGCTACCCTTGCTTTTCTTGTTTCCATTTGAATGAAATAGGTTTTTCCATCCCTGCACTTTTGATCTGATTTTCTATATTTTTATTTGTTTTCTGTTTCATTGATTTTTTAGCTCTTACCTTTATTATCTCTTTCCTTCTGTTTGTTTTGGATTTAATTTGTTCTTCTTTTTCTCATTTCTTTCTTTTTGCGGTATGCGGCCTCTCACTGTTGTGGCCTCTCCCGTTGCAGAGCACAGGCTCCAGACGCGCAGGCTCAGCGGCCATGGCTCACAGGCCCAGCCGCTCCGCGGCATGTGGGATCTTCCCGGACTGGGGCACGAACCCATGTCCCCTGCATCAGCAGGTAGACTCTCAACCACTGTGCCACCAGGGAAGCCCTTTCATTTCTTCTATTTGTTTCTGCTTCAGTCTTTCTACTTCTTTGCTTGGAATTCTAATTACACATATGGTAAATTGTTAGATATTGCTTTTCAGCTCTTAAGTGCTGTGTTCTGTGCTCTCTCTCCATTGCACACACTTCCTTTCTCTCTCTCTTTTTTCTCTGATATATCTTCTACTTATCTTTATAAGATTTTTTATATGACTCTTTTAGTTTCCATTTTTTTGATGAAATTCCCCAAGTCCCCATGCATGTGCACCTTTTCCACTAGATCTTTAAACATTAATCATAGTTATTTTAAAGTGTCTGTCTGATGACTCCAGTTACTAGGTCATCTCTAAATATGGTCCTTCCTTATTTGTTGCCTTATTTTCTTGACAATGCAGTTTTTATTTTTTCTTGTTTTCTATTTTGTCTTTTAATTTTTGATCGAATGCCATACATTGTATCATAATATGAAGTATATTCAAGGCTAAGATATGTAGTATAATACATAATATCTATATATTATTATTTATATGAAAATATACCCATCTTTTCTCAATCAATAAGTGTGGAGGATTGACTCAATCTCATCAGGAATTTAGCTGAGTAGATTTCATTGTTGTTCTGCTTACCTTCCACATGCACCAAGAACTTCAAATTTCCTTAATTATGCCTTGTATTTATAAAGGAGGCTCTGATAGTTAAAGAGTTCTTCTCAATATTTTTGCCACACCCTTGTCTCTCAGCCATCTCTGTACATCTCTGCTTACAGGGTGTATCTTTGTATGCTCTTTAGCCTTCTAGGAGTAGTAAACTCCTCTTGCTTGCTGTTCAATGCTTGCCAAATTGAGAATGGAAGACAGGTTCAGTTTTGTCCTGGTCCAGCCTCAGTGTTATGTATGCCCTGTGTTCCTGGGCCTTGGAGATAGGTTCTGTCAGCATTCTTTCCACCTGTACCATAGCAGGAAGCTAACCTCTGCCTTGCATCTGTAGTGTGGCTTGTGTAGGAGAGTTTATTACCTTCTCCACAATGGTGTGAGACCTCAAATGGTAATAGTGTGGGATCTTGGGCTCTATACATTTTCCTGTGATTATAATAAAGAAGTAAGAATTTACTAATGGCAATGGACTTCATTTTACATTACATATTTTTGATAACTATTCAGTTCTTTCTACTTTTAAGTCCTTTGGAATGCATATTGAGTGAAACTTCACACATATAGAGATCTAAAACATTTGAACAAATCACACATTTCCCTTTCTATATTATGGTTGATAATCAGCATTTTCTTTTTATTTTGTCCCTTTTCTCTTTTATTATTTCCTTGAAACAACTTTTTTGGAGCCTGGACATCATTCTTAAATTTTAGTTGGAGGACTGCTTTGCTTAATTGAATCCCACGTTGCCTGAGAGTGGTTAATTATCAGAACAGCCACCATGTTTTCCAAATCACATGAGTGAATGGCCTTTTCTTTGTGTGGTAAAAGAAATCAATCAGGCAGAACAATATATGTGGATAATTTAGAAATTTTATATGAGAAAAGGGGATCTATACACAACTACCATTCAAGGTCTTCCTGTCAAGGGTACTAGTCTAATCAATTATCACTTCTAAATTCACATGGTCTATTTATCTCTTGTGCTGAAGTGTTGAAAACCAAGATTAATGATAGCAATAGGGAGTGTAGCTTTTGCAAAAGATGGTGAAGAGATATCCTTGGAGAATCTTCTCTGTGTTATCCAATGTCTTCTAATAGACTAGTATGAAAGTAGAGGTATTTTGGTTACTTAACTTTCTAATTTGGGTATAAATGTTAAATATTACATAAATTATTCAGACAGATTGTATCTAATGTTATTTTCCCATTAGTTGAATGGTTCATTGCTTTATATCTAATCTTGTTTTTTTCCTGACTCTATTGCATAGACTGTAACAAATCCAATTGACTTCTCCTGGATATTTTTATAATCTTTCATTGCAATTTGCTCCATTTTGTTTGGAATTAACAAATTAGCTGACATTAAATGCTAAGATAGTAATAAATGATGATCATGTTAATATCCTTGTGTTACCACAATTTTGGTTAGTCTTATTTGTTTAAAGAATAGTGATAATAAGATTAAATTCATCAATATTATTCCCATGTGGTCAATACAAAGAGAAAAATAACAAAAACAAAACTTTTGTTTCCTCTCCTGTATATGCCTTTGCATAGTCAGCTATAACATACATGCATAATAAAAATAAAGTGTTATAGACAGTATTTAAAAAACTATTTTCTGGTACTTCACTATCTGTGGGATAAAGGTTCAACTTCTTAGCATGCATGATGTAGAAAAAGCCCATGTAAATCTTACCTTGCCCTATTTTTCTACCTTCACCTGATGTTTTTGCCTGAAAATGCAGTGCTATAAAAACCCTTAACTTATGACTAATCTCAAACATTTGGTGCCCTCTAAGAATTTTCTACCTAGGTATATGCCACTTCTTTTGGCCACTTCCTTTCCTTGGAATATCCATCCTATCTCTGCTCATCACTCAGTCTTAATATCCAGTTCAAATGTTACGTTGTGTTCCTGCCTTTTATTTTTCACTTTTTTTTCACAATAGTAAATACATTCTTCTATTATGGAACCTATCATAATATATTGTAGTTTTCTGTTTATATTTACATTTTATAAGAATTTTATTCTGTATTTCTTCCCTCCTAGGTTGACTATTGAAAGAGCAGTACTGTATCGTTATATTTACAGTCTCAGTGTCCTACAATATTACTTCTCATCCAACATGTATTCTTTGAGTTATAAAGGACTAAGTCACATATTTGATGATGTGTTGACTGAAATAATAAATAAAAGAGTGAATTTGGATCAGCACAGTTATATTTTTATGAGGAAGAAAAGCTTAAAATATTGATATATTATCTTTTGGCAATGACCACATTGCTTATCTGCAGAGAACTCTTTGAAAAATTTAAGAAAATAGAGAAAGTAGATACCAAAGACTGTTTTCCTTCATTTCTCTCATCCCAAGCACAGAGTACTTCTATTGGTAAGGTTCAAGCATTTTATCACAATTTTGTTGCTGCTACTTTATTAAATAGCATATATTTAGTGCTTATGTATTATGCTATGTGCTTTGAAACACTTAATTTTTATAACAACCTATGATCAGAGTTCTATTAATCTGACAAATATTCAATAGTTAATAAATGTCAAGCCCAGGTGGCTTATGCCGATTGATCTCAAGCCCAGTTGTCTCCACTGATAGCCTCATTAGAGTCTCACAGTTGCTCAGATTCAAAGATGCTGGCTCATGCTAACAAAACACAAACTAAATCAGTATGTAAAACCATAGTGACAACTTGCTAATTACCCATGGGACATGTAAAATTCTGGACCAATGGACAATACTTTCAGTTTAACCAGGATTGTCTGACTGTAGACTCGTAACACAGAAGTATGCTTGGTGATCAGTAGCTGATAAATGGAAAATGGAAGTTATAATGTAGGCTGTATAATTAATAGCATTGAATTCTGATGGGCCTGCCAGGCAGCCCAGGTATTAACTTCAATCTGTTAGGGTGTCCTCCCTTGCTGACCAGCTTGAATATTCATTGCCAATGTTTTACCCTGTCACTCACTTTTTCTGTATCTATTCCTTCACTGATAATCTTTCTCCTTATGATTGTCACAATCTTTCTCTTGGTATGTTCATATTGTCAGTCAGTCACTCTCTCATTTTGGTGCCCAGGAGTCTCCGTAAGACAGTTAAATTTTGAACATCTCTATTGTAAACCATCACAGCAAGAGTGAGTTGATATTTAAATTCGTCATGAACCAGTTACTGTACCAAATATTTTCTTGTTTTAATTTAATTTTCATAACAACCTTTGAAATAGATACTTTTTGTTTATCCCTGCCTTACAGATAAGGAAACGGATCTTAAGGAATTTAAAAATCCCTACTTAAGAACACAAAATGTTATGCAGAGAAGTCAGAGTAAAAATCAAGCTCTATGTGTCTTCAGAGCCTGAGTACTTAATATTGAGATGATTATGAGTTGATTTCATTACTTAGCTCTCAGAGAGAAAGATTATTTCCAGCTCCAGTTTTTTGAAGACATGCCATTGTTGCCACTATGTGCTTCCTATAGAGCTATTAGTCCCTTTTCACAAATGAAGAAAGTGATGCTTAGATAGGGGAACTGCACCAAATCATACAGCTAACAAGCAGCATAACAAACTAGAATCGAAGCTCTCCTGATTTCAACATTTTTTTTTTTTTTTTTTTCCTGCGGCACGCGGGCCTCTCACTGCTGTGACCTCTCCCGTTGCGGAGCACAGGCTCCGGACACGCAGGCTCAGCGGCCATGGCTCACAGGCCTAGCCGCTCCGCGGCATGTGGGATCCTTCTGGACCGGGGCACGAACCCGTGTCCTCTGCATCGGCACGCGGGCTCTCAACCACTGCGCCACCAGGGAAGCCCTCAACATTTTTGATCTTTCCACTCCATGATGTCGGTGAAAAATTTGCCAGTCTACTCAAATTAACCAGGGAAATGGAAATATTTTAAGTACTCAGCTGAAGAGGGGTTGTCTTCTAGCGGATGAGTTGCACGGAGTTACACTAACTTAGACTCTTAGAAACAGGTAGTTTTACACAATGTGACCTGTGTTTCTCAATCACCTTAGATGCTGACATTTAAGAGCTTAAAACCCTTCAGGGTAAAGTGATGAGCTGGTATTTCATGTAGTAAACACAGCAGACTATGAAAAATTCATTTGGAAAATATCATATACTGCTTTCTAGAATTTTTGAAAGAGAATGAAATAAGTTTTATCGCTTTTCACAAAAGGTTACATTCCTCCATGTAAGTAACAGATTTCTCTAGAATTTAATATACATAACATATAGATGACTATGATTAATTTTTCTACACCCTAAATTATCTACAAGCAGTATTCCCAAATATTTAAGGTTCACAGATGAATCAATTGGTTGAAAAAATATATACAAGCTTGCCTCCTTGTATCATTTTTCACTCAGCTTTCAAATGATAAAATGGTTGGAAAAACAGCCTTGCTTCTTTGGACCCAACAGTGATGTGGCAGGGGAAAAAAAGCCACATCACTTAGAAACTTAAGTGTTAATTTTCATTCTAGTGACAACAGCATATATAACTAACAAAAACTAACACCATCATAACAATCAGTTATGAGTTATTAAGTTCCACTTATATATCAGAGAATTATCTCTCTTCACATTAGTACCATAAATAACTAATATTAGTTACATTTTTAAAGTGAGGAAGGAAAAAAAAAGATTGAATCAGAACATCCTTTTGTAACTTGCTCAAAATCATGAAGTTAGTGTATCGGGTATGGTTCCACTAGGAAAACAGAAATAGAGATCATTTATAACACAAGAAATGGATCACACAGGTAGCAAAAGGTCAGTTAGAGGGCAGTGAGGCAGCCTAGAGGTTGGCAGTAACAGGAAGCCACTCTTACTCCTAGGCTAAAGGGACAAAATGAAGGAGACAGGCAGTGTTGTACCTAAGTTACTGAGTGGAAGATGGAACTATAAAAAGACTGGCTGTCAGAAGCTGAAGGTAGTTATGATGCTGCTGGTCAAGATATTGTCCAAGGCACAGAGAATAGGGACAATTTACTTTTGTTCTGAGGGCAAACAGACCTATCAAAACATGGGTTGATAGACACTTGTGATTAGTTTTAAGATCTGTGCTCTTTCCAGGTCACCATGTTAATTCTATGTATTTCCAAAATACTATACGATTTGGGGGAAAGAGTTTAATTCCCTGGGCCTTTTGTTCATTGTTTTGAAGAACTTCTGTAAAGCTGAATACAACCATAAAACTCAGACCTCCTGAAATTGTCAGTGTAGGATTCCCTCCACATCAATCTACCTATAAGGACTTAAAAGAACTGATGTTTTATATTTTAATTGAAACCATTTTCTTTCCATTGCATCAGTTTCTTGTTTGAATAGTAAATTGTAGTATGAACAGTAGATTTGTACAAAGCTAAAAAAAAAATCTCAATTACCTTTAGAGGCTTAAGGGCTTAAAATAGCTTATTAATCTTAAAAGACAGGTAGATCAATTCGGTAAGAGCTATATCTCCCAGAAAAATTCCTATATCATTGGAATTATATTCACCTGGGACTGAGCCTAAAAACAGGCTGGTGACATTCTATCTCATGACACTGTTAAACACCACAAAAACATTAGTGGCTGGACAAGCAATCAAAACATAGGATTGTATTACAGAATATGCAAGAATTGGACAATTTGTTACAAATTCTTTCCAAGAATTCTATTAGACTATAACTAGTCAGTAAATCTATATGGACAGGCAAAATCCAGGAAGTAGGAACAAACCATAGATGACTTTCTGCCAGCACTAGCTCAAGTGAAACCCTTAAACTCTAAGTCAATTTGAATACCAAGTTATACAAAGATTCAGACAGTGGAGATCCATTATGATCCTAATTTTTATTCTGAGCCTAGGTTTCTTTACTCAGGGGAGATGACCAGCAACAGTTTCTTGACATCAGGCTTGCTAAGAAAGTAACCGTGACAAGCAGAGTTGTGCAAATTAGATGACAGGCGATTAATATTCAAGGAGGAGAAGTTACAGCTGCTTGGCTATCCATTCCAATCTGAACTCACAGATCCCTTCCTACTGCAAGAATGCTAGGAAAACTCAAATGTCCCCAAGAGAAGACCAGACTAAGCCCCAAGATATTATTCTCCTCTTGGTGGGATAGGGCAGTTAGTGAGATTTGGAATTTGGAGTACTCAGAGGAAGAAAAGAAAATCCCATGATATAATCATCTTTGTATGTTATGAATGCCTCAGTACATAGAGAAGACAGGCCATTGATGAGATATGATAATATCAAAAGAGATAAGAACGAAAGATGTGTTGAATCCATTTGAGAATCTATCAGCAATGAATATTTGTCATTGATAAGTATCTAATAAAGAATGTGTGAAAGTCATCTTGATAATTCACTTCCAGTAAAGTTTGGTGGTGATAACATAGTGCCTTATCATGTGATTCTTACTCTTCTCTGAATGTGCAGTTAGGAAGAGCTGACCTAAGACAGTTTGGAGATTTTGACTGTGCAATAGGTAGGTGAGTGGGAAATGGCCATTTATTCTAGCAACTTTGCATGGATAGAATCAGGGATTCTGTTCTTACTTTGGTGTTTCATTTTCTTTATACAGCCTAAAATAGGCCCTATACATTTTCTATCTTCACTGAAAAGGAAATCAGACTAAAAGATAACAAGATCTTGAGTATAACTTTAATATCAATGTACTTTATAGGGTTAGATACATAAACTATGAACATTCTGTTTGAAACTTAGAGCAAACACAGTTGAAAGGAACTATTTTGAAAGACTATTATCTGATATATAAAAAGAGCTGCTGACTTATTTAGGGAGGAGATTTTTGTTAATGCCATGTTCAAATAATTTAATTTCATCACCTTTTTTGTTTTAAAATATCTGGTAGAAAAGTTGCTTACTTGGGCGTGTATGGAGTTTTGAAATAGATGGTCTTTTAAGTTTTAGAATTTTTAATGTATTGTGCAATACATTATTTCCAGAATGTTAGAACACTAAAAGACCTTGGGAATCTGGTCCAATTACATCATTTTCCAGTAAGTGGTAAGGAGGTTCCTTACCTCAAGTTATTAAGCAATTGGGGATCAAGAGGATTTCCTCAAGTCCATGAATTTTAAAATGTTACTCTAGCAGATACTTTGTCAGGAATAATACCTACAATCTCCAGAAATATTAATATAAGAGAAAATAAACTAGTAATCCTGCTAGAATGAGAAATATTAGACAAGTCCCGAGAATCAGGGATCAGTGGTGATTTCAGGTGTTTAACATACTGAGAGAATAACTAGTCAGTCAAAATGTACAAGGTACTACCAAGTTCTGCTTCCTATCAGCCTCTATCTAGTATCTGGGATACTGACTGTTTGGCCTCATCTTCTTTCAGCTATGACCCTAAACTGTTCCCTTGGATCACCATGTTTTTGACTACTGATTCTTTCCAGTTTGTATAATACTGAATCCTGATCCCTTCAGCTGATAGTCTGATCAAGGTCAAAAATTTGAAACAAAGCTATTCAAATCATCCCTAGAATTAGCAAGAAGTTAAAGTCTACTAGCCAACTGTCTTCCCAGGCTTACCACACCCTTCCCACTTATAACTTGACTGAAGAATTCTGTGACATACTTAGCTCCTCTCTGAAACTTGCCTTGAGAGAAGTATTTCCATTTGGAGACAACAGACAGAGCTAGCGTTTGGAAACCCTGAATGTCCAGAATAATGCTCAAGGCTTGGTCACTTCTAATTCTAATTAGGCATCCAGTCAGATGAACTGTATAACTCCATTCATTATCGAGCTCTTTAAGCCTCAGAAATCCCACAATGATCACTGGCCAACAATAAAGCTTCTCTCTTCTCATCTAATAACTGCCAAATATTATGTTTATACTTCCAAATGTAAATGATACTTCAGCTATCCATCAGCTGAAAGCCAAACGTGAAGTTCACCCAAAAGTAAAACAGGCAGTTAGCTAGGCAATTGCTTCATTTTCAAAAGTTCTACATTAAATTCAAATGTTATTCAAGGTTACTGCCATTCATATTAAATTGACATTTAGAAAGAAAATATGAATTCTTTCCTAACCTTTAGAAATAACATAGGATTTAGACATTTCAATATTGTTTCCATCTCCCTTACTTGTGTTTCTTATCAGTTTATTCAGTGCCCAAACAATTATTTCTTAACTTTGACAGGATGTGATGAGCTGGTCTAAGAACAGCAACTAGTAGACACACTTAAGTACTGCAATAGAGCTCCTAAGAGCATTTTATCTCATTTTCTCTGTGATTTTATTTATACCAATTTTTGAAAATCAATTAAAATTAAAAAGAAATCAAGTACTTTTTGTTATTTGTTTTGGAGTGTGAAATCCAACATTCTCTAGGACCAAATGGAAATATTTTCTGTCTGAGTAAAAAAAAAAGAAATAAAGCACACACGTCTGTTATCAAATTACTCTCCCCAGTCTTTAACCAAGGATATAGTCAGAGACAACTACTTCTACTCAAAATGTTAAAATTGGTCAGAATATTTCCTATGCAAAAAGATAAAACCATAAAATTAATAGTGGAGAATATTAGCTGAGCATTTCTTCCAGAATGAGCATGGAATACAGAGAGAGTCAGGAGTCAGATCTTACGTGAAGTTCATTCATGGATTATTCATGCACAAGAATGTGAACACTGTAATATGATGGCAAAGGAAATTTAAAGGAGAAAGGAGTGTTTGTTCTTTAAGAGTTAGTGATAAGATAATTGTGCAATGGTAGAGCTGAGAAAGACATGACTTTTGGTCATTACATATAATTTAAAAGGACAAAGGCATATGATTTAAGGTATAATTTTAAAGTGGTGGAGTAGACTGATGTGAAAGTTCTCCAGAGGGTATAAATCCATTTATCCATTTACCTATAGACCAATTTCTCTGACCACATGTATAAACAGAAGGTGGTCATATTGTCACAATATTAAAGTAGAGAGTGTAGGTTCAGGGGGCCAGTGTTATAATCCTTAGTCTGTCAGAAAGTAAGAAAGTGCTCAAAAAACAAAGTAATGGTGGTAAGTTACAGGGACAGAGGAGCTACCTGAAAGAGCTCCCATTTGCTGAAGATGGAACACCTTGAACAACAAAACAGAAAAAGCAGTAATGTATTATAACCACCACAGTATAAAGTAAATATCCATGTGTCCATGTTGATGGAAATAAGTAATTGAATACATTTTAAAATGGGAGATGAGACAAATCTACCATATAGAAGTATTAGCAATAATTCACATAGATATTCTTCCCTCAGGAAGCACAACTCCTCATCTTTTCAGTGTGGACTATGCTTAGTGATTTACTCCCAAAGAGTACAATGTAAAAGGGAAAGAATGGGAAATAACGTTACAGTGAAGAAACCAGGCAAACACTACCTTAGCCAGATGATCATGAGGAATGAATCATATCAACAGCATATATCCATGATACGTGATTAGAATCACATATTAGCACTTTACTTTTGTGGATTTTTCTCCAATAACTAAAAACTCCAGTCTACACACGAGGAAAAAAAAACTGACAACCCCAAATAGAGGGGCACTCTATAAAATATCTGACCATTGCTCTCAAAACTAGCCAGGTTATCAAAACAGTGGAAATTCTGAGAACCTATCACAGCCCAAAGGAACCTGAGGAAATAATTAAATATAACACAGTATCCTGGATGGGTTCATGGAACAGAAAATGGACAATGATGGAACACTAATGAAATTGGAATAAAGCACAGAGTTTAGTTAAAAATAATATATAAATATTGGTTTCTTAGTTGTCATGAATGTGCCATAGTGATGTAAGATGTTAATAGAGGAATCTGGTTACCGGGTGTTCAGGAACACATTGTACTACTTTGCAACTCATCTGTATTTTATACTAAAATTTTAAAATGTATTTACATATTTTAAAATGGCAACATTGGATGTCTTTTAATAAATATATAACATAATTAGAAAAGTTTTAAATGGTTCAAACCCACAATTCTAAAATTATATTTCATTTTCATTTTGTATGTCAATGTATTTTCATTCTAGTAATATTATGACATGTCCTCATACTTCAAGAATCTTCCGTAGGGGGGAGACCTTCAAGATGGCAGAAGAGTAAAACATGAAGATCACCTTCCTACCCACAAATACATCTACATGTGGAAAACTCTGACAGAACACCTATTGAATGCTGGCAGAAGACCTCAGACTTCCCAAAAGGCAAGAAAACCCCCACGTACCTGGGTAGGGCAAAAAAAGAAAAGAAGAAACAGAGACAAAAGAATACGGACAGGACCAGCACCTCTGGGAGGGAGCTGTGAAGGAGGAAAAGTTTCCACACACTAGGGAGCCCCTTCACTCATGGGGACAGGCGGTGGGCGGGGGGTAAGCTTAAGAGCCATGGAGGAGAGCACAGCAACAGGGGTGCAGAGGGCAAAGCAGAAAGATTCCTACACAGAGGATCGGAGCCGACCAGCATTCACCAGCCTGAGAGGCTTGTCTGCTCACCAGCCAGGGCAGGTGGGGGCTGGGAGCTGAGGCTCAGGCTTTGGAGGTCAGACCACAGGGAGCAGACTGGTGTTGGCTGCATGACGACAGCCTGAAGGGGACTAGTATACCACAGCTAGTCAGGAGGGTGTCAGGGGAAAATCTGGACCTGCCAAAGAGGCAAGAGACTGTTGTTTTTGGGTGTGCGGGGAGAGGGGATTCCTGCTCTGTGCAACCACAGAAGGCAGAGCACTGCCTAAGTGAGCTCCAGAGTTGGGTGCGAGCTATGGCTATCAGCTTGGACCCCAGAAACAGGCAGGAAACACTAATACTGCCACCACTGCCACCAAGAATTGTGTGTGCAAGTGCAGGTCACTACCACCCCCTCCCCCCAAGGAGCCTGTGCAGCCCTCCACTGCCAGGGTTCCATGATCCAGGGACAACTTCCCCAGGAGAACACATGGCATGCCACAGGCTGTTGCAATGTCATGCAGGCCTCGGCCACCACAGGCCTGCCCCCCATTCCAATTATGACTACCGTATCCCCTCCTTCTCCCCGGCCTGAGTGAGCAAGAGAGCCCTAACCAGCCACTGCTTTAATGCCCTCCTGTCTGGGTGGGGAACAGATGCCTCGGGGTGGCCTACACACAGAGGTGGGGCCAAAACCAAAGCTGAACTACAGGACCTGTGAGAAAAAAGAAGAGAAAGGGAAATTTTCTCCGTGCAGTCTCAGGAGCAGTGGATTAAATTCCCACAAACAACTTGATGAACACTGCATCAGTGGAATAACTGAAGAGACAACGAATGTTCTCGAAATTGAAGCGGTGGACTTTGGGAGCAACTGTAGACTTCGGGTTTCCTTTATGTATCTGATTTGTTTCTGGTTTTTATGTTTATTTTATTTAGTTTTTAGTGCTTGTTATCACTGGTGGATTTGTTTATTGGTTTGGCTGCTCTCTTTTTTTAATTTAATTTTTTTGTTTTTTATTTATATATATATATTGTTTCCTTTTTTCTCATTTTGTGAGTGCGTATGTGTCGTTGGGTGATTTTCCCTAGGTTTTGTCTAGGTTTGTGTTTACCATTTGTCCTAGGGTTCTGTTCGTTCTTGTTTATTTGTATTCTTTTTATGCATGTGTGTGTGTGTGTATGTTTCTTGGTGTGATTTTGTCTGTTTAGTTTTGCTTTAACCATTTGGTTTGGGGTTCTATCTGTTCATTTTTTCCCCTTTTTTTCTTCCTTTTCTTCTGAGCTGTGTGGCTGACAGGGTCTTGGTGCTATGGCCTGGTGTCAGGCATGAGCCTCTGAGGTTGGAGAGCCAAGTTCAGGACATTGGACCACCAGAGACCTCCCGGCCCCATGTAATATCAATTGTCAAGAGCTCTACCAGATATCTCCATCTCAATGCTAAGACCCAGCTCCAACCAACGGCCAGCAAGCTCCAGTGCTGGATGCCCCATGACAAACAACTAGCAAGACAGGAACACAACACCACCCATTAGCAAAGAGACTGCCTAAAATCATACGAAGTTCACAGATACCCCAAAAGACACCAAACAGATGTGGCCCTGCCCACCAGAAAGAAAAGATCCAGTCCCACCCACCAGAACACAGGCACCAGTCCCCTCCACCAGGAAGCCTATACAAGCTACTGAACGAACCTCACCCACTGGGGGCAGACACCAAAACAATGCAAACTACAAACCTGCAGCCTGTGAAAGGGAGACCCCAAACACAGTAAGTTAAACAAAATGAGAAGACAGAGAAATATGCAGAAGATGAAGGAGCACGGTAAAAACTCACCAGACCAAACAAATGAAGAGGAAATAGGTAGTCTATCTGAAAACGAATTCAGAGTAATGATAGTAAAGATGATCAAAAATCTTGGAAGTAGAATGGAGAAAATACAAGAAACATTTAACAAGGACCTAGAAGAACTAAAGACCAAATAAACAAAGATGAACAACACAATAAATGAAATTTAAAATTCTCTAGAAGGAATCAACAGCAGAATAACTGAGGCAGAAGAATGGATAAGTGACCTGGAAGATAAAATATTGGAAATAACTGCTGTAGAGCAGAATAAGTTAAAAAAAATGAAAAGAATTGAGGACAGTTTCAGAGACCTCTGGGGAAACATTAAACGCACCAACATTCAAATATTAAGGGTCCCAGAAGAAGAAGAGAAAAAAGAAAGGGACTTAGAAAATATTGGAAGAGATTATAGTTGAAAACTTCCCTAATATGGGAAAGGAAATAATCAATCAAGTCCAGGAAACACAGAGTCCCATACAGAATAATTCCAAGGAGAAACATGCCAAGACACATATTAATCAAACTATCAAAAGTTAAATACAAAGAAAAAATATTAAAAGCAGCAAGGGAAAAGCAACAAATAACATACAAGGGAATCCCCATGAGGTTAACAGTTGGTCTATCAGCAGAAACTATGCAAGCCAGAGGGAGTGACAGGACATATTTAAAGTGATGACAGGGAAAAACATATAACCAAGATTACTCTACCCAGCAAGGATCTCATTCAGATTTGACAGAGAAATTAAAACCTTTACAGACAAGCAAAAGTTAAGAGAATTCAGCACCACCAAACCAGCTTTACAGCAAATGCTAAAGGAACTTCTCTAGTCAGAAAATGCAAGAGAAGGAAAAGGCCTAAAGACCTGTATACAGAAAATTATAAGACACTGATGAAAGAAATTAAAGATGATATCAACAGATGGAGAGATATACCATGTTCTTGGATTGGAAGAATCAACATTGTGAAGATGACTATACTACCCAAAGCAATCCCTATCAAACTACCACTGGCATTTTTCACAGGATTAGAACAAAAAAGTTCACAATTTGTATGGAAACACAAAACACCCCAAATAGCCAATGCAATCTTGAGAAAGAAAAATGGAGCTGGAGGAATCAGGCTCCTGGACTTCAAACTATACCACAAAGCTACAGTAATCAAGAGAGTATGGTACTCACACAAAAACAGAAATATAGATCAATGGAACGGGATAGAAAGCCCAGAGATAAACCCACACACATATGGTCACCTTACCTTTGATAAAGGAGGCAAGAATATATAGTGGAGAAAAGAAAGCCCCTTCAATAAGTGATGCTGAGAAAACTGGACAGCTACATGTAAAAGAATGAAATTAGAACACTTCCTAATACCACGCAGAAAAATAAACTCAAAATGGATTAAAGACCTAAATGAAAGACCAGACACCATCAAACTCTTAGAGGAAAACATAGGCAGAACATTCTATGACATAAATCACAGCAAAATCCTTTTTGACCCACCTCCTAGAGAAATGGAAATGAAAACAAAAATAAACAAATGGGACCTAATGAAACTTAAAAGTTTTTGCACAGCAAAGGAAACCATAAACAAGACAAAAAGACAACCCTCAGAATGGGAGAAAATATTTGCAGATGAAGCAACTGACAAAGGTTTAATCTCCAAAATATACAAGCAGCTCATGCAGCTCCATATCAAAAAAACAAACAACCCTATCCAAAAATGGGCAGAAGACCTAAATAGACATTTCTCCAAAGAAGATATACAGATTGCCAACAGACACACGAAAGGATGCTCAACATCATTAATCACTAGAGAAATGCAAATCAAATGAGGTATCATCTCACACTGGTCATAATGGCCATCAGCAAAAAATCTACAAACAATAAATGCTGGAGAGGGTGTGGAGAAAAGGGAACCCTTTTGCACTGTTGGTGGAAATATAAATTGATATTGCCACTATGGAGAACAGTATGGAGATTCCTTAGAAAACTAAAAATAGAACTACCATATGACCCAGGAAACCCACTACTGGGCATATACCCTGAGAAAACCATAATTCAAAAAGAGACATGTACCACAATGTTTATTGCAGCACTATTTACAATAGTCAGGACATGGAAGCAACCTAAGTGTCCATCGACAGGTGAATGGATAAAGAAGATGTGGCACATATATACAATGGAATATTACTCAGCCATAAAAAGAAATGAAATCGAGTTATTTGTAATGAAGTGGGTGGACCTAGAGTCTTTCATACAGAGTGAAGTAAGTCAGAAAGAGAAAAATAAATACCATAGGCTAACACATATATATGGAATCTAAAAAAAAATGGTTTTGATGAACCTAGGAGCAGGACAGGAATAAAGACGCAGACATAGAGAATGGACTTGAGGACACTGAGAGGGGGAAGGGTAAGCTGGGATGAAGTGAGAGAGTAGCATTAACCTATATACATTACCAAATGTAAAATAGATAGCTAATGGGAAGCAGCCACACAGCACAGGGAGATCAGCTCAGTGCTATGTGACCACCTAGAAGGGTGGGAAAGGGAGGGTGGGAGGGAGGCACAAGAGGGAGGAGATATGGGGATATATGTATACATATAGATGATTTACTTTGTTATACAGCAGAAACTAACACAACGTTGTAAAGCAATTATACTTCAATAAAGATGTTAAAAAAAATTAAAGTTCTAAAAAAAAAAATCTTCCATAGTATTTTAATGTTTATGAACCTCAGTATATTGAAATGTAGATTACAAAGTTTTCTTTTATAGGTACTACCTCAAAAATATTTTTGATCTTTAAATTATTTCCCTAGAAGGGAAAATGCTGGATCAATGTGTATGAGCATTTTAATAGCTTTTGCTATGCCTTGATACAATTTTGTGTAAACAATCTGTATTAATTTTCAAGATCATCAGTACTGAAAATATGTAGAATTTTCACCAAAAATTTGCCAGTATTGAGATTTATTTTGTAAGAGAAATATTAATGAATGAGTATTCAAGATGGTGGTAAAGAGAAACCCTAAACTTACCTCCTTTCATGGACAAAATGAATCCACAACTACATATGGAATAATTATTTCTGAAAGGGACTGGAAAACTGGATGAACAGAGCCTCCACAACTATGGGTAAAAGTATAGCACTGAGATGGGTAGGAGAAGCAAAAATACAGTTTTGCCAAGGGAAAAAAGTTTAAAAATTAAAAAAATAGACACACCCAGCCACAGCAATCCACAATTGAGAGAGATGAAAAAGGTACAGATTTTTTTTCCATGAGGAGAGAGGTATTCAAGCTCCACATCAGGTACCCCAAGCACGAGATCCTATACAGGACAGAAAAGTCCACAAAACACCTGAATTTGAAAATCAACAAGGAACATGTCTGGGAAAACTATGGAACTCTAGGGAATGCATGATGAGGAAAGAAACAGAGAGGAACTACAAAAACAGCCAGAAAGCAATTAACAAAATGGCAATATGTGCATACCTATTAATAGTTACCTTAAATGTAAGTGGATTAAATTTGTTATTCAAAAGGCAGAGTGGCTGAATGGATCAAAACTACAAGACACATTTATATACTGTCTACAGGAGACTCAAGTCAGGAGAAAGGACACAGACTGAAAGTGAAGGGGTGGAAAAAGATACTCTACATGAATGGAAATAAAAAGAAAGCAGAAGTAGCTATAGTTATATCAGATAAAATAGACTTTAAAACAAAGACTGTAATAAAATATGAAGGACATTAAATAATGGTGAAGGGATATTACAACAAGAAGATATAACATTTATAAATGTATATACACTCAACATAGGAGAACTAAGTTATATAGAGCAAATATTAATTGAATTAAAGGGAGCAATTGAAAGTAATACAAATAGTAGGGGATTTTAACACACCACTTGCACCACAGATAAATTATCCAGACAGAAAATCAGTAAAGAAACCTGGGACTTAACACTTTAGACCAAATTAACTTGATATATACAGAATATAACTTGATATATTCCATCCAAAGCCACAGAATACACATTCTTCTCAACTGCACACAGAACATTCCTAAGGATAGATTACATGTTAGGTCATAAAAGAAGCCTCAATAAATTCAAGAACATTGAAATCATATAAAGAATCTTCTCTGACCATAATCATATAAAACTAGAAATCAATTAGGAAAAATATGAAAGCATACAAAAAGCATGGAGATTAAACAATATGGTACGGAACAACAATGGGTTATCAAAAAAATCAAAGGATAAATTTTAAAAAAACTCAGAGACAAATTAAAACAGAAATAAAATGTACTAAAATCTAACAGATGTTGCAAAAGTTGTTCTAAGAAGGAAATTCACAGCAATACGGGCTTACTTCAAGAAACAAGAAAAATCCAAAAGAAAATATCTAAAGGAACTAAAAGGAAAGAAAAAATAGAACACAGCCCAAATTAGTAAAAGAAGGGAAATAAAAAGATCATAGAGGAAATAAATGAAATAGAAAAAAAATAGAAAAGATCAATGAAACTAAGAGCTGGTTCTTTGGTAAAACAGATTATTGACAAACCTTTAGGTACACTAACCAAGAAGAAAGGAGAGAGGCCGTAAATAAATAAAATCAGAAATGAAAAAGAAGTTACAACTGATACTACAGAAATAAAGGATCATAAGAGACAACTATGAACAATTATACACCAAAAATTGAACAACCTAGAAGAAATGGATAAATTTCTAGAAACATATCTTCCAAAACTGAATCATGAAGAAATACAAAATCTGAATACATTGACTACTAGTAAAGAGACTGAAACAGAAATAAAAGTCACCCAACAATCAAAATCTAGGACCAGACAGCTTCACTGGTAAATTTAGCAAAATATTCAAAAAAAAATTTAACACCTATTCTTCTCAAATTCTTCAAAAAATAATGAAGAGGGTGGGACACCTTCCAAACACATTTTATGAAGCCAGCATTACCCTGATACCAAAATCAGACAAGGACACCACACACACATACACACACACACACAAATTACAGGTCAATATCCTTGATAAACATGGATGCAAAATCCTTAATAAAATACTAACAAACCAAATTCAACAATACATAAATAGGATCATAGACCAAGATCAATAAGATTTATTCCAGGGATGCAAGGATATTTCAACATTCACAATTAACAAAATGAAGAATAAAAATCACATGATCATCTTAGTAGATGCTGTAAAAACTTGTGACAAAATTTTCAACAAAGTGGGTATAGAGGGAACATACGTCATCACACTAAAGGCCATAATTGACAAGCTCACAGTTAAAATCATACTCAACAATGTAAATCTGAAAGCTTTTCCTCTAAGATCAGGAACAAGACAAGGATACCCACTCTCACTACTTTTATTCAACATAGTATTGGAAGTCCTAGCCACAGCAATTAGGCAAGAAAAGAAAAACAAGTCATCCAAATTAAAAAATGTCACTATTTGCAGATACCAAAATACTATATGTAGAAAATCCTAAAAACTCCATCAAAAAACTGTTACAGTGAATTCAGTTAAGTTATAGGATACAAAATCAATACACAGAAATCTGGGTTGTTTCTTTACACTAATAATGAACTATAAGAAAGAGAAGATAAGAAAGCAATCCTATTTACAACTGCATAAAAAAAGAATAAAATACCTAGGAATAAATTTAACCAATGAGGTGAAAAACTTGTAACTTGAAAACTATAAAAAGCATTGATGAAAGAAACTGAAGAAGAAACAAATAAATGGAAAAATATGTCATGTTCATGGATTGACAGAATCAATACTGTTAAAATATCTATACTATCCAAAGCAATCTATAGAGTCAATGCAATCCCTATCACAATTCCAATGCCACATTTCACAGGATTATAACAAATAATTCTGAAGTTTATATGGAACCACAGAATATTCTAAATAGCAAAAACAATCTTGAGAAAAAAGAACAAAACTGGAGATATCACAATCCCTGATTTCAAACTATACTACAAAGATATAGTAATCAAAATGTTATGGTACTGACACAAAAATAGACAGAATTGAACAGAATTTAGAACCCAGAAATAAACCTACATCTGTATGGACAATTAATTTATAACAAAGAAGCAAAGAACATATAATGAAGAAAAGACAGTATCTTCAATACACCATACACACAAATGAACTCAAAATGAATTAAAGACTTGAATAAAAGACCTGAAACTATAAAATTCTTAGAAGAACACATAGGTGATAACCTCATGAACATTGGTCTCACTGATGATTTTTGTGGATCTGACTCTAAAGGTAAGGAAACAAAAGCAGAGATAAACAAACAGGACAAAGCTTCAAATCTACAAAGCTTCTACACATGAGGGAAACTATCATCAAAATGAAAGGGAAACCTACTGAATGGGAGAAGATATTTGCAAATTGTATATCCAATAAGGGTATAATATATATATACACATATATATATATATATACACATATATATGTAATATAATATCCAAAATATATAAAGAACTCATACAACTCAACAAGAAAAATAGTCTGGTTAAAAATAAGTACAAGATATGAATAGACATTTTTCCAAAGAAGATACATAGATAGCCAAAAGGAACATGAAAAATGTTCAACATTACTAATTATTAGGAAAACACAAATCAAACCACAACAAGATATAGCCTCACATGTATTAAAATTGCTGCTATCAAAAAGATAAGAAATAACAAATGTTGGAGGGGATGTAGAGAAAAGGGAACCCTCATACACTGTTGGTAGAACTATAAATTTGAACAGATACTCTGGAAAACAGTATGGAGATTCCTCAAAAAATTAAGAATAGAACTATCATATGACCCAGCTCTACCTCTGGGTATTTATCTAAAGAACATAAAAACTCATTTGGAAAGATATATGCACCCCCATTCATAATTGGGGTGCATTTGTGACAGAAATACTGTCATTTGTGATCATGTGCACTGACGTTGAAGGTATTATGCTAAGTGAAATAAGTGAGACAGAGTAAGACAAATACCATATGATTTCACTCATAAGTGGACTCTAAAAATATAAAACAAACAGAAAGCAAAACCAAAAACAAACTCATAGATATAGAGAACAGATTAGTGGTTACCAGAGGGGAAGGGGGTTGGGAGAAGGTGAAATGGAGGAAGGGGTCAGCTGTATGATGATGCATGATGACTAAACATTTGGTGGTGGTCACTTTGTAATGTGTACAAATGTTGTATTACAATGATGCACACCTGAAATTTATATAATAAAAAGAGGAATTATGAACTAAACTTTTGGTTAAATTCAGTTCTCATATTTGAATAATAAGTAACATATTCCTAGATGCTTTGAAGATTTATATTTAAAATGCATGGAAATTTTAAGATACTCAGAACTCCTGATTTACCAAATATCATAAATCTCAAGATTAGAAGAACTAAAATCAATCATTAAATATTTCTATTATTCTGAAGTTGTGAATTATAATGGTTGTGTCTTTTAACATTTATTTTATTGTTCTTTAGTCATAGAATGATTTTGAATACTTTAAAATACACTTTAAAACTCAGTAACTATGATTCTTTACCATGATCAAAGGTGTATAAAAATAAAATCACACAGTATGCATCATTTACTGTTATTTATGTTCTATCATAGTTGGCTTAAAATAGAGTTCCTTGTAACAAAATACATAAATTACAAACTACCTAATCAATGTCTCACATGATTTCAGATTAGTTAATATAGATATATTACTATCAAAGATATACTTATCAGGTATTAAAATTTATAAGTAATGTAAAAATCTGAAATAGCATGAATTACTTTTGCTAATTCTATTTTCTTGTATAAATTAAAGTGAAATAAATTTTAATTTAAAAAAGAAATAAATATAATTTAATGTATATATAAATTAATAATTATATTAATAAATATAATTAAATCATGACTTGAATATTCACTGTGTGTTGTGGCCTTTGGCAAATAACTTCTCTGCCCCTTGTTTCTCTCATATATAATCTGAAGATAGTTTTAATAATTCTCTAACAGGGTTATTATGAGAATCAAATGAGATAGTATGGACAAGTATTTAGAATGAGGCTAGTACGTAGTAAATAATAAATAATGGCTATTGTGACTATAATATTAATTTAAATTTTAAATCTCCTCTGTTCTTTTTTTCAATTTAATTCTCATCTTTGTTCCCAGATGCAACCACTTTCATAACTTTGGTAAAAAATTTGTAGACCATGTTTTAATAACTATACTACATATTTATAACATTGTGAATGTGACACAGTATAACAATCAAGGCATCATTCTATGTGTGCCTTTACTGTCTATATTTCCTCTATAATTTGACTATAATTATTACCCATTAATTTATTTCTATCTTGATTTCTTCCTATCAGGTTTTATTGATGTGTAAAGCCTACATCTTTGTAGGCTGTATATAATCACTGTTTTCCATGTTTAATGAAAATATTTTTTCTAAACTCATCTTCCTTGCTTTGCTTTGGCTTGTTGGTTTTTATTTAAAGAGTTTATTTTTTTGTTTTTTTGCGTTATGCGGGCCTCTCACTGTTGTGGCCTCTCCCGTTGCGGAGCACAGGCTCTGGACGCGCAGGCTCAGCGGCCGTGGCTCCCGGGCCCAGGCGCTCCGTGGCACGTGGGATCTTTCCGGACCAGGGCACGAACCCGTGTCCCCTGCCTCGGCAGGCGGACTCTCAACCACTGCGCCACTAGGGAAGCCCTAAAGAGGTTTTTTAATGTTATATATTAGAATCTGTCAATCTTTCTCTTTGAGACTTTTTTTGTGTTAAATATTTTTATTTCTTTGTAACTTTGATAAATATCCCATCTTATATTTTATTAATTTTTTAAAATGAATTTTAATCCTCCTGTATATTATATGGGTTTTGGCATAAAACCAAGATCCCAATGTCATAATTTAATTACCATATTTCTATCTAGTTTTTAATTTTTTATACTTACAGTCAACCCAAATTTCAATGGCCTTTCCTGATGTTCATCCACATACTATAAATTTAATAAATGGACAATTTCTTGATGGTTATAATTCTGGAGTACAATGTGATTTGCATATATGTTTTATGATTTGTTTATGTTTCACTAGGTCTTAGGAATGAAGATTGAACTTGTAACTTTCAGCCACTTATTTCTCTATAGTAAAAAAAATTCATGTTCTTAGCTTTTTCACAAGTATGAATATGCCAGAGTGCATGATCCTCATTGGTCTAATTGTTTTCTCATCAAAAGTTGGTTTAGAAAGATAAACATGGGATAAGTAACTTGCAGAATTCTCTTCACCTTTGAAAGGGTAATAAAAACAAAAATTTACCCCAAATAGCTTTGCTCTCTTGGGACCCAATCATTACCATCACAGAAGGATTTATTTAGTAGCTGTATTATCCAGGATTTTATCCAATTAAGAAACTCTATATAAATGTAAAATTAACCCACACTCTCGTTTCCCCCTTCCACTCTTTAAATGAAGAGAGTTATCAAAATCTACAAATTAGGGAATAGATATTTTTAAAGAAAATATTAAACTACCTGTCAATTCTCTGCATCTGCAGCCTCCTTATTATAAATTACGTGCCGCTTACAAAACTTCATTTATATATATTATGGAGTGTAAGGCAAACAACACAAAAAGAACAATCCCACATAATATATTTGACACAGTCTTCAGAGAGAAATGATTAAATAAGTTATAAAAATCTCCATAAAGTGGCTGGGTTGATGGTTTGACAGGCATTGGAGTCTGCCCTCATTTTCTTTATAGCTCAAATCATGCCTACTGCTCACATCAGAAATAGCTTAATTATCAGGGCTAATCTTGGGCTTGAATTCTTTAAAAACAAGGAGGGCTAAGAATAAGGTTTGGGTCATTTATTGACACCATTTCAATCAGTCACTTTATTAACATCTCCAGGTTCTGAGCCATGCCCAGAATATAGATCATTGTGGGTAACACAATTTCTGCCACAAGCTAGGGGATCCACTTTACGCTGCACTGGTTTTGGGCTGGTTGAAGCAAACTTTGCATTATAGACAATGTGGTAGCGTAGAGAGGCACTAGATACAATTATTACTTCCACGTTCCGGGGAAAATTCCACCTGCTACAAGTCACACAGATGAATGAAATATGCCTTGTCATTGAGGAAAGTTGAGTGTAGAAGGAGAGAGAGAGGAATAAACAAATAGCTGAGAGTATAATTTGTGGTTTAATATACAGATGCACAAATTGATACAAGCCTATAGGAAGACATTTCAACTCTTCATGGGAAAATTCAGGATTTTGTGAATAGCCAATATTGAAAGAGGAGTGGAAATTTCACTGAGGGAGAAAAACAATAGGGCTAGTAAGAAGTCGGTGAAAAAAAAAAAGCCTGGAGGCTTGAATGTTTATGAAGTTTGGGGTTCTCAGTTGTAATTCAGTGTGATCATTGAAACCAGGAAGGAAAATAGATTAAGCCAGATGTTAGCTTGGGAATGGATTATGAAGAGCTATGCATATATGTAATGATCAGGAGTATGGTAGCAAGTTATTGAAGGCTTTTGCCTCAAAATCAATTTTTTTAATTGGTTTCAGAGATATAATATTAGTGTGAAGAGTGGATTATAGAAGGAAAAAAATGAAAAAGGGTAATAAATGAAGGTTGTTTTAGTCATCTAGGCTGGAAAAGATGGCGGCCTGAATCCTAGCAGTGAGAATAGAGGACCAACTTTTTTGGAAAGTATTCAGGAAATTAATCTGCTGGGCTTATAATGATTTATTGGGAGAAAGATGGAGACATCTGTTTGGGGCTAGGAATAATGGCATAGGGGAAACCAGAGGAGAAATGGAAGAAAGACAGTTTAGTTGCAGAAGGACTGCATTTTAAATTCTATAGGAATATCTACAGAAAATATATATATTCTAGGCAGTTAGAAATCTGGATGTGGAACTCCAGAGATGGCTGATTTTAGTGTTATTGATTTGTAGGTACCCAGTGAAGGGAATGGGGTTCCCCAGGGACAGTAGAAAGAGAAAGAACATTATCAGTATGACTTTCTCGTAAAGCCCAGGTTTGAATGCCAGGTTCTGCTATTTATTAGCTCTGTGATCTTGGCCTTATATTTTTCATAGACAGAGTCAACAACAGTCACATTCCTGATAACTCAGTTACTTAAAACATCCAGTGAAAGGTGAATGTGCTTTGGTAACCCTTAAAACATGTTCCATACTTTTGATCATAACATTTTTCCAACAGCACCTATAGATTAAGATGTTCACTGGAGCATTTTAAGGAAAAATTGGAAATGGCCTAAATAACTGTAGCTAGTGATCACTTATATTAAAAAAGAAAAAAAACCTCATCACTGTACATGCAATTATTATTATGCTGCCAGTAATCTGGCTTGCTACAGAGATTGTAAAAATCACAGTAATTGTTTACACTGTTCCATCAAGTGAAAAAAGGTACAAAACTGTATATATATCATATTCATTATTACCTAAACATCTATACAGAGAAGATAAAAGCTGGAAAGAAGATTTCTAAAGTCTTAGCAATTGTTGTTTTGAAAGGATGATACTATGGCTGATATCCTTCCATTTTACTGCTATAACTATTTTGGGGGGAGAACTTAAATGTTTCTTGAGTAGTTGATTCACTTGTGAAGCAAATAAGCAAGTCTACTTTTGTCATGTAAAATCTTTTTTTTACATTTGGTGGCATGTAGAATCTGAACCCTGAAAAGAAATTTAAAATTAACACACATCAATTACAGATAGATAATTTGAAGCCCCAATAAAGGACATTATACCTTTCAAAGATTTCATGGCAGAGCTGAGCTATAACCTCAGGAGTCCTGGACTCTTATTGCAGAACTAAAGCAGGTTAGGTTAAAAACTCCCAGATAAGGCTCCCTGTACTGCAGCCAGTTGTTGAGTAGACAGGACAAAAGCAATTGCAGCCTGTGCCACAAGGTATGGATAGGGATTTGATTTCCACATAACAGCTGTGGAGGTGGGCAATAGATCAGAGGCAAGAAAGAAGACACACATATAGAGAGTTTTTTCAAGGTGGTTTCTTCTCTCTGAGTCACCTTGTCAAAAGATACACTGTTTTGTGCAGTTCTGGTTCTGAAGGGTCAAATCCAATTAGGAGTTTTCTAGAAAGGACTTGAACAGCTCAAGAAGATAATACTGTGTTCTCGGAAGGCCTAGCTCTTTTACTTAATCTTCTGTGTGGACTTGGACAAATTATTAAGACCATTTATCATTTCATCTTTAAAGTATAGCAATAATACCTACTTTGTTGAGATTTCAAAGATCATTTCTGTAAAGTGCTGAACAGAAGGGATTATTGTGGTTGTGGTGAAGGTGATGCTGGTGAAGAGGAGGAGGAGGGAGTAATAGTAACAAAAATCATAAAGATGACGAAGTTGACAACAATAACAAAGGTGACGGGCAAGATGAAGAGGAGGGTAACTGCGTGACGATGAGAATGCCTGATGACAATGAGGAAAAGGATGAACAGCCTGTTCTCCTAAATTTGTAAAGAGGTTCTCCGAGATAACTGTGTTTTACTTATGCGTGTCGATGGTTCTCCTGTCTGCCTGATGGTAAACTTCAAGAGAGTAAGTCACAACTGCTTGTATGTATTACAGCAGATAAGAAAGCGAGCTGCTTTCTGCAAGAGGCCATTTCACTTTCTCCTGCAGGGGAAAGATGGGGAAAACAGTGCATTTTAATTTAGCTGGCTGCTTCTGATTTCTTTTTCATGGAGTTTTTTTTTTTTTTTTCTTGAGGGGAAAAAAATGGTTTTCTTTTATATTTTTTGATGGATTCATTCTGGTGTTCTCTTTAACTTTTTAAAACTTGGGTCTTGGTACTGCAGAATTGCCCTCCAGACTTTTTAAGAAGGCTGACTGATAACGTTTGGGAAGAGCTATCATTCAGCGTCTTGACAAAAAAAAGGAATGAGTTTTAGTAAATGTGATGGGCCGTGGTCAAAGGATTAAGTTAAGAGAATGTATTTGAGGTACACTTGGCAACATGCATGATGTATGTTACTAGGGCCTTGGTGCCAGGAGTGTGCCTGTAGAACTTAAACTAAAGATGTCTGTCCTCATGTTCACATCTGTACGAAAATAAAAGCCATACAAATTGCATCTATAAGTGGCATGTAATTTATTTTCATGGCTGCTAGCTTCAGAGATACTGATATTCAATAAAGTAAAATTTACTGGACAAATTATAATTCTGTTCTTCTACCTTTATAACATGGATGTGTGAAGAGCAAAAAGGCACATGTTTTGCAGGTATTCTGCATTAGTACCCAGGAGGGACATGGGTTTCCTGCAGTGAAACAAGTCCATGCCTCAGTACGATGCTTCAGAGCAGTACTTTTACTATAGTAGTTCTTGCTTTATGACTCAAATCACATGTTGAAACATAAAATTAAATAACAGAACACCAGTTCTCAAATCTTTAAAGATTTATACATGACAACTTTAGAGTAGGTACCCTTCAATATCACATAGTTATCAAAGAAACAGCATTTTTCTCTAACATGTCTTCAATAGAATGAAACAGCAACCGCCATTTTACAGGTGAAAAAAAGTTGAGGTAATGACTGCAGTCTGTTTTCATAATTTATGGGGAATCATAATTAGAAGATCAATTCTCAGTTTCCCTGATCCGGAGTAATTTAAAAGCTGGATCCATTATTTTAGAATTCTATGGATTTATTGCCTCTTATTTTAGTCATTCATTCTTTCCAACAAGTAATTATTGAGATCGTGCTATGTGCAAATTACTTAGCCTTCTAGGGAGTTGGATACTTATGTTCTTACCGATGATCTAATTTACAAAGCTTATTATTGTTTAATATTTAAATGTTATGGTTAAAATAATGTTTGTTGTAAAAAATTTGAGTGGTACATCATTATAAAATTAAAAATAACAGCCCTTCCCCTATCTCTATTCCCATAAGTAATTTTTATTAAAACGTTTATATAACTGTATTTATCCTAATGGTATCATATGATACATACTATTTTGCCTACTGCTTTTCTTCTCTTACTTGTAAGTGATGGATGTAGATGGAATTCTCTTGCTATTTTTAATAGCTGACTAGTATTTCTTTTTATAATAACTACATGAATTTTACAAGTCCCTTATTGATGGATTTTTTTCTTTTTCACATTTTAATGTCGCTAGATTTAATTGCCTATGTTTAGTTCCTAGTTCAGGCCAGCATTATTTAAAGGTCAGATTACCTCAAATGTGTATGGACTACAATTTTTCCTGATGATCTACCGCCCTCTGAAGTCTTACCACCATCCTGCCTGCACATAGCTACCAAGGTCATCATATAGAGTCCCAGGCTAATCAATTTCTCCTCACTCACCACTAAGTGAAGTTCACACTCCTAGTGTAAGATTCAGTGCCTTTTAAACTCACACAACTAAATAGAAAAGCAAACAAATAATCCAATGAAAAAAATGGGCAGAGGATCTGAACAGGTATTTTTTTAAAGAAGACATACAAATGACTAACAGGTGCAATTAATCTACTACAAAGGAGGTAAGACTAGAAAATGGAGGAAAGACAGTCTCTTCAATAAATTGTGCTGGGAAAACTGGACAGGTACATGTAAAAAAATGAAATTAGAACATTCTTTAACACCATACACAAAAATAAACTCAAAATAGATTAAAGACCTAAAAGACCAGATACTATAAAACTCTTAGAGGAAAACATAGACAGAACACTCTTTGACATAAATCGTAGAAAGATCTTTTTCGATCCGCCTCCCAGAGTAATGGAAATAAAAACAGAAATAAACAAATGGGACCTAATTAAAAGGAAAGGTTTTTTGCACAGCAAAGGAAACCAGAAACAAAATGAAAAGACAACCCACAGAATGGGAGAAAATATTTTGCAAACAAGGCAACCGATAAGGGATTAGTCTCCAAAATTTACAAACAGCTCATGCAGCTCAATATAAAAAAACAAAAAAAACCACACAATCAAAAAATGGGCAGAAGACCTAAAGAGACATTTCTCCAAAGAAGACATACAAATGGCCAAGAAGCACATGAAAAGATGCTCAACATCGCTAATTATTAGAAAAATTCAATCAAAACTACAATGAGGTATCACCTCACACCAGTCAGAAGGTCCATCATCAAAAAACATCTACAAACAATAAATGCTGGAGGGGGTGTGGAGAAAAGGGAACCCTCTTGCACTGTTGGTGGGAATGTAAAATTGGTACAGCCACTATGGAGAACATTATGGAGGTTTCTTAAAAAACTAAAAACAGAATTACCATATGACCCAGCAATCCCACTACTGGGCATATACCTTGAGAAAACCATAATTCAAAAAGACACATGCACCCTAATGTTCATTGCAGCACTATTTACAATAGCCAGGACATGGAAGCAACCTAAATGCCCATCAACAGACGAATGGATAAAGAAGAAGTGGTACATATATACAATGGAATATTACTCAGTCATTAAAAAGAATGAAATAATGCCATTTGCAGCAACATGGATGGACCTGGAGATTATCATACTAAGTGAAGTAAGCGAGACAAATACCATATGATATCACTTATATGTGGAATCTTAAAAGAAATGATACAAATGAATTTATTTACAAAACAGAAACAGACTCACAGACTTAAGAGAACGAACTTATGGTTACCAGTGGGGAAGGGCAGGGAGAGGGATAGACTGGGAGTTTGGGATTGACATGTACACACTGCTATATTTAAAATAAAATGCCTTTCCATGAAAAAAAAAAAAGGTGCTCAACATCATTAGTTATTAGGGAAATGCAAATAAAAACACAATGAGATATTACCACATACCTGTTAGAATGGCTGTTTTCAAAATGATAAAAAATAATAAGTGTTGCCAAGGATGTGGAGAAAAGGGAATATTGCTGCACTGTTGGTGGGAATGTAAAATGGTACAGCCACTATGGAAAACAGTATGGAGGTTCCCGAAAAAATTAAATAATAGAGGTACCATATGGTCCAGTAATTTCACTTGTGGGTATTTATGTAAAGGAAATAAAATCACTATCTCAAGAAGATATCTGTACCACCATGTTTATGGCAGCATTATTTACTATAGCCAAGACAGAAACAAAGTGTCCATCAGCAGATGAAGAGATAAAGACAATGTGAATATACATAAATATCACTCAGCCAGAAAAAAGAAGGAAATACCGCTATTTGCAACAACATGGATAGGCCTTGAGGACATTATGCTAAGTGAAATAAGTCAGAGAGAGAAAGACAAATACCATAAGATCTCATATATAGAATCTAAAGAAATAAACAAACTTATAGATACAGAGAACAGACTGGCAGTTGCCAGAAACAGGGGGCAGGGAAAGGGCAAAATGTGAAAAAGTACTCAAAAGGTACAAACTCCTAGTTATAAGATAAATAAGTCCTTAAAAAAAAGATTTTGCCTTCCGAAAGCTATCAATCTGAGGTCTCATCAATCACCCTCATAAGAACTCTCTACATTTTAGTCAAACTAAATTCTATCCCCACCTTTAAAAACATTTTAATTTTTCTCCCAAAATTCTTCTCTTGAACACTCTCTTCTGTCTCTGAAATCTTTACTGTCATTCAAACTACAGTTCAAATTATAAACCCTTCGGAATTCTTTCTTCCTCTACCTCACATTTTGTACCAATATAGCAAGGACTCAGTCTTCATCTTTCCGGCCTATCTGGAAAACTGTTTGGTACCACATAGTCTCTGTCTACTGCTTAGGAACAAGAAATTTAGCAGAGAAGGACAGCAATATTGCACATAACTGTAATTCAACACTCAAAATGTCATATGTGTTTCACGTATCTCCCATCAACTTTTTAGTGCCACCCCCTGCCATGTGCTTGTGCATGTATTAAACATTATAGTGATAATAATTAAGATTTACTGAATGCTTATTACGTGTACTAGACATCACATCCAATATGTAAAGTAACCATCTTATTTAATCCTCCCAACAAGCACACAGGATAGGTACTATCAGTATTCTTAACTTACAAATGAGAAAACAGCCTGAGAAGGTTCAGCTACAAAGTCATTGAGCTACTACTTAGTAAAACCAGAATTTGAAGCCAGGTTGTCAGAATTTCTAAGCTTTATTGTATTTCTTTCCTTAAAATATGTAAACTGAATCAATAAAATAGTCTTTGGCAGAATTAAATTGGTAGTTTATGACCTTAGGTTCATGACACAAAATGTATGGAAACTCCTTTAAAGGCAAGCAATTGGAAAATATTATCCTTTACAGACTGATGATTAACCAATAATGACATGCCTTTGCTTAAGAGCTAATTAAAAGAATTATATCCTTAAAAGATCAGATAAATTGCCAACTAATTTGATTAAAAAGCATTTTCTTCTAGGCCTCAAATATCTACATAACTTGTCATTTTTTTCCTGCTGCTCCATTCATTCTAGATCTAAAAGAGCATTCTTCTTCACTGAAGGATATTGACAAGTGGGTAATTCATCTTTGCTCAAAGCAAATTATGTTTCATGTCCTTCTGGAAAATGAAATCATTAGGGCAAATTCTGCCTGTATTTACTCTTTCTAAGGAAACCCTACATTTGTCAAAATGAATGACCATTTTCAATGAAATATTTACTTTGATATGGATTATAGTAACTTCCTCATTTGTCTCTCTCCCAGCAGTTTCATCATCTGTATTAGTTGTCTGTGGCTGCTGTAACAAATTACCACAAACTAAGGCTTAAAACAACCCAAATTTATTTCCTTACAGTTCTTTAGGTTAAAGTCCAACATCGGTCTCACTGGGCTAAATTCAAGGTTTCAGGAGGGCTGCTTCCTTTCTGGAGGCTCTAGCAAAGAATCTCTTTCCTTGCCTTTTCAACTGTCTAGAGGGCCTGTGCATTCCTTGTCTCATGGCTCTCTGGTTCCTTCTTAAACTCCAGCAACAATAAGTTGAATTCTTTTCACATCACATTACTCTTATATCCTCTTTTTCCCACCTGGATAGTCCAGAATAATTTCCCCAGTTCAAGGTCCTTAACGTAAGATCATCTGCAAAGTTGCTTTTGCCATGTAAGGTAACATAGTCACAGGTTCAGGAGACTAGGATGTGGACATCTTTGGCCATTATTTTGCCTACCATACTACCCATTATTCCCATTCATTCTCCAAACCATTATCAGAGTAAACTTTCTCAAATGCATATATGAATATTCATGTCCATGTGAAAAATTCTTTAATAGCTCACCGTTGTACACATGACAAACAAGGTACTTCAAAATCTGGCTTTTGTTTACTCAGTCATTCTCACACTTACCTGTTTTGCTTCCACTTTTATTCTCTTCTACCACTGAATTTATAAGCTGCTTCCTTTACCAAGCATCCCCTCCTCTTGTGACCACCTCAAACGTCCGTATTTTTTTCTTCAATTCTTAGTCCAAGGCTTACCTTTTCCATAAATCTTTCTCCAACTCTTCCCAGGGAGTTTTTAGGAGCACCAATAAGAGGTTTCTCCTGCTGTTCAGGTGTTAGGGAATGATGATGGCTGAGTCACAGTTGGTTTGGGCAGGATATATTCAAAGACATACCGGGAAGACATAATTTCATTTAGTGCCTGATGATTAGCTGTTAATATAAGAGGGATCTTTACAGACAAATACAGCCACTGATCAGAGGTAGGAAGGTCATCTGGAGTTATCTACTACTGTTCCTGTCTTGACACTACTGGTCCAGGACCTATTCAAAGATGTCCATCTTTCATTCACAAGACAACTTACTGCAGCACTGGGGATAGAATTCAGAATTGAGGACTGGGTATGGTAGGTGGTAACAGAACTCTAACCCCCTGTCCTTTGTTCCACTTTTCCTATGGGCCTGGGATCCCTTCTCTTTGGACCCTTGAATACTAAGGGCAGTTGCCTTATTGCCTTCAGTCTGGATGTTTCCCTTTCTTAAACTTCAAAGTGAAGGGGATGGTTAGACTCCATTTTCTGGAAGGTAGAGTCATTTGCCTACATTCCGATGGTCAGTTATTCTCACTGCTTTCCAACAGCCTAATGACATCAGGATTACTACTCATGGCTAGGGCTGGAGGTTATTTTGTATTTTTCAAATAATCAAGGCAAATTTTTGGAAACAATCTGGCTACAGCAAAAAAAAAAAAAAAAAAAAAAAAAAAAACAAAGCAACAACAAAACAGCACAAATTGCAATTTTTTAGGTCCTCTCACTATGATACCATAAATTGGTTCATCAACAACTATAAGACTGTGAGTTCCTTTAGGTAATATAACTTGTTTTCTTTGTTAGCAATCTTTAGACTCTAGCAATGTAACTAAAACAAAGAATGAGACCAGGAAAAAAAAGAGGTACAAATATAAATGATTTATTTTGAAACAAGTAATTAAGTAATGGACAGAGACCACAATTCTCTCCCTAGATGATCTTTAATATTTCTATTTTTAAGGGTCTATCCTATGACAGCCTTTAACTTGTAATACATAGCCACCTTGAATGAGAACTATCCTGATTTGTTTAATTACACTACTTGCAGCAGATTTGTATTATAGCTGACTAAAAATTAAAGTAGTATCTCAGTCCAACTAGACTGGTAGGGAAATATGGATGTATTATATATAAAGGTTTACTTAGAAAGAAAAAGGCAAAAAAAGAGCCAACATAATCCTAATGAAGAAAAATAAGGTAAAATGATTTGTTCTATTGGATAACAAGACTATTATAAATTTATCAGTATCAAGATAGCCTGTTACCACAGGTATAGCCAGATAGAGCACACGTACATAGAAACTTGACATATTTTAGGATATCACTAAGGATAAGGGAGAAAGGGATTATCTATTCACAAATGATGTTGCAACACTTGGCTATCCTAATGAGAAAAAACACTGGGCCCCTACCTCACAGCATACATAAAATTTATTACCACATGAGTCAAATACTTAAAGATAAAAGGTAAACAATAAAACTTGTAATGTAAAAGATGAGATGTCTCTATGAACCTGGAGTACGGAAGGAATTCTTATCCAAGGCATACACACACACACAATGACTAACCAAAAAAGGAAAGATCAATGAATTATAACATATTAAGAATTTGAGAGAACGCAAGCAACCACAGAGCCCATCCTACAGCCTCACTTAGGGAAAGAAAAAAGCCAGCATTCTTCTTAGGGAAACATGGAATATTTCCTGTGATAGACCATATATTAGGTCCCAAAACATTTCTTAGCAAATTCAAGAGGATTGAAATCATACAAAGTGTCTTCACTGACTATAGTGACATGAAGCTAGAAATCAATATCAGGATGAACACTGGAAAATTTATGAATACGTGGAAATTGAACCCTCCTCAGCAACCAATGGATCAGAGAAGAAATTAAAAGGGAAATGAAGTATCTTGAGACAAACAAAGAAGGAAAAGCAACATAGCAAAACTTATGGGATGTAGCAAAAGTGTAACTAAGAGAGAAGTTCATAGCAATAAACACCTACATCAAGAAACAAGACAGATTTCAATCAACCTAACTTGACTTAAGGAACTAAAACAAAAAAAAAAAAAAAAAAAAAAAAAAAAGAGCCCAAATTAAGGAGAAGGAAGAAAATATTAAAAATTAGAGCACAAAAAAATGAAATAGACAACAGGAAAACAATAAAAAAAGATGAACAAAACTAAGAGTATGGTCTTCAAAAAGATAAACATAGTTGACAAATGTTTAGCTAGACTAAACAGGGAAAAAAGAGAGAGGACCCAAATCAACAACATTATAATGAAAAAGGAGACATGTCAACTGATACCATAGACATACAAAGGCTAATAAGAAGCTACTATAAACAATACACCAACAAACTGGACAACCTAGAAGAAACGTAAAAATTCTTAGAAATGTTCAACATTTCAAAACTGAATCAGGAAGAGATACAAAATCTGAACAGGACAATTACTAGCAAGGAGGTTGAATCAGTAATCAGAAATCTCCCACCAAAAAAAAGCCCAGGACCAAGTGGCTTCACTTTTTATTTTACAAAATATTTAAAGAATTAATGTCAATCCTTCTCAAACTCTTCCAAAAAATCTGAAGAGAATACTCCCAAACTCATTTTACAAGGTCAGCATTACCCTGATACCAAAGCCAGAAAAGGACACTACCAGAAAAGAAAACTACAGGCCAGTATCCCTGATGAAGAGAGATGTAAAAATTATCAATAAAATACTATCAAACCAAATTCAGCAGCACATTAAAAAAAATAAACAAGTGGAACTACATCAAACTGAAAAGATTCTGTACAGCAAAAGAAATAATCAACAAAATGAAAAGACAAACTACAGAATGGGAAAAAAATATTTGCAAATCATATCTCATAAGAAGTTAATATCTCAAATATATAAAGAACTCACACAAATCAATAGCAAAAAACACAAATAATCCAACTGAAAAATGGGCAAAGGATCTGAATAGACATTTTTCCAGAGAAGATATATGAATAGCCAATAGGTATATGGAAAGTTGCTCAACATTACTAGTCATAGGGGAAATGTAAATCAAAATCACAATGAGATATCACCTCATACATGTTGAAATGGCTAGTATCAAAAAGACAATGGGTGGTAGACAAGACAAGTGTTGGCAAGGATGTGGAGAAAAAGGAACCCCTGTGCACTGTTGGTGGGATTGTCTGCCAGCACAGCCACTATGGACAACAGTATAGAGGTTTCTCAAAAAATTAAAAATAGAACAACCATAGGATTCAGCAATTCCACCTCTGGGAATATATCCCAACTAAATGAAAACACTATGTCAAAGGGATATGTGCACCCTCATGTTCATAGTAATATTATTCATAACAGCCAAGACATGGATACAACCTAAGTGTTCATCAACAAATGAACAGATAAAGAAGTTACATACATACATATATATACACCCACACCCCCCACATACACATATGCACAGTGGAATATTAATCAGCCATTGAGAAGGAGGAAATCCTGCCATTTGTGACAGCATGGATGGACTTTGAGGGCACTATGCTAAGTGAAATAAGTCAGACAAAAAATGACAAATACTGCATCATCTTAGTTGTATGTGGAACCTAAAACAAATGAATTACCTCATAAAAAGGAGGTCATACCTGTGGTTACCAGAGGCCAGGAGTGGGGGAAGGGGAAATTGAATGAACTTGGTCAAAAGTAAAAACTTTAATTATAAGATAAACAAGGACTAGGAACATAATGTACAATATGATGACTATAGTTAACATTGCTATATGGTATGTCTGAAAGTTATTAAGACCATAAATCCTAAGAGTTCTCATTAAAAAGAAAAGTTTTTTTCTTTTTTTGTATTTATATGAGATAAAGGATATTAACTAAACTTACTGTGCTACCATTTCATGGTATATGTAAGTCAAATCATTATGCTGTACACCTTAAACTTATACAGTGAGACTTGTCAATTATATCTCAATAAAACTGGACAAAACATTTCTGTACATCAAAAAAAAGTGAAAAGAAGCAACAAACTGGGAGTGCAAAGATTTGGAACTCAGAATAAATAAAGAACTCCCATAAATTCATAAGAAAAGGACATCCTATCCAATAGAAAAAGATGGCAAATATCTATCAGTCACAGCTTCAATAATACTGCATAACAAACAGGTGTCAGATCACAATGGCATACAAGAATAACTTTATTTCTCACTCACATCTCTGGGTCAGCTGGGCCAACTCTGCACTATGTGATTCGTTCTAGGGCTCAAGCTGGTAAATGGTAAATTATGGCTACTTGCAGTTTTTATCTCATGGCATGGCTGAATACTCAAGTGGGTCAGCTCAAACACAAAAGCATATTTCAAGTTGTTAGTCACATTACTTTCATTCATACCCTATTGGTCAAAACAAAACACCGACCAAGCCCACAGACAAGAGAGAGAATAAAACACAGCCCATCCACCAAGAGGCTATATACATCTAACAAGGACATCTATAACGTTATTACAGGGGAGTGAAACACTGAAGCAAAAACCAATCAACTACACACAAGAACCGGAATTTCACAAAATAACAAATCAAACAATGACGAAGTACATGAAAAGTTGCTCAAAACAATTAGCAACATGAAAAAGTGAATTCAAAATCAAAATAAGATAGCAACTTACATCTATCAACTTGGTAAAAAATGAAAAGTTAAACAGCAAGTGCCGGCAAGGATGAAGAACAATGGAAGTTTTGGTACCTTGCTGCTCAGTGTGTAAAGTTTCTCAATCTTGGGAAAATAATTTGGCATTATCTACCAAAAGTTGAGGCTACACATATTCTACATTCCAACAGTTATACTTCTGGGTGTATATGCTGGAAAAAAATGTATCTCTGGAAACATATACTATAAGAAATGTTACCATACTTGTGTTTATATCATACATACACACAAACAGCAAAACAAAAATACTGGGAACATACTAGATGTTCATCGTGGAAAAATAGATGAACAGATAAACATACTATGGCAAATTAATATAAAATTCTATTCAGGAAGTGAAAATGGAGAACTGCTTCTTCACATATCAGCATGGGTGTAACTCAATATAATGCTGAGTAATAAAGTGATAAAATAACATCTAAAGTTAAAAACATAGAAAAGTAAAGAATCTATCATTTTGGAATATATAAAGTGAAATATTACACATATACATATTTTATACAGAGAGTAAAATGTAATAAGATGTTTATATCATATTGAACACATATAACTATTCTTAGACTACCGAATAAGAAACACAAAAATCGAGTGGGAGCTGAAACAAAGTCAGGGAGAAGCACATGGTGGATGTGTTGCTGATGTTTATTTTCATTAAGTGGGGGGATATATGCTTATCATTATTATTATTAATACAATTGTGTCTTACATGTGTTATAGATCTTCATTTGTATCTTATAATTTAAAATATGTAAATATATGAGGTGTTCATTGAGGACATGTAATTCATTTATCCCTTTAAAGGATATCTAAAAGTTATTTTCTTTTTTTTTTTTTTTTTTTTTTTTTTTTTTTTTTTTTTTTTTGCGGTGTGCGGGCCTCTCACTGTTGTGGCCTCTCCCTTTGAGGAGCACAAGCTCCAGCTCCGGACGCGCAGGGTCAGCGGCCATGGCTCACGGGCCCAGCCGCTCCACGGCATGTGGGATCTTCCCAGACCGGGGCACGAACCCGTGTCCCCTGCATCCGCAGGCGGATTCTCAACCACTGCGCCACCAGGGAAGCCCTAAAAGTTATTTTCTAAAGAGTTCTTTTGAGTTTATATTTGTACAAATTATTCCATGTAATATCAAATAAAAGCTAATTGAAATATAAATATACATCTAGTTTATTAATAATCAGGGAGTTAAAAATCCCACTCTTATTAAAAATAATCAAATGCAAATATCAACTCAGTTCATTATGTGTTTCCACTTGAAATGTACAGCACTTCGTAATTTGAGGACTCCTGGTTATTCATCTGTGCCTTATTGTCATGGTCCCCAATTACAGCTACCTCTTCCCTTTCTTTTATGGTCTTTGAAATTTTATGTCAAACGTGTCCTTCTATCCTTTCCCAGTGGATCTTTCAGTCCCACAGGTAAGCTGTTCCCACTCTACGAACTACATTTTCAGAGGCCTCAATGCTCCTTAATGGGTTTGCAGGACCAGCCATTTTATAAGAGGGCACCAAACTCATTAGGGAAGGGGAATTGTTCCTACTGTGGTTCTGATGGTCAAAATTTATAGAGTCTACTTTGCAGGCCACAGATCCATCACCTCATGTACGCACTATCCTCTCTCCCAGAGTTTTATTATCCCCCAGGGCATTTTGCTGATAGCTTCAGTCTTCCAAAGAGACTTGTCACATCAAGCCTGGGTGCTAGAGTGCAAATTCCAAACCATATATAATGTGAGATTTATCTGGAGTCCCCTTTTTATTCTTATTGTATAATCATCATAAATAAACTTTCATGTGGAAAAGAAAGCAATTAATGGTATAGTTTTCAATGCTAAGAAAGAAAAAAAATCAAACAACATACACAGACATGCTTATAGATAAATACCAGACAAACCAGAGACCAAAAGGAACATCCGTTCAGCAAATTTCTTCCAGCACAGCTTTATTTATATTGAAAAGTATTAGCAACACAAAAATGCATTCGCTTTGCTATGCTCAAACTTACTTTGAAGATATACCATTATACAAATGAGCTAGAAGTTCTTGAATATGTAAGAGTTCATGAAAACACATTAATGAACATACATGCAAATTTTAAAAATGAGATTCACACTATGAATTTCTACGTTGATGCTCTAGGTCGACATTATCATTGAACTAGCAACAGGATCATAAAAATTTGTCTGAAAGACCAGCAGAGGAATGAAGCTAATTATTTACCCTAAATTTTCAAAAAAGGTGCTTAAGCACACAAGTCTGTTTAATCATGTTTATATTGTTAGTGGTGGACAGATCAATTAGAGCCAAAGCACCTATGCCTTTTCTTCTAATCAGTGAAAATGACTATCTTTTCCTAAGCACGTTCTAGGAAACTCAAAGTTTTTCTCTTTGGATTCAATCAAGCAGTAAAAAGCTCCATGCCCTTCCAGTACAGCCCTATGTGTGTGGTTTTGCTACACTGTGTTTTCTGTTTCTATAAACCAGAGTGAAATCAAAGTGCAGCAGAAACACTGAACTCTAGAAAGCACATCATTCGTCAGGGGTCTGCGTTCAAACCCTGTCTCACATTTCAGCCATGAGACCTCAGGCAATTTACCAAACCTATACAGGCTCCTGTTTTCTCATCTTTAAAAGAAGCTGTGTGGATTAAATGATCTCTACGTTCCCTCCAGAACTAAATGCCTAAGATCATCATCTCTGTGTTTCTAAGCAGAGTCCTGGTTCTAACCAGTGGAAAACTTTCTGATGTTTACACATCCCATCATACCTATCCATTATATAATTCTTTAAAAATTCATTATCTGTGAAATGTGACTTTATTTTTAGAAGGGGCTGAAGCCCCTGCCCTGAACGAACATGGTCATCACACATCTACATTTAAAACAAGTGTGTGATATAACTTTGGAGATTTCTCTACCATCCTTCTGTCTTTTCCTTCCTGGGTATCTGGTAGTTCCATGAATGCTGTTCTATTTGCATAGAATACATGCATGAGCAAGTAGCCAGGTTATCCACCAGACACAGAGTGATACACTCACAAGAGCAAACAAGACACAAGAAGACCTTTGTAACTGCTTGTTCTTCTGAGAAAAACTATTGCATTTGATCATCTCCAAAAGGCCCCCTGCATAATAGATAACTATCCCTACCTAAATAAAAATGGGAAGGAATTCCTACTATTTGACTTATCCCTCTTCTACAACGACTTTGTTTATAACTTTTGGATTTATAGATCTGTTTTCCGTTAGTTAATATTCTCCTTTTCCTATTGTAGAATATGTCATTTTGATGACGAATTTAAGATGCTCTTATGTAAAAATAGCATTAGAGAAGGCACTGCTTTTGTGGAATTCAGTGTATTTGTACTGCAAGGATATCCTTTAAATCCCTCTTATCAAGGAATGTTGGATTTTCCTTCCCAGTCTAAAAATGTAAATGAATGCCTGTTCAAGGCCAGGAAGGGTAGTGGAAGCCTGTTTCTGTTTCTGGCTCTGAGTGTGAGCAAGTCTGGAAACACTTTAATCACATAGTAATACAGCATGTTTGGGGGAGACTTAACTCCCCAGACTCTTGTAAAGTTACTGTTCCAATTCAGCCTCTGGTGTGTAGAGAAAATGTCTCTAGAAAACAAGAATATTGCTTTTAATCAGACCTTACAAATTGGGAAAGCCGGAAAATCTGTACTAGCAGGCAGGTTTACTATGGGTGATTGTGGACTACATCTGTGCTATGCACTAAATAGTAACTGCCAAAAAAAAAAAAAAAAAAAAAAGAAAAGAAAAGAAAAGAAAATCTCACACATTTAAAAACATTTGAGAATCCTGGCCTGACTGGCCCACTGTAGGAATGGATTTTTTTGAACCACCCATGGCTGTAGGGCTAGCAGGATCTTTCCTTGTAATAGAACATTTTCTTGTTGTAGGTATGAAAAAGGAGACTCCTCTCCCCTTGTTTTCATCTCTATAAAGGACTTTCAGGAGTCCTCTGAGACCAAGAAGATGGCTGAAGGCCAGGAATAGAATCCCTAGTTGCTCACCCAGGACGGGAGCCTTTATTATCCCCAAGATTACAAACATGTATTCAAACAGCCACTTGCTACTTCTGAGTTTTCCACTCTACAACTGTCCTTCTGACTCTCACTGGGGTGGGAGAGAAGGAAGGGTCGTGAAGAAGGGACTTCCTATGGTCATCGCATGACACATGAAACAGTGCTCATTTCTTTATCTCTGGGCTGTAACACACTGATGGGGCACACTGGGTCTCTGGATTGAACTCCTGCAGGAGTCAGACTGAGGCCAAAATGAACTCCATGAAGAAGAGGGAAAACAAATGTCAGTGTCACGGGAGGTTCATTCCAGAGTGTTGGACTGAATTCACAAGGGTTTGCTCTGTCCCACTTCAGAGCTTTTGAACCATGCAGTTGTTTAAAACTTATTGCTGACAAATAAACTTTTTTAGAGTACTTACTTTGGTCAATTGTTGCCTTTTTTCCCCATGTAGTTTAACTGAGAATGGCATGAAGATCTTAATCATTTCTTTAGATAAGATTTTTGAGCAATTACTAGATGAAAATATGGCGAGTAAGTGAAACTCTCTAGGAAGCACATTAAAGCTGATATGTGAGCAGGAGGTGAACATCCCACATGGTTTGAGCCACCTCTTCTTTCTTTTTCTTGCTCCTACTTTCATCTCAAAGAGACACTTTTGGTCTCTGTGTGTTCCTGTGTTTCAATGTGTTGCTATATAAAGTTCCAAGGCTGAACAGTGTGTCTCATGTGTCAGAGAGTACAATGCAGACGGGAAGCTGTTACTCCGTCCAGACTGGTTTGGCTCATCTCTACATGCCATGAAATTGAGCCTCAGTTCTTAAAACAGAACTGACATCCTCACTCCTGAAAGGTAAGAATTTTTAGCAAAACAATACTCTCCCTAGGCTTCTTGGCAACACAGTGGCCTTCCTAGTTAAGAGAGATGAGTGATTCACATAAGTAAATCTGTAGACACCCAGGCAATCACCCTGTTAGGCAACTGATATTTCCCTGTGCCTACCTGCAACTCTCTCTCAGCCATCTACTTTATGTCAAATTGTCTAATTTAATTGCCCAGGTAGGTTTTTGTGTGAGCTGCGTTCACTGTGATGGAGGCTGAATGCTGTGGGGAGTCATAGAAAACAACACGGAGAAAGAACGTAGCAGGTCCAGCTTGAGCCACAGCTAGATTCTACTTCTGATGGATTTGGTAGTGAGTCTAAGGTGGTACCTACCCTCCTTCATCATTTAATCCTTATAAATTATGAATTACATTATCAATTCATTTCTTCCTAACACAAATTTATATAAAATACTACTCTTTATAAAATACTGCATCAGGCCCTTCTGGGAATTTAAGGATTTATTGGTTATAGGAAAGGTACATAGATAACTCTTAATATAAAACAGAACTAATGTGGGCTAGAATGGCATAATAGGCTTAATGCCTAGAGAAAGCCTCCTGGAAAAGATAACGTTGACCAGGGTCTTAAGAGATGAGTAAACATTTTGAATATAGAGGGTTGTAAGGCATGACACTTCAGGCAGTGCTAGTAATGAACACAGACCTAAAGAGAGAAAAGCACATGCTTTGTTGCTACTATAACAGAGAAAAATAAAACTACTCACTTTAAAAGACCTCCAAGAAAACAAAGTTCAAGATCCTCACTGTGCTAGATATAGAAGTTTCCCAAAATCAGAATTCCAGTCTGCAGAAGGCCTCAGTGAATGAATTCACATTGATGAAACTGAATATTATTCTGACATGCTCCTGTTTTTGTTTTTTTTTAACCCCAAACTGAAGTGCTCTTCTTGATTAGCCAATCAATAATTATCCCTTCTTGTGTGACTTGATTTGGGAAGCATGTTAAGAGAAGGCTTGTCCTGTTCTATAAAGGAGTCAGAGACTGACTACAGATTAGGAGTCACCAAAACTATTGTTCTAATCTTAATACTTGCCATTGTATGAAAACTCCACAGTACTTTAGGATGACAATCACAGAATTTAAAAACAGGAAGAAGCTCTTGTTTTTTAAAGTTTCATATATGCAGTTATCATTGTATAACCTTTGGATTTAGATTAACCAGAATTCAGATTCGCCATTTTTCTCACACAACCTTGGGAATATGACATAGCTTTCTGAACCCCAATCTTGTTATCTGTAAAATGGACATAATAATATATCACTGAAAAGCTTAGTAGCAGAAAAGTTTGGCAAAGTGTTTTGTATGAAGTAGGCACGTAATTCATAATAGGCTTGTCCCTTTCCTCTCCATCATTGCATATATAAAGGGTCAGAGACATGATGAGCGAGGTTGAGAAACTCACACCAGCTAATGAAACTAATTAGCAGCAAAAATAGAATGAGAATCAGGTAGTCTTGTCCTGATATGGCATTCTCTCCTTTCCAACATGATGCTTCTTGGACCATATTTTCAGCAAAATTTTCATTTTCAGCATGTCAGAGCTCAAGTGGAATTCATTAAACATGTGTCTATAGAACATTAGGAAAAAGGCACCCTTACCTATGACATTCAAGTGAAGGACACATTCTTTTGAAGCTTTTTATATTTAAAATAAGAGTAAAACCAGGGTGGCCTAATTTTCCTTATCTTACACCTTAACTTTATTCAGTGCTCCTCAGTTAATAATATGGATACGATAAGAACACATCTGTATGTGTGAACTTAGTTTGTTCTGAATCAGATACCTTCCCCCTCATTTGCAAATTCAGACTAGGAAAGCACAGTGGGTGTCTGGTATCTGATTTTTTTCACAGATACTGCTTCTGCAGTCCTAATCTCAGGCAGAAAGGAAGGCAACACAGACCCAACATGGAACAAGAATAACCAGGTTTAACTGCAACTCAGACCATCAATCACTTTTATTGCCCCCAAGGCAGTGTTTTCATTATTTATGCTGCTGGGTTATCTGCTATATTTATGATACAGCAAGTTGTTATGCCTTTAAAAATATGATGGATTCTGGGCTTCCCTGGTGGCACAGTGGTTGAGAGTCCGCCTGCCGATGCAGGGGACATGGGTTCGTACCCTGGTCTGGGAAGATCCCACATGCTGTGGAGTGGCTGGGCCCGTGAGCCATGGCAGCTGAGCCTGTGCGTCCGGAGCCTGTGCTCCGCAACGGGAGAGGCCACAACGGTGAGAGGCCCGCGTACCACAAAAAAAAAAAAAAAAAAAAAAAAAAAAAAAAAAAGTCTCTCCAGTTAGTACTGCTAGACAAACAAATAACAAAGGAACAAGGCATAACAAATCATGGCAAATAGCCAAGTTGTGGGTATTTTCCATGAGGTTTAGAAGAAAAAAGATACAAGATATTCTGGGATTTTTAAAGTTCATAATGATTACTTTATTATAATAGTAATATACGTGAACAATAAGACATTTAGGAAAACATAGATTTTTAAATGAAGAAAATAAGGTTGCTATTATAACACCTCCCAGAAATCTTCAGTTTCAACGTTTCAGTGAATATCATTTCAGTATATTGTATCTCATTCTCCTTTTGTCTTTCCATGCTTATTGAATGCTCTCAGAAGTAAACAACAACAGTAATAATGTCTAAGATAGTCTTTAAAAATCTCTGAAGGATGACGAAGATTTGGCACACTTATTGTGCTGACACTCTTCCAAGATCAATTCATGATCACAAGATGTTTTCTTGGAAGTAGATTTTAGAGATTAAAAATGTTTAATGACTACAGAGTTGATGTCAAGTACCTTACTGTCATCAGCAATGAGAATTTTATGAGGAGATTGCCACACTCATGGGAAATAGATACAGTTGAGTATACAGGGTATATGTCTGGAAATGTGATCAATAACAGATTGCAGAACTTGGCGAGAGCCAAATGTGTGGTGCAGAACTCTTGGTTCACAGATTGGCAGCAAAAAGCATATGGCTGGGAGCTTGTTAGAAATACATGAACTCTGTCCTTGTTTCAGATTCAATGAGTAAAAATATGTTTTTTGTTTTCCAAAATTCATAAGTGATTCTTTTGCACATCAATTTTGAAATCACTTGCAAATATATGTTGAGATTGTTCATTGGAGCAAGTATTCAATGAAGCCATGGAGGTTAGGGACTCTTAGAGGAAGCTCCAGGTATACCAAAGAATTTCTATATGAGTTATAAGGAAAACAACCAATGACATCAAACTACAACAAAATCAAAACAGGATCCTGAGATGCACATGCGTACTTCGGAGACAATCAAATAGATGAGCACCACAAAGGGACCGGTGGTTTAAATATAAATTATGGATCACAGACTTGAAATTGAGGACAGTCTATCCATTAATGCATTTTTTCCCTGCCTTTTTGGGGAAAGGTAGCCCAAAAACTATTTTAAAGATGTACCTGGAAATACCAACGAAAAATCACTGTTTGAGAAATATTAGCTAATGTCAGAGCTGAAAGAGAACATTCTTGTTTCACTTTTAGGAAATTATTTATTCTTTAATTATATGCCAGCTAAGTACTTTCCACCTAAGAGAGAGTCAGTCAAAACATGCAAACCAGGCTAGACAAACAAGACTACCAGGACAGTTGAGAATATAACACTTATGATTTGTTGGTATGCAGGAAGAAAATACTGATCTCTAGTTTTTTAAATTTATCCTATTTTAAATTTATAATAGTGTTCCTACTGTTTAATATACAGGACATTAGTAAAATTTAATGCCAATACAGTCTTTAATAAACAATGCATTGAGTTTCATATTGAAAAATGTTTTACTGATCAAGATACACTTACCACAAAATTATATATTAACAGATTTTACTATATATATCAGTTTTACTTTACCAGTAAATAAAATGTAATGATTTTTTTTTTTGCATTTATATTTAGGAGAAGGTTATGTCTCCAAGTATGAGCAATTATTTTAAGAGATTTTTAAAATAATCATCATTGATAAATTATGCCAATAAGCTTTGTTCTTACATTATTCAATCTCGTATGATTCAAAAGTTACCATTTTACTAGCTAGAGCAGAGCAGCAACAGAAAAAGTACAAGTGAGTACTTCATAATGGCTTTATGAACATATTGTTATGAACTAGTTGTCTCTAAATATATGTTGATTAGTTGATGTGTTGATTACTTAAGTAATCACATACCTCCCAGGCACAATGAATAGCAGTACAGTTTATATCAGTGTTTCTCAAAGATACGTTCCCTATTTTGTCTGTATCAGATTCACCTAGGGTTTTCTGAAATACTAGATGGGCACAGGACCATACCTATTCATCATAATATGGGTGGAATCTAGAAATCTGTATTTAATTAAAATGCCCCAAGTTATTCTAATGTATATTAAAGTTTGAAGACCAATGAGATTCTAGATCTTTACCCTGATATAAAGGATGATTTCCTTTTAGGACCAAAAACATACCACAAAATTATTGGAAGCTTTATTCCCAGAATTTCCATACCTTTCAAGTGAAACTATTCTGGAAGGCTATAGCACATCACCCTGATTACTGACATCTTGTTTTGGTTGTTATCCAGTTATCAAGATTTATTGTAGCATAGGGTAAATACTGACCTCATCATTGGCCTATCATTAACACATTAACTGTGTTCATCTTCTCTGCCTCATCAGGAAACATCTGATGCATCTTTGATTGTGGACACACTGATTTGACCTATTACCTGACATATGGTGGAGGAATTGAAAGGCAACACTATTGATGAGGAGAGGAGTAGGACAAAAATTGATTCATGTAGCAAGATAAATGGGCAGCATTTTCGGAAACAAGCTTAAATCATAACACTCAGATGCCAAAAACACACGTGCAAGAAAAATCTGAATGTAGAAAGTCTGTCTTTATGATGGCAGTATACTGAGCTTTACAATTAAGGTCAGTGTATCTTTATGGAATAAGTGAAACAGTTTTCAAAGGACATAGTGTCTGCACCCAACATAGGAGCACCTCAATACATAAGGCAAATACCAACAGCCATAAAAGGGGAAATCGACAGTAACACAATCAGAGTAGGGGACTTTAACACCCCAATTTCACCAATGGACAGATCATCCAAAATGGAAATAAATAAGGAAATACAAGCTTTAAATGATACATTAAACAAGATGGACTTAATTGATATTCATAGGACATTCCATCCAAAAACAACAGAATACACATTCTTCTCAAGTGCTCATGGAACATTCTCTAGGATAGATCATATCATGGGTCACAAATCAAGCCTTGGTAAATTTAAGAAAATTGAAAGTGTATCAAGTATCTTTTCCGACCACAACGCTATGAGATTAGATAACAATTACAGGAAAAAACCTGTAAGAAACACATACACATGGAGGCTAAACAACACACTACTTAATAAACAAGAGATCACTGAAGAAATAACAGAGGAAATCAAAAAATACCTAGAAACAAATGACAATGAAAACACGATGACCCAAAACCTATGGCATGCAGCAAAAGCAGTTCTAAGAGGGAAGTTTATAACAACACAATCCTATCTTAAGAAACAGGAAACATCTTGAATAAACAACCTAACCTTGCACCTAAAGCAATTAAAGAAAGAAGAACAAAAAAACTCCAAAGTTAGCAGAAGGAAAGAAATCATACAGATCAGATCAGAAATAAATGAAAAAGAAATGAAGGAAACGATAGCAAAGATCAATAAAACTAAAAGCTGGTTCTTTGAGAAGATAAACAAAATTGACAAACTGTTATCCAGAATTATCAAGAAAAAAAGGGAGAAGACTCAGATCAATACAATTAGAAATGAAAAAGGAGAAGTAACAACTGACTCTGCAGAAATACAAAGGATCATGAGAGATTACTATAAGCAACTATATGCCAATAAAATGGACAACCTGGAAGAAATGGACAAATTCTTAGAAATGCACAACATTCTGAGACTGAACCAGGAAGAAATAGAAAATATGAGACCAATCACAAACACTGAAATTGAAACAGTGATTAAAAATCTTCCAACAAACAAAACCTCAGTACCAGATGGCTTCACAGGTGAATTCTATCAAACATTTAGAAAAGAGCAAACACCTATCCTTCTCAAACTCTTCCAAAATATAGCAGACGGAGGAACACTCCCAAACTCATTCTACGAGGCCACCATCACGCTGATACCAAAACCAGACAAAGACGTCACAAAGCAAGAAAACTACAGGCCAATATCACTGATGAACATCGATGCAAAAATCCTCAACAAAATACTAGCAAACAGTATCCAACAGCACATTAAAAGGATCATACACCATGATCAAGTGGGGCTTATCCCAGGAATGCAAGGATTCTTCAATATATGCAAATCAATCAACTTGATACACCATACTAACAAATTGAAGGAGAAAAACCATATAATCATCTCAATAGATGCAGAGAGAGCTTTTGACAAAATTCAACACCCATTTATGATAAAAACCCTGCAGAAAGTAGGCATAGAGGGAACTTTCCTCAACATAATAAAGGCCATATATGACAAACCCACAGCCAACATCACCCTCAATGGTAAAAAACTTAAACCATTTCCACTAAGAACACGAACAAGACAAGGTTACCCACTCTCACCACTATTATTCAACATAGTTTTGGAAGTTTTAGACACAGCAATCAGAGAAGAAAAAGAAATAAAAGGAATCCAAATTGGAAAAGAAGAAGTAAAGCTGTCACTGTTTGCAGATGACATGATACTATACGTAGAGAATCCTAAAGAGGCTACCAGAAAACTACTAGAGCTATTCAATGAACTTGGTAAAGTAGCAGGATACAAAATTAATGCACAGAAAACTCGCATTCCTACACTAATGATGAAATATCTGAAAGTGAAATTAAGAAAACACTCCCATTTACCATTGCAACAAAAAGAATAAAATACCCAGGAATAAACCTACCTAAGGAGACAAAAGACCTGTATGCAGAAAATTATAAGACACTGATGAAAGAAATTAAAGATGATATAAATGGAGAGATATACCATGTTCTTGGATGGAGAGATATACCACGTTCTTGGATTGGAAGAATCAACATTGTGAAAATGACTCTACTACCCAAAGCAATCTACAGATTCAATGCTATCCCTATCAAACTACCACTGGCATTTTTCACAGAACTAGAACAAAAAATTTCACAATTTGTATAGAAACACAAAAGACCCCAAATAGCCAAAGCAATCTTGAGAAAGAAAAATGGAGCTGGAGGAATCAGGTTCCCTAACTTCAGACTATACTACAAAGCTTCAGCAATCAAGACAGTATGGTACTGCCACAGAAACAGAAATATAGATAAATGGAACAGGATAGAAAGCCCAGAGGTAAACCCACACACATATGGTCACCTTATCTTTGATAAAGGAGGCGAGAATATTGAGTGGAGAAAAGACAGCCTCTTCATTAAGTGGTGCTGGGAAAACTGGACAGCTACATGTAAAAGAATGAAATTAGAACATTCCCTAACACCATACACAAAAATAAACTCAAAATGGATTAAAGACCTAAATGTAAGGCCAGACACCATCAAACTCTTAGAGGAAAACATAGGCAGAACACTCTATGACATAAATCACAGCAAGATCCTTTTTGACCCACCTCCTAGAGAAATGGAAATGAAAACAAAAATAAACAAATGGGACCTAATGAAACTTAAAAACTTTTGCTCAGCAAAGGAAACCATAAACAAGATGAAAAGACAACCCTCAGAATGGGAGAAAATATTTGCAAATGAAGTCACTGACAAAGGATTAATCTCCAAAACATGCAAGCAACTCATGCAGCTCAATAACCTAAATAGACATTTCTCCAAAGAAGATATACAGACTGCCAACAAACACATGAAATAATGCTCACATCATTAATCATTAGAGAAATGCAAATCAAAACTACAATGAGGTATCATCTCACACCAGTCTGAATGGCCATCATCAAAAGGTCTACAAACAATAAATGCTGGAGAGGGTGTGGAGAAAAGGGAACCCTCTTGAACTGTTGGTGGGAATGTAAATTGATACAGCCACTATAGAGAACGATATGGAGGTCCCTTAAAAAACTAAAAATAGAACTATCATACGACCCAGCAATCCCACTACTGGGCACATACCCTGAGAAAACCATAATTCAAAAAGAGTCATGTACCAAAATGTCCATTGCATCTCTATTTACAATAGCCAGGGCATGGAAGTGACCTAAGTGCCCATCAACAGATTAATGGATAAAGAAAATGTGGCACATATATACAATGGAATATTACTCAGCCATAAAATGGAATGAAACTGAGTTATTTGTAGTGAGGTGGATGGACCTAGAGACTGTCATTCAGAGTGAAGTAAGTCAGGAAGAGAAAAACAAATACCATATGCTAACACATATATATGGAATCTTAAAAAAAAATGGTCACGAAGAACCTAGGGGCAAGATGGGAATAAAGATGCAGACCTAGTATAGGATGGACCTGAGGATAAGGGAAGGGGGAAGGGTAAGCTGGGACAAAGTGAGAGAGCGGCATGGACATATATACACTACCAAATGTGAAATAGATAGCTAATGGGAAGCAGCTGCATAGCACAGGGAGATCAGCTCGGCGCTTTGTGACCACGTAGAATGGTGAGATAGGAAGGGTGGGAGGGAGATGCAAGGGGGAAGAGATATGGGGACATACGTATATGTATAACTGATTCACTTTGTTATAAAGCAGAAACTAACACACCTTTGTAAAGCAACTATACTCCAATAAAGATGTTTAAAAAAAAGGACATAGCGTTGGTTCATAGAAGCAATTATAGGTTTGCTGGGAGGCCGTCTTACAGGGAGAAACTGAAAAATAAAGGAAAACAATGTAGATGGTGGCCACTGTGGGCTTCTGGCAGAATCTCCTGGGGAAACGAAGAAAAGGGCCCTTCATTCCAAATAAATCTGAGTAGGAGGTGGCTCACTCTGTGGATTAATGTATCACAACACCTTGGGAAGTTAAAAGAGTTGGAGACTGCAATTCGGCAATGCAAAGTCCCCAGCTCATGCTGGCATATCCTCACGTAAGCCACTTTCTTCAAACAAAACATAACCTTCCATTCTGAAGAGACAGAAACACTTTGCAGGGATTTTTTGACTGTGGGTTTGGGTTTGGGGGTATTATTTAGGGGGTATTTTGTTTTGCATTTTCTCCAATAACAATCCACATTAGCCTCTTGTACATTAAACATCCGCAAAGGAGTCTAGGTAGTTTATAAACTTCCTTTTGCAAAAGAGTGCATCCGAAACCTACGGCATCATTCTCAAAAGCATATTGAACACCCTTCAAGGACAGAGTTTCGCCCTTTGCTTTCTGCAGTAATGTCCCAACTTCCCTTTGTGACAGCATGATTTGTCCTAATGGTTCTTGAGAGACATTTGGGAAATCTGACTTTCTCTCTGGGTGAAGATGCCACACAAGGAAGTCACCTCCATGTGATATGACGGAGGGGCCCTGTGCTTGAGAAAAGGCTACAGCTGCCATGTCTCTTGGAAGTTTCCCCAGTGGTATTTGACTAACTTTTTGTGAGCTGCTTCCAAGAGTCAGTGTTTAAGAAGTATGTTGCTGGCTGTCAAGCCCCAATGCTGCCTAAATTACTCTGATAAGGAGTTCTAATAAGATACTTTAGAAAGTCACTTATGCCATAAGGTATTCACATTATCTCAAGACATTTCTATTTGGGTAATAGGAAATGAAAGTGTGGATTAATGCCTTTCGCATGCCATTAAAAAGCTGAGAGGCAGAAGCCTCCTTTCAGCCACCAGGGGCCTCTTCCTCATGTCTGTTCACTGCTGTCTCAGCTAATCACTTCTGGTGCTTTCAAAAGCAAAGGATAAGTTTTGATTTCATAGAAAATGAGTTTAAACCAGAAAGTCCATGTGGCCTCCAAACTTTGGATTACTGCCATGGCATGCTGCATTTCACCTCTGATTTAAAGATAGGGAACATGTGGCTTCCTAAAAATGAAAAACTCTTCTGTACAATTCCCAAAAGGCTAATGCAAACAACTGGTAAAGGAGAAATAAAAAGACAGACACCAGAAGTCCAAAGAAGAAAAACTTAGTGAAACTGGGTCACCAATCACCTCCCTGTAACCCTAAGGAGTCAGGGTGGCAAATATGTCCACTTCTCTCTTTATCTGACCCATGATCAGATATAAAATTGTTAAGTGTTGCCATAAGTATAAATCCTATAGAATGTGACCTTGGTAAAATTAAGAGCAACAGGAACAACAATAATATCATGAACTAACATTTCGTGATTAAGAGCCAGGCACTGTGCTAAGTGTCTTATATGTATTATTTCATTACATCCTACTAAATTTATGAGGTAGGAACTAGTATTATTATTCTATTAGACTTGCTAACTTTAGTCTCCATTACTGGTGAGTGATAGAGGTGGCCTGAGAGAAAAAAATAGTCTGATTCTTTAGACCACATCTTTAACTGCACTTGAAAAAATAAAGGTGATCAGCAATTAATTTTCTTCAGTTAATTCTTGCATTGGACAAGTGCTTCAACACTTCTAAATAAAGGATCTCTCAAATAACATCAAGAGACCTGAATGTTTTGATAAGGAAATTGTTACAGCACTAACAAGCTCTTTCAGGAAAGCAGATGGTGCTGCCTCAGAAGAACAGCCCACCTCTCAGCAGATGAAGGTGGAAAGTCCATTCAATGACATGAAATGCTCCTCCAAGGTTATACGTCATGTGGGCATGAAATGTAAGAAGGATGCCATTTAGATTAGGACAGGGGGTGGAGCTACACTGCTTTCAAATAGGAGGGTCTTCTTTTCCTTTCAGGGAACATGCAAGTCATAACCTTCCTTTTTCTCTTCTATGAAATAGTGTTTTAGTTGATGGATTCCAGAGGTGAGCTTCACCAAGTGAAAACTCACCCTGCTCCTTCTAGAACCTAAATTAATGCCTACTCTTTCCCCAGAGCTCTCGTTTATGGACTCCAAAGGACTGGAGATTTGAAGATCATCTAACACAAGCAGAATTTAGCTTCCCCAAGATCCATTTTCTTCCTTTTCCCACCCTGGAGCTCCCCACCTCTTTCCAGCAGCCAGCCATCCCAGCAAAGCAGAATTATCACTCACAGTGAAAGAGAAAAGCCTCAGAGTTAGGCTGTGGCAGAAGCATGCCATAAAGTTACCAGCTTAATTAAGCCATTACAGTTTTTAGGGGTTTTTTAATACAGGCAATTTGAATGTATAATTGAGCCTGAGTACAGTCTCATTCTATGTTTTCCTTGGTCTGCTCAGAACCAGATTGCGAATGGGAAATAGCTGGGGTAACATCCTGTGGCAACAAGGTCAGTTGCTCATTTTTACTGTGACCTCCACAACGAAGTTACGAAATGTTTATTTCTATTGGCTTGGCCCAGCAGCGAAGGGCTTGGAGTCTTGAAGTGCCAAGCAGACAGGCCAACCACACAGAGAGTGCTTTGACTGTCAGCCTGTGCCCAGTGTTCTCAGGGACAATATTCCACACTTCCTTGTACAGAGAAGCTACAGAATATGGTTAGAGGAAACATTCTCTTTGGAAAAATGATTCTGAACTTCAGCCCTGAATTTAGATAGGGGAAACTACGAAAGATTACAAACCCATGTTCTTCAACTTTGACCAGTAGAGGAGAAGGCCAATTTGAGTCTCCCCTTGGGGGGAAGTGTATATTTAGGAAAAGCACATGAAGCCCACTGCTTATGCTGTGAATATAGCTCAGCACTTCACAGATTAGGCGATTTTACTAGTTGACAGCTGTTTATTCCAACAGCATATATTTTATGTAGCAGTACATTCGATACATTAAGCTATATTTCAGATTTACTCTAATCCCCACTGCCCCCTACCATATATGTACAAGTGCACACACACGCTGAGATGCTAAAAGAAATTTTGCTGTGTTCGCTTCAGCAGCACATATACTAAAACCAGAATGATACAGAGAGGGTTAGCATGGCCCCGAGCAAGATGCACACAGATTCATGAAGTGATCAAATATAAGACCTGAAACCATAAAACTCCTAGAAAAAAACATAAGCATAAGCAACTTGACATCAGTCTTGATGATTTTTGGGATTTGATACCAAAAGCTAAGGCAACAAAAGCCAAAATAAACATGTGGGATTATATCAAAATAAAATGCTTCTGTACAACAAAGGAAACCATCAACAAAACAAAAAGCAACCTATAGAATGGGAGAAAATATTTGCAAACCAAATTTCTGATAAGGAGTTAATATTTGAAATATATAAAGAACTCAAACAACTTAATAGTAAGAACAAACAATCTAATTCAAAAATGAGAATATCTGATTAGCCTTTTCTTTTTTAAAGGACACATACAGATAGCTAACAGGTATATGAAAAGGTACTCAACATCACTAATCAACAGAGAAATGCAAATCAAAACCACAATGAGATATCACCTCTCACCTGTCAGAATGACTATCATCAAAAAGACAAGAAATAACAAGAGTTGGCAAGGACAGAAAGGGAACTCTGGTGCATTGTTGATGGGAATGTAAATTGGTGCAGCAACTATGGAAAACAATATGGAGATTTCTCAAAAAGTTAAAGTAGATCCATATGACACAGAAATTCCACTTCTGAGTATTTAACCAAAGGGCATGAAAATGCCATGTTGAAGGGATATCTGCACCCCATGTTCATTGCAACATTATTTAGAATAGCCAAGATATGAAAACAAACTGTGTCCACCAATGAATGAATGGATAGGCAAATGTGACACACACACACACACACACACACACACACACAGAGGAATATTATTCAGCCATAAAAGAAGAAAATCTTGCTATTTACAACAGCATGGATGGACCTTTAGGGCATTATGCTAAGTGAAATAAGTCAGACAGAGAAAGACAAATACCGTATGATGTCACTTATATTTAGGATCCAAAAACAAAACTAAAACAAAAACAACCCGCAAAAAACAAAAAAAAACATGAACTTATAGACACAGAGAACAGATCAGTGTTGCTGCCGGAGGTTGGGGGAACAATTGTGTAAAGGGGGTCAAAAAGTACAAACTTCCAGTTCTAACATAAATAAGTCATGGGGATGTAATGTACATTACATGGATGTAATGTACAACATGCTATACAGTATTAATAATACTGTATAGCATATTTAAAAGTTACTAAGAAAATAGATCTTAAAAGTTCTCATCAGAAGAAAAATAATATGTAAGTATGTATGGTGACTCACATTAACTAGCCTTGTAGTGATCATTTCTCTCTATACATATATATCACACACACACACACACACACACACACACACACACAAGTATTGAATCATTATGTTGTATACCTGAAACTAATATAATGTCATATGTCAATTATACCTCAAAAATTTTTTTAAATAAAAAATATTTTTTGTTGTGTATGTGCTCATGGTAAAAGAGTCCCAAATCCCATACCCACCGTTTCAGCCTCTGGCAATTGTGTCTCCTCTCCTTAAAACTAGTTCAACCTGATAGAGAGGTAGGGGTGGAACTGAGAAAGCAGAGGGGTGGGATGATATGGGTTGGGGGAGGTGGGCTGTAATGGGTCACAAAAGAAAATATGAAGTATCAGTGATCTAAGGGTACCTGTGGGTTTCCTCCAGTTCTAGTAATTCTTTACATCGACAGAATACTTGCACAGTGATCAAGCAGTTTGTGTTGTTAGATCGTACTAATAAGACGCTGAACTTGGCATTAGACCATATGTCTAATTTATCAGTGAAGAAAATAAATCTCAGAGAAGAAAGTATGCATTTTAGGTCAGATTATATAAATAAATTCTCTCTCTCTCCCCCTCTTTCTCCGTCTCCTCTACTTCTAATACAATGCTAAGCTAACTTGGACTTTAATTTCACTTGTGTTTGTGTACAGGATTGAGGTCTGCCTTCCCAACTGTAGCCTCCGCGAAAGTTTCTATGAACCGCCCCCCATCATGTGTCCATCTGCAGTGCTTCTTTCCTGTTAAATGTTAACTCAGTTGAATCCTACTCTGTGTAAACGCGGTTATATGAAAACTTAAATTTGTTAAAATAAAACGTACACCGTGGGCTTCCCTGGTGGCGCAGTGGTTGAGAGTCCGCCTGCCGATACAGGGGACGAGGGTTCATGTCCCGGTCCGGGAAGATCCCACGTGCCACGGAGCGGCTGGGCCCGTGAGCCATGGCCGCTGAGCCTGCGCGTCCGGAGCCTGTGCTTCGCAACGCGAGAGGCCAAAGCAGAGAGAGACCCGCGTACCACAAACAACAACAACAACAAAACGTACACAATTAAGGGCGTTTCAAACAGATTCTCTGGAGTTTTTCTTTAGAGAATGAGTTCCTCTAATGAGCTTAAACGCTTGGATTAAAAGAAACGTAAAATGGCTGCCCCGTTTTCTGAGTAAATAGCCTACATTTTAGGAAGGTAACTTTTCGAGCTTTGTGCAGCTTCTGCAGCAGAGAAAGGGTGCCAAGTGAAGATGTTCATTCTTGTCCAGGAGGTTGAATTCAAAAGAAACTTTCCCTGAGATATATTTGCATACAGTAGGTAACGTCTTGTTTGTCTTCAAGTTAGGCCCAGTGTTTCCCCCGCTTTTTTTTATGAGATCTTTTCTTTTGTTGTATACCTTACAGTAAGACCTCATAAATCTTTGTTTTGAATCACCCCCGATGAGAGAAACACTGGAAAGCAAAATCTATGTGACAAAATGAAAGGAAGAATAGCTGAGTATGGATAGTCAAATCTAAAAAGATAAAGTAACTTCAGTCCCTCCTTCGACAGCCCCAGGTTTTACCAACTCACATTTAGAATTCTCTGATTTTCTTCGTCTTTCTTGGGCCACATGGAAAGAGAATACTGTATATTTCCAAATGCACACAGCCAGCTATCCAAGCACCTCCAAAGTTGAGCATGGTTCCTTTGAAATGAGCTCACCAACTCCCACAATTCCTGAGACCAAAGGTAACAGCTGCCCCTTAGTTTTATGAATTACCCCGTGGCTTACAGCCAAATGCTATTGGTTCGATTTCCCAGAGCAGTTCTCAAACTTTAGCAAGCATCAGAATCACCTGGAGGGCTTGTTAAGCCACAGAGTGGTGGATTCCATCCCTAGAGTTTCTGATTCAGGAGGTCTGGACTAGAGCCCAGTAATTTCAAATCTAACACATTTCTGGGTGATGCTGCTGCTGCTGCTGCTGCTAGTATAGGTATGGTGACTACTCTTTGAGGACCTCTAACTTGGAAGGCCCAAGTACCCATGAGATGAACAGCAGTTGACGTGTGTCAGCAAAGTCCCCCGTACTTCTGGCTTCAGTGAGATTTTAAGGGGGCGTAATGGGAGGCATGGGCTATGAGCAGGAGGTGAGAAGGTCAAATGCATTCGATTTTTATTCCCTCCATTATCTATGGCTGAGAACTACAGGTATTCTTGGTGCCCAGTGGGTTTTCAGGTTATTAAGCTTTTAAAGGATGAAGTCTGCCAGCTTACAGTTTGAGAGCAAGCAGCCAAACACTTGTGAGAGGAAAAAAGATATGACCTTAAGGTGCTTGCCCAGAAGCTTTGAATTTATCTGATATAACCAGGTCATAATTTGAGGGGGAATAAATTCTCCTTGTTAAAATAATCAGTTACATTCCTGGGGAGAAGACCTCAGGGAAAGGTAGTTCTCTTTAAACTCTATAGACTTGTGCATTGCTTCCCCTCACAGGTGTAGCCATTTGATACTGTGTAATTAAGAAGAAAGGAATAGTTTAGGAACATCTGCATAAGGAATTAGGATGATTAGAATGGATCACACATCTTTCATGGAGGAACTGATGTTAGCACGTGCATCATAGCTTGATTATCAAGCTATCATTAATAGAAATGGAGCACATATTAAAGAGAGATTTCTGAGCTGAGGGTTGAAGGACAAATAGAATGCAGGTGTTCCATTTATCTGTGGTACTCAAGTAAATTGGAAAGAGACACTTTTCATTGTGCAGTCTTTATTGTAGTATGGTTTTATTTCCCTGTCCTTGCCCTCCTTTCCTCTTTCAGTTTTACAGATACAACCTGAGTCCCTACTATGTGCAAAGCAGTGTACCAGATCCTTTGTTTGATGCAAAATTAAGTAGAACATGTAAGCCTCTACTCTTAAGTAAGAGGCTATGATGCCTATTAGATTACAAAGTGTAGGAGAATGCCATCAGCACATACAGAGGTCCAGAAGGTATTATCTGAGGCATGTTAAGAAAGTCATATTATGTTTCCCTCTTACAATAATCCTCCGCTAAAAGAATCACTCTGACTCGCCAAGAGGTTCAATGAGACTAGAACCATGTGTGATGGTCTCAGTGAAATTAATGATGGAGATTCCTGTTGACTTCACAATTAGTGGGAGAGCCAGTTAGGCCCAAGATTCAGAAACCGAAGGTTGTATACCCTCCTCCTTAAAGTTAATCCCCATGACCCTGGACTTTGATTCACACAGGCATCCTAATCCTGTAGCCAACCTCTTCAGACTACAGCCTGTTACACTCTAATCTAGTTCCTTAACCCAGGTACCTGGGCTATATTTATGCACATAATGTGTTTCTTCATGCTAGTCTTCCTTCCTGTGGATGCAGAATCTCTTTATTTCTTTTATCCTCCTTTCCAGGATAGCTTCTCTATTTCTTTCTTTGAAATGCAAGCCACAAGACTTTCTTTCCTCAGAAACAAAACTTCAGTTCAATTGCTTGTTCATGATATCTAACATGAGTAATCCTAAATACAGATATTAGAGGATGAGACCCCTTGACAATTTGGAATGATCTGGAGTCCTGAAGAGACAGTGATAGAAGATGCAAGTAGTCACTCCAACACACTTTGTCACTGTGTGCTCAAGAGAGCTGGGATTTGAAAATAAACTTCCAATGGTTAATGGCATTTGAAATAATTTTAAAATACACTGGGGTGGGGAATGTTTGCATAGTCAAATAGACTTATTCATAAAGCAGGGTGGTGGTTTCTAGAAGCTGAGAGTATTGTAATATTTACCTGATCTACCCTTCTGGCATGGGCTACTCAAATGTCCTCAGCTCAGTGTACACCCAAAACTTCTGTCTCTGCTGCTTTAGGCATTCATTTATATGAGCTATTTGATCAGTTTATTCTGTTTGCAGTCCTCAATTTAAAAAGAAAAATGATCAGTCTCACTTTCTAACATTCTACATAGGGTTTTAATTTTCTTGCGCTATTTTAGGAATTGGACTAAACTTAAGTCAATGGCAAATCTTTTTTTGGATAATTAAAAAGGTTTCTGCAAGAAAAAGGTTGTATGGAACTAATCTATTTCTCAATTACATCGTTATTTTTGAGAAAAGAGGGCAAATGAGTTTCATTAGCTGACTCAGTGACCAACACTGTCAGCTGGCTAGACAATGTCCAGTAATTAAAGTTGTTTCCCAAGTATTCCCTGATAATCAACCACAAAAACATCATCAGTGATTCTCATGCATTCATTTTGTTAGGGAGCAACTGGGGATAGTCCAAAACTTTAGAACTAAACACTGGAAATTATTTCTCTTCACCACCTAATTTATTGCAAAATAGTCTTGTGTGAAAAGAGGTGCCATCCAATGTGAATAGTTTTTGCAAGGCATATGCCTGGGGCATAATCCTCAGAAATAGAGTCGTGTAGTTGAGCCAGATTTAGAGAGATAACATATCAGTGAGGTCCTCCTCCCTGTTCCAGCTGCATTCTGATCACTTCATTTTGAGTTCCATTGAGTACTTCATCAATAGGATCCAAGAGACAACCTTAAATACTCAGAATAAAATTGGCTTTACCACCCCTAGACAACAAGCTTCCATATATGCCAGTGAAGAGCTGAGCTTCAGATCTAGAGCCCTCCTTAAAGCTCCAAAATGATAGCCCCACCATGATTATATGCCTTGAAAGCATCAAGATAATTTTATTATTCCCTTTGGCTCTGTTCATGTCAGTTACCAGAAGAAACCCTAGGCTTCCAGGTCATACCCTAGAATAAACCATTATCATTTCACCTGGATGATAGGAATAGCCTCCTAACTCTTCTACCTGGTTTCACTTTATTCATACTAGTGGTTACACACAGCATCCAGAATGATCCTTTTAAAACGAAGTTACCTATGCCTCTGTTCAAAACTATGGTTTTCTCCATAAGACACAGCTTTATTTTTTTTCTTTGTTACATTCACTGTTGTCTCTACAATGCTTAAACAGCATATAGTGAGCACTCAGAAAATATTTATCAGATAGATAGACACAGAGAGAGATAAATAGGGAATATTTCCTCTTTTCAATGCTCTCTTCTACTGCCTTTGCTCAAGTCCTTATTATTTCATTTGGCTTATTTTTTATTTATCATAATATAGTAGTATATGCATATAATTCTATAAAAACATGAAACATAAATAAAAATAAAGAGGAAAATAAAAGTTATATAATCCACCATCCAAAGTTAACATTTTGGTTTATATTCTTCTAGATATTTTCTATAGTAGTAGTTTCTTCCATTATATTCCAGCCCAGATCCTACTCCTATAACAAACACAGTCTTAATGTCACCAGTTGCATTTGTTTCCTGTGGCTGCCATAACAAATTATCACAAGCTAGTGGCTTAAAACAAGATAAATTTATTCTCTCACAGTTCCGGAGGCCAGAAGTCAGAAGCCCAGGTGCTGTCAGTGTTACACTCCCTCTGGGACTCTAGGGGAGAAGCCTTTCTTAACCTCCTCTAGTTTCTTGTGGTTTCTGGCCTCTTGGCTTCTAGCAACACCCTTCTGGGAAGTCTTCATGTTGACTTCTCTTGTGTTTGTGTGTTATCCTCTTTCTGACTCTTATAAAGACACCTGTCATTGGATTTATTCCCCCACCCAGATAATCCAGGATAAACACATCTCAAGACCCTTAACTTAATTATATCTGAAAATACTCTTTTTTCCAAATAAGATTACATTCACAGATTCTAGGGATTTGGTGTGGACATGTCTTTGATGGGGGTTCACCATTTAACCTACTACACCAATGTTAAATTCCTCAGACAAAATAAATTTGTTTGTGTCACTGCTGTGTGTTAAAAATCCTTCAGTGGTTCCCCATTATCTAAGTATGCCAGACTCCTTTGGATGGCATGAAAAGCATTTATGATCCTTGACTAATCTTCCAAGAAAACAGACTTCATAATGGCAGACAATCCATCATGGCCACTCCATCCCAATGATTTGTAGAGAGAAAAACAGAGGAGGAGGTCTCCTCAGGAAAACTGGACTGTGTCCTAATTAAACAGCTAGAGGTACACAACACTGAGATGTGGTATTTAGTGTTAATGTGACAGTTTGAATTCAGCAGTGGGTCAGAGGATGGTTCATAGAGATTAGTTTACACTTGTATTTTTTCATCACCTGGAAAATATGTGACATTAATAAATTATTAATTTGTTTTGATAAAAGGAGTGAATAGATGCAAGTATTAAATTCATGGTTCAAGGACTCAAATTCTCTTTTCCCTCATCCAGTGTTTGCCTCTTTGTTACCTCTCCTAGCTGAAGATTTTTTCTATGAATTTGCTTCTGAATCTCTCTTTTAGAAGAGTATACTTATTTATGTCACATTGAATTAATTTCTCCAAAAACGGAGCCCATCATTCCTGTCTCTCTCTATTGTTCAGATGTTGTATTAGTGCCGGATGATGGTAGCAAGGCAGAAGCTATGCTAAGTGACAAAGTGTGAAATTCACATGTATTACTTATTCATTTTCCTTCTTCTGTCTCTTTATCTTAATGTATTAAAGGTAATAGTCTGAATCAAGCCTCTACAGTTGTTTACTTTCTTCTGACAGAATTAGCTGGGGCAGTTCAGTTTCTCTGATTTATTGTTGAGTCTCATCCACTTTCCATCACTTTCAGGTGTAATTTTTCCTTTCATTTCCTTTAAAAAAATTAAAATTGCCCACAATCCTCCTTCATGGTTACTTGGTTTGACAAATTTATCAGAAAATGTAGGAAATGGCTTAGAGTAGATCATATCAGACTTGGTGTATTTGTGATACAAGATCATTAAGTGTACAGGGAATTGTTCTGAGATGGTGGGAGATGAAGCCCCAGAAAGAAGCAGAGCAGTGGTTGGGTACAAAGGGCAAGTAGTGGGAGTGGTCCATCCTACTGCAGGCAAAATTGGGAGTGGAGGATGTTGTCTCTGAAGAATTTTAAAACAGTAAGAAAACCAAATAATGTCAGTTCTAAATTTTTTAAATTAAAACTTAATTTTTTAGAGCAGTTTTAGGTTTACAGCTGAATTAAAGGGAAGTAATAGAGATTTCTCATTATACTTCCTGCCCCCCCACCACACACTCACAGCTTCCCCCATTATCAGCGTCCTTCATCAGAGAGGTATAACTCTTATAACTGATGAACCTACATTGATATGATACATCATAATCATTCAAAGTCCAGAGTTTATATTTCAGTTCACTTTTGCTATTGTACATTCTATAGGTTTGAACAAATATATAATGACATGTATTCATCATTATGGTATCATACAGAATATTTCCACTGCCCTAAAAATTGTGTGCACTCTGCTAATTCAGTCCTTCACCTGCCCTTTAATACTTGTCAAGCACTGACCTTTTTACTGTCTCCATAGTTTTTAATTTTCTAACATGTCATATAATTAGAATCATACAGTATGTATCCTTTTCAGGTTGGCTTCTGTCACTTAATAATAGAAATTTAAGTTTCCACCATGTCTTTTCATGAGTTGATAGCTCATTTCATTTGAGCACTGAATAATATTCCACTGTCTGTATGTCTCACAATTTGTTTATCCATTTATGCACTGAAGAACATCTTGACTGCTTCTAAGTTTGGGCAATTATGAATAAAGCTCCTGTTAATCTATGTGTAAGTTTTTGTGTGGACATACATTTTCAACTCCTTTGAGTAAACACTAAGGAGTATGATTTCTGGATCATAATGATTGTAAGAATATGTTCAGTTTGGTAAGAAACTGCCAAATTGTCTTCCAAAAGTGTACCGTTTTGCTTTCCCACAGCAATGAAAAAGAGTTCCTGTTGCCCACATCCTCACATATCCTTACCAACATTTGCTGGTGTCAGTTTCTGGATTTTGGTCATTCTAATAAGTGAGTAGTGGGATCTCTCAGTCTACTTTTTATTATGACTCTGAACCAATAATTCTAAAAAATGTCAGTGATTAAATACTCCCAGAGGAGAAAGGAAAACCAGATTGGAGGGACTCAATGATTCTTCTCCAAGGTATTTCTAAATGGGCTTAGGAGATTAGCAAGCTTCATTTTCAGAATGTTTCTGCAGTGATTCAGCCATGTGGCTGACAGGGTTTTGGTGCTCCAGCCAAGTGTCAGGCCTGAGCCTTTGAGGTGGGAGAGCTGAGTTCAGGACATTGGGCCACGAGAGACCTCCCAGTCCCACATAATATCAATCGGCGAGAGCTCTCGCAGATATCTCCGTCTCAAGACAATGACACAGCTATACTCAATGACCAGCAAGCTCCAGCACCGGATGCCCGATGGCAAAAAACTAGCAAGACAGAATCACAATGCCACCCGATAGCAGAGAGGCTGCCTAAAATCATAGTAAGTTCACAGACACCCCAAAATGCACCACAGAACACAGTCCTGCCCACCAGAAAGACTAGATCCAGCCTCATCCACCAGAACACAGGCACCAGTCCCCTCCACCAAGAAACCTACACAACCCACTGAACCAACCTTAGCTACTGGGGACAGAAACCAAAAAAAAACAGGAACGATGAACCTGCAGCCTGTGAAAAGGAGACCACAAACACAGTAAGTTAAGCAAAATGAGAACACAGACAAATATACAGCAGATGAAGGAGCAAGATGAAAACACACCAGACCAAACAATTGAAGAGGAAATAGGCAACCTACCTGAAAAAGAATGCAGAGTAATGATAGTAAAGATGATCCAAAATCTTGGAAATAGAATAGAGAAAATAAAAGAAACGTTTAACAAGGACCTAGAAAAAATAAAGAGCCAAAAAACAATGATGAACAACACAATAAATGACATTAAAAATTGTCTAGAAGGAATCAATAGCAGAATAACTGAGGCAGAAGAACGGATAAGTGACCTGGAAGATAAAATAGTAGAAAAAAATATCGCAGAGAAAAACAAAGAAAAAAGAATGAAAGAATTAACGACAGTCTCAGAGACTTCTGAGACAACATTAAATGCACCAGCATTTGAATTATAGTGATCCCAGAAGAAGAAGAGAAAAAGAAAGGGACTGAAAAAATATTTGAAGAGATTATACTTGAAAACTTCCCTACTATGGGAATGGAAATAGTCAATAAAGTTCAGTAAGCACAGAGAGTCCCAACCAGGATAAATACAAAGAGAAACACTCCAAGACACATATTAAACAAACTCTAAAAAATTAAATACAAAGAAAAAATATTAAAAGCAGCAAGGGAAAAGCAAAAAATAACATACAAGGGAATCCCCATAAGTTAACAGCTGATCTTATTATTATTGTTTTTAAAAATTTTTTTTGCGATATGTGGGCCTCTCACTGTTGTGGCATCTCCCATTGCGGAGCACAGCCTCCAGAGATGCAGGCTCAGAGGCCATGGCTCACGGGCCCAGCCGCTCTGCGGCATGTGGGATCCTCCCAGACCGGGGCATGAACCCGCATCCCCTGCATCAGTAGGCGGACTCTCAACCACTGTGCCACCAGGGAAGCCTAACAGCTGATCTTTCAGCAGAAACTCTGCAAGCCAGAAGGTGGTGGCAGGACATATTTAAAGTGATGAAAGGGAAAAACCTACAACCAAGATTACTCTACCCCGGAAGGATCTCATTAAGATTCAATGGAGAAATTAAAACCCTTACAGACTAGCCAAAGGTAAGAGAATTCAGCACCATCAACAGCCTTACAACAAATGCTAAAAGAACTACTCTGGGCAGGAAACACAGGAGAAGGAAAAGACCTACAATAATAAACCCAAAACAATTTAAAAATGGTAATAGGAACATACATATCGATAATTACCTTAAATGTAAATGGATTAAATGCTCCAACCAAAAGACATAGACTGGCTGAATGGATACAAAAACAAGACCCGTATATATGCTGTCTACAAGAGACCCACCTCAGACCTAGGGATACATACAGACTGAAAGTGAGGGGATGGAAAAAGATATTCTATGCAAATGGAAATCAAAAGAAAGCTGGAGTAGAAATTCTCATATCAGACAAAATAGACTTTAAAATAAAGATTATGACAAGAGATAAAGAATGACACTACATAATGATCAAGGGATCAATCCAAGAAGAAGATATAACAATTGTAAATATTTATGCACCCAACAGAGGAGCACCTCAATACATAAGGCAAATGCTAATAGCCCAAAAAGGGGAAATCGACAGTAGCACAATGATAGTAGGAGACTTTAACGCCTCACTTTCACCAATGGACAGACCAACCAAAATGAAAATAAACAAGGAAACATGAGCTTTAAATGATACATTAAACAAGATGGACTTAATTGATATTTATAGGACATTCCATCCAAAAACAACAGAATACCATTTCTTCTCAAGTGCTCATGTGACACTCTACAGCACAGATCATATCTTGTTTTGCCACAAAACACACTGTGGTAAATTAAAGAAAACTGAAGTTGTATCAAGTATCTTTTCTGACCACAACGCTATGAGACTAGATATCAATTACAGGAAAAAATCTGTAAAAAGTACAAACACATGCAGCCTAAAAAATACACTACTAAATAACCAAGAGATCACTGAGGAAATCAAAGAGTAAATGAAAAATTACCTAGAAACAAATGACAATGAAAATGCAATGACCAAAACCTATGGCATGCAGCAAAAGCAGTTCTAAGAGGGAAGTTTACAGCAATACACTCCTACCTCAAGAAACAAGAAACACCTCAAATAAACAACCTAATCTTACATCTAAAGCAATTAGAGAAAGAAGAACAAAATAATAGTTAGCAGAGGGAAAGAAATCATAAAGATTAGATTAGAAATCAATGAAAAAAAATGAAGGAAATATAGCAAAGATCAATAAACTAAAAGCTGGTTCCTTGAGAAGATAAACAAAATTGATAAACTGTTAGGCAGACTCATCAAGAAAAAAAGGGAGAAGACTCAAATCAATACAATTAGAAATGAAAAAGGAGAAGTAACAACTGACACTGCAGAAATACAAAGGATCATGAGAGATTACTACAAGCAACTATAGGCCAATAAAATGTACAACCTGGAAGAAATGGACAAATTCTTAGAAAAGCACAACCTTATGAGACAAAACCAAGAAGAAATAGAAAATATAAACAGACCAATCACAAGCATTGAAATTGAAATTGTGATTAAAAATCTTCCAAAAAACAAAAGTCCAGGACCAGACGGCTTCACAGACAGATTCTATCAAACATTTAAAGAAGAGCTAACACCTATCCTTCTCAACCTCTTCCAAAATATAGCAGAGGGAGGAACACTCCCAAACTCATTCTACGAGGCCACCATCTCCCTGATACCAAAACTAGACAGATGTCACAAATAAGGAAAACTACAGACCCATATCAGTGATGAACACAGATGCAAAAATGTTCAACAAAATACTAGCAAATGGAATACTACAGCACATTAAAAGGATCATACACCATGATCAAGTGGGGTTTTTCCCAGCAATGCAAGGATTCTTCAATATACGTAAATCAATCAATGTGATACACCATATTAACAAACTGAAAGAGAAAAACCGTATGATCATCTCAATAGATGCAGAAAAAACTTTCAACAAAATTCAACAACGTTTATGATAAAAACTCTCCAGAAAGTACGCACAGAAGGAACCTACCTGAACACAATAAAGGCCATATATCACAAACCCACCACCAACATCGTTCTCAATGGGGAAAAACTGAAACCATTTCCACTAATATCAGGAACAAGACAAGGTTGCCCACTCTCACCACTACTATTCAACATAGTTTTGGAAGTTTTAGCCACAGCAATCAGAGAAGGAAAAGAAATCAAAGGAATCCAAATGGAAAAGAAGAAGTAAAATTGTCACTCTTTGCAGATGACATGATACTATACATAGAGAATCCTAAAGATGCTACCAGAAAACTACAAGAGCTAATCAATGAATTTGATAGAGTAGCAGGATACAAAATTAATGCACAGAAATCTCTTGCATTTCTCTACACTATTGATGAAAAATCTGAAAGAGAAACACTTCCGTTTACCATTGCAACAGAAAGAATAAAATACCTTGGAATAAACCTACCTAAGGAGACAAAAGACCTGTATTCAGAAAATTATAAGACTGATGAAAGAAATTAAATATGACAGAAACAGATGGAGAGATATACCATGTTCTTGGATTGGAAGAATCAACCTTGTGAAAATGACTATACTACCCAAAACAATCTACAGACTCAATGCAATCCCTATCAAACTACCACTGGCATTTTTCACAGAGCTAGAACAAAAAATTTCACAATTTGTATGGAAACACAAAAGACCCCAAATAGCCAAAGCAATCTTGAGAAAGAAAAATGGAGCTGGAGGAATCAGGCTCCCTGACTTCAGACTATACTACAAAGCTTCAGTAATCAAGACAGTATGGTACTGGCACCAAAACAGAAATATAGATCAATGGAACAGGATAGAAAGTCCCGAGATAAATGCACGCACCTATGGTCACCTTATCTTTGATAAAGGAGGAAAGAATATACAATGGAGGAAAGATAACCTCTTAAATAAGTGGTGCTGGGAAAACTGCACAGCTACATGTAAAAGAATGAAATTAGAACACTCCCTAACACCATACAGAAAAATAAACTCAAAATGGATTAAACACCTACATGTAAGGCCCAACAGTATAAAACTCTTAGAGGAAAACACAGGCAGAACACTCTATGACATAAATCACAGCAAGATCCTTTTTGACCCACCTCCTAGAGAAATGGGAATAAAGACAAAAATAAACAAATGGGACCTAATGAAACTTAAAAGCTTTTGCACAGCAAAGGAAACCATAAACAAGATGAAAATACATTGTGAGAAAATGTTTGCAAATGAAGCAACTGACAAAGGATTAATCTCTAAAATGTGCAAGCAGTTCATGCAGCTCAATATCAAAAGAATAAACAACCCTATCGAAAAATGGGCAGAAGACCTTAACAGACATTTCTCCAGAGAAGATACACAGATGGCCAACAAACACCTGAAAGGATGCTCAACATCACTAATCATTAGAGAAATGCAAATCAAAACTACACTGAGGTATCATCTCACACTAGTCAGAATGGCCATCATCAAAAAATGTACAAAGAATAATTGCTGGAGGAGGTGTGAGGAAAAGTGAACCCTCTTGCACTATTGGTGGGAATGTCAATTGATACAGCCATTATGCAGAACAGTATGGAGGTTCCTTATAAAACTAAAAATAGAACTACCATACGACCCAGTAATCCCTCTACTGGGCATATACCCAGAGGAAACCATAATTCAAAAAGAGTCATGTACCACAATGTTCATTGCAGCACTATTTACAATAGCCAGGACATGGAAACAACCTAAGTGTCCACTGACAGATGAATGGATAAAGAAGGTGTGGCACATATATACAATGGAATATTACTCAGCTATGAAAAGAAATGAAATTGAGTTATTTGTAGTAAGTTGGATAGACCTAGAATCTGTCACACAGAGTGAAGTAAGTCAGAAAGGGAATAAAAAATACTGTATGCTAACACATGTATATGGAATCTAAAAAAAAAAAAAAAGGTTCTGAAGAACCTAGGAGCAGGACAGGAATAAAGACACAGCCATAGAGAACTGACTTGAGGACATGGGGACGGGAAAGGGTAAGCTGGGATGAAGTGAAAGAGTGGCATGGATACATATACACTACCAAATGTAAAATAGATAGCTAGTGGGAAGCAGCTGCATAGCACAGGGAGATCAGCTCGGTGCTTTTTGACCAAAGAGGGGTGGGATTGGGAGGGTGGGAGGGAGACGCAAGAGGGAAGGGATATGGGGTTATATGCATACATACAGCTGATTTACTTTGTTATGCAGCAGAAACTAACACAACAATGTAAAGCAATTATACTCCAATAAAGTTAATAAAATAATAAAATAAAATACTCCCAGAGAAATATCATGTTGATCTAAGTTCTAAACAATTCCTCCAATTTTTGCTGTATTTTAAAATATATGTAGAAGATCCAAATTATTATGTGTTTATTATATATTCTTTAATAAACATTGTGTTCTGCATGGAAGGTAGTCATACTAACCCCCACATATTACTTCTGCCTTTTTAATGTTCACAGTTGTTTAAGCTTGTTTCAGGCACATTTCATCTGTAGGTTCTATGGCACCATACATTCCTACATTTAAAAAGTAGATTCAACGTAATAACCCAGGGATTACAAAGACCAAGATACAGAACATGAGTTACTTTAATTATGTTATTCTATTTAACTGCTTGGAATTTTTCATTTGTGTTTAAATTTTTTCTGCTGAAGAAACATTTGAAACCTCACAGAATCAATTTGTAAAAAATGACATGAAATTATGGTGATTTCTGGAATTTATTATGTAAAGAAATTTGTATGACTTTGACAAACTTATCCTGGAGTTTAAAACTTTTCTTAATTATTTGTATGTATATTGCTTCATGTGAAAGAAGCTTTGGAAATTAAAATTAATACAATGTGTTCTTCAACTAGTCTACTGAGCAAGAATATGTCAAAAGGATAAATTTTGATGAGATCATTTACTAACTTGCAGAAGGTAGGTGTAAAAACAGAAACTGTAACATTATTAATTACTATATCCAATATGGTATACATTTTACTCCTTTTTCTAAAAACATAAAGTAATGTACTTAAAATTAATTATTACTATTTTCCTTTTTAAATATTTTACTACTTTTAATTATTTTTGTTTGTTAAATACCATGATTATATATATATGAATTTTCATAAAAGAAATATTCAGTTTTCATTTTCCTCTCTACTCCCAGCTAGTACTATTTCTGGCTTATCTTTTCATTTCATGATTATTACTAAAATTATATCTATTATTGTATGGAAGAGGGAAATGTTAAAAAATTATTTATCTGGCTTTCAAGTATATTAGATATACCATTTAATCAATGAAGTTAACTGGTTGGTAAAACGTTGAGCTGAGAAGGTATAGGTTTCAAAGAATGTCAGTGCACAAAGAAGAAGTCAGGAGAACATCCCAACCTAAGTTCAGTAAGAAAGAGCCAAAAGTGAGCTATGGCAGGAGATTTCATTTCTTATCTGAAGCCCTACCTTTAAACAACTGATTATCTCCAGGACTCTGTCTCTCTGATGGTATCATCCTATCTCCTTCTGCAATACAAAGCTTTCCGGAATACTGTTTTGATAAGCAACTGACTTTAGATTGCTTATCTACAGATGTGTAGGTCTCTACTTTTTGAGACAATGGGAATCACTTGGTAAATATAAAATATTAATTATGTGAACAGCTATCTAAAATTAATGATGGGTCTTGTTTTCAATCAAGACTAAAGGAATTTTTTAAAAAGGTAAGAAGACACTGGAAGATTTTTAAAACACACATTTTTGATGTGTCTATAAGTAGTTAACAATAAGTAGTTTCTATTTAATGGAGAATTACTCTCTATATTACTCTCTATATGCCAGCAAGCTGGGGCTGGGCATCTAACACCTCCTTTGAGAACCTGGAGATGCTCTGTAAAGGGTCTACGTGATGTGGGTGAGGAGATAAAGACATCATCCCCTACCTCAGAGATTACCGGAGCTACTTTAAAATTAATCTTAATACTTGGCTGGTTTTTAGAAGATCTAATGAATATAAACCAACCAGCTTGTCAGCATCTGGGAGGAAGCAGCTGAAAGAATTTGCTGAACCCATAAAACAAGTAAATCTTTGCTTAAGCCTTGCACATGTCATTAATTAAACATTTTTATTGTGTGGCTCATTTAAAGAAAGGAAAAGAAACATCTTTCATTATGTGAACAGGTCTATAAATAATGAATGGCTTATCCAATTTCAGCTCAACATCAACAAATCTTAGCGGGGGTCCAGCAGAAACACAGTGCCCTTTTCACTGCCTGTCATGAAAAGAAAAGGGTTTTATCACTTTCCTAAAAGAGGAGACAAACAAGAGAGGGAGTATAGGTGCTAGAAAGAATTGGTTAAAAAGCAAACCACTGAAACAAATTTCTACATCTGAAAAATGTACCAGTTCCCTTTATTCCTAGGTTCCAAGTACAGAGCTTGACTGTGAATTTTTATCAAGATGAGTTGAAAGTCTGTTTTAAGCACTATAAAATAGCTGAGTTAAGTTCCCTGAGGACAAATATTAGGTTAGGTAGTCCTCGATTATATGCTCTATTACTTATTACCATTATCACTACCACTGCTTGACCAAGTTGATTGCCTTGCCCTTGATAAATGCTTCTGAATAATTCTAATAGCCAATAAATATTTATATTCACCTTGTACCATGCATTGTGCTGAGCACTTTAAATACTGTGTCTTATTTAGTTCTCGCAACAAGGCTATGAGTTAGGCAGGATTATTATGTTCCTTTAACAATTCATGAGAAGCAGTTGCTTTATAAGCTTGTGCCAGTTAGGATAACTCCTACGTCTAAGATCTGACTTGGGATTCACAAACAAGCCTACGTGACAACAGAACTATCTTTATTCTGCTTCCATTCGTTAAACAATCATCAATAAGTATTTTCCCACTGCTTCTCTCAATGTCCACTGGGGTTGCCCAGAACTCCCCACCCTAATCTCTTGTTTGAGTCAGTTCATTTATTTTCCCTCAACCTTCTTACTCCTCCTAGAACCCAGACAGCCATGCTTATTTATAACCTATGGCTTGGGAATTGTCCATAAGATGGTGGTGCTAGACTGTCATATGTCTACACACTTCTGTAAATGCCTCCCAACTAATATGGCAAGATTGTAGAAAGAAGTTTCTTAAAGGAAACTTCTGGAGTTGGTCCTCACTAATGTCACTTCTATTCATTTAGGGATTCTTCTCTTAGGTAACAAGTTGAATTATGTAAGACAACTTAATGGGGATTACTTAATGCAACAGGGAATGCTCAGTCTCTCTTTAAGCCTACACCTTTATAACTCAGGTACCTCATGGTTAGTATTATTATTAAAACAGTAGCATATTTTGTTGGAACCTAACATTTTCTTGAATGCTTACTATACACTAGTGGGCACTTTACATGAATAAAATTACCTAATCTTTTTAAAAACCTGGTAAGGTTGGTCCTGCTTTCTTAAATTTATAGCTAAGGAAATAAGACACAAAGACAAGGACAGTCTGTAGTGAATACCTTCAGGAATAAGATAGTCTCTCCCCCAGCTTTTGAGAGCATTTGTGACTGGCTGCTGGCAGCTGAGTTTCTCTCTGAGTATTATCCTCAGCAGACAAACCCCCAAGCCCAAAGTCATGTCCTCTCCTTGGGGGCAGCCTACCACCAATGCCTTGTTGGTGACAGCCTATGAAAGTCTTGTCCCCTTACCCTAAGAGATGCATTTGTATAGATCTGTCCCAGCTCCAGAGCTCCCAGTGGGATTGACTGAGGCCTTTGTCATAAATGCATACAGTCCAAATCTTCCTTCTCTTCAGTCCTAGAGCCTTCACACCCTACGGGAACTCCCTAAAAAACTTCTTGCACCCAAGTCTTCAGCTCAAAGTCTATTTCTGAGATATTGATCTTAGACAACTGGTAAATCCTGCAGGTCCAATGGCATTAGAAATATCTATCGTGGGAATATATGTCATAAGAAATTTTTTGAAGGCTCCAATTTTTTGAAGGCTCCTATAAGGAGAGTCACAATATACGGTTGTGGAGCACTGGTAGTGTTCTGGAGCAAGGGCATGTCATGTACAGTAGAAAATTACACATTTGAAAAATATCTCCTGCTGTGTAACTAGGACTTAATAGCTAAAGAGATCCTGACAAGTAGGGCTTCAAGTAAACATGTGTCCATAATTATTCATCATGAGCTGAGTTCTATCAAAACCACCAAGTCATAACATAGAAGTAATACATCTGGGAGAGGGCACAAGTAAGCTGGGTAGGCAGGCCATTGAGACACCATATCAACCACCACTGTTAAACAGATTTCTCTCCTTTAGCTCACCACTATGGCTTCAGGGAGGAAGTCACTTATACCTCCTCTTATATACAGAGGAGCAACAAAGCCAAGTTGCAGACACACCCTGCAGTGATGTTAAAAGGTAACAGTGAAGTGAAATACTCCCAGTGGGCAAAGCTTTGTCCAGTGTGCCCTTTCCTCTTTGTATGGAGAGAGAAGAGGCCTGGCAGAGGAATAAATACAGACTCATGGACAGTGACAATTAGCTTGGCTAGTTGCTGAGGACTTTGAAGAAGAAGGACTGAAAGGTTGGTGACGATGAATTCAAGTAAGAGGACTGCGGATGGACCTATGAGAGCAGACATGAAGTGTACAATTCCTGCTATCACATGTTAATGCCAACACTCACCAGAGGGCATCTATTGCAAAAGAGACAACAAACAACCAAGTAGACAGAATAACTTGGCCAGTTAATAGCAATGTGTCTCTAATTGGGCACTCCTGTGTTAGCACAATGGACTTACAAACAAGGTAGACATAGTAGTAGAGATGGAGAATAGGCATGGGCCCAATAGCATAAGCTGACTCAGCTACTTTGAATGACAAAAGTCTACACCTCCAACAACAGAGAGCAAGATCAACCAGCCACTTGATGACAAGTTGATTACTATTGGACATTTTTCGCCCTAGAAAGCACAAGGATTCATCCTGACTAGAATAAACATATAAGCTGGTTAAGGACTTGCCTTTCCTGCTCTCAGGGGCTCAACCAGCATCATGATCTCTGGGATACACAGCATTTTCTTTGCTGCTACAGGACCCCGCATAAGATCACATCAGGGCAACAATCCCACTTTACAGCAAAGAAGATGTGGCAGTTGCACATGATAGTGGGATCCCTTGGCCCTACTACATACCATACTACCCACAAGCACCTGCAATGCTTCTTACAGGTGTCCACTTGGAGATAAAGCACCACTATCAAAGATGCAGAATACATATAAAATCAACAACCATTGTATAGGTCTTTTCCCCAGTAGGTAAACATACCAGTCTAGGAGCCAAGAAGTGACATTGCAGTGGTTCTGCTCACCATCATTCTAGGTGACACTTCTGGGAAATATATGCTTCTCAGCCTCACAACTCTGGGCTTTGCAGCTTCGGAGATCCTAGTTCCCAGAGGGAAATGCTTTCACCATGGGACAAAGAAAAAGGTTTTAATAAACTTCAAGTCATGGTTGTTACGTTATTTTGGTCTCCTCATGCCAAGAGATCCCCAGGAAAGGGGCTGGGGAGGAGCACCTGATTCTGGTCATTGACATGAGGTAGCATAGCTGTTACACACAATGGTCAGGGAAGAATATGTCTGCCACCATATCATCCACTAGAGTGTCACTTGCTAATTTTGATAATAAATATATACAAGAGCAGTGGCCATGGCTTAAGGAAAGCAGGGTGACTAAGGGCTCAGACCCCTCCGATCTGATGAAGGTATTAATTATGTCACCAAATGAGTTCCTGATACCAACAGAAGTGCTCACTGAGGGTACAAAGAATTCAGAATAGGTAGTAGCGGAGAGACGTGATGAATTTCAGTCGTGGCTTCAAGTTCAGCTGCAGAAGCAGGTACTATACTTTATCCCACTATACTTTCTACGTTTCCTTAGTAAAATAACAGAATCCTAAAGGTGCTATTCCCACAATTTATATGCAACAATACGATCTGAGTGGCACAAGTTGTGGATGATAGAGGACACTGTGTCCATCGCCAAGATTTCCCCTTCGGGCAATCTCTTTCCCCAGCTGTAGGAAGTGTTGACAACTGACAGCTGTCAGCTGAGACCTTCTTGGGAATTTTCCTCCACAGGGAAAGAAGAGAACACCTACCCCAAGGTATGCTCCTCTCCAGGAACTGCTGTGTCAAATGACTGATCAGTACAGGGACGTAAAGGCTTGCGCCCCTGCTTCATGGAGTGATTTCAATACACCATTCTGACTCCAGAGCAACCTGTGGGATTGTTTGCTGTGCCAGCATCATATCTGTTCAACTCCTTCTGCCTTACCCCACTCCTTCACTCTCCTACAGATTTTGTTTCAACAGTGCAATCATCTCCCTGTATCAGTCTGATTCCCAGGCAATTTATCTAAAGCAGTGGCAGAGGCACAGTTGTAGCCCAGGCAATCTAAATCCAGACCTGTGCTGATTGCCTCCCAAGAAGCTGGCTAAATCTCTGGTCTCTTCCCATTTCCCATTCAAGTTTGAGCCCCTAGGCCTTTCTGTGACATTCTTTTGTTGTAGTGGTACACTAGATGCAGTTATTCCCTGGTATTGCCCACGGTTTACACTGACTTCCAAAACCTACACTGAAAAACATTTAACTAGGGTTAAGGAGGGATGTTTTAACTCCCAGCTGAGGCTCTGAACTCCCACCTGAGGAGCCCTTCTGTGTATCATGACCCCACCCTCTAGCTGGCTGATCTGCAGCCAGGATCTGTGAGCACTCTAGAGATTGAGCAAACAATTACAGACAACTTTATGTAGCTATGTTATCACCATTAGACAATGTCTCAAGTGGTACTTCTACATGCCCATGATCAGTAATGTGACATTTGCACATGAAGGGTGCATGCTTAAAAAGGACACTAGGTATGTCAACACACTTGAGAGTTAATGTTCTTCTTCATACATAGGCAGATTAGGGGCTCAGGCCCACATCACTTATTTCTCTATGCTTTGAAAATGGTATAATGGAAAACCAAAACAGAGTTTGAAGTCAAAAGGACTACCCTTTTGCTGTGTGGCCTTGAGCAAGTGGCTTAACCTCACTGTGCTTCCCTTTCACTGCTACGATAATGGTGGGGAACAAGGAGCTCTTTCTGGATTTTCAGGTCACTTGCACCTACTCCAGGTCACATGCTTTCTTCCCCACCTCTTTGAAGAAAACCATGAAGGCCCCTAACAGACAGGGTGAGGCATTTTCTCATATCTGCTCTAAAGGAAGTAAAAATCAATGTTCCCATCTAGGATGGGTACAGATTTCTTTAGAGCCAAAGGCTTTCCTATGTATGTATGTCCTGCTTTATCACATTGAGTCAGTGGGTGATCTAGGAATAGAGAATAGCAGGAGCCTTGTACAAGGCATTTAGGTGCGTGGCAGATAAACTGGAAGAGACAGCCTTGAAATGTCAGCACAAGGTTTCACTTACTATGTTAAAAGAGGTAGCAGGTATGTGTGGGGTGTGTGTGTGTGGGGTGTGTGTGTGTGTGTGTGTGTGTGTGCGTGCGCGCACGTGTGTGAATGTGGTGGAAGAGGTCAGAGGACAATGCTAGAATTACCCATTGCCATTCTTCTGAGCATACACTAATACGTAACTCCAAAACAAAACACCTATTTTTTTTTTTTTTTTTTTTTTTTTTGCATTACGCGGGCCTCTCACTGTTGTGGCCTCTCCCATTGCGGAGCACAGGCTCCGGACGCGCAGGCTCAGTGGCCGTGGCTCACGGGCCCAGCCACCCCGCGGCATGTGGGATCTTCCCGGACCGGGGCATGATCCCGTGTTCCCTGCATCGGCAGGCGGACTCTCAACCACTGCGCCACCAGGGAAGCCCCAAAACACCTATTTAATGTTCCTATAGGGATTTCTCACTGATACACATTTATATATCCTCAGGCTCTATTTCTCTAGGCTTTTTCAAAGTGCTTAAGAAAACAAAACAAAACTGGTTGAATCAGTTATCAAAAACCTCCCAACAGTGAAAAGCCCAGGACCAGATGGCTTCACTGGTGAATTCTACCAAACATTTAAAAAAGAATTAATGTCAGTCTTTCTTAAACTCTTCCAAATAATTGAAGAGGATGGAATACATCAAAACTCAATTTATGAGTCCAGCATTACCTTGATGTGAAAGCCAGACAAAGGCATCACAAGAAAACAAAACTGCAGACCAATGTCCCTGATGAATATAGATGCAAAAATCCTCAACAAAAT